>NC_135233.1:916492388-917753816 GCF_051348905.1 Ranitomeya variabilis | reverse complement strand
CAGCAGAAGCTAAGTCCTTGCTAGTCATTTGCTGTTCATTGGTTTTTGAATATATTTTTCAGTACATGCTATGTTTCAGTCCAGCCTGCTATTATGATATTTCCTTGCTAGCTGGAAGCTCTGGGGGTGCAGAGCTGCACCTCCACACCATGAGTCGGTGTGGAGGTCTTTTTGCACACTCTGCGTGGTTTTTGTAGTTTTTTATACTGACCGCATAGTTCCCTTTCCTATCCTCTGTCTATCTAGAGAAGATTCGGCCTCCTTTGCTAAAATCTGTTTCATTCCTGTGTTTGTCACTTCCCTCTTAACTCACAGTTATTATTTGTGGGGGGCTACCTTTACTTTGGGGAATTTCTCTGAGGCAAGGTAGGCTGCTATTTCTATCTTTAGGGGTAGTTAGCTCTTAGGCTGTGAAGAGGCGTCTAGGGAGAGTTAGGTACGCTCCACGGCTATTTCTAGTGTGTGTGATAGGATTAGGGATTGCGGTCAATAGAGTTACCACCTCCTCAGAGCTTGTCCCAGGTTTTCTGTTTTAACCATCTGGTCACTTCGGGTGCTCCTAACCACCAGGTCCATAACACCATGCATACAAGAATGGGAATAAGGAGCAATGCATACAAGGATAGGAATAAGGAGCCATGCAGACAAGGATGGGAATAAAGAGCCATGCATATAAGGATGGGAATAAGGAGACAATCAAACAAGGATAAGAATAAGGAGCCATGCATACAAGGATAGGAATAAGGAGCCATGCAGTCAAGGATGGGAATAAGGAGCCATGCAGATAAGGATGGGAATAAGGAGCCAATAATACAAGGATGGGAATAAGGAGCCATGCATACAAGGATAGGAAAAAGGAGCCATGCATACAATGATAGGAATAAGGGGCCATGCAGTCAAGGATGGGAACAAGAGCTATGCATTCAAGGATAGGAATAAGGAGCCATGCAGACAAGGATGACAATAAGAAGCCATGCAGACAAGGATGGTAATAAGGGGCCATGCATGCAAGGATGGGATTAGGAGCTATGCACACAAGAATGTAAATAAGGAGCCATGCAGACAAGGAAGGGAATAAGGAGCCATGCAGACAAGGATGGGAATAAGGAGCAATGCAGACTAGGATAGGAATAAGGAGCAATGCATACAAGGATGGCAATAAGGAGCCATGCAGATAAGGATGGGAATAAGGAGCCTGGCATACAAGGATAGGAATAAGGAGCCATGCAGACAAGGAGTGGAATAAGTAGCCATGCATACAAGGATAGGAATAAGGAGCAATGCAGACAAGGATGGGAATAAAGAGCCAATCATACAAGGATGAAAATAAGGAGCCAAGCATACAAGAATGGGAAATGGAGCCAAGCATACAAGGATAGGAATAAGGAGCCATGCAAACAAGGATGGGAATAAGAAGCCATGCATACAAGGATCGGAATAAGGAGCCAATCATACAAGCATGGGAATGAAGAGCCATGCATACAAGGATAGGAATAAGGAGCCATGCAGACATGGATGGCAATAAGGAGTCATGCAGACAAGGATAGGAATAAGGAGCCATGCAGACAAGGATGGGAATAAGGAGCCATGCAGACAAGGATGGGAATAAGGAGCCATGCAGACAAGGAAGGGAATAAGGAGCCATGCAGACAAGGATGGGAATAAGGAGCCATGCAGACAAGGATGGGAATAAGAAGCCATGCAGACAAGGATGGGAATAAGGAGCCAATCGTACAAGCATGGGAATGAGGAGCCATGCATACAAGGATAGGAGTAAGGAGCCATGCAGACATGGATGGCAATAAGGAGCCATGCAGAAAAGGATGGGAATAAGGAGCCATGCAGACAAGGAGGGGAATAAGGAGCCATGCAGACAAGGATGGGAATAAGGAGCCATGCAGACAAGGAAGGGAATAAGGAGCCATGCAGACAAAGATGGGAATAAGGAGCCATGCAGACAAGGAAGGGAATAAGGAGCCATGCAGACAAGGATAGGAATAAGGAGCCATGCAGACAAGGATGGGAATAAGAAGCCAAGCATACAAGGATCAGAATAAGGAGCCAATCATACAAGCATGGGAATGAAGAGACATGCATACAAGGATAGGAATAAGGAGCCATGCAGACATGGATGGCAATAAGGAGCCATGCAGACAAGGATGGGAATAAGGAGCCATGCAGACATGGATGGGAATAAGGAGCCATGCAGACAAGGATGGGAATAAGGAGCCATGCAGACAAGGATGGGAATAAGGAGCCATGCAGACTAGGATGGGAATAGGGAGCCATGCATACAAAGATAGGGATGAGGAACCATGCATACCAGAATAGGTATTAGGGGACAATGCATACCCGGCTTATACTCGAGTCAATACGTTTTCCCAGTTGCTTGAGGCAAAATTAGGTGCCTCGTCTTATACTCAGGTCAACTTACACACAAGTATTTACAGTATAAGACTTTCAGTTTGTGAGCTGTGCTCTTTGTTCTGATCTGAATAAAATATGGCTATAGGAGATTTGAAAATTATTGAATTTTTGCTTTCTTTACATTTTACTCTGCATCCCAACCTTTTTAATATGGGGTTAAACAGCATTGAAAAAGATGAGAATAGTAGTCCGAAAATAATCCTGAGATTAAATTTATAGGGGGAGAGAGGTAGGGAAGTGTCCAGTGACCGTTCATGACTTACTGATATGGTACAGCTTGCATTTGTACTGCTGCATTCCAATTACAGTTATACATTTTTTATTCATTATTAAAACACTAAAAGCAAAAGCTAGATAGTGTAATAGTTTTTGTAGAAAACAAATATGAAATCACTTTCAGGAAGCATGCTTTCATGTACAAGCAGTTGTGCTGAGTTTTTCCATTTATTTTTCAATGGTTATTGTGAAGTGTAAATTATTGTCTTATAACCCTTTACCAACATATGAAGTACAGTTATAACATATATCGGCTCCAAGACTTTCATGCAGGCACAGGAACTGAGTCCACATCTTTCAATGCAGATAGTGGTGGTAATATTCAGCCATTACCTGCTTCTAACCGATGACAGTGGGGCAGAGCTCCGCCTACAGTTGTTAACCTTTGCAAATCTCTCACAGCAGCACTTACAGCATTCGTCCCGAGGCACGCTTTTCCAAATGACCATTGTCAAATCCAGACACGATCGCTAGGCACCGATAGGATGACATGACAGACAAGGTTCTTCTGAAGACCCCTGTGCCTGTTATGACAGTAAAGCTTAGAAATCCAGCCTGTGGCAGGTTTTCATAGAAGACTGTGATTTTTACTATTTGTAATTGCAGGTTCAAGTTCCCTACAAAGAGTAACAAATACAATAAAAAATGATATACTGTATACAGTGGATGCAGAAAGTATTCAGACCCCTTTACATTTTTCACTCTTTGCCCACTGTATTTACAGTGGGGTGAATATGTATTTAATCCCTTGCTGATATGTAAGTTTGCCCACTGACAAAGACATGAACTGTTTATAATTTTAAGGGTAGGTTAATTTCAACATTGAGAGATAGAATATCAAAAATAAAATCCAGAAAATCACATTGTATAAATTATATAAATTTATTTGCATTTTGCAGTGAGAAATAAGTATTTGATCCCTCTGGCATACAAGACTTAATACTTGGTGCAAACCCTTTTTTGGCAAGCAGAGCAGTCAGATGTTTTTTGTAGTAGATGATGAGGATTGCACACATATCATGAGGAATTTTGGTCCACTCTGCAGATCATCTCTTAATCATTAAGATTTTGAGGCTGTCGCTTGGCAACTCGGAGCTTCAACTCACTCAGTTTTCTATAAGATTAACATTCTGGAGACTGGCTAGGCCACTCCAGGAACTTAATGTGCGTCTTTTCAGCCACTCCTTTGTTGCCTTGGCTGCATGTTTTGGGTCATTGTCTTGCTGGAAGTCCCAGCCACGACCCATTTTTAATGTCCTGGCAGAGGGAAGGAGGTTGCTACTCATGATTTTACGGTACATGGCTCTATCCATTCTCCCATTGATGCGGTGAAGTAGTCCTATGCTCTTAGCAGAGAAACACCCCCAAAACATAATGTTTCCACCTCCATGCTTGACAGTGGGGATGTATTCTTTGGGTCAAATGTAGGGTAAATTGATGTGCACTCTGTCAAAAAAATTTGAAGTGCTGGTGTAACGGACTGTGAAAGTCCCTAAGAATAAGAGTCAATATTCACCGCACACTCTCTTGAATATTAGGCAAAAATTTGTATTTATTATCGAGACATCAGAAGAGATAAAGCAAAATACAAGAAAAAACAACCAAAATGAACTAAATAAATGATGTTTCGAACCTCCCGGATCTTAAGCATAGGGTCGCTTTTTTCCAAAGGAATGGTAATATAGAAAAAGTATGGGCAGAGGCGTTCCAAAGGGTAAAGTAGATGCTGTAGGGGTGAGGTTAGGTGCCTATCAAAGGCGGTGCTAGCCCAATAAATAAGGGACCTAGTGCTTGTTTGGAGATGAGCAGCGCTTCCGCACCTAGATACTGCACCAGTGCAACACCAGGGAGAAAATTAAGTTTTTTTCTACCAGTAGCCACTGACATTCAGTCATATAGGCATGCCCTGAACACCCACATCACTTTGGGCGACTGCTAAAAGCATGCCTGGCACTGACAAACTGCTTGCTTTGCACTGATACAGTGCAGAGGAGGCTGTCAGTCATTACTGGAGCATAATTACAGTTGCTGTGAGCGATTGCTGTAATTATTTTTTTATTTTAATAATTATTATTATTATTATTATTATTTATTGTTATAGCGCCATTTATTCCATGGCGCTTTACATGTGAGGAGGGGTATGCATAATAAAAACAAGTACAATAATCTTAAACAATACAAGTCATAACTGGTACAGGAGGAGAGAGGACCCTGCCCGCGAAGGCTCACAATCTACAAGGGATGGGTGAGGATACAGTAGGTGAGGATAGAGCTGGTCATGCAGCGGTTTGGTTGATCGGTGGTTACTGCAGGTTGTAGGCTTGTCGGAAGAGGTGGGTCTTCAGGCTCTTTTTGAAAGTTTCGACGGTAGGTGAGAGTCTGATGTATTGTGGTAGAGGGTTCCAGAGTAGGGGTGATACACGAGAGAAATCTTGTATACGATTGTGGGAAGAGGGGAGTAGAGAAGGAGATCTTGTGAGGATTGGAGGTTGCGTGTATCCATCCAGGCATACCTGCTGGACTGAAAGCCTGTAGCTCCTGGAAAAAATAAAGTTAATTTTCTCTTGCTACACTTAGTACAGAAGCTAGTCAACTTTCTTACCCTGCTAACCTGCCGATTAACCTGGTATCTGCAGGTTATTAGCGACAGGTTCTTTGTTCTTTCATACATATTGGCATGCTTTCTATCAGTTTTTCACACTGCTTCTGGCACAAATATTTAAGAAGTCCTTCTTTGTTTGATGGCTTGTGACTATCTATCATCCTCTTGATTACATTCCAGAGGTTTTCAATGGGGTTCAGGTCTGGAGATTGGGCTGTCCATGACAGGGTTTTGATGTGGTGTCTCTTAATTTTTGCCAGAGCTGTATAAATAGAGGATATTGTCCAAATATGTGTCACCAGTGCACAGATTTCAGAGTGCATGCACAAAAAAAAATTCCCTGAGGCCTATCATTCTGCATAAGATCTGTGCATCCTCAGTGTCAGGAAATAATTTACCGTATTTTTCGAACCATAAGACGCACGTTTTTCCATCCAAATTTGGGAGGAAAGTGTGGGGTGAGTCTTGTGGTCTGAATGTAACATGTGGGAAGGGGGCAGCGGTGGAGCGGAATCACACTCGCAGGAGGCAGGAAAATGTTGCTGCTGCAGGAATCCGGCGCTGGGGAAACCACGTGGTCCCGATGCTTAAAGTGAAGGAATATTCATTAGCTGCTTCCCTACCCACCTGTCAGCACCGAGCAGTGGGCGGGGAGCAGCAAATTAATATTCCTTGGAGTATCCAGTGGAGAAGGAGGTGGCAGGAGCAGGGTGCCACAGAATAGATTGCTGCAGTCGCATACCTGACTGTGCTGATGCTGAGTACTCCCGTAATTAAAGGACCTGTGGTAAGGTAATGAAGAGGGCGGCCTGGAGCATCACATGACAGCACAAAGTCCTCCCTCTTCATTATGTCACTACAGGTCCTGCAGACACCGCACTAGAAACAATGCAGCTTCCTATTACAGGACCTGTGGTGAGGTAATAGAGGGAAGATTCTGTGCGGTCATGTGATGATCCAGCCCTTCATTACCTCACTACAGGCCCTTTAAGCTGTAGAGAGAGATACTTTAGATGTTGTAGCGTGGCTGGCTGCAGGACCTGCACTGATGTGAGCACAGCCTGTACAAGTAAGAATTAATTAAATGTTTAGTAATTGAACTATATATGTATATAATAAGTATGATGAACTATAACTCCCAGCATGCCATAGGATCTGCAGGACAAGCTGGGAGTTATAGTTCTCCCATGGGATCTTAAAGCTGCAATCCAGTGTTATTTTTCAGTGCTGGAGTGGTGCTTTAAATATAAGCCCTGTGCCCCCATTCTTATACACACCCTCCAGCATCTTCATACAGTACTTTACAGACAACACACTGGTCCCGCTGCACCATCTTCCACCCCTAGCTTTCAACATAATAACATACTATTATATATAACAACACCACATATAATAGTATGTTATTTATGTTCTTAAATATTTTAACACAATTTTTGCTTCAAATTTTTTCCCCTATTTTTCCACCTCTAAAACTTGGGTGCGTCTTATAGTCCGGTGCGACAGACTAGAAGTGATCAAATCAATTGACAGGATCTTAGTGTAGCAGATAGTTTGGTAATACACAGTCACCAGATGGAAACCTGCAGACCGCCTTGTATCTTCTAATATTTCCCTCACATTTTCTAGTTAGTAGGCCCAGTACAAGATTCTGGCTGGTAGGAGTTGGTTCACAAGGCTCCAGGTAAGCTGCAATATACTACTGACCAGGGTACTGTGAATCAATTCACTCACCTCTACAAGAATTTATTTAATCAATTATCTACTCTGTAACTAGACATTTTTAGCAAACAGAATAATAATAACTTGGAGATGCAAAAAAATATGCACAGAAAATATAAATGTAATAGAAGTAAAGGTATCTATCTGTATCTTTTTATAATTTGTAAAACAAAAATATAAGTGATATATTCCCTGCAGAGATTTGTTTTTGTAAAGGGTATACAGTGTTTCAGAGATTTTAATTGGATAATAAAAAGATGACTGCTTTCCTCTAAAAACAGGGCCATAAATGTGCCTGAGTTTGTTGTATTGTAAATCAACCCTTTCTCACTTTAGTCAGTTGAAGCTGCAATAATAACCTGTAGACATGTGAGTGTTTCTTGTCCTGGAAGAAAATAGACACTTTTTTTATTTCTGTTTAAGCAGATTATTTGGATGCAACAGCACAGGCAATGAGGAGATAGTGGTACTTAACCAAAGCTATATTTAACTAAAAAAAAAAGGAAAATCTATTTATAAGTATATATACTGTACACAAGTAAGCACTAAATGGCGGGTTACAGTAACCGGGTTAATACAGTATAGTATGAGAAAGCAATGCGACTAAATACAATATCTATGCAACGTTCTATTACATGCACTGTTCTTGTTATCTAGCAGTTAAACCACTGTTAATGCTTTTATGTCTCAACTTCAATGGTGTCACTCTCAGTACTAGTCCCGGCCTCGTCATAGTCTCTGCAAACACCTCTGATCGTCAGACTGACCCAAGTAAGGGTCACTGGTATTTCCCGCTGGGGTGCAAGTCTTAAATATGCAAGTTACTGGATATACAGTGTGCTCGTTGCACTACCCATCTCCGTTCCCTGAAGCATGGCGCCAGCCAACACCCTGTACAGCACGAAGTAACAGCCCATAGGAATGATCCTCTGCTACAGCAGGATTGTCTCCCAACCTTGGTTCAGATTTGGTCATGGTCTTCTACTGGTGCTGCTTACAGATCTTCTCTTGGTGCGGGGCATGGATCTTCTACTGGTGCTGCTTACAGATCTTCTATTGGTGTGGGGCATGGATTTTCTACTTGCATTGCTTATGGATCTTCTACTGGCACTGCCTACGGATCTTCTATTGGCACAAGTTATGGATCTCCTACTAGCGTTGCTTGCAGATTTTTATTGATGCTGATCAGAGACTTCTATTAGCACTGTTCACAGATCTGCCTCACAACTCAGACCTTATCTAACATCTCACTGCTCTCGGATCCTTCTGTGGCCATTATGGCTGTAAGTCCACCCAGCTGCCACACGGCTTGTCCTGGTCCTGGCACTAATTGCCTCTTCTTGGCCCGGCCTTTTATAATTAGTAACTGTGACATAGGTGTAACGTGATCTGGTGTCATCTTTAAACTCTTCCTGTAGGAAAATAGGTTCCCACTATTAAGTTCTTACAAGTATAATTCTTCCTTTACTTTAACTTTCGCCTTTAGCCAGCAGATGGTGTGATCTCTTGCAGTTACTCAGCTAGGCTTCAACTGTACTCATCTTCTCTCTTGTCCACTTTCTTCCATCTGTACAGACATTTTAAAGGGAACATTTAACATTGCACCTTATTATAGAACAAGAAGAGATGAACAAATTGATTAATAGGTTTGTAGAAATAGACTCAGTATCACTTATATGTTCCTCATTTAAATCCCTGATAATTTTGAGTTTAGAGGTCCAGTGGACGGTCCCAAAAAGTATTTACCAGCTCAGAATGCATGCTTAAAAAGGAGAAAAAGTAAGTAACTCACAACTGGAATTAGACCTAATTTATGCTGCTCTCAATTAGTGCTACACATACAGTGTCTGGTGATAGATTCCATTACAGGTGAATATGTGAATCTATGTAATAGCTTTCCTTAGCAAAACAAAAACTAAATATTTAGTTTCACACATAAAGAAAATGTGAGACTAGACATTTGAGTGTCTATTTCTACATTTAATCAAACTGATTGACAAATCAGAATAAAGTATGTATTTTGCATATTAGAAGTTGCCTAAAGGATAACAATTGCAGACACTTGACAGAAAATGACAGATGCCTGAGAAATTCTAGACATTTAAAAGCTTTCAACCTTGAAAACTACTAGGTATTTACGACACACTGAAAAATGTTAATCTTTTAAAAAATACTGGAGGTGATCCAGCGAAAAAAGGCTTAGATATACAAATCTAAAAGTTAGCTTTTAATTAGCATTTTAAACACTAGGACCTATGTGTTTCGACATACATCTTACGCATGGTCTAAGTTTTCATATGTGAACAGATTATACATATTGGCAGCAATCAAAGATAGGTGTTCCCTTCCATATATCTGATACCCAATTAGAAAGTGTCATTAGCATGCAGTTTAAAATTAAAAAAAAACACATAGCACATTTTACGAAAACACGCAAAAGATGACAATAAATTACAAACAAATAAGAATAAATGGTTAATACTGTAATAGTAAATTCTGTCTCAGGTTTAATCCTTGTGTGGAGTGATTTAAATACTGGTTCATTGCATAGTTAAATAAAAACCACAAAGAATATTAAGAGGCAAAAGGTGAAGAATTATTCAGATTCCAACGTATAAGAATCAATCACAGTTTACTGTCTTCGCCTTTCTTCATCGAACAGACCTCTTAATCTTGAGAAGCACAATTTAAGTACTCCCATATTCTACACTCTTCCAATTTCAGGTTTCATTCAGATGTCTGTTTTTCTCACATACGAGAAAAGCGGACCAATTATTATGATCAGACATTGATCAGACTATATTGAGAGTGTGGATTGAGTGTCATCCATTTTTTTCATGCATGTAGAATAAAAAAAAGTTTGTCCACCTTCTCCATTATAACAGTCAGTGAAAATCAAACTGCATTTAAATGTCATTTGAGTACGGTCCAATTTTTTCAAGAACCCATTGACTTGCATTGTCGATTTTTATCTGACACAGCTCAAAATCGGACATGTCTCCACAATTTTCTGCAGACCAAGAGAAAAATCATTAACATGTGAATGGCCCCAAGAGGGCAATATATGCACTGCACGTAAAAGTGAAAATCAGATATCTGAATGTGCACCCAGCTTGTCTCATTTTTCACTGGACAACCTATGAAACTTTGATTTGGTGATGCATTCTAAAGGCAATTGCAGATTAGAGGAACTCAAATGTGATGAAAAATGGAGCCATGTTCTCACTGCATTTGTGCAGTGCATTTGACGGTCCTGCCTGAATAGCCCTCAAAACCATGTTTCGATGAACTGTCTATGGGGTCGTAGACTGGAGCCTATGTTGTAAATATGTTGCCAGTTGTTTTACAACCGGTGTGATTGGTGCTTTCTGCATTTTATTTGTGCACCAGAAGAAGATCAAGTCCTTATTAGTGATGAGCGAGTGTACTCGTTGCTTGGGTTTTCCAGAGCACGCTCAGGTGACCTCCGAGTATTTATGACTGCTCAGAGATTTAGTTTTCATTGTGGCAGCTCTATGATTTACAGCTACTAGCCAGCTTGATTACATGTGGGGATTCCCTAGCAACCAGGCAACCCCACATATACTCAGCCTGGCTAGCAGTTATAAATCATTCAGCTGCCCTGATGAAAATTAGATCTCCGAGCAGTCATAAATACTCAGAGGTCACCTTAGTGTGCTCAGGAAAACCCAAGTAACGAGTACACTCGCTAATCACTAGTTCTTATATAACCTATTTTTGGGATTTTTTCACTAGTAAGGGCCGGCCAATATAGTTTAGACGCTAAATGTAGTTAATAAGGAGAAAAGTTTAGCAAACAGTACCTGCCATGGTGCCTGGTGCAATATCCCTTCACACATGGGCTCTGCACACCTTACTAGCTCATCTTTAGTCACACTAGTTCAGTACACACATTGGTAATACACTGTTGTTTATTTGGGCATCTTTACAGACTGGTATTATTCTCACTTAGTAATTCTACTAACAATGGCTGTCATTCTTGTCTACCTGCAGCTGTCCAATAGTTTTAGATTAAACTATTCAAATCATTTGGGCTTTGGTCAACAACGGTTGGATGCGGTGTCTATCACAGTAACGCAAGAGGATATGGTTCCAAAAACCAGTTCAGTCCACTTTACTTTGTGACTGAAACTATGTGCAACCTCAGTTGGATCCATGGTGACACTATTTTAGGTGAATGCTACCCAGTATTTCAGGCAAAGATGATTATTGTGCCAAAAGTTGTTGATTCCTGTAATCCACTGAAAACAATTAGCAAGTGGTGGTTCTGTCCTAAATGATCATCCTTTCCTGTAAGTCAATACATTTTTGTATTTTATAAAGTTGAAAATCCCATTAAAGGCACAGACTATGGGCTTCAAGTTTAAGCCTAAAACTAGCATGAGACATCTTTGATGAATTGCTGCTGTTCTATCTTTTCCTATTGCTGATGTGATTACATAATCTCATAGAGGATAACAGTTGAGCATTCTATAATACATTTACACCTTCAGTTCTAATAAGATTACATCACCATGAAAAATATAATCCCTGTAGCTGAACAGAAAACAATTGATTCTATCCTGCACTTCTTTCAGTGTTAATTTGTTACAGTCAGTGGACAACCATGTTTCTCAGAAAGAGTTTTATTATACTATATTTACAGTACACTTAGCTGCCATTTGTACTGTATGATTCAAGGTTGCACTTTGACCATTTTCGAAAAATGTGAGTTGTATATACAGTAGTTACATAAAAATAGGTAAAAAGCCAAGGGGTGTGAATACTTTTGCAAGCCACTTTACGTCTGAATCTGGCAGTTCATTAGAATCTGGTGACTTTGTTGTAGTACTGGCACACATGAGGGAGTGTTGACTATGTAGGTTGCAAATGTCTGATGTGCAAATTCTTCACTGAGCAGGGAAAACATTATCCTGATAACACACCAATTCACCTGCCTTCAAAAATTATTATTTTTTTAAATAAATTGATAATTTTAGAAAGACAACTGCACTTATGGAATAGAAACAATTTTTGCTTGGCAATGTAAATCAATTTTCCCTTTCTGCCTGGTCCCTCATCGGATGCTACTAGGGAGAAATGCTCCAGATATAAGCACAATAACATTTATTTAATCAAAAATAGAAAAGTTAATTTGTGTAGAAAATTCATGCACTGAACAAGTTACATTTTGTTGAAAACCTTTTGCATATTGTGCACAAAACTAGCAGAACAGGCTTTTCAGAACACTAAGTAATAGTGGCTAGTTATTTTTTATTGAGGCTGAATGCAAACTCTTAATTTCATAACACTCCACACTATTGAGGTAGTTTGGCATCAACTGAGAACTTGGTGTACAATTTCAACGAAATTGGAAGGGTGAACACATGATTCTTGGGCACACCAAAGGAGAACTGATGATGTAATGGAGGTAGAAGAGGTATTGTATGGATTGCAGTAAATGAGGATGATTATGGTGCTGATGACAAATGACAAGGTACTACTTGTGGGTGCTGACTAGTTTTCAGAAAGACAATCACAAGGAGAAAATGGTGAACAGCTTGAGCCTTGCTTATTTTGCTTGTCAGTTTGCTTTCTCCACATTTGCAGGAGAAGCCATGTCATGTCCTGGTGGAATTACATAGATCCTAGTCCATGTGTGCCAGGATGAACCCAGTTTAAATTGGGATTTTGGCAATGTAAAAATAAAACCCACACCCGAAGTGCTCACGCATAGGAATCAGCAATACTTTATCCACAATCACAGCTTGAAGCACGTTTGAACCTCCTCCACCAGCATCATCTGCTCCACAGCTAACAACAGAACAAGCAGATTTTTCACTTGGGGACCTTTCAACCACACATCACCTGCACTAGGACAACACCCTTCTCCTCTAATATCACCTTCTCTGTACTCCTCTCTTGTTCCTATGTTTTGTTCACCACAGAATCATCATTATCATAGTCATAAATTATCTTTACCATCTAGGATGCTGGAAATTGCTGCTGTGTGGAAAAAAGCATGAGCTTTTAACCCCCTCTGCCTGATATCCACACCAATATATGCTCCAACTCAAAGTGCTTCTTACCCTGCCAGTGCCCCTACCACTATGGCCCACATAGCTATGCAACAAAGAATTGGGTCCTCCAACTTCTCCAGCTTCATGTCTTCTGAATGTGAAACTTGACTATTCATTAAGGAACAGAACAGAAACAGGCCTCATAGCGGAAGGTAAATGTGTCTGTGTACGATATATACGTATTATGTTAGTGGAGAAGGTAGACTAAGCAGAACACTGATTATTTTCCGTCACCAGTCTTTGTCCAGCACTGGACAATGTAAAGTGCTAATATATATATATATATATATATATATATATATACCCTATCTAACAATTTGGGAAGATACATATATGCTGACAAGGGACAAATGAATGCTGTGCTGGGACAATGAACTGGATGTGATTGCTGACTGTTATTTCTGTGCAGCTGCGGGATGTGGGCAAGAGGCATCAGCACCTCCTTCCTGGAAAGCAGATTGGGAAGGAGGTAGCAAAGGAAAAGGGCCAGTGGTTTCATCCTCAGACACAGATTTTGTACCCAGGCGTTCTGCCCATCTACTGGGGTGCTGCATATATCAGCAGTATATGGCAACAGATATATTGTGTCAAATTTCTTTTTATACAGGGATAAGTGGGTAACATTTTTGAATTGGCAGCAAATATATAGAGCAAGTTTAATTACCCATACTATTATTCTACGTAAGGCTGAAACCTGAAGAAGTGTGTTGAGCATATTAATGCATTGATGTTCCACAATGTCGAAGTGCAGACCCAAAAATCAACATAAGGTGCTTGGAGAGACAGTGAGAATGACAGCATAATAAAAAAGTTATAATAATAGAATATATAAAGATTCAGAGTAGAAATTTGACCATTGCACAACGGACAAAGGGTTCTAAAAATTACCCAAGGGGTCTGTATCATACACGCTAAAAGAGACCGTGATGGGGACCTCACAAAACATTTTGCAGTTATTAGAATTGCTAGAGATAGGAAATACAAATTTCAACATTGCACAGTGTACATAAGTTATCAAAAATTACTCAAGGGGTCTTTATCATACACACCGAAAGAGACCGTGATTGTGACCTCGCAATAAAACTTGCAGTTATAATTGCAAGATATAGGAAGTACAAGTTTCACCACTGCACAATGTGCAAAGATTTACAAATTTAAAAACATTACCCACGTGGAGTATACATACACACGTAGTCAAAATTATTGATACCCCTCATTTAATGACAGAAAAAGCAACAATGGTCACAGAAATGACTTTATTCTGACAAACGTAATAATAAATAAAAGATCTATGAATATGAGCAAGTGAAAGTCAGACATTGCTTTTCAACCATGCTTCCACAGAATTAAAAAAAAATAAATAAAACTCATGAAATAGGCCTGGACAGAAATGATGGTGCCCCTGAAAATAATGTGACAAAAGGGACATGTTCAATCAAGGCGTATCCACTAACTAGCATCACAGGTGTCTACAATCTTGGAATCAGTGAGTGGGCCTGTATATAGGGCTGCAGATACTCACTGTGCTGTTTGGTGACATGGTGTGTATCATACTCAACATGGACGAGAGGAAGCAAAGGAAAAAGTTGTCTCAGGAGATTACAAAGAAAATTATAAACAAACAAGTTAAAGGTAAAAGTTATGAGACCATCTCCAAGCAGCTTGATGGTCCTGTGACTATAGTTGCACATATTATTCAGGATCCAAGAAGTATCATTTCTCCATGCGGAGAGTGAAATGTTAAGCATGTCGAGATGAGGAGACTTAAAGCCGCAATGCATATTATTCAGAAATTTAAGATCCACGGGACTATAGCCAACCTCCCAGGACGTGGCCACAGGAGGAAAATTGATGACAAAGCAAAGAGATGGATAATATGAATTGTAGCAAAAGAGTCCAGAAAAGCTTCTAAACAGATTAAAGGTGAACTTCGGGGGCGCATGCGCGGACTCTGACAGAGACGGACATGCTCTGCTGAGCTCCGCAACCCGGCATCTATTTATACCCTTCTAAAGTGCCGCAACCAGGGAAACTTTCACTCCGACGAATTCACTTCACCCCAGAGAGGTCAGTAGCGTGCAATGCCTAAGAAAGGGAACGCTACTCAAACGGCAAACCGCACCATACCAGAGATCCTAGCAAGCGTAGGCGTGGGAAAGATGGCCACTTCGTCCTCTTCTCTATCAGCCCCCACCTCCTCACAGGCAGGAAGCGCGGCTGCAGGCTCAGACGAATCTCACAAGGCAGGAGAGTCTCCTATATCTACCGCGACTCTAACTAAAACACTTCAAGAAACGTTCAGAACCGAACTTACCTCTGCTATGCACTCCATAGCCTCTCAACTGCAGGAAATTGCTCAGCGTACCTCTAGCCTGGAGGAGAAGATGGACGCTACAGCTGATGCCTTAGATGAGGACCAGGAAACCCTCAGGTACCATGCCGATCGTATTAATGAACTTGAGCTGAGAAATGAAGATCTAGAAAACAGGTCTCGCAGAGGCAATATCCGTATACGCGGGTTACCTGAATCCATCATAACACTTAAAGAGACAGCCATTACGCTGTTTGCCGCGCTTTTGCCAGATATGGACCCTTTACTTTTACACATCACAAGAATTCACAGATCACTTGGTAAGCCACGTTCTCCAGATCTCCCAAGGGACGTGGTACTCAAAATGCATTATGAGGAATCCCGGGATCTAATTCTAAATGCTGCAAGACCTCATTCATCACTACCCGGCATGCCTGACTCAGTACGCCTGTATGCTGACGTTGCTCCAGCCACACTTTCTAGAAGAAGAGCCCTCAAGCCGGTCACCACTGCATTGCAAGAGGCACAGGTCAAGTACCGCTGGGGGTATCCGTTTTCACTATCCTTCACCCATGGGAGCAAGTTACACACCTGCCGTTCTCTGGATGAGGGTAAAAAGGCTTTAGAACTTTCCGGAATCCCTTTTTCAAATACCGTCCAGCCTCTGCCACAAAAGAAACCAAGACCGGTCAGAGAGTGGTCGTCAGCCCCGACAACTAGGAGCCAGAGTTCGCGTACTACATGACTGTCCCACAGGTTTGCTGTGTCGGCTACCCTAAAATAACTGGTTGAAATAGCACTACTTGCAACGAGTTCTCCATAATTGTAGTAACTTTATTACAATTCTCTGTGGTTTCCAACAACTTTTATACCAATAATTCCCCGTACGCGGAGTTTCATATTGCTAGCCCATTCCCCCTTCTCTCTCCCCCCCCCTTTTTTTTATTTTTTTATTATTATTTTCTCTTACCTAAGCCCCTTCTTGCCCATGTTACCCTCCCTTTGGGCTTACTATTACAGTGGTTTGATGCCTGGGTTTATCACATGTCACCCACCTTTGGTGATTACTGGATTTTCTGATATTTTGAATCTCCGGATCGCCATACATTTTGGGTTTTTGACCCAAATTTTGACACTTGTCTCCATGTTTCATGTTTGTACCCCTATATGTTTTGTTTCCTTCCTACTGTTTCTATCTATAGGTATACAAAGTTGTCCACTCACTAATTTTGAATCAAGCTATAGTGTGTTCGATGTCTCTAAAAATTGGGCAACGATTATCTTAGTCTATCATGTGTAGAGTCTTTTCTCACAATGTTAGGGGTCTCAATTCACCGTTAAAAAGGAAAAAAGCCTTTTTAGATTATCATAAACATAAGCCCGATATCCTTTTTGGAAGTGCATTTGAACAGCAAGGTGGCTTGTTGTTGAAGGGAAATAGAGGGGAAAAAAAAAAAAAATCTTTAAATCTTCAGCATAGCGAGTGTGAGCGAGCTGAGTGTGACCTGAGCGTAAGTGTGGACGGCGGTAAGTGTGACTTGTGACTCAGTGAAGAGGTATTTGGAAGGCCTTTAACAAATACCTGTGTGAATTTGTGTGAGTTGTTGAATTGGGAGTAGCTATATTCACAAGGGGTTAACTTAGAGTGGGCGGTCATAATCAAGGGTTTATAAGGGGCAGCTGTTTGGGGTTCAAGTCCTTTTTGGAAGTGCATTTGAACAGCAAGGTGGCTTGTTGAAGGGAAATAGAGGAAAAAAAAAATAAAAATCTATAAATCTTCAGCATAGCGAGTGTGAGCGAGCTGAGTGTGACCTGAGCGTAAGTGTGGACGGCGGTAAGTGTGACTTGTGACTCAGTGACTTTGGAATCAGGGAGTTTCCAAGGGAGGAATTGCTGTTCCAAGTGTTAATTAATACTTTGTATTTATTTTTATTTAACGTTTCTGTCTGGTGCAATCCCCATTAGGAAATGTGCTCCACAATTGTTAATGCCATCCAGTGCACATCTTGCCACATGTATGCAGTCCTTGATCAGCCGGTCGAGGGTGCATACTGCTGTGCAAGATGTGAGCACATTGTGCATTTGGAAACCCAGATACTGGATCTAAATGTGCAGCTGGCAACACTGAGATCCATAGACAATATGGAGAGGAGTCTTCTGCTCACAGAGCAGACGCTCAATGGGATAGATGAGGAGGGGGATGGTAGGATGGAGCTGCAGGACAGTGAGGCAGTTAGCTGGGTGACAGTTAGGAAGCGGGGTAGAGGAAAGAGTGCCAGGGAGGCTAGTCCTGATCTTTCACACCCCAATAAGTTTGCTAAGTTGGCAGATGAGAGGGGTGCCAGTACAGGGGTAGCACTGCTGCAGCCAGGCATGTCCTCTGAAAGCCGGAGGAGTGACTGCTCCAGTAAGGAGGGAAATAGGAGAGCAGGGCAGGCCAGACAGGTGCTGGTAGTGGGGGACTCAATTATTAGGGGAACAGATAGGGCAATCTGTCACAAAGACAGGGATCGTCGAACGGTGTGCTGCCTACCTGGCGCTCGAGTCCGACACATCGCTGATCAGGTGGACAGATTACTGGGAGGGGCTGGTGAGGACCCAGCGGTCATGGTGCACATTGGCACAAATTACAAAGTTAGAGGTAGGTGGAAGGTCCTTAAAGATGATTTCAGGGAATTAGGCTGCAAGCTGAAAGCAAGGACCTCCAACGTGGTATTTTCTGAAATACTGCCTGTACCACGTGCCACGCCAGAGAGGCAACGGGAGATTAGGGAGGTTAATAAGTGGCTCAAGAATTGGTGTAGGAAGGAGGGGTTTGGGTTCCTGCAGAACTGGGCCGACTTCTCAGTTGGCTACAGGCTCTACGCTAGGGATGGGCTGCACCTCAATGGGGAAGGTGCAGCTGTGCTGGGGGAGAAAATGGTTAGAAGGTTGGAGGAGTGTTTAAACTAGGGAATGGGGGGAGGGTATTCATTTTATAGGTGGGGAAGATAGTGCAGATAGAGACCTGGGCACAAATAAGGAAGTTGGGGGTGGCGGAGGCATGGGGGGTGGGGTTAGAACAGTTAGTAATTTAAGAAAGAATAGAGGTACAGAGAGGAACATCAAGTGCATGTATACTAATGCCAGAAGCCTCGCCAACAAAATGGACGAATTAGAACTAATGTTGTTGGAACATAATTATGACATGGTGGGGATATCTGAAACATGGCTGGATGAGAGCCATGACTGGGCTGTTAACTTGCAGGGCTATAGCCTTTTCAGAAATGACCGTACAGATAAGCGAGGGGGTGGGGTGTGTCTGTTTGTAAAATTGACCTTAAAACCCATCCTGCGTGATAATATAGGTGAATCTAATGAAAATGTAGAGTCCCTGTGGGTGGAGATAAGGGGAGGGGGAAAAAATAATAAATTACTGATAGGGGTTTGTTATAAATCTCCAAAAATAATGGAAGGAATGGAGAATATCCTTGTAAAGCAAATAGATGAAGCTGCGACTCAAGGAGAAGTCATTATTATGGGGGACTTCAACTACCTTGAAATAGATTGGGGAACAGAAACCTGCAGTTCCAGTAAAGGTAATCGGTTTTTGACAACTATGAGAGACAATTACCTTTCACAACTGGTTCAGAACCCAACAAGAAGGGGGGCACTGCTAGACCTAATATTAACCAACAGGCCAGACCGCATATCAAATATAAGGGTTGGGGGTCACTTGGGGAATAGTGATCACAAAATAATAAGTTTTCATGTCTCCTTTAATAAGATGTGTAGTAGAGGGGTGACAAGGACACTAAACTTCAGGAGGGCAAATTTCCAACGGATGAGAGAGGATCTTGGTGCAATTAACTGGGACGATATCCTGAGACATAAAAGTACACAATGAAAATGGGAGACATTTATTAGCATCCTGGATAGGATCTGTGCACAGTATATACCGTATGGGAATAAACATAATAGAAATAGGAGGAAACCAATATGACTAAATAAAGCTGTAAGGGGCGCAATAAGTGACAAAAAGAAAGCATTTAGAGAATTAAAGGAAGTAGGTAGTGAGGAGGCTTTAACTAAATACAAAAAATTAAATAAATTATGTAAAAAGCAAATCAAGGCAGCAAAGATTGAGACAGAGAGACTCATTGCTAGAGAGAGCAAAAATAACCCCAAAATATTCTTTAACTACATAAATAGTAAGAAACTAAAAAATGATAGTGTTGGCCCCCTTAAAAATAGTCTGGGTGAAATGGTGGATGAGGATGAGGAAAAAGCCAATATGCTAAATGACTTTTTTTCATCAGTATTTACAAAAAAAAGAAAATCCCATGGCAGCCAATATGACTAGTGATAATAATTCCCAATTTAATGTTACCTGCTTAACCCAGCAGGAAGTACGGCGGCGTCTAAAAATCACAAAAATTTACAAATCTCCGGGCCCGGATGGGATACACCCCCTAGTACTGCAGGAATTAAGTACAGTCATTGATAGACCATTATTTTTAATCTTTAAAGAGTCCATAATAACAGGGTCTGTACCACAGGACTGGCGTATAGCAAATGTAGTGCCAATATTCAAAAAGGGGACAAAAACTGAACTCGGAAATTATAGGCCAGTAAGTTTAACCTCTACTGTGGGTAAAATCCTGGAGGGCATTCTAAGGGATGCTATACTGGAGTATCTGAAGAGGATTAACCTCATGACCCAGTATCAGCACGGGTTTACTAGGGACCGATCATGTCAGACTAATTTGATCAGCTTCTATGAAGAGGTAAGTTCCGGTCTGGACCAAGGGAACCCAGTAGATGTAGTGTATATGGACTTTTCAAAAGCTTTTGATACGGTGCCACACAAATGGTTGATACATAAAATGAGAATAATGGGGATAGGGGAAAATATGTGCAAGTGGGTTGAGAGTTGGCTCAGGGATAGGAAACAAAGGGTGGTTATTAATGGAGCACACTCGGACTGGGTCACGGTTAGTAGTGGGGTACCACAGGGGTCAGTATTGGGCCCTCTTCTTTTTAACATATTTATTAATGACCTTGTAGGGTGCATTCAGAGTAGAATTTCAATATTTGCAGATGACACTAAACTCTGCAGGGTAATCAATACAGGGGAGGACAATTTTATATTACAGGCTGATTTATGTAAACTAGAAGCTTGGGCTGATAAATGGCAAATGAGCTTTAATGGAGATAAATGTAAGGTCATGCACTTGGGTAGAAGTAATAAGATGTATAACTATGTGCTTAATTCTAAAACTCTGGGCAAAACCGTCAATGAAAAAGACCTGGGTGTATGGGTGGATGACAAACTCATATTCAGTGGCCAGTGTCAGGCAGCTGCTACAAAGGCAAAGAAAATAATGGGATGCATTAAAAGAGGCATAGATGCTCATGAGGAGAACATAATTTTACCTCTATACAAGTCACTAGTGCGACCACACTTAGAATACTGTGCACAGTTCTGGTCTCCGGTGTATAAGAAAGACATAGCTGAACTGGAGCGGGTGCAGAGAAGAGCAACCAAGGTTATTAGAGGACTGGGGGGTCTGCCATACCAAGATAGGTTATTACACTTGGGGCTATTTAGTTTGGAAAAACGAAGACTAAGGGGTGATCTTATGTTAATGAATAAATATATGAGGGGACAGTACAAAGACCTTTCTGCTGATCTTTTTAATCATAGACCGGTGACAGGGACAAGGGGGCATCCTCTACGTCTGGAGGAAAAAAGGTTTAAGCATAATAACAGACGCGGATTCTTTACTGTAAGAGCAGTGAGACTATGGAACTCTCTGCCGTATGATGTTGTAATGAGTGACTCATTGCTTCAATTTAAGAGGGGACTGGATACCTTTCTGGAAAAGTATAATATTACAGGGTATATATATTAGAGTCCTTGATAAGGCGTTGATCCAGGGAACTAGTCTGATTGCCGTATGTGGGGTCGGGAAGGAATTTTTTTCCCCATGATGGAGCTTACTCTTACCACATGGGTTTTTTTTGCCTTCCCCTGGATCAACATGTTAGGGCATGCTAGGCTATGGGTTGAACTAGATGGACTTAAAGTCTTCCTTCAACCTTAATAACTATGTAACTATGTAACTATGTAACTATGCTTACAAGAAACCCATTTCTCTAACACTTCCTTTCCTAAATATTTTGATTCAAACTACTCCCGTTTTTTTTTTAGCCTCGTGGGACCGTAAGACTAGAGGAGTAGCCATATTCCTCAAAAACAACTTCCCATTCCAATTAACTAATTATTTTTCGGATCCTGAGGGCAGATTTTTGTTATTACAAGGGACGCTACAGGGCAGCAATCTCTGTATTGTTAATAGCTACCTACCTGCTTACTCTCAATTATCAGCTTTTAAAACAATTTTATCTAAAATTTCCTCCCTGTCTTACCACCATCTGATATGGTGCGGTGATTTTAATTTCACCCTAAATCCGTCCTTAGACAGTAGCTCCTCAAAAAGATCAGACATCTCTAAGTCCGACAGGAAAAATTTTTTCCACATGTTGGCTGAGAATCGGTTGGTAGACATATGGAGAGAGTTCAATGGATCTACGAGAGGGTACACATATTTTTCCCCAGCCCACGGATCATATTCAAGAATAGATCTCCAGGTGACCTCAGCAAATTCTCTCCCAACTGTCCTATATTCGCGTCATGTCCCATCGTCGTGGTCTGACCATGACGCGGTTCTTTCTGTTCTTAAATTTGACGTTGTTTCATCCGGACTCTATAAATGGAGGTTGAATGAATCATTACTAGTCGACCCTGTGAAATCTACCCAAATTTTAGATGACTTGAAACTTTTCTTTCAATCTAACTCGAACGAAGACTCCTCACCTGGTAATGTATGGCTAGCCCATAAAAAATTCATCACTGGCTCGTTAATTAAATTGGCGTCCGTTAGGAAGAAGAGCAGGTCTGAACTTCAAAGTCAACTAGAATCCAAATTATTCAAGCTTGAACAAGCAAATCAGATGGCCTCTTCCCATTACTTGATTAAACAAATACACGATGTCAAACTACAACTCGATGCAATTTTAACCGTTAGAACGGAGAGGGCCCTGACGTGGACCCGATCCACCTTTCACAAACAAGCAAACCAACCCACTAAAATGCTGGCCCGTCAATTGCAAACTAAAGAACTTATAAATTCTATACCCTTTATTAAAGATGCATCTGGACGTGTATCGGCCCATCCAGACTTTATTTATAAAACATTTTTTGAATACTATCAGAAGCTATACTCCCCTCCTAAAGACCCTCCCCCGAACCTCTTGAATTCTTTCCTACAGAACATACCCCTCCCTAATTTACCAAAGCCAACTGCCCAGCAGCTACAATCTGAAATACTATCGGAAGAAATTGAATCCGTAATTAAAAAACTGAAATCAGGGAAAGCCCCTGGTCTTGATGGGCTATCCTCTATGTACTATAAAAAATTTAAAACTTTACTCTTACCCCATATTGCAACCTACTGTAACGCCCTTCTAAATGGCTCTCAGATGCCCCCTGAGTTTTATTTAGCCCATGTAACGGTCATCCCTAAACCTAAAAAAGATCACTTGCTTGTTAAAAATTACAGACCCATATCACTGTTAAATATTGATCTCAAAATATTTACATCAATTATAACTAATAGACTTAATAAGATCCTTCACTGATTCATCTGGACCAGGTGGGCTTCATACCCCTGAGACAGGGCCCCGATAACATTAGGAGAAATCTTAATATCATTCACTCTGCAAACTGCTCTCGTAAACCTCTTTTGATGATTGCCTTAGATATCGAAAAGGCGTTTGATTCGCTCTCCTGGCCATACCTTTTCTCAGTCTTAAACAAATTCGGCTTCCCTCAAAAGCTGATTTCTTGTCTTCAGCTTATTTATGACCGTCCATCTGCGTACCTTAAGCTCCCTACTACCAACCCTTCCCCTATAATAATTCAACGTGGCACGCGCCAGGGGTGTCCACTGTCACCAGCATTATTCGCTTTGGCTATGGAACCCCTTGCTGAATCCATAAGGAATGACCCTAACATACTTGGACCCTCTGATCTTGGAGAACAATATAAAGTAAGTCTCTTTGCTGACGATCTTCTCTTGTCCTTAACTAACCCTTACTCCACTCTTCCTAACCTGTTCTCCCTCCTTCTCACTTTTGAAAGTATGTCAGGTCTTAAAATCAATGTTGACAAATCGGAGGCACTGTTTGTTAATACTTCCAAAGCAGATCAAGAAAATCTGGTCGCTCAATTTGGCTTTAGTAGGAAAGATCACTTTTTAACTTACCTTGGAATTAACCTAACATCTCACAAGTCATCAGTCTTTAAATGGAATTACCCCCCCCCCCTCATTAGTAGGTTCCAGGCTGACTTAAATAGGTGGTCCAAACTAAATTTGTCATGGCTGGGCCGGTTACACGCCATTAAGATGATATCTCTCCCACGATTTTTATATTTGTTCCGTTCCCTCCCTATTACATTACCATCAAAAACTCTTCGGGATATTCAAATGCTCATCTCTAAGTTTATTTGGAGGGATAAGGGGCCAAGGATCAAACAAAATATCATGTTCCTACATAGAAAAATTGGGGGACTCTCCCTACCCAATCTAGTTTTATATTTTAAAGCAGCCCAAATAGCCCAACTTACCAACGTCAACTCCGGCGCGAAAAGCCCTAGATGGGTATATTTGGAATCCTTTCTTTTAAGACCCTTTTCTCTCCCTGGTCTCTTGTGGTCCACTGGCAAAATCCCGCAAAATATTTCTGAAACAGCGCCTTTTTCTGCTCACTTCTTGATCCTCTGGAGAAAGGAGAGATTCAAATATGGCCTACAGTCTAAATCCTCCCCACTTACTTCTATATTTCACAATCCCATGTTCTTACCAGGTCTGGAGCCAACTCTTTTCCTGGTGGATACTGAAGGGTATCACTACATTTAAACAGCTCTGCTCTCCTTTAAATACCTTACTCACCAGGCAGGAATTCACTCAACTCCATGAGCCACCATTTAGAGAAGCTCTTCGTATAAATCAAGTCTTACATTTCGCCAGACAGATCCTGCCACACGGTTCCCCATTTATTGCAACCGGTTTTGAGCAGAGATGTCTATATGACCCTATGGGAAGGGGAATGATTTCCCTAGTGTACTCTGCCTTTAATTCTCCAAAGAAAGAAGTAAAATTAAAGTTTATGTCGCAATGGGAGGAGGATCTGGGTCTTGTTCTTCCCCTTGAGACATGAAACAACCGCCACAGTCAAGACATGGAATGCCAGAAAGAGTTGACCCACACAGGAGATAGATATAAAATAGCCTTTATTACAGTGAGTGGCAAAACAAAAAAGGTTATATATACATAAAATTTGCAATAAAATATACAATAAAAACAAGTACGCGATTTAATTTCAGGACAATAGAAAAAAATTATATATTTTAACAAAAAATATAATATATGGTGACCTCCAATCTTGGTTGGTACAGATAGAAACCTACTTAAAAAGTAAGTAAAAAAATATAAACAGTGACCACCTAAGATTTCAACTCAATAAAAACGCATTAAAGTGCATAAGTGCAAAAATTATTAATGCTATATGGTGGTAGTGTGTGAGACTACAAATTATAAAAGCACACCATTCAATGCGTGCAGAACCACTCATGAAAGCAGCATGTAGCTGCAAAGTGAACACACCGAAAAAAGTGCTGAGTGCAAAGGAAATATTGAGGTATTCTATCTGTAAATTACCTGTGAGGAGGGATGCCAGGTCCTGACACCACGCACCCCGACGCGCGTTTCGGAAAACACTTTCCTTCGTCAGGGGGTGGCACTTGTATACTAAAGGGCCTTTTTATATCAAAACCAATTCCGTTGTGATGATTCAGGTGAAGCCGGCGCATGCGCCGTCAGGTGGACCCAGAAGCCCAAGCGCCCGAGCCACGTGACAGCCCGCACAGGGACGGAGTACCCGGCGTTGCTAAGACACAGTGACTCGGGCGCCAGGGCTCCAGGACGCAGACAGCGCAGGCGCACCACCGGGACCACCGCAAGGAAACAGCAGCAAGCCGAAAGTGCTGCAAACACATGGGAAAAAACTAATTAAGATAGAACAGGGGCAGATGTATAAAAATAAATATAAAAAAGAAGACAAAGTCTTCATATTGGGATAGTTTATATGATCCCATAGATGGACTGAAACTCTAAATCTATATGTGGGCTGCAATAATATAATAATAATCAAATAAGACACAAAAAATAAATATAAGGAAAATGAAAGAGGATAACCAAAACTAATATTAATCAAAATATACAAACAAACAAATAATAACAAAAAAATATAATAAATAATAAATTATACAATATACAAATGTACATAGAATATATAAATATAACCAAAAAGAAAAATAAAATAAAAAAATATATATAATAAGAAAATATACCAATATAAAAATTATACATAAGAAAAATCCACAATGATATCAGTCCAATTTCTCTTTTTCTCTTTTTTAGGAATTATATCCATCATAAGCAACGACGGAAACAAATACTTCGTCCCTATTCATCTCAGTCAGAACTTTATCGATCCAATCCATATATCTGACGTAAAGGTGAAACCGGCGGTATTACGTAAGTATAATTAGGCTAAAAAAATCAATAACAATGATTAGTAAAAAGCCACAGAAATATACAAGTATTATTAAAAAATAATAAAAACAATAAAATTGCACATATAACTAACAAGTGGTGTAAAAGACATAAGAATGGAAGTATAAAAGTAAGGAGAATATTATAAAAAAGGAGCAAAACTAAGATTTTCGTTCAGTCCATGTGGGGACACTGAATTCAACGTCCATATCCATTTCGTTTCCCTCTGTGCTAGTGTCACACTTATTTTACCTCCCCTTTCGTTGGGTGTAATCATATCTATGCCCTTGACCCTCAGAAGTGATGCCTCACAGTTGTGTTTCAATTTAAAATGCTTGGGAATGGTTTTTAATAGAGATATGTCATCAATCTCCTTGGCTGCTTGGATCCCCAACACATGCTCACGAACTCTTATTTTTAGTTGACGAGTAGTCATGCCCACGTAGATGAGTGAGCATGGACATGTGGCATAGTAAATAACGGCTGTAGTTGTACATGTTATGGCCTGTTTAATCTCATAATTCATCGTCCCCTCAGAATTACAAAAAGTCTGTGCTCTATCAATATTGGGACATGCTACACATCTCCCACATGATTTACAACCACTGGTATGTTTAGTATTTGTTAAAAATGATGGTACAACTGGATTATAGGCATAGTGGCTCTTCACCAAATGATCTTTTAAATTCAAACATCTCCTATACGTAATATTAGGTCCCCTGCCAATATATCAAGCTAAAATGGGGTCGGCTTTGAGAATCCCCCATGACTTGGTTAAACAAGATCTCATTAAATCATTTTGTCCATGATATCTGGTGATGTATCTGACTACTTGATTAGATTTGGAAGTCTTTTGACCATACAACGCTTGATGTCTAGTAATATTCTTAGCACGGTTATACCCCTTTTTAATAGAACGTCTACTGTATCCTCTTTCAATAAATCTTTCTTTGAGGTCCTGAGCTTGTTTTTCGAAATCAGTATCATTGGAGCAAATTCTCCTCAACCTCAAAAATTGCCCTATAGGGATAGAGCGTACCATTGCAGGGGGATGTGAAGAGGTACCGTGTAGAAGTGAATTCACTGCTGTAGACTTCCTATAGATATTAGTATTTAAACAATCATCTTCTCCCTTAAAAACACGTACATCAAGGAAGTCCAAAGACTTAGAGTTAAATTTATATGTCAAATGTCAATATTTCCTTTGCACTCAGCACTTTTTTCGGTGTGTTCACTTTGCAGCTACATGCTGCTTTCATGAGTGGTTCTGCACGCATTGAATGGTGTGCTTTTATAATTTGTAGTCTCACACACTACCACCATATAGCATTCATAATTTTTGCACTTATGCACTTTAATGCGTTTTTATTGAGTTGAAATCTTAGGTGGTCACCGTTTATATTTTTTTACTTACTTTTTAAGTAGGTTTCTATCTGTACCAACCAAGATTGGAGGTCACCATATATTATATTTTTTGTTAAAATATATAATTTTTTTCTATTGTCCTGAAATTAAATCGCGTACTTGTTTTTATTGTATATTTTATTGCAAATTTTATGTATATATAACCTTTTTTGTTTTGCCACTCACTGTAATAAAGGCTATTTTATATCTATCTCCTGTGTGGGTCAACTCTTTCTGGCATTCCATGTCTTGACTGTGGCGGTTGTTTCATACTCTAGTGTTTAGTCACTACTTTTCACAGAGCACCGATACACGATATATATTTTGTTAAATTTTAATTTTTATTATTATTGTTTTAATTTCTATTGGTGCATCTGTGTATTCTAATATATATTTATACTGTGTTTTGCACAGGCTTGTTTCTCTACAACTGGACATGGATTTTAGAGCCAGGGAGATGTCCTGGCAGGGACAAATAAACGCAGTGTTTTCTAATGGTGATGTGGCAACTAGTAGTAATGGTGGTGTTCAATATGATGATATATATAAGACGATAAAGAATCTAACATATAGGAGAACTCGCTCTTGGTGGAGCAGAGCGTTTTTGGATAATTATATTCAACGGCAACTAATTCCAAGGGGGCTTAGGATACAGCTTGCTCCATCGTTCCCCATTAATGATGAGGAATTTGTCAAAGATTGGGAAAAAGTGTGCAATGTAGCCTCCAGACAGCTCATGGAACTCTTGATTAAATATAACTCACAGATGCTAATTGAAATTGATAAATCCTTGGATGATTTATTCATCAAGGCTAAGGAATGCTTGTCCTCTGAGCAGCTTGGATCCATTGATAATCAATTGGAGAAACAGATTGAACAATGGATTAAGGATATTAGAATTAATCAGACTAATAAGTTGTTAAGGGACCAGAAGGATGTTGCGAATGGAAGGGTATACAGATGGCGTAAACCTAACCCTACGGATGGTCTAAGAAATAGAACAGATTCCATCTCTTCAAATCCCGGTTTGGGCGATGTTTCTGGTGCCTCCTCCTCCGCCTCTACTACAACCTCTATCATATCTACACCGAAACGTAAGCGTGAGCCATGATATGCATCAGCTAAACGTGGATTTGTGAATTTCTCTGAGGAATCCAGAACAAATTTAAAGGTGATCAATCTAAGTACACATATTTTATCTGATGTTGAGATTGATGTTTTAAAAAGGGGATTTATGTTTTGCCCTACAGCCAGTTTTGATAAGTTCGAGGCTGTAAAGGACTTACATCTCTTTGCAAGGAAGCTATTATTTAAACGGCACTTCCATAACGAAACTGTATTACAATTATTCCCTACAGAGGCGGAGCAGGAGGCACTAGGTATACTGGACGAATTAGCCCAAGAGCACCATGACCCAATAGGAGGTAAGGTCCCTGAATGCATTCGACCTAAGTCAAAAAAATTTCCCCCCTTGTCAAGCTGCTCGACTATTGATGTCTTTGTTAAGACTGTAAGCAAGGAGTTTGATAGAATTCCTCGCTTTCCGGATCTTGAAAATCTTAATAAACATGAAAAACTGGCACTTAAAAGGCTTAAAGATTTGCCGGATGTGATATTCAAACCAGCCGACAAGGGGGGAAATATAGTTATTTGGCCCAAGAAACTCTATGAGAATGAAGTCTTCCGCCAGTTAAAAGATGGGAATTACTACAAAAAGATGACGTTTAACCCTCTGGTGAAGTTTAAGTCTGAATTACTGGGCCTCCTTCGGGAAGCCTTGGATGCTGGTGTAATTAATAAAGATTTGTTTACGGCTCTTCAGGTGTCTGAACCAACGATTTCCACACTTTATTTACTCCCCAAAGTGCACAAGAGTCAAACCACGCCACCAGGCAGACCCATAATCTCAGGGTGTGGGAACTTTCTGGAAAATATAAATAGGTTTGTAGATTCCAGATTGAAGCCACTAGTTGAGGAACTACCATCTTACATCAAAGACACCAATGAGTTCCTCAAAAGAATTGATGGATTGTATGTAGGTAATGACACAATTTTAGTGTCTTGTGACGTAGAAAGTTTATATACAAACATCCGCCACACTGATGGGATTCGTGCAGCCACACATTTTATGGGGTCATCAATCATGCCTAGCTCCATGAGACAGTTTACTATACGGTTACTTGAGTTTTCATTGTCGCATAATTTTTTTCTTTTTAAGGGGTCCCTCTACCTACAGCTCCAGGGCACAGCCATGGGGGCTTCATTTGTGCCCGCATATGCAAATTTATTCCTGGGGCTGTGGGAGAGGGACCTCTTTATGTCTGAAACATGGATGAATCGCATCCTATTATGGGTGCGATTCATTGATGATGTATTTTTTATTTGGCGAGGATCGGAGGATTCACTACAGTCTTTCATGTCAGATTTGAATCAGAATGACTCTAATATACATTTGACATATAAATTTAACTCTAAGTCTTTGGACTTCCTTGATGTACGTGTTTTTAAGGGAGAAGATGATTGTTTAAATACTAATATCTATAGGAAGTCTACAGCAGTGAATTCACTTCTACACGGTACCTCTTCACATCCCCCTGCAATGGTACGCTCTATCCCTATAGGGCAATTTTTGAGGTTGAGGAGAATTTGCTCCAATGATACTGATTTCGAAAAACAAGCTCAGGACCTCAAAGAAAGATTTATTGAAAGAGGATACAGTAGACGTTCTATTAAAAAGGGGTATAACCGTGCTAAGAATATTACTAGACATCAAGCGTTGTATGGTCAAAAGACTTCCAAATCTAATCAAGTAGTCAGATACATCACCAGATATCATGGACAAAATGATTTAATGAGATCTTGTTTAACCAAGTCATGGGGGATTCTCAAAGCCGACCCCATTTTAGCTCGATATATTGGCAGGGGACCTAATATTACGTATGGGAGATGTTTGAATTTAAAAGATCATTTGGTGAAGAGCCACTATGCCTATAATCCAGTTGTACCATCATTTTTAACAAATACTAAACATACCAGTGGTTGTAAATCATGTGGGAGATGTGTAGCATGTCCCAATATTGATAGAGCACAGACTTTTTGTAATTCTGAGGGGACGATGAATTATGAGATTAAACAGGCCATAACATGTACAACTACAGCCGTTATTTACTATGCCACATGTCCATGCTCACTCATCTACGTGGGCATGACTACTCGTCAACTAAAAATAAGAGTTCGTGAGCATGTGTTGGGGATCCAAGCAGCCAAGGAGATTGATGACATATCTCTATTAAAAACCATTCCCAAGCATTTTAAATTGAAACACAACTGTGAGGCATCACTTCTGAGGGTCAAGGGCATAGATATGATTACACCCAACGAAAGGGGAGGTAAAATAAGTGTGACACTAGCACAGAGGGAAACGAAATGGATATGGACGTTGAATTCAGTGTCCCCACATGGACTGAACGAAAATCTTAGTTTTGCTCCTTTTTTATAATATTCTCCTTACTTTTATACTTCCATTCTTATGTCTTTTACACCACTTGTTAGTTATATGTGCAATTTTATTGTTTTTATTATTTTTTAATAATACTTGTATATTTCTGTGGCTTTTTACTAATCATTGTTATTGATTTTTTTAGCCTAATTATACTTACGTAATACCGCCGGTTTCACCTTTACGTCAGATATATGGATTGGATCGATAAAGTTCTGACTGAGATGAATAGGGACGAAGTATTTGTTTCCGTCGTTGCTTATGATGGATATAATTCCTAAAAAAGAGAAAAAGAGAAATTGGACTGATATCATTGTGGATTTTTCTTATGTATAATTTTTATATTGGTATATTTTCTTATTATATATATTTTTTTATTTTATTTTTCTTTTTGGTTATATTTATATATTCTATGTACATTTGTATATTGTATAATTTATTATTTATTATATTTTTTTGTTATTATTTGTTTGTTTGTATATTTTGATTAATATTAGTTTTGGTTATCCTCTTTCATTTTCCTTATATTTATTTTTTGTGTCTTATTTGATTATTATTATATTATTGCAGCCCATATATAGATTTAGAGTTTCAGTCCATCTATGGGATCATATAAACTATCCCAATATGAAGACTTTGTCTTCTTTTTTATATTTATTTTTATACATCTGCCCCTGTTCTATCTTAATTAGTTTTTTCCCATGTGTTTGCAGCACTTTCGGCTTGCTGCTGTTTCCTTGCGGTGGTCCCGGTGGTGCGCCTGCGCTGTCTGCGTCCTGGAGCCCTGGCGCCCGAGTCACTGTGTCTTAGCAACGCCGGGTACTCCGTCCCTGTGCGGGCTGTCACGTGGCTCGGGCGCTTGGGCTTCTGGGTCCACCTGACGGCGCATGCGCCGGCTTCACCTGAATCATCACAACGGAATTGGTTTTGATATAAAAAGGCCCTTTAGTATACAAGTGCCACCCCCTGACGAAGGAAAGTGTTTTCCGAAACGCGCGTCGGGGTGCGCGGTGTCAGGACCTGGCGTCCCTCCTCACAGGTAATTTACAGATAGAATACCTCAATATTTCCTTTGCACTCAGCACTTTTTTCGGTGTGTTCACTTTGCAGCTACATGCTGCTTTCATGAGTGGTTCTGCACGCATTGAATGGTGTGCTTTTATAATTTGTAGTCTCACACACTACCACCATATAGCATTAATAATTTTTGCACTTATGCACTTTAATGCGTTTTTATTGAGTTGAAATCTTAGGTGGTCACCGTTTATATTTTTTTACTTACTTTTTAAGTAGGTTTCTATCTGTACCAACCAAGATTGGAGGTCACCATATATTATATTTTTTGTTAAAATATATAATTTTTTTCTATTGTCCTGAAATTAAATCGCGTACTTGTTTTTATTGTATATTTTATTGCAAATTTTATGTATATATAACCTTTTTTGTTTTGCCACTCACTGTAATAAAGGCTATTTTATATCTATCTCCTGTGTGGGTCAACTCTTTCTGGCATTCCATGTCTTGACTGTGGCGGTTGTTTCATACTCTAGTGTTTAGTCACTACTTTTCACAGAGCACCGATACACGATATATATTTTGTTAAATTTTAATTTTTATTATTATTGTTTTAATTTCTATTGGTGCATCTGTGTATTCTAATATATATTTACCCATTGAGACATGGCATAGGTGTTGCGATACATTAACAAAGGGTAGCCATCAAGCAGCCTTAGCTAAAACATCAATTAAACTCCTCCACAGAGCTTATTATGTTCCTGTGAAACTTCATGCCATTCACCCGAATGTACCTAACACCTGTTTCAGAGGTTGCAACACACCAGGGGATATGTGGCACACATGGTGGAGCTGTCCAGTCGCTGTGACCTTATGGAGCGAGATCAAGTCAATGGTCGAAAAAGTTTGTGGAAGAGCGATCCCCCTCGATCCCACAGTTTTCCTACTGGGGCCAAGATTTCCTGGAATTTCTAAAAATCTACATAAACTGGTAACTATTATCAGCATGGCAGCCAAAATACATATCGCTGCTAAATGGAGAACTAATTCACTCTCCACCTCTCTTGTTATAGATAAAATCAACACTATTCTATTATATGAACGCATCCAAGCAACCAGGAATGACGAATGGAGCACTTTTTTCCGGATTTGGGATCCTTGGCTTGGTCTCGACTCTAATGTTTCTCTGAATCAAGCTCTTACGCTTTCCCCATGATAATGAATGACTGGAGACTGAGAAGTTTTTGACAAATCTATTATGACCAACCAAATTTTCCCGTGTTCCTTATCCAATATAATATGCATCTGCCCCCACTCAGATTACTTTTAGTCTCAGATTCTATTTAGCAATGTTGGTCTAGTTCATCGGACTCACTGAACACTGATCTCCTTAAGCTATCTCTATTGGCCAACTGAAGCCATTTTTCAACTTGTTGGTTATACCTATGTACCCCTCCCTTATGTATTTTTCCCTTTGTTCGTTATGTTCAGATGTTGTTGTTTGTTTTGTCTACCCCAATAAGAGTTATAACTAATGTTTTGCAATCATTCTAATATTCAATGATATGTCATGTACCTCTTTATTGAAGTCTGTTTATATAATGTTGTTCTAAAATAACTTTCAATAAAATATTTTGAAACTAAAGGTGAACTTCAAGCTCAAGGAACATCAGTGTCAGATCGCACCATCCGTCATTGTATGAGCCAAAGTGGACTTCATGGGAGACGACCAAGGAGCACACCGTTGTTGAAAAAAAAATCATAAAAAAAACAGATTGGAATTTGACAAACTACATGTTGACAAGCCACAAAGCTTCTGGGAGAATGTCCTATGGACAGAAGATACAAAAATTGCACTTTTTAGAAGGCACATCACCTCTATGTTTACAGATGGAAAAATACTCCTTACTGTCCCTACTGTGAAACATGGAGGAGGCTCTGGTATGCTCTGAGGCTGCTTCTCTGCATCTGGCACAGGATGTCTAGAATCTGTGCAAGGTACAATGAAATCTCAAGACTATCAAAAGATTCTAGAGAGAAATGTGCTGCCTAGTGTCAGTCGCAGGTCATGGGTCTTGCAACAGGATAATGACTAGTGATTACCGAACGTGCTCACCACTACTCGTCACTCGCCTGAGTATCACAGTACTCGATGTACTCAGCGAGCACCGAGCATTTCCGGGATTATTCGGTGGGAGCTCTGGTCTGCGCCATGCAATTTTGGTGCTCTTTAGAGCACTAATGAACATGCAGGGATTGTCTACCATGCACTGTAATACCACAATGATCTTTGTTGTGGTTTTACAGTGACTGGCTGGCCGCACAGCATCATCAGGACTGACGCCGTCCAGCTCCGGACTCAGTTAGTGTAGCGAGAGCTGCTGTTGAGATAGGGTCAGATTCGTTCTTTTACAAGTTAGTGTGGGTCTACCATCACATAATCCAGAAATCCTGATAATCCAACAGTCCTTTTTAGGGCTAATTCGGGGGTATTTATATTGCATAGGCAGGGGAGTCTATGTGCGCATATCCACATCAGTGCAAGGCATGCAGTCTCTGTATATGAGTATATAGATCTCACTGATCTTATATACACCTAGCTGCAGGTATCTGTGGCTAGGATTAATTTTTTTTGGTACCTGAATCCTGCAAATTTTATTACAAAGCAATCCAGAGCCCCCTTTTTTTCTATATTTATTTGCTTGGTCACTACAGACTAGAGTTGAGCGACTTTTACTTTTTTCAGATCGAGTCGGGTTTCGCGAAACGCGACTTTGTCAAAAGTCGGGTCAGGTGAAATTGGCCGATTATTGCAAAAAGTTGGGGGCCGACTGAAACACGAAACCCAATGCAAGTCAATGGGGAATCAAATTCAGCAGTGAGTGGAGGACAGGAAAACACCTACAGTGCCCATTTTAATGCCAAAAACATCAATTCTTATTACTTAAGCTTGTCAATCTTAATTTACTTTATAATAATAGTTAGGGATTGAAAACTGGGGGGGGGTAGGGCTGGCTCAAGATTTTCATGGGCCCAGGAAACACGGAATACATCACGGTGGTGGAGCAGGGAGAGGTAAGTATTTCAACTTTGCAAGTGCTGTGATCCTGAGCAAGCAGTGGGGGCCCACTCGTTGGCATTGGCACTGGCACAGGGCCCCTCATAGTACGGCGGTGTGTTTGACGGCGGGTGGCGCCTCCCACTGGCAGAGACACTTTTGCGTACTATGAGGGTGTCCTGATCTGCGCATGCGCCAACCGGAAGCCGAGAGAGACAGCTGAGATTAAATAAACACAGGAAAGATGTGGACAGATACGCAGCGACCGATATTTAAAAAGAAGGGATTTATTAATGGAAATAAACATATGTATTTGGGCATATAAATACTAAACTAACGTAAAGGTGAAAGTATATAATAATAAATAGCATGTGATAATGAATCACTGTGATACGTGTAAACCCCGCATAATACATATTAATAAATACATTTGTCATAAATTATATATAATTGATTAATTTTAAATATCAATAATAAAGTGCAATAAGTACAAATTAAAATACTAAAAATACATGTAACATTTAATACCATAAATAATCCTACAACACCATTATTAATTAAATAAATAAACAACATAGATTACAGTCAAATAAATACCTATTAATACAGTACCAATATATTTAAACAATTACATTCAATATAGTTACATATAAAATCTAAACATATTATACCCAAAACAAGTATATTCCAAAATCCCATAACATAGCCATATAAATACAATACCCATACATAAACAGACCCCGTTAAGTATCTACTCCCTATTTTATTAGTAATATACAATAAGACAACACAAACATAAATAAACTACATAATAAAATAGTCCATGGCGGATGTATCTGTGGGACCGGACCCAATCATGTTCTGCAGCGGACTAAGACAAAAGGAGTAGGAGTAGAAACTGTTGCCTAATAATCCTCTGATGACTTCCAGACGTTCAAGAAATTTGAAAGATCTTTTAGTACGTAGTCACTACTCTGCAGTTCCATTGAAGCAGCCGCAAGCAGAGTTGCAGGGTTTCTTTCCATGTAATTCCTGTAAGGCTTGTAAGAATCACTTTAGAAGTAAAACCTTTGGGAATTGGGATGGGTCAAGGACATATGACATATGCAAAATGCTGACATGTTCCTCAAAGGGTGTCATATACCATGCCCAATGTCCCTGTGGAAAAGTGTATGTAGGGATGACTACTAGGTAGTTAAAAATTAGAACTAGAGAACACATAAGGGACATTGAGAAAGCCCTTACTATGGAGGATACAAATGGATTAAAGACTTGCCACTAGTGTTGAGCATTCCGATACCGCAAGTATCGGGTATCGGCCGATATTTGCTGTATCGCAATTCCGATACCGAGAGCCGATATTTTTGTGGTATCGGGTATCGGTATCGAAACAACATTAATGTGTAAAATAAAGAATTAAAATAAAAAATATTGCTATACTCACCTCTCCGATGCAGCCTGCACCTTACCGAGGGAACCGGCAGCGTTGTTTGCTTAAAATTTGCGCTTTAACTTCTTTACGCGAAGTCCCGGCTTGTGATTGGTCGTGCGCCGCCCATGTGGCCGGGACGCAACCAATCACAGCAAGCCGTGACGTAATTTCAGGTCCTTCAGGATTTTAAAATTACGTTCCGGCGTTGTGATTGGCTGCATCGCAGTCACATGGGCGACGCAACCAATCACAAGCCGGGACGTCACGGGAGGCTGGACACGCGCGCATTTTAAATCACAATCCGGGACTTCGTGTAAGGAAGTTAAAGCGCGAATTTTAAGCAAACAACGCTGCCGGTTCCCTCGGTAAGGTGCAGGCTGCGTCGGAGAGGTGAGTATAGCAATATTTTTTATTTTAATTCTTTATTTTACACATTAATATGGTTCCCAGGGCCTGAAGGAGAGTTTCCTCTCCTTCAGACCCTGGGAACCATCAGGGATACCGTCCGATACATGAGTCCCATTGACTTGTATTGGTATCGGGTATCGGTATCGGATTAGATCCGATACTTTGCCGGTATCGGCCGATACTTTCCGATACCGATACTTTCAAGTATCGGACGGTATCGCTCAACACTACTTGCCACGGCATTTTAAACTATACCATAATTGTGACCCGAGTGAACTGAAAATTCAAGCCATAGATCAGGTAGATTTGGGTTTCAGAGGAGGCAACCTTGGCAAAATTTTGGCACAGAAAGAGAGTCGCTGGATCTACTTGTTGAGCACCATGGTTCCACAAGGCCTCAATGAGACTATGGGTTTTTCTGCATTTTTATGAATGATCAATATTCTCCACTTATTAACAGCATATTCTGTTTTTAATTGTGTGTTGTTTTTTGCTGGTTTTAACATTCAGTTTTTTTGTTTTATTAGTTAGAGACGGCTCATCCAGTAGTCCTACTCCTTTTGTCTTAGTCCGCTGCAGAACATAATTGGGTCCGGTCCCACAGATACATCCGCCATGGACTATTTTATTATTTTTATTATGTAGTTTATTTATGTTTGTGCTGTCTTATTGTATATTACTAATAAAATAGGGAGTAGATACTTAACGGGGTCTGTTTATGTATGGGTATTGCATTTATATGGCTATGTTATGGGATTTTGGAATATACTTGTTTTGGGTATAATATGTGTAGATTTTATATGTCACTATATTGGATGTATTTATTTAAATGTATTGGTACTGTATTAATAGGTATTTATTATACTGTAATCTATGTTGTTTATTTATTTAATTAATAATGGTGTTGTAGGATTATTTATGGTATTAAATGTTACATGTATTTTTAGTATTTTAATTTGTACTTATTGCACTTTATTATTGATATTTAAAATTAATCAATTATATATAATTTATGACAAATGTATTTATTAATATGTATTATGCGGGGTTTACACATACCACAGTGATTTATTATCACATGCTATTTATTATTATATACTTTCACCTTTACTTTAGTTTAGTATTTATATGCCCAAATACATATGTTTATTTCCATTAATAAATCCCTTCTTTTTTAATATCGGTCGCTGCGTATCTGCCCACATCTTCCCTGTGTTTATTTAATCTCAGCTGTCTCTCTCGGCGTCTGGTTGGAGCATGCGCAGATCAGGAGCTTCCCCGTGACTTCCTGCCTCGCTCACTATGGTAACGCACAGCGTCTTTACACTTGCGTTACAGAGGCGAAGAGCAGGAAGTCTCTTTTTACAAAGGAGGAAGTCCAGGGATCGGCGCATGCGCAGTATATCACCGGCAATGTCGATATCGGAATCAGCTGTGCATGGGGTATTTATGAACGCCTGGTTTGGCTAACAGCACACATGCCCCCTATCGAGGAAGCCATTATGGCGAAATGGCGCTGTTGGGGTTTTTGAGGGTGCAGACAACGGGACAACACTCTAAAGTGAGTAAATACGGTTTAACGTACATATGGACAAGTAGTTATACATAGGCACCTTTTGCACTATGCACTTTTTTATTTAAATCATCCTATTGTTTGCAACAGGGAGGAAAGGTCTTAACACTTTAGCCTTTTCTATGGATTTTTCTGTTTGCATTGGAGATATACAGTATACAATGGATTAGGTGTGCTACTTGTGTTTAGATATGTCCAATAATTGTTCCTGGTTGCTGTATCACCCACATTTGTTCAAGTGACTTTCCCTTGTTTTATTTTTAAATATTTATACATTAAATAAATTATTTTATCAAGGTGTTAATTTTGTTTTTCCTCTTATTTCCTCTTTATTATACTATATATGGGGGATTTGATTAGTTACAATTGTTTGGAGATGACTTTCATTATTTTGGATGTTTGATATGCACCAAATAATGTAGGCTAAATGCAGTTCAAATGTGGTAACAGGACTAAAGAGAGGCGGCATTGCTTTGTTCAGTGGAGGAAAACTGTAATGAGTGGCAGGCACAGTTAGTAGGCCCAAATAATAAAGTGGGCTAAGTGTCTGCCAAAAAATTGTTCATAAATAAACAGGTGGCATAGCTAGGTACAGGGGTGGGCTCCTCTGCTGAGTAGCAGACAGTGGTAGTAGGCGCAAAGTATTAAGTGGTCTAAATGGAGGCCAGGGCCCTGTATATTTTAACTCTCATCTATCATTTCAACAAATTTGTATTGGTAGTGCCATTGAAGGATTTAACATCACAGACTACACAGTGATAGAGCAGGGAGAGGTAAGTATTGCAAGTGGTAGAGCACTGTTCGAGCTGGAGGAACACTCTGTTGTGGGCGGCGGTACTGGCACAGGGCCCCTCATATTACGACGGTGTGTCTGACGTTGGTTGTGCACCACCACCATCAGAGACACTTCATTGTACTATGAGGGACCCTGTGCCAGTGCCGTCGCCCAAGAGTGGACCCACCCACCTGTCCAGGCAAATGGCACTTGCACGGGTGCTTGTGCCAGGTGGTGACCACAGCCCACGGGCTCTTCCACCAGACTTCCTCATTTTTTGGAAAATCTAACCAAAATAACAACCGTTATATGGTACTGTAAAACAAGGTAGAAGGTGTATATAAACTTGTTGAGAATTTAAATCTCCCTTTTTGGGGGGAGACTGAACCAAAACTCAGGCCCTGTGCATAAAACAACACAATGTAAGTGGCAGAAAGTGGCTGTCTGCTATACGACAAACTAACAGGACTGAAGTATATCCACTTTGTGAGGATTTGAATCTCCCTTTTTTTTGGGAGACTAAACCAAAACTCAGGCAGCCCAGTGTATAAAACAACACAATGTAAGTGGCAGAAAGTGGCTGGAAGATATCTGAAAAAATACAAGGACTGTAGTACAATTTCAATCTCCCTACAATGATCTCAGGACAAGTATGGCAGCAATAAAAAGGACTGCTGCACACAAAAGTGTACTGTGGACAAATAAACAAGATAACTGTGCAGAAAGGAGCAACAGGATTTTTGCTTTTAAAAAAGCAGTTGGTTTGCACAGCAGCGTGCAAACAGCAATGCAGCTATCACGGAGCCTTATAAGGCAGCCTATTAAGCTACAGAGCTGATGCACAAAAATATAGCCTCCACTGTCCCTGCAAAAAATAGGTGGTGTTGGACAGTGGAAATCGCTACAGCACAAGCAGTTTGGGGGTTAATCTTCCCTCTCTAACTATATCCCTTCTTCTGATGAAGCTGCAGCAACCTCTCCCTATGCTAAGATCGGCAGAAGTAAGATGGCGATCGGTGTGCATGCCCCTTTATAGCCCCTGTGACGCTGCAGAAAGCAAGCCAATCACTGTCATGCCCTTCTCTAATATGGAGGGGACCGAGACCTATGTCATCACGCTGCCCACACTCTGCGTCCTCCTTCATTGGCTGAAAAATGGTGCTAAAAGCGTCAAATGAAACGCGACTTTTGCGTGCAGATCGGTGAACTCATGGCCGATCCCACACTAGGATCGGGTCGGGTTTCATGAAACCTGACTTTGCCGAAAGTCAGAGATTTTTGAATTTGCCCGATCCGTTTCGCTCAACCCTACTACAGACAAAAGCCAGGTTATTTTAATGCAATAGCGTGAAAATCGAGCAATTTAAAACTGATATTGCCAGGCATCAGATCTGAGTGCGTAGAAAATTCTGGCCTTTTTTTTTAATGTAGTATTTTTTTTGAGTGTCTTACAACATTTTTGGATATCATTTTGCTGACCAAAAAAATTTATCTGGCCAAAAAATATTTAGCTACAGTTCTTATATTTATCACTGTGTGTTGCACTCCACACGCATCACATATCATTGTGCTAAATATTTTACAATTTTCATGCTACATTTTTTTTAGTGTCGTAGCCTACTTATTGACACAATTTTGGTGGGTGCACATATATAAAGGATAAAATATAACTTTTACTGGATAAAGATAAAATACTAATTAGTGTTGAGCGATACCTTCCGATACTTGAAAGTATCGGTATCGGATAGTATCGGCCGATACCCGAAAAATATCGGATATCGCCGATACCGATACCCGATACCAATACAAGTCAACAGGACACAAGTATCGGAAGCTATCCTGGATGGTTCCCAGGGTCTGAAGAAGAGGAAACTCTCCTTCAGGCCCTGGGATCCATATTCATGTAAAAAATAAACAATTAAAATAAAAAATATGGATATACTCACCCGTCCGGCGGCTCCTGGACCTTACCGATTGTAAACGGCAGCCTCCATTCCTAAGAATGAGGAGTTTCGGACCCTCGATGACGTCGCGGCTTGTGATTGGTCGCATGCCGCTCATGTGACCGCTCACGTGACTAATCACAAGCCGCGACGTCATCGCAGGTCCTAAACTCCTCATTAAGGTCCAGGGGCCGCCGGACGGGTGAGTATATCCATATTTTTTATTTTAATTCTTAATTTTTTTACATGAATATGGATCCCAGGGCCTGAAGGAGAGTCTCCTCTCCTCCAGACCCTGGGAACCATACACTGGGAACTTCCGATTCCGATTTCCGATACCACAAAAATATCGGAACTCGGTATCGGAATTCCGATACCGCAAGTATCGGCCGATACCCGATACTTGCGGCATCGGAATACTCAACACTAATACTAATACATAAGATACGGTGCAAAAATCAAACAGACAAACAAACAAAATGTGGGTGGCGCTCCAGAACCAATGCTTGAGTAGCACCTCTAGATCACAGCATACCATACCACAAAAGTACTACTACTATAGCCAGGTATATCTAAGTTCACAGTCAGAACAACAACCTAGCATGTGTTGTGTACTTATAAACGCGAGTATGTATTCCCAAGCTTTCTTAAGCCTCTATAGGGTTATCAACCCCAGAGTAACTTTTTGGGACCCTATTCTGGGAACCACAGCAATGGGATTTACACAATGGATACTTTCCTGCAATATCAAAAGGCATCTAGCCCACAGAATTTATGTACTGCATAGCGTCATTTCGTATCCATAAAAAAGACTGGAACAAAAACAAAGAATGGTCTCACACGGAGCTGTCTCAATCAATCTCTTTCAGCTCTGCTCATGGCCGTGGACCTCTTCGCCTCCTTTCCCGATGCGTTTCGATAATTCTCATCAGGGGATAGCATTGGGGTCATCTCATACCTAGCGTCCAGCCGACGCTGCCATACATGTGCGCAGTAAGTTAGCCTTTTTTGAAATCGCGCCTTGTATGCCTACATCCGGTCAGAGTGACGCGCTTTGCCGATCACATGACCTGAAGTGAGCTCATCATGACAAATCAGCTGACCGAGCCTTCAGCCCGCTGAATGTCCCTCCTCCTTTGGAGCGCAGAGATCTATACTGCGCCTGCGCTACAAAATGGGTAAACAAAAAGAGACTCTAGAGTACGCTACCAGTTACCCAGGACACTGATACATAGTTTTATGTGTCTCTTCCTGTACGAGGCATATGGCTTTGTTGCTACCTATCTAGTAGCAAATATATCCATACGTCCCTCATTTGTACCACTGTTTTCTGTACAGGTTTACGATATTTTTGGTAAGACATTTTAATTATCTCAATACCAGAGACTAATTGTGACGGATAGGGTTGAGCGACTTTTATTTTTATAGGATCGGGTCGAGTGAAATCGGCCGATCCTATAAAAAAGTCGGGGTCGGGGTCGGCTGAAACACGAAACCCAATGCAGTGCAATGGGATACTATGGTTCCCAGGGTCTGAAGGAGAGGAAACTCTCCTTCAGGCCCTGAGATCCATATTTAAGTGTAAAATAAAGAATTAAAATAAAAAATATAAATATACTCACCTCTCCGGAGGCCCCTGGACATCGCCGCTGGTAACCGGCAGCCTTCTTTGCTTAAAATGAGCGCGATTAGCGCCTTCCATGATGTCACGGCTTGTGATTGGTCACGGCCGCCCATGTGACCGCTCACGCGACCAATCACAAGCCGTGACGTAATTCTCAGGTCCTAAATTCCTAATTCTAGGAATTTAGGACCTGAGAATTACGTCACGGCTTGTGATTGGTCGCGTGGCGGTCACATGAGCGGCCGCGACCAATCACAAGCCGTGACGTCATCTAAGGCCCTTCACGCGCTCATTCTTAGGAAGGAAGGCTGCCGGAAAGAAGCCGAGGGTGAGTATATTCCTATTAGGTATATACTCACCCTCGGACGCGCCCTGCTTCTTTCCGGCAGCCTTCCTTCTTAAGAATGAGCGCGTGAAGGGCCTTAGATGATGTCACGGCTTGTGATTGGTCGCGGCCGCTCATGTGACCGCCACGCGACCAATCACAAGCCGTGACGTAATTCTCAGGTCCTAAATTCCTAGAATTAGGAATTTAGGACCTGAGAATTACGTCACGGCTTGTGATTGGTCGCGTGAGCGGTCACATGGACGGCCGTGACCAATCACAAGCCGTGACGTCATGGAAGGCGCTAAACGCGCTCATTTTAAGCAAAGAAGGCTGCCGGTTACCAGCGGCGATGTCCAGGGGCCTCCGGAGAGGTGAGTATATTAATATTTTTTATTTTAATTCTTTTTTTTACACTTAAATGTGGATTCCGATACCGATTTCCAATATCGCAAACATATCGGAACTCGGTATCGGAATTCCGATACCAGATTCAGAAGATCGCCGACCTCATGGCCGACCCCACACAGGGGTCGGGTCGGGTTTCATGAAACCCGACTTTGCCAAAAGTCGGCAACTTCTGAAAATGGCCGACCCGTTTCACTCAACCCTAGTGACGGACATGCAAAAAGTACAAATCAAGTATAAACTCACTGTACAATAGGTCATTAAAAGAAATTTTAGTAAACATACATTTTTTATATATATGTTGTGTGTATAACGGACATCGATGAGGAAATCCTCAGGAGATTAGCGGCTTGAAATTATAGAAAAAGATTAGAACAAGACTCAGAGAGGAAAGCCTATTAATAACCTAGGGTGCCCTATTCTTACTTTCACCTACTTAGTAGTACTTTTGTGGATGGTATGCTGTGATCTAGAGGTGCTACTCAAGCATTGGTTCTGGAGCGCCACCCACGTTTTGTTTGTTTGTCTGTTTGACTTTTGCACTGTATCTTATGTATTAGTATTTTATCTTTATCCAGTAAAAGTTATATTTTATCCTTTATATATGTGCATTTGAGATTTTGAGGATTATACCACAGCTGAGTCTATTGTCTATAGAGTATGGCAGGTTTCCTTTCAAAAGGAATAGACACCAACACTTGGATATCTGAGGTTAGGGACGTTTTTTCGGACAGAGCATTTGTGCAGAAAAGGTACACCCCGTCATATAACGCAGCATTCAGAGAGTTAGAGAAGACCTATAAAAGTCAGTTAACGTCATGGTGGGAAGTTCAAAGCCTAGATAGTTATATTAAGGCAGGAATAGTCCTTCGGCATTTGAGAATATCCGTGACTCCGGGTTTTAGGTACAAGAGCCCTGGTTTGATAGTTAAATGGGAAAAAGAGGCCACTGAGAGTTCCATCAGATTAATGAGACTACTGCTAGAGGAGGAAAGAGATACTCTGAGTAAACTGAATGACACACTGAAAGAGCATATTGATATTACGAAGAAATTTGCAAGTGAACCTGACTTTTCGGTTAAGGAAACTAGTTTACAAAATAGTCTGGAAAGATTCCAGTTTCATTTAAAAGAACGTAAACATAAATTATATAATAGAGATCTCTTAGAGTTCAAAGAGAACAAGGCTTACTGCGTAGCAGTTAATCGAAATCCCAAAGGTCTAGAAACGGACATCTCCTCTTCAGAGGCGGAATTTTCAGACTCTGACACAGTATCTAAACATCAGAGAGGGAGAGGAAGGGGTAGAGGAGGACGAGGAGGCACTAGGGGGAGTGGGAAAAATCACCACAAAGGGATTTTTTAGAATTAAGTTACCCGCTGAGAAATCGACAAAATCAGCACAACGCCCCATAGAGCCCCAAGTTTTAAACCTATCCTCACGGAGTATAACAAGTGCCGAGATGTGTGTCTTGAGCAAGGGACTTTCATTTGTCCCATCTACGGACTATGATTGCTTTGAAACAATTAAGGATATTCACCTCTTTGCACGCAAGCTGAAGTGGAGGAAACATTTTTCTAGAGAGGAAAAAAGAGTATCAAATGAACTGGGTATCACTGACGATATGTTATCAGACGTACGTCTATTGTTCCATCTAGGTGACGTTGACCCTAATTCAAGGGGGATGGTCCCTTTACAGACTTTAGGAACAAGAGCAAAAGGATGCCTCCACCAACAGCTGACGTCAGTTCAATTGATGTCTTTGTCAGCTTAGTGTCAGAAGAACTATTGAGGATACCAAATCGGTTAATAAGTGGAATTGTAATCTATCCAGAGAAGAAATGACTAGCCTTAAGAACCTCGAGAGTGATCAGAGTATAACAATCAAGCCCTCTGATAAAGGGGGCAATGTGTTTGTCTTAGATACATCCAAATACAGATCACTGTGCATGAGTTTGCTTGGGGACACCGATGGGTATGAAATCCTTTCTCATGATCCTAGCAGTACCATCATGAATAACCTCAGCACTATGGTTAATGAAGGGTTTGAACTAGGGGTGATAGATAAAAATGAAAAAGATTTTTTAACCCCACTTCATCCTGTAATGGCCACCTTTTATTGTTTGCCAAAGGTCTACAAAGGGACCAATCCCCTAAAGGGGAGACCCATAGTGGCTGGTATTAACAGTATAACACAGAACCTGGGTTTATACATCGATAAAGTACTTAGACCATTTGTCTTATTTTTGAATTCATACGTACGGGACACGACGGATTTCCTCAGGAGATTGGATGGCATTTGCATGGAAACAGACATGATTCTCTGTAGTATTGACGTTGAATCATTATATTCATCCATCCCCCATGATGTTGGTTTAAGGGCTGTAGCTGAGTATCTACAGACAAGAGGTCTACAGTACAATAGACACAAGGAATTTGTACTTAAAGCTCTACAATTTTGTCTGATGAACAATGTTTTCCTATTTGATGAGAAGTACTTCCATCAGCTCAGGGGCACTGCGATGGGTAGCCCTTGTGCACCAACTTACGCAAATCTGCTCCTGGGCTGGTGGGAGGAAAAGATCGTCTTTAATGATATGTCAAGTAACTTGGAGGACAAGGTGGCGCTATGGTTAAGATACATAGATGACATCTTTGTGATATGGAGGGGTGACGAATCTGAATTTCGGGGGTTTGTTGATAATCTTAATGTCAATTGTCTGGGTCTACATTTTACATGTGAGACTGATAAAAATAGCTTGTCCTTCCTTGATATCTTGGTCCAGAAAGGTAATGATGGAGAGATTGGGACGAAAAATTACCGTAAATCCACTGCAACAAATTCTCTCCTAAGATGGGAAAGTAATCATCCCAGACCCCTCAAACGAGGTATTCCCAAAGGTCAGTATTTAAGATTACGCCGCAATTGCTCTGACATTAACAATTTCAAAGAGCAAGCGGATTATCTTAGGGATAGGTTCTGTGAAAGAGGGTACCCTGACCATATATTGAATGAAGCATATACTGTAAATCATCACTTGGGAAGGAACGTACAGATCTCCTAGTACAACAACCCCCCAAATTGGAAGAGGGTACTACACGCTTCATAACACGTTTTTCGAATGGAGCTACTGAGATCAGAAACATTTTACAGAAGCACTGGCAAATTTTGTGTATGGACCCAGACATCAAGGACACTGTTAGTATCACACCCCAAATTACATTCCGGAGAGGAAAATCCATAAAAGATAGACTCGTCCATAGCCACTACCAAAGTCCGAAGGGTCACTCATGGCTTGGCACGCAACCAGTAGGCTGCTATAAGTGTGGCAAATGTAACGCGTGTGCTTTGATACAGACAAGTAAGACATTTGACAGTAATAACACAGGCAGGACATATCAGATTAGGCATTTTATCAACTGCCAAACAAAGGGAATAGTGTATAAAGCCACATGTGAGTGTGGCTTAGAATACGTAGGAAAAACAAGGAGAAACTTCTGCAGGAGAATAGAAGAGCATATACGTGACATCAAAAATAAGAGAGATACATCTATAGCCAACCACGTCAATGGACAGCATGAGGGGAATGAAAAGAAGATCAAGTTTATTGGCATTGATAGAGTTAGACCCCCTACGAGAGGAGGCAACTGGGATCAAATCATATTACAGAGAGAATGCAAATGGATTTTCTGGTTAAATACGGTCCATCCGTATGGTCTTAATGACCAGCTCTCTTTTGCTTCCTTCCTCTGATGCAGGGTGAGCCAGGGTGGTTAGTTAGGGGTAGCTGCCGATGAGTGGGGGCACCGCTGCGTAGGTCCTAGGGTGCCAACCTCCGCGTTAGGTAGGTGAAAGTAAGAATAGGGCACCCTAGGTTATTAATAGGCTTTCCTCTCTGGGTCTTGTTCTAATCTTTTTCTATAATATCAAGCCGCTGATCTCCTGAGGATTTCCTCATCGATGTCCGTTATACACACAACATATATATAAAAAAATGTATGTTTACTAAAATTTCTTTTAATGACCTTTTGTACAGTGAGTTTGTACTTGATTTGTACTTTTTGCATGTCCGTCACAATTAGTCTCTGGTATTGAGATAATTAAAATGTCTTACCAAAAATATTGTAAACCTGTACAGAAAACAGTGGTACAAATGAGGGACGTATGGATATATTTGCTTCTAGATAGGTAGCAACAAAGCCATATGCCTCGTACAGGAAGAGACACATAAAACTATGTATCAGTCCATGAAAAGATAAAAAAGTGCACTTACCCGTGTATGTAAAAAGTCACAACTTTATTCGGACAACATTACAATAACAGCCAGGGAGAGTGTAGAAAAAATGCGGACAACGATCGTTTCGTGCCTCAGCACTTCAACGGGTCCAAACACTGAAAGGAAGTAGGGTGGGTCCATATCAGTGCTAGCTGAAAGGCACTGCCCCTCCTGCTACTCCTCCTGTCAGCAAGGTGCACCAATCACCTACATCTTAAATGTGAAAACATTAATAACAAAGACATATTTAAAACCAATTTAAAAACAACGCAACCAATGATTTAAATCTGAGACAGAACATTGCAATGAATTTTACAATCACTTTTCAGAGAAAAACGGCCATGTCGATCCTTTCATTTAGACCTAGGGGACCTACAGCGCCTGCGCACATAATCCATCTCCCTTCTCTCTGGAGTAGCAAGCGCTGCAAGTCTCCACCTTGTTTTGGTAAGGAAACCTGTTCCAACCCCGCAAAACGTAAAGATTGTATATTACCATCGTGTTGATTTCTTACATGGTTAATAAACCTTGGAACCCCTTTGCCTGTTTTCACCAAATTAAAATGTTCTCTTATTCTTTTGAACAACGGCCGGATTGTCTTGCCTATATAATAAAAGCCGCATGGGCAGAAAATGGCATATACAATATGAGTGGACCTACATGAGATGAAATCTCGAACCGTATGTTGGATGGGACCAATTTTAACAAAGGTGCCTGTCAGATGGTATTTACAAAAATTACAGTGGCCACATTTAAAATTTCCCTTAGGTGTATTTGATGTGAGCCAATTTTCCCGATCTGAGGAGAACCTATTACGCACTATCAAATCCCTAATATTTCTGCTACGCCGGCACGCAAATAAAGGCCCCCTATCTGTCATTTCTTTCAAGTCAGTGTCCTGACCTAGGATGTGCCAGTTTTTACGAATTACTGACCTAATTTGTGAATCCATAGTCAAAACAAAAAACAAATCTTTTTTCTTTTTTTGTGGACCTGACACAGGAGTTGTCATTTACATCTGTACTTGCAGCTCTATTTAAAGCCCCATCTAAGATTGATTGTGGATACCCTCTTTTTGAAAACCTCTTGTATAGTTCTTCTGATTGACGTTTAAATCCCGCTGGACTATTATTAATCCTTTTTACCCGTAAAAACTGGCTATAAGGCAGGGATTTTTTAGTATAGAGGGGATGAGCACTATTATAATGAAGCAAAGCATTTGTTGCAGAAGGTTTTCGGTATGTCTCTGTGTGAATTATACCATCAATAACCGTGAGTTTGACATCTAGGAATACTAATTCATTTCCTCCAAATTGAGACGTGAACTTCATATTCAAGGTGTTGGATGTGTCGAGGTATTCCACAAATTGTGTGAAGGTGTCGCTGTCACCGTCCCACACCATGAATACGTCGTCCACAAATCTCACAAAAAACTTTATGTGTCTCAAAAAGGGATTTTTTATAGAGTATATATATTCCTCTTCTAGTCTGGCCAAGAAGAGGTTTGCTAGGGTACAAGCGACTGGAGTGCCCATCGCTACTCCCTCAATTTGTTTATACCAGATATCGTCGAACTGAAAGGCATTGTGTTCGAGAATAAAGGAAAGACCCCCACAGATGAAGGAAATGGTTCCCGCATCTGTCGGAGTATTCCTTAAAATCATATCAATTGTTTCTACTCCCATTTTCTGGGGAATTCTGGTATAAAGACTTTCAATGTCAATTGAAGTCAAGCAAAAACCTTCTTGCCAGACAAAATTATTTATTGCACCCAAAAAATCTCCGGTGTCTTTTATAAAGGAAGGAATATCACGTAAAAGGGGACGTAACAACCAATCTAAATAGGCAGACAAAGGTTCTGTAAGGGATCCCACCCCTGACACTATAGGGCGGCCTGGTGGCCGCGTTAGTGATTTGTGAACCTTCGGAATGTGGTACCAGTGTGGTTTTCTGGGATAATCTGGTAACAACTTATTAGCCTGTTTTTCTGAAAAAACTTTTTTCTCCACATACTGCCTTAGAAAAGACCGTAAAATGCCCTTAAATTTAAATGTGGGATTCTCCCTTTAATTTTTCATAAGTATGAGACTCGGACAATTGTCTTAAAGCTTCTTCTTTATAATAGTCTCTTGTAAGTAGAACCGTATTTCCTCCTTTGTCCGCAGAACGGATTATTCTATGCAGTACATAAATTCTGTGAGCTAGATGCCGTTTGATATTGCAGGAAAGTATCCATTGTGTAAATCCCATTGCTGTGGTTCCCAGAATAGGGGCCCTATAAGTTACTCTGGGGTTGATAACCCTATAGAGGTTTAAGAAAGCTTGGGAATACATACTCGCGTTTATAAGTACACAACACATGCTAGGTTGTTGTTCTGACTGTGAACCTAGATATACCTGGCTATAGTAGTAGTACTTTTGTGGATGGTATGCTGTGATCTAGAGGTGCTACTCAAGCATTGGTTCTGGAGCGCCACCCACGTTTTGCTTGTTTGTCTGTTTGATTTTTGCACCGTATCTTATGTATTAGTATTTTATCTTTATCCAGTAAAAGTTATATTTTATCCTTTATATATGTGCATTTGAGATTTTGAGGATTATACCACAGCTGAGTCTACAATTTTGGTGGGCCCCAAAAATCCAGCCCACATATTTAACAGTATTCTATCTCTGTCAGACACCAGATCTATCTGTGCATTACAAATAGTTGCTTTTCAGGCCTGCATTCCACTTTTTTGGCTGTCCACTACCCTAAGTCTATACACTATTCTGGGGTAAAAAATACAGGCCACGTATTGAACAGTCTGTTATCTCCATCAGACTCCAGGTCTATCTGTGCTCTCCAAACAGTTGCTTTTCAGGCCTACATTCCACTTTTTGGGCTGTCTGCTACCCTAGGTCTACACACTATTTTTTGGTAAAAAAAATTTGTAACAAAACTCCAGGCCACATTTTGAAGAGTGTGATATCTCAGTCAGACTCCTGTTCTATCTGTGCTCTACAAGTAATTGCTTTTCAGGCCTATATTCCATTTTTTTGACCATCTACTACCCTAGGGGTAAAAATTAAAAAAATACCGGCCACATATTGAACAGTCTAGTATCTCTGTGACATGCCTCATCTATCTGTGGCCTACAAATTGTGTCGATAGATTTGAGTCGAGGCTTGCATTCACCCTTTTATTAAAATGGGCAAGGTGCATGGCAAAGGATGGGGAAGTGGACGTGATGGTGATGGTGCATGCAGAGGTCGAGGCCGTGGGCAAGCTGAAAGTGGGCCACAACAAACATCCACATCTTCTCGCAACAGATTCCAGTCAGAATTCATAGGGCACAGCCAAACAGCACTCTTGACTCCAGAGCAGTGTGAAAAGGTAGGTGGTTGGATTGTGAATAATGCTTCCAGTCACTTTGCCACCACCACCAGCACCCTGTCTTCCACATGGTCAAGTCTGAGTAGCTGTGACTCTGGATTGCATATTTCTCACCCTGATCCTCCTTCCTCCCACCATGCTCAGTGCCCTGAAACAGCTGATCCAACAATTGGAAACTCCGAAGAGTTGTTTACTTTTCCATTTATCGATTCAGGCCTCTCTCATGGTCCACTTGAAGCGAGGCAAGATGAGATTCCATGTAGCGATGCCCAAACATTTGAGCAGCCATGGTCACACGAAGGTGACGGTATTAACATGTCACAAGAGGTGGATGATGATGAGAAACACTTGCCAGAAGATAAGGAGAAGGACCAGGGTGCGGAAGTGGAGGAAGAGGTAGCGGATGATATAGTAACTGACCCAACCTGGCAGGAGGACATGCAGAGTGAGGACAGCAGCACACAGGGGGATGAAGGTGTAGCACCCCAACAGGCAGGAAGACACAGTGTCCCACAACATTAGGCGTGCCCTCAACAATGGTGTTACTGGGAAAGTCCACCTAACCATGGACACATGGACAAGTATTTGTGGGCAGGAATGGTATTTCTCACTGATGGCACCCTATGTTAACGGGACTCTGTCACCTGAATTTGGAGGGAACAATTTTCAGCCATAGGGGCGGGGTTTTCTGGTGTTTGATTCACCCTTTCCTTACCCGCTGGCTGCATGCTGGCTGCAATATTGGATTGAAGTTCATTCTCTGTCCTCCGTAGTACATGCCTGCACAAGGCAATCTTGCCTTACACAGGCATGTACTATGGATGACAGAGAATGAACTTCAATCCAATATTGCAGCCAGCATGCAGCCAGCGGGTAAGGAAAGGGTGAATCAAACACCCGAAAACCCCGCCCCTATGGCTGAAAATTGTTCCCTCCAAATTCAGGTGACAGAGTCCCTTTAACATAGTGGAAGCCGGGACTCAGTCGGACCTTGGGATGATGCACGTCCTCTCAACCCCAAGGATTGCAGACCCTATGTCAATCGGGGTTGCCCCCACAGTCTACAGCTCCTGCACCTTCTCTGTTGCCTCCCCTTCAGCCTCCATCTCTAAAAGTAGCACATCAGTCACAAGTTGGAAGCACTGCAGCACTGCCTCAGCCAGCGCCAACAGGCTGTGCTGAAGCTAATCTGCCTTGGTGACAAACCGCACAATGCTGAAGAGTTGTGGACAGCTCTGAAAGAGCAGTAAGATCTGTGGCTGACACTGCTGAACCTACAGCAAGGCATGGTCATGTGTGACAATGGCCGGAACCTGGTGGCGGCTCTGAGGTGAGCTCACACACATGCCTTGCTGGCCCATGTGCTTAACCTCATGGTTCAGCATTTTCTCAAAACCTACCCAGAGCTGCCAGATCTGCTTTTGAAAGTACGCCGACTGTGTGACCATTTTAGAAAGTCATCTACAGCTTCAGCCAGCCTTGCCATGCTTCAGCAGCATTGTTAGCTTGCAGCTCACTGACTGGTGTGTGATGTCCCCACGCGTTGGAACTCTACACTGCATATGTTGGAAAGGATTTGTGAGCAGAAGAGGGCAGTTGTTGACTACCAGCATCAACAAGGCTTTATACAGTATATTCAGTTCAGACTCCACACATAAGACCTCAGGAGTAGACATGGATGTCAGACATCTGTAAAATCCTGCAAAAGTTTGAGGAGTCCATCAAGGTGGTAAGCGGCGATGACACCATAATTAGCATCACCATCCCACATCTCTGCATTCTGAAAAGCTCTCTGCTCACAATTAAAGAGGATGCATTGCAGTTAGAGCACAGGGACATGGAGCAAGGAACCATACAGGGTGATTACAAACAGCCCAGGCTCATGTCGTCGCAACATGGATTGGTTGACAATGAGGAAGAGGAAGAACAGGAGCTACTTTCATGTAGTATAGACGGTACTACAATCACAACTGTCATACTGTCTGTTCAGCATGGATTGCCTGAGGACAGAGAGGAGGAGGACGATATCTTGGTCATTCGTCCTGTTGTTGAGGACACGGAAGGTTTTCCTGTTACCAGTCAAGCATGCATGGCTGACTTTATGTTGCGCTGCCTTACCTGTGACCCTCGTATTTTAAAAATTTTGGGTGACACTCATTACTGGGTAGTGACACTTTTAGACCCACGCTACAAGGAGAACTTTTAATCTCTTGTTCCAGAGGCAGACAGGTGTACTAAAATGCAGCAGTACCAGAGAGCTATTGTGGAATTATTAAAAAAATTCCCATCTGAAAATGCTGGGTGCAGATGTCACAGTGCGTTGTACAACCAAAGAGTACAAGCGAGAGAGACACAACTCCAATCCAACAGTGGCAGGGCAACACTAGCAAAGTTCTGGGCGTGGGGTAATGTCACAAGGAATGGAATGTTTGGGAAGATGGTGAGGGAGTACCTTACAGACTGTACCAACGTCCTCCGTGATTCCTCTGTGCCTTTTAATTATTGGGTATCTAAGGTGGACACGTGTCATGAACTGGCTCTCTATGCTTTGGAGGTCCTGGCCGGTCCTACCCCTGGCATTTTGTCAGAGCGGGTTTTTAGTGCCGCTGGTGGAGTTATAGCAGATAAGTTCATTCGCCTGTCAAATGAAAATGCAGACAGGCTGACTCTTATAAAAATGAACAAGGGCTGGATTGGGAAAAACTTCTGTAGACCACCAAGTGAAAACAGCGAAACATAACCTCTTATACAGTGTCGTGTTTGGAGGTGTATTCCCATTCACCTCGTCACACCCACAGATGGGTATACGCTTCCTGATTTTGGCTATTTTGTGTCCTCCTCCTCCTTCTTCTCATCGTTATCATCCACCACCACTAGAACACCAGGATGAATGTGTCCTGTGATGCTACAGCCAGTCTATTTTTTGGGAAAGGATGTCTATGATGCCCAGAAAATATTTTTTAAAAATGTACCCCCCATGGGAAAATGTTTGTCAGCCCATGCACTTAGTGTATGGGCATTCCAAGTATAGGAGACCCGCTCCTTTAAATTGTGCAGAGATTCATAGAAGGACATCCTCCATGTCTCTTCAGACACCACCACTAGAACACGAAGGTGAACATATTCCATGATGCTACAGCCAGTCTATTTTTTTTCAAGGGTGCCTATGAGGCCCATAAAAAAATTTTTTAAGATGTGCCCCCCATGGGGAAATGTTTGTAAGCCCAGGGACTTAGTGTGTGGGCATTCCAAGTATAAGAGAATGGCTCCTTTAAATTGGGAAAACATTCATAGGAGGACATCCTCCACATCTTTTCAAACACCACCACTAGGACACGAAGTTAAATGCATTCTGTGATGCTACAGCCACTCTAGTATTTTGCAAGGGTGTATGATGCCCGTAAATTTTTTTTTTTAAAATGTACCCCCCATGGGGAAATGGTTGTCGGCCCAGGCACTTAGTGTATGAGCAGTCCAAGTATAGGAGACCTGTTCTTTTAAATTGAGAAAACATTCATATGAGGACATCCTCCACATCTCTTCTGACACCACCACTAGAACACAAGGGTGAACTTATTCCTTGATGCAACAGCCATGTTATTGTTTGTAAAGGGGTGTTTGAGGTCTCTTCAGAGTTCACCTATTGTTTCTTGTGTCTCCTATCTCTCAATGAGGAGTTCAAAAAAATATCAATTAAAAAAAATTATAGAATTGGACAGGAAAAGAAAATAGATAGTATTTATACTAGAGTATTTTTTTTTTTATTTGCCAGCATTTCCTTAGAAATTTTACATGCAGATGAAGTGGATATAAAACCACCATATGTGTCCTCCCAGCATTCCTCTCTACACATCTCAGTATTTAGATCAATATTACCGTGATCTCTTTCCCTTCTGCATTTCTCTGTCTTCATATCACAGATATCACAAAATGCTTCAGCCGCAGGGCAAAAAGTATTTCCTACGATTGAACTGTTCTGGATTACATTTGTACAGGTGAAACATTAATTAGGCCTAAAAAATGTTTTTGTCTAAAACACAGTTGGTGGACACTTAATAATTTCCCCACTTTTAAAGGAATATGAAGGTCTTGATTTCCATTTGTTGGAATTCCAATATTAAAAGTACCAAGCTACAAAGATTATCTTTTCAGTTGAAAAAGATTATTGAAGAAATGAAAACATTTATTTAGCTTCCCATTACAGCACAGTAGAATCATAATCACGCTGTATCACAATACTAGAGTAAGGGGAAAACGGAAATTCTTGCTGCAATAACGCAACTGCCCCACAACAAAGGTGAACTGTACTTGTCCAATGTCTGATGCCACACTCCTTCAAACATCAACTACCTCTTGGTGATCATCACCACTGTTAAACAAAAACAAAAAAGAAAAATGATTTTTTTTTTAAGAGTCTCTCGGCCCATATGTGAATTGTGAATCTCTCTTATTACAGTCTCCAAGTTGTGTTGGTCTCATCAGAGCTTAATCTTAAATGCAGGTGGTTGGATGACTGCTGATAGCCCTGAGTATTTAAAAAGTGATTTTAAGATAGTATCAGGATCAACTTCAGCTAGAGTATTTTAAGCAACACTGGAGGAGGAGGAGTTTGTGTTTCTTCGACATTAACCTTCCTTATTTGATGTGGTGTCACTTAATCTTTGAAATATGGGCTGGTCTGTTGTTATCACACTACCATTCATCAAAGGAAGATTGCATTTCATTGGTTGTCCATCTAGGTATCTATTGTTGCATTTTTTGTAAACACCAACTGCATCTTCCTTTCTTACAAACACAACCTCTGCAACTCCTGAACTCAACCAGAAAGGGGCGCTTCAAGGCAACACGTACACAGAAAAGCTCCACAATATCTTACTCTGTGTCTCTTGGATGCAAATTATTAATGGACATTTGTGGGCCTTCTAAAGAGCTGAAAACAGACTCTTTATGACTGGCCTCCTTTGTGACAAGTGTCCGTGACACATTGGCTAGAGCCTTTGGGTGCAATAAAGGTGGCTAAATGTTGTGCTGAGGAGACATGGGAGCTGTGTATGAATCCTTCTGTACCACTTTAGTAAAAGGGAAAGTTTGCCCAAGAGAAAATGAATTTCCAGACATTCACTGCGTTTTTTGCATTGTTTGCAGCTGTGATCTTCATCTTCTTGGTGGGAATGTGGTAAAGTTCCAAGTCGTCATCAATACTATCATCATCATTTTTTCAGGAGGCCTTCCTTAAAAGTACGCCCGGGGGATCGTGGTAAAAATGCTTGGGTATCGCATAGACTTACATTGGGCTCATTGTTCTGTCCGAGTACCCGAGTATTAAAAATTATTCGACACGAGCAACGAGCATTTTAGTGCTCGCTCATCTATATATATAACTGTCTAAGGTCCACTTCCATCTGTTTGTCAGTTTGTCTGTAATGGAAATCCCATGGCGCTAATTGGTCGCGCCCGGACGGCCACGACCAATCAGCCATATTGGGTGGGATTTAAACACCGCTTCACTTTTTACTATTGATGCTGCCTATGCAGCATTAATAGTAAAAAGATATATTGTTAAAAATAATAATAAAAAAAAGGAAAAGGCAACTTTCAAATAATAGACAACTGGAGCAGTTTGCTCCTGAGGAGTGGGCCTCTGTGGACCTGTCAACAGGTGCAGAAGTCTTATTGACAGTTACAGGAATCGTTTGATTGCAGTGATTGCCTCAAAAGGTTGTGCAACAAAATATTAAGTTAAGGGTACCATCATTTCTGTTCAGGCCTATTTCATGAGTTTTAATTTTATTTTTCACTTGTTCATTTTCATAAATCTTTTATTCATTATTACTTTGGTCAGATTCAATTTACTGTATTTCTGTGACCATTGTGTATTTCTCAGTGATTAAAGTAGCGGTACAAACAATTTTGACCACTTTTTTATATATAGAGCATCATATGAGGCTCTTTATATATGTGGCATTATATGAGGCCTATTCTGTATGGAGCATTATATGGGGCCCATTCTGTTTGGGGCAATATATGGGGCCCATCCTATACTGTATGGAGCATGTTATGGGGCCCATTATATATGGAACAATATATGAGGTCCATCATATACTGGCGCATTATATGGGCCCATCATATACTGCATGGAACATTATATGGGACCCATTATGTATAGAGCAATATATGGGGCTCATTATACTGTTTGGAGCATTATATGGTGCTCATTATACTGTATGGAGCAATATATGGGTCTCATTATTCTTTATGGATCATTATATGTGGTCCATTATACAGTACGGAGCAATGTATTGGGCTCATAATACTGTATGGTGCACTATATGGGGTCTATTATATACTGTATGGAGCAATATATGGGGCTTGTTATTCTGTATTGAGCAATATATGTGGCTCATTACTCTGTATGGAGTAATATACGGGGCCTATTATATACTGTATGGGGCAATATATTGGGCTCATTATTCTGTGTGGAGCAACATATGGAGCTCCTTAAACTGTATGGAGCAATATACAGTATGTGGCTCATTATTCTGTATGGAGGACTATTTAGTGCCCAAAGTACTGTATGGAGGACTATACTGTCTGGTTTCTGACCTATTGTAGAATTTACAATAGATATCCCTCATGTAATGTAAGAAGTAAGTGAAATCTTTGGTATTGTACTATACCTATAGTTCTCTGATGTAACTGTGCATCATGAACTGTTGCATATGTTGCATACGTTAATCGGGCCCACTGAGACTCTTTCGCCCGGGGCCCACAAAAACCTGGAGCCAACCATGATCAGTTTGTGTCCTGCTCTCTCTCTCTCTCTAGTGTCCGCTAAGCGATCTGCAAGTCACAATTCAATGTAAGTCAGAATGAGGCCAGAATGAGGCCCTCATAAACTTCCATTGAGAGCTTTTAACTGTTAATTTCAGTCAGTCAGAAGTTGCATTCACAAGATGGCAGTGCGGGACCAAAGCGGTGCCCAGAAGAGCTAAAGACAGCGTCTGGTAAGTGTAAAATGAGGGACATGGAACTTCAATTAGTAGCACCACTCTCATCACTGAAATAAAAAATAATGCTGGACATGTGCTTTAATGAAAACTAATTAGTATGTGCTTTAGTTGTACATGTGCAATAGTAAGTGTTTGTACCTTCAAACAGGAAAGATATATATCTTAGTTCCGTGTTAGCCAGTAGATAGAAAAATATTTGGAATTGAGAATCCTCAGTGGTTGATACCTTTTAATGGCTAACTGAAAAGATGGTAACAAATTGCAGCTTTCGAGACTACACAGGTCTCTTCATGAGGCATAGACTAAAAGAAATTCTGAAGAATCACATATTTATGCACAACATGACACAGAAAAAAAAACAAAAACCCATGGATAAGACAGGTGACATGAAGCAGAATTACCATGACTGATAAACAGTTATGTCCATAAATATTGGGCCAGTTCTTAAGATAAGGAATGTTTTAGTGTCCTCTTAAGAACTGGCCCAACATTTATGGTCATAACTGTTTATCACTCATGGTAATTCTGCTTCATGTCACCTGTCTTATCCATGTTTTTTTTGTTTTTTTTCTGTGCTATGTTGTGCATAAATATGTGATTCTTCAGAATTTCTTTTAGTCTTTGCCTGATTAAGAGACCTGTGTAGTCTCGAAAACTTGCAATTTGTTACCATCTTTTCAGTTAGCCATTAAAAGGTATCAACCACTGAGGGCTCTCAATTCTAAATATTTTTCTACCTTCAAACAGACCCTCATTAAAGCACCCCTGTATTTTTTCTTATTTCACCATTGGATTGGTATTACTAATGTAAGTTCCTTGCCCTGAAAACATATTTACTAGTTGCCTTCTTCTGCTATTTGTGCCTCTCTGGTCATCTGCTGCTGTGTCTGACCTGGTGGATCGCTCCAGTGTTTGCTGGCGGTCCGGAGGTTACTTTTCAATGAAATCTATGAGAGCCAGAACGAGGCCCCTATAAACCTGCATTGAGAGTTTGTGACCATTACTTCTGACTACCGTACAATCAAAACCAAGCCTTCAAGACTTCTCCTGAATATCCAACACGTCTGACTATCAACCACATTTGGATCCTTCAGATGGAACCTGAAAACCACCTCTTCAAGAAAGCCTACAACCTGCTCTGACCCCACTGCCTCCTCACCATTACCGGAGCTACCGCCTCACCAACACCAGAGCTACTGCAACCCCCCAACCTACTGTCTCCTTCCACACCATCCTGTACAATGTAATCATGCAAGGGCAGGGTCCTTGCCCCTCTGTATCAGTCTGTTATTGTTAGTTTGCTTACTGTAAGTGATATCTGTAATTTGTATGTAACCCCTTCTCATGTACAGCACCATGGAATCAATGGTGCTACATAAATAAATAATAATAATAAGCTGCAGTCACAAGATTGTGGAGATGAACTGTAGAAGTGCTAGACAGCGCACAAGATGACAGGTGGTAAGTATATCACTACGGGCAGGGAAAATGGATTAGTGATACCACTACGACAGTGAAATAGAAAAAAATACCGGAGAGGGGCTTTAAAACTGCATTTTGTACAGAATTGTACTAGTTGGAACTTCTGTGTTCTCACTGGAACATCAATACAATCTTTTCAGTGGGAGTAAGTAGCTGTCAGTAATAATTCTGTTCTTTAAAAAACGTTTTTGTGAGCTTGATGTGTAATGCAGCTGCAATATTTCTTTGCACTCTGAAAAAATCCTATTGATGTGTATATTATGGCAAAAACCCAAATGATCTTGATGAAGTCTTTGACACTTCACTTTCAGATTTGTAAAGCGATGATACATTATTTAAAGGTGCCATCAGTAAATCATGGCAGAGTAGGCCCTCACTGATGAATACATTGCTGTAAATATGTAGCTCCTTGATAGGAAACTGTTTCTGGTAAAGCAATTTTTGTTTGGAACTTACCATGCAATAGTTGTAATATTCTGGGAAAAGCAACATTTCCTGCATTCTGCAAAAAAAAAGGTTAATGTATTAAGATTTTAGAAGAAATTGAAAAATGTTTTGTAATTATATGCACAATAAGTCATAGTTTTATCCGGCTATTTGACACCAAAAAACATATCTGAGCTTATTAACAATGCAAACATAACAATGAGCAAACTGAAAAAGCATATCTGCGGGCTGCTAAGTTGGAAAACTGTGATCTGCAGCAGAGCTAAATTGCTGAAATCTGTGCTCTTGAAGGTAATTGAAATAGTATCAAAACAGGAACATGGACAAGAATCATCAAGAATGGTCCAAAGACGGGCAGGAGAAAGAAAGAGGCCAGGCAATCTAATAAACATGCAAGGAATAGATCAAGAAAAATTTATATAAACAGGATAGGATGAAATTTCGGTAAAACTCAATATTATAGACGTTAATCAGAGTTTCAAGGAGTTTTCTAAGGAATCATTTTTTTTTATGCTCAGGTTGCTTAAAAAATAAAATATGAGGTTTTTTTCTCCATTGTATTTACTGTATATTTTAAACAGTCTAACCACTGTGAAAAAGTCACTGGTAAAGTGCTGTTGGGGACATAAGTGTCACTACGCTTAATTGCATCAGTGATATAAAGCCCAGAGTTTTTTCCTCCAGAAAACTAAGTGCCTTGAGGGATTAAGCTCATTTATATAATGGGCTGGCTTTTATGTGGACATCCATAGAGTTGGTGGTCGGATTTCCACCTTATCTCCACCCCAGGGTGAGTTCTGGGGCTTGAATAGCTGGACTGCAGAGGCAGTTTTGGGTTCAGCAAGGCTGGAGAGAGAATTTCCAATGATTTGTGTCCTGAGGAAGAAAGACTGAACCTGTGTTGCTCCAGAGCGGGTTGCTCCCACAAATGTATGGGCTGTGTTACAGCATTTCATTTTTTTTTTTTGCCGTTTTCCTGTTTTGCCCAAAGGGCTGTGATTTACTTTTCCCTTCATGTTGGTTTATTCCACTATATAATAAGCCAACAGAAGATTTAAAATGTTCCTGTTTTATACATTTGTGTACTGCTGAGTGAGTTGAATTGCCACACCACATTTAATTTGTCTCTAAAAGTAAAAATATTTTAAGAATACCTTGCAAAGTCCACTTCTAGATGAATAGAGAAAGCTTAGCTTCATTTCCATCCTGATCTCTAGACTGTGACTCTAATACATGACACACACCTACAATTCTTTCCCATTTGCTGTAGGTCAATAGATGGTACTCTAATCATATGACATCCCAACATATACAGTAGTGCATTTATGAATTTCTACACACAATATAAACCCTGGCTACTTGGATACGGTTGAGCTAGTCCCAGTCACAAAACACTGATCATTCATTTTTTCCCATTAGGAATCTACTTTTTGTTGCAGCAATATGTATAGAATCTCTCCCCAAGAAATCTTAGGGTGCATTCACATTGCATTTTTTGATAACCAAGAGACGCAAACTGTTAAGCCTTACATCAGAGGCTTATTTGCATCGAAAGCCATGACCCAGAGTGAAGCAAGCAGAAGAAGATGATGGAAGGCAAAAAGAAGCATTGCGAAGGACAATACATCCAGCTGGAGGGGGGAGCAAGTGAGTAGTAAGGTGAGTATTAGTTATTACTTGTTGTTTTCACATCTTACGTTTTATTATGCTCTGGTTTCTGTGGAGACCACAGACAATACTAATGCACATTGAAGATACTTAACACCTTAAGCCCCGAGTGTGGCTTGCACGTTAATGACCCGGCCAATTTTTACAATTCTGACCACTGTCCCTTTTATGAGGTTATAACTCTGGAACGCTTCAGCAGATCTTGGAGATTCTGACATTGTTTTCTCATGACATATTGTACTTCATGATAGTGGTAAAATTTCTTCGATATAACTTGCGTTTATTTGTGAAAAAAATGGAAATTTGGCGAAAATTTTGATAATTTTGCAATTTTCCAAATTTGAATTTTTATGCCCTTAAATCACAGAGATATGCCGCAAAAACACTTAATAGGCAACATATCCCACATGTCTACTTTACATCAGCACAATTTTGGAACCAAAATTATTTTTGTTAGGGAGTTATAAGGGATAAAAGTTGACCAGCAATTTCTCATTTTTACAACACCATTTTTTTTTAGGGACCACATCTCATTTGAAGTCATTTTGAGGGGTCTATATGATAGAAAATACCCAAGTGTGACACCAATCTAAAAACTGCACCCCTCAAGGTGCTCAAAACCACATTCAAGAAGTTTATTAACCCTTCAGGTGTTTCACAGGAATTTTTGGAATGTTTAAATAAAAATTAACATTTAACTTTTTTTTTACACAAAATTTATTTCAGCTCCAATTTGTTTTATTTTACCAAGGGTAACAGGAGAAAATGGACCCCAAAAGTTGTTGTACAATTTGTGCTGAGTACGCTGATACCCATATGTGGGGGTAAACCACTGTTTGGGCACATGGCAGAGCTCGGAAGCAAAGTAGCACCATTTGACTTTTCAATGCAAAATTGACTTGAATTGAGATGGGACGCCATGTTGCGTTTGGAGAGCTCCTGATGTGCCTAAACATTGAAACCCCCCACAAGTGACACCATTTTGGAAAGTAGACCCCCTAAGGAACTTATCCAGATGTGTGGTGAGCACTTTGACCCACCAAGTGCTTCACAAAAGTTTATAATGCAGAGCCGTAAAAAAAAAATCATATTTTTTCACAAAAATTATCTTTTTGCCCCCAATTTTTTATTTTCCCAAGGGTAAGAGAAGAAATTGGACCGCAAAAGTTTTTGGGCAATTTGTCCTTAGTACGATGATATCTGATATGTTGGGGTAAACAACTGTTTGGGCGCATGGCAGAGCTCGGAAGGAAAGGAGCGCCGTTTGACTTTTCAATGCAAAATTGACTGGAATTGAGATGGGACACCATGTCGCGTTTGGAGAGCCCCTGATGTGCCTAAACATTAAAACCCCCCACAAGTGACACCATTTTGGAAAGTAGACCCCCTAAGGAACTTATCTAGATGTGTTGTGAGAACTTTGAATGCCCAAGTGCTTCACAGAAATTTATAATGCAGAGTCGTGAAAATAAAAAATATTTTTTTTTTCCACCCAAAAATTTTTTTAGCCCCCAGTTTTGTATTTTCACAAGGGTAACAGGATAAATTGGACCCCAAAAGTTGTTTTCCAATTTGTTTTGAGTATGCTGATACCCCATATGTGGGGAGGAACCACTGTTTGGGTGCATGGCAGAGCTCGGAAGGTAAGGAGCGCCATTTGGAATGCAGACTTAGATGGATTGGTCTGCAGGCATCACGTTGCATTTGCAGAGCCCCTGATGTACCCAAACAGTAGAAACCCCCAAAAGTGACCCCATATTGGAAACTAGACCTCCCAAGGAACTTATCTAGATGTGTTGTGAGAACTTTGAACCCCCAAGTGTTTCACTACAGTTTACAATGCAGAGCCGTGAAAATAAAAATAAAAAAATTCCCACAAAAATGATTTTTAGCCCCCCAAATTTATATTTTCCCAAGGGTAACAAGAGAACTTGTACCGCAAAAGTTGTTGACCAATTTGTCCCGAGTACGCTGATGCCCCATATGTTGGGATCAAGCCCTGTTTGGGCGCACGGGAAAGCTCGGAAGGGAAGGAGCACTGTTTTACTTTTTCAATGCAGAATTGGCTGGAATTGAGATCGGACGCCATGTTGCGTTTGGAGAGCCCCTGATGTGCCTAAACAGTGGAAACTCCCCAATTCTAACTGAAACCCTAATCCAAACACACCCCTAACCCTAATCCCAACAGTAACCCTAACCACACCCCTAACCCTGACACACCCCTAACTCTAATCCCAACCTTAATCCCAACCGTAAATGTAATCCAAACCCTAACCCTAACTTTAGCCCCAACCCTAACCCTAACTTTAGCCCCAACCCTAACCCTAACTTTAGCTCAAACCCTAGCACCAACCCTAACCCTAGCCCTAACCCTAACCATAACCCTAGCCCTAACCCTAGCCCTAACCCTAAACCTAGCCCTAACCCTAGCCCTAACCCTAACCGTAACCCTAGCCCTAACCCTAACCCTAGCCCTAACCCTAACCTTAACCCTAATGGGAAAATGGAAATAAATACATTTTTTTAATTTTATTATTTTTTCCCTAACTAAGGGCGTGATGAAGGGGGGTTTGGTTTACTTTTATAGCCTTTTTTATAGCGGATTTTTATGATTGGCAGCTGTCACACACTAAAAGACGCTTTTTATAGCAAAAAAGTTTTTGCGTCTTCACATTTTGAGACCTATAATTTTTCCATATTTTGGTCCACAGAGTCATGTGAGGTCTTGTTTTTTGCGGGATGAGTGGACGTTTTTATTGGTAGCATTTTCAGACACATGACAGATTTTTCCGATTTTGTGAGGCAGAATGACAAAAAGCCAGCTATTCATGAATTTCTTTTGGGGGCGGGGCATTTATACCATTCCATGTTTGGTAAAATGGATAAAGCATTTTATTCTTCAGGTCAGTATGATTACAGCGATACCTCATTTATATCTTTTTTTATGTTTTGGCGCTTTTATACGATAAAAACTATTTTATAGAATAAATAATTATTTTGGCATCGCTTTATTCTGAGGACTATAACTTTTTTCTTTTTTCTTTGATGACGCTGTATGGCAGCTCGTTTTTTGCGGGACAAGATGACGTTTTCAGCGGTACCATGGTTATTTATATCCGTCTTTTTGATCGCATGTTATTCCACTTTTTGTTCCGTGGTATGATAATAAAGCGTTGCTTTTTGCCTCGTTTTTTTTCCCTACGGTGTTCACTGAAGGGGTTAACTAGTGGGACAGTTTTATAGGTTGGGTCACGGCAATGCTAAATATGTGTACTTTTATTGTTTTTTTTTTATTTAGATAAAGAAATGTATTTATAGGAATAATATATATATATATTTTTTTTCTTTATTTAGGAATTTTTTTTTTTTCTTTTTACACATGTGGAAATTTTTTTTTTACATTTTTACTTTGTCCCAGGGGGGACATCACAGATCGCTGATCTGACAGTTTGCCCAGCACTCTGTCAGATCGGCGATCTGACTAACAGTGCTGCAGGCTTACCAAGCGCTTTCCCTGAGCAGGCACTTGGTAAGCCACTCCCTGCAGGACCTGGATGCAGCCCCGTGGCCATTTTAGATCCGGGGACTGCAGGGAGATTAGGTAGTAGACGCTCGGAGCAACGCGATCACATCGCATTGCTCCGAGGGTCTCAGGGAAGCCCGCAGGGAGCCCCCTCCCTGCGCGATGCTTCCCTATACTGCCAGAACACTGCGATCATGTTTGATCGCAGTGTGCCGGGGGTTAATGTGTCGGGGACGTCTGTGACTGCTCCTGGCACAGAGTGCCGGATGTCAGCTATGATAGTCAGCTGATACCCAGCCGCGATATTGCATATGACGTACTATCCCGTCGGTGGGAATTAAGGCCCACCCCACCTCGACGGGATAGTACGTCATATGGGATTAAGGGGTTAAAATTACTTCGATTTAGTTTTCCTGATCATTCGCATGATTTGCCAGATTTGAATCTCATCAGATTTGATCATCTCAAGGACATATTAATTTAATCAGTAAGTCACATTATGTTTGTATTAATTTTATTTTCCACATAATTGTTTCTTTTGAAAAAAATAAAAATAATTGCAGGAGAATCTGAAAAAAAGAAGAGGGTAGGTGAATGAGTTACAAGATGCTACCTTACTTGGTGATCTATGCTAAGAAATTGCCAAGTGCCTCACTGAACCTGATAAATAATGACATTTCACTTGAGTATACTATGCAGATTATATCTTGTTAAAATAAAAGCATGCCAAGTAAGGAAAGGCATCAAAGTAAAAATTTGCACAGATAAATTGCGAATTCTGCATGACATACTGAATATCAAACCAAGACCATAAAAGTAATGTCAGGTAGGACAAGTAAGTGTGTTATGCTTGCAGCATTTCCTTGTTGCATGGTGACATTGAATCAATTTTCTAAGGCTTACTACTGACACTACTAACAATAGTCATGGCCTTTAACTAATCAGGTATTCATGTATGATATACAGTATATCAAAGTTGTATTCACTGGCACAATGTTTTTCAATGTTTTATGGATTTTTAGGTTGAAAGGGTTGTACTATTTTTCGTTCTGGAGATTTCAGCTTTCAGCAGTCTCATCGGTAACCTTCAGACTTTGTGGGAGAATTAACTTACTTGGCACATGCAGTAAGTATTATCTTCAACATAACAACATGAAGATTAAAGAACAAAAACAAAAAAACTGAGAGATCATCTAAACAATCTATGGAAACTACATTCTCATAAACAAACTAGTAAAAAAAATCTTAATCTGCTTCCGTGGTAAGCTCTACATTTTGTTTACTCTAAAATCTTGGCTTTGGTAGTTCCATAGACAATAAGAATAGTGAAGGTACACATACCTGATCTTACTCCATATAGAAGGGGATCTGCAGCTCCCCATTCTCAAGAATGTAGAGATCCCAGTATTTGACCCCAGTAATTAATAAGTTATCTCCTAAGTTACCAAACATATGTTGCTTGCAAACTTGGAACAAATCTTTTTCTAGAGGGGGCATTTCTTCTGGGGATTGTTTAATTAATCAGAAAGGAGAGTGGATAAAAAAGATTATCTCACAGCCTGGAGTATGTTGCAGACATACAGTGCCTTACGAAAGTATTTGGCCCCAGGGAACTTTTCAGTCTTTTCCCACATATCATGCTTCAAACATAAACATACAAAATGTAAATTTTTGGTGAAGAATCAACAAGTGGAACACAATTGTGAAGCTGAAAGAAATTTCTTGCTAATTTTTGTGGAAATTCAAAAGCTGAAAAGTGGAGCGCGCAATATTATTCGGCCCCTTTAACTTAACACTTTGTTGCTCCACCTTTTGCTGCGATTACAGCTGCAAGTGGCTTTGGGTATGTCTCTATCAGTTTTGTACATTGAGAGGCTGAAATTCTTGCCCACTGTTCCTTGGCAAACAGCTCGAGCTCAGTGAGGTTTGATGGAGATCGTTTGTGAACAGCAGTTTTCAGCTCTTTCCACAGATTCTCAATTGGATTGAGGTCTGGACTTTGACTAAGCCATTCTAACACCTGGATATGTTTATTTGTGAACCATTCCATTGTAGATTTTGCTTTATGTTTGGGATCATTGTCTTGTTGGAAGACAAATCTCTGTCCCAGTCTCAGGTCTTTTGCAGACTCCAACAGCTTTTCTTCATGAATGGTCCTGTATTTGGCTCCATCCATCTTCCCAGCAATTTTAGCCATCTTCCTTTTCCCTGCTGAAGACAAGCAGGCCAAAACCATGGTGCTGCCACCACCATGTTTGATAGTGGGGATGGTGTGTTCAGGGTGATGGGCTGTGTTGCCTTAAAGCCAAACATATTGTTTGGCACTGTTGCCAATAAGTTTAAATTTGGTTTCATCTGACCAGAGCACCTCCTTCCACATGTTTGGTGTGTCTCCCAGGTGGCTTATTGCAAACTTTAAAATACACTTTTTATGGATATCTCTGAGAAATGGCTTTCTTCTTGCTACTCTTCCATAAAGGCCAGATTTGTGCAGGCTACGACTAATTGTTGTCCTATGGACAGACTGTCCCATCTCAGCTGTAGATCTCTGCAATTCATCCAGAGTGATCATTGGCCTCTTGGCTGCATCTCTGATCACTTTTCTCCTTGTCTGAGATGAAAGTTTAGAGGGACAGCTGGGTATGGGTAGATTTTCAGAGGTATGATACTCCTTCCATTTCAATATGATCACTTGCACAGTGCTCCTTGGGATGTTTAAAGTTTTCGAAATCATTTTGTATCCAAATCCAGCTTTAAACTTCTCCACAACAGTATCACGGACCTGCCTGTTGTGTTCCTTGGTCTTCATGATGCTCTCTGTGCTTCAAACAGAACCCTGAAACTATTACAGAGCAGGTGCATTTATACGGAGACTTGATTACACACAAGTGGATTATATTTATCATCATTAGGCATTTAGGACAACATTGGATCATTCAGAGATCCAAGATGAACTTCTGCATTGAGTTTGCTGCACTGAAAGTAAAGAGGCCGAATAATATTGCACGCCCCACTTTTCAGTTTTTGAATTTCCACAAAAATTTAAACTAACCAATAAATTTCGTTCAACTTCACAATTGTGTTCCTCTTGTTGTTGATTCTTCACCAAAAATTTACATTTGGTATCTTTATGTTTGAAGCATGATATGTAGGAAAAGGTTAAAAAGTTCCAGGGGGCCGAATAATTTTGCAGGGCACTGTATGTACATGAACAGCCTATTTATTTCAATGACATACTGGTAGCACAGGTCTTTTATTAAGGGGGAAATCAAAGTTTACAATAACACCACAAAAAGAGCCCTCAGCTTTTATAAGGCAGAAACTCCACTGATATTACAAGTCCTACATTATTAGTTCTATTTCTAAGGTTAGTAGGGTAAAAGGATCTTTGGTGACTGTAGCGAAATATGTATAGGTATATGTGTGACAAGCAGTAATTTAACATCTGTCCTGAGACTGCAGGTCTCACAGGTGGTCACAACATATGTTATCCTGAGAAGCAGTCTACTGTCTCCAACCTCACCAGGGGGACTTGCTAAGAACCAGGAAGGGGAATCGTTTCACACCTTCGGCTCTTTTGAAGGCAGATGTCAATTACAGCCTGACACTATCTATCTCTGAGAAACTTACACAGAGAATTTCAGAGGAAATAATATATTCATTGGTGGAGTGGCCATGGCCCAATCAGACACAAGCAATTATATTATCAACCTGAGAGGTTGGTCTAGAAATCTGACCTCCAGGGTGACTCTATAAATTAGGCCTGTGTACATAAAATCGTGTTCACAGATTGAGGGACAGCTAAGCTGATGTGTTCCATTCCATATTTGTCCCCCCCCCTCAGGGAGCAGAAAGCAGACTACAAAGTTAGATATTTCTGTTTATTTTTTGCAACTGTTTTGAATATTTGTATGTATTTTTATTACCATATTTTTATACCCTTTTTATTGTAAGCACTGTACCTATTATATTAAAGAAAAAAACTTAATAAGTTGAACCTTGCATGTTCTAAAGAATCCATAGCCTTATAGAGTGTGAGCCTTATGATTGGCAGACTGTAGTAGTAATATTTCCGGGACTCATCGCCCGTGTGTTCGGTGAGTGGTGGCAGCGTGTATGAGCGGGTGTGTGGCCTGGGTCGGTGTGTGATTTATGCTCCCAATACAGCATAGGACAGAGGTTGAATGCTGGACTGCGAGAGGGGAGATAGATTAACCCTTGCAGGCGCAACCCCAAGTCGCGTGCTGAGAGCGGGTATGTGACAGTGACATAAAGTCATGTGATCAAAGGTCCCTCACTCTGAGGCAATGTGGAGAAACCGAAGCGAAGGAGACTATTGGTGTGTATCATGTGGTGTATTTGTGTGTAACATGCAGTGTGTGGATGTGTAACTTGCACTAGGTGTGGCTGCATGCGTGTAACATGCAGCATGTTTGTGTGTAAAAAGCAGTGTGAGGGAAATATGCAATGTATTTATGTAGTATGTAGCATGTGTGTTTACAACATTCTCTGTATGTGTATATGTGTTATATGCAGTGTACATAGGTATCATGCAGTATGTCAGTATGTGTAACTTCCACTATGCATGTGCAACATATAGCATGTGTACGTGAGTGTTTAATATTGTATGTGTGTGTATGGCATGGATTGTGAGTAATACACAGTGTGTATATAGCATGAAATTGGTGTATGCAACATGCAGTGTGTGTAACTGACTTGAGAATAATCAGTTTTGGATCATTTATTGCTCTGAAATCGGCTCATGTAAATAAACTCTAAATGTTTCTTTGTAAATATGCAAAATGTCATCATTTGGAGAACACTTTTAATTTTTGCTCAGGGCCGACCTTGTCTACTAGAACTTTTGAAGGGATATTATATACTGTGGGAATATTGTACATACCGTAGGGGTAGCCTATTTATTTTAATGATATGCTGCAATGGTATTGCATGCTTTTTTATTCACAAATGACTGCTTCAGATAGGCTTCAGGTCTTGGAAGCAGGACACCCTTTGATGATTCTATCATCAAGGGACTCTTTTAAAAATGATTGCGCAAACAGCAACATTGCTGGATAGACATTGGTTCGTGATTTAACAGGAAACAATGAGTATTGATTTGTGAATTATCAACTTAGAAGTGAAACTGAATTGAATATTCAGAGTGTGAATTATTGTGAATCTATACATTTTGTGGTTCTATTTAATAAATATCTCTTTATTAAACTCTTATGTGTCAAATCAACAAAGTTGTGCTTTTACTCTACATTACAGTATCATTGATGATGTCTAGTCCTATGAAAAAATGATTTTTAATCTTAATACTTGAAATAGAAATCAACAACATAGGGTTCACTAGTGGTTATATAAGATTTTCTTTTTCATGGATCCAACATATTAATAACATATGGGAAAAATATCAGCCTTCTATTAAATTTACTGATATGCTGTAGAAAAATCAAGTAATATCACAGAGCCTAAACTCAACTGTTCAGAAAGAAAACAAAGTATCTTATTGATTCACCGTCACTGTACTCACTCTTAAAATCATTACAATTATTATTTAATTTGTCAACAATGTAATGAATTAATGCAGCGTGACAAAATGTTTTGCAATCATGACGATGAGCGACAATTATTCCATATACATGATTAGGGAATTAATCAGAATGTGTTATCTACTGTATGTAAAATTACATTATTGAATAGTTTACATTTAAACACATTTTTGCGCACTAAATGAAAATGTGATATTAAACATAAATCAAATATGTCTTATATTAGAGTTACCATGGGAAAATCTAAGTGATGACAAGGATGCATAAATGAATTTATGTCTGGATAAACCAATATAGTAAGTGCCATAAGGATTTTATTCACTATTCTGTACATATAGAGACCCATCAAATATGCTTTAAAGGGAACTGGTCAGACATTACATGCTACCCTGTCCACGGGCAGCACGTATCAAACACTAGCTGCAGTGTTTCAGAGAAAAGCATATTTTAAAAGCAGCCAGGGATGAGCCGCATGGGAGACCGGTCAGACAAATGGTTCCCCAGTAGCTTCTCCCCTCCCACTACCTGGATTGACAGGTCTCTCCCTGCGTGTAGGAGAGACCTGTCACTCTAGGACAGCGGGTGGGGATAATCCATAATTTACCTCTATATGTGCTAGATTTATACATAAGAATTTAAATGGGAATATAGCTAGAATGCGTTGATGATCAGTATACAGCAATACTGCCTTATAAAATCTGAAGATCATTTCTGTCCATGCAATAGTGTCACATATTTTTCTGTTGTTACAGTTATTTCTGTGTCATTATGATGCAGTATTGTCACACTGCATATTGACATATCGAGTATCCATGGTCAGATGTTTCAGAACTTGGACCACCTAACTTTTCACTATTCCCTATGGCATCTGAGAAAGGACTTTTTACACTGAAGTGTACATTTAGTACTAAATGAAACACAGGAACTTCTATTAAATTTCAACATTTGATTAATGCGTTAAAGTTATACGTATTCCATTAATTTACCATTCTTGATTTAAAAAGTTTACTTTTACTGTCACTGAAGTGCAGAAATGTTTGTTCCAGGCAATCATGACTTTGGGTAAGTTTGCTAGTTTGCTGTTTAATGCTGAGTCTTTCAAAGAGCAATTAGCAGTCATGACTTTGCCAATTTTAAGCCACAAGTAGAGTTGTCGCACAAAAAGAACGTTGCAAACATCCAGTGACCTGTGATTATGCTGCCACCAAGAGTTTTAAAGACATAAATTGAGTGCTGACAGCTGTTGTCAGTGAGAAAAATAAAAATTGGCAGATTTAGCAGAGTATGAAGTATGATAAATAGCAGCAAAGCAAAAGGACAGCAATGATGTACAGAGCTCCAAAGTGAAATGACATTTCTACACAGAGCACATGTGAATTGTGAGGGTTAGATCCGAGACATGGAGTCAATGCTTTTGTTACACAGCAGCCCTAAACTTATCATAACTGATATTAAAAGGAACTAAATCATTTTTAGAGAGTAAATTGAATAACACAAAAAAACAGATGTTGAATCTCACATTATGATGTGATTTCTTCATGATTGTAAAAATGTCTTTATTCTAAGCTTTGGTGTCTAAAGGGTAACGCTTCTGATTGTGGATAGCGTTAAAACCATGTAAGGCCTTCTTCACACGTCCTTTTTAATGTCCATATGAGGTCCATTTTTTAAGGACCATAAATTCAGACACACGCACACCCATTGTATTCAATGGTGGTGGGCACATGTCAGGGCCGTGTGTCCGTGTGAAAAACCCACACATATGTCCTTGTTTTTCATGCACCACAGATGAAATGCGTGCTGCACAAGTGCCCACTGATCACACACAGATGACATCTGATACGTACCAGTGCCAGGGAAAAGCAATGGAATTAGGTCTGTTCTCAGGCGCCGGGAGCTGAGTGCAGCTCTCATCATTGTCACCCGATATTCCTGCGATCAACCAGAACAGGTGATGCTGATGGGAGTTGGAGTCAGCACTCACTGTCTGTTTATAGTATGTATTAAATAAATAATTTAAAAACATGGCATTGGATCCCCCTTCATTTTCCATAAAGGTTCCCAGACTAATAATATCAGATCACAGGTTATTACAGGAAAGACCCCCCAAAAATGATGTGATTACCTCTGTATTTATTAAACAGCAAAGGCTAAACAGAAAGCTGCGGACTGATATTAATAGCCTAGGAAGAGGCCATGGATATTGGATCACTCCCAGACTAAGAACATCATCCCGCAGCCACCCCAGAAATGGCACATCCATTAGATGCACCGATTCTGGCGCTTAGCCTCTGCTCTTCCCACTTGCACTGGTGTGGTGGAAAGTGTGGTAATAGTTGTAAGCTTGTTGTCAGCTGTTTTATTTTTACTGACATCAAGCCCAGGGTTTAGTAATTAAGAGGTGTCTATCAGAGACCCCCAATTAATAATCCCATAGTCAAATTTAATAAAGACTAGTGATGGGCGCGCACTAAAATGCTTGGGTGCTTGTTGCTCGGGTTGAGCAAATTAGAATGCTTGGGTGCTCAACCTGAGCAACGAGGCCAATGTAAGTCTATGGGAAACTTGAGCATTTTTCCGACAGCCCCCCGACGGTCTGCAGAGGGATTAAAAATTGCAGAAATCAATGGGAACAGTGCTCAAATGACATGGGAGCAGCATGGGGAAGACCAATAGAAACATTTCTGACTCACACATCACTACAATGGACAATGTTGTCAGAGTCTTACGCCACTTTTACAGACTCACAATAAAACATACGAAGACAAAACCAAAATGGATTTTGCTGGGAAATATGTTAAGGAACAAACTTTCCAGGGTAATGACTTGTATCTAAGGCAAAATAAATAAACAAAAACAAAAATGATCCTCCACACCTTCGGCTATGTTCACGCGTAGCATTTTTTATGCATTTTTGATATTTAGCATTGCTTTCAACCAAGACAAATGCATTCAATGTGAAATGTCATTTTAATATTTTACAACCTTATCTGGCCATGTGGTGTGTGACACATATTCAGACACATACTGTTTCATTTATGAAGGAGGGACTCTGAAAGTCAAAAAGCCTATTTTTAAAGGCCCATCAGGCGGCCTTTACTATTCTTAAAGGGCCAGCAGTCGAACCTCACTATTCTTAGACAGCCATCAGCCGACTATGCTTTGTTGTTCCCATTATTAAACAGTGGGTCTCCTATACTGTTATTGCGTATGCAGTGAGTGGCAGGGCTGCCCAAAATATGGACACACCCCAATACCCATTTGAAGAGACATACAGGAGGGCTTTCTGAAAACAATGTTCCCATTATTAGGAAGTGAGTCTCCCATACTGTTTGCCTATGCAGTGAATGCAAGGGCTGTCAAAATTTGGAGGCACTCCAATGCCCATTTGAAGAGACATCAGGAGAGTCTCCTGAACACATTGTTCAAATTATTAGGAAGTGGGTCTCCCATACTGGTTGTCTATGCAGTGAATGTAAGGGCTGCCAAAAATTTGGTGGCACTCCAATGCTCTTTTGAAGAGACGTAGAGGAGGGCCTCCTGAAAACAATGCTCCCATTATTAGGAAGGGGGTCTCCCATGCTGTTTGCCTATGCAGTGAATGCAAGAGCTGCCAAAAATTTGGAGGCACTCACATGCCCCTTTCAAGAGACGTAGAGGAGAGCCTAATGAAAAAATGTTCCCATTATTAAGCAGTGGATCTCTCATAGTGTTTGCCTATGCAGTGAATGCAATGGCTGCCAGAAATTTGGAGGCAATCCAATGCCCATTTGAAGAAAAATTAGGAGCGCCTCATGAAAAATTGTTCCTGTTATTAAGAAGTTGGTCTCCCATAGTGTTTGCGTATGCAGTGAATGCAAGGGCTGCCAAAAATTTAGAGGCACTCCAATGCCCGTTTGCAGGGATGTAGAGGAGGGCCTCATGAAAACATTTTCCCATTATTAGGAAGTGGGTCTTCCATGCTGTTTGAATTTGCAGTGAATGCAATGGATGGCAAAAATTTTGAGACGCTCCAATGCCCCCTTGAATAGACATCTGGAGGGCCTCATGAAAAAATGTTCCGGTTATTAAGAAGTGGGTCTCCCATACTGTTTACCTATGCAGTGAATGCAATGGCTGCCAAAAATTTGGAGGCACTCTAATGTCCCTTTGAAGAGATGTACAGGAGGGTTTCCTGAAAACAATGTTAACAATGTTCCCATTTTCAGGAAGTGTGTCTTCCATACTGTTTTCCTATGCAGTGAATTGAAGGACTGCCAAAAATTTGGAGGCACTCCAATGCCCCTTTGAATAGATGTGCAGAACACAATGTTCCCATTATTAGGAAGTGGGTCTCCTATAGTGTTTTCCTATGCAGTGAATGCAAGGGCTGCAAAAAATTTGTAGGCACTCCAATGCCCCTTGGAAGAGATGTACAGGAGGGACTCATGAAAACAATGCTCCCATTATTAGCAAGTGGGTCTCCTATAGTGTTTGCCTATGCAGAGAATGCAAGGACTGCCAAAAATTTGGAGGCAGTCCAATGCCCTTTTGAAGAGACGTACAGGAGGGCCTCCTGAAAACAATGTTCCCATTATAAGTAAGTGGGTCTCCAATAGTGTTTGCCTAGGCAGTGAATGCAAGGGCTGCCAAAAATTTGAAGGCACTCCAATGCTTTTTTGAAGAAACATACAGGAGGGCCTCCTGAAAACAATGTTCCCATTATTAGGAAGTGAGTCTCCCATGCTGTTTGCCTATGCAGTGAATGCAAGGGCTGCCAAAATTTGGAGGCACTCCAATGCCCATTTGAAGAGATATCAGGAGAGTCTCCTGAACACAATGTTCAAATTATTAGGAAGTAGGTCTCCCATACTGGTTGTCTATGCAGTGACTGTAAGGGCTGCCAAAAATTTGGAGGCACTCCAATGCCCCTTTGAAGAGATGTACAGGAGGGCCTCCTGAAAACAATGTTCCCATTATTAGGAAGTGAGTCTCCCATATTGTTTGCCTATACACTGAATGCAAGGGCTGCCAAAAACTTGCAGGTACTCCAATGCCCATTTGAAGAGACGTAAAGGAGGGGCTCCTGAACAAAATGTTCCCATTATTAGGAAGTGGGCGTCTGTTTGCCTATGCAGTGAATGCAAGGGCTGCCAAAAGTTTGGAGGCACTTAAATGCATTTTTGAAGAGACATACTGGAGGGCCTCATGAAAAAATTTTCCCATTATTAGGAAGTGGGTCTCCCATAGTGTTTAAAAAAACAGAAAAAATTGGAGTGCATGTCCAGAAAGTAATAATATCAAATTTTATTAAGTTACACGAATAAGAAAAAACATGTATCACAAAACTTTTATAAAACGGTACATAAGAATTCAGACAAAGGTAGGTAGTACAGACCGAAAAAACAGTGCTGTTCACCAGATGACGCCATAAATACAAAAAATCATATACAAAATGCAAACAATGAAGCGGGCACCGAGTCTAAGATCAATGGGGCCGTATAGGAAAGTGCAATAAGACCTGTACACAGGCTCGTATACTCATTATTCATTCAATCCACCCATCCCTATCCTCTTACCCAAATGCTGGCGTCAGAGATGAACAGCACCGTTGCCCCAACGCGTGTTTCGCGTCAGCTTCGTCAGGGGGCGGTGCTGTTGAGTGTCAGGCGCTATTATTTATAGGGACCCCGATATAGAGAACTTAATCCACCTGTGTCGGCGCATGTTCTGATGCCACCACGCCAGGAACTGCATGGCAAACGGCCTCCAAGATGGCGCCGCGGTCCACAGCTCCGTCGCCATGACGTCACTGCACAGCAAGCGTCATCATAAGGCGCCGCCCACAATGCCCCGGGACAAGGTGACAGCGAGCATGCGCACAATGGATACATCTGAGATAGACTCCCATGACAGGACGTTATTGTCGATCGCCCAGAATCCCGAAGGATACCGCATAATGTGAAAGAAAAAACGAAAAAAGCAAAAAGAAAGGTAAAAAAAGGGGCAACAATATATTGCAACATTCCCGGAGAGAGAATCCCCACTATTATTAACAGCAAGATTTGTTGTCTGAGAATTAAGAGGGGAAAGTAACAACAATCTATTAGGATACAACAAAGACACCATTAAAAATGTGTACATATAATACTCAAAACATCAAATATACAAGCCAAGCAATTGGTGACTAACTATATTACCAGTGCTACAGTGTTAGCAGCTATTGCCAACATATATATAGGCGTGAAAAAAGTTTTTTTATATAACAGGTAGTGAACATAAGAAGAGCATAAGATTCTCAAAATATGCTCAAAAATTCCTAGTGAAAAAAGTGGACTGGATATATAAAAAAAATATATATATACAGTCATAAAAAGGTTATTAAAAACCTATAATAGAGAAAATACCCCAATTATTAAGAACTAGTGCCAGCATATAACGTGCAAGAATATACAAATAGTGAATAAAAACTTTCTTGCTTTTTTCATTTTTCACATAGTCCACAGAAATTCGAAGAAATGGAAAGCCACAAGCGGACGGTATCTTGGAGCGAGGACCACTCAGAACACTCCGTGCCCAATCAATGTCCTTTCCAATGGGAGAACCACATCGGGAGCGCCACGAAGGAAAATAAGGTAACTATACATGGATACTACACAAGAAGAGATAAATAAGAAAATTAAAAATAAAAATAGAGGACACACAACAACACACAAAATTAAAAGGAAAAACCGGAGATAGTTTTTATAAAAAGGAACTAAAACTTAGGTGTTCATTCAAGCCTGCGGGGGCTATGGTATTTAATACCGTAATCCAGCGGCATTCTCTCTGGGCTAACTTCTGCTTTGCGTCACCCCCTCTAATGCCTACCCGAATCCTATTACAGTTATGATACTTTCGGAAATGTTTTGGTATAGGTTTTAAACTGTTGACATCTTCAACATCCTGTGCCGCTTTTATGTCCCTTATGTGTTCGCGTATGCGAACACGCAGCTCTCTTGATGTCAACCCAACGTAGACAAGCTTACACGTACAGATGGCGTAATATACAACATGAGTTGTACTACATGTAATATATTGATTTATTCGAAATCTACGCTTGCTATCCGATGACTCAAAAGACAAGGCTCTAATAAAATTCTTACAGGCGAGGCAGTCTCCACATGGGAAGAAACCATTTTTTTGTCTGCCTGCCTGAAATGGGTTTGGTGTTTTGGCCACATAATGACTATGCACGAGTATATCCCTAACATTGTTGCTCCTCATTCGGGGTTGGTCAGACAGCACCCTTCCCAACAGGGGGTCAGTGGTTAGAACTGGCCAATGTTTACTTAACCCCTTAGTGACAGAGCCAATTTGGTACTTAATGACCGAGCCAATTTTTACAATTCTGACCACTGTCATTTTATGAGGTTATAACTCTGGAACGCTTTAACGGATCCTGCTGATTCTGAGATTGTTTTTTCATGACATGTTGTACTTCATGCTAGTGGTAACATTTCTTCGATATTACTTGCGATTATTTATGAAAAAAAAAATGGAAATATGGTGAAAATTTTGAAAATTTTGCAATTTTCAAATTTGTATTTTTATGCCCTTAAATCAGAGAGATATGTCACACAAAATAGTTAATAAATAACATTTCCGACATGTCTACTTTACATCAGCACAATTTTGGAAACAACATTTTTTTTTGTTAGGGAGTTATAAGGGTTAAAATTTGACCAGCAATTTCTCATTTTTACAACACCATTTTTTTTTAGGGACCACATCCCATTTGAAGTCATTTTGAGGGGTCTATATGATAGAAAATAACCAAGTGTGACACCTTTCTAAAAACTGCACCCCTCAAGGTACTTAAAACCACGTTCAAGAAGTTTATTAACCCTTTACGTGCTTCACAGGAACTCAAACAATGTGGAAGGAAAAAATGAACATTTAACTTTTTTGCAAACACTTTAATTCAGAACCATATTTTTTTATTTTCACAAGTGTAAAAACAGAAATTTAACCATACATTTTGTTGTGCAATTTCTCCTGAATACGCTGATACCCCATATGTGGGGGTAAACCACTGTTTGGGCGCACCGCAGAGCTTGGAAGAGAAGGAGCGCCGTTTGACTTTTTCAATGCAGAATTGGCTGGAATTGAGATCGGATGCCATGTCACGTTTGGAGAGCCCCTGATGTGCCTAAACAGTGGAAACGCTCCACAAGTGACACCATTTTAGAAACTAGACCCCTTAAGGAACTTAACTAGATGTGTGGTGAGCACTTTGAGCCCCCAAGTGCTTCACAGAAGTTTATAACGTAGAGCCGTGAAAATAAAAAATCACATTTGTTTACACAAAAATGATATTTTCGCCCACAAATTCTTATTTTCCCAAGGGTAACAGGAGAAATTAGACCACAAGAGTTGTTGTGCAATTTCTCCTGAGTACGTTGATACCCCATATGTGGGGGTAAACCACTGTTTGGTCTCACTGCAGAGCTTGGAAGAGAAGGAGCGCCGTTTTACTTTTTCAATGTAGAATTAGCTGGAATTGAGATCGGATGCCATGTCGCATTTGGAGAGCCACTGATGTGCCTAAACAGTTTAAACCCCCCACAAATGACACCATTTTGGAAACTAGACCCCTTAAGGAACTTATCTAGATGTGTGGTGAGCACTTTAAACCCCAAGGTGCTTCCCGGAAGTTTATAACGTAGAGCCGTGAAAATAAAAAAGTCGCATTTTTTCTACAAAAATGATCTTTTTGCCCCCAAATTTTTATTTTCACAAGGGTAACAGGAGAAATTAGACAACAAATGTTGTTGTGCAACCTCTCCTGAGTACGATGATACCCCATATGTGGGGGTAAACCACTGTTTGGGCGCACTGCAGAGCTTGGAAGAGAAGGAGTGCCGTTTTACTTTTTCAATGTAGAATTGGCTGGAATTGAGATCGGATGCCATGTCGCGTTTGGAGAGCCCCTGATGTGCCTAAACAGTGGAAACCCCCCACAATTGACACCATTTTGGAAACTAGACCCCTTAAGGAACTTATTTAGATGTGTGGTGAGCACTTTAAACCCCCAGGTGCTTCACGGAAGTTTGTAACGTAGAGCGGTGAAAATAAAAAATCCTTTTTTTTCAATCAAAAATGATTTTTTAGCCTGCAATTTTTTATTTTATCAAGGGTAACAGGAGACATTGGACCACAAAATCTGTTGACCAGTTTGTCCTGAGTATGCTGATACCCCATATGTGGGGGGAGGGCACTGTTTGGGCACCCATCAGGGCTCGGAAGGGAAGGAGCGCCGCTTGGAATGCAGACTTTGATGGGATGGTCTGCAGGTGTCATGTTGCATTTGCAGAGATCCTGATGTACCTAAACAGTAGAAACCCCCCACAAGTGACTCCATTTTGGAAACTAGACCCCCCAAAGAGCTTATCTAGATGTGTGGTGAGCACTAAGAACCCCCAACTGCTTCACAGAAGTTTATAATGTAGAGCCATGAAAATAAAAAAAATCATATTTTTTCCACAAAAATGATATTTTCACCCCCAAATTTTTACTTTCACAAGGGTAACAGGAGAAATTGGACCCCAAAATTTATTGTGCAATTTATGCTGAGTAGGCTGATACCCCATATGTGGGGGATAAACCACTGTTTGGGCGCATGGCAGAGCTTGGAAGGGAAGGAGCGCCGTTTTGGAATGCAGACTTTGATAGAATGGTCTGCAGGCATTATGTTGCGTTTGCAGAGCCCCCGATGTACCTAAACAGTAGAAACCCCCCACAAGTGACCTCATTTTGGAAACTAGACCCCCCAAGGAACTTATCTAGATGTGTTGTGAGAACTTTGAATGCCCAAGTGCTTCACAGAAGTTTATAATGCAGAGTCGTGAAAACAAAAAAAAATATTTTTTTCACAAAAAAGATTTTTTTAGCCCCCCAATTTTTATTTTCACAAGGGTAACAAGAGAAATTGGACCCCAAAAGTTGTTGTCCAATTTGTCCTGAGTACACTGATACCCCATGTGTGGGGGGGACCACTGTTTGGGCGCATGGCTGAGCTCGGAAGGGAAGGAGTGCCGTTTTGGAATGCAGACTTTGATAGAATGGTCTGCAGGCATTATGTTGCGTTTGCAGAGCCCCCGATGTACCTAAACAGTAGAAACCCCCCACAAGTGACCTCATTTTGGAAACTAGACCCCCCAAGGAACTTATCTAGATGTGTTGTGAGAGCTTTGAATGCCCAAGTGCTTCACAGAAGTTTATAATGCAGAGTCATGAAAACAAAAAAAAATATTTTTTTCACAAAAAAGATTTTTTTAGCCCCCCAATTTTTATTTTCACAAAGGTAACAAGAGAAATTGGACCCCAAAAGTTGTTATCCAATTTGTCCTGAGTACACTGATACCCCATGTGTGGGGGGACCACTGTTTATGTGCATGGCTGAGCTCGGAAGGAAGGAGTGCCGTTTTGGAATGCAGACTTTGATAGAATGGTCTGCGGGCGTTATGTTGCATTTGCAGAGCCCCAGATATACCTAAACAGTAGAGACCCCCAGAAGTGACCCCATTTTGGAATCTAGACCCCCCAAGGAACTTATCTAGATGTGTGGTGAGAACTTTGAATGCCCAAGTGCTTCACAGAAGTTTATAATGCAGAGTCGTGAAAATAAAAAAAATTTTTTTTTCCACAAAAAAAGATTTTTAGCCCCCAAGTTTTTATTTTCACAAGGGTATCAGGAGAAATTGGACCCGAAAGTTGTTGTCCAATTTATCCCGAGTACGCTGATGCCCCATATGTGGGGGTAAACCACTGTTTGGGCGCACGGCAGAGCTCAGAAGGTAGGGAGCACCATTTTACTTTTTGAGCACAAAATTGGCTGTGGCGTTTAGAGACCCCCTGATGTACCTAAACAGTGGAAACCCCCCAATTCTAACTCCAACCCTAACCCCAACACACCCCTAACCCTAATCCCAACCCGATCCATAATCCTAATCACAACCCTAACCCCAAAACACCCCTAACCCTAATCCCAAAGCTAACCATAACCCTAATCAAAACCCTAAACCCAACACCCCCCTAATCCTAATCTCAACCCTAACCTCAAAACCTAACCCTAATCCCAATACACCCCTATCCTTAATCCCAACCCTAGCCTTAACCCTAATCCCAAACCTAACCCTAATCCCAAATGTAACCCTAATGCCAACCCTAATCCAAATCCTAATCCCAACTCTAACCCTAACTTTAGCCCAAACCCTAACTTTAGCCCTAAACCTAGCCCCAACACTAAACCCTAACTTTAGCCCCAACCCTAGCCCTAACCCTAGCTCTAACCCTAATCCTAGCTCTAACCCTAACCCAAGCCCTAACCCTAACCCTAAGGCTGTGTGCACATGTTGCGGATTTTGCTGCGGATCCGCAGCGTTTCCGCAGCTGTGGGTCCGCAGCAGTTTCCCATGAGTTTACAGTACAATGTAAACCTATGGGAAACATAAAACGCTGTGCCCATGCTGCGGAAAAATACACACGGAAACGCAGCGGTTTACATTCCGCAGCATGTCAATTCTTTCTGCTGATTCCGCAGCGGTTTTACACCTGCTCCATAATAGAAAACCGCAGGTGTAAAACCGCAGTGGAATCCACACAAAAACCGCAGTACATCCGCGATAAATCCGCAGGAAAAACGCAGCGTTTTGGTCCTGCGGATTTATCAAATCCGCTGCGGAAAAATCCGCAGAGAACCATTCTATGTGTGCACATATCCTAACCCTACCCCTAACCCTAACCCTACCCCTAACCCTACCCCTAACCCTAGCCCTAACCCTAGCCCTAACCCTACCCCTAACCCTACCCCTAACCCTACCCCTAACCCTAACCCTAACCCTACCCCTAACCCTACCCCTAAACCTACCCCTATTTGGAAAAAAGAAATTCATACATTTTTTTTATTTTATTATTTTTTTCTTACTAAGGGGGTGATAAAGGGGGGGGTTATTTACTATTTTTTTTATTTTGATCACTGTGATAGGATCTCACAGTGACCAAAATAAAAAAAGAGGAAGAATTTTCTTTTGCCGGCCGGCAGATCATGGCGGGCACACTGCGCATGCGCCCGCCATTTTCTTACCGGAGCAAGAAGCCGGCGGCCAGCAGAAGAAGCAGGAGGACCCAGGGACACTGGTAAGTACAACAGGGTCCCCGAATCCCCCTATTTCTCTGTCCTCTGATGTGCGATCACATCAGAGGACAGAGAATGACATCGCTTTTTTTTTTTGCGGTCGCCGGTAAACAGTTAATTACCGGCGATTGCAAAATAGGGGTCGGTAAAAACCGACCCCGATCATGTTCTTTGGGGTCCCGGCTACCCCCTGCAGCCGAGACCCCAAAGAACATCCGGGTGCCGGGCGGATGTTTTCTTCCGGGACATGTCTGTATAAATATATCCATTCTCTTGCACCTTAAGTGTTATATCTAAAAAGGAGATCTCACTATCATGATATGTGTAGGTGAGTCTGATGTTGGAGCCATTGTCGTTCAATCCCGCCATAAAAGCCTGTAGCTCCAGGACAGGGCCGTGCCATATAAAAAGAACATCATCAATATATCTGTACCAACCAAGAATTTGGGGGGCGGACTGTGCGCCACCCTGGAACAACTCCCGTTCCCAATAGCCAAGAAATAAATTTGCATAGGATGGCGCACAGGCCGCCCCCATGGCAGTGCCCTGTCTCTGGAGAAAAAATCGGTCCTTAAAAACAAAAAAATTATGTGTCAGGATGAACTCCAACAGCTCCAACACCAGCTCACCTAAATCTGGGTCCAGATTGCTGGACTCTAGAAAAAATCTGGTAGCCCTCATCCCATCCACATGGCGGATGCTGGTATACAACGATTCGACATCCGCCGTTACCAAAATCATGTCCTTCTCCACAACAAGGCCATCCACCCGTCTCAAGACGTCCGTCATGTCCCTGACATAGGAGGGCAGGGTCTCCACCTGTGGTTTTAGGTAGTGCTCAATAAACTTACAGGTTGCGTCACAGAGCCCTCCTATGCCAGAGACTATCGGACGTCCCGGGGGATAGGCAAGATCTTTGTGGACCTTGGGGAGCAAGTAAAAAGTGGGTATCACTGGACACTGAACCAATAGACCACCCAGATTCTTTTTGTTAATGATCCCCCTTTCAAAAGCCATCTCCAAAATATTTTGTAATTGGATCTGAAATTTCGGAAGGGGGTTCTGTGATAGTGGGGTGTACGTATCTCGATTTCTTAACTGACGAAAAGCTTCTTTCTCGTACCTCTCCACAGGCCAGATGACCACATTTCCCCCCTTATCCGCTGGTTGTTCAACGACATCATCCCACATTTTGATTTCCTGCAGAGCCTGCCTCTGTGCGGCTGTGAGATTGTCTCTTTTTTTGAAATTAGTTATTTTATTAAAATCTTCCATTACCAATTTAGTAAAGATTTCTACCTGTGGGCACAGGGAAAAAGGGGGAAAAGTGGTACATAGTGTTTGCCTATGCAGTAAATGCAAGGGCTGCCAAAAATTTGGAGGCACTCCGATGCCCATTTGAATTGATGTACAGGAAGGCCTCCTGAAAACAATGTTCCCAATATTAGGAAGTGTGTCTCCCTTACTGTTTGCCTATGCAGTGACTGCAAGGGCAGCCAAAAATTTGAAGGCACTCCAATGCCCCTTTGAATAGACATACAGAACACAATGTTCCTATTATTAGGAAGTGGGTCTCCCATAGATTTTGCCTGTGCAGTGAATGCAAGGACTGCCAAAAATTTGGAGGCACTCACATGCCCCTTTGAAGAGACGTAGAGGAGGGCCTTATGAAAAAATGTTCCCATTATTAGGCAGTGGATCTCTCATCCTGTTCGCCTATGCAGTGAATGCAAGGGCTGCCAAAAATTTGGAGGTACTTTAATGCCCATTTGAAGCGATACAGAGGAGGGTCTCATGAAAAAATGTTCCCATTATTAGGAAGTGGGTCTTCCATGCTGTTTGCATATGCAGTGAATGCAATGGATGGCAAAAATTTGGAGGCACTCCAATGCCCCCTTGAAGAGACATCAGGAGGGCCTCATGAAAAAATGTTCCAGTTATTAGGAAGTCGGTTTCCCATAGTGTTTACCTATGCAGTGAAAGTAATGGCTGCCAAAAATTTGGAGGCACTCCAATGCCCCTTTGAAGAGATGTACAGGAGGGCTTCCTGAAAACAATGTTTCCATTATCAGGAAGTGTGTCTCCCATACTGTTTTCCTATGCAGGGAATTCAAGGGCTGCAAAAAATTTGGAGGCACTCCAATGCCCCTTGGAAGAGACATAGAGGAGGGACTCATGAAAACAATGCTCCCATTATTAGCAAGTGGGTCCCTATAGTGTTTGCCTATGCAGAGAATGCAAGGACTGCCAAAAATTTGGAGGCAGTCCAATGCCCTTTTGAAGAGATGTACAGCAATGCCTCCTGAAAACAATGTTCCCATTATTAGGAAGTGAGTCTCCCATTCTGTTTGCCTATGCAGTGAATGCAAGGGCTGCCAAAATTTGGGGGCACTCCAATGCCAATTTGAAGAGACATCCGGAGGGTCTCCTGAACACAATGTTCAAATTATTAGGAAGTGGGTCTCCCATACTGTTTGTCTATGCAGTGAATGTAAGGGCTGCCAAAAATTTGGAGGCACTCCAATGCCCCTTTGAAGAGATGTACAGGAGGGCCTCCTGAAAACAGTGTTCCCATTATTAGGAAGTGAGTCTCCCATATTGTTTGCCTATACACTGAATGCAAGGGCTGCCAAAAATGTGGAGGCACTCCAATGCCCCTTTGAAGAGATGTACAGGGGGGCCTCCTGAAAACAGTGCTCCCAATATAGGAGGTGAGTCTCCCATATTGTTTGCCTATACACTGAATGCAAGGGCTGCCAAAAATTTGGAGGCACTCCAATGCCTTTTTGAAGAGACATAAAAGAGTGCCTCCTGAAAACAATGTTCCCCTTACTAGAAAGGGGGTCTCCCATACTGTTTGCCTATGCAGTGACTGCAAGGGCTGCCAATAGTTTGGAGGCACTCCAATGCCCCTTTGAAGAGACATCAGGAGGGCCTCCTGAACAAAACGTTCCATTATTAGGAAGTGGGCGTCCCATGGTGTTTGCCTTTGCAGTGAATGCAAAGGCTTCCAAAAATTTGCAGGGACTTGAATGCCTTTTTGTAGAGACATACTGAGGGCCTCATGAAAAAATGTTCCCATTATTAGGAAGTGGGTCTCCCATACTGTTTGCCGATTCAGTGAGAGAAAGGGCTGCCAAAAATTTGGAGGCACTCCAATGCCCCTTTGAACAGACGTACAGGAGGCCCTCCTGAAAAGAATGTTCCCAATATTAAGAAGCGTGTCTCCCATACTGTTTTCCTATGCAGTGAATGCAAGGGCTGCAAAAACTTTGGAGGCACTGCAATGCCCCTTTGAAGAGTCATAGAGGATGGCCTCATGAAAAAATATTCCAATTATTAGGAAGTGAGTCTCCTATTCTGTTTGCCTATGTCGTGAATGGAAAGACTGCCAAAAATTTGGAGGCAATCCAATGCCCCTTTGAAGAGATGTGCAGGAGGGCCTCCTAAAAACAATATTAGGAAGTGTGTCTCCCATATTGTTTGCCTATGCAGAGACTGCAAGGGCTGCCAAAAATTTGAAGGCACTCTTATGTCCCTTGGAAGAGATGTAGAGGAGGGCCTCATGAAAACAATGTTCCCATTATTAGGAAGTGGGTCTCCCATAGTGTTTGCCTGTGCAGTGAATGCAAGGACGGCCAAAAATTTGGAGGCTCTCCAATCCCTTTAGGAAAGTCGTGGAGGAGGGCCTCATAAAAAAAGTTCTCATTAGAAAGGAACCGGTCTCCTATACTTGTAATGCCTATGCACTAAGTGTATGGGCTAACAAACATTTACACCTGGGGGGAATACATAAACATATATAACCATTTTTTCTTACAGGCATCAAAAACACCCTTTAAAAAATATGTGGGTGTTGCATCATTGACCACCGTCACCCCAATGATATGATGGTGGAGGATGATGATAAGAAGAGGTGCTTGGGAAAAGACCTCCCAAAACAAGACACTGGATTTGAGATTATTTTACTCTGCTATCGTTCGGCAGTTTTGAGAAGTCTCGCCCAATCCAGCTCTTGTTCATTGTTATAAAAGTCAGCTTGTCAGCATTTTCACTTGATAGGTGGATGCTCTTATCAATTATAATTTCACCAGTGGAACTAAAAACCCTCTTGGACAAAATGCTAGCGGCAAAGCAGGCCAACTTTCGTGGTGTTGGTGTTACAGAGAACGGTGGCCCGAAATCTTTCTGTGGCCACCACACTGCTTCTTCCTGCCTGTTGTGGTGCTATGCCTCCCTTCCCCTGTGTGTTGCTGTCCTTGCTCTGCATGTCCTCCTGCCAGGTTGGGTCAGTTGCTATATCATCCACCACCTCATCTTCCACTTCCGCACCCTGGTCCTTCTCCTGACTTTCTGGCAATTGTGTATCATCATCATCCACCTCTTGTGACACTTTCCCACCATCGCCTTCTTGTGACAGTGGCTGCTCAAACATTTGGGTATTGTTACATGCGATCTTCATTTGCCCCAATTCAAGTGGACCTGGCAAGAGGCCCGAATCTGTAAATGGAAAAGTGAACAGCTCTTTGGAGTGTCCAAGTGTGGCATCAGTTGTCTCCGGGCACTTGGCATGGTGGTAGGAAGGAAGATCAGGGTGAGGAATATGCAGTCCAGACACACTGATACTGTGAATTGACAGGGGGAAAGATAGGGTGGTGGTGGCAAAGTGACTGGAAGCATTATCCGCTATCCAGCCAACAACCTTTTGACACTGTTCTGGGTTCAGTATTGGTGTGCTGCGGTCCCCTATTAATTGGGACAGGAAGATCGGGCGAGAAGATGTGGGTGTTTGTTGTGGCACAATTTCAGTTTGCCCACGGCCTCGGCCTCAGCCTCTGCATGCACCATCACCATCACGTCCATTTCCCCTTCCCTTGCCACGCGCCTTGCCCATTTTAAATGGAGGACAATATTTTCCATGTTCATTACTAATTACAGAATTTTGAGCCCACGTTTATGTGATCTTTATGATTGACAAACCACAGTTTGAGATAGCTGGCCTGTAGGTAACTAATTTGAACAGCAAACTGTTGTCAATCACTTTGCTAACACACTGCAACAAAATTTAAAGGGAGGCCAGAAATGGCAGAATTTTGAGCGCACGTTGATCTGTGTGATGGACAAACCACAGTTTGAAATAGCTGGATTTTTAGCTCTATAATATGGAAATGATCTGCCTGTATTCTGCAGTGCCAACAAGCAAATGGAGCAGAAAATAATCAGGATTAAGATCCAAAAAAAATATTCCTGGCCCTTGATACCTGGGGATATGTCTACAAATATCTGTAATAGCAGCAGCAGCAGACAGAACTGGATTGGACCCTCTTGCTATATGCACTGCAGTCTGCCACATACACTGCCTTCCTGCCTAGCACTGATATCTATGCAGCTTTATTAGTCCTCAGAAGGACTGTTAGTTGAGATGGATGTGTGTAGAATATATGCTATCCTCACACTATAAGTAACAACCAAGCAAATCTCTCCCTAGCTCAGCAGCACCTCTCCCTACATTGCCTGATTCCGGAGTAGACTGTGATGAGCATGGCGTCGCCAGGTCTGATATAGACCTGATGATGCTTTGCGGCCAGCCAATCACTGTAATGCCACCACCAACATGGCTGTGACATTACAGTGTGTGGCAGACAATCTGTGCATGTTCATTGGCTCTCTAAAGAGTGCCAAACATACAGGGCGTGGACCCGAGCTCCCGCCGAGCAACCCCGAAAATGCTCGGTGAGCTCCAAGCATCTCGAGCAGTGAGATGCTTGGTTGATTACCGAGTAGTGGGAAGCATGCTCGCTCATCACCAATAAAGACATATATAGAGTAAAGTCCTTTAATTGAAACAAGCACACAGAGAAAAGTCCTTTAATTTCATTATTTTTTCTTCACTGCCCAATGGTATAAAATTCTGTGTCCACCCTGTGGTGTCAATATGATCACTACACCTCTAGATAATTTCATTGTGAGTTGTAATTCTTAAAATGGGGTCATTTATGGGGGGTTGAGCTGTTCTGGCACCTCAGCGGCCTTGCCAATGTGACATGGCACCCTCAAACCAGTGCAGCAAAACCTGCACTGTAGTATGGTGCTCCTTCCCTTCTTTCCCGTCTGAGCCCTGCTGTGCTCTTAAATATGGTTTTCCATATGGGGTATCATTTTGCTCAGGATAATATTTGCAACAAAATATATGGTCTGTTTTCTCCAGTTATCCTTGCAAAAGTAACACAATTTTTTGTGAAAAAAAAGTTAAATATATTTTTTTTCCTTCCACATTCCATTAATTCCTGTGAAGCACCTGAAGGGTTAATAAACTGTTTAAATGTGGTTTTGAACACATTTAGGAGTGCAGTTTTTAGAATTGTGTCAACTTTGGGTATGTTCTGTCATGTAGGCCCCTTAAAGTCACTTCAAATGTGAGATTGTCCTTAAAAAAATATTTTTGTAAATTTTGTTGTAAAAATGAGAAATCACTGGTAAATTTTTAACCTTTATAACTTCCAAACAAAAAAGAATATATGTTTCAAAAGTTGTGCTGATGTAAAGTAGACATGTGGGAAATCTACCTATTTTGACCTTAATGACCTGGCCATTTTTTGCAATTCTGACCAGTGTCCCTTTATGAGGCAATAACTCAGGAACGCTTCATCAGATCCTTTCTATTCTGAGATTGTTTTTTTGTGACATATTGGGCTTCACGTTAGTGGTAAGTTTAGGTCGATAATTTTTGTGTTTATTTGTTATAAATAACATTTCCCACATGTTATTTTACATCAGCACAATTTTGAGAAAAAAAAAAGTTGTTAGGAAGTTATAAGGGTTCAAAGTTTATCAGCAATTTCTCATTTTTCCAGCAAAACCATTTGCCCGCATCAAAGCAGGGGATCTGACCTTGGATGTACTATCCAGTCTGAGGTCAGAAAGGGGTTAATATAAAAAAAAATCCTTCCTTGCTCGTAATTGTACATATGCTGCATAACCTAGAATATTTTCTTCCAAATAAAATTATAGCTTCTAAAATATCAATAGATGTATAAACATATGAACCTATAATACTATAGTCCAAATGTACGAAATAGTAATCGCGTACTTGTTTGTACAAGACTATATAGTATAACATAAGCAGCAGAGATAGAAAAAGTAACAAACTTTATTAACATATATCATTAGTTAACAACATCATTTCCAATAAATAAGCAAGATTCACAGAGGACAGAGACAAAGGAAAAAAAAAAAGGCCAAAGTAGCAAAACTGCACAAATGTAAACTAGCCAAAGGTTATTATTATGCTGTAAATTGAAATACTACAGCATACAACTTTTTGTTTGTGTCTCCTGACGAAGCCAGTCAGGCGAAACGTGTGTCGAGGCGCCTGGCAGCACTACAGCAGCAGATACCCACCCTCTACTGATCAACCATGGCCACAGGTATTGTATGATTATATTTGATACCTAAACCAGCTATTATATTTAGGCTGGTGCTTGAATTGGAGTACTAGTTTACAAACAAAAAAGTTAATTCTCTAGTATTTCAATTTACAGCATAATAATAACCTTTGGCTAGTTTAATTTTTGTCTACTATTGTACATCAAATCTTAAATGATTAATGGCCATGTTTGTTTCCTATTTTATTCACGGATCCTCATTCTGAGGCATTCTATACTGTATATGCTATTTTCTAGGATTCAGTGTGGTGTGGATATCATCGTGCAGTTTTGCTGCTTTGGCTTTTTTTTTTCTTTGTCCCTGTTTGCCCTCTGTAAATCTCACTTATTTATTGGAAATGATATTGTTAATTAATGATATAAGTTAATAAAGTTTTGTTACTTTTTCTATCTCTGTTATACTATATAGTTTTGTACACACAAGTACGCGATTACTATATCGTATATTTGGACTATAGTATTATAGGTTCAATTGTACATATGCTGTTTATATGTTCGAAGCCATGACATTTTGACAAAAGGTCCAAAAATTATGTATTTCTAGTTTCAGATGCCTTTTGTGCCAGTGTTTATACAGGCATAGTTTATATAGAAAAAGCCTTGACTTTTTAAGAAATGTTGGTCCAAAATAATCCTTGTATGGGTAATAGTAACAGGTTTGGTGTTTGGAAACTCAAGGAGCCATGGCTTGCTTTCTTTTGACCATTAAAAATTAATTTTTACTTTTGTTGAGTTAAAAACTGTTCACAGGAATGCAGTACAAGTCCAAATATGAAAAACAATTCTTAAATGTATTTTAATATTAATTACACATGATTAACTTGCAAACATGACATGACTGAAACATCTATAACACAAACTTCAAAGCCATGGCTCATTATAAAACCAACATGCTACTACATGGACACCTATAATATGAATAGAATGAGTAATCTTCTGAAATGAGGCCATCATTAAACATATTTGCACCCTTAATACATCCTAAGAGGGTCTCACAAAAAATCCAGAGTAAAATTATCTATAGACATGCAAAAAAGATGAATCATAAATTCCAAACCAACAAATGCACCCTCACCAATATGTTATAGGGGTGCCAGGATAAGTAGTGGTTCAATGCGCATGCAAAAAAGATGGTCTGCCCAGTGCATCACATAAGTGCATCATAGAAGTGTGGAGCTATAAATTAATCCAGAATTGAACCAGAAGGGTACTAAAGGTAGCTTGATACATAGTCAATGTAAGCAATGTTTCTGTTTGTTTTTACTCTCACCCCTATAATCCTTCACTTTCTACTAACCCCTCCTAATCCCTGAACCTAGTAATGAACTGGTTATCTCTCCCTCCATCCTCCCCATCCATCTCACCTCCTCCTCAGAACTGTTCCTCAACATACAATCCTCTATCTCCATACACAGACAGCCCCCTCATGCTCTTACCTGCTATCACTTTCTCTGCTCCTTCTCACTGCTGGTGATATTTCTCAAAATCCTGGTCCTCTTCACCACATCTCCACAGTTATTTCTATCACCCATCCAAGCTATATCACAAATTTCCATAACCTTTCTAACCTTACGCCCATTCACCCAGCCCCCGCTTCCCCAGTAACACTAACAGGAGCTCTATGAACACTCAATCTGTCTGCAGCAAACTTTCCTATATCCATAATCATTTTATTACTAACAAACTTTCCTTCCATGCCATCACTGAAACCTGGCTCTCCCCCTCTGAAACAGCCTCTTCTGCTGCACTTTCTTATGGTGGATTCCACCTTTCCCACACACCCCGAATAAATTAGTGTGTATACGATGTACAATTAGTGCCTCTTTCAGTGAAAGGTTTGTTTTTATTATTAGATTTTCTTACATTTACTATGTTTTGCAAACTAACAAACAAGTGAATTTAGCACATATTATTTCTTTTTTTTTACATCAAATTCCATTACACACGCTGGCAGACCATGCATCAGTGTATGCGGCTTTTTATACCTCTAATTAGAGGCAGCGCTGGTTCACATTATTTTCTTTCCCAATTTTCACAATTGGATATTTTAAAAAAATGTTACTGTGCTGGCTGAGATAATCTTCTAAATGTGCCCCTACTGTGTACTGTGTAATGGTTGTGTCTGACCATACAGGGACATGGTCTGATCAATCCACCACTCCTGGTCAGGGGGCAAAGCAAAAGAGAGTATACAGATAGCACATCATGGGATCACAGCTGATTTATTTTGTGAGATAAATCATTTCCCTGACTGTTTTAAAAAATGTTTAGCTCAATGAAAGACAGGGCCTTACTTGCCACTAGGCACTTGAGGGCACGTGCCTAGTGCACCAGGATGCAGGGGGACGGCACCTGAGTAAGGTTTTTTTATAGTCCAGGTTAGCCCACCCACCTCAGTTTTCTAGCTGCTGTGGGGTCTCGGATCCCGCGCTGTCACCACTGTGGAGGATGAGGCACAGGCACTGCTGAGGAGGAGTGAGGACCATGGGCGCACCTATAGCGAGGCAAGTTGAGCACTTTGCCTCAGGCGGCAGTGAGTCCCTGAAGACAGAGTGTGGCAGTGGTGCTGACTCTCCCTGTAATCCCTGCTGTGCTGTGCCTGGTGCCCAGAAGGTGACTGTTACCGGGATCTTGGGGCAGGATGGAGACAGATGGGGCAGGATCATGGGGCAGGATGGAGACAGATGGGGCAAGCTCATGGGGCAGGATGGAGACAGATGCAGCAGGATCATGGGACAGGATGGAGACAGATTGGGCAGGATCATGGGGCAGGATCATGGGGCAGGATGGAGACACATGGGACAGGATCATGGGGCAGGATGAACACACATTGGGCCTGATCATGGGTCAGGATGGATATGATGGAGACAGCTGGGGCAGGATCATGGGACAGATGGGGCAGGATGGGGAGATCATATGGGACAGGATGGGACATCAAATGGGTGCAGAATAGATACTCATGAGGGCATGATGGGAGAACATATGGCTGGATCCAGAAATGAGGCACACGGGGGAAAGGATGGGGGATATTATTGCAATAGGGGCTAATTAAAGGTTATTATTACTGCAGTGATGCATTTTTTTTATTTTTTTGAGGATACTGTTTTAAATGGGGAGGCGGTCCTGTTACTGTGCAGAGTGACACTCGCCTTTTTTTCTTCATCTAGTGTAGTTTAGAATTTGGGAAAAAATTAATGTGAGTACTTTTCTGCCCAATGATGACAAAAGTATTCTGGGAGTGATACCTTTATACTAACCAGAAAGGTATCACTCCCAGAATACTCTTGTCGTCATTGGGCAGAAAATTATTCACATCGATTTTTCTGGCTAACACGGTACCACAATATAATTTGTTATTGCACATCGGAAAAAATTAAGTTATGTGTTCTACAAGCGAAGCTCTAGATAACTGTATTATTTCCTGCAGAGCTGAGCCCTGGCTGGATGAAGATGACAAGCAAAGATGAAAGACTTCACCTAGAGATGTCAGTAGTGAGTCAGTGTGTTACCTGTACACTGAAACTATACACTGCATACTATATACAGCGGTCCTGTGTACAATGTCACCAGTGATCACTGTAATACCTTTACACTATACACTATGTACAGAGCTCCTGTGGATAATGTCACTGGTGGTCACTATATGACCTGCACACTGACAATATATACAGAGCTCCTGTGTATAATGTCAGCGTTGATCATTATATTACTGTAAAAACCCTGCTGGCATCGCTGCATGGCCTCCCATCCCCTACCTGCATTACACTCAAACTCACGTCTCTGGGCCTTGTTGTGACTTCTCTCTGCTGCCAGCTCCATGCTGTGTGCCTCATGTCTCCTGCTTGCTCTGTGCTTGCTCTGTCTGTGTGCATAGGGGCAGCGCCAGCAACTCCTGTGTCTTATTGAGACTATGTGCACCTTGCTAAGGGGGCCTGTGCAAGTTACTCCCTCACTCAGTTCTGAGCTGCTGAGGTGCCAAGCTCTGTCTCTTTTACTCTCATGTCCACCACCCAGGGGGGCATTGTACCCTGGTCTGAGTCCTATGTAGCCACCCAGTGGGGCTTAGTACCCTGGCCTATGTCCTCGTGTAGCCACCCAGCGGGGCTTCATAGCTGGGTGCTGCTTTCTCTCTTGGAGAAACTCCAGTTCTCACCAGTCACATATCAACAGTTCCCATCACCAGATCACACATATAGCCAGCAGCTTTTGTTTTGGCCAAAAGATTTTTTAAGCCACCACCACAACAAGGTAGATTCTTTTGGCCGGGCCCTACTCTACTCTGACTTATTAAACATTTGTTAAAATATCCAATACAATTTAGGTATATTTTTATGTATTTTTCAATTTTTAAAATGACCAATAATATCACATACAAGGGACAAATACCACACACCATATTACCAACACATAGTGACCTATAATACCACATACAAGGATCAAATATCACCACATCATGTCCAGACCACATATTACCACCACAATGACCGAATTATACAACATAAAAGAAACAAATACCAACACACCATGTCCAGACCATATATTACCATCACATGGTGGCCAATAATACCACATACAAGGAACAAATACAATGACACCATGGCTGGACAACATATTACTACCACATTGTGACTGCATACTACAGTACTAATCATTAATAAAAAAACAATACTAATATCAACTTTTTTCATGAGACAACTCCTTTAAAATAATATAGAAAAAAAAAAGTAATCTTGAGCCAGGAGGCGGAAGCCCAAGTGGAGGTGGATGTGTAGGTATAGGTGGAAGAGGCGAGGGAAGAGGTAGCCAACATTGTTTTTTTGTTTGTTGTTGTTTTTTTTTGTTGTTCTTATTTATTTGGGAGGACGCAAAACATTGGGAATGGAAAATAGAAGAAACAATCTGCAGTGGAGTAAAGCAGTGGATGTATGCGGCTGGTCTACTTCTTTAGTCAGCAAAAGGCCAGCACCTCCAAGGCGTAAGGGGTAAGCTCAGGTGATATTTCCAAATTAGAGACAGAGAAGCTAAATGGGGTAGACCCATCACTCAGTACATGGAAATGTGAGAACATGCATTCTTCCATCATTTTGTTTAAATGTTGCCTCCTGGTAATACGGACCATATTAGATAATGGTACCAGATGTAGTGGCATGCAGATCAACATTTTCCACATTAGTCCATGCTAACTCACCCTTTGGTGGCAGTGCCCCAGCTGCATTGGTGACTTTCTCCATGGCCCCTGCCTTGGAAGCCACCGCTGTCAAGTGGTCATGCCATCAGTAGTGCATCTACTCCAGTAAAAAAAAGTAAGGATGGTATGTTGTCCTTGTAGCAGAGATCCAGCAGGGCAACCACTCAGTAAACAGCACTGGTAAAAATCCAGGCAATTCAGCATTCATTGCACAGCATATCAATATTCATATTATCTGAAAAAAGGCCAAGAAAGCAAAAATTCTGCCGAGGTATGTAAACTTTTGGGCACAACTGTATATGTATACCCATAAGGAAAAAATATTTTTCAGCACATGCACATACTGTATGGGCCTTACCAGTCTGAAATACCCACTCCTTTATAATGTAAAAAAAATCCTTATGAGGCCCTCCTCTATGTCTCTTTAAAGGAGTATTGGCGTTCCTGTTTCTAATTTTTGGCGCTCCATGCACTTAGTGCATATGCTTTACCAGTGTAGCTGACACGCTCCTTAGTAATAGAAAAACAATGCTATTCTGTAGATCAACCTTCTAGTGAAAGACAAACATTTTTGAAACCAAAATAGCTAATGAGTTCTATTAGAACATGATCCAGTGCGTTGTTGTGGGCTGTCAGGTGGTCATCATATAGGGTGTTCTCACACTGCATACAGGGTTTCACAGCCAGGACAGGAAAGTTTGTACAGTAAGTACAGAAGATCTTGGTCTCCTCCATATAAGGCTGAGTAGATACGAAATGCTCCACTATATTCCCCAGCAAGATTGAGGAAATAACAGTCCTTGATGTTGCTGCATTACACTAATCATTTTTTAGGGCTAATTGAACAGATTCTATTCTGTATTCTGCAATTCATCTGTGGTGAGGTGTGGCAGTAGGTATAGTGTATGACAGGCATCTAGTCAGGGATTATTTCCTTATGAATTGAAATCCTTGCTGCTGTTTGTTTCCATGCACTCATTCACCAATTCATGTTTTTTACTGCCAGTGTTACTAGCGTTCCTCCAGACTTTGTGGCTGCCACATACAAGAAACAATCTTTTCAGGGCCAGTTCAAATCCCTTCTATATTCTACAATAATGCTGCTTTTATCTGCAATTTGTCTACAGTAAGGTGTGGCAGTAGGAATAACGTATGACAGGCATCTAGTCAGGGATTATTGCCTTATAAATTCTAAGCCATGCTCCTTGTTTTTTTCATGCATTCAATGGCTGATTCATGTTTCTAACGATGTTCTGTACTTAGAAATTCATTAAAGTAGGCAAAATTAATTGATTTAATGTGTCCATTCACAGTTTCTCTGAAGCATCTGTATGTATGAGGTTGTGGTGGGAGCCTTTAAGGTACTGGAAATGGAATTACCAGCTCTGAACTCACCATGCTTTGTTTCCATCTATTTCTAGGTGGTTCTTGAAGTATGTTTGCTGTTATTGTCCTGCTGGATGACCCATGACGTAACTACAATACAAACCCAGCTTTCTGACCCCAGCACTACATTGTGACCCAAAATCCTTTGGGAAAGTTCACATTTCAAGGCACCAAGGGCCACAAGCAGCAAAACAACCTCAAATATCTTTGAACCTTTACCGTATTTTACTGTAACTACTGTATTCTTTTATTTGTAGGCCTCATTCCATTTACACTGAAAAGAAGAATCAACCCTAATTATGTGTATTCATGGTGGAGACGTTTATCTGTATATAACAGTGCCTTAAAATATGTTGTTGTCCCAGGTAGCATCATCCTGCTGTAACTGTAGAGGTGAGTCATGTGCTATATATTCAGGGTCATGTCAGACTGGAGAAACCGGGACGCCGACGATTCTCTGGTGGGCCCGGGTCCTCGGAGAGCTTACGAGCAGGAGGTAAAGGGGGCCCTCTGGTGTCAGCAAAATGTGTGTTTGAGGATGCATATTCAATTGAAATTTATTGCACTGCAGAAAGTCTGCACCCCAATAGTTAACATAAGGCTGGGAATAGGTACATGGGGCCAGCACAAGGGACATAAGGTCAGGAACAGTGACATGGTTACAGGAGACCAGCACAAGGGACATAGCAACAACATAAGGGACTTAGGGGCCAGCACAAGGATTATAGGGGTCAGCACAAGGAACATAGGGGTCAGCACGAGGGACGTTTGGCCAGCGCAAGGAGCCTAGGGGCCAGCACAAGCGGTATGATGCCAGCAGATGTGACATGGGGCCATAACCAGGGACATGTAGGCAGCACAAAGGATATGGGGAAGCAAAACTAACATAAGGGCCAGCACAAGGGACATAGGGACCAGCACAAATGAGATAGGGCCAGGATCTTAGACATGGAGCCAGCATAAGGGACATAGGGGTCAGCACAAGGGACATAGGGGCCAGAACAAGGGACATAGGGGCCAGAACAAGGGACATAGGGGCCAGAACAAGGGACATAGGAGCAAGTGCAAGGGATATAGTGGCCAGGATCAGGGACATAGAGGCCAGCATTAGGGACATAGGGGCCAGCACCAAGGACATAGGGGCCAGCACCAGGGACATAGGGGCATAAGATGGTGGACATTATTACATAAAGAGTCCAGGTTGAGGGACTTAATTCCTGTATGGAGGCCAAAATAAGGAACCTACATTATTAGTTTAGGGTAGCAAGTAGATGGACATAGTTACTGTAGGGGCCAGTTTGGGAACAATACTGCTGTAATATAACTCACTTTTTAGAATACTGTTTATCATGGGGGGAACAAAAGGGATGTCCTCTTAATGTGCAGCGCAGCACTATGTTGCCTTTTTTCTTTATCTGGCGTAGTGTATAAGTTGGGGAATAAGTGGGGAATATGCACTAGAAGCGATCAGCTATTCATAACTGTGTGTTATTTTCTGCATACGAGTCCTGGCTGGAAGAAGTGATTGCAGTCACGTGGTCAATATGATGTCTCAAGGTAATATTGCATTGCATTTTTCTTTCATTCAGACACTTCTGCCTTGAGACATTTATGTTTGCAAGGGCTTTACTCCTAGGCGTGTAATCCAAAACTCATTCAGCATATAACTTTCTCATGCTCTGCTCTGCCTTAGGTTAATGACAGGCTTCCTGCTTAAGCTTGGTAGCCCACATCACTAATTATACGTATTGATCCAGTAGCTGATTGATTTCTTGCAGACATTTATTGTTTTTCATTTGATTGAGCCCTGTGCAGGTGTCTGTTTTGAGACACGTGTTTCTCTTTCCGGTGTATTGTAGTTTCCATCTAAATATATTCTGCTAACACTGGTCTTTTTAGTAGCTGTCAATATCTCATCTGACCACTATTTTTGTCTGTTATTTGTGTGCAAAAATTGTATATTGATTTGTAGAAAGTCCCCTTGTTTTTTCTTTGGATTTCAGGTTAGTCATTTATTATTCTTTTAGTATTTGGAGATTTTGTTAGGACTTCTATATTTAGAGATCCTTATTTTTCATCAGTTGTTGTTGTTTTTTAGTCTCAGGGCTGTGTCCCACCTGGCCGTGTGGCCAATGTTGTAGGTTATTTATTGGTAAGTCAGTGTGTTACCTGTACATTTACATTGTACACTATATACTATATACAGAGCTCTTGTGTATAATGTAACTGGTGATCCCTGTATTACATGTACACTATATACAGAGCTCCTGTGTATATTACACTAGTGAGTTACTGTAATACCTGTACACTCAAACTATACACTTTATATTATATACAGAGCTTCTGTGTATAATGTAACTGGTGGTAATAACAGAGTTGTTAGTATTTAGTGGTTTTTATTAATGGCCAGTATTGTAATATTTGGTCACTATATCGTAATATGGAATCCATCATGGTGTGGCGGTATATATTTCTATATGTGTTATTATTTGGTCACTATGTGGTCTGGTCACAGTGTGGCCGTATCTCTCCCTTGTATGTGAAATTATTTGGTCACTATATGCTGGTAACATCTGGTCTATTCACGGTGTCGTGGTATTTCTGTCTTGTACAGTATATGGCATTACTCGGTCACTATGTGATGGTAATATGTGGCTTGGTCATGGTATGGCGGCAGTTCACCCTTGTATGTGGAATTATTTGGTCGCTTTATGCTGGTAATATGTGGTCTGGTCATGGAATGGCTGTATTTCTCCCTGGTATTATTGGTCTTGGTATAGCGGATTGTGTTGTGTAAGTGCAGCGCCCCAGAGTCCTGGTCGTTGCAGTACTGTGGCTCCGCCACTAAAGGGGAGCTATGGTACGTCTGATGGCACTGAAGGAGTTCATCGGATCAGGTATCACAGACACCAATACATTTCACAGCCGGGCCTCCGGGGGGAGCTAAGGGTGCTATTCATTAGGCCACTCCCCACCATAGTGGGTAAACTGGGGGTCAGGCAGGAAGTTAGATCAGAAAGCTGACTGGGTTGGAACCAGGCAACACCTTGTGGCAGAGGGTGTTGTGGGGGAAGATACAGTAGGGTCTCTGCCAGGGGTGGGATCCTGGCAGAGGCTTGGCAACAAGAAAGAACGTAATGGGACCGTGCCTGCTCAGCATAGCGGCTTTGCCCAAGGAAGGATCAGAAGCGAGATAGATTGTGCTGAGTGAGAAACGAGATCACGCAAAAGGAGAAATACCAGTAGGAGTCGTGCTGTAAGACCGAAGCAACATCCTACTGAGGCGCACTACTGGTGGCCGGAACGCCGAGGGAGTATCATAACATTCAGCTTCAAGCAATACTCCAAACAGCGGCAGGACAGTCAGTTTAAGGCGGGCTGTCTAACCTAAATCACCTATGCAGTCTTGGGGGGCAACTTGTGGAGAGGGGCGACTCTAGGGTCCCGGAAGAGCTCCGAGCCTACTCGTCAAACGGGTGCCGTCCCAACCAGAACATCAGGGAGGGACGGAGGATTAGCAGAACATCATCTAATCGAGTTGTGAGGGAACTTAAGAAACAGACACAACAGTTGTGGGGGACTTTCCGTAAGCACAGCAGGGAAGGACCACAACACATAGCGCTAGAAGGAAGGCACAGATTTCCACCTGTGAAGAGAACTCTGGAGGTGCCATTGGACCGGCCGGACTTGCGCAGCCTGGTGAACCGTATTCCGGACTGAGGACTCAGAGATCTTCAGTAAAGAGGTAAAGAGACTGCAACCTGGTGTCCTCATTATTTACTGCACTGCACCACTACAGCGTCACCACCACTATCCACATATCTTTTATTCACTGTGCGCCCCACGGCAGGGTCACGGACCGGGGCCTAGCCACCGTGACAACCCCAGAGCAGAGACTCAGAGGCCTGGTGCCGGGTACCCCTCGGCCCTGCGGCAGTGGGGGCGCTTCAACTTGGCGTCACAAACAGGATCTACTTAAGCCTGAAGAGTCAGGTCATGTGTGCCTTGGAACTGTGATTTACTGTACTTTATTGAGAGACTGTAGGCTGCGCCATTTACCGCCAAAAATCCGCCGCCATTGCAGCGCTGAGGAGAGCGCAGGAGAAAAGGAGGGGCGTGGAGTAGGCGTAGGCAAGCTGGAGAGCAGCTAAAGATGGCAACGCCGGAAGCACCGCAAGGGGATGATCGAACTCGGAGAGAGGCTGGACAGCCCGAGGTGGCCCAGGGTACGCCGTCACTGCGGGAGCTGACCCTTACGGAGCCAACGATGGGCCGACCTCCCCGGCCACCGTCGGAAAAGTGTATGGCCGCGGCCGAAGCCCGGCGGATCGCTGCCCGCCTGGAGGCCGATGCCCGCGTGATCGCTCGGCTGGGCCAGCCTACGGAGGTCTGCTTGTCTCCAGTGCCCCCTGCTCCTCCCAACCCGGTCACGGCTGAAAGTGTGCTGCAGACACCAGACCTGAAGCTCATGCCCGAGGCCGAACACCTGCGGCGCTTGATGGCTGCATGGCGAGCCCGACCACAACCGGTAACCCAGGTTGACCTAACCACCGTTGCGGAGGCCCCCTTGTCCCACTGGGGTGTAGTGGTCTCCTTCAACCCCCGACATGGACGCGGGGTTATACAGGAGATTGGGGAGCTGCTACAAGTCCACGTGGACCGGGAGGAGGTGGAGCCCTGCGGGGGAAGATTCCCTCGCGACCTGGAGCCAGGTGATGCGGTAACGTACACTAGATGGAGGAGGGCTACGGGAGAGGCTGGCTGGATGGCGCGGGGCGTCCAGCGGTGCGTCGCACTCCAAGCCGCTGCCAGAACATCAGAGGATGAATCTCCTACTAAAAAAACCGCAGAACGTGGCCCTGAAGAACAGCGGGGAACACGGACTCAACATGTACCTTGGGGGCATGCCGGAGCCTCGGCGAAAAGAGCATCCCGGCGAGGGATCCTGTCATTGTTGGGGCGGGACCCGATCCTCGAACCAGCAGGACGACCCGTTGGTCTGGTGAGGCCCGGGAGGAAACCACCCTCCTCCCCGAAAAACGAGTAAGCATGACCGCTTTAAATATGTACATAGTTCTTAACTGTTGGTTTGTTGTTACCTGATTGTGCTGCTGAACCCGTCCAGGGTTAACTCTAAAGGGGATCCTCTTGTTGACCCGGGATCCCTATTGTTTTGTTTGTTTTTCCAAAAGTTTTTACACAAGTTTCTAGTTGAAAAGAACTGCTGAAATCATGAACAGTGCATGATCCGAACTTCTTGTACATAGTTTGCACCTTATTAAAGGCGCTCCCTACTGGTTTTACTTAAAGAAGGACTCTTTGTGAAGATACTACACTGGAACCTTTGCTGAGTATGGACTGGTAGCTTGAGAAGATACGCTACCTCATAGAGACTTGTTCCCCTCTTAAAGGGGATGTTCATTTGTTGCGCTTAAACCGTGATATTGCTTTAAGACTGGAAGCAATAATGTCTTGACCAAAGAACGTGATGATAATGTTTACATGAGAAAGTTATATGTATTTGACTAGTTAAATTGTGAAGAAATACTGATGATGTTCTCTAAAGAAGAAAAAGTGAAAGATAGAAGGAGGATGCAGTGGGCCCGTAGGGATAGACGTGGTGTCCAGCATGCATGATAGAAAGATAATGAGAAGGCTTAATGTTCAATAGGAAATGTTTTGATAATGTTGATAGATAGTTAGGATAGAAGGTAAACCCTGAGTCCTCATAGGAGTCATGTAGAGATGGCTCAGTGCTCTTAAACTGAAAGTAATGTTATGTTCTATACTGTGTATAGTAGTTGAAAAGGCAGTAGGCCCTGGCTGAACGGGGCGGTCCTGTAACCGAAAGGAGAGGCAGAAGGTCTGGTGCCGATAGGACAGGCGGTCCTGCAGATCTAAAGAAGGAGAATGAAAAAGTTAAATTACCTTATAACGTGATTATAGGAAGGTCTTTAGTGGATTCAGAGTGTATGTCCTTAAAGGCAATGTTAAATTATTGTTCGACAATTTTGCACTTAGTAGAATGCCCGGTTGGGTAAGAAGAGTTATTTATAGCATGTTGCTATGATATTTTACCATGTTTGTAACGTTCAAGTGTCCTTACCTCCCATAAAGGGAAGCCTGTTCAAGTATACTTATTGTTATTGCACTCAACAAAACTGTATGTCTTTTTGCTAACTTGTATTGTTGTTTTCTTCCCAGTCCCGGAGTACTGTGTTTAACCAGGGGGGAGTGCAGCGCCCCAGAGTCCTGGTCGTTGCAGTACTGTGGCTCCGCCACTAAAGGGGAGCTATGGTACGTCTGATGGCACTGAAGGAGTTCATCGGATCAGGTATCACAGACACCAATACATTTCACAGCCGGGCCTCCGGGGGGAGCTAAGGGTGCTATTCATTAGGCCACTCCCCACCATAGTGGGTAAACTGGGGGTCAGGCAGGAAGTTAGATCAGAAAGCTGACTGGGTTGGAACCAGGCAACACCTTGTGGCAGAGGGTGTTGTGGGGGAAGATACAGTAGGGTCTCTGCCAGGGGTGGGATCCTGGCAGAGGCTTGGCAACAAGAAAGAACGTAACGGGACCGTGCCTGCTCAGCATAGCGGTGGTGCCCAAGGAAGGATCAGAAGCGAGATAGATTGTGCTGAGTGAGAAACGAGATCACGCAAAAGGAGAAATACCAGTAGGAGTCGTGCTGTAAGACCAAAGCAACATCCTACTGAGGCGCACTACCGGTGGCCGGAACGCCGAGGGAGTATCATAACATTCAGCTTCAAGCAATACTCCAAACAGCGGCAGGACAGTCAGTTTAAAGCGGGCTGTCTAACCTAAATCACCTATGCAGTCTTGGGGGGCAACTTGTGGAGAGGGGCGACTCTAGGGTCCCGGAAGAGCTCCGAGCCTACTCGTCAAACGGGTGCCGTCCCAACCAGAACATCAGGGAGGGACGGAGGATTAGCAGAACATCATCTAATCGAGTTGTGAGGGAACTTAAGAAACAGACACAACAGTTGTGGGGGACTTTCCGTAAGCACAGCAGGGAAGGACCACAACACATAGCGCTAGAAGGAAGGCACAGATTTCCACCTGTGAAGAGAACTCTGGAGGTGCCATTGGACCGGCTGGACTTGCGCAGCCTGGTGAACCGTATTCCGGACTGAGGACTCAGAGATCTTCAGTAAAGAGGTAAAGAGACTGCAACCTGGTGTCCTCGTTATTTACTGCACTGCACCACTACAGCGTCACCACCACTATCCACATATCTTTTATTCACTGTGCGCCCCACGGCAGGGTCACGGACCGGGGCCTAGCCCCCGTGACAACCCCAGAGCAGAGACTCAGAGGCCCGGTGCCGGGTACCCCTCGGCCCTGTGGCAGTGGGGGCGCTTCATATGGCTGTCATTTGTTCTCTCTCATATTAATTAGGAGAAGAGTCTTTATTTCCATTAGTGATTAAATACTTTGAGCAAGATGCACATACAGGGGTTCTCCGGTGAAAACAAGGAATCACATCTCCACAGGACAAGAGATAACTTATGGATTGATGATGCGCTGTAGATCTTTTATCCCATTAAACTGGAGCAGCATGTGTGTCTGACTCTTGACCACTGATCCATTCATTCACTCAGTGGCTGTGAGCGCTGCACGTGTTTTTATTCTGGAAGCCACAAAGCAAATAAATGGAGCTACAGTCAGACATCCCACCTGCAGCTCAATTTTAAAATGGGGATAAAAGAGTCCTGCCAGTGATAAAACTTTCCAATTCTTCATCAATGGTTGGACCAAAATGATCAGTAAGATATGACCTATCATGTCATTGATCGGTGTGTTTCAACCAAAGAATCCCTGTAATGCAAACTGCCGTAATTGTACATCCCAATTACAGTATGAGCACAGTAGATGTGCAGGAGTCGCCTGTATTTTACAGTTGATTCTCCACTATAACGGGGATAATGGCTAACAGGTAATTTCAAATAGCTGTAGGGTGGGCCACTAGGATAAATTCCTCCTGTGGACCCCAGACATCCCAGTTTGACGCTATATTTATTCCATTATGCCCTCTGATTTTTTTTCTATGCTAATATTCACACCAAGGCCAAAGGAGGGAAATTGTGACCTGTATTTGGGTACTTCTAGTGTCAGGACTGAGCACTTTTTTGATTTGATATTATTTTTCCTCTCATACTACCTCTTCTATTACACATGCTATGTTTGCATTTACTATTGATTTTGTACATAACACAATTATTCAACAATGTAAAAAATTGAATTAACTAGGTAGTGTACATGTGATAACAAAAAAGGGTAATGCAAGAACAACTTTCCTATATTATTAAGTCCAGGCCAAGGAGGAATAATTAGTTGGCACTCTGTGATGCAGTAAAACAACCCTTTCTTTATTTAATGCAAGTAGTACATGGATACAGGGGAGCAGGTGTAGTGGAGGACAATGTCTGTTTCGAGTCAATCAGATGCTACAATGGGTCCAGGTACCTGTTAGGCAATCCCTTCATGTATTGAGGCTCTCTTCCAGTCATGAGACACGTAGACAAACATATTAATTGAGCATGTCGAAGACACTCGGTTGACACACAGCCATGCTTGGAAAACATCTTATCTGAGCTTGTTTGCTCATTACTAGCAGGTACCTGTTCAAACAGGATGTTGTGGCAATAGGCTACTTTTTTTCTGGGGAGCATATGGTTCTTAAATTGTATTAGAAAAATGTTAAAATTAACCTTTGATATTTTATCATTTATTTTTTTTTTCTTTTTTTTTTTTGGGGGGGGGGTTTGAATGATCTCCCTCTTGACCAAAAATATACCGCAAGTTTAAAATGCTGTGCTGCTATATAAATACAGTACACGTAGGTTCCCACCCGGAAAAGAACATGTAGCAACAGTATGCCCCATTTTTGTGGCATTTACAGTTATTAAATTCAACTATTAAAACATGTATTCAAAATATGACCTTTAATAAAAAAAAAGATTTAAATAACTAAATAAATAGCACTACTTCTGGACATTCTCCTAAAAGGATGGAACACATCTCAAAAGCAAGACCTGTAAGAGGCTGCTGTATTCAGTTGGCATGTAGCAGTTTAATATTGAACTATTGCAACAAGGAAGTGAGAATTGTTTTGCAACATGGATGCACATATTGTGAGTTAGGCAGTTACACTTAAATTTCGGTAATATGTACATTTTTCTGCAAAACCGAGGCAAAAAAACACTAAACCAATTAAAAAAAATGTATGGATTATGGCTTGTCTGTCTCACAAAATAGGAAGCATACTTTTTCTGACGCACAAGCCATGGTTTCAGTATTATTTTTCAGTAGCAAAATTAGAACAGAAGGATATTAAAATGCCGACTTTGTTTGTAGTATGTCAAGAATAAAAAAGAATCATGTATTTAATGTGCTGTAGTACAGTATGTTAAAGATCAATCAATCTAAAGAAAAAACAAAACAGAAAAAAAGACCCTTAAAATGTAACTTTTATTGAAAGTTTTTTAAAAGTATCGCATGATAGATCAGGATACAGTACATATAAAATATTTATATAGCCAAATGCATAAATTATAAGAAAAAGGGGACAGTAGGGAAACAAAAAAGCATAGAAACTGGGCATGAATAAAACAGTATGTGGGCTAGTAGACCTTATAAATCCCAAATCGATGCCCTACCTTGCAGTGGAGATTGTCACCCTAAGTTTCCATGGTTCGGCTAGCCCTAAAGTCGCTTATGTACCATAGGCCTAGTGTGTAAAAAAAATAAACAGATATGGTGGGAGAGTGATCAGATAGGTGATCAATATTGCAGATGTCACTGGGACTAAATGGCGTGACTCTCATAAATGTAAAGTATGGTATGAGATCCCTGACAATTCCTAAAGATGAATGAGAACTAGAAGTACTAGGCTATTGTCAATTACTTCTTACATATAGTGGCCCAATCGTGTATGTCCCAAAATAAAAATATCTACTATATAATTGTCTAATGGGTACTTCCGTCTTTCTGTCTGTCTGTCTGTCTTTCTGTCTGTCTGTCACGGATATTCATTGGTCGGGGCCTCTGTCTGTCATGGAATCCAAGTCGCTGATTGGTCGTGGCAAAACGCCCACGACCATCGCCACGACCAATCAGCGACACGCACAGTCCGGAAGAAAATGGCCGCTCCTTACTCCCCGCACACCTTACTCCCCGCACTCACTGCCCGGTGCCCACATACTCCCCTCCGGTCACCGCTCACACAGGGTTAATGCTGGCGGGAACGGACCGCGTTATGCCGCGGGTAACGCACTCCGTAACCACTGCTATTAACCCTGTGTGTCCCCAATTTTTTACTATTGATGTAGCCTATGCGGCATCAATAGTAAAAAAAATGTAATGTTAAAAATAATTTTAAAAAATCAAAAAACCTGCTATACTCACGCCATCTTCCGTTCCCGGTGAAGCATTGTGAAATTGCCCAGCGAGACCGCTAAGTCATCTGGGTAGTTTCGCAATGCATCCTGTGTTGTGATCTGCTTTTTGGGCTCCCCTAGTGGTGGCTGGTGGAACTGGAGACTTGTGTGTTCTTTTCTGCCTCAGCTCACCTGCTTCCATCAGTTTTGGGAGTTCCCTATTTAGCCTTGCTCTCCAGTCACTTCCTTGCCGGTCATCATTGTAACCTGAGTCTTTCAGTTGCATGTTCCTGCTACCAGTCTGCTGATCAGCTAAGTGGACTCTTGTCCTTTTTGTTTTGTATTTTTTGTCCAGTTTACAGTTTGTCATTTTCTGTTACTGGAAGCTCTTGTGGACTGAAATTGCCACTCCTGTGTCATGAGTTGACACAGGAGTCTTAAAGTAATTTCAGGATGGGTTTTTGAAAGGGTTTTTCAGCTGACCGTGAAGTCCTCTTTTGTATCCTTCCTCTATCTAGTAAGTGGACCTCGCTTTGCTAAATCTACCTTCATACTGTGTATGTCTTTTCCTCTGAACTCACCGTTAATATATGTGGGGGCTACTATCATCTTTGGGGAATTTCACTAGAGGTAAGCCAGGTCTGTTCCTTCCTCTTCCAGGCGTAGTTAGTTCTCCGGCTGGCGCATGGCATCTAGGCAGCCGTAGGAATGCTTCCTGGCTACTGTTAGTTGTGTGGTAGATTTAGGTCACGGTCAGCTTGAGTTTCCATCACCCGAGGGCTAGTCTGTTATTTTGTGTTTCTGATGTTCCCATGCCATTGGGGAATCATGACAGTATGACCGGCCACTGTTAAAGTAATTGGCAGAAGAAAGGAGAGTAAAAGAAGTCTGTAGATTTTTTTTTTTTTTTCCTCACATGTTTGCTACTTAGTTGGCTCAGTTGTATTTCTGCTCTATTTACAGCCTTGCCTTTCTCTCCTTCTAATCCTTGAATGGCTCTGATCTCTCCGGTTTAAGGATGGACTCTCAGAGTTTGGCTGCAGGTTTAAATAATCTTGCTACGAAGGTTCAGAATTTACAAGATTATGTTTTACATGCTCCTATTTCTGAACCTAAGATTCCTACACCAGAGGTATTTTCCGGAGATAGATCTCGGTTTCAGAATTTCAAATGTAATTGTAAATTATTCCTTTCTCTCAGACCTCACTCCTCTGGAGATCCTGTTCAGCAGGTTAAGATTGTGATTTCTTTGCTGCGAGGTGACCCTCAAAATTGGGCATTTTCATTGACACCAGGGGATCCTGCGTTGCTCAATGTGGATGCGTTTTTTCTGGCTTTAGGGTTGCTGTATGAGGAACCTAATTTGGAGATTCAAGCTGAAAAAGCTTTAATAGCCCTGTCTCAAGGGCAAGATGAAGCTGAGATATACTGCCAAAAATTTCGTAAATGGTCTGTGCTTACTCAGTGGAATGAGTGTGCCCTAGCGGCAATTTTCAGAGAAGGCCTTTCTGATGCCGTTAAGGATGTCATGGTGGGGTTTCCTACGCCCACAGGTCTGAATGAGTCCATCACAATGGCGATTCAGATTGATCGGCGTTTGCGGGAGCGCAAACCCGTGCACCATTTGCCGGTATCTTCTGAAGGGACGCCAGAGAAAATGCAATGTGACAGAATTCTGTCAAGAAGCGAGCGGCAGAATTATAGGCGCAAAAATTGCTTGTGCTTCTACTGTGGTGATTCCGCGCATGTTATATCAGCATGCTCTAAGCGTACTAGGAAGGTTGACAAGTCTGTTTCTATTGGCACTTTACAGTCTAAATTTCTTCTGTCTGTAACTCTGATTTGTTCATTATCAGTTATTACCGTGGATGCCTATGTTGACTCTGGCGCCGCTCTGAGTCTCATGGATTGGTCCTTCGCCAGGCGCTGTGGGTTTGATTTGGAGCCTCTGGAAGTTCCTATACCTCTGAAGGGTATTGATTCTACACCTCTGGCTTGTAATAGACCACAGTTCTGGATGCAAGTGACTATGCGTATGACTCCAGACCATCAGGAGATGATCCGCTTCCTCGTGTTGCATAATTTACATGATGTGCTAGTGCTTGGATTACCATGGTTGCAATCTCATAACCCGGTACTGGACTGGAAAACTATGTCTGTGTTAAGCTGGGGATGTCGGGGGGCTCATGGGGACATACCTTTGGTTTCTATCTCGTCATCTATTCCCTCTGAGGTTCCGGCATTTTTGTCGGATTTTGGGGATATTTTTGAAGAGCCTAAAATTGGTTCTCTCCCTCCCCACAGAGAGTGTGATTGCGCCATAGATCTGATTCCAGGCAGTAAATTTCCAAAGGGTCGTTTGTTTAACCTATCTGTACCTGAGCATGCTGCCATGCGAGAGTATGTTAAGGAGTCCCTGGAAAGGGGACATATTCGTCCTTCTTCATCACCTTTAGGAGCTGGGTTTTTCTTTGTCTCTAAAAAGGATGGCTCGCTGAGGCCTTGTATTGATTATCGACTCCTGAATAAAATTACTGTCAAATATCAGTATCCGTTGCCGCTGCTTACTGATTTGTTTGCTCGCATAAGGGGGGCTAAGTGGTTCTCCAAGATTGATCTCCGTGGGGCGTATAATTTGGTGCGAATTAAGCAAGGGGATGAGTGGAAAACCGCATTTAATACGCCTGAGGGCCACTTTGAGTATTTAGTAATGCCTTTCGGCCTTTCTAATGCACCTTCAGTTTTTCAGTCCTTTATGCATGATATTTTCCGTGAATATCTGGATAAATTTATGATTGTGTATTTGGACGATATTTTGATTTTTTCTGAGGACTGGGAGTCTCATGTTCAGCAGGTCAGGAGGGTTTTTCAGGTCATGCGGGAGAATTCTCTGTGTGTAAAGGGTTCTAAGTGTGTTTTTGGGGTTCAAAAGATTTCCTTTTTGGGGTACATTTTTTCCCCTTCTTCTGTTGAGATGGACCCTGTCAAGGTTCGGGCTATTTGTGACTGGACGCAGCCTACTTCTCTAAAGGGTCTTCAGAAGTTCTTGGGCTTTGCTAATTTTTATCGTCGATTTATAACTGGTTTTTCTGGTGTTGCTAAGCCTCTTACGGATTTGACTAAGAAGGGTGCTGATGTTGCCAATTGGTCCTCTGCCGCTGTGGAGGCCTTTCGGGAACTTAAGCGCCGCTTTTCGTCTGCCCCTGTGTTGCGCCAGCCTGATGTCTCTCTCCCCTTTCAGGTTGAGGTCGATGCTTCCGAGATCGGAGCGGGGGCGGTTTTTTCGCAGAAAAGTTCCGATTGCTCAGTGATGAGACCTTGTGCGTTCTTTTCTCGAAAATTTTCTGCCGCCGAAAGAAGTTATGATGTCGATAATCGGGAGCTTTTGGCCATGAAGTGGGCATTTGAGGAGTGGCGTCATTGGCTTGAGGGTGCTAGACATCAGGTGGTGGTTTTGACTGATCACAAGAATCTGATTTATCTTGAGTCTGCCAGGCGCCTGAATCCTAGACAGGCGCGCTGGTCGTTGTTTTTCTCTCGGTTTAATTTTGTGGTCTCATATCTACCAGGTTCTAAGAATGTGAAGGCAGATGCCCTTTCTAGGAGTTTTGAGCCTGATTCCCCTGGTGATTCGGAACCTACAGGTATCCTTAAGGATGGGGTGATATTATCCGCTATTTCCCCAGATCTGCGACGTGCTTTGCAAGAGTTTCAGGCGGATAGACCTGATCGCTGTCCACCTGGTAGACTGTTTGTTCCTGATGATTGGACCAGTAGAGTCATCTCGGAGGTTCATTCTTCTACGCTGGCGGGTCATCCTGGAATTTTTGGTACCAGGGATTTGGTGGCTAGATCCTTCTGGTGGCCATCTCTGTCTCGAGATGTGCGTGTTTTTGTGCAGTCTTGTGATGTGTGTGCTCGGGCCAAGCCTTGTTGTTCTAGGGCTAGCGGGTTGTTGTTGCCCTTGCCTATTCCGAAGAGGCCTTGGACGCACATCTCGATGGACTTTATTTCTGATCTTCCTGTCTCTCAGAGGATGTCTGTTATCTGGGTGGTGTGTGACCGTTTTTCTAAGATGGTTCATTTGGTGCCATTGCCGAAGTTGCCTTCCTCGTCTGAGTTGGTTCCTTTGTTTTTTCAAAATGTGGTTCGCTTGCATGGTATTCCTGAAAATATCGTTTCTGATAGGGGTACCCAGTTCGTTTCTAGATTTTGGCGGGCATTCTGTGCCAGGTTGGGCATTGATTTGTCTTTTTCGTCTGCCTTCCATCCTCAGACTAATGGCCAGACGGAGCGAACTAATCAGACTTTGGAGACGTATTTGAGGTGTTTTGTGTCTGCGGATCAGGATGATTGGGTTGCCTTTTTGCCGTTGGCGGAGTTTGCTCTTAATAATCGGGCTAGTTCGGCTACTTTGGTTTCCCCTTTCTTTTGCAATTCGGGGTTTCATCCCCGTTTTTCTTCTGGTCAGGCGGAGTCTTCGGATTGTCCTGGAGTAGATGCTGTGGTGGATCGGTTGTATCGGATTTGGGAACAAGTGGTGGACAATTTGAATTTGTCCCAGGAGAGGACTCAGCGGTTTGCTAACCGCCAGCGTCGGGTTGGTCCTCGCCTTCGTGTTGGGGACTTGGTGTGGTTGTCTTCCCGTTTAGTCCCAATGAGGGTTTCTTCTCCTAAATTTAAGCCTCGGTTCATCGGTCCCTATAGGATTTTGGAGATTATTAACCCTGTTTCCTTTCGTTTGGACCTCCCGGCATCTTTCGCTATCCATAATGTGTTCCATCGGTCGTTGTTGCGGAGATACGAGGTGCCGGTGGTTCCTTCTGCTGAGCCTCCTGCTCCTGTGCTGGTTGAGGGTGAATTGGAGTACGTTATAGAGAAGATCTTGGACTCCCGTATTTCCAGGCGGAGACTCCAGTATCTGGTTAAATGGAAGGGCTATGGTCAGGAAGATAATTCTTGGGTAACTGCCTCTGATGTTCATGCCTCGGATTTGGTTCGTGCCTTTCATAGGGCTCATCCAGGTCGCCCTGGCGGTTCTTGTGAGGGTTCGGTGCCCCCTCCTTAAGGGGGGGGTACTGTTGTGATCTGCTTTTTGGGCTCCCCTAGTGGTGGCTGGTGGTACTGGAGACTTGTGTGTTGTTTTCTGCCTCAGCTCACCTGCTTCCATCAGTTTTGGGAGTTCCCTATTTAGCCTTGCTCTCCAGTCACTTCCTTGCCGGTCATCATTGTAACCTGAGTCTTTCAGTTGCATGTTCCTGCTACCAGTCTGCTGATCAGCTAAGTGGACTCTTGTCCTTTTTGTTTTGTATTTTTTGTCCAGTTTACAGTTTGTCATTTTCTGTTACTGGAAGCTCTTGTGGACTGAAATTGCCACTCCTGTGTCATGAGTTGACACAGGAGTCTTAAAGTAATTTCAGGATGGGTTTTTGAAAGGGTTTTTCAGCTGACCGTGAAGTCCTCTTTTGTATCCTTCCTCTATCTAGTAAGTGGACCTCGCTTTGCTAAATCTACCTTCATACTGTGTATGTCTTTTCCTCTGAACTCACCGTTAATATATGTGGGGGCTACTATCATCTTTGGGGAATTTCACTAGAGGTAAGCCAGGTCTGTTCCTTCCTCTTCCAGGCGTAGTTAGTTCTCCGGCTGGCGCATGGCATCTAGGCAGCCGTAGGAATGCTTCCTGGCTACTGTTAGTTGTGTGGTAGATTTAGGTCACGGTCAGCTTGAGTTTCCATCACCCGAGGGCTAGTCTGTTATTTTGTGTTTCTGATGTTCCCATGCCATTGGGGAATCATGACAATCCTGGGATCGGAAGATGGCGGCCGGCGCGAGCGGCTCGGCGGAGCTTTGGTGGATCCCAAGCGTCGGTAACCGCTTCCTGGATCCAGGCACTATTTTTTATTTTAATTATTTTTTTTAACAGGGATATCATGCCCACATTGCTATATATGTGGGCTGTGCAATATACAACGTGGGCTGCGCAATACACAATGTGGGCTGTGCAATATACAACATGGGCTGCGCAATATACTGCATGGGCTGCGCAATATACTTCGTGGGCTGCGCAATATACTACGTGGGCTGCGCAATATACAATGTGGACTGCGCAATATACAACATGGGCTGCGTAATATATAACGGGGGCTGCGCAATATACTACGTGGGCTGCGCAATATACAATGTGGACTGCGCAATATACAACATGGGCTGCGCAATATACTACGTGGGCTGCGCAATATACTACGTGGGCTGTGCAATATACAACGTGGGCTGCGCAATATACTGCATGGGCTGCACAATATACTTCGTGGGCTGCGCAATATACTATGTGGGCTGTGCAATATACAACGTGGGCTGCGCAATATACAACATGGGCTGCGCAATATACAACGTGGACTGCGCAATATACAACATGGGCTGCGCAATAAACTTCATGGGCTGCGCAATATACTATGTGGGCTGCGCAATATACAACGTGGACTGTGCAATATACAACATGGGCTGCACAATATACTACGTGGGCTGCGCAATATACTACGTGGGCTGCACAATGTACTACGTGGGCTGCACAATGTACAATGTGGGCTGCGCAATGTACAATGTGGGCTGCGCAATGTACTACGTGGGCTGTGCAATATACAACGTGGGCTGCACAATATACTACGTAGGCTGCGCAATGTACTACGTAGGCTGCGCAATGTACTACGTGGTCTGCGCAATGTACTGGGTGGGCTGCACAATGTACTGCGTTGGCTGCGCAATGTACTGCGTGGGCTGAGCAATGTAATGTGTGGCTGTGCAATATACTACGTGGGCTGTGCTATACCTAACGCATACATATTCTAGAATACTCGATGCGTTATAATCGGGCCACCATCTAGTATATATATAATACCACCAAAAATAAAACAGAAATGTGTACACAATATAAATAATAATGTACATATGACCCCCACTCTCCAACCCTCATCAACTGTATATCAAACTAGAACAGCATGATGGCTTCTCAATGGAGGCACAAATATCCAATGTAACTATCAGCACAAATGTAAAAGGTGCCAGCATGCACAGCTCAAATTAGAAACAAAAGAATGATTTAGTACTCATCCTGTTATTCCCAGAAGCACTGGGGTTCATCATGGGATTGCTGGCCACAAACATTTTTGCCGACATACTCATAGCCCAAGGCTTAGTGCGCACCCTTGTTTTTAAAGGGGCAGCGCACGCGCCTGCTAAGTTGCCCCCAGCCAATAGCTGGGAGGAATTTTTTTATAAAACGCACACAATAGAAAATATTTATTCCAATGATCTGATATCAGGAACCTCCTTCCCTGCTATCAGACCCAGGGGCGGTATCTTCAGTTTCTAGGTGGTCAGTTGAATGGAACATCAAAGTGGTGGCATCTCCCAAGTCTCTGTGATCCACCAACCAGGGGGGGACCTCCAGTTGGCCCCTGAATCCTCCAGGGTGGTAACTGATCTCATCAGATGGAGAGAGACTTTACAATGCAAAGTTATTGGTACTAAGCCAGCTTCCTCCAATTCTGAGGATGGCTTGATGGAGTGCAGCATCCTACTCTTGAAGATGGTGAGAGGTGGTGGCTATGTAGAGATGTGGGAGCCCATGAAGGAGAGCTGGGTCACAATTTCTCTGCAGGGTCCTTATGGGCTTGAAGAAGAGGAGACATAAGGGGAGTACAGTAACATCTATTCCAGCATTCCTGCATAGTTTCCCTTCCCTTTTCATGCAGGAATGCCAATATAATCATTGTCCCGGCCATGCGGTGTGTTCCCCGGCATGTTCCCTGCTTCCCGTGTCTGTGTCTTGTTATTGCACTTAGTGAGCTCACTCTCCCCTATTCTTAAAGGGACAATATGCTCACCTGCTAAGTTGACTCCAGTCAATTGCTGGGAGACATCTTGTATAAAATGCACCCTCTCAATGGTAAAGTGCCAAAACAACATTGAGTCATTAGTGAATGAAGTATGCTACTAGTGAGTTGTTAGGTCTTTGTGTGGCTAAGTCCTGAACCCGAAACCCTGGTCCGTGTGGGGCCAGTGCCTTAACCTCTTCCACTGGTCATGTGTGGCCAGTGCCTGAACCTGTTCCCCTAGTCCCTCTGGTGCCAGTGTCTGAACATGTACTACATATATCCAGACTGCAAAAACCAGCCTCCAAATCCAGTCTTGTCTATAACTCAATCTCAGTATCCTTCCTGCTCGAGTCTGAACAGAGCTTGGGACAAGTTTGTGTCTGCGTACCTGACCCCTGGGGTCAACAGCTGCAGTATCGAGGATTGCTTAGGAGTACTTGGCAGCTACCTACAGCTCAAGCCTGAGTCTACCATCAGGAGCTCCAGGGAAGACCAGGTAGTTGCTAAGCTATGCCCCTCCTAGACAAGCCGGCCTCATGGCACAGTTGGTCCACGAACCCCATGTGCCATCTGCGTGCGTAACAGAAAGCACTAAGGCCCAAATAATTAAGATCTGCTCCTGATAGCTCTCTTTGCAATTGCCAATCCATGGCATCACAGATGTACATGATGAGAGGCAATTTGCAGAGACGCTGCAAACCATTGTAAACATGTTTAGTCCTTGCAGGCTGCTCATCGTGGCAAGAGCAACATATGACCTGGAGTTGTTGTGTTGAAAAACAGCTCTGCCTGGTGTTTGGGCTGGCGGATTGCACCAAATAAATATAAAGATAGTAATAAGGTGTGTTCGCAGCCCGAGGTCCGCCATGCAGAGATGGAACATGCTGCTAGGTAATGGCGGCACTATATGGCGGTACTACACCAGAATAAACCTGGGTTCCATCACCCGGTATGAACTGATGCATACTTTGTTGCTTCTCTGAGTTGCAAGGAAACAAAGGAAATGCTGTGCCCTGTTAGCAGTCACAGGGTGCAGCAGATGGACGCTAGTGGGATCCCTGAAATTCACCCCCACTATGCTGGTGATTGATCTCGATCTGACCCTCGGTGGCTTTTGAGCCCGCGCCTGAGGACTCCCTGAGTCAGATGCTGAGATTAAACGGGAGTTCCCACCCTACACTGACCGGTTGTCAGGACTAATTAATGATTACCGTGCAAAGTGCGCACAGCACTGCTCTGGCGGACGCCACTAACCACCCTAACTAGGGCTAAGAAAGTACACTAATTGCGCACAGTGCCGCACTGACGGTTGCTGCTGGTTTGATGCAGTAAGGATTGTGCGAATGGGAATGATTTAGGAACAATCACCAGACCAGGCATACATCCACACACACATGATAATAGGCTTATACTAGTGCATGGCAGTGCGGCCATGCAAACCTTTTATAGATGTAGCCCTCCGGGACCTTCCTAGGGCTCCAAAAGGAGCTGCCATGGGACCTGAGCATGTGACCTTCGACCTCCAATGAGAGGTCTTCCCTTGGGCATGCTCAGAATAGGAAAAGCAGGTCTTAGTCCCAGGAGCGCCTGCTCGCCGCTGATCAGTGCTGGTTATAATGGCTGAACCTGGAAGGGCAGCAGTAACCAAACACACAGGCGCTGGGACCGACTTCCCTGCTGAGCAGGCTCCACTGCGGCTGGAGGAGAGTGGGAGGCCAGAGCGGAGGTGGTTTGAGATTCCCCCTGTGCAGTGACGGGAACTCGACACCTAACACCTGGTTTTCTCTTTACTCATCTCCATCACTTTTGGAATTGACAAGGCATTCATTGTAAAATCATACATTATGATGTTTTGAGCCCCATACCTTCATGTGGACAGTGCATGTCATGATGGCCTGCATCTACTCCAAAAATGCAGCCCAGAGGGTCCTTTAGTAAGTCAAGATCCTTGTAAATGAGTTGAAGGGTGAAGACCCGGGTACCTCTATAACCTTTTTAAATGTAGTGGTTAGCAGCAAGTCTGTCTAATCTATGATTTTTTATCTCAAGGCTTTTAACAGACTTAAAGGGGTATTCCTATCTCCAAGATTGTATCTCATTATGTACTAGCTGTAGATGTATTAGGTGTAATAATAATAATAATAATAATAATAATAATAATAGCAAATACCTCCAATTAGAAATGTAGTCTTTTTCTTTGGATTTGCTATGTCTCTTACTGCATGTGCAGGACAGTAGCTGAGGAATACATGTCTACTACCAATAACAACAAACTAACTGTCACTATATGAGTGGTCATATCATAACCAAGGATACCTAAGCTACTGCAATGTCCTGCACATTGGGTAAGCGACAAGGCAAATCAAAAGAACTATGCTACTTTTCTATTTGGAGGAATTTGCTAATATCATTATTATTATGCCTAATACATATTGGGATATGATCTTGGAGATGGGAATATCCTTTTAACACTCAGGTGAATACTTTGCAATGACTGATCCACAGCCTACTTAATCATAAACAGATTTGGGTATCATAAGAGCCTAAAATATAAGACTTCCTCTGCCTAACTTCATAACTGTGTAGGATGTTGGTTATTATCAAGTTTTTAAAAGCAATTAAAGAATGACTAAGTATGTGGGATTTTGTAAAGGGAAAATAAATATCAAATTACACAGAGACAAATAGCTTAGATATGCATGAACGTGCGCTTGGTGTTCCTTGTCTTCATCCTCATTGAAATTCTGTCAAAATGATGAATTCATGTTGTGCCATTTTCGTTTCTGGCTTCACTGCTTGTCACAAGAATGAGTTATCAGAATTTATGTCCGGTAACTTCAATGAAATACAGTTGTGTGCTGTTCTCCTTTGATCATTCAGTACTTGAATGCTTTAGACTGATCTACCCTTTTCCACATGTAAGTGAGCCTGTGAATAAAGAACAGCAGAGACATATCCTACTAAGTTCAATAAAGAATATTGAAGAGGTCAGGATGGCAGAGAACTCTACTTCAGAGAATTATACAGCTTCATGGATTGAATAAAACCTTGTCATCCAGCATATTTTTTATATAGCACACAGCTCAAGTAAACAGGAAGAGGGTAATTTTAAATTACCTAGTAGACATTCTGCTGGCAGCTGTGCCAAGCTGGCTTGGGGTTTGTGCATGTCAATGAGAAAAACGAGAAATGTCTTAACAGAAAGTAATAAGATTTTCATATCTACATCAGATACATCAGATACAACCTAACGGTAAAATAAACACAATTTTAGATACTGCTAGATGCATCAAATAAATGTTCTGAAGCTATAGGAATGCACATGACTTATTAAATGCTGTTGCTTGTGGCATCTAAGACTCAAGAAGTCATCCGTTCAGTCAGTTCACCAGGTACTTTGATTTTGTATGTTCTTGTATTCTGAATACATTCCAAAAATGTGTTTAATGGCTACCTATAATATTTATCCTGGTATGTGTGTGTAATATGGAAATTTTAAAGGCACGGGGAACCAATAAAACTTAGTGCATGATCAAAGAATGTAAATTTCTGACAGACCTCACACAGAGGTCCCTTTATCCAAGGGAAAATGTCCCAAGGCTTTTTGCCAGTTAATTGATGATAGAAAAAGGATTGAAAACATTTTGTGACTTTTTGTACTTTCTAAGAAAAGTTCACTGGAATTGCTATAGTGCTGTCTTAAGTATACAGGCCAAAATCTGAAGCTATCAAACCTATCATACACTAATGTCTGGTTCCCAAAATTCCCTGTGAGATTCCCTGGATCTCATACCTCCCATGGCCACCCTGTTATTGATCCTGTTGTATGTTTCCATTTCCGCCATCATCATGCCCCTTTTCCTGATCAGTGCATCTAACGACACATCGGCAATATTTCTCCAGAAAACCTGCACCTAATCAGCAGCAACTGTAGGAAAGAGGGAATTCCAATGCCATGGATAATCTGCTAGATTATACCGGCCTCATCCACACTAAAAATATTTTTGTATGTTGAACTTGATGAACCTAGGTCTTTATTCAACCTACGTAACTATGTTACTAACGTGATACAGAAGGGCAGATCTCAGTTTGAAATTGTTGTGAGAATCCAATTAATGTTACACAGGCCTCATCAACAGACCCCAAAAAAACTACACTACGGTTGGTGCCTTCAAGGGTGTATAGATTATCTTGTTCGTAATCTTTGGCAGGCTTTGCACTGTGTGCTTAGCTGTTATGAGTGTATGAGAGCCATAACTACACTTTAATATTTGAAAGAGGCACTACAGTTTGTTTCTTCAAGTGTGTACAGATGACCCTGCTTGTAATTTTCAGCAGGCTTTGCAATGTGTGCAGATCATTTATGAGTGTAGGAGAACCATAACTACAGTTTGTTCACAATATTTGACTGAGATACTAGAGTCGGGGCCTTGACAGGTGCATGGATTACTCTGCTTGCAATTTTTAGCAGGCTTTGTATTGATGCAGAGCTTTTATGAGTGTATGAGTACCACAACTACACTTTGTTCACAATATTTGAAAGAAGCCCTACAGTTGATTCCTTCAAGGGTATACTTTGCTTGTAATTTTTTGCAGGCTTTGAACTGTGTGCAGAGCTTTTATGAGTTTATGAATACCACAAATGCACTGTGTTCACAATATGTGAATAAGGCATTACAGTTTGTGCCTTCAAGGGTGAATGGATGACCCTGTTTATAATTAGGGCAGGCTTTGTACTTGCAAAGCCTTTTTTGAGTCTAGGAGTACCACTACATGACAATTTTAGCAGAATGGGTATGAGGCCCTCCTTTATGTCGAATACAGGGTGTATCTGAGTCCCACTTCCATCACGTTTTTTGGCAGTTCTTGCTTCCTTCAAAAATTACACTGAAATTTCCAATTTTTAAATAAAAAATTCAATTTTGGTTCACTTAAATTATATCTTTTTTTTAATTCTTTTGAAATATTGCCTTATATACAAGTCATTATACATGAAAGAATGCTTCTTAACATTTTTTCTAGTGTAAATTCCAACTTCTCTTTGATTTTGAATGTTTTATTGTCAGTCCTTAAAGTGGAGTAAAAGTGTGACATTATTGTTCAGTGGAAGATTGCTGTATTCCCTCATGCTTCCATTGCTCAATTCACCCAAGAACCAGACTGGTGCATGGCACTCATGATGGAATTCCTTCTACAGCAGTGAGCTGAAGTCCTTGCTTCTTTTTTCTTCAAAATTTATGCTTTGAACTATTGATTAAAAAAATAATTATTCCGTACCTGAATAGCAAGGAGCGCTGATGATTTGCACAATGTTTAAAAAATGAGTTTACAATTTTCAAGAATATATAGCAATTTGCACCATGTTTTTAAATGCTTTATGTCCTTTACTTTTTGAGTTTGATTTCCATTAAAGAGAACTTCCAAATGTATATAAATTCTGTAAAGTGCTGATGGCTTTACTGTGTAACTGTGGTGTAGCATTCTCAGTTTTTGTTAGCAGGATGCTTGCTGTTTGAAAAATATGGTGCAATTATTATAAGAATGGTGTTCAATCTAGGTTGGTTATGTTATGAAATCAGATGTGCGTTCTAAGTTTGGTTCTGTTGTCAGATCTAGCATGAACTTAGTAAACATGATTATGATGCCATATTCATGTAGCAACTTTGGTATTGTTACTGTATCTATGTAGTTAGCTTGGTTATCATATTGTATCTATGAAATAAGCTCGGTTCTGTTTCTGTATTTTATGTTGTAAGGTTAATTCTGTTACTTTATCTACATAGTAAGCATGGTCCTGGTATTGTATGCATGTATTAAACCTAGTTATCTTATCTCAACTATGTAGTAAGCATAAAAATGCTATCAGATGTATGTAGTAAACTTGGTTCTGTTACTACATCTATAAAGAAAGTGTCATATGCTTGGATAAGATATCTCTATACAGAAACCAAGGTAAAACTTAAAAATTAGAATGTGAGAGCTTAGCCAAATTTGCCCCAAAAAATTCAATTTGGGGCAAAAATATTTGGCCAAATACCCAGGCTGTACCCAGGCTGAGCATAATTGCTCAGAAAACACATGTAGGGGAGAGGAAGCAGTAGGAGAGAGAACACCCTGCTAACAACTGTATAAGAGCTTACACATTATGGAAGAGATACAAAGTTCATTGTTGATCATTTGAGCTTACATTCCTCATAAAAGAGAGAGAAGAAAGAGGACTGTGCTAATAACAAGAGTTATTATTATTATTTATTATTATAGCGCCATTTATTCCATGGCGCTTAACATGTTACGAGGGGTATACATAATAAAAACAAGTACAATAATCTTAAACAATACAAGTCACAACTGGTACAGGAGGAGAGAGGACCCTGCCACTGAGAGCTCACAATCTACAAGGGATAGGTGAGGATACAATAGGTAAGGGTAGAGCTGGTCGTGCAGCGGTTTGGTCGATCAGCGGTTACTGCAGGTTGCAGGCTTGTTGGAAGAGGTGGTCTTCAGGGTCTTTTTGAAGGTTTCGATGGTAGTCGACAGTCTGATATGTTGTGGTAGAGAGTTCCAGAGTAGGGGTGATGCGCAAGAGAAATCTTGCATGCGATTGTGGGAACAGAAGATAAGAGGGGAGTAGAGGAGATCTTGTGAGGATCGGAGGTTGTGTGCAGGTAAGTACCGGGAGACGAGGTCACAGATGTATGGGGAAGACATTGTTGTGGATGGCTTTGTATGTCATGGTTAGGGTTTTGTACTGGAGTCTCTATGCAATGGGGAGCCAGTGAAAGGATTGACAGAGGGGAGAGACCGGGGAATAGCGGGGGGACAGGTGGATTAGCCTGGCAGCAGAGTTTAGAATAGATTGAAAGGGTGCGAGAGTGTTCAAGGGGAGGTCACAGAGCAGGAGGTTGCAGTAGTCAAGGCGAGAGATGATGAGGGCATGGACTAGGATTTTTGCAGATTCTTGGTTTAGGAATGTACGGATCCGCGAAATATTTTTGAGTTGAAGGCAGCAGGAAGTGGAGAGGGCTTGGATATTTGGTTTGAAGGAGAGATCAGTGTCAAGGATTACCCCGAGGCAGCGAATTTGTGGGACAGGGGAGATTGGGCAGCTGTTTACTGTAATGGATAGGTCCATTGGGGGGTCGCGTGACATGGGGGAAAGATGATTAATTCTGTTTTGCCAATGTTGTTTTAGAAATCTAGTGGAGAAGAAGGATGAAATAGCAGACAGACATTGAGGGATTCTGGTTATTAGGGAGGTGATATCTGGTCCAGAGATGTAGATCTGTGTGTCATCAGCATAGAGATGATACTGAAAGCTGTGAGATTTTATGAGCTGTCCCAGGCAATTAATACAAGTCATAAAGGGGTAATGTCATTCCAAACATTCTTCAGCACGCCTGTAACATCATCGCGGAGTGTCAATTGGTTGCAATGACAGTCAGGTTTCTGTTGAAGAATGCTGTGCCTGTCATTATTGTACTCATGTAAATGCCAGCGTTTAGCTGGCATTCACAGGAGATCTTGATTTAGCATAGCAGTGCTGATCAGTTTTACATATCGTGAATATGGTAAATAAAAAAAAACCAAAAATAGTTGTGGAATTGACTTGTTCTACAAAATTGTGGAATTGATTTTGTTCTGCAAAACACAAGCCCTCATATGGCTATGTGGACAGAAAAATAAAAATTGTATGGCCCTTGGAAAAATGGGAAGAAAAAACGACAATGAAAACATGAAAAATAGCCCAGTCATGAAGGGGTAATTCATCCCAGATAAAAAAGACAATCAGTCATTGGTTTGCTGAAACTATGTATTACATGTAGTGCTACCATATATTGTGTGTCTTTTGAAAGAACAAAATCCATTTTGCGTCTGTGGCATTTGTCCTAAAACTTCTGAGTAATGGTGATCAAATAACACTGATGGGTGGGGAAGTTTCACCTTTCTATTCACGCCCCTAAAGTACCTATTGGGTCATAGTTTGGAGAAACTTTTCCTTTGTTTGCAACACTATTTAAAGTAACCAACATGTATTAATTTATAGCTGAAATCCCATTTAGTACACCATAAAAGGCTGTGCTTTATTGATTTACTTGAGATCGATAATATTTGGCGTTCAGAATTCATAGAAGAAAATGTATTTTTGGTCACAGTCTAAAATGGGTTAGCATATTTCTTTCAGCCTTCTGTGTGCATCATGAAGATGCATATTTTCTCTTAGCCAAACAGCTTTACTCTCATCTCCATCTCAAAACAATACCAATGAAAAAAAAGAGAATAACTACAATTTTACTCTCCTCCCTCTTCTGACTATTTTGTAATGTATTATGCTAGACAGATATTCTGGAAACTAGATGTTTATGAGGAATCTGCAGGAAAGTGTAGGAGAAATATAGGTTGCTAAGTTACATAATAAGGTAAAAGGTATTTATACCTCATAAGAAATATAATTTTTTCAAATTCATGTTTTCTATTAATGTTTCGATACTTTACTTTTAAAAGTAAAATCACTGCAGTATGTTGCTCCAAATAATCAATATTTCCAGATTGGTTCACAGTTCCCCTTCATCATTTGAGGTCATTTCAAAACGCTCTTTCTCACAAATGATTACTGAAAGATATTTTTAATTCTTTCTTCCTTTGCCATCATTGTAACATATGTTGTAAACATATTGGATACTGACAATGATGCCAAGTCTTACAATTATTACTTCATTGTTGCACAATGTTCACATGATGTAATCCAGCCTATTTCCTCATGATATTCTTGACAAAATGCTCTCAAATAAAGGTTGAACAGATAGTTCAAATCACTATATAATATATTTTATTATTTTATTTTGCTATATACTTTTATATTAAGTGTACTTTTTGTTTCGTGTGAGCTTTAAGGATAAGCTGCCATCTGTATGTGCATGGGGAATAGCACTAAAATGTTTTGACTCTTATACATATGATTTGTATCCACAATTTAAGGCTACGTTCACATTTGCGGCCAGCGCCGCAGCGTCGGGCGCCGCAGCGGCGCCGCATGCGTCATGCGCCCCTATATTTAACATGGGGGCGCATGGACATGCGGCGCACTTGCGTTTTGCGCCGCATGCATCGCTGCGGCGCCCGCGTCGGGGCGCAGAGGACGCAGCAAGTTGCATTTTTGCTGCGTCCAAATTCAATGAAAAAAACGACGCATGCGGCGCAAAACGCAGCGTTGTGCATGCGTTTTGCTGCGTTTTTGTTTGCGTTGTGCGCTGCGGCGCCGACGCTGCGGCGCACAACGCAAATGTGAACGTAGCCTAAGAGCACTGTCTCTGTGTGTCTCTCCACTTCTGCAGTCTGTTCCTTTTTTTCCTTTTTTTCTTCACTCCTCTATTTTCCATTGACTTCAACAAGTAGCAACAGAAGTCTGATCCTTAAAGTGATCTGAAACCTGTCTTCATTGAAGATAGATCTGAACCAATAAATCAGAGAAAATGAGTCTGAAAAGTGTTAAAAGAGGCATTATCCTGTATTAAGATAGCACACACTACAGTTTATTTTTTTTCACCTGTAAAAGTTATATCATCTTTAATGATATGTGGTCCTTGCATTCAGCTGCTGATCAAATTTCTAATAAATATATATCACAACTTGCATGAAATTTCTTGGTATTCTGTAATCCTCAAATCTCCCCATGTGGAATTTGATCAGGAGTAAAAAAAAAACCTGATGATAATCTATCCATAATTCATCACTTGACTAGCTGCCTGATTATATAAATACAATATAATGTTTCACTAAAAACCAGTGTTGACTTCTACAGATGCAAATAGTTAATATGTGGAATCATGACCTCCTAGAAGAAGGGACATTTTAATATTTCACACAACAGAGCAATAATATGAAAAAGAAGATGTTCAGCTATAAAATCTAAGCTCAATTTTCTTTTATTATATTATTATGTCTTATTAACACTTCTCTGTGCTTGAAGTTGATTATATTTTTATGAGTATCTCCCTCAGTTTCCTAGGTTTCACTCTGTGCGGATAAGAAGATACATCCTCATGATATTGTTCTCTATATATTCAAGACAATCTTGCATATTACAAAAACTACTTAAGCAGTTTCTGCAGAAAAACAATGCAAAAAATAAATAAATAAATGTAATTTTTTGCTGAGATTTTGATTTCTTGGGACTTCCAAGCCTGGTATAAAATATCAAACAATGTCAGTTATGAAAATGCGCAGATATGATCTTATTATTTACTTCTCCTTTAATATATCTTATGTGTGAAACAGGGAATTTGCACAAAACATTTATTTAGACATAAGCCATACTGTTTGAAATCATTTTTGTTCTTATTTATTCATTTTTAAAGCAAAATACAAAATTTACATAGAAACCACATTTTATTTCCAATTCAAAGTAATTCAATTTTTGGAAACTGCAGCTCATCAATAGATTTAGGCTAATATCTACAACTGCAGTTCTATTACATACATTTCAAAAAATGGTTTTCAGACTCAACAACATATTTATGAAACTCATCTGGAAGGGTTCCCAATAATGCCTTGTAGGTATCACGTTGCATAGTATAGTACAGCCATTCAGGATCTACTATTATAGCCAGTATAAAATTAGAGGTAGGAAATGCAACAGCAATAGTGGGTGAATCTGAATAGTGCAGAGGATGTCACAGTTTACAGCTTAGCAATAGAAATAGGTGTAACACTGGTGATTGTGGATCCACTGCACTATGGGCTGGTCTTACCTTAGAAGGGCATGAAAAAGTGTCTACCAGGTATGAACTATGGCCTTTGAGGCAGTCACTGAAACTGAAGCAGCTGACCGGATGGTCAGAGGCAAGGGTACAAGGTGCAGGAGGTTTAGACAGAAGTATAGTCTCATGGTTTGAGGTCGGGGCAGGTAGCATGGGTCTGCAAAACAAAGCTGGAGTCAAGGATGGAGAAATCAAACTGAGCGGATAAGCAGGCTGGGTCCTTAACAGGAAACAGAATATGGAGATACAGTTGCATGTAAAAAGTTGGGCACCCCTAGTCAAAATTTCTGTTATTGTGCACAGTGAAGCAAACTAAATATGAAATGATTTCTTAAAGACCTAAAGATAAAGATTGCATATTTCCTTTGTATTTTAGGCTACATATAAATATATAAATATATATATATATTGTAGCATGGCTAAAGGGTGTCTAATCGACGGGAGGTATGTATCACAGAGAAGGCTTGTCTCTGTGATGTGACCCGGAGTGTTTTCTGTAATGCTCATAAAGTAATAAGGAATTGTGTAGTATATTTGGGTCTGGGTTACGGGTAGCTATGAGAGTTGGGAGGGTCTGGCTACCCATATACCTCACCCCTGGGTAAGGAGCATAACCATGCCTGCCTATGTTTGTGTCAGGACCTGTGGTGATGTCACAACCACATGTCTAATCATGTGATGGGTTCTGGGTGTGGTTTCAGGCTACTTAATGGAAGTGTGTTTCGCACATGGGAGGGAGTGTGGGAGTCTGTCATGGTGGACAGATTTCCATGTGTCCAGGGCGGACACTACAGACAGGAGTCTGTGTGTGTGGAGGGGCAAGCCTCCACAGTCTGTTAAGCCTTCAGGACTGAGCCTGAAGGAACGGACATTTGTTTCCCTATGCCTGAGCCAAAGGCTATTTGTAAGACTGTTTACCTTTGTTTTACTGACTTAAATGGTTTATGGAGTGAATAAACCCACAAGAACGCTGAAGAGAATGTGCCTCCTGTTTCCTCCTATGCATCTGAGCGAGTGAACTCCTACAATATATATATATATATATATATATATATATATATATATATATATATATATATATATACTGTATATACAGGGTGGGCCATTTATATGGATACACCTAAATAAAATGGGAATGGTTGGTGACATCAACTTCCTGTTTGTGGCACATTAGTATATGGGAGGGGGAACTTTTCAAGATGGGTGGTGACTAGTGTTGAGCATTCCGATACCGCAAGTATCGGGTATCGGCCGATCCTTGCGGTATCGGAATTCCGATACCGAGATCCGATATTTTTGTGGTATCGGGTATCGGAATCGGAAGTCCCCACAGTGCTAAAATCACTATAATGTAAAGTGGGCGGTGCGTGGGCGGAGACTGCGTGTCTCTGTGCGGGCGGGGTCTGTGCGGGCCTGCCAGGGATCTCATTCTATGCGGCCGGCGCTGTATGCCCAGGCTTGATGCGGCGTGCCGGGGCTTGATGCGGCGTGGGAGGGCTCTGCGGCGTGCTGGGGGGGTCTATGCGGCGTGAGGGGGGGTCTATGCGGCGTGAGGGGCTCTCTGCGGCGTTCTGGGGCGTCTATGCGGCGTGCTGGGGGGTCTATGCGGCGTGCTGGGGGGTCTATGCGGCGTGCTGGGGGGTCTATGCGGCGTGCTGGGGGGTCTATGCGGCGTGCGGGGGTCTCTGCGGCGTGCTGGGGGGTCTCTGCGGCGTGGGGGGGGGGTCTCTGCGGCGTGGGGGGGTCTCTGCGGCGTGCGGGGGTCTCAGTGCGGGCATCGTCCGATGGGACTACAAGTCCCATCGGGCTATGCCTGCTACACTGACAGTGATTGACACATTAGCCAATGATGGGACAGTAGTAGTCCCATCATCCGGCTAATGTGTTGAATGAAAAAAAAAAAAATACTCCATACATACATTCTACATACATACATACATATAGACATACAGTACATTCATACATTACATACATGACATACATTACATTAAACATAGATTACATACTCACCATTACTTGTCATTTTGATCCCCGAAGCCAGTGTCATCTATAAAAAATGTGAAAAAAACAAACAACCAATATACTCCCTGTCCGCAGAAATCCACGAGTGTCCCACGACGATCTCCCGTGGAGAGCAGCAGCATCAAATAATGCGACCGCTCTCTAGGGGCTCAGAAACACAATGACGGGAGGAAGGTATCCTTCCGCCACTGTATTCCTCCGCCGCTGTAAAAAAAAAAGTCCCTAGTCTCACTTTATGGCATTGCTGTATGAGACATTTTCCCATGCAGCAATTATATAAAGTGACACTTTGATGCAGTTTTTGGTGCAGTATTTGATGCAGTTTTTGGTGCTTTTTTTGCTCCAGCTTTTTGATGCGGTTTTTGATGCAGTTTTTGGTGCAGTTTTTGATGCGGTTTTTGATGCAGTTTTTGGTGCTTTTTTGCTGCAGGTTTTTGGTGCTGTTTTTGATGTAGCTTTTTGATGCGGTTTTTGATGCAGTTTTTGGTGCTTTTTTTGCTGCAGTTTTTTGGTGCTGTTTTTGATGCAGTTTTTGGTGCAGTTTTTGGTGCTGTTTTTGATGTAGCTTTTTGATGCGGTTTTTGATGCAGTTTTTGGTGCTTTTTTTGCTGCAGTTTTTTGCTGCAGTTTTTTGGTGCGGTTTTTGATGCAGTTTTTGATGCAGTTTTTGGTGCTTTTTTGCTGCAGGTTTTTGGTGCGGTTTTTGATGCAGTTTTTGGTGCGGTTTTTGATGCAGTTTTTGGTGCGGTTTTTGATGCAGGTTTTTGGTGCGGTTTTTGATGCTGTTTTTGATGCAGGTTTTTGGTGTGGTTTTTCATGCAGTTTTGATGCAGGTTTTGATGAGGTTTTTGGAAAATAAATAAACGGAAAATGTGCATGATTTGAATGGAAACATGCATGAAAAATAACGGACAAAAAACGTTCCTATGAGTTTTCCGTCCGGCGGAAACAGTTTTTTTTAACGAATCCTGCAAAAAACGGATGAAATGTGTGGCCATCAGGCGCAATCCGGCGCTATTACAACTCTATGAGAAAAAACGGATCTGGCGGAAAAAAATGGATCCGGCAGGAAAAAACGGATCTGGCGGAAAAAAAACGGATCTGGTGGAAAAAAACGGATCCGGTGGAAAAAAACAGATCTGGCAGAAAAAAACGGATCCAATGTAAAAAAAAACGGATCTGGCGGAAAAAACGGATCCGGTGGAAAAAAACCGATCTGGCGGAAAACAACGGATCCGACTTAAAAAACGGATCTGGCGGAAAAAAACGGATCCTGCAAATGTGCTCGCAGGATGCATTTTTTTTCCCCATAGACTTGTATTAGCGACGGATCGCGACGAATGGCCACACGTCGCGTCCGTTCTGCAACGGATCCGTCGAATTTTGGCGGACCGTCGGCACGAAAAAACGTTCAAGTGAACGTTTTTTTGTCCATCGCGTCTGCCATTTTCTACTGCGCATGCGCAGCAGAAACTCTGCCCCCTCCTCCCCGCACTTCAGAATGGGCAGTGGATGCGTTGAAAAACTGCATCCGCTGCCCACGTCGTGTACAAATTTCACAACGTGCGTCGGTACGTCGGCTCGACGCATAGCGATGGACCCGTACTGACGCAAGGGTGAAAGAGGCCTTTATGAGCGTTGAATTTAAAAAAAAAAAAAATGGAAAAAAACGGCGTGGGCTCCCGCGCAATTTTCTGCGCCAGAGGGGGAAAGCCGACGGCCAGGGGCCAATATTTGTAGCCTGCTATGAATATCAGCTCGCAGCTGTCTGCGTAGCCTTTACTGGCTATTAAAATAGGGGGACCCCCCAAAAAAATGACGTGGGGTCCCCCTATATTTTATAGCCAGAAAGGCTACGCAGACAGCTGCGGGCTGATATTCATAGCCTAGAGAGGGGCCATGGATATTGGCCCCCCCCGGCTACAAATACCAGTCCGCAGCCGCCCCGAAAATGGCGCATCCGTAAGATGCGCCAATTCCGGCACTTAGCCCCTCTCTTCCCACTCCCGTGTAGCGGTGGGATATGGGGTAATAAGGGGTTAATGTCACCTTGCTATCGTAAGGTGACATTAAGCCGGGTTAATAACGGAGAGGCGTCAATAAGACGCCTATCCGTTATTAATCCAATAGTAAGAAAAGGGTTAATAAAACACGCACACATTAGGAAAAAGTATTTTAATATTCTTCATTTCACCATACTTACCATACTTCAGCGCCTGCAAAAAACGTAAAATAATAAACCGCATACTACCTGTCCGCCGTAGTCCAATTAATAACGAGTGTCCCACGACGATCTCCCCTATAGAACAGTGACATCGGGTGACGTCACTGCTCTATAGGACCCTCAGTGACACACTGACAGGAGACAATGGCTCCTGCAGTGCATCACTGAGGTTACCTGAGTTCAAAGTGTCACTTTATATAATTGCTGCATGGGAAAATGTCTCATACAGCAATGCCATAAAGTGAGACTAGGGACTTTTTTTTTTACAGCGGCGGAGGAATACAGTGGCGGAAGGATACCTTCCTCCCGTCATTGTGTTTCTGAGCCCCTAGAGAGCGGTCGCATTATTTGATGCTGCTGCTCTCCACGGGAGATCGTCGTGGGACACTCGTGGATTTCTGCGGACAGGGAGTATATTGGTTGTTTGTTTTTTTCACATTTTTTATAGATGACACTGGCTTCGGGGATCAAAATGACAAGTAATGGTGAGTATGTAATCTATGTTTAATGTAATGTATGTCATGTATGTAATGTATGAATGTACTGTATGTCTATATGTATGTATGTATGTAGAATGTATGTATGGAGTATTTTTTTTTTTTCATTCAACACATTAGCCGGATGATGGGACTACTACTGTCCCATCATTGGCTAATGTGTCAATCACTGTCAGTGTAGCAGGCATAGCCCGATGGGACTTGTAGTCCCATCGGACGATGCCCGCACTGAGACCCCCGCACGCCGCAGATACCCCCCCCACGCCGCAGAGACCCCCCCCACGCCGCAGAGACCCCCCCCCACGCCGCAGAGACCCCCCCCACGCCGCAGAGACCCCCGCACGCCGCTGAGACCCCCGCACGCCGCATAGACCCCCCAGCATGCCGCATAGACCCCCCAGCACGCCGCATAGACCCCCCAGCACGCCGCATAGACGCCCCAGAACGCCACAGAGAGCCCCTCATGCCGCATAGACCCCCCAGCACGCCGCTTAGACCCCCTCACGCCGCATAGAGCCCCCCAGCACGCCGCAGAGCCCTCCCACGCCGCATCAAGCCCCGGCACGCCGCATCAAGCCTGGGCATACAGCGCCGGCCGCATAGAATGAGATCCCTGGCAGGCCCGCACAGACCCCGCCCGCACAGAGACACGCAGTCTCCGCCCACGCACTGCCCACACTCTCCCCCCCCTCCAGAACCCCATATAGAAGGACAGAAAGGGCTGATTTACCGTCCGATACTTGAGTCCCATTCACTTGTATTGGTATCGGGTATCGGTATCGGATTAGATCCGATACTTTGCCGGTATCGGCCGATACTTTCCGATACCGATACTTTCAAGTATCGGACGGTATCGCTCAACCCTAGTGGTGACCATTTTGAAGTCAGCCATTTTGGATCCAACTTTATTTTTTTAATGGGAAGAGGGTCATGTGGCACATCAAACTTATTGAAAATTTCACAAGAAAAGCAATGGTGTGCTTGGTTTTAACAAAACGTTAATCTTTCATGAGTTATTTGCAAGTTTCTCTTTGTTTACAGTCATTTACATGTCACAGAGGTTACCAAATGAGGATCGGATAGAAATTGTGTTGATGTCTCGTGAATGTAGTACCCCGGTGATTGCAGCAGATTTTAATGCAAGACACCCTACGCAAGAAAATTGTCACCATTCCCATTTTATTTAGGTGTATCCATATAAATGGCCCACCCAAAAAAGTTTGCCTCATCACTGAACATAATGTTCTGTGTAAACTGAGGGTCCTGTTCCAATTTTTGTTTTGCTTTGCCCATTCTGAAAATTCAGCACGCCAATCTGGGTCACCAACCATTCCCATTTTATTTAGGTGTATCCATATAAATGACCCACACTGTGTGTATATATATATATATATATATATATATATATATATATATATATATATATATATATATATATATATATATATTGTAGGAGTTCACTCGCTCAGATGCATAGGAGGAAACAGGAGGCACATTCTCTTCAGCGTTCTTGTGGGTTTATTCACTCCATAAACCATTTAAGTCAGTAAAACAAAGGTAAACAGTCTTACAAATAGCCTTTGGCTCAGGCATAGGGAAACAAATGTATATGTACACACACACACAGTACAGACCAAAAATTTGGACACACCTTCTCATTTAAATATTATTCTGTATTTTCATGACTATGAGAATTGTACATTCACACTGAAGGCATCAAAACTATGAATTAGCACATGTGGAATTATATACTTAACAAAAAAAGTGTGAAACAACTGAAAATATGTCTTATATTCTAGGTTCTTCAAAGTAGCCACCTTTTGCTTTGATGACTGCTTTGCACACTCTTGGCATTCTCTGGATGAGCTTCAAGAGGTAGTCATCGGGAATGGTCTTCCAACAATCATGCAGGAGTTCCCAGAGATGCTTAGCACTTGTTGGCCCTTTTACCTTCACTCTGCGGTCCAGCTCACCGCAAACCATCTCGATTGGGTTCAGGTCTAGAGACTGTGTTCATCTGGCGTAGCACCCCATCACTCTCCTTCTTGGTCAAATAGCCCTTACACAGCCTGGAGGTGTGTTTGGGGTCATTATCCTGTTGAAAAATAAATGATGGTCCAGCTAAACGCAAACCGGATGGAATAGCATGCCACTGCACGATGCTGTGGTAGCCATGCTGGTTCAGTATGCCTTCAATTTTGAATAAATCCCCAACCGTGTCACCAGCAAAGCACCCCCACACCATCACACCTCCTCCTCCATGCTTCACGGCGGGAACCAGGCATGTAGAGTCCATCCGTTCACCTTTTTTGCATCGCACAAAGACACGGTGGTTGGAACCAAAGATCTCAAATTTGGACTCATCGGAACAAAGCACAGATTTCCATTGGTCTAATGTCCATTCCTTGTGTTCTTTAGCCCAAACAAGTCTCTGCTATCTGCCTATCCTTAGCAGTGATTTCCTTGCAGCTATTTTACTATGAAGGCCTGCAGGCCTGCTGCACAAAGTCTCCTCTTAACAGTTGTTGGTGGCTACTTTGAAGAACCTAGAATATAAGACACAATTTCAGTTGCTTCACACTTTTTTGTTAAGTATACAATTCCACATGTGTTAATTCATAGTTTTGATGCCTTCAGTGTGTATGTACAATTTTCATAGTCATGAAAATACAGAAAGATCTTTAAGTGAGTTGTGTCCAAACTTCTGGTCTGTACTATATATATATATATATATATATATATATATATATATACTGTATATATATATATATATATATATATATATATATATATATATATATATACATTTGTTTTTAATATACATATATACACTCACATCTTTTACATTTTAAAAATTACAGAAAGGAAAATGGACCGATGCTAAATTTTGGGCACTGTTTTCGATTTGTGTACTCAGATAACTTTGTCCAAGGTTTCATAACTTACAGTAATTAGCCTGTTAGGATTATGGCTTATTCATTATCATTGTTAGGAATGGCCAGGTTATGGAAATTTCCCAGATTTATAAAAACCCTGCCTCCTCTAACTTTGTGCCAAAAAACAGCAGCCATGGATTCTAATAAGCAGCTGCCTAGAACTCTGAAAATGAAAATGTTGGAGGCCCACAAAGCAAGAGGAGGCTATAAAAACATAGAAAAGCATTTTCAAGTTGCTTTTTCTTCAGATTGAACTGTTATTAAGAAAAGTTAACAGGAACAGTGCAGTTCAAGATAAAGCCTGGAAGACCAAGCAAAATTTCAGTGAGAGCTGTTCATAAGATTGCTAGAGACGCAAATCAGAATCCTTGCTTGACTGCAAAAGACCTTCAGAAAGATTTAACAAACTTCTTACCACCTGTATACCAGTCTTACCTGCCTGCATCTTCCAATGCCTTCCTGTAGAACAACCTTACCTGCCTACAACTACCAGTGTGTGCCTGTATATCAGCCATACTGGCTTGCATCTGCCTTGCTTGCCTGTTTATCAATCTACCAGCCAGCACCTGCCATACCAGCCTGTATACCAGCGGTACCTGCCTGTACTTCCCAGTGCCTGGCTGTATACCAGCTGTACCTGCCTGCATCTGCCAGTGCCTGTCTGTATACAAGCCATCCCCACCCGCACCTGCTGTACCTGTGTTCCTGACTGTACCAACTGAACTTTCCTTCTGAGCCGTTCCAGCTTCCTATCCTTTGGGTCGGCTGCTGTCCTAGTGTAGTACTTTATGTCCATCTGGAGCCAAGTCTTACTCCACTATCAGTAGCTCTACTAAAGAGTCAGGTGTTCACCTAGTAATGCCCTTCCAGGCTCTCCTCAAATCATGGTGTTGCATACCTGTTTTAATATTCCAGTTTGACAACCATACATCCTACACCTATATACTCTGTGAACAATTATTAGGCAAGTGAGTATTTTGACTATTTCATCATTATTTGCATATTTTCGAACTCCAAACTGTATAAGCTTGAATACTTAGTAGTTTGACACACTTCAAGTGATGTGCATTTGTGTAATCAAGGAAGGTGTACACGGAGCTCAGTAATAAGTGAATAGCTCTCCACGTGGGTGCAAATCCTACAGGTGACAGCTGACACTCTGTGGCATCAGCACCGACTGGTTTTGAAACCGATTGGAGTCAATTAACCTCTTAAATACCACTGACAATTGTGACAGCGGCATCTAAGTGAATATAGTAAGAAGTGTGAATGGACACCAAAAAAAATTCAATATATTTAATTAATTATTATTAATATTTAATACCTATTTTATTATTGCTACAGCAAAGATAAAAACTATCCACATTAGACAAAATAGAAAGTATATAGAGGGGACCCTACTTGAGAAAGCCATCTGGCGAAATGTATGTTGGAGACCATTGGGTACATATATCTGGTAATATACGCACCCTGCTCCTATAGTGTGTGTATATGCAGTTGTGCTCAAAAGTTTAGATACCACAGCAGAATTTTTGCTTCCTTGGCCTTTTTTCAGAGAATATGAATGATAACACCAAAACTTTTTCTCCACTCATAGTTAGCGGTTGGGTGAAGCCATTTATTGTCAAACTACTGTGTTTTCTCTTTTTAAATCATAATCACAACCCAAAACATCCATATGACCTTGATCAAAAGTTCTCATACCCTGGTGATTTTGGCCTGATAACATACACAGAAATTGACACAAATGGGTTTGAATGGCTACTAAAGGTAACAACCTCACCTGTGACCTGTTTGCTTGTAATCATTGTGTTCATAAAAGCTGAGTGATTTTCTGGGATCCAGACAGACTGAGTCATGGGGAAAGCAAAAGAATTGTCAGTGGATCTATGGGAAAATGTAGTCGAACTGAATAAAACAATTGAAATTGATAATGCCAGTCAGCAGCGTTCAAACTGTGATTAAAAAATGGAAAATCAGAGGCTCAGTAAAAACAAAATCAGGTAGACCAACAAAAATGTCATCCACAACTGCCGGAAAATTGTTCAAGATGCAAAGAAAACCCCACAAATAACATCAGCTGAAATAAAGGACTCTCTGAAAACTAGCAGTGTGGCTGTTTCAAGCTAAGGAGGCACTTGAAGAAAAATTGGCTGCATGGTGGAGTCACTAGAAGAAAGCCATTACTGCACAAATGCCACAAAGTATCTCACCTACAAAACGCAAAATAGCACAAAGGCAAGCCTCAAAACTTCTGGAATAAGGTAATTTGGAGTGATGAGACCAAAATAAAAATTTTGGCCACAACCATAAATGTTACATTTGGAGAGAGGTCAAGAAGGCCTATGATGAAAAGAACACCATTCCAACTATAAAGCACGGAGGTGGATCGCTGATATTTTGGGGATGTGTTGTGATCCGCTTTTTGGCTCCCCTGGTGGTGGCTGGTGGTACTGGAGACTTGTGTGTGCTTTTCTGCCTCAGCTCACCTGCTTCCATCAGTTTTGGGAGTTCCCTATTTAGCCTTGCTCTCCAGTCACTTCCTTGCCGGTCATCATTGTAACCTGAGTCATTCAGTTGCATGTTCCTGCTACTAGTCTGCTGATCAGCTAAGTGGACTCTTGTCCTTATTGTTTTGTTTTTCTTGTCCAGTTTACAGTTTTGTCTTTTCCTGTTACTGGAAGCTCTTGTGGACTGAAATTGCCACTCCTGTGTCATGAGTTGACACAGGAGTCTTAAAGTAATTTCAGGATGGGTTTTTGAAAGGGTTTTTCAGCTGACCGTGAAGTCCTCTTTTGTATCCTTCCTCTATCTAGTAAGTGGACCTCGCTTTGCTAAATCTACCTTCATACTGTGTATGTCTTTTCCTCTGAACTCACCGTTAATATACGTGGGGGCTACTATCATCTTTGGGGAATTTCTCTAGAGGTAAGCCAGGTCTGTTCCTTCCTCTTCCAGGCGTAGATTAGTTCTCCGGCTGGCGCATGGCATCTAGGCAGCCGTAGGAATGCTTCCTGGCTACTGTTAGTTGTGTGGTAGATTTAGGTCACGGTCAGCTTGAGTTTCCATCACCCGAGAGCTAGTCTGTTATTTTTGTGTTTCTGATGTTCCCATGCCATTGGGGAATCATGACAGTATGACCGGCCACTGTTAAAGTAATTGGCAGAAGAAAGGAGAGTAAAAGAAGTCTGTAGATTTTTTTTTTTTTATTCCCTCTCATGTTTGCTACTTAGTTGGCTCAGTTGTATTTCTGCTCTATTTACAGCCTTGCCTTTCTCTCCTTCTAATCCTTGAATGGCTCTGATCTCTCCGGTTTAAGGATGGACCCTCAGAGTGTGGCTGCAGGTTTAAATAATCTTGCTACGAAGGTTCAGAATTTACAAGATTATGTTATACGTACTCCTATTTCTGAACCTAAGATTCCTACACCAGAGGTATTTTCCGGAGATAGATCTCGGTTTCTGAATTTCAAATGTAATTGTAAATTATTCCTTCCTCTCAGACCTCACTCCTCTGGAGATCCTGTTCAGCAGGTTAAGATTGTGATTTCTTTGCTGCGAGGTGACCCTCAAAATTGGGCATTTTCATTGACACCAGGGGATCCTGCGTTGCTCAATGTGGATGCGTTTTTTCTGGCTTTAGGGTTGCTGTATGAGGAACCTAATTTGGAGATTCAAGCTGAAAAAGCTTTAATAGCCCTGTCTCAAGGGCAAGATGAAGCTGAGATATACTGCCAAAAATTTCGGAAATGGTCTGTGCTTACTCAGTGGAATGAGTGTGCCCTAGCGGCAAATTTCAGAGAGGGCCTTTCTGATGCCGTTAAGGATGTCATGGTGGGGTTTCCTACGCCCACAGGTCTGAATGAGTCCATGACAATGGCGATTCAGATTGATCGGCGTTTGCGGGAGCGCAAACCCGTGCACCATTTGGCGGTATCTTCTGAAGGGACGCCAGAGAAAATGCAATGTGACAGAATTCTGTCAAGAAGCGAGCGGCAGAATTATAGGCTTGTTGCAATGGCTTGTGCTTCTACTGTGGTGATTCCGCGCATGTTATATCAGCATGCTCTAAACGTACTAGGAAGGTTGACAAGTCTGTTTCTATTTGCACTTTACAGTCTAAATTTCTTCTGTCTGTAACTCTGATTTGTTCATTATCAGTTATTACCGTGGATGCCTATGTGGACTCTGGCGCCGCTCTGAGTCTCATGGATTGGTCCTTCGCCAGGCGCTGTGGGTTTGATTTGGAGCCTCTGGAAGTTCCTATACCTCTGAAGGGTATTGATTCTACACCTCTGGCTTGTAATAGACCACAGTTCTGGACGCAAGTGACTATGCGTATGACTCCAGACCATCAGGAGATGATTCGCTTCCTCGTGTTGTATAATTTACATGATGTTTTAGTGCTTGGATTACCATGGTTACAATCTCATAACCCAGTACTGGACTGGAAAACTATGTCTGTGTTAAGCTGGGGATGTCGGGGGGCTCATGGGGACATACCTTTGGTTCCTATCTCGTCATCTATTCCCTCTGAGATTCCTGCATTTTTGTCGGATTTTGGGGATATTTTTGAAGAGCCTAAAATTGGTTCTCTCCCTCCCCACAGAGAGTGTGATTGCGCCATAGATCTGATTCCAGGCAGTAAATTTCCAAAGGGTCGTTTGTTTAACCTATCTGTACCTGAGCATGCTGCCATGCGAGAATATGTTAAGGAGTCCCTGGAAAAGGGACATATTCGTCCTTCTTCATCACCTTTAGGAGCTGGGTTTTTCTTTGTCTCTAAAAAGGATGGCTCGCTGAGGCCTTGTATTGATTATCGACTCCTGAATAAAATTACTGTCAAATATCAGTATCCGTTGCCGCTGCTTACTGATTTGTTTGCTCGCATAAGGGGGGCTAAGTGGTTCTCCAAGATTGATCTCCGTGGGGCGTATAATTTGGTGCGAATTAAGCAAGGGGATGAGTGGAAAACCGCATTTAATACGCCTGAGGGCCACTTTGAGTATTTAGTAATGCCTTTCGGCCTTTCTAATGCGCCTTCAGTTTTTCAGTCCTTTATGCATGATATTTTCCGTGAATATCTGGATAAATTTATGATTGTGTATTTGGACGATATTTTGATTTTTTCTGAGGACTGGGAGTCTCATGTTCAGCAGGTCAGGAGGGTTTTTCAGGTCTTGCGGGAGAATTCTCTGTGTGTAAAGGGTTCTAAGTGTGTTTTTGGGGTTCAAAAGATTTCCGTTTTGGGGTACATTTTTTCCCCTTCTTCTGTTGAGATGGACCCTGTCAAGGTTCGGGCTATTTGTGACTGGACGCAGCCTACTTCTCTAAAGGGTCTTCAGAAGTTCTTGGGCTTTGCTAATTTTTATCGTCGATTTATAACTGGTTTTTCTGGTGTTGCTAAGCCTCTTACGGATTTGACTAAGAAGGGTGCTGATGTTGCCAATTGGTCCTCTGCCGCTGTGGAGGCCTTTCGGGAACTTAAGCGCCGCTTTTCGTCTGCCCCTGTGTTGCGCCAGCCCAATGTCTCTCTCCCCTTTCAGGTTGAGGTCGATGCTTCCGAGATCGGAGCGGGGGCGGTTTTGTCGCAGAAAAGTTCCGATTGCTCAGTGATGAGACCTTGTGCGTTCTTTTCTCGAAAATTTTCTGCCGCCGAAAGAAATTATGATGTCGGTAATCGGGAGCTTTTGGCCATGAAGTGGGCATTTGAGGAGTGGCGTCATTGGCTTGAGGGTGCTAGACATCAGGTGGTGGTTTTGACTGATCACAAGAATCTGATTTATCTTGAGTCTGCCAGGCGCCTGAATCCTAGACAGGCGCGCTGGTCGTTGTTTTTCTCTCGGTTTAATTTTGTGGTCTCATATCTACCAGGTTCTAAGAATGTGAAGGCGGATGCCCTTTCTAGGAGTTTTGAGCCTGATTCCCCTGGTGATTCGGAACCTACAGGTATCCTTAAGGATGGGGTGATATTATCCGCTATTTCCCCAGATCTGCGACGTGCTTTGCAAGAGTTTCAGGCGGATAGACCTGATCGCTGTCCACCTGGTAGACTGTTTGTTCCTGATGATTGGACCAGTAGAGTCATCTCGGAGGTTCATTCTTCTACGCTGGTGGGTCATCCTGGAATTTTTGGTACCAGGGATTTGGTGGCTAGATCCTTCTGGTGGCCATCTCTGTCTCGTGATGTGCGTGCTTTTGTGCAGTCTTGTGATGTGTGTGCTCGGGCCAAGCCTTGTTGTTCTAGGGCTAGCGGGTTGTTGTTGCCCTTGCCTATTCCGAAGAGGCTTTGGACGCACATCTCGATGGACTTTATTTCTGATCTTCCTGTCTCTCAGAGGATGTCTGTTATGTGGGTGGTGTGTGACCGTTTTTCTAAGATGGTTCATTTGGTGCCATTGCCGAAGTTGCCTTCCTCGTCTGAGTTGGTTCCTTTGTTTTTTCAAAATGTGGTTCGCTTGCATGGTATTCCTGAAAATATTGTTTCTGATAGGGGTACCCAGTTCGTTTCTAGATTTTGGCGGGCATTCTGTGCCAGGTTGGGCATTGATTTGTCTTTTTCGTCTGCCTTCCATCCTCAGACTAATGGCCAGACGGAGCGAACTAATCAAACTTTGGAGACGTATTTGAGGTGTTTTGTGTCTGCGGATCAGGATGATTGGGTTGCCTTTTTGCCGTTGGCGGAGTTTGCTCTTAATAATCGGGCTAGTTCGGCTACTTTGGTTTCCCCTTTCTTTTGCAATTCGGGGTTTTATCCCCGTTTTTCTTCTGGTCAGGTGGAGTCTTCGGATTGTCCTGGAGTAGATGCTGTGGTGGATCGGTTGTATCGGATTTGGGAACAAGTGGTGGACAATTTGAATTTGTCCCACGAGAGGACTCAGCGGTTTGCTAACCGCCAGCGTCGGGTTGGTCCTCGCCTTCGTGTTGGGGACTTGGTGTGGTTGTCTTCCCGTTTTGTCCCAATGAGGGTTTCTTCTCCTAAATTTAAGCCTCGGTTCATCGGTCCCTATAGGATTTTGGAGATTATTAACCCTGTTTCCTTTCGTTTGGACCTTCCGGCATCTTTCGCTATCCATAATGTGTTCCATCGGTCGTTGTTGCGGAGATACGAGGTGCCGGTGGTTCCTTCTGCTGGGCCTCCTGCTCCTGTGCTGGTTGAGGGTGAATTGGAGTACGTTATAGAGAAGATCTTGGACTCCCGTATTTCCAGGCGGAGACTCCAGTACCTGGTTAAATGGAAGGGCTATGGTCAGGAAGATAATTCTTGGGTAGGGTTGAGCGACTTTCATTTTTTTAAGATCGAGTAGGGTTTTGGGAAACCCGATTTTGTCCAGAGTCGAGTCGAGTGCAGTCGGCCGATTATCGCTAAAAGTCGGGGATCGACCGAAACACGAAACCCAATGCAAGTCAATGGGGAAGCATAGTCGGCAGTGAGTGGAGGCCAGGAAAACACCTACAGTGCCCATTTTAATGCCAAAAACATCCATTCTTGTTTCTGAAGCTTGCCAATCTTAATTAACTGTATAATAATAGTTGGGCATAGGGAATTGGGGGAAAGTTGTGGGGGGAGTAGGGCTGGCTCAAGTTTTTCGTGGGCCCAGGAAATGCGGACTACGTCACGGCGGTGTTGCAGGGAAAGGTAAGTATTTAAAAGTTGCAAGTGCTGTGATCCTGAGCAAGCAGGGGGGGCCCACTCGTTCGCATTGCCACTGGCACAGGGCCCCTCAAAGTACGGCGGTGTGTTTGCATGGCGGGGGCGCCTCCCACCAGCAGCGACACTTTTGCGTACTCTGAGGGGCCCTGTGCCAGTGACGTCGCCAACGAGTATGCCCCCCCACCTGATGAAGGAACCTGCACTTTCATCTGCACCTTCCTCTTTGTCCCTGTGTAAGGTGGTATAACATGCGGGAAGGGGAACCTTACTTTCAGCAGGGACAGATTCTGGCTGTGTAGAGTACAAGGGGAATGTAGTGGTCTAGGTCAATGTACCAGCAGACTCATTTAGCAGTGGCTGGGCAATGGGCAGGATGAGGAGGAAACAGATATAGGGCCAAAGAATAAAGTAGGCTACATGCAGTTCAAAATTGGTAACAGGACTAAACAGGCGGCATTGCTTTGTTCAGTGGAGTAGCAAACCCAAGAGCAGCAGACACTGTTTCAAGGGCCTAACCACACTAGTAGGCCAAATGCAGTTTAATATCTGATAGTATAGGGCGAAAGCCAGAATGTGGAAGCTCAGCTTTGTTCAGTTGAGGACAACACCAGGGAGGGGCAGACACCTTTAGTAGGCCGGAAAAGCCTATTGCATTTTTTAAAATGGTAATTTGGAGCAGAAGGTTGAAGCTCAGCTTTATTTAGTTGAGGGCAACACCAGGGAGGGGCAGAAGCCGTTAGTAGGCCCTAACCACCATTTTTTTTTTTAAAACCACTTAATGAGAGCCGGAAGGTTGAAGCTCAGCTTTATTTAGTTGAGGACAACACCAGGCAGGGGCACACAGACAGACACCTTTAGTAGGCCGGAAAAGCCTATTGCATTTTTCAAAATGGTAATTTGGAGCAGAAGGTTGAAGCTCAGCTTTATTTAGTTGAGGGCAACACCAGGCAGGGGCACACAGACAGACACCTTTAGTAGGCCGGAAAAGCCTATTGCATTTTTTAAAATGGTAATTTGGAGCAGAAGGTTGAAGCTCAGCTTTATTTAGTTGAGGACAACACCAGGCAGGGGCACACAGACAGACACCTTTAGTAGGCCGGAAAAGCCTATTGCATTTTTCAAAATGGTAATTTGGAGCAGAAGGTTGAAGCTCAGCTTTATTTAGTTGAGGGCAACACCAGGGAGGGGCAGAAGCCGTTAGTAGGCCCTAACCACCATTTTTTTTTTTTAAAATCACTTAATGAGAGCCGGAAGGTTGAAGCTCAGCTTTATTTAGTTGAGGACAACACCAGGGAGGGGCAGAAGCCGTTAGTAGGCCCTAACCACCATTTTTTTTTTTAAAACCACTTAATGAGAGCCGGAAGGTTGAAGCTCAGCTTTATTTAGTTGAGGACAACACCAGGGAGGGGCAGAAGCCGTTAGTAGGCCCTAACCACCATTTTTTTTTTAAAAACCACTTAATGAGAGCCGGAAGGTTGAAGCTCAGCTTTATTTAGTTGAGGACAACACCAGGCAGGGGCACACAGACAGACACCTTTAGTAGGCCGGAAAAGCCTATTGCATTTTTTAAAATGGTAATTTGGAGCAGAAGGTTGAAGCTCAGCTTTATTTAGTTGAGGACAACACCAGGGAGGGGCAGAAGCCGTTAGTAGGCCCTAACCAAAGTTGAAGGCCAAATGCAGTTTAATTTCTGATACTATAGGCCGAAAGCCAGAAGGTGGAAGCTCCGATTTAGACAGTGGAGGACAATTTGAATTAGGGACTGCAGACAGACTTAGTAGGCTGTCCCCTGTGGACCATGCATCCACCACATTAACCCATTGCGCCGTAATGGACACGTAATCTTCCGTGGCCATGCCTACAGGTCCATGCGTCTGTTGTCAGGTGCACCTTTGTACTCACAGATTGCCAGAGTGCATGGACAATGCGGTCTTCTACATGCTGGTGGAGGGTTGGGATGGCTTTTCTCGCAAAAGAAGTGTCGACTGGTTAGCTTGTAGCGTGGTACAGCGTAGTCCATCATGGCCTTATTAATAGTAAATAAAATATATAACTAGGCTCTATGAACTTTTAAATAGGTTCCAGGGGTACACGGGCAGCATTGGTGTGGTCAGTGGAGGAGTATTGCAAGTAGGGGCTGCAGACAGGCTTCAAAGGCCTAAAATAACAAACAATAGGCTCATTGCAGTTTTACAGCGGTTACATGGATAGACGGGCAGGCAGCTTGGTGGTGAGTGGAGGAGTATTTAAAGTAGGGACCGCAGACAGGCTTCAAAGGCCTAACATAAGAAAATGGGCTGGCTGTAGGCACTTTATAATTGGTTCCAGGGGTACACGGGCAGCAGTGGTCTGGTCAGTGGAGGAGTATTTAAAGTAGGGGCCGCAGACAGGCTATCAAAGGCCTAAAATAACAAACAATAGGCTCATTGCAGTTTTACAGCGGTTACATGGATAGACGGGCAGGCAGCTTGGTGGTGAGTGGAGGAGTATTTAAAGTAGGGACCGCAGACAGGCTTCAAAGGCCTAACATAAGAAAATGGGCTGGCTGTAGGCACTTAATAATTGGTTCCAGGGGTACACGGGCAGCAGTGGTCTGGTCAGTGGAGGACTAGTGGAAGGAGGGACCGCAGACAGGCTTCAAAGGCCTAAAATAACAAACAATAGGCTCATGGCAGTTTTACAGCGGTTACATGGATACACGGGCAGGCAGCTTGGTGGTCAGTGGAGGAGTATTTAAAGTAGGGACCGCAGACAGGCTTCAAAGGCCTAACATAAGAAAATGGGCTGGCTGTAGGCACTTTATAATTGGTTCCAGGGGTACACGGGCAGCAGTGGTCTGGTCAGTGGAGGAGTATTTAAAGTAGGGACCGCAGACAGGCTATCAAAGGCCTAAAATAACAAACAATAGGCTTATGGCAGTTTTACAGCGGTTACATGGATACACGGGCAGGCAGCTTGGTGGTGAGTGGAGGAGTATTTAAAGTAGGGACCGCAGACAGGCTATCAAAGGCCTAACATAACAAACAATAGGCTCATGGCAGTTTCACAGCGGTTACATGGATACACGGGCAGGCAACTTGGTGGTGGTGAGTGGAGGAGTATTTAAAGTAGGGACCGCAGACAGGCTATCAAAGGCCTAAAATAACAAACAATAGGCTCATGGCAGTTTTACAGCGGTTACATGGATACACGGGCAGGCAGCTTGGTGGTCAGTGGAGGAGTATTTAAAGTAGGGACCGCAGACAGGCTTCAAAGGCCTAACATAAGAAAATGGGCTGGCTGTAGGCACTTTATAATTGGTTCCAGGGGTACACGGGCAGCAGTGGTCTGGTCAGTGGAGGACTAGTGGAAGGAGGGACCGCAGACAGGCTTCAAAGGCCTAAAATAACAAACAATAGGCTCATGGCAGCTTTACAGCGGTTACATGGATACACAGGCAGCTTGGTGGTGAGTGGAGGAGTAGTGCAAGGAGTGTCTGTCCCAGTACTCCCAAAATATAAATAGATGTTAATGTCTCGCAAAACAACCACAACAAAAAAAAAGGTGGCATACTTAGGTACAGGGGTGGGCTCATCTACTGAGTTTCTGACATAGTAATTTGGCAGTAACTATTTAATGGTGCCAATATAGGACACAGACACAGACTACTTTAAGTTGCATCATAGATGTCTACAAATTTGTATTGTCAGTGCCAGACATTGAATGATGTCAGCGAATAGACTAAAGATTGGTGGAGCTGTGCGACATAATTTTGGACGTGGTAGAGCACATTTTGAGCTGGGGTAGGGGGGAACTCTCTTGAGGCCGGCGGGACCGCCCCAGGGCCCCTCATGTTACAACGGTGTGTCTGACGTTGGGTGCGCACCACCACCGCCAGAGACACTACATTGTACTATGAGGGACCCAGTAGCAATGCCGTCAACCAAAAGCGAGCACACCCACCTCTTCAGACAAACAGCAGTCTCACGGGTGCTTGCGCCAAGTCGCGATACCACGGCCCCGTGTGGGGAGTTTTGCCATTTAGGGAGGTGTAAACATGTCGTATGCTGTACAATCAGCTGCAGCAAATTAGACATTAGAAAAGTAATTCACAGGCAAGAGCTTTTCATAGGAAAGCTAGGTGTCGGCCGGGCAAGGTGGGGCAAAAGATTTCGAAATCCAGTTGTGGTTCATTTTAATGAATGTTAGATCGTCAACATTTTGGGTAGCCAGACGAGTCCTTTTTTCGGTTAATATTGAACCTGCAGCACTGAATACTCTTTCTGATAGGACACTTGCTGCCGGGCAAGCAAGCTCCTGCAATGCATATTCTGCCAATTCTGGCCAGGTGTCTAATTTGGAGGCCCAGTAATCAAATGGGAATGACGGTTGAGGGAGAACATCGATAAGGGATGAAAAATAGTTAGTAACCATACTGGACAAATGTTGTCTCCTGTCACTTTCAATTGATGCAGCAGTACCTGTCCTGTCTGCGGTCATAGCAAAATCACTCCACAACCTGGTCAGAAAACCCCTCTGTCCAACGCCACTTCTGATGTGTGCACCCCTAACACTCCTAGTCTGCTGCCCCCTGGAGCTCGTGTGAGAACGATCACGTGCGCTGTGTGCTGGGAATGCCTGAAGCAAACGGTCAACAAGAGTTGATTGTTTGGTTGCTAATATTAGTTCCAAGTTCTCATGTGGCATAATATTTTGCAATTTGCCTTTATAGCGTGGATCAAGGAGGCAGGCCAACCAGTAATCGTCATCGTTCATCATTTTCGTAATGCGTGTGTCCCTTTTTAGGATACGTAAGGCATAATCCGCCATGTGGGCCAAAGTTCCAGTTGTCAAATCTCCGGTTGTGATTGGTTGAGGGGCAGTTGCAGGCAAATCTACGTCACTTGTGTCCCTCAAAAAACCAGAACCCGGCCGTGACACGCAACCAATTTCCTGTGCCCCCGGGAAAGGTTCGGCATTAAAAATATACTCATCCCCATCATCCTCCTCGTCCTCCACCTCCTCTTCGCCCGCTACCTCGTCCTGTACACTGCCCTGACCAGACAATGGCTGACTGTCATCAAGGCTTTCCTCTTCCTCTGGTGCAGACGCCTGCTCCTTTATGTGCGTCAAACTTTGCATCAGCAGACGCATTAGGGGGATGCTCATGCTTATTACGGCGTTGTCTGCACTAACCAGCCGTGTGCATTCCTCAAAACACTGAAGGACTTGACACATGTCTTGTATCTTAGACCACTGCACACCTGACAACTCCATGTCTGCCATCCTACTGCCTGCCCGTGTATCCTCCCACAAATAAATAACAGCACGCCTCTGTTCGCACAGTCTCTGAAGCATGTGCAGTGTTGAGTTCCACCTTGTTGCAACGTCTATGATTAGGCGATGCTGGGGAAGGTTCAAAGACCGCTGATAGGTCTGCATACGGCTGGCGTGTACAGGCGAACGTCGGATATGTGAGCAAAGTGCACACACTTTGAGGAGCAGGTCGGAGAACCCAGGATAAGTTTTCAATAAGCACTGCACCACCAGGTTTAAGGTGTGAGCCAGGCAAGGAATGTGTTTCAGTTGGGAAAGGGAGATGGCAGCCATGAAATTCCTTCCGTTATCACTCACTACCTTGCCTGCCTCAAGATCTACTGTGCCCAGCCACGACTGTGTTTCTTGTTGCAAGAACTCGGACAGAACTTCCGCGGTGTGTCTGTTGTCGCCCAAGCACTTCATAGCCAATACAGCCTGCTGACGCTTGGCAGTAGCTGGCCCATAATGGGACAACTGGTGTGCAACAGTGTCATCTGCCGATGGAGTGGTTGGCAGACTGCGTTCTGTGGAAGAGCTGTAGCTTCTGCAGGAGGACGAGGAGGAGGAGGAGGAGGGGGTGCGAACGCCTACAGCCAACTGTTTCCTAGACCGTGGGCTAGGCACAACTGTCCCTAAATTGATGTCGCCTGTGGACCCTGCATCCACCACATTCACCCAGTGTGCCGTGATGGACACATAACGTCCCTGGCCATGCCTACTGGTCCATGCATCTGTAGTCAGGTGCACCTTTGTACTCACAGATTGCCTGAGTGCATGGACGATGCGCTGTTTAACATGCTGGTGCAGGGCTGGGATGGCTTTTCTGGAAAAAAAGTGTTGACTGGGTAGCTCGTATCGTGGTTCAGCGTACTCCATCAGGGCTTTGAAAGCTTCGCTTTCAACTAACCGGTAGGGCATCATCTCTAACGAGATTAGTCTAGCTATGTGGGCGTTAAAACCCTGTGTACGCGGATGCGAGGATAAGTACTTCCTTTTTCTAACCAGAGTCTCATGTAGGGTGAGCTGGACTGGAGAGCTGGAGATCGTGGAACTTTCGGGTGTGCCGGTGTACATGGCAGACTGAGAGACGGTTGGAGACGGTATTGTTTCCGCCGGTGCCCTAGATGCAATATTTCCTCCTACAAAACTGGTGATTCCCTGACCCTGACTGCTTTTGGCTGGCAAAGAAACCTGCACAGATACTGCCGGTGGTGCGGAAAATGGTGGCCTTACAGTGACGGAAGGGATGTTGCGTTGCTGACTAGCTTCATTGGCCGAGGGTGCTACAACCTTGAGGGACGTTTGGTAGTTAGTCCAGGCTTGAAAATGCATGGTGGTTAAGTGTCTATGCATGCAACTAGTATTTAGACTTTTCAGATTCTGACCTCTGCTTAAGCTAGTTGAACATTTTTGACAGATGACTTTGCGCTGATCAGTTGGATGTTGTTTAAAAAAATGCCAGACTGCACTCTTCCTAGACTCGGATCCCTTTTCAGGGATTGCAGACTGAGCTTTAACCGGATGGCAACGCTGTGCTCCAACAGGTTTTGGCTTTGACACGCGTTTTGGGCCAGATACGGGCCCGGCAGATGGAACCTGTTGCGATGTTGATGCCTGCTGCGGCCCCTCCTCCACCTCCGCTTCTGAACTACTGCCGCCTGCACCCTGTTCCCCCAATGGCTGCCAATCGGGGTCAATAACTGGGTCATCTATTACCTCCTCTTCGAGCTCGTGTGCAACTTCGTCTGTGTCACTGTGTCGGTCGGTGGTATAGCGTTCGTGGCGGGGCAACATAGTCTCATCAGGGTCTGATTGTGGATCTGTACCCTGAGAGGGCAATGTGGTGGTCTGAGTCAAAGGAGCAGCATAGTACTCTGGCTGTGGCTGTGCATCAGTGCACTCCATGTCAGAATATACTTGTAATGGGCATGGCCTGTTAAATGTTTCACTTTCTAAGCCAGGGACGGTATGTGTAAAGAGCTCCATGGAGTGACCCGTTATGTCGCCTGCTGCATCCTTCTCTCTTGTTGTAGTTTTTGCTGAGGAGGACAAGGAAGCGACTTGTCCCTGACCGTGAACATCCACAAGCGACGCGCTGCTTTTACATTTACCAGTTTCGGAAGAGGAGGCAAAAGAGCTAGAGGCTGAGTCTGCAATGTAAGCCAAAACTTGCTGTTGCTGCTCCGCCTTTAAAAGCGGTTTTCCTACTCCCAGAAAAGAGAGCGTTCGAGGCCTTGTGTAGCCTGACGACGAAACTGGCTCCACAGCTCCAGACTTAGGTGGAATATTTTTATCCCCACGACCACCTGATGCTCCACTACCACTACCATCATTACCAGCTGACAATGAACGCCCACGACGACCTCTTGCACCAGACTTCCTCATTGTTTTAAAATCTTAACCAAAGTAACTTTATTTGTTGCTGTCAAACAACTTACATGGTGAGCTATAACTTCAGTATGATTTCAATATCCCTTAACAGGTTGGTGAGACCACAAGGAAAATCAGGCACAATGTTACACACTCTGTTTTCTGTGGCACAAAATCACAGAGATGACACACACGCAGGACTGTCACTCAAGCACTAATGTCAATATTAATCTCCCACCTAATTTTTTTTTTTTTTTTTCTCAGGGAGACTTTAGAAACCAAATAATATTAAAAAAAAAAAAAAAAAAAAAGGCTTTCTATGGCCCACAATTAGAGAGAGAGAGGTGTCACACCCAGGAGTCAAGACTGGCGCACAAGCTGAAAGGGCAATATTACTCTCCCACTGTTTTTTTAAGTTTTTTTTTTATTTCAGGGAGACTTTAGAAACCAAATAATATAAAAAAAAAAAATAAAAAAAAAGGCTTTCTATAGCCCACTGAATGAGAGAGAGAGGTGGCACACCCAGGAGTCAAGACTGGCACACAAGCTGAAAGGGCAATATTACTCTCCCACTGTTTTTTTATGTTTTTTTTTTTTTTTTCAGGGAGACTTTAGAAACCAAATAATATTAAAAAAACAAAAAAAAAAAATAGCCTTTCTATGGCCCACTAAATGAGAGAGAGAGGTGGCACACCCAGGAGTCAAGACTGGCACACAAGCTGAAAGGGCAATATTACTCTCCCACTGTTTTTTTATGTATTTTTTGTTTTTTAAGGGAGACTTTAGAAACCCAATAATATTTAAAAAAAAAAATAAATAGGCTTTCTATGGCCCACTGAATGAGAGGGAGAGAGGTGGCACACCCAGGAGTCAAGACTGGCACACAAGCTGAAAGGGCAATATTACTCTCCCACTGTTTTTTTAGGTTTTTTTTTTTTTTTTCAGGGAGACTTTAGAAACCAAATAATATAAAAAAAAAAAAACAAAAAATAGGCTTGCTATAGCCCACTGAATGAGAGATAGCACACACAGCAGTGGCACACAAGCCCTGACTGAGGCCAATATTTTTCTCCCACTGATTGATGTAGTGTTTTTGTGTTGAGGTAGATTTTAGAACACAAATCACGGAAAAAATAAATAGGCTTTCTATGGCCCACTCAGTGAGAGATGGCACACACAGGGATGGCACTGTAGCAGAAATGCCAATCTTAATCTCCCACAAAAAAAAACAAAACAAAAAAAAAAACTGTCCTACAATTACTATCTCCCTGCAGTAATGTAAGCCAGGTATGGCAGGCAGCAATAGGAGTGGACTGATGCACAAATTAAATAAAAAGTGTGGACAAACAAAAAAGATAGCTGTGCAGAAAGGAAGGAACAAGAGGATATGTGCTTTGAAAAAAGCAGTTGGTTTCCACAGTGGCGTACACACAGCAATACAGCTATCACGGAGCCTTCTAGGGCAGCCCAATGAGCTACAGCGCTGAGGGGAAAAAAAAAAAAAAATAGCTTCCACAGTCCCTGCACACCGAAGGTGGTGTTGGACAGTGGAAATCGCTGCAGCACAAGCGGTTTGGTGGTTAGTGGACCCTGCCTAACGCTCTCCCTGCTTCTGACGAAGCGGCAGCAACCTGTCCCTAAGCTCAGATCAGCAGCAGTAAGATGGCGGTCGGCGGGAACGCCCCTTTATAGCCCCTGTGACGCCGCAGACAGCAAGCCAATAACTGCAATGCCCTTCTCTAAGATGGTGGGGACCAGGATCTATGTCATCACGCTGCCCACACTCTGCGTTCACCTTCATTGGCTGAGAAATGGCGCTTTTCGCGTCATTGAAACGCGACTTTGGCGCGAAAGTCGCGTACCGCATGGCCGACAAGCACAGGGGTCGGATCGGGTTTCATGAGACGCCGACTTAGCCAAAAGTCGGCGACTTTTGAAAATGATCGACCCGTTTCGCTCAACCCTATTCTTGGGTAACTGCCTCTGATGTTCATGCCTCGGATTTGGTTCGTGCCTTTCATAGGGCTCATCCAGGTCGCCCTGGCGGTTCTTGTGAGGGTTCGGTGCCCCCTCCTTAAGGGGGGGGTACTGTTGTGATCCGCTTTTTGTCTCCCCTGGTGGTGGCTGGTGGTACTGGAGACTTGTGTGTGCTTTTCTGCCTCAGCTCACCTGCTTCCATCAGTTTTGGGAGTTCCCTATTTAGCCTTGCTCTCCAGTCACTTCCTTGCCGGTCATCATTGTAACCTGAGTCATTCAGTTGCATGTTCCTGCTACTAGTCTGCTGATCAGCTAAGTGGACTCTTGTCCTTATTGTTTTGTTTTTCTTGTCCAGTTTACAAGTTTTGTCTTTTCCTGTTACTGGAAGCTCTTGTGGACTGAAATTGCAACTCCTGTGTCATGAGTTGACACAGGAGTCTTAAAGTAATTTCAGGATGGGTTTTTGAAAGGGTTTTTCAGCTGACCGTGAAGTCCTCTTTTGTATCCTTCCTCTATCTAGTAAGTGGACCTCGCTTTGCTAAATCTACCTTCATACTGTGTATGTCTTTTCCTCTGAACTCACCGTTAATATACGTGGGGGCTACTATCATCTTTGGGGAATTTCTCTAGAGGTAAGCCAGGTCTGTTCCTTCCTCTTCCAGGCGTAGATTAGTTCTCCGGCTGGCGCATGGCATCTAGGCAGCCGTAGGAATGGTTCCTGGCTACTGTTAGTTGTGTAGTAGATTTAGGTCATGGTCAGCTTGAGTTTCCATCACCCGAGAGCTAGTCTGTTATTTTTGTGTTTCTGATGTTCCCATGCCATTGGGGAATCATGACAGGGATGTGTGAGCTACAAAGGAACATGAAACTTGGTCAGAGTTGAAGGAAAGATGAATGCAGCAAGTTATCAGCAAATACTGGAGGCAAATTTGCAATCATCAGCCCAGAAGCTTCACATGGAACATATTTGGACGTTTTAACATGACAACAATCCAAAACACAAGGCCAAGTTGACCTGTCATTGGCTACAGCAGAACAATGTGAAGGTTCTAGAGTGGCCATCTCAGTCTCCTGACCTCAATATCATTGAGCCACTCTGGGGAGATCTCAAGCTCACAGTTCATGCTGGACAGCCCAGGAATTTACAGGAACTGGAGGCTTCTTGCCCATCTGAGAAAATAATCATTCCATGTCATTGATGTTAGAGGGGGCAATAAACTGTATTAAGAAATGGGAACTTTGGGTGTTTTTGGTTGCCATTATGATTTAAAAAGAGAAAACACAGTAGTTTGACAATAAATTGCTTCACCCAACCACTAACCATGAGTGGAGAAAGAGTTTTGGTGTTATCATTAGTGTTGAGCATTCCGATACCGCAAGTATCGGGTATCGGCCGATATTTGCGGTATCGGAATTCCGATACCGAGATCCGATACTATTGTTGTATCGGGAATCGGTATCGGGATCGATATAATGTGTAAAATAAAGAATTAAAATAAAAAATATTGATATACTCACCTCTCCGACGCAGCCTGCACCTTACCGAGGGAACCGGCAGCCTTCTTTGCTTAAAATGCACGCATTTACTGCCTTCCGTGACGTCACGGCTTCTGATTGGTCGCGTGCCGCCCATGTGACCGCGACGCGACCAATCACAACAAGCCGTGACGTAATTTTCAGGTCCTGAATGCCTAATTCTAGGCATTCAGGACCTGAAAATTACGTCATGGCTTGTGATTGGTCGCGTCGCGGTCACATGGGCGGCACGCGACCAATCAGAAGCCGTGACGTCACGGAAGGCAGTAAACGCGCGCATTTTAAGCAAAGAAGGCTGCCGGTTCCCTCGGTAAGGTGCAGGCTGCGTCGGAGAGGTGAGTATATCAATATTTTTTATTTTAATTCTTTATTTTACACATTAATATGGATCCCAGGGCCTGAAGGAGAGTTTCCTCTCCTTCAGACCCTGGGAACCATCAGGGATACCGTCCGATACTTGAGTCCCATTGACTTGTATTGGTATCGGGTATCGGTATCGGATTAGATCCGATACTTTGCCGGTATCGGCCGATACTTTCCGATACCGATACTTTCAAGTATCGGACGGTATCGCTCAACACTAGTTATCATTTATATTCTCTGGAAAAAAGGCAACGGAAGTAAATATTCTGCCATGGTATGTAAACTTTTGAGAACAACTGTATATATATATATAGGTCTAAGGGGTAAGGTTTCTCCTTGTGAAGAGTGACATACCAGCTCTGGCTTGTCAAGTAAGGCTTATTCGCCATGCAATGCTCCTCTGGGAAATATAATATGCAAATTGCCTCTTTAGAGAAAAAGAGGACTTGAACTCTATAGGGCCACCTGCTGGAAGTAGTGATCCTACAAGTCACAATCAACCCTTTAACGAGTCTTGCAGTCTGATACTGATTTGGCTATTTATCCTAAGTCATATTGCAAGACTCGATAAGGGTTGATTGTGACATGTAGGATCCCTACTTCCAACTGGTGGCACTATAGAGTTCAAGTCCACTTTTTCTCTGAAGAGGCAATTTGCATATATATATATATATATATATATATATATATATATATATATATACACATATATATATATATATATACAGTACAGACCAACAGTTTGGACACACCCTCTCATTTAAAGATTTTTCTGTATTTTCATGACTATGAAAATTGTGAATTCACACTGAAGGCATCAAAACTATGAATTAACACATGTGGAATTATTATTTTTTAACAAAAAATTGTGAAACAACTGACAATATGTCTTATATTCTAGGTTCTTCAAAGTAGCCACCTTTTGCTTTGATGACTGCGTGGCACACTCTTAGCATTCTCTTGATGAGCTTCAAGAGGTAGTCACCGGAAAAGGTTTTCACTTCACAAGTGTGCCCTGTCAGGTTAAATAAGTGGGATTTCTTGCCTTATAAATGGGGTTGGGACCATCAGATGTGTTGAGCAGAAGTCTGGTGGACACACAGCTGATAGTCCTACTGAATCGACTGTTAGAATTTGTATTATGGCAAGAAAAAAGCAGCTAAATAAAGAAAAATGAGTGGCCATCATTACTTTAAGAAATGAAGGTCAGTCAGTCTGAAAAATTGGGAAAACTTTGAAAGTGTCCCCAAGTGCAGTTGCAAAAACCATCTCTTCCTTTTTTCTGATAAACAAATCACCTTAAACAATGGTGTATAAAATGTACAAATCTACATGATGAAATTGCAAGCTGCATAGGTCTCCAAGACTTTTCTCCGAGACAATTATTTCAATATAGCTTTCCATTTTTCCAACAAAGGTGCTAAAATCTTTATATATACAGTGCCTACAAGTAGTATTCAACCCCCTGCAGATTTAGCAGGTTTACACATTTGGAATTAACTTGGCATTGTGACATTTGGACTGTAGATCAGCCTGGAAGTGTGAAATGCACTGCAGCAAAAAAGAATGTTATTTCTTTGTTTATTTTTTTTTTAAATTGTGAAAAGTCTTTTCAGAGGGTCATTTATTATTCAACCCCTCAACCCACCAGAATTCTGTTTGGTTCCCCTAAAGTATTAAGAAGTAGTTCAGGCACAAAGAACAATGAGCTTCACATGTTTGGATTAATTATCTCTTTTTCCAGCCTTTTCTGACTATTTAAGACCCTCCCCAAACTTGTGAACAGCACTCAAACATGGTCAACATGGGAAAGACAAAGGAGCATTCCAAGGCCATCAGAGACAAGATCGTGGAGGGTCACAAGGCTGGCAAGGGGTACAAAACCCTTTCCAAGGAGTTGGGCCTACCTGTCTCCACTGTTGGGAGCATCATCCGGAAGTGGAAGGCTTATGAAACTACTGTTAGCCTTCCACGGCCTGGACAGCCTTTGAAAGTTTCCTCCCGTGCCGAGGCCAGGCTTGTCCGAAGAGTCAAGGCTAACCCAAGGACAACAAGGAAGGAAATCCGGGAAGATCTCATGGCAGTGGGGACATTGGTTTCAGTCAATACCATAAGTAACGTACTCCACCGCAATGGTCTCCGTTCCAGATGAGCCCGTAAGGTACCTTTACTTTCAAAGCGTCATGTCAAGGCTCGTCTACAGTTTGCTCATGATCACTTGGAGGACTCTGAGACTGACTGTTTCAAGGTTCTCTGGTCTGATGAGACCAAGATCGAGATCTTTGGTGCCAACCACACACGTGACGTTTGGAGACTGGATGGCACTGCATACGACCCCAAGAATACCATCCCTACAGTCAAGCATGGTGGTGGCAGCATCATGCTGTGGGGCTGTTTCTCAGCCAAGGGGCCTGGCCATCTGGTCCGCATCCATGGGAAGATGGATAGCACGGCCTACCTGGAGATTTTGGCCAAGAACCTCCGCTCCTCCATCAAGGATCTTAAGATGGGTCGTCATTTCATCTTCCAACAAGACAATGACCCAAAGCACACAGCCAAGAAAACCAAGGCCTGGTTCAAGAGGCAAAAAATCAAGGTGTTGCAGTGGCCTAGTCAGTCTCCTGACCTTAACCCAATTGAAAACTTGTGGAAGGAGCTCAAGATTAAAGTCCACATGAGACACCCAAAGAACCTAGATAACTTGGAGAAGATCTGCATGGAGGAGTGGGCCAAGATAACTCCAGAGACCTGTGCCGGCCTGATCAGGTCTTATAAAAGATGATTATTAGCTGTAATTGCAAACAAAGGTTATTCCACAAAATATTAAACCTAGGGGTTGAATAATAATTGACCCACACTTTTATGTTTCAAATTTATAAAAATTTAACTGAGCAACAAAACTTTTTGGTTTGTAAGATTTATGCATCTGTTAATAAATCTTGCTCTTGTTTGAAGTTTGAAGGCTCTAACTTATTTGCATCTTATTAAACCTGCTAAATCTGCAGGGGGTTGAATACTACTTGTAGGCACTGTATATATACGGTGATTTTTAAGAAAAAAAATCAATTGAAGCGGTTTTCTAGGGAAAATGCAATCTTAGCATCAGGGTTTTGAAATTTTGATGAAGGTGGTTCAGTCACATTTTATAATGATTTTAAAGACCATGAAATCATTATGTGGGTGTCCATGGCTCTGGAAACTAAATAAACTAAATAAAGTGAGCCTATCCTCTACCCATAATGTCTGATTTCAGGAAATCACTAAAAGCATTATATTGCGCAATTTATATAAAATGAACTGAAGTCAACATATAATCTTGACATTTATTTGGTGAGCCTACACTGATCGAAAGATTGGGAGGGTCAGATCCGTTATTGCTGGTAAGGAATAAGCACCCGAATGAGAGTTCTCCATGTAAGTAATGAATAGAGACTATGTATGTGCCACCAGCTTTCTTTTAGGTATCTATGTGTGAGCATTTACAGAACATTCTTTTGATTAACAGCTGGTCCCTCATATACAGTGGGTAAGGAAAGTATTCAGACCCCTTTAAAGTTTTCACTCTTTGTTTAATTACAGCCATTTGGTAAATTCCCAAAAGTTTTTTTTCTCACAATAATGTACGCTGTGCACCCCATCTTGACTGAAAAAAAAACAGAAATGTAGAAATTTTTGCATATTTAATAAAAAGGAAAAACTGAAATATCACATGATCATACGTATTCAGACCCTTTGCTCAGACACTCATATTTAAGTCACATGCTGTTCATTTCCTTGTGATCCTCCTTGAGATGGTTCTATTCCTTCATTGGAGTCCAGCTGTGTTTAATTAAACTGATAGGACTTGATTTGGAAAGGGACACACCTGTCTATATAAGACCTCACAGCTCACAGTGCATGTCAGACCAAATGAGCATCATGCAGCCAAAGTAACTGACAAAGGAGCTCAGAGACTGAATTGTGGCAAGGCACAGATATGGCCAAGGTTACAACAGAATTTCTGCAGTACTCAAGATTCCGAAGAGCACAGTGGCCTCCATAAGCCTTAAATGAAAGATGTTTGGGACCACCAGAAGTCTTCCTAGACCTGGCCATCCAGCCAAACTGAGCAGTCGTGGGAGAAGAGCCTTGGTGAGAGAGGTAAAGAAGAACCCCAAGATCACTGTGGCTGAGCTCCAGAGATGCAGTAGGGAGATGAAAGAAAGTTCCACAAAGTCAACTGTTACAGCAGCCCTCCACCAATCTGGCCTTTATGACAGAATGGCTGGACGGAAGCCTCTCCTCAGTACAAGACATTTGAAAGCCTGCATAGAGTTTGCTGAAAAACACATGAAGGACTCCTAGACTATGAGAAATAAGATTCTCTGGTCTGATGAGACAAAGATAAACCTTTTTGGTGATAATTCTAAGTGGTATGTGTGGTGAAAACTAGGCACTGCTCATCACCTGCTCAATACAATCCCAACTGTGAAACATGGTGGTGGCAGCATCATGCTATGGGGTGTTTTTCAGCTGCAGGAACAGGACGACTTGTTGTCATTGAAGGAAACATGAATGCGGCCAAGTACAGAGATATCCTGGATGAAAATATCTTTCATAGTGCTCTGGACCTCAGACTTGGCTTAAGCTTCACCTTCCAACAAGACAATGACCTTAATCACAGAGCTAAAATAAGAAAAGTTAGGCTTCAGAACAACTCTGTGACCATTCTTGACTAGCCCAGCCAGAGCCCTGACCTAAACCCAATTGAGCTTCTCTGGAGAGACCTGAAAATGGCTGTCCACCAACGTTCACCATCCAACCTGACGGAACTGGAGAGGATCTGCAAGGAAGAATGGCAGAGAATCCCCAAATCCAGGTGTTGAAAGCTTGTTGCATCATTCCCAAGAAGACTCATGACTGTACTAGCTCAAAAGGGTGCTTCTACTCAATAATGAGCAAAGGGTCAGAATACTTATGACAATGTGATATTTCAGTTTTTCTTTTTTAATACATTTGAAAAAATTACTACATTTATGTTTTTTTCCAGTCAAGATGGGGTGTAGAGTGTACATTAATGAGAAAAAATTACTTTTTTTATTTACCAAATGTCTGCAATGAAACAAAGAGTGAAACATTTAACGGGGTACGAATACTATCCTACCCACTGTATGTGCCATAAACCTTTTTTTCGGCATAAAAGTATTTAGGTTATATAAACTGAAGGAGTAATCAGAAGTTTATTTTACTCTGAGATTTTTAATCTATCTGTTCAAGTAGAACAACCACTGGAAAACTACGTTACAAAAAATCTTTTTATAATTTTATGAAACAGGAAAACTCTGTATACACAGTTAAATTCCGTATAAACATGTATATATATTTACATTTGAATGTTTACCACATATGTATATGTTTGGATTCCACTTTCTGCTCACTTTTAGTTTGTCTAAATGAATGTGGTAAAATTATTAAAGGAAGCTAACTTAGCCTAAATCTCATAATTTGTCTTCCACAAATCTTCCTGCTTTAATTCTGAATATTTTAAAGCAATGATTTAATCTGAGTTTTCCCCAACCTAAATTGCCAAGTGTAATTTCTAGCTCTGTAAATCTTCTAGGAATAGATAACAATATTTAGATATAAAAGCCAAAATAATATTTGCTAGTGATTCCCAAGATGGATAGAAAATGTACATAGTCATTCAGGAAAACAGTTTCTGGATCAGGAAATATAATCTCTCTGTTCATTGCTCTATATATGTAGGACATTTTATACAGTGTCGGTGGGACACTGTGGAGAATGTAAGAAGCTCATTTTTATCTCTGATATTTCACATTATTTTTGCAGGCTAAATAAACAGCGGAGGTGAAGGTACATGTTGTTAAACATCTGTGTTAGTCTAATTATGTTAAGTGCCCATGTGAATCAGTAAATACACAAACATCTCAAACAAATATGTATAAACTGAATAAATACTTAACAAAATGACAGCACAGAAATTATTTCTCCTACTGTGTAGCTATTTTATGCCCATTAACACATACAGCACATCATTTACAATGCTCAACATAAATGAGTACACCCCAAACAGATTTGTCAGAAAGCGTTTTGTTTTCTTTCAGAATCAACATTTTCTATGTGATACTTTACTGCAAAACACAAATGTGGGCCATTGATTGCAATCAAGATTCGTTATGTTGAACAACAAGAAAAGTAATTTTCCCTCCCAAATTGAAGTCTTAGAAGCAAAGTTAAAGCTTAGACCACCACAAAATTCTAAGTAACAAACATTCATGCAAGGTAAGTCTAATTTTTTAATAAACAAGTGTGCAGCAGTTGACTATAAAAGGGCATTACTTAACAAGGAGAACCCCTTTGATCAATGGCACTACATGGAAGAGTAATATCACAAGACCTGAGAAAAAAAAATATTTCTTTACTCAAGATAGATGAAGGCTATAAGACAATAAACAAAGCTTTTCTTATCAGTTAAAATATACAGTATGCAACTTTGGAGATAAATGGTACCTCCACTTATAAAAACAAATCCTTTATTTTCGATCCATTAAATCATGCTGTGCTAGTCCATTAAAACTTCTCTGACGCGCTTCTGGCACTAATTGCATCATTAATCAATCACTCTTAACTAGTGATGAGCAAATATATTCATTACTCAAGATTTCTCGAGCATGCTTGGGGGTCCTCCGAGTATTTTTTAGTCGGACTCCTCTGAGTTTTTTAGTTTTTCTTGCCACAGCTGAATGATTTACATCTGATAGCCAGCATAAGTACATGTGGGGATACCCTAGCAACCAGGTAACCCCCACATGTACTTATGCTGGCTATCAGATGTAACTCATTCAGCTGCGGCAAGAAAAAGTAAAACTCCGAGCACTAAAAAATACTCGGAGGACACCCGAGCGTGCTCGGGAAATCTCAAGTAACGAGTATATTTGCTCATCACTACTCTTAACAAATCAGAATATGTTGCATACATTTTGTAGATAGATTGTATCATTTTGGACATTTCATCCATTTGGCATTTTTATGTTCAAAGATCCAATGCATTTCTATATATATAAAAAGAATAAGAAGAATAATAAGTACACAGGTCTGCGACTAAAAAGCTGTTTGATTAATTTCATATAATTTCCATGTATTTTGGTGTTCAGATAGCGGAAAAAATATTGAAAAAAATCCTAAACATCAGGACTTGCCACAAGCCTATAGGTTCTTCTGAAAACTCTGCTGTGAATAATAAGCAGGCATTATATTTTATTTTACCATTAACATCAATAGTAACTGTGTGATTGGTTGGTGGCAGTCAGGTGGTTAGTGACATAGCAAAAAGGTCCTTATGCTTTCAAGAAACTTGCATTGGAATTTAATTCATCAACCAGGTTTCCCCAAATTATCGTTATGGCTTTACTGAACTGTATTATTTCACCTGACCGTTTCTATTTCACTTGTGAATAAACAGTGTTGAATTAACAGCTGAATATTACAGTGTCAGAGGAGGGATTTCTATTCCTTTTCAGGCTTTTTCTGTCTTAGGTACTCGAGCTATGAGCAATAATCAGAGACACATACACGCCTTGTCTTTCCAAATAGTTTCTGTTTAATGAAATTGATAGGGTGGTCTTTTATAATACAAGATCAAAGGTAAATGAGGCATTTTCCAATAATCTGGCAGAAATATGAGTTATGCAATGGGTTGTCAAACACATCCTGGGATAGAAGATAAATTAAATGAGATAATGTGGGGGAACTTTCCTTATGTCAACATCCTTATATTGTTATGGCTTTGTGGAAGTGTATTAATTTGCCTGACTGTTTCTGTTTCATTTGTGGTGAATAAAAAGTGTTGAATTAACAGCTGAATATTACAGACTTTGTGAAAAAGTATACTTTGCATTCTTTGGACTAAAACTTGGAGATCAAGATAAAGCTTGGGCGCCTCATAAAGTATACAAATGGTGTGCTGAGGATCTCCAAAATTGGTTCAAGGGTAAGAAAAATATGGGATTCCTATGGTATGGCAAGAGCAAAAGAACCCTAGTGATGACTGTTACTTTTGTTCATGCAGTGTGAAGAGTATAATTCCAAATGGAAGCATTCCATTTCATACATCAATCTTCACTCAGCAATTCGTCCCATCTCCTAATGCACAGAATACCAGTACCCAGGCCCCTGCTCCCTTAGAAGAGACACCTAGCTCTGATGAAGGTGGAATCATACCTTAACCAGATGACGAATGAAGTTCTGACTTTGAAGATGATACAAGACCAATATTTTTTTTCCCAGGAGGAGATGAAGGATTTAGTAAGAGACTTGAATCTTCCCAAAGATGTCGCTGAGTTACTCAGATCAGGGCTCAAAAGCAAGAATTTAATTTAATGTTACCAGGAGTTTCTTTTTCAAGGTTCAGACATCATGAAAAGGAGTTTTTTCCTTACTTTGCCCAGGAAGACAAGTTGGTTTATTGCATCAATGCCAAAGGTTTGATGGGTCAATTCAAAATCCAATGTGATTCAACGCAATGGTGTCTTTTTATAGATTATTCAAAAATAGGTCTCAAAGCAGTTTTACTCCATGATGGCAGTTTTTACACTTCCATTCCTGTAGGTCATTCTGTACACTTGAAAGAAACCTGCGAGAACTTGGAATTGGTTCTGTTAGGAGTCGAGTTTCCTCTGCTGCACAGGGGGAATCTAAATTCGTGTCTGCTGCGGTCTTCCATTCTGCATCGGCCGCAGTGGAGCCTGCTCAGCGGAGACGTCGGTCCCAGTGTCTCTCTGAGACCGATACTGTGCAAAGGGTTACTGCTGCCTCTCCAGGCTCTGCTATTGTACCCTGCACTGATCTGCGGCGAGCCGGCTTTTCTGGGACTAAGTCCTGCTTTGCACACACTGAGCATGCCCAGGGTAAGATCTCTCAGTGGAGATCAAGGGTAACATGCTCAGGTACTGCAGCCAAATTTATTGGTCCTTCTAGGAAGGTCCTGTAGGTGCGCAGGCTCTGTGGCAGCCTCTCCTTGGTACTTCTAGGAAGGTCCTGTACGTGCTGCAGCTATTTAAGGCTCGCATGGCCGCACGGCCATGCGCTAGTATCTTCCTAAGTTATGTGCTTTGTGCCAGTGTGGTCATGTGTTTGTATGTGTTCAGGGACCCGGGATTCATAATCTCTCTCTTGTCGGACAGGGCGTTGGAGTGGGCTACGCTGCTGTGGGAGCGCAACGATCATGTGGTGCGGAGTGTTCCTCGGTTTCTGGATACTCTGAAACAGGTCTTTGTAGGACCTCAAGTCACCCATGATACAGCGCTCCAACTGCTGGCTTTGACTCAGGATTCAACCATGGTCAGCCATTTTGGGGTTCTCTTCCAGACATTAGCGTCTGAGTTGGAATGGCCAGATAAAACCCTCATTCCCGTATTTTGGAGGAGGCTGGCTGACCATGTGAAGGACGCTTTGGCTACTAGGGAGATTCCCGCCACACTGGAGGAGCTCATAGCTGTATCAACTCGCACAGACCTTCGTTTTCATGAGCGAAGTTTGGAGCGAGCCCAGTGTAGGCAGAGGTTTTGGCTGGCTCCCACCTTCGCCAGACCTCTGGAATCTCCAGTCCAGGCGTCCGAGTCACATGAGGCCATAGAGGTGACACGAGCAGGACCCAAGTCCCACTCCTCTCGTGCACATAAGGTCTGTCATGTTTTCTGGCAGTCAGGACATCTTGCCTCCAAGTGTCGTCAGCGGTCGGGGAAACGTCAGCGTCTAGTGGCAGTTGGAGGAGGTAGACTAGACACGGCGACGTTTGCCACAAAGTTGTCCTTCAAGGGGACAATTACCTTTGGCCCATCCACTCTTATGGTAGAGCTATGCGTGGACTCTGGGGCGGAGGGTAATTTTATGTCATCCGCTTTCGCCCAGCGTCACGCAATACCCCTGGTTATGCTCGCCAAACCAGTAACCGTTCGAGTGCTAAATGGGTCGACACTACCCTCTCAGATTACCCACCAAACCATTCCTATCTCGCTTTCTGTATCTCCATCACATCAGGAGATTATCTCCCTATTAGTCATTCCTGAGGGAATTGATGATGTCCTGTTGGGGATACCATGCCTACGCTATCATTCTCCTCATATAGAGTGGTCCTCAGGGAGAATTTTGGGATGGAGTAAATCCTGCGAGGGTAGATGTCAGAGGGAGTGCATTCAGGTTGCTACAACACAGGTACCCGCAGATCTTTCCTCTCTCCCCAAGCACTATTGGCCCTATGCAGACGTGTTCTCCAAAAGGGCTGTGGAGACCCTTCCGCCTTACCGCCCCTATGACTGTCCTATTGACCTCTTGCCTGGTGCTGAGCCTCCCCGGGGTCGAGTCTATCCGTTATCTCTCCCAGAGACAGAGGCAATGTCCCAGTACATCCAAGACAATCTGGCAAGAGGATTCATTAGGAAGTCAGTGTCACCTGCAGGGGCTGGGTTCTTCTTCGTACAGAAGAAGACTGGAGACTTATGTCCATGCATAGACTACAGGGGTCTAAACGCCATCACCGTTAGGAACAAGTACCCATTACCCCTTATATCTGAGCTTTTTGATAGGCTATGGGGAGCAAGGGTATTTACAAAATTGGATCTGCGGGGTGCCTACAATCTGATTCGCATCCGTGAGGGGGACGAATGGAAGATGGCTTTTAACACCAGGGATGGGCCCTATGGATATCTGGTGATGCCCTTCGGGCTCTGTAATGCTCCAGCCATTTTCCAGAACTTGGTGAACGACATTTTCCGGGATATGCTCACCACCTCGGTCGTAGTCATTCTGGATGATATTCTCATCTACTCTCCAGATATTGACTTCCATCGGAGAGATGTTCGCAAAGTCTTCGACCTCTTACGGGCAAACTCCCTCTACGCCAAGTTGGAGAAGTGTGTGTTTGAGCAGGAGTCCTTGCCTTTCCTTGGTTATATCATCTCTGCCCAGGGTTTGGCTATGGATCCTGCCAAGCTACAGGCTGTGATGGACTGGCAGGAACCCCATTCTCTTAAAGCGGTGCAGCGCTTTATGGGGTTCATTAATTACTATCGCCAGTTCATTCCACACTTCTCAACTTTGGTAGCTCCCTTGGTGCCCTCACGAAGAAGGGAGCAAATCCCAAGTTGTGGTCAGAGGAGGTCTCCAAGGCCTTTCTCTCGATTAAGTCACACTTCGCTAGTGCTCCCATCCTACATCGCCCCGATGTAGATAAGCCATTTATCATGGAGGTGGATGCCTCATCCGTTGGTGCTGGAGCAGTCCTTTTCCAAAAGGATGCTCAAGGTCGGAAGCATCCTTGCTTCTTCTTCTCCAAGACCTTCACACCAGTGGAGAGGAATTATTCCACCGGGGACAGGGAGTTGCTAGCCATGAAGTTGGCTTTTTCAGAGTGGAGACACCTCTTGGAGGGAGCTTGCTTTCTCTTCCAAGTGTTCACTGACCACAAGAACTTGGTATATATACAGACGGCCCAGCGGCTGAATTCTCACCAGGCTAGATGGTCCCTGTTCTTCTCCCGGTTCCATTTTACTCTCCATTTTCTCTCCGGGGAGAAGAACATTCGTGCCGACGCTCTCTCCCGCTCCGTAGTGTCATCTGAGGAGGAGGAGCCTCGGCTTATTGTCCCTTCTGAGAGCCTGAGAACTGTGGCTCTGGTTTCGCTAGAGTCCGTGCCCCCGGGCAAGACTTTCGTACCAGCGAATTTGCGACCGGAGGTTCTCTCTTGGACTCACTCGTCCAGAGTTGGTTGACATCTTTGGACCAAGAGGACATCTGAGCTTTTGGCGAGGACGTACTGGTGGCCGCCTATGGCCCATGACGTTGGGGACTATATTCGGGCGTGTGTCTCCTGCGCCCAGAATCGGTCTCCTCGGCAACGGCCTGCTGGGTTACTTTACCCCATGCCGGTGGCAGACAGGCCCTGGGAGATGGTCGGGATGGACTTCATGGTGGGCTTACCCAAGTCTCATAGCTGCACTGTTATCTGGGTAGTCACTGATCATTTTTCTAAGATGGTGCATTTGGTGCCGCTTCCATGGTTACCTTCTGCACGGGCCTTGGCGGCGTTGTTCATAAAACATATTTTCCGCTTACATGGAATGCCTGATAAAATTGTCAGTGACTGGGGTCCCCAGTTTGCATCTTGGTTTTGGAGAGAGCTCTGCCGTTTACTCAGCATAGAGCTGAATCTCTCCTCTGCAAATCATCCCGAGACGAATGGGTTGGTAGAGAGGACCAACCAGACTCTGGTGACATACTTGTGACATTTTGTCTCTGCTAGGCAGGATGACAGGGCATCTTTGCTACCTTGGGTGGAATTTGCCTTGTACAACGCCGTAGCCGATTCCACTGGTCAGACTCCTTTTCTCCTTAATTACGGCCAGCATCCGCGTGTCCCTGTGCCCATGCCCGTGTCATCCACTGATTCTAGGGTGGCAGACTGGGCGGTGGAGGCACGTGACATCTGGGATCACACACAAGATGCCATCCGGGCCTCCAAGAAGAGAATGAGGGTTTTGGCTGATACACACCGGCGCCCCGCTCCGACCTTTGCTCCTGGCGACTTAGTGTGGCTCTCCGCCCATAACATTAGGCTGCGAGTTGAGTCCACTAAGTTTGCGCCTCGCTACATTGGCCCGTTCAAGGTTCTGGAGCAGGTCAACCCTGTGGTCTACCATTTGGCTATTCCTCCACGCCTTGGTATCACCGATACTTTTCATGTTTCCCTCTTAAAGCCCGTTCATTTGTCCCGGTTTTCTGAGTCATCTGCTGGGACGTCGGGTTCATCCACGGATGAGTTTGAGGTGAATGCTATTGTGGGGTGCAAGGTGGTACGTGGCAAGAAATTTTATCTGGTGGACTGGAAGGGTCACGGTCCAGAGGATAAAACCTGGGAGCCTGTGGAGCACATTCGGGCTCTGCTGCTCATTGCAGCTTTTGAGCGTAGCGAGGCTCAAAGAGGGGGGCCCTAGGAGGGGGGGTAATGTAAGGATTTGAGTTTCCTCTGCTGCACAGGGGGAATCTCAATCCGTGTCTGCTGCAGTCTCCCATTCTGCATCGGCCACAGTGGAGCCTGCTCAGCGGAGACGTCGGTCCCAGCGTCTCACTGAGACCGATACTGTACAAAAGGTTACTGCTGCATCTCCAGGCTCTGCTATTGTACCCTGCACTGATCTGCGGCAAGCAGGCTTTTCTGGGACTAAGTCCTGCTTTGCACACACTGAGCATGCCCAGGGTAAGATCTCTCAGTGGAGATCAAGGGTCCCATGCTCAGGTACTGCAGCCAAATCTATTGGTTCTTCTAGGAAGGTCCTGTAGGTGCGCAGGCTCTGTGGCAGCCTCTCCTTGGTCCTTCTAGGAAGGTCCTGTATGTGCTGCAGCTATTTAAGGCTCGCATGGCCGCACAGCCATGCGCTAGTATCTTCCTAAGTTATGTGCTTTGCGCCAGTGTGGTCATGTGTTTGTATGTGTTCAGGGACCCGGCTGAAATAAGCCCCTAGAATGCTGGCACCTCCGGCGAGGAGTTTTGTGTACATGCATGATCACTGACTGCTCTCATTTGGGTAGTTAGCCTGTGCCTCTGAGAAAGTCTAACAGGGCACAGAGCTTTGCTTTCTCAGCCGCTCTGTGAAGCTAACAGAGCTGGTTCATACCGCCATATAGTGCCGCCATTTACTTAGCAGCAGGTTCTTTCCTGCACGGTGGATCCCGGGTTGCGAATGCACCAATCCCATCTAATAAGTATATTCGGTGCGTTCCACAAACCCTAACAGGTTCTTTGTAAACTTAAATATGAAGACCATGGTTGGCAAGTGTGTGGGGATTTGAAAGTCTGGTGCATGCTGCTCGGGCAACAAGCTGGGTATTTCTACTACCCTTGTTTTCTCTGTGGGACAGTCGAGACTGACAAAATCACTGGACCAAGAAGAGCTGGCAGCAGAGGGTACTCATAGTCGGTGAAAAGAATGTCCTCCGAGAAACTTGGGTACCTCCCTGTTAAGTTCTTCTATCACCTCCAATCCAAGTAAAATTGGGCTTGATGAAGCAATTCATAAAATCTCTTCCAATAGATGGGGAATGCTTCAAATGCTTGGTCACCAAGTTTCCAAACCTCTCGGAGGTAAAATTGAAGGAAGGTGTGTTCGTCGGACAAGACATTAGAATGCCTATAGCTGATAAAAAGTTTGTCAATACCATGATGGATCTTCAATAAAGTAGGATGGATTACATTTAAAGAGGTCGTAGAGAAATTTTCAGGCAATAAAAAGATCCTGACTACAAAAAGTTCATCTGACGAAAGCTGAACATTTCAAGCTTTAGGTTGCCTAATGAGTTTGAAATTGCATTTCCTCCATTCCCACCTTGACTACTTTCCTGAAAATTTGGGAGCTGTCAGTGAAAAGCAAGGTGAATGATTCCACCAGGTCACTGAAAGATGGAAAAAAGATACCAGGGAAAAAGGAGCATTACAATGATGGCAGACTATTGTTGGAGTCTTCAGAGAGGCCTTCCGGATGCTACTCACAAACATAAATGTACCAAGAGGAGCCTCACAGGCAAAAAAAATCGATTGTAGTGAGCGTTAATTAGCTCATTTCAGTTCAAAATGTACAGACCTGTTTTATTTATGCTCGCAAATCATTTAATAGAAATACATACTGGTAACCTGACTAGATTAAATTGCTATGGAATTGAGTATCAGTTAGAATACTTTAGCAAAAGTGATACAAAAATGTTAAATATAAAAATGTGAGTGTCTTCATTGGTTGTCACCTTTTTAATGCCTAACTAAAAAGCATATTCACAGTTAGCCATTAAATAGTATCAATCACTGAGGACTCTCACATTTTAAATTTTTTCTTCATACTGGCTAACACAAAAATATTACCTGTGCAAATATTTAAAGAGGATAGAACTGCAACCATCTCACAAAGACTGGGGATGACCTGCAAGTTAATACCTTAACAGGAGAATATTCAGAAGAATTGAAGAAATTTGGCATGCTAGTTCATTGCAGTTAAGTAAAGAAGTAGAAAGCAAAATCGGGGGTGAGTGTTTTCTGTTACACAATATGGCATACGCTGCAGATGAATGGCATGCATAGTTGTTGGCCATGAAGAAAGCCTTTCCCAAAGTCAATGCACAAAAAAGCCCACCTACAATTTACCAGGGTCCATACTGAAAGTGTTGGCAACATTATAATATTAATAATCTTTATTTATATAGTGCCAACATATTCCGCAGCGCTTTATAATTCAGCAGTTCATATACAACAGTCATAGATAGCAAAGTTAAACATAATACAATAACTAACCCCTTCACCACTTTGGGTTTTTCCGTTTTTGTGTTTCCGTTTCTTGCTTCTCTTCTTCCCAGAGCCATAACTTTTTATTTTTCCTTCAATATGGCCATGTGAGGGCTTGTCTTCTGTGGGACAAGCTGTACTTTTGAATGAAATCATTGGTGTTGCCATATAGTGTTCTGGAAATCGAGAAAAAAAATCAAAGTGCTGTAAAATTGCAAATAAAGTGCAATTCCACAATTCTTTTTCATTTTGCTAATTTACCATGTTCACTAAATAAAAAAACTGACCTACCATTATGATTCTCCACATCAATGTGAGTTCATAGATACTGTTTCAAAAAAATACTTTACATAATGGGAATTTTAAATCAAATAAATTAGTGAACATGCATCCCCTTAAAAAATAATTTTATTTCAAGATATTTAAAATACACCACCCAGTGTTTATTGGCAGCAAAAAAAACTGCCTAATATTAAGACCAAGGTCTAGCGCATACCCTACACTAATCCTTACTGACCCCTGCCTAGCTGTGGAGGTTGGCACCCTAACAACGATTTTTTGGCGCCCCCACTCAGCGTAGGCTATCCCTCTCTGCCCTATCTCACCCTACAATGCAGGTGAGAAAACAATAGCATAAGAACAGAGATGAAAAAAGACAAAAAAATGGTCAAAAAAATAAAAAACTAAATATAATAAACTTAGCAAAAATATGGGGTCAAAGGCAGTTAATAGGAATAAGATATCGTTTCCTTACAAGAAATATAGCAAATTAATTACATGCTATATTCTAATGGGTATGCTACCATTTTTGCCACATAGATATTGTATTCAGGCTAAAACAACTTCTTTTGGACTAGCACCCATACCACAAAAAAGATGTGTCAAAAAGGAGGCCATCAACCATATGTTTTATATCCAATATCATTAGTGGCATATGCATCCACACATTCATTAGATTGATAACTAGTGTTGAGCGATACCATCCGATACTTGAAAGTATCGGTATCGGAAAGTATCGGCCGATACCGGCAAAGTATCGGATCCAATCCGATACCGATACCCGATACCAATACAAGTCAATGGGACTCAAGTATCGGACGGTATCCCTGATGGTTCCCAGGGTCTAAAGGAGAGGAAACTCTCCTTCAGGCCCTGGGATCCATATTAATGTGTAAAAGAAAGAATTAAAATAAAAAATATTGCTATACTCACCTCTCCGATGCAGCCTGGACCTCAGCGAGGGAACCGGCAGCGTTGTTTGCTTAAAATTCGCGCGTTTACTTCCTTACGTGAAGTCCCGGCTTGTGATTGGTCGCGTGCCGCCCATGTGGCCGCAACGCGACCAATCACAGCAAGCCGTGACATAATTTCAGGTCCTTCAGGATTTTAAAATTACGTTCTGGCTTGTGATTGGTCGCGTCGCGGCCACATGGGTGGCACGCGACCAATCACAAGCCGGGACTTCACGTAAGGAAGTAAACGCGCAAATTTTAAGCAAACAACGCTGCCGGTTCCCTCGCTGAGGTCCAGGCTGCGTCGGAGAGGTGAGTATAGCAATATTTTTTATTTTAATTCTCTCTTTTACACATTTTTACATTAATGTTGTTTCGATACCGATACCCGATACCACAAAAGTATCGGATCTCGGTATCGGAATTCCGATACCCGCAAGTATCGGCCGATACCCGATACTTGTGGTATCGGAATGCTCAACACTGGTGCCAAACAGTACTCTTCATCAATCTGGCTCCAACTTTTTCTGATTGCTGTTGCCAGATCAGCTTTGCAGGTTGGAGCCTTGTCATGGACCATTTTCTTCAACTTCCACCAAAGATTTTCAATTGAATTGAGATCTGGACTATTTGCAGGCCATGACATTGACCTTATGTGTCTTTTTTCAAGGAATGTTTTCACAGTTTTTGCTCTATGGCAAGATGCATTATCATCTTGACAAATGATTTAATCATGCCCAAACATCCTTTCAATTGATGAGATAAGAAAAGTGTCCAAAATATCAACATAAACTTGTGCATTTACTGAAGATGTAATGACAGCCATCTCCCCAGTGCCTTTACCTGACATGCAGCCCCATATCATCAATGACTGTGGAAATGTGCATGTTCTCTTCAGGCAGTCATCTTTATAAATCTCATTGGAACGGCACCAAACAAAAGTTCCAGCATCATCACCTTGACCAATGCAGATTCGCGATTCATCACTGAATATGACTTTCTTCAGTCATTCACAGTCCATGATTGCTTTACTTTAGCCCATTGTAACCTTGTTTTTTTCTGTTTAGGTATTAATGATGGCTTTTGTTTAGCTTTTCCATATGTAAATCCCATTTCCTTTAGGCGGTTTCTTACAGTTCAGTCACACACGTTGACTCCAGTTTCCACCCATTCGTTCCTTGTTTGTTTTGTTGTGCATTTCCTGTTTTGGAGACATATTGCTTTAAGTTTCCGGTCTTGATGCTTTGATGTCTTCCTTGGTCTACCAGTATGTTTGCCTTTAACAACCTTCCCATGTTGTTTGTATTTGGTCCAGATTTTAGACACAGCTGACTGTGAACAACAAGCATCTTTTGCAACATTGCATGAAGATTTACCCTCTTTTAAGAGTTGGATAATCCTCTCCTTTGTTTCAATTGACATCTCTCATATTGGAGCCATGATTCATGTCAGTCCACTTGGTGCAACAGCTCTCCAATGTGTGATCACTCCTTTTTAGATGCAGACTAACAAGCAGATCTAATTTGATGCAGGTGTTAGTTTTGGTTATGAAAATTTACAGGGTGATTCCATAATTTTTTCCTCAGAATTGAGTGACTCCTTTATTTTTCCCCTATGCTTGGTTAAAAAAAGTAACCATTACTGACTACCACGTTTTTTGTTCTTGATTTCTTTTAGTGTTTCTTAAAACCAGAAAGTTGCCATTTAAAATGACTTTAGTTTTGTGCCATGTCTGTGATCTGCTTTCTTTCTACAAAATTAAACAACTGAATGAACATCCTCCAAGGCCGGTGATGACATAATTTTTGCCAGGGGTTGTAGTTGCAGCTAGAGAGAAGTCTTAGAGCTTGGAGTGGGAGGTACAGAATAGTGCGGATGTTAGTCAAAAGTTGCTTGAGCATAATGAACGGGTAAGCCGATAAACAGAAATGAGGAAGGAGAAATAGGGAGATGTCACACTGTGGAGAGCTATGTGGTTGAAAACAAGCAATTTAAATTGGATCCTACAATGTATGGGCAGCCAGTGCAATGACTGGCACAGAGCGGAAGTGTCAGAATGCCAATAAGCCAGATAGATGACCCTGGCTGCTGCATTAAGAATGGCCTGGAGAGAGGAAAGTCACGTGAGGGGAAGGCCAATTAATAGAGAATTGCATTAGTCAAGGCGGGAGTGGATCAGGGCAATAGTTAGGGTTTTTGTTGTTTCCATGGTGAGAAAGGACAGATTCTAGAGATGTTCTTCAGGTGCAAGCAACAAGAGGGGGGAAGAGATTGTATAAACAAGGTGAAGGAAAGATTGGCGTCAAACATAGCACCTAGATAGAGCACCTGCTGCCTGGGTGTTATTGTGGTGACATCCACAGAGAGGGAGATGTCAGGTTTAGTGATGTATGTTGATGGCAGTATATTGTTCCTTTCTGTGTATTGGAAAAACACAAAAAAAAAACCGGAGAAAAAAAGGGAAATTGGACAAACTTTTACACAAAACCCCCAAAATGGGCAGGACAAAATTGATGGCACCCTCAGCTTAATATTTGGTGGAAAACCTTTTGAAGTAAATAACTGCAAGCAATGACTTTGTACAACCATAACCAGGTTTCTTACACCGGTCAACTGGAATTTTGTGCAACTCTTCTCTTGCAAACTGCTTCAGGTCACTCATATTTGAAGGGTGCCTTCTCCTAACAGCAATTTTAAGATCTCTACACAGGTGTTCAAAAGGATTTAGATCAGGACTCATTGCTGTTCACTTCAGAACTCCCCAGTGCTTTGTTTCCATCCATTTCTGGCTGCATATAGAAGAATGTTTTGGACCATTGTACTGCTGGAAGATCCATGGGCTAGAACAGAAACTCGAGGATTCAAAATAAATAAGGACACCACGCTAACTAGATATGCATACAATAAAATGAAGGAAGAAGGTAAACATAGAACTGAAATAATCAAAAGGAGTTGACAAACAATGGGTATGACCTGATCAAGAATAATCGTGATCAAATAGCGAAATTGTCAGCAGTGGCACGGTGAGGGTGTCACACAGAGTGATTGAATGCTCATTTGTAAACATACACAAAACCAGCACAATGCCTCCTGTTACCGCAATCTGTCAAGGAGACAGAAGTTTCAGAGAAGATATAAATAAGTGGCAGATATATGAATGAACAGGCCGCACACTTACTGATGATGATGTAGTTGCGGTGGAGGTGCTGGCGCTGTGTTAAGATGAATCAAAGCAGGATCACCAGCGATCCGGACATCCAGGGGTGGGCGGACCAAGAGACAGCGTGGGGCGGCAGAGACACCTGTTGGTGTCGGGAGCGTCCTCCCTAGTCTGTGCCCGGCTGCCGCACACCTAGAACGCCGCTGGCCAGCGCACGTGGGCCGGAAGAGAACCGCTACAGAGCGGTGAGAAAAGGGGGCGGCCTAATCTGGTTGACGTCACCTGGATAGAAAGGGAAGGAGCAGAGGACGGGTGCCGCACATGACCAAAACTGCCTACGCGTTTCAAAGGTCTCCGGACCTTCTTCGTCAGGGTTCTAGAACAGAAACTCAGCTTTGTGACACTGGGCAGTACACTGAAATTCAGCCCCAAAAAACGTTTGAACCTCAAACATATTTGAGAGTAGGTACTGTGTTCTTTTCTTTGTAGGCCTCATTCTATTTTCGGGTAAACAGTAGAATTACATTCTTTACCAAAAAGCTCTTTCTTAGCCTCACTTGTCCACAGAATGCTCTCCCAGAAGGATTTTGGCTTACTCATGTACATTTTGGCAAACTGCAGTCTAGCTTTTTTGTGTCTCTGTGTCAGCAGTGGGTTCTTCTTCGGTCTCCTTTCATACCTTTTCATTTCATTCAAATATCGACGGATAGTTTGAGCTGACACTGATGTACCCATCAGTGAGAGTTTTTTGCATGGTGCTAGCTGGGATCTTACCGAGGTCACGGCAGTTCAGCCCAGCAGAAAACGGAGTCTCAGTGACCGGACGTAACCTCAATGACATCACCACTGGTCACTGAGGCTGCACTCACAGTAGTTCAGTCACCAGTGGTTCTCAGACTGGACAGTCGCATCTTGGCACTGTCCAGATTGAAAACTGTTTATCCCCAAGAAATGTATTAAGGCGTGGGACAGAACGACAGACAGGTATGGTAGGTATATTGTTGTTTTTTAGTTTTAGTTTTATTACAGAAGATCGAGGGCTTTGGTGGAATTAGGCAGGTCGTAAGTATGGTTTTGTTCCCTAATTTGAACTTTTTGTATCTATCCAGCGAAACCCACTGGACCCAAACATCCAGGTGTCCGCTCATCTCTACTAAGGACTTCTTAATTAATCCACAATAGAAAAATGGCTATGCTATTAACCCCTTAATGAACCCAGCTTTTTTTGTTTTTGGGTTTTTCGTTTTTGGCTCCCCTTCTTCCCAGAGCCTTAACTTTCAGACGTCTTAAAACAGTTTTGACATGTTCTTCATGTTCCTGTAGAGAGTCAGAAAAGATTAGTATTATTTTTCCATCAATATTGCCATGTGATGGCTTATTTTTTGAGGAACGAGTTGTAATTTTGAACAACATCATTGGCTTTAGCATGTCATGTACTAGAAAACAAATTCCAAGTGTGGTGAAATTGCAAAAAAAATGCAATCCCACACTTGTTTTTTATTTGGCTTTTTTGCTAGGTTCAGGTCATTACGAGTTCGTAGACACCAAACATTTCTAGGTTATTTTTTGTCTAAGTGGTAAATAAAATTCCAAACGTTGTTAAAAACAAAAAAAATGCACAATTTTCCGAGACCTATAGCGTCTTCATTTTTCGTGATCTGGGGTTGGGTGAGGGCTTACTTTTTGCATGTCGAGCTGTCGTTTTTAATTATACCATTTTGGTGCAGATACATTCTTTTGATCACCCGTTATTGCATTTTAATGCAATGTTGCGGCAACAAAAAAAACGTAATTCTGGCATTTTGAATTTGTTTCTCACTACGCAGTTTAGCGATCAGGTTAATCTTTGGGAAATAAAAATAAAAAATTATTTTTTCAGTAAAAACAATACCCCGAATGTAGTTTTAAACTATGGTTTGGGCTTAGAAGGGAAAGAGAACCAATTAGCTTTTGTAATGTAGATTTTATTTGAATAGATTGTGAGCAAAATTTGCAGAGCCACTAAGAAGCAGGAAGTACATCAATTCCACACAATTGACCACATTTTGCAACCTACACTGACCAAGGAATTCTCTTAACAAAGAGAGTATTTATAAAGCATTTTAAAAGAATAGTTTCCACACAGAATATTATAGGATTGTTCAGTGAAAAACACATACAGTTTTTGTACTTAAATATTATATTAGCTGCTTTTTATTTTATTTTTTGCGTGTCAGTATGATTAAAGAGCTAGCTTTGTACTGTTTTTTTGCATTAATTTTTTACATTGTTCAATGTTGGGGATAAAAAGTTGACAGTTGTATAGATTGGGTTGTTCCAGATGTGAAAATACCAATTTGTGTACATTTGTTTATTGTTTATTTTTGTTTTTTATACAATGCTACTTTTTGGAGGCAAAATAGATTTTTGACATAGTTTGTGCTTTGTGTGTGTAATTATTTGTTACATTTTTGCAAATTTCATTCACTTTTTTAATTTTTTTTCTCAGTCCCACTAATATTTTTTACTTTGATCACTGGTCTGACACACTGCAATACTTCATGAAACTGAACTGTACTGCAGTTCATGAAACCATTCAGTTTTGCACTCCCTATGACAGGGTCTAAAAGGCCACAATGCACTGAGACAATTGCTTGAGGCTTGTGGTGCCATGTCAACTATTGAGACGCATGATTGCAGGGTCCTGATAGGATTTGAGAGAGAGCCATCTTGATATTGCTGGTGCTATTAAAATTGTCAGTAGTCATTAAGGATTTTAAAATGGTGGATACACATAAAAAGGCAAACAAGCGTGCTCTCCTCACAATTGTAAAAGTAATGGAGCTGTAGTAGGAAACATCATGTCCAAACCATAACTAAAAAAAACAATCAATATAGTAACTGTAACAGGAAACAAGACCATCATGTGTGTCTTGGGTAAAGTTTCTCCAAAATTAACTGGATTTAATAATCCGTTGCCTGGATTTGAGCCTTTTTATCTCAACCACTGTGCTAGCACAGGCACGTAGCATATCAGTTAGATGCAAGAGAATTGGTACACAGGAATAGCAATACAATTAGGAGGAGCAGCAGGTAGTATAGTCAGTTGAAAGCTAGAGGAACAGAAACAGCAAAACAATATGGGGGCGGGCAGTAGGTAAGAGAGCTAGACCAATGTCTGGTAGCTCATTAATCTCAGTGATTAGCTCAGTGTGGAGCTAATCAGGAACAACAAGCGCAAGTAGATGAATGAGAAAGGAGCTATCCAGAGTGCTGACTAGCTCAAAGACTAAATATGCTGCTTAGTGCACAGAAATCACTAGGTTTAAGTCCTGACATTTGAATTCAGGAAAATGGAACAAGCCAAATATCTCGCCAACTTAAAAGTTACAAAAGACCACTCCTTGGAGTTTTTAGTGTGTAATTTTGAGTTTATGAGAGAATCACCTGTTATTGGGTCAAGACCCGAGCTCTGCAATTAGGCCAGTACCATCAGCTGGTTTGTTTATGATGTGAATGCTTCCATCTTTACAAACCAAAAGTTTGGTAAGGAAACTCCACTTATAGGCAATCTTGTAGTTTTGCAGGACAGATGTTATTTGAATAAACTAGCACAATGCTTGATTAGTTATTTGTAAAAGATCAGTGCAAAGGCAGATATTTTCAAAAGGATTTTTTGAGAGCTTCTTTTACATGAGAGAAGGTTATCCTTCTCTAGGTATATTATCAGACTGCACTTTCAGTCTTTAGAAACTGTGGGTTCTGTTGATAATAAATTCCTGAATGGCGGGGCGTTCACGTCAGAAAAAATAGTACATAGTAAATATAGGAAAACTGACTGAACAGCAATCTAGTCTGAACTGGTGCTGTTCGTTCAGTTTTCCTATATTTACTATGTACTATTTTTTCTGACGTGAACACCCCGCTTTTCACCATGCTGTGATTTTAATTACATCCAAACACAGTTGGTTCTGACCTTCCTATAAATTCAGGCTTTTCCATGTTATTAGCCATAGGTAAGTGTTCACACTAGGCAGACAGGTCAGGTACCCATCCGATCTGAGATTACCTTGACGTTTGGTGGATGGGCTCACAATTTTTGGCCAAATCTTGTGCTAAGCATCTCATGTGTTTTTTCATAGATTTCACAAGCCATTATGCTATTCACATTTCATGTATCGCACATTTCCTTGCTTTAGTACAGTAAAATTGAGTGCAGCCATTATCTATTTGCTATATAAGTCTTTTTGGTTATGCACCAGTTCAGACTAGATTGCTGTTCAGTCAGTTTTCCTATATGTATTAGGGTAGCAGTCATTTTTTCAGACACTTGTAGCGTGGTATTTCTTATTTATCCAGTTTGTTTTTAATTTATTGGCAGAATAGGCACAGCATCTGTCTGAAATACTAGCAGCACTTGTGTAATCACACTTGTAGTGCCAGTGTGTTTTATTATTATTATTGACTTAAAGAAGTGGTTGCTAGCGGTCCTTCAATATTTTGGGCTGTATGTCGATGAAATGTCTGTTTTTGTATTAAAGAGTTTGAAGGGCTAGAATTTAGCTCTCAAGGCCTGAAACTATAATGTGTTTTTTGGGGATCAATTGGACGCTTTGACATACTTTTGATTTGCAGCACATCAGTTCACCATGAATCTAATTTTTGGGGAATATTTGGCAAAATAGGTGAATTAGAATTCAAAAGATTCACTAACCTCTAACAGTTCTGCTTAATATATTTCACAAAATATCTGTAGAGTCTCACTACACAATGTAGAAATTTTTTCTTTACCTTGACCAGCTATTCTGTAAGGGTATGTGCACACGATGCGGATTTTGCTGCAGATCCGCAGCATTTCCGCAGCTGCGGGTCCGCAGCAGTTTCCCATGCATTTACAGTTCAATGTAAACCTATGGGAAACCAAAAACGCTGTGCACATGCTGCAGAAAAAAAACACGCGGAAGCGCAGCGGTTTACATTCCGCAGCATGTCACTTCTTTCTGCGGATTCCGCAGCGGTTTTACAGCTGCCCCTATGGAAAACCGCAGTGAAAATTACAGAAAAACCACCGTAAATCCGTTGTAAATCCACAATAAATCTGCAGCAAAAACCGCAGTTGCCAGGAATACGTGTGCACATAGCCTAAGAGAATATAAGTAAATCAGAACTGACAACCAATGATTAATTTCCCAAGTTTCTAAACCATTTTTTAGGTCTTTCTTTAGGTCTGTCTATGCTACTAAAACCCTAAATAAGACACTGACAGTTTAGGGCCCCTGGGCAGGTCTTGTCTTATTCTCTCCACTTGGCCACTTGCATACACACTGCACTTTATATGCATATTCATATTAGCACTATACATGATAAATTATAAAAGTAGCACATGCTAATATATTCTTTTTTACACATAATAATAATAATAATAATAATTTTATTTATATAGCGCCAACATATTCCGCAGCGCTTTACAAATTATAGAGGGGATTTGTACAGACAATAGACATTACAGCATCACAGAAACATGATGTCCTCATATGAACTCGAGCGTGGGAACTTTTCCAAGGCTCCATTTCATGAGGACATCTAGCAGAGGGCGCATCACCGCAACTCAAGGTAACTACAGATCACCCAGCTTTCCTTTCAGTACCCGGGGTTTACAGGCACGAGCGAGTGCATTAGCACAGCTCCTGGCTGTAAAATGATTTAACCCCTTCAGATGGATTTACATCGTGGGACATAACGACGGAAGGTATGGAATATTGTTGTTTGTTTTTTTTACTTTGTTTCAGGACAATGGTCTTCAGGTGGATTAAGAGTCTAATAAAATATTAAAACACCCTGTGTCTTTTAATACTTTGTAATCATGTGTGTGTGTTTTATTAACCATTTAGTACTATTGGATTAATAATGGATAGGTGTCATAATTGACGCCTCTCCATTATTAATCTGGCTTAATGTCACCTTACAATAGCAAGGTGACATTAACCCTTCATTACCCCATATCCCACCGCTACACGGGAGTGGGAAGAGAGTGGCCAAGTGCCAGAATAGGCGCATCTTCCAGATGTGCCTTTTCTGGGGTGGCTGGGGGCAGATGTTTGTAGCCAGGGGGGGCCAATAACCATGGACCATCTCTATGATATTAATATCTGCCCTTAGTCACTGGCTTTACCACTCTGGCGGAGAAAATTGCGAGGGAGCCCACGCCAATTTTTTCCGCGATTTAACCCTTTATTTTAGCAGCTACAGCGCCCAAATTTTGCACATACACACTACTAACATTAGTAGTGTGGAATATGCAAAAAAAAAGGGATATGAGATGGTTTACTGTATGTAAACCATGTCTCATATCCTGTCGGGTTTGGGAAGGAGAAATGAAAAGCCGGCAATTGAATTATCGGCTTTTCTCTCTAACACCGGTGCGTATTTCTCGCAGGTCACACTGCTGGTCCGTGTGTAATCCGTATTTTTCTTGCCCCCATAGACTTTAATTGGCGATTTTTTTTGCGCAATACGGTGACAAACGCAGCATGCTGCGATTTTGTACGGCCGTACAAGACCGTATAATACGGATCAGTAAAATACGGCTGATAGGAGCTGGGACATAGAGAATCATTGGGCCGTGTGTAATGCGTATTTTACGGACGTAGTTTATGTGCTCATACGTCCGTAAAACTCGCTAGTGTGAGGCCGGCCTTAGAGTTTTAGGCAGAGAAACTCCTCTGCTGCTAAGCAGTGCTGCCTAAAGCTCACTTATGTCTGCTATACTAAAAGTTCTGAGTTAGAATTTCCAGGACAAAAACACACTTTAAAAAAATAAAAAAATGTATTATCTAGATAAAAATTTACTGATCAAAGACAGATGCACTTACACAACCTCCTGAGTCATAGAAGACAAAATCAAAGGACAAGAAAAAGGACAAAGTTGAAGGACAAGAGATAAAAGAAATAGCGTATCAGCATTATGTGTGTGACACGCTGTGTGACTGGACCTTACCCCCAGGCAAAATGTTTCCGTGATATCAATGATTTTAATGAGAAGTAGCTGTTATCAATTCATTTATCTCTCTTATCTTAGATTGGTTTTCATTCTTTGGTGGAATTACCTGGCATTTAACCCAATCATAAATAGTCTTGCTTAATGCTTAGGTTTATTTTTCCTTCTTCATAATATAAATCCTAAAGATTCTGTAAATGCTACAGCCACAATAATACGGAGACCTCATGAACAAAAGTAATTCATAATGGGAAACAGATACATGGTATGTCTTTTGCTTTATTAGTTTGCTGGGCGCTGTCTGTCTTGAGATTGCATAACAAGCAGTATCTTGAAGAAACTGATCTCCCACTTGATGCACAGTGAGTATATAAATAAAAGAGGGTTTATTTCACTGAAGGATTGCACTCACTGACATGCCGCTCTCGTGTATGTATTAAGGCAAGATACCAATCATGCAAGATAAGAAAATAGCATTTCAACATTGGATGTCAGAAAAACAACCTATCAGCAAGACCATAAATTCACTGCTTTTTTCTACAAACACAATTGCCATTGAAAAGGAGCACAAGGCTTTTGACATGTGTATGGCTGTACTATCAGTTGTATACATTGTGCATATTATAGATCTGTCATCTAAGCCGAAGCATAAAATTGCTATACTTAACAATACTGCCTGCAACAATTAAATGCTTTTGCCAATGCTGTCATCTATGTATAATGTTGTCACAGCTAATTACAGAACGCAGCATGTCATATTCTACCGTGTGACTGTGACACGCCAATATGGAATTTTTATTTCCATTGTCTATAGAGAAATAGCAAGCAAAAATGCTAGAAGCATAGCTCAATAATATCCTTTCACCTGGTTCTTAAAAACAGTTTGTCATCATTACAAAATCTGCTACGCATTTCAGCAGTCAGTAACGGCTACTCAATGACATTTCCCTCGTTTCAAATAAAAGTATAATTACATCAAAGGGCCGCTAGTGTAATCATCGCCCTACAGCAGGATTATTTTTTTTTGTATCTTTCATGTGGAAGATTCCCTCTGTTATATTCCGAACCTCTCTGATACTGTGTGGTAAAATGTTTACATTACTCAAGTGATATAATATGCAAATCAGCGAAGAATAAATACTTTTTAGTAGCCTTTGTTTAATTGCATGTAAAATTTATACACGTATTGTAGTCTTAAATCACCACTCCAGCATATTTTTTATTTTCTGGACTGGAGTAGTACTTCTAATCTAACTTACTTGACCCTACTCTTAGGCAGTGTGCACACGGTGCATTTTCATGCTCAGAAATGGGATAAAAATGCTAGGGAATCCTTATGTCAGCAAATTAAATCAGAATCCTGTAGTGCTGTGCACATAATCAGTAATTCTCTTTGAGTATTTGCAGGGCAGCATGTCAATTCTTTGTGCGGATTTTTTTCCACCCATTGACTTAACTGAATCAGTCAAATTCGCATAAAAAACGCAGGTATAAAAATTTTTGCTTATTTAATGTGATTTTGCAGAGGTTTTACGGACTTCCTATGGTGTTTCCCACATTGTAATCTTTGTGATAGTGTGCTAAACACCAGCATGGCGGTTCTCACCAGTGGTAACATGCACACTGTTGACCCACGGATTACATCCCTGTGTCATCACTGTGACACTTACCAGTGCCTGGGAATCAGTGATACTGTTCTCGCTGTTCCCCAGCACCAGGTGCTGAAGTGAAGACAGCTCACATCACGGTACCCCTGGTCACGCTGCGAACAACGCTAGCAGGAGACACTGTTGAGATTTGTATTGTACTTTTAACAGCAAGAGCAAGCAGCGACTGATGGGAGTTTTCATAAGCTGCCATCTGCGCTAGAAACAGATAAACATGACAAGGTGTTTCCTGTATTTTTGATAACCAGCCAGGCAAAACTGACAGCTGTGTGCTTCAACTCTCATCTGTCAATTTCAGCAGGGCTGGTTATCAAGACTAGAGAGGTCCCCATGCGATATTTTTTCATTATTTAAGTAAATGATAAAAAATAGCTTTGGGTCCCACCCAATTTTGACAACCAGCCAAGCTAATGCAGACAGCTAGGAGCATGTATTCCCAGGCTGGCAAGGAACCATGGATATTGGCCTCCCCAGCCTTAAAATATCAGCCCACAGCTGCCCCAAAAATGGCAGCACCGTCTTGCGATGCATGGCTCCCCATCACTGTCCTGGTATGTGGCTCCCCCAGTCGCTGTCCTGGTATGTGGCTCCCCCATTTTGTCCTGGTATGCGTTGCTCCCCTGTCCTGTCCAGGTATGTGTGGCTCCCCCATCCTGTCCTGGTATATGTGGCTCCCTCATTCTGTCCTGCTATGTGTGGCTCCCCCCATCCTGTCCTGTATGTGTGGCTCCTCCTGTTGTATGCATTGATCCCCCAGTCCCGCATTGCTCACCCCCCGTCCCATTGCTTTATGCATGGCTCACCCCCCATCCTGTCCTGGTATGCGTGGCTCTCCCTGTTGTATGCATGGCTCCCCCAATTCAGCATGACTCACCCCCTGTTTCATCATTGTATGCATGGCTCACACCCCCCATCCTACTCATCCTCCTCGCACCGTCGCTGCATCTCCATGTCCTGGTGCCGCAGCTCTCCAGTGCTAAGCGGTCACGTGGTACCACTCACTAAGGTAATGAATATGCGTTCCATGGCTATGGGAGTGGAGACTCGTACATATTAATTACCTTAATGAGCGGTACCACGTGACCGATGAGCACAGGAAGAGCTGCCGGTGCTGGGACGGAGATGCAGGGACAGAGATGCAGCGACGGAGATGCGGCAACCGCGTGAGGAGGGTGAGTATGATATCTTCCTTTAGCTGGCTCCTGCCGCTGCTCCACCGCACCCCCTCCCCTGCTGGCTTTCTGGACAGTGACTCGTGTATAAGCCTAGGGGGGCATTTTCAGCACAAAAAATGTGCTGAAAATCTTGGCTTATACAGGAGTATATATGGTATACTTCCAAGTGCAGATACAATTTGAAAATGCTTTAATCCCTTCATCTATCACAGTAAATATTTGCTGTAATTGATAAAAGAGCTATTGATGGATTTTGACAGAAAGTCTGTTGTCTACAGAAAAGCTTTACAAATCTATGAAATTCCTCCAACACTAAAGGACTGAAAGTTTTGATTTGCTTTGTGTCTGAATGGAAAATAGTGAATAACGTACTAAATAAATCACAACCATGGTCATATTGATATAATGAGATAAATACAAGCCATGGTCATATTGATATAATGAGATAAATACAAGCAGACTTTAGCAAAGATTTTAAGTTTATTGTTGTTTTTTCAAGGATTAGCATCTTCAGTCAGCTTGCCAAACCCTTTGCTGCCCTGTGCTACTTAGGTATGTTTTATCATAATCATTTACATCAGCAAGATGCAAGAGATCCTTAGGGTAATTTGCATTTTACGTTTCAAAGCAGATAGTAATGATGAGGATGCTGAACTAGGGCTCTCATTTGCGCTGTGCCACTATGTATGTAGTGTCCAATGTCACTGTACCTGGCTTTTATGATAAATTGTCCTCATTATGCCCCACTGCTTTCATGGTTCAAGTTGTAATCAAAATGAGTTTCACTTTTTGCTTACAACAACATAATTGGAAACAAATTTGATCTTTTTAACAGAGCACGCAGGGCTGTGGTGAACTTTCCGTCTTTTGGAGTAAAGCACTTAGACATATTTATACATTAACCACCCATTACGGCAACCAGAGACCTTTGTTATAAGGTATGTTTTGCTTAGCTAAAACATTTCAGCATCACAAACTGCTCCTCAAAGGTTAATGGATTTTGAATTCACGCCAAATGATCCTTTCAAATAACATCTTCTACAGGATGTCAACAATGGTTTTCAGCTTTTTATTTGATACTACTTTACTTTGTCTGCTTTAATTGAAAAAGCAAGATGGCATTGGTATACTTGCCATTTTCATCAAATTGAAAAGATCCCTCTGTCTTAGCTATCATATAGAGGAGAGGTGTCCATACGGAAGATATACGGGAGGGGATAATCTTCTTGGAAGAAACATTGCAGATCAGAAGCCATACAAAGAAACAGCAGGGGCCCGAGGGCTGGTAGATAGTCAGAACTCATGGAAAGGGCTCCTTTCCACTTGCGAGATAAATGTCCATGTCTCGCATGTGAAAACCAAGCTCTGGAGCCGGCACTCCAGAGCGGAGAGTGTGGCTGCATAGCAACACATGCAGCCGCACGCTCCGCTCCCAAGTGCTGGCGCTAGAGCTTGATTTTCACATGCGAGACACGGACGTTTATCTCGCAAGTGGAAAGGAGCCCAAAAGAATATGCCCCAACCCCCAGCTAATGATTACCCACAGTATGGCTCCTATTGTGTGCTGGATATATCTAAATGTATACAGTGCGTGTAATATTGCTCCAGGAAGCAGCATGCCTAGGAAAAATAATGTGAGTAATTAGCAAAATAATTAGTCATGTGTTCAATATCAGAGAATTACATTCCACATTTTAATATGGAAAAAAGCAGTTGTTCAAAAAACAACTCACTTCAGTTATAGCGTTTTCTTTATCCCCTTAACCCCTTAACGTTCGCCGATGCACCTTTTAACGACAGCAGTTAAGGGTACTTAAACCACAGTGTTGGTGAGTAATGGCGCTGTGGAAAAAGTGTATAGCACCCCCAGAATCAGAATTTCTCCTGGTTCTTGGCTGTCGGGGGTAGCTGAGACCCCAGATAAGATGATTTGGGTCTGTTTTTACTGACCATGGTGTTGCGATTGCCGTTATTAATAGTATAAAGGCGACTGCAAAATAAAAGTGTGATTTTCCATTTAATTTCTCTCTCCTCTGATGTGATCGCTCATCAGAGGAGAGAGAAACAGGGCCCCCTGGTCCCCCGAATACCCCCGGTACCTTTGGTGCCCCTGCCATCCCGGTGTGATGTCCCCTGGGCCACCGAAGTCTTCTTCTGGGAGAAAATGGTGGGCGCATGCACAGTGCGCCCACTGAGATCTGCAGGTCGGCACCCGGCAACAATAGGAAATTTGTCAGATTGCTTCATTTTGATCACTGTGTTAGACCCTATCACAGTGATCAAAATAAATACAAGAAAATAAAACCCCCTTTTATCAACTCCTTAACTAGGGAAAAATAATAAAATAAAAAAATATTTATTTTCATTTTTTCGTTAGGGTTAGAGTTGTGCTAAAGTGAGTTGGGCTAAAGTGAGTTGGGCTAAAGTTACGGTTAGGGTTGGGCTAAAATCAGTTGGGCCAAAGTTAGGGTTAGGGATAGTGTTAGGATTAGCTTTAGGGTTAGTGTTAGCATTAGGGTTAGCGTTAGGGTTAGCATTAGGTTAGTGCTAGCGTTACGGTTAGGGTTAGTGTTAGCTTTAGCGTTAGGGTTAGCATTAGGATTAGTATTAGTATTAGGGTTAGCGTTAGCGTAGGGTTAGAGTTAGGGTTAGCGCTAGGGTTAGCATTAGTGTTAGCGTTAGGATTAGCATTAGCATTAGTGTTAGGTTTAGGGTTAGCTTTAGGGTTAGCATTAGCGTTAGGGTTTGCATTTGGGTTAGGGCTAGGTTTAGGGCTAGGGTTAGGGTTGGGGTTAGGGTTAGGAGTCTGTTAGGTTTACGATTGTGGTTAGGGTTAGGTTAAGAGTTAGGGGTGTGTTGGGGTTAGGGTTGTGGTTATGATTACGGTTAAGGTTGAGATTAGGGTTAGGGGTATCTTGAGGTTAGGTTTGTGGTTAGGGTTATGGTTAGGGTTGGGATTAGGGTTATGGGTGTGTTGAGGTTAGAGTTGTGGTTAGGGTTAAACTTAGGGTTGGGATTAAGGGTAGTGGTGTGTTGGGCTTAGGGTTGGAGATAGATTTAGGGATTTCCACTTTTTAAGTACATCAGGGCATCTGCAAACGCGACATAGCGCCAACATTGATTCCAGTCAATTTTGCGTTCCAGAAAGCGAAACGGTGCTCCCTCCCCTCTGAGCCCTGCCATGCACTTAAACAGTGGTTTAACTCCACATATGGGGTATCAACATACTCAGGACAAATTGCACAACATCTTTCAGGGTCTAATTTCTCCTGTTACCCTTGGGAAAATAAAAATTGGGGGCAAAAAGATCATTTTTGTGGAACATATGATTTTTATATTTGACGGCTCTACGTTATAAACTTCTGTGAAGCACCACACATCTAGATAAGTTCCTTTGGGGGCCTAGTTTCCAAAATGGTGTCACTTGTCAGGTGTTTCCACTTTTTAGGCACATCAGGGGCTCTCCAAACGTGACATGGCGTCCGATCTCAATTCCTGCCAAAACTACGTTGAAAAAGTAAAACGGCGCTCCATCCCTTCCGAGCTCTGCCATGTGCCCAAACAGTTGTTTTTTCCCCCACATACTCAATATCAGCGTATTCAGGAGAAATTGCACAACACCTTTTGTTGTTCATTTTCTCTTTTTTCACTTGTGAAAATAAAAAAATTTGGTTCTGAATTAAAATGCTTGTGAAAAAAGTTAAATGTTCATTTTTTTCCTTTCACATTGCTGCAGTTCCTGTGAAACACATAAAGGGTTAATAAACCTTTTGAATGTGCTTTTGAGCACATTGTGGGGTGCAGTTTTTAGAATGGTGTCACTTTTGGGTATTTTCTGTCATGTACACCCCTCAAAATGACTTCAAATGTGATGTGGTCCCTAAAAAAATGGTGTTGTATAAATGAGAAATCGCTGGTCAACTTTTAACCCTTATAACTTCCTAACAAAAAAAAATTGTTTCCAAAATTGTACTGATGTAAATTAGACATGTGGAAAATGTTAATTATTAAGTATTTTGTGTGACATATCTCTCTGATTTAAAGGCATAAAAATTCAAAGTTTGAAAATTGCAAAATTTTCACCAAATTTCCATTTTTTTCATAAATAAACGCAAGTCATATTGAATAAATTTTATCGCTAAATGAAGTACAATATGTTATGCAAAAACAATCTCAGAATCAGTGGGAATTGTTGGAACATTCCAGAGTTATAACCACATAAAGTGACAGTGGTTAGAATAGTTAAAATTGGCCTGGTCAGTAAGCACCAAATTGGCTCTGTCACTAAAGGGTTAAAGACCAGTCAATATTGTGTTTTTTTGCTTTTGTTCTTCTTTTTCTCTTCTTCCATGAGCCAGAACTATATCTGCATCAATATAGTTGAAGGCTTGTTTTTTTATGGGATGAGTTGCAGTTTTGAATGATACAATAAATTTTACCATTAAATTTCCTGAAAAACTGGGAAAAAATTGCAAGTGGAATGAAATGGTGAAAAAACGCATGTATTTTAGTTTTATTTTTGCGGAGTCCATTGTTTACAGTAGCTCAATTTTTTTTTTACTTTATTTTTCACTTTCATAGGGCTTGAACCTGAAATTATCCCATCACTTATATTGCACACAGAAACACACTTGTTTTGCAGTATACTGTAAAAATTGCAGTCTCCAATGAGTACCACTATGGCAGTGACAGGGACATTCAGCAAGCCCCCGGCTGGCATGGTGTCCTATTGGCGTCCAGTGATCTTGTCGCAAGGGTCGATTGGAGCTGGTGCACATGCGCAGGTAATGATGTAATTTAAATGAAGCTCTCAGAAATTGACAGTGGCAACTAAATGGTAAACAGCAGCCATTGGAGTTTAGATTTGCTAACATAGCTAGGCATTGATCTTGTGTGGAAGAATCTAAGCTCCTAGGCTCCTTACACACAAAGAAAGCATGTGGGCTAATTCTATATGCTGGGTGCAGTTGCTTGTTTCCAGGGGCTCTATAAAACACCAGAATGAAAATATTAACATGCAGCTTCTCTGCCCTAATGTGCAACATGGGCAGCTTTGCCTAGCACATATAATGCTTTACTTAAGGCATTGCCAGGCAGAAAATGAGAATATATATTCAGGAATACACCAGTGATTGTTTGGATCAGCTTGTCCCCTCAAGCTGTAAACTGTGTCTATGATTAACCACAGTGACAGTGGCCACAGATCAGCTCTGATATTGGCATTATAAGTTTAATGTATAATGGCCTATGAAATCTGCCTTGAAAATATTAAAAACAATAATACAATCAAAAAGATATAAGGCAAAAAGAAAAGATAAATCATTAAATTAATGAAATCTAAACATGTTAATACTAAGAAGGAGCACAAAGGAGGTGAGTTATGACCACCATATACATATATATATACACAGGTGCTTCTCGCAAAATTAGAATATCATCAAAAAGTTAATTTATTTCAATACAAAAAATGAAACTCATATATTATATAGAGTCCTTACAAACAGATTGATCTATTTCAAGTGTTTATATGATTATGGCTTACAGCTAGTGTTGAGCGATACCGTCCGATACTTGAAAGTATCGGTATCGGAAAGTATCTAATCCGATACCGATACCCGATACCAATACAAGTCAATGGGACTCAAGTATCGGACGGTATCCCTGATGGTTCCCAGGGTCTGAAGGAGAGGAAACTCTCCTTCAGGCGCTGGGATCCATATCAATGTGTAAAAGAAAGAATTAAAATAAAAAATAGGGATATACTCACCCTCCGACGCAGCCTGGACTTTACCGCCGTAAACGGGAGACGTTGTACCTAAGAATGCGCGCTTGAAGGGCCTTAGATGAGGTCACTGCGCTCTGATTGGTCCGTAGCAGTCGCGTGACCGCTACGCGACCAATCACAAAGCAGTGACGTCTTCTAAGGTATTTCAAGCGCTTGAAAGACCTTAGGTGACGTCACTGCTTTGTGATTGGTCGCGTAGCGGTCACGCGACCGCTACGGACCAATCAGAGCGCAGTGACCTCATCTAAGGCCCTGCAAGCGCGCATTCTTAGGTACAACGGCTCCCGATTACGGCGGTAAAGTCCAGGAGCCGCCGGAGAGGTGAGTATATCCCTATTTTTTATTTTAATTCTTTATTTTACACATTGATATTAATCCCGATACCGATTCCCGATATCACAAAAGTATCGGATCTCGGTATTCGAATTCCGATACCCGCAAGTATCGGCCGATACCCGATACTTGCGGTATCGGAATGCTCAACACTACTTACAGCCAATGAAAACCCAAAAGTCATCTCAGTAAATTTGAATAATTAACAAAATACCTGTAAAGGCTTTCTCAGCACTTGAAAAGGTCCCTTAGTCTGTTTCATTATGCTCCACATTCATGGGGAAGACTGCTGACTTGACAGATGTCCAGAAGGCAGTCACTGACACACTCTACAAGAAAGGTAAGCCACAAAAGGGCATTGCTAAAGAACATGGCTGTTCATAGCCAAGTATATTAATGGAAAGCTGAGTGGGAGGAAAAAGTGTGGTAGAAAAAGGTGCACAAGCAACCAGGATGACCGCAGCATTGAAAGGATTGTTAAGAAAAGGACATTCAAAAATTTGTGGGAGATTCACCAGGAGTGTACTGCTGCTGGAGTCATTGCTTCAAGAGCCACCACACACAGTCATATCCAGGACATGGCCTGCAAGTGTCAGATTCCTTGTGTCAAGCCACTCATGACCAATAGACAACTCCAGAAGCCTTTTGCCTGAGCCAAGGAGAAAACAAAAACGGACTGTTGCTTAGTGGTCCAAGGTGTTGTTTTCAGATGAAAGTAAATTTTACATTTCATTTGGAAATCAAGGTCCCAGAGTCTGGAGGAAGAGTGGAAAGGCACACAATCCTGGCTGCTTCAGGTCTAGTGTGAAGTCTCCACAATCAGTGATGGTTTGGGGAGCTTTGTTATCTGCTGGTGTAGGTCCACTGTGTTTTATCAAGACCAAAGTCTGTGCAGCCGTCTACCAAGAAATTTTAAGGCACTTTATGCTTCCCTTTGCCGACAAGCTTTTAGGAGATGGAAATTTCATTCTCTAGCGGGACTTGGTACCTGTCCACTCTGCCAAAAATACCAATACCTGGTTTACAAACATCAGTATCATTTTACTTGATTGGCCTCGCCTGACCTTAACCCCATAGAGAAACTATGGGGTATTGTCAAGGGGAAGATGAGAGATGACAGATGCCAGACCTAACAATACAGATGAGCTGAAGACTGCTATCAAAGCAACCTGGGCTTCCAAAACAGCTCAGCAGTGCCACAGGCTGATCGCCTCCATGCCACAGCATCGATGCAGTAATTGATGCAAACCAAGTACTGAGTGCTGTGTAAAAAAAAAATCAGAAAATCAATATCTCAGTCAGGACTCTATGTCCACACCAAAACCAATGACAGATGTTAGTATAACAGTTAATGCCATCAATGGATATTGTACAGGTACACCCCCTTATTTTTAGGATATATCAAAACATCAAATCATATTGCTACTCAATGTCATCCAAATGCATCCCTTCATAAGTCAACGCTGGACTATGAGGATAGGGGACTGGCCCGGTGGTGCTGCAGACTATATTGCTTAAATACACCAAATCTGATGAAGCTAAGTAGCCCTTTGTTATCTATTTCACTCCTGATGAACCTCTTAGAATTGGAAGAGGGGAAACGCATTGAGTTATGAAGGGATGACATCTGTCATTGGTTTTGGTGTGGACATAGAATCCTGACTGAGATATTGATTTTCAGATTTTTTTTATCTGTTCTGACGAACACATTCATCTAAAAAATCATGTGGTATCCTATCTGATATTGGTATGAAGTATGATTGAGTATCACAGCCAGGGATCCTCCTATTGATAAGAGTACCCTAAGGGCACCCCTGGGGGATATATACTTTTTTGACACTTTAAAGCACTATAGCACCTTTACCTATTTTTCTGGGCCTCATCTGTCTAATAAGGGTCAGATTAGAGGACAGTCGTCGTGGAGCAGGGGCGCCATTAGCGCACTACAATAGGGTGCTAACCCCTGCTGACAGGAAGGAATAGATAGTCATTAATACAGGTCTGCCAACTTACCTATATTGACTCAAGACACTCTTAGGGTACTGTCTCACAGTGGCACTTTGGTCGCTACGACGGCACGATCCGTGACGCTCCAGCATCACTCCATTATTGCTCCAGCATCGTAGACTGCGGTCACACTTCGCAATGCACGGCGCTGGAGCGATAATTTCATGATGTATTTGCGATGTAGAAGCCATTGGTTACTGTGCGCACATCGTATACAATATCATGCACACCTTTGTTACACGATGCGATCATGCCGCCACAGCGGGACACGACACGAAAGAAAGTTTCAAACGATCTGCTACGACGTACGATTCTCAGCGGGGTCCCTGATAGCAGTAGCGTGTCAGACACAGCGAGATCATAAGTATATTGCTGGAACGTCACGGATCGTGCCGTCGTAGCGACCAAAGTGCCACTGTGAGACGGTACCCTTAGTGGGGCACTGTTTGCATGATTTATTTCTTCATTCCCCACCCCAGCAGGGCCCAGTAGGGGTAGCAGGGAGAGTCGATGAGGAGTTGGGGCGCCAATGTGCAGGTGATAGGGTGCCAACCTCCGCTGGTAGGTAGGGAGTGTATAGTGTAGTGTACGGCCTGGCACCACCCTGGCCTTTCCTATAGTATGCTGTTGTTGTGGTGATGGTTTAAGTAGTGCACATATGTGGTTGTTTTATAGATTGGGTTCATAAAAGTTAATTTTTATCTTTTGAATTTTGGGGATTCTTCTGTGAATTTTTAATTGTAAAATTCCATGAATAAATTCTCTGTACCAGTCCAAATCAAAAAAATATCATCTATGTATCTCCACCACGCAGCTACATAGCTGAAGTGGTGGGATACATAGATGAAACTCTCTTCAAGAGTACTCATAACAATATTTGCATATGGGGGCGCCATGTTAGCGCCCATGGCGACTCCCCGCAATTGCAAATAATAAGTGTCTCCAAACAAAAAATATTTTTTAGTCAATATTAATTCAAGCAATTGTAAGATACATTTTTTAGTTTCTTCAGAATATTGAGTAGTCTTTAGTTTTCTATTAACTGCATCCAAACCTTTACTATGTTCAATAGATGTGTACAAAGATGTCACATCAAATGAAGCTAGTATCACTTCACCCATTATTTCTATTCCACCAATTTGCGTACTCAAACAAAAAGACAGTCCCTTATTCAAAACTGATATTTGATTTTCTGTAAGAGTCTTACTTGAAATATTTACAATTAAGCTTGTTCTTTGCTCCTTGTCGCCATCTGCTTTTCTACTGGTGATTTGTTTTTCCCTCTTTTCTCTTTTTTGCTGTCTCCGATGCTTTTTTCCTCCCCTTTTTCTGCTGTTTTCATTTTTTCTTTCAAGGGATCTGATCCTAAAAAAAAAACAAAGTTAGGTGACAAATTTACATTACTATGTAATTTAGACTCATTTCTCATTGACAAGTAACCAGTAATTGTTTTCATATTTTTCTTTGGACTTGTTAATATCATGGCTAAACATACTTATGGTCTTTTGGTATTTTACAGGTGACGGGAGAGATATGGGGGATTGTCCACCCCCTAAGATCTCTGTGTCCTTGTACTGGTTCGTGATGCCCCACTTAATTAGGGAGGGTATCTCAGACCATCTATTACCTTATATTGGACTTATGTCATGACCATAGTGCCAGCATGATATTGCAGACATTGAGATTTATCTCTTTTTATATGTATAAATAAATATGAGTGCATCTCTATAAAAGAATATGGCGTCTGAACAGCCTTGCACAGATATGGACCGCAATAATGGTCATTAAAATATATCGTAATTTATGCGCAATAACATTAGAAGGAGGCTGGAGGTCGACACTGAATAAAATATAAACACTAGTTTTATTTAACTTTATTTCCGAAAAGTTTTGTGGTAATCCTCTTCTTGGGGAGAGATATACCTTAACCAATATGGCGCCGGTGTTTTCAGAGTGGTTGTGCGCGGACGTGGACCATAATGCTGTGGGTCTCGGTATAGACGTCATTGACATGCGAAGTAACTCCAGGAAGACGCTGGCAACTCAATGCACCCTGAGATATATTTGTGTGTTTTAGTTTTGTTTTCATCAGATTGGGACACCTGATTTATTTTAATTGATTATTTAGTACATTTTGATATCCACGCTGCACTTTATGCGATTCATATATTAATAACACATTTTTGTGTGTTTATTGAAAAAGCACTCATGCACTTTATTGGACTATATATGCACTAGTGGCTAAAAAAATATAAATATTGATAATAATTTATTAATGAAGAACATGTGTATTTGTTATATAAACTGTTAGGAGTCGAGTTCCTGCCGCTGCACAGGCGGAATCTCAAACCATGTCTGCTGCAGTCTCCCATTCTGCATCAGCCGCATGGAGCCTGCTCAGCGGAGATGTCGGTCCCAGCGTCTCACCGAATCTGAAACTGTGCAAAGGGTTACTGCTGCCTCTCCAGGCTCTGCTATTGTACCCTGCACTGGTCTGCAGTGAGCAGGCTTTTCTGGGACTAAGTCCTGCTTGGCACACACTGAGCATGCCCAGGGTAAGAACTCTCAATGGAGATCAAGGGTCACATGCTCAGGTACTGCAGCAACTTCCATTGGTCCTCCAGGAAGGTCCTGTACCTGATCAAGTTCTGTGGCAGTCTTCCATTGGTCCTTCTGGGAAGGTCCTGAAGTTGCTGCAGCTATAAAAGGTTCTCATGACCGCACGGCCATGCGCTACTATCAATTTATGTATGAGTTTAGTGCCAGTGTGGTTGTGTTTGTATGCAGGGTGGCAGACTGGGCGGTGGAGGCACGTGAGATTTAAGACCGCACACAGGATGCCATCCGGGCATCCAAGGAGAGAATGAGGGTTTCTGCTGATACACACCGGCGCCCTGCTCCAACCTTTGCTCCTGGAGACTTAGTGTGGCTCTCTGCCCGTAACATCAGGCTGTGAGTTGAGTCCACTAAGTTTGCACCTAGCTACATTCAAGGTTCTTGAACAGGTCAACCCTGTGGTCTACCATTTGGCCATTCCTCCGCGCCTTGGTATCACCGACACTTTCCACATCTCTCTCTTAAAGCCCGTCCATTTGTCCCGGTTTTCTGAGTCATCTGCCGGGATGAGTTTCAGGTGAATGCTATCGTGGGTGCAAGGTGGTATGTGGCAAGAAATTTTATCTGGTGGACTGGAATGGTCACGGCCCAGAGGACAAAACCTGGGAACCTGTGGAGCACATTCGGGCTCCGCTGCTCATTGCAGCTTTTGAGCATAGCGAGGCTCAAGGAGGGGGGCCCTAGGAGGGGGGGTAATGTTAGGAGTCGAGTTCCCGCCGCTGTACAGGGGGAATCTCGAACCATGTCTGCTGCGGTCTCCTATTCTGCTTCAGCTGCAGTGGAGCCTGCTAAGTGGAGACGTCGGTCCCAGCGTCTCACTGAATCTGATACTGTGCAAAGGGTTACTGCTGCCTCTCCAGGCTCTGCTATTGTACCCTGCACTGGTCTGCGGCGAGCAGGCTTTTCTGGGACTAAGTCCTGCTTGACACACACTGAGCATGCCCAGGGTAAGAACTCTCAATGGAGATCAAGGGTCATATGCTCAGGTACTGCAGCAACTTCCATTGGTCCTCCAGGAAGGTCCTGTACCTGATCAAGTTCTGTGGCAGTCTTTCATTGGTCCCTCTGGGAAGGTCCTGAAGTTGCTGCAGCTATAAAAGGTTCTCATGACCGCACGGCCATGCGCTACTATCAATTTATGTATGAGTTTAGCGCCAGTGTGGTTGTGTTTGTATGCAGTCAGGGACCCGGCTGAAATAAGCCCCTAGAATGCTGGCACCTCCGGCGAGGAGTTTCGTGTGTGTGTATTCAGGGACCTGGCTGAAATAAGCCCCTAGAATGCTGGCACCTCCGGTGAGGAGTTTCATGTGAGTGGATTCAGGGCTGGCGTATAGCCATAGAATTCCGGCTCCACCGGAGAGGAGCTGCGTGTTTGCATTTGACTGCATGACCACTACCTGCTCTACTAAGTAGCCTGTGTTCCTCTTTGAGCTAAACAGGGCACATCGTTCTCTTTGCTAACAGACTCTGTGAAGTAACATAATTTGTCTATACCACTATTTTGTACCGCCATATCTAGCAACAGGTTCTTTCCTGCATGGTGGATCCCGGGTTGCGAACGCACCTACTATTTCTAATAAATATATATTCGGTGCGTTCCGCCAACGCTAACATAAACTCACTTCATTTGTATGTTCATTGCTTGAAAAAGGATACCATATCTGAAATGTTGCCATGCCATTCAGGCATTAACCCCTTCCCGATAGTGTTGAGCGATACCGTCCGATACTTGAAAGTATCGGTATCGGAAAGTATCGGCCGATACCGGCAAAGTATCGGATCCAATCCGATACCGATACCCGATACCAATACAAGTCAATGGGACTCATGTATCGGACGGTATCCCTGATGGTTCCCAGGGTCTGAAGGAGAGGAAACTCTCCTTCAGGCCCTGGGATCCATATTAATGTGTAAAATAAAGAATTAAAATAAAAAATATTGCTATACTCACCTCTCCGACGCAGCCTGCACCTTACCGAGGGAAGCGGCAGCGTTCTTTGTTTAAAATTTGCGCTTTTCTTTCCTTTACGTGAAGTCCCGGCTTGTGATTGGTCGCGTGCCGCCCATGTGGCCGGGACGCAACCAATCACAGCAAGCCGTGACGTAATTTCAGGTCCTTCAGGATTTTATAATTACGTTCCGGCGTTGTGATTGGTTGCGTCGCAGTCACATGGGCGACGCAACCAATCACAGCAAGCCGTGACGTAATTTCAGGTCCTTCAGGATTTTAAAATTACGTCCCGGCTTTGTGATTGGTTGCGTCGCGGTCAACCAATCACAAGCCGGGAGGCTGGACACGCGCGCATTTTAAAATGCGCGCTTGTCCAACCTCCCGTGACGTCCCGGCTTGTGATTGGTTGCTTCGCGGTCAACCAATCACAAGCCGGGAGGCTGGACACGCACGCATTTTAAAATGCGCGCTTGTCCAACCTCCCGTGACGTCCCGGCTTGTGATTGGTTGCTTCGCGGTCAACCAATCACAAGCCGGGAGGCTGGACACGCGCGCATTTTAAAATGCGCGCGTGTCCAGCCTCCTGTGACGTCACGGCTTGTGATTGGTTGCGTCGCCCATGTGACAGCGACGCAACCAATCACAAAGCCGGGACTTCACGTAAGGAAAGAAAAGCGCGAATTTTAAACAAAGAACGCTGCCGCTTCCCTCGGTAAGGTGCAGGCTGCGTCGGAGAGGTGAGTATAGCAATATTTTTTATTTTAATTCTCTCTTTTACACATTTTTACATTAATGTTGTTTCGATACCGATACCACAAAAGTATCGGATCTCGGTATCGGAATTCCGATACAGCAAATATCGGCCGATACCCGATACTTGCGGTATCGGAATGCTCAACACTACTTCCCGACCTTTGGCGCCACGTAGGCGTTATGAAAGTCGGTGCCAATCCGACCCATGACGCCTATGTGGCGTCATGGCGGGAATGCTTCCCTGCGGGTCCGGTGACCGGGGTCATTCAAATGTCACCGTACTCGCAGGTATAGGGGGACCTGTACTTCACCCCACGGGGGTGGCTTTGCCCCCCCGGGTCTACGATCGCTCCTGGCAACCTTTTTTTAACCCCCTCCAGCTCTGATTGGAGCTAGCGTCCTTGTGACGCTAGCTCTCCAATCAGACCTGGAGGGGCGGAGTAAAATATATCTGTCCTCGTTCTCCAGACTCATCCCATTGCTGGAAGCTGGAGAACGAGGACCCTCCCCTCATACCTCCCGCCGATCGCCGCCGATTGCCACCGCTGCCGCTGCTCTGCCGCTGCTCCTGCTGCCTCTGCCGCCGCCTGTGCTCCTGCCGCCGCCGCTGCCGCCTGTGCTCCTGCTGCCGCCGCCAGGTACTCCCCTCTCTGCCATCCACCTCTGCGCTCTGCCCCCCTGATCACCCTCCCCCCGATCTTACCCCCTGCCCCCCTTTTCAACCCCCCCTGCTGCTGCTGCCAGCTCCATCACCCCAGCTCCCCTAGCTCCTGACAGCCCCCGCCTGCCCCCTGGTGATCACCCCCTGCCCCCCTGATCACCCCCTGCCCCCCTGATCACCCCCTGCCCCCCTGATCACCCCCCTGCCACCCTGATCACCCCCTGCTGCTGCCGCAGATTTCATCTGCTCCTGCTGCATTGCCTCAGCCCCCCCGTGCCTGACAGCCCCCTCCTGCCCCTCGGTGTTCACCCACTTCCCCCCTGATCACCCACTGCCCCCCTGATCACCCCCTGCCCCCCTAATCACCCCCGATCACCCCCTGCTGCTGCCGCTGATTCCACCTGCTGTTGCATCACTTCTGCCCCCCGCACCTGACAGCCCCCTCCTATCCCCCGGTGATCACCCCATGCCCCCCTCATCACCCCCTGCCCCCCTAATCACCCCCTGCCCCCCTGATCACCCCTTGACCCCCCTGATCACCCCCCCATCCCCCTGATCACCCCTGCTGCTGCCGCTGATTCCTTTTGCTGCTGCTACTGCATCGCCTCTGCCCCCCGCGCCTGACAGCCCCCTCCTGCCCCCCTGATCAACCCCCGTCCCCCTGATCACCCCCAGTCCCTCTGATCACCCCCCGTCACCCTGATCACCCACCGTCCCTCTGATCACCCCCTGCTGCTGCCGCAGATTCCATCTGCTGCTGCTACTGCATCGCCTCTGCCCCCCCATGCCTGACAGCCCCCTCCTGTCTCCCGGTGTTCACCCACTGCCCCCCTGATCACCCACTGCCCCCCTGATCAACCACTGCCCCCCTGATCACCCCCTGCCCCCTGATCACCCCCTGCCCCCTGATCACCCCCTGCTGCTGCTGCCGCCGATTCCATCTGCTGCTGCATTGCCTCTGCCCCCCGCGTGCCTGACAGCCCCCGTGCACCTGACAGCCCCCTCCTGCAGTGGATAGTTTCACCAAACACTCACACATACACACACGCACACTATAATAAAGGTTTTTTTACACACACCACACACACAATGTCCCGCTCATCCCAGTCATCCCAGTCACAAAGGCTGTACTCAGCTGAGGAGGCATATCCCTTTCTTGCCTCCGAAGCTGATAGTGAGGGAGAGGACCCCACTTTTCTGTATTCCTCCCACTCTTCCTCCTCCAGTGACACGGACTCGCCACCCCCAAGATGTCGCAGGACGAGAAATCGCCCGGAGCCCAGCGGATGAGAGCCGGAGCCCAGGGGAGAAGACACACAGCCAAGGGTAAGTAACCCCCAACCTAGTGCTAGTCACACCCAACCTAGCACTAGTGCCCCCACCTGGACCCCCGTCCCTGAAAATTTTGCTCCACGGATTCCTGATTTCATTCCCCAATCAGGAATCCAATTTGAGACTGCCAACCTCAGGGAAATAGACTTTTTCAAAGTCTTTTTCTCCGAGTCAATTGTCAGTCTCATGGTGGAGCAAACAAATTTGTACGCCCTGCAATTTTTTGCCGAAAACCCAAGTTCATCATTTACTACTTGGAATCCCGTTGACTGATGAAATATTGGGGACTGGTCCTTCACATGGGGATTGTGAAGAAACCAGAAATTCGCCAATACTGGAGTACTGATATTTTATATCAAACTCCAATATATGGCATGGTTATGATTCGCAAACATTTTGAGGCGATTCATAAATTTCTTCATTTTAGGGACAACACTGACATCCTTCCCCGCGATGACCCGAATTTTGACAGACTGTTCAAAATTCGGCCTGTCATCGAACACTTCAGCAACAAGTTTGCTGAAGTGTACATTCCCCAAAGGGAAATTTGTGTGGATGAATCCCTCATCCTCTTCAAAGGGCGGCTTCAGTTCCGTCAGTACCTGCCCAGCAAACGGGCAAGGTACGGGATTAAGCTCTATAAGCTCTGCGAGAGTACCTCAGGGTACACGCTCAGCTTTAGAGTTTATCAAGGAAAGGACAGCAGTATCCAGCCCCCAGAATGTCCACCCGCTCTGGGGGTGAGTGGGAAAATAGTGTGGGATTTGGTCCACCCACTGCTTGATAAAGGTTACCATCTGTACATTGATAACTTTTATACAAGCATCCCACTCTTTCAATCCCTCTCTGGCAGAGCTACCATCGCTTGTGGTACTGTGTGCAGAAACAAGAGGGGTCTCCCTTTGTCGCTAATTGAGCAGGCTCTCCCAAAGGGTGAGAGCCGGGCCCAATGTAGCGGCAACATGCTTGTGGTCAAGTTCAAAGACAAAAGGGATGTCTTTTTCTTGACCACAATCCATGGTCCCGGCACCACGGCCACCACCGTTCGAGGTACCCCAGCACAGGTCCACAAACCGGACTGTGCCCTGGGGTACAACAAACACATGGGAGGAGTTGATCTTTCTGATCAAGTCCTCCAGCCCTATAGTGCCATGCGGAAAATGAAGGTGTGGTATAAAAAACTGGCTGTGCACATCGTACAAATGGCACTGTATAACACATACGTGCTATCATGATGTGCAGGCCAGACCAACAACACCTTCCTTCAGTTCCAGGAGGTAGTGATAAAGGCCCTGATGTTTGGAGGCGAGGAAGGAGCGGGCCCCAGCACTCCTGGAACTCAAGGTTCCCGTGTGGTACCAGGGCAACATTTTCCCTGTGAGGGGAGAGCAAAAAAAAGGTGCCGGGTGTGCTATAAAAGGGGGATAAGAAGGGAAACTTGTTTCCAATGTGAAACGTGTCCCGACAAACCTGGACTGTGTTTGAATGAATGCTTCAGAATTCATCACACGTCCGTGGACTAGCCACATCCTGATATTCCACTACAGAACTCACCCACACCAGGCTGATATACACAACACCACACACACACACCAACCTGACGTACACTACACCACACACCAACCTGACGTACACAACACCACACACCCCAACCTGACGTAGTGTACGTCAGGTTGGTGTGTATGGCGTAGTGTACGTCAGGTTGGTGTGTGGTGTGGTATAGTGTACGTCAGGTTGGTGTGTGTGTATGGTGTACACTACACCACACACACCAACCTGACATACACTACACCACACACCAACCTGACGTACACTACACCACACACCCCAACCTGACGAAGTGTGTCAGGTGGGTGTGTATGGCGTGTACGTCAGGTTGGTGTGTAGTTTAGTATAGTGTATGTCAGGTTGGTGTGTGTGGTGAATACTACACCACACACACCAACTTGACATACACTACATACCTTCCACACGCAACATGGTGTCCGCTAATGATTGGAGCTAATTTTCCATTCAAAAAGTGAAATGGCGCTCCTTCCCTTCCGAGCCTTGCCGTGCGCCCAAACAGTGGTTTACCCCCACATGTGAGTTATCGGTGTACTCAGGAGAAATTGCCCAACAAATTTTAGCATCTATTTTATCCTGATGCCCATGTAAAAATGAAAAAAATTGAGGCTAAAATAAATTTTTTGTGAAAAAAAGTACTTTTTCATTCTTATGGATCAATTTGTGAAGCACCTTGGGGTTCAAAGTGCTCAATATGCATCTAGATAAGTTCCTTGGGTGGTCTAGTTTCCAAAATGGGGTCACATGTGGGGGAGCTCCAATGTTTAGGCACACAGGGGCTCTCCAAACGCGACATGGTGTCCGCTAAAGATTGGAGCTAATTTTTCATTCAAAAAGTCAAATGGCGTTCCTTCCCTTCTGAGCCTTGCCGTGCGCCCACACAGTGGTTTACCCCCACATGTAAGGTATCGGTGTACTCAGGAGAAATTGCCCAACAAATTTTATCATCCATTTTATCCTGATGCCCATGTAAAAATGAAAAAAATTGAGGCTAAAATAAAATTTTTGTGAAAAAAAAGTACTTTTTCATTCTTATGGATCAATTTGTGAAGCACCTTGGGGTTGAAAGTGCTCAATATGCATCTAGATAAGTTCCTTGGGTGGTCTAGTTTCCAAAATGGGGTCACATGTGGGGGAGCTCCAATGTTTAGGCACACAGGGGCTCTCCAAACGCGACATGGTGTCCGCTAAAGATTGCAGCTAATTTTTCATTCAAAAAGTCAAATGGCGCTCCTTCTCTTCCGAGCCTTGCCGTGCGCCGAAACAGTGGTTTACCCCCACATGTGAGGTATCGGTGTACTCAGGAGAAATTGTCCAACACATTTTAGCATCCATTTTATCCTGATGCCCATTTAAAAATGAAAAAAATTGAGGCTAAAATAAAATTTTTGTGAAAAAAAAGTACTTTTTCATACTTATGGATCAATTTGTGAAGCACCTTGGGGTTCAAAGTGCTCAATATGCATCTAGATAAGTTCCTTGGGTGGTCTAGTTTCCAAAATGGGGTCACATGTGGGGGAGCTCCAATGTTTAGGCACACAGGGGCTCTCCAAACGCGACATGGTGTCCGCTAAAGATTGGAGCTAATTTTTCATTCAAAAAGTCAAATGGCGTTCCTTCCCTTCTGAGCCTTGCCGTGCGCCCACACAGTGGTTTACCCCCACATGTAAGGTATCGGTGTACTCAGGAGAAATTGCCCAACAAATTTTAGCATCCATTTTATCCTGATGCCCATGTGAAAATGAAAAAAATTGAGGCTCAAAAAACATTTTTGTGAAAAAAAGTACTTTTTCATATTTATGGATAAATTTGTGAAGCACCTGGGGGTTCAAAGTGCTCAATATGCATCTAGATAAGTTCCTTGGGTGGTCTAGTTTCCAAAATGGGGTCACATGTGGGGGAGCTCCAATGTTTAGGCACACAGGGGCTTTCCAAACGCAACATGGTGTCCACTAAAGATTGGAGCTAATTTTTCCTTCAAAAAGTGAAATGGCGCTCCTTCCCTTCCGAGCCCTGCCGTGCCCCCAAACAGTGGTTCCCCCCCACATATGAGGATTCAGCGTACTCAGGACAAATTGGCCAACAACTTTTGGGTTCCAGTTTCTCCTTTTACCCTTGGGAAAATAAAAAAAATGTTGCTAAAATATCATTTTTGTGACTAAAAAGTTAAATATTCATTTTTTCCTTCCATGTGGCTTCTGCTGCTGTTAAACACCTGAAGGGTTAATAAACTACTTGAATGTGGTTTTGAGCACCTTGAGGGGTGCAGTTTTTAGAATGGTGTCACTTTTGGGTTTTTTCAGCCATATAGAACCCTCAAAGTGACTTCAAATGTGAGGTGGTCCCTAAAAAAAATGGTTTTGTAAATTTTGTTGTAAAAATGAGAAATCGTTGGTCAAATTTTAACCCTTATAACTTCCTAGCAAAAAAAAATTTTGTTTCTAAAATTGTGCTGATGTAAAGTAGACTTGTGGGAAATGTTTTTTATTAACTATTTTGTGTCACATAACTCTCTGGTTTAACAGAATAAAAATTAAAATTGTGAAAATTGCGAAATTTTCAAAATTTTCACCAAATTTCCATTTTTTTCACAAATAAACGCAAAAATTATCGACCTAAATTTACCACTAACATGAAGCCCAATATGTCATGAAAAAACAATCTCAGAACCGCTAGGATCCGTGGAAGCATTCCTGAGTTATTACCTCATAAAGTGACAGTGGTCAGAATTGCAAAAAATGGCACGGTCATTAAGGCCAAAATAGGCTGGGTCATGAAGGGGTTAAAAGCCCACTTTTTTCTATTTTTTGTGTGCTGTTTTCCTTTTGTACTCTTATGATTGAAGCCATTGGACCATTGGTTTGGAAAGCTTTGCACCACGATTGCGATAATATTGATGCTGTTCCTGTTTTGTTTTCTATATATACACATATAAATATATATATATATATATATATACACTCACCGGCCACTTTATTAGGTACACCTGTCCAACTTCTTGTTAACACTTAATTTCTAATCAGCCAATCACATGGCGGCAACTCACTGCATTTAGGCATGTAGACATGGTCAAGACAATCTCCTGCAGTTCAAACCGAGCATCAGTATGGGGAAGAAAGGTGATTTGAGTGCCTTTGAACGTGGCATGGTTGTTGGTGCCAGAAGGGCTGGTCTGAGTATTTCAGAAACTGCTGATCTACTGGGATTTTCACGCACAACCATCTCTAGGGTTTACAGAGAATGGTCCGAAAAAGAAAAAAAATCCAGTGAGTGGCAGTTCTGTGGGCGGAAATGCCTTGTTGATGCCAGAGGTCAGAGGAGAATGGGCAGACTGGTTCGAGCTGATAGAAAGGCAACAGTGACTCAAATCGCCACCCGTTACAACCAAGGTAGGCCTAAGAGCATCTCTGAATGCACAGTGCGTCGAACTTTGAGGCAGATGGGCTACAGCAGCAGAAGACCACACCGGGTACCACTCCTTTCAGCTAAGAACAGGAAACTGATGCTACAATTTGTACAAACTCATCGAAATTGGACAGTAGAAGATTGGAAAAACGTTGCTTGGTCTGATGAGTCTCGATTTCTGCTGCGACATTCGGATGGTAGGGTCAGAATTTGGCGTAAACAACATGAAAGCATGGATCCATCCTGCCTTGTATGGAGCATCTTTGGGATGTGCAGCCGACAAATCTGCGGCAACTGTGTGATGCCATCATGTCAATATGGACCAAAATCTCTGAGGAATGCTTCCAGCACCTTGTTGAATCTATGCCACGAAGAATTGAGGCAGTTCTGAAGGCAAAAGGGGGTCCAACCCGTTACTAGCATGGTGTACCTAATAAAGTGGCCGGTGAGTGTATATATACAGTGGGGCAAAAAAGTATTTAGTCAGTCAGCAATAGTGCAAGTTCCACCACTTAAAAAGATGAGAGGCGTCTGTAATTTACATCATAGGTAGACCTCAACTATGGGAGACAAACTGAGAAAAAAAATCCAGAAAATCACATTGTCTGTTTTTTTATCATTTTATTTGCATATTATGGTGGAAAATAAGTATTTGGTCAGAAACAAACAATCAAGATTTCTGGCTCTCACAGACCTGTAACTTCTTCTTTAAGAGTCTCCTCTTTCCTCCACTCATTACCTGTAGTAATGGCACCTGTTTAAACTTGTTATCAGTATAAAAAGACACCTGTGCACACGCTCAAACAGTCTGACTCCAAACTCCACTATGGTGAAGACCAAAGAGCTGTCAAAGGACACCAGAAACAAAATTGTAGCCCTGCACCAGGCTGGGAAGACTGAATCTGCAATAGCCAACCAGCTTGGAGTGAAGAAATCAACAGTGGGAGCAATAATTAGAAAATGGAAGACATACAAGACCACTGATAATCTCCCTCGATCTGGAGCTCCACGCAAAATCCCACCCCGTGGGGTCAGAATGATCACAAGAACGGTGAGAAAAAATCCCAGAACCACGCGGGGGGACCTAGTGAATGAACTGCAGAGAGCTGGGACCAATGTAACAAGGCCTACCATGCTACACTACGCCACCATGGACTCAGATCCTGCAGTGCCAGACGTGTCCCACTGCTTAAGCCAGTACATGTCCTGGCCCGTCTGAAGTTTGCTAGAGAGCATTTGGATGCTCCAGAGGAGTTTTGGGAGAATGTCCTATGGTCTGATGAAACCAAACTGGAACTGTTTGGTAGAAACACAACTTGTCGTGTTTGGAGGAAAAAGAATACTGAGTTGCATCCATCAAACACCATACCTACTGTAAAACATGGTGGTGGAAACATCATGCTTTGGGGCTGTTTCTCTGCAAAGGGGCCAGGATGACTGATCCGGGTACATGAAAGAATGAATGGGGCCATGTATCGTGAGATTTTGAGTGCAAACCTCCTTCCATCAGCAAGGGCTTTGAAGATGAAACGTGGCTGGGTCTTTCAACATGACAATGATCCAAAGCACACCGCCAGGGCAACGAAGGAGTGGCTTCGTAAGAAGCATTTCAAGGTCCTGGAGTGGCCTAGCCAGTCTCCAGATCTCAACCCTATAGAAAACCTTTGGAGGGAGTTGAAAGTCCGTGTTGCCAAGCGAAAAGCCAAAAACATCACTGCTCTAGAGGAGATCTGCATGGAGGAATGGGCCAACATACCAACATCAGTGTGTGGCAACCTTGTGAAGACTTACAGAAAACGTTTGACCTCTGTCATTGCCAACAAAGGATATATTACAAAGTATTGAGATGAAATTTTGTTTCTGACCAAATACTTATTTTCCACCATAATATGCAAATAAAATGATAAAAAAACCAGACAATGTGATTTTCTGGATTTTTTTTTCTCAGTTTGTCTCCCATAGTTGAGGTCTACCTATGATGTAAATTACAGACGCCTCTCATCTTTTTAAGTGGTGGAACTTGCACAATTGCTGACTGACTAAATACTTTTTTGCCCCACTGTATATATATATATACAGGGGTTGGACAAAATAATGGAAACACCTGGAAACATCAACAAAAGTTAGTTTAATATGGTGTAGGTCCACCTTTGCGGCGATTACAGCCTCAATTCTCCGAGGTATGGATTTATACAAGGTGTGAATTGTTTCCAAAGGAATTTTAGCCCATTCTGCAGTTCTTTGAACGACGATGGCGGCGGAAATTGACGTTTAATTTAAATCTCTAAAATTGACCATAAATGTTTAATAATGTTGAGGTCTGGGGATTGTGGGGGCCAGATGAGATGCTCAACTTCATTAGAATGTTCCTCATGCCATGCTTTAATGATTCTAGCTGTATGAATTGGTGCATTATCATCCTGAAAGACGGCGTTTCCCTCCGGGAACAGTGCTTGAACCATTGGATGCACTTGGTCACCCAAAATGCCTAAATAATCTTGGCTGTTAATTCTTCCATGAAGGAATATTATTGGCCTGGCGGATCTCCACGAAATAGCACCCCAGATCATCACAGAACCTCCACCATGTTCTATGGTTGGGAGAAGGCAGTCTGGATGGAATGCTTCTTTCGGCTGTCTCCAAACGTACACTCAGCCGGAGGTCGGAAATAGGGTAAACGATGATTCGTCTGAGAATATCACATGTTTCCACTGCTCGAGGGACCAATTCTGGAGGTTTCTACACCACTCTAAATGCTTGGAAACATTTGTCATTGAGAGCAGTGGTTTTATAATTGCAGCTCTTCTGTGGAATCCAGATTTGTGCAGCTGCCGACGAACAGTTATTGTGGAAATAGGGTTCTGTAGGTGTTCATTGAGCTCAGCAGTGATTTTCGGAGCCGTGGTCTTGCGATCCTCTCTCACAATTTGCTTTAGAGTCCGACGGTCTCTCTCAGTCGACTTTGACTTTCGGCCAGACCTGTGCTTTGCTGCGGACATTTTTCCTTCTCTTTCAAATGCAGTTATTACTTTGGAGACAGTACCTTTTGACACGCCAAGCATTCGGGCACTTACACTAGCGCCTGCCATATGAGCACCAACAATTTGGCCTCTTTCAAAATCCGAGAGGTCTGCCATTGGTATCAGGTTCTCATCAATGTTCTTACAATTATACAAAACAAACAGTTAATTTACATACACATATCAGATAACACAAATAATCAACTACAAAACATTACCATATGTCACGGTTTGCATGTTTATCACATGTTCGAAGATTATGATGCCAAAACGTTAGGTGTTTCCATTATTTTGTCCAACCCCTGTATATTTATGCAGGGTAGGCCATTTACATGAATACACCTGGGTGGGCCATTTATAAGGTTGCATTAAAAAATGGCGGACTTCAAAATGGCCACCATGGTATCCACCCATCTTGAAAAGTTTTCCACCTCCCATATACTAATGTGCCACAAGCAGGAAGATCACCAACCATTCCCATTTTATTTAAATGTACATGGCCCACCCAGGTGTATCCATATATATGGCCCACCCTGTAGATATGTGCAGCGCCCCAGAGTCCTGGTCATTGCAGTAATGCTATTATTCCACCAGGGGGACTGATGTTACTTCTGAAGGCACTAAAGGAGATCTCTTTACCAGGTATCACAAACCACACAACACATTTCACACTCCAGGCCGCCAGAGGGAGCTATGCTCCTATCTATTAGGGCACTCCTCACAATTAGGTAAAACTGGTAGTCTGGACAGGAAGTTAGGCAGAAGCGAGCTGGATTTCACCCAGTCAGCACCAGTCTGGCGGAGGCTGGCTGGGCTGGGTCTAGTGAGCTGCTATCTGGGCTCCGCTCAGGTAGTGGGTCCCTGACAGACAGAAGGCCACGGAGCTGCGCCTGCCCCACGTGCAGCAGCATCCAAAGAAAGAGACATTGAAGGGATTTGCATTGCAGAGAGTGAGAAACAAAGTCATAGCACAAGGAGAAGAAACCAGAAGGAGTTCTGCCCTGTAAAAGGCTGCCTCCTTTCTGAGGCGCAGAATCCGGTAGCTGGATCACCGAGGGAGTAAGGATCTCTATGCTTTACTTCAGACACCGGCAGGACAGTTAATTCCATGTTAGCTGCCCGTCCATATACCCAGGAGGCGCGGTGGCAACTGTGAAGGCCGGGGCGTGATAGAGTCCCTGTAAAAAGCCTCAGGCCATCAGTCATACCGGTTTGTCCTATCCTATCCATTAGGGGGACAGAGAAAAAGAGACATAACATCTAGAACACCAACATCAGTTGTGAGGACCTTACCGAGAAGCTCAGCAGGAAGGCACTACAACACTCAGGCGCTAGGGGAAGGCTATTGAATTCCACCTGGATAAGGGGGACTCTGGATTTGCCTTCAGACTGGCTGGACTCTGCCTACCCTGTGGTCAGTACCCTGGACTGTGGATGCTGAAGCCTTCAGTAAAGGTAAAGAGACTGCAACCTTGTGTCCTCATTATTCACTGCGCCTTACATCATCCACCATCCACCATCTACACTCTGGGAAGCCCTGGGGATACACTTCACCTGTGGGAAGGTATACCATCTAGCTGCCATCACATCACCCCAGCGGACCCCTAAGCAGCGTCGGTCACCCTGACTGAATACCACAGGTGGCATCACGAACATTATCCCTTTAAAGACCTTTCCCTTATTTTACAACGGACGTCCCTAGGGCCACGGACCAGGTCAGCCACCGTGACATCCCCATTGAGAACCGAAGGGCCCGGCTCCGAGTACCCCATAGCCCTACTGGGGCGCTCCATATGCATGTATTACAAAACTGAAGGAAACAATATTATTCTCTGTTTATACATCCATTCCCTTTAAGGGTCCTGGATAACCCCTTAAAAATACCATTCATTCATCTTTTAATTATAGTCTGTGAATATAAGTGTTGTGGAGAAAGATTGGAGAGCTTGTCTTCCTAAGCTGTGCCTGATTTCCCACAGTGAAGAAGATGACGTGCGATATTGAAATATTTGATTTATTAGAATTGATCTCTAAAAACAATTCACTTTCAAGTGAACCATCAATGATCTGTGTGGGGGGTCTCACAAAAATACCATGTATCAGCTTTGAAGAAGATTAGTGGGTCCCATTATAGCCCAGTACAAAATTCTGCTTTGTGCTCGTGCCTAACTGAATCTCTGTCTTTTAACTCTGTTGATATAAGCAAACGTGGTAGACATAATACACTTTATGCAGTGTATTACATCTGCATAAAGTATGGTATGCTGGGGAAATAACCGTACAAGACTTGTTATTTATTTATAATCATCCACATATCCCAACACAAGTAGAAATTAGTCTTAACTGTAGTTGGTTCTCAGTGGTGTCATTTAGAACACGGCGTATTCAGGTCTATTCAAAGACTAATTAAGGTAAGCAGTTGTATATGAACTCAAAGGGGCAAATATGCCATGAATTACACTTTTTGAAAGACACAATTTGCATGTTCAACAGTAACAAGAACTGTAGAACATTAGTGCTGCAAGCCAAGAGAAAATGGAACATGTGAAGACCTTGAGAACATAACTACATTTACTATGGTTTAAAAAGCATTTTGAAAATATATTAACCCCTTTCTGACCTCGGACGGGATAGTACATCTGAGGTCAGATCCCCTGCTTTGATGCAGGGCTCCGCGGTGAGCCCGCATCAAAGCCGGGACATGTCAGCTGTTTTGAACAGCAGACATGTGCCCGCAATTGTGGCGGGTGAAATCACGATTCACCCGCCGCTATTAACTAGTTAAATGCCACTGTCAAACGCAGACAGCGGCATTTAACCGGCGCTTCCAGCCGGGCGGCCGGAAATGAGCGCATCACCGACCCCCGTCACATGATCGGAGGTCGTCGATGCTTCTGAATAGTAACCATAGAGGTCCTTGAGACCTCTATGGTTACTGATCCTTGGCAGCTGTGAGCGCCACCCTGTGGTCGGCGCTCACAGCACACCTACATTTCTGCTACATAGCAGTGAACATCAGATCGCTGCTATGTAGCAGAGCCGATCGTGTTGTGCCAGCTTCTAGCCTCCCATTTAAAAAAAATGTGAAAAAATAAAAAAATATAAAAGTTCAAATCACCCCCCTTTCGCCCAATTCAAAATAAATCAATAAAAAAATAATCAAACCTACATATATTTGGTACTGCCGCGTTCAGAATCGCCCGATCTATAAAAAAAAAAGCATTAATCTGATTGCTAAATGGCGTAGTGAGAAAAAAATTTGAAACGCCAGAATTAAGTTTTTTTGGTCGCCGTGACATTGCATTAAAATACAATAACGGGCGATCAAAAGAACGTATCTGCACCAAAATGGTATCATTAAAAATGCCAGCTTGGCACGCAAAAAATAAGCCCTCAACCGACCCCAGATCATGAAAAATGGAGACGCTACGAGTATCGGAAAATGGCACAATTTTTTTTTTCATTTAGCGAAGTTTGGAATTTTTTTTCACCACTTAGATAAAAAATAACCTAGACATGTTAGGTGTCTGAGAACTCGTACTGACCTGGAGAATCATAATTGCAGGTCATCTTTAGCATTTAGTGAACCTAGCAAAAAAGCCAAACAAAAAACAAGTGTGGGACTGCACTTTTTTTTCAATTTCACCGCACTTGGATTTTTCTTCCCGTTTTCCAGTACACGACATGGTAAAACCAATGATGTCATTCAAAAGTACAACTCGTCCTGCAAAAAATAAGCCCTCACATGGCCAAATTTAAAGAAAAATAAAAAAGGTATGGCTCTGGGAATGAGGGGAGCGAAAAACAAACACGGAAAAATGGAAAATCCCAAAGGTCATGAAGGGGTAAAAAGTAATATCCCTTTACCGATACATGGTGGGTCTTAAGTGATCAAAGATCTTTTAGTATGTACTATATTAAGTTCCATGAATGTATTACTTTTAACTGATCTGCTTTCTGCATAGACCTGTAGAAATGAATCACCAGTTTACAGTGGATGGTAACTCCCTCTATTTAAATTGAATTTTTTTACTTTGTGAAAGAGATTCTGTGCTTTGAACCAATAGTACACTACTCACAAGTCCTATTAATACTAAGTTAAAAACCCAACTATCATAATAAGCAGTTCTTGCTGTAAGAGTTGCATGGTTGATATGTACATCAGCTTCTCCATCATGCAAATGAGGTACTTGTCTATAAGAGGTGCTCTAAGAGCAGGTTGTTGCTTTTTCGAGGTAGGATACCTGGGTTTCCTTTCAAGCGTTTTGATGATATTTCTGCTTGCTAAATTGCTAGCAGTTTTTTAATCATTGAATAACATTAAAAAAATCACCAGAAGCTATCAAAATCTTCAAAAAAGTGCTAAAAAAATTACAAAAACAAAAAAGACACTTCGGAAAACAAACACTGGTGTTTCCTGAAGTTGCTATTCCTGGGAAAGAGGTCTCGTGAACTCACCTTTTGACTTATTAACATATTCAGTATTTTGGTCAGTATTTTACATCAGTATTTGCAAGCCAAAAACCAGGAGTGAATGAAAAATGTCAAAGAGGTGACGTGTTTCTATTATACTTTCCCTTTGTCTGTTCCACTCCTGGCTTTGGCTAACAAATACTGAAGTAAAATAATGACCAAATACTGGCATTAGGCCCTCCTTCCATTAGTGTTTAATAAATCACCCTGATTCTTATACCGAAAAATGGCACTAGTGTCATGTGTATGTCTTGTTTATATCACTCCGTATGTCATGCGAGTGCAATGCAAGTGTGTGATTTTTTTTTGTGCCTAGCATCCATATGACATATGTATAACATGTGTATGTCATCTGTATGCAATGCGGTTTTAACATTTTTTACATACTGTAATACTCTTTGTAACTTAATGCTAGATTACAAAACTAGTAAAGCAATGTTATATAAAGATATAGCTAGATTACAGAGAGATATTAGATATATAATAAATAATACAGTAGATAGATAGATAGATAGATAGATAGATAGATAGATAGATAGATAGATAGATAGATAGATAGATAGAAAATACAGACCAGTCCAAACTTAAAAAGTGATTATTTAGTTGCCCAAAATGGCGACATTTCAGCTCAGGGTTGTAAGCCTTTCTCAAGCTTGAATAAATAAATATATTTATAAAACAACGTGGGGTCCCCCCTATGTTATGAAACCAGTAAAGATAGTTAGACAGCTTAGAGCTGATATCATCAGGCTTGAAGGTTGCTGGTTATTGGTCCTTACCAGACTAAAAACTCAATCCTGCAGTTGCCCAAGAAGTAGAGCATCACATGAGATGTTCAAGTTTTTGCTCTTTGCCTTCAACCTTCGTCCCATCTATCCTACGTCGATGGGATGAGGATGGTAAAGAGAAGGAAGAGAGACAGAAAAAAGGAGGAGATGGAGAGTTTTCATCATGATGGACACAGGAAAGTGTTGGCTATAGGGAGCTTGGCACATATGGCCAACTTTATGTAGCGCTGCCTTTCCCATGACTAGGGTTGAGCGACTTTCATTTTTTTAAGATCGAGTAGGGTTTTGGGAAACCCGATTTTGTCCAGAGTCGAGTCGAGTGCAGTCGGCCGATTATCGCTAAAAGTCGGGGATCGACCGAAACACGAAACCCAATGCAAGTCAATGGGGAAGCATAGTCGGCAGTGAGTGGAGGCCAGGAAAACACCTACAGTGCCCATTTTAATGCCAAAAACATCCATTCTTGTTTCTGAAGCTTGCCAATCTTAATTAACTGTATAATAATAGTTGGGCATAGGGAATTGGGGGAAAGTTGTGGGGGGAGTAGGGCTGGCTCAAGTTTTTCGTGGGCCCAGGAAATGCGGACTACGTCACGGCGGTGTTGCAGGGAAAGGTAAGTATTTAAAAGTTGCAAGTGCTGTGATCCTGAGCAAGCAGGGGGGGGCCCACTCGTTCGCATTGCCACTGGCACAGGGCCCCTCAAAGTACGGCGGTGTGTTTGCATGGCGGGGGCGCCTCCCACCAGCAGCGACACTTTTGCGTACTCTGAGGGGCCCTGTGCCAGTGACGTCGCCAACGAGTATGCCCCCCCACCTGATGAAGGAACCTGCACTTTCATCTGCACCTTCCTCTTTGTCCCTGTGTAAGGTGGTATAACATGCGGGAAGGGGAACCTTACTTTCAGCAGGGACAGATTCTGGCTGTGTAGAGTACAAGGGGAATGTAGTGGTCTAGGTCAATGTACCAGCAGACTCATTTAGCAGTGGCTGGGCAATGGGCAGGATGAGGAGGAAACAGATATAGGGCCAAAGAATAAAGTAGGCTACATGCAGTTCAAAATTGGTAACAGGACTAAACAGGCGGCATTGCTTTGTTCAGTGGAGTAGCAAACCCAAGAGCAGCAGACACTGTTTCAAGGGCCTAACCACACTAGTAGGCCAAATGCAGTTTAATATCTGATAGTATAGGGCGAAAGCCAGAATGTGGAAGCTCAGCTTTGTTCAGTTGAGGACAACACCAGGGAGGGGCAGACACCTTTAGTAGGCCGGAAAAGCCTATTGCATTTTTTAAAATGGTAATTTGGAGCAGAAGGTTGAAGCTCAGCTTTATTTAGTTGAGGGCAACACCAGGGAGGGGCAGAAGCCGTTAGTAGGCCCTAACCACCATTTTTTTTTTTAAAACCACTTAATGAGAGCCGGAAGGTTGAAGCTCAGCTTTATTTAGTTGAGGACAACACCAGGGAGGGGCAGAAGCCGTTAGTAGGCCCTAACCACCATTTTTTTTTTAAAACCACTTAATGAGAGCCGGAAGGTTGAAGCTCAGCTTTATTTAGTTGAGGACAACACCAGGGAGTGGCAGAAGCCGTTAGTAGGCCCTAACCACCATTTTTTTTTTTAAAACCACTTAATGAGAGCCGGAAGGTTGAAGCTCAGCTTTATTTAGTTGAGGACAACACCAGGCAGGGGCACACAGACAGACACCTTTAGTAGGCCGGAAAAGCCTATTGCATTTTTCAAAATGGTAATTTGGAGCAGAAGGTTGAAGCTCAGCTTTATTTAGTTGAGGGCAACACCAGGCAGGGGCACACAGACAGACACCTTTAGTAGGCCGGAAAAGCCTATTGCATTTTTCAAAATGGTAATTTGGAGCAGAAGGTTGAAGCTCAGCTTTATTTAGTTGAGGGCAACACCAGGCAGGGGCACACAGACAGACACCTTTAGTAGGCCGGAAAAGCCTATTGCATTTTTCAAAATGGTAATTTGGAGCAGAAGGTTGAAGCTCAGCTTTATTTAGTTGAGGGCAACACCAGGGAGGGGCAGAAGCCGTTAGTAGGCCCTAACCACCATTTTTTTTTTTTTTAAACCACTTAATGAGAGCCGGAAGGTTGAAGCTCAGCTTTATTTAGTTGAGGACAACACCAGGGAGGGGCAGAAGCCGTTAGTAGGCCCTAACCACCATTTTTTTTTTTAAAACCACTTAATGAGAGCCGGAAGGTTGAAGCTCAGCTTTATTTAGTTGAGGACAACACCAGGCAGGGGCACACAGACAGACACCTTTAGTAGGCCGGAAAAGCCTATTGCATTTTTTAAAATGGTAATTTGGAGCAGAAGGTTGAAGCTCAGCTTTATTTAGTTGAGGACAACACCAGGCAGGGGCAGAAGCCGTTAGTAGGCCCTAACCACCATTTTTTTTTTTAAAACCACTTAATGAGAGCCGGAAGGTTGAAGCTCAGCTTTATTTAGTTGAGGGCAACACCAGGCAGGGGCACACAGACAGACACCTTTAGTAGGCCGGAAAAGCCTATTGCATTTTTCAAAATGGTAATTTGGAGCAGAAGGTTGAAGCTCAGCTTTATTTAGTTGAGGGCAACACCAGGGAGGGGCAGAAGCCGTTAGTAGGCCCTAACCAAAGTTGAAGGCCAAATGCAGTTTAATTTCTGATACTATAGGCCGAAAGCCAGAAGGTGGAAGCTCCGATTTAGACAGTGGAGGACAATTTGAATTAGGGACTGCAGACAGACTTAGTAGGCTGTCCCCTGTGGACCATGCATCCACCACATTAACCCATTGCGCCGTAATGGACACGTAATCTTCCGTGGCCATGCCTACAGGTCCATGCGTCTGTTGTCAGGTGCACCTTTGTACTCACAGATTGCCAGAGTGCATGGACAATGCGGTCTTCTACATGCTGGTGGAGGGTTGGGATGGCTTTTCTCGCAAAAGAAGTGTCGACTGGTTAGCTTGTAGCGTGGTACAGCGTAGTCCATCATGGCCTTATTAATAGTAAATAAAATATATAACTAGGCTCTATGAACTTTTAAATAGGTTCCAGGGGTACACGGGCAGCATTGGTGTGGTCAGTGGAGGAGTATTGCAAGTAGGGGCTGCAGACAGGCTATCAAAGGCCTAAAATAACAAACAGTAGGCAGTCATGGCAGTTTTACATCGGTTACATGGATACACAGGCAGGCACTCCAGGCAGCATTGTGGTCAGTGGAGGAGTATTGCAAGTAGGGGCCGCAGACAGGCTAGTGCAGCGCCCCAGAGTCCTGGTCGTTGCAGTGCTGTGGCTTCGCCGCTAAGGGGAGCCATGGTACGTTCGATGGCACTGAAGGAGTTCCTCCAATCAGGTATCACAGACACCAATATGTTTCACAGCAGGGCCTCCGGGGGGAGCTAAGGGTGCTATTCATTAGGCCACTCCCCACCATAGTGGGTAAACTGGGGGTCAGGCAGGAAGTTAGTGAGAACGCTGACGGGATTGAACGGAGCAACACCCTGTGGCAGGGGGTGTTGTGAAGGGAGAGACTGTAGGGTCTCTGCCAGGGGTGGGATCCTGGCAGAGGCTTGGCATTGAAAGAACGTAACGGGTCCGCGCAGGCTCCTGGAAGCGGCGGGACTCAAGGAAAGGACTAGAAGCGAGACAGATTGTGCTGAGTGAGAAACGAGATCAAGCAGAAGGAGAATACCAGCAGGGGTTGTGCTGAAAGAGGCAGCACCTTGCTGAGGCGCAATACCGGTGGCCGGAACGCCGAGGGAGTGGATTAGAATACAGCTTTAAGCCATACTCCAAACAGCGGCAGGACAGTCGGTCTCAGGCGGGCTGTCTACCACATATCACCTATGAAGTCTTGGGGGGCAATTGCGGGAGAGGGGTGTCTCTAGGGTCCCGGAAGAACTCCAGGCCTACCTGACAAACGGGTGCCATTCCAACCTGAATACAGGGAAGGGGTGGATTACAGAGGAACATCAAATCGAGTTGTGAGGGAACTTAAGAAACAGACACAACCGTTGTGGGGTCACTTTCCGTGAGCACAGCAGGGAAGGACTACAACACATAGCGCTAAGAAGGAAGGCACAGATTTCCACCTGAGAGGAGAACTCTGGAGGTGCCATTGGACCGGCCGGACTTGCGTAGCCTGGTGAACCGTGTTCTGGACTGAGGACTCAGAGATCTCCAGTAAAGAGGTAAAGAGACTGCAACCTGGTGTCCTCATTATTTACCGCGACTTACACCCCACAACCGCACCGCTACATCGCTACCATTACTACCACCTATTACACCGGACGTCCCCCACTGACGGACAGGGCCACGGACCGGGCCTAGCCACCGTGACAACCCCGAGACTGAGACCCAGAGGCCCGGCTCCGGGTACCCCTCGGCCCTGCGGCGGTGTGGGGGCGCTCCAACTTGGCGTCACGAACAGGATCTACTTAAGCCTGAAGAATCGGGTCATGTGTGCCTAGAGACTGTGATTTGTTGTGCTTGGACTGTGCTTTATTACAAAGACTGTGCTGCGCCAGTTGCCGCCAAAATCCGCCGCCATTGCAGCGCTGAGGAGAGCGCAGGAAGAGAAGAGGGGCGTGGAGTGGGCGTAGACGAGCTGGAGAGCGCGAAGAATAATGGCCGCCCAGTCTAAGTATTTTTGTGTCCTGAGGACGTGCCCGTCAACAGCTGAGGTACGCCTCCTGATCTTGGTCGGAGGGTGGAGACCATGGGGACGGGGCCGCCCACGGAAGAGACCGCGGGAAGAAGACGCGGGAAAAGAGCAAGAAATGGCGGCACCAGAAGCACCATGCAGAGCTGAATCGGCCCAGTCTGAGGCCGTAGCATCTGAGATAGGCCCCGAAACGCCGTTGCTGCGAGGTCTGACCCTTACCGAGCCCCCGATGGGCCGACCTCCGACGCCGTTATCGGAGGGACGTGTGGCTGCGGCTGAGGCCCGCCAGCTGGCCCGCCGACTGAGGGCTGATGCCCGTGCGCTCACCCGGGTAGGCCAACCCACCGAGATCAAGCTGTCTCCCATTGCCTCTTACCCGGGCCCGGCTGAAAGCACCCCACCTGCACCGGGTCTGAAGATCATGCCGGATGCGGAGCACTTACGGCGCCTTGTGGCGGAGTGGCGGAGCCGGCCCCAGCCTGCAGAACAAGTGGACTTGGTTGGTGTCCCCGAGATCCCGCCCTCGCACTGGGGTGTTGTGGTGGCCTTCCATCCCCAGCAAGGGAGAGGGGTCATACAGGAGATTGGGGAGCCGATCCAGGTCCGGGTGGACCGAGAAGAGGTGGAACCTTCTGGCAGGCGGTTTGATTGTAACCTGGAGCCGGGGGACGCCGTCACCTATACGAGGTGGAGAAGGAACACCAGTGAGACGGGCTGGTTTGCCCGGGGGGTCCAACGATGTGTCGCCCTCCAGGCTGCTGCTGGGACACCAGAAGAGGATAGTCCCGGAGGAAAGGCAGCGGGACCCGGCCCCGCGGAACCGCAAGAAGTCCAGCCTCGCCGCGCACCAGAGGGACGGGTGCATCTGCCGGCAAGGAGGACCTCTCGGCGGGGAATTCTATCCTTACTGGGACCAGAACGGCGTCCTGGCTCACCGGGCCGATCTGTTGGTCTGGTGAGGCCGGAAAAGAGATCACCTTCCGCTGAACCTCAGTAAGATATTGCTTTCAATGTTGTGAAAATGTAAATAGTTACTGTTTGTCTTTTATTCCTTTAAGTTGCTGCTAAACCCGTCCAGGGTTAATGGATCCCTCTGTTGACCCGGGATCCCCTTTGTTTGTTTTTCTTTTTCTTGAAGTTTTTGCACAAAGTTATACAAACTGCAGTAATCATGGACTGTGCATGATTCGAACTTCCCTTGTAAATAGTTTGCACCTTCTTAAAGGTGCTCCCTACTGGTTTTAGCCAAAGACACTTTGCGAAGATATTTGCCCTATTTGTTTGAGCCAAAGACACTTTGTGAAGATACCTTTCCTACCGGTTCTAGTTAAAGACACTTTGCGAAGATACCATGCTGGAACCTTTGCATGGGCCGGTAGGCTGAGGAGACGAGCTACCTTAGAAAGACTTGGTCTCCTCTTAAAGGGGATGTGAGAAACTGAACTTGAGAGAGATACTGTTGCAGAACAGTAATGCTATAATGATGCCTTGAAAAGAAATGTAACTGTTTTACATGCTAAGTTAAATGTGTTCAATTTGTTTGAAATGTGAAATCTGAATAATGTTTTGCAGAAAGAAAAGATGCAGAGAGCCCGTAGGGGTAGATATAGAGATCTGCATAGTTGAAAGTAAAAGAAGTAATGATGAAGGTGAGGATAGAAGGTAAACCCTGCGTCCCCATAGAAAGTTACTTTGTTGCTAAGGACAGAAAGCGAACCCGTAGGGGTTAGAGAGTGAGTCCTTAAAGGAGCCGAGTAGAGCTGGCTCAGAGTTCTTTAAATGAAAGGAATGTTATGTCTATACTATGTATAGTAGCGAAAGGCAGTAGGCCCTGGCTGAACGGGGCGGTCCTGTAAAAGAAAGGAGAGGCAGTAGGTCTGGTGCCATAGGGACAGGCGGTCCTGCAGGTTCAAAGTAGGAGAATGTGAAGTTACCCTACCCTGTAATGTGATTATAGGAAGGCCTTTGGTAAACTAAGAGTGTATGTTTCTTAAAGGCAATGTTAATTTATTGTTCCAGTATTTGCACTAAGTAGAATACCCGGTTGGGTAACAGGAGTTATGTATAGCCTGTAATTTATAAAGTTGACTATGTTTGTAACGTTAAAAGTGTCCTCACCTCCCATAAAGGGAAGCCTGTTCAAGTATGCTTATTGTTTTGCACTCAACAAAATTGTATGTCTTTTTGCTAATCTGTATTGTTGTTTTTCTTCCCAGTCCCGGAGTACTGTGTTTAACCAGGGGGGAGTGCAGCGCCCCAGAGTCCTGGTCGTTGCAGTGCTGTGGCTTCGCCGCTAAGGGGAGCCATGGTACGTTCGATGGCACTGAAGGAGTTCCTCCAATCAGGTATCACAGACACCAATATATTTCACAGCAGGGCCTCCGGGGGGAGCTAAGGGTGCTATTCATTAGGCCACTCCCCACCATAGTGGGTAAACTGGGGGTCAGGCAGGAAGTTAGTGAGAACGCTGACGGGATTGAACGGAGCAACACCCTGTGGCAGGGGGTGTTGTGAAGGGAGAGACTGTAGGGTCTCTGCCAGGGGTGGGATCCTGGCAGAGGCTTGGCATTGAAAGAACGTAATGGGTCCGCGCAGGCTCCTGGAAGCGGCGGGACTCAAGGAAAGGACTAGAAGCGAGACAGATTGTGCTGAGTGAGAAACGAGATCAAGCAGAAGGAGAATACCAGCAGGGGTTGTGCTGAAAGAGGCAGCACCTTGCTGAGGCGCAATACCGGTGGCCGGAACGCCGAGGGAGTGGATTAGAATACAGCTTTAAGCCATACTCCAAACAGCGGCAGGACAGTCGGTCTCAGGCGGGCTGTCTACCACATATCACCTATGAAGTCTTGGGGGGCAATTGCGGGAGAGGGGCGTCTCTAGGGTCCCGGAAGAACTCCAGGCCTACCTGACAAACGGGTGCCATTCCAACCTGAATACAGGGAAGGGGTGGATTACAGAGGAACATCAAATCGAGTTGTGAGGGAACTTAAGAAACAGACACAACCGTTGTGGGGTCACTTTCCGTGAGCACAGCAGGGAAGGACTACAACACATAGCGCTAAGAAGGAAGGCACAGATTTCCACCTGAGAGGAGAACTCTGGAGGTGCCATTGGACCGGCCGGACTTGCGTAGCCTGGTGAACCGTGTTCTGGACTGAGGACTCAGAGATCTCCAGTAAAGAGGTAAAGAGACTGCAACCTGGTGTCCTCATTATTTACCGCGACTTACACCCCACAACCGCACCGCTACATCGCTACCATTACTACCACCTATTACACCGGACGTCCCCCACTGACGGACAGGACCACGGACCGGGCCTAGCCACCGTGACAACCCCGAGACTGAGACCCAGAGGCCCGGCTCCGGGTACCCCTCGGCCCTGCGGCGGTGTGGGGGCGCTCCACTATCAAAGGCCTAAAATAACAAACAATAGGCTCATTGCAGTTTTACAGCGGTTACATGGATAGACGGGCAGGCAGCTTGGTGGTGAGTGGAGGAGTATTTAAAGTAGGGACCGCAGACAGGCTTCAAAGGCCTAACATAAGAAAATGGGCTGGCTGTAGGCACTTTATAATTGGTTCCAGGGGTACACGGGCAGCAGTGGTCTGGTCAGTGGAGGAGTATTTAAAGTAGGGACCGCAGACAGGCTATCAAAGGCCTAAAATAACAAACAATTGGCTTATGGCAGTTTTACAGCGGTTACATGGATACACGGGCAGGCAGCTTGGTGGTGAGTGGAGGAGTATTTAAAGTAGGGACCGCAGACAGGCTATCAAAGGCCTAAAATAACAAACAATAGGCTCATGGCAGCTTTACAGCGGTTACATGGATACACAGGCAGCTTGGTGGTGAGTGGAGGAGTATTTAAAGTAGGGACCGCAGACAGGCTTCAAAGGCCTAACATAAGAAAATGGGCTGGCTGTAGGCACTTTATAATTGGTTCCAGGGGTACACGGGCAGCAGTGGTCTGGTCAGTGGAGGAGTATTTAAAGTAGGGACCGCAGACAGGCTATCAAAGGCCTAAAATAACAAACAATAGGCTTATGGCAGTTTTACAGCGGTTACATGGATACACGGGCAGGCAGCTTGGTGGTGAGTGGAGGAGTATTTAAAGTAGGGACCGCAGACAGGCTATCAAAGGCCTAAAATAACAAACAATTGGCTTATGGCAGTTTTACAGCGGTTACATGGATACACGGGCAGGCAACTTGGTGGTGGTGAGTGGAGGAGTATTTAAAGTAGGGACCGCAGACAGGCTATCAAAGGCCTAAAATAACAAACAATAGGCTCATGGCAGTTTTACAGCGGTTACATGGATACACGGGCAGGCAGCTTGGTGGTCAGTGGAGGAGTATTTAAAGTAGGGACCGCAGACAGGCTATCAAAGGCCTAACATAACAAACAATAGGCTCATGGCAGTTTTACAGCGGTTACATGGATAGACGGGCAGGCAGCTTGGTGGTCAGTGGAGGAGTATTTAAAGTAGGGACCGCAGACAGGCTTCAAAGGCCTAACATAAGAAAATGGGCTGGCTGTAGGCACTTTATAATTGGTTCCAGGGGTACACGGGCAGCAGTGGTCTGGTCAGTGGAGGAGTATTTAAAGTAGGGACCGCAGACAGGCTATCAAAGGCCTAAAATAACAAACAATAGGCTTATGGCAGTTTTACAGCGGTTACATGGATACACGGGCAGGCAGCTTGGTGGTGAGTGGAGGAGTATTTAAAGTAGGGACCGCAGACAGGCTATCAAAGGCCTAACATAACAAACAATAGGCTCATGGCAGTTTTACAGCGGTTACATGGATACACGGGCAGGCAACTTGGTGGTGGTGAGTGGAGGAGTATTTAAAGTAGGGACCGCAGACAGGCTATCAAAGGCCTAAAATAACAAACAATAGGCTCATGGCAGTTTTACAGCGGTTACATGGATACACGGGCAGGCAGCTTGGTGGTCAGTGGAGGAGTATTTAAAGTAGGGACCGCAGACAGGCTATCAAAGGCCTAACATAACAAACAATAGGCTCATGGCAGTTTTACAGCGGTTACATGGATAGACGGGCAGGCAGCTTGGTGGTCAGTGGAGGAGTATTTAAAGTAGGGACCGCAGACAGGCTTCAAAGGCCTAACATAAGAAAATGGGCTGGCTGTAGGCACTTTATAATTGGTTCCAGGGGTACACGGGCAGCAGTGGTCTGGTCAGTGGAGGACTAGTGGAAGGAGGGACCGCAGACAGGCTTCAAAGGCCTAAAATAACAAACAATAGGCTCATGGCAGCTTTACAGCGGTTACATGGATACACAGGCAGCTTGGTGGTGAGTGGAGGAGTAGTGCAAGGAGTGTCTGTCCCAGTACTCCCAAAATATAAATAGATGTTAATGTCTCGCAAAACAACCACAACAAAAAAAAAGGTGGCATACTTAGGTACAGGGGTGGGCTCATCTACTGAGTTTCTGACATAGTAATTTGGCAGTAACTATTTAATGGTGCCAATATAGGACACAGACACAGACTACTTTAAGTTGCATCATAGATGTCTACAAATTTGTATTGTCAGTGCCAGACATTGAATGATGTCAGCGAATAGACTAAAGATTGGTGGAGCTGTGCGACATAATTTTGGACGTGGTAGAGCACATTTTGAGCTGGGGTAGGGGGGAACTCTCTTGAGGCCGGCGGGACCGCCCCAGGGCCCCTCATGTTACAACGGTGTGTCTGACGTTGGGTGAGCACCACCACCGCCAGAGACACTACATTGTACTATGAGGGACCCAGTAGCAATGCCGTCAACCAAAAGCGAGCACACCCACCTCTTCAGACAAACAGCAGTCTCACGGGTGCTTGCGCCAAGTCGTGATACCACGGCCCCGTGTGGGGAGTTTTGCCATTTAGGGAGGTGTAAACATGTCGTATGCTGTACAATCAGCTGCAGCAAATTAGACATTAGAAAAGTAATTCACAGGCAAGAGCTTTTCATAGGAAAGCTAGGTGTCGGCCGGGCAAGGTGGGGCAAAAGATTTCGAAATCCAGTTGTGGTTCATTTTAATGAATGTTAGATCGTCAACATTTTGGGTAGCCAGACGAGTCCTTTTTTCGGTTAATATTGAACCTGCAGCACTGAATACTCTTTCTGATAGGACACTTGCTGCCGGGCAAGCAAGCTCCTGCAATGCATATTCTGCCAATTCTGGCCAGGTGTCTAATTTGGAGGCCCAGTAATCAAATGGGAATGACGGTTGAGGGAGAACATCGATAAGGGATGAAAAATAGTTAGTAACCATACTGGACAAATGTTGTCTCCTGTCACTTTCAATTGATGTAGCAGTACCTGTCCTGTCTGCGGTCATAGCAAAATCACTCCACAACCTGGTCAGAAAACCCCTCTGTCCAACGCCACTTCTGATGTGTGCACCCCTAACACTCCTAGTCTGCTGCCCCCTGGAGCTCGTGTGAGAACGATCACGTGCGCTGTGTGCTGGGAATGCCTGAAGCAAACGGTCAACAAGAGTTGATTGTTTGGTTGCTAATATTAGTTCCAAGTTCTCATGTGGCATAATATTTTGCAATTTGCCTTTATAGCGTGGATCAAGGAGGCAGGCCAACCAGTAATCGTCATCGTTCATCATTTTCGTAATGCGTGTGTCCCTTTTTAGGATACGTAAGGCATAATCCGCCATGTGGGCCAAAGTTCCAGTTGTCAAATCTCCGGTTGTGATTGGTTGAGGGGCAGTTGCAGGCAAATCTACGTCACTTGTGTCCCTCAAAAAACCAGAACCCGGCCGTGACACGCAACCAATTTCCTGTGCCCCCGGGAAAGGTTCGGCATTAAAAATATACTCATCCCCATCATCCTCCTCGTCCTCCACCTCCTCTTCGCCCGCTACCTCGTCCTGTACACTGCCCTGACCAGACAATGGCTGACTGTCATCAAGGCTTTCCTCTTCCTCTGGTGCAGACGCCTGCTCCTTTATGTGCGTCAAACTTTGCATCAGCAGACGCATTAGGGGGATGCTCATGCTTATTACGGCGTTGTCTGCACTAACCAGCCGTGTGCATTCCTCAAAACACTGAAGGACTTGACACATGTCTTGTATCTTAGACCACTGCACACCTGACAACTCCATGTCTGCCATCCTACTGCCTGCCCGTGTATCCTCCCACAAATAAATAACAGCACGCCTCTGTTCGCACAGTCTCTGAAGCATGTGCAGTGTTGAGTTCCACCTTGTTGCAACGTCTATGATTAGGCGATGCTGGGGAAGGTTCAAAGACCGCTGATAGGTCTGCATACGGCTGGCGTGTACAGGCGAACGTCGGATATGTGAGCAAAGTGCACGCACTTTGAGGAGCAGGTCGGAGAACCCAGGATAAGTTTTCAATAAGCACTGCACCACCAGGTTTAAGGTGTGAGCCAGGCAAGGAATGTGTTTCAGTTGGGAAAGGGAGATGGCAGCCATGAAATTCCTTCCGTTATCACTCACTACCTTGCCTGCCTCAAGATCTACTGTGCCCAGCCACGACTGCGTTTCTTGTTGCAAGAACTCGGATAGAACTTCCGCGGTGTGTCTGTTGTCGCCCAAACACTTCATAGCCAATACAGCCTGCTGATGCTTGGCAGTAGCTGGCCCATAACGGGACAACTGGTGTGCAACAGTGTCATCTGCCGATGGAGTGGTTGGCAGACTGCGTTCTGTGGAAGAGCTGTAGCTTCTGCAGGAGGACGAGGAGGAGGAGGAGGAGGGGGTGCGAACGCCTACAGCCAACTGTTTCCTAGACCGTGGGCTAGGCACAACTGTCCCTAAATTGATGTCGCCTGTGGACCCTGCATCCACCACATTCACCCAGTGTGCCGTGATGGACACATAACGTCCCTGGCCATGCCTACTGGTCCATGCATCTGTAGTCAGGTGCACCTTTGTACTCACAGATTGCCTGAGTGCATGGACGATGCGCTGTTTAACATGCTGGTGCAGGGCTGGGATGGCTTTTCTGGAAAAAAAGTGTCGACTGGGTAGCTCGTATCGTGGTTCAGCGTACTCCATCAGGGCTTTGAAAGCTTCGCTTTCAACTAACCGGTAGGGCATCATCTCTAACGAGATTAGTCTAGCTATGTGGGCGTTAAAACCCTGTGTACGCGGATGCGAGGATAAGTACTTCCTTTTTCTAACCAGAGTCTCATGTAGGGTGAGCTGGACTGGAGAGCTGGAGTGTTGTGAATTTGGATTCTGGGCTCCCCCGGTGGCTACTGGTGGAATTGAACTTGTGACATCATCTTCCCTGTTCACCTGTTCTGATTAGATCTGGGTGTCGCTATATAACCTGGCTTCTCTGTTAGATGCTTGCCGGTCAACAATGTTATCAGAAGCCTCTCTGTGCTTGTTCCTGCTCCCAGACATCTACTAGATAAGTTGGACATTCGTCCATGTTTTGTTTTTGTATTTTGGTTCCAGTTCACAGCTGCAGTTTCGTTACTGTGTCTGGAAAGCTCTTGTTGATCAGGAATTGCCACTCTGGTATTATGAGTTAATGCCAGAGTCCTAAAGTAATTTCTGGATGTGTTTTGTTAGGGTTTTCTACTGACCATGAAAGTATGCTTTCTGTCTTCTGCTATCTAGAAAGCGGACCTCAAATTTGCTAAAACTATTTTCCTGCTGCGTTTGTTGTTTCATCTCATATCACCGCCAATATATGTGGGGGGCTTCTGTCTCCTTTTGGGCATTTCTCTAGAGGTGAGTCAGGTCTTATATTTCCCTCTGCTAGCATTATTTAGTTCTCCGGCCGGCGCTGGGCATATAGGGATAAAAAGTAGGACATGCTACCTGGCTACTTCTAGATGATGCGGTAGGTTTAGTTCATGGTCAGTACAGTTACATCTTCCAAGAGCTTGTTCCTATAGAGGCTTATGCTAGTTCTCTGGCCATGGAGATCATGACAGTTTGACCGGCCCACTAAAGGGTTAAAATCCTTGGCTGAGAAAGGAGAGAAATAAGAAGTCTGCTGAGAGTTTTTTTTTTTTTTTTTTTTCCTCTGTGCTCTTAATTGGATCACTTGCCAGTCTGTCTATGCTGCAGTCTTTCTTTTTTTTCTCTCTCCTTATAATCTTTGAATGGCTTTGTGTTCACCTGTTAATAATGGATCTTCAGAGTGTAACTGCAGGTTTGAATAATCTCACCACGAAAGTACAAAATTTGCAAGATTTTATTATTCATGCTCCGGTATCTGAGCCGAGAATTCCTTTGCCGGAATTCTTCTCAGGGAATAGATCTAGCTTTCAGAATTTTAGAAATAATTGTAAGCTATTTTTGTCCCTGAAATCTCGTTCTGCTGGAGACTCTGCACAGCAGGTTGGGATTGTGATTTCCTTGCTCCGCGGCGACCCTCAAGACTGGGCTTTTGCATTGGCACCAGGGGATCCTGCGTTGCGCAATGTGGATGCGTTTTTTTTGGCCTTGGGCTTGCTGTATGAGGAACCTCATTTGGAACTTCAGGCAGAAAAAACTTTGATGTCCCTATCGCAGGGGCAAGATGAAGCTGAAATTTACTGCCAAAGATTCCGTAAATGGTCTGTGCTTACTCAGTGGAATGAGTGTGCCTTGGCGGCTACTTTCAGAGAGGGTCTCTCTGATGCCATTAAGGATGTTATGGTGGGGTTCCCTGTGCCTGCAGGTCTGAATGAGTCCATGACAATGGCCATTCAGATCGATAGGCGTCTGCGGGAGCGCAAACCTGTGCACCATCTGGCGGTATCCACTGAGAAGACGCCAGAAAGCATGCAGTGTGATAGAATTCTGTCCAGAAGCGAGCGGCAGAATTTTAGACGGAAAAATGGGTTGTGTTTCTATTGTGGGGATTCTACTCATGTTATATCAGCGTGCTCTAAGCGTACTAAAAAGCTTGATAAATCCGTTTCCATTGGCACTTTACAGTCTAAATTTATTTTGTCTGTGACCCTGATTTGCTCTTTGTCATCTATTACTACTGACGCCTATATCGACTCTGGCGCCGCTTTGAGTCTTATGGATTGGTCCTTTGCCAATCGTTGTGGGTATGATTTAGAGCCTTTGGAAACTCTTATTCCTCTGAAGGGGATTGACTCCACCCCATTGGCTAATAATAAACCACAATACTGGACACAAGTGACTATGTGTATTAATCCGGATCACCAGGAGACTATTCGTTTTCTAGTGCTGTATAATCTACATGAGGATTTGGTGCTGGGATTGCCATGGCTGCAGTCTCACAACCCAGTCCTTGACTGGAGAGCTATGTCTGTGTTGAGCTGGGGATGTAAGGGGACTCATGGGGACGTACCTTTGGTGTCCATTTCATCATCTATTCCCTCTGAAATCCCTGAGTTCCTGTCTGATTATCGTGACGTCTTTGAAGAACCCAAGCTGGGTTCACTACCTCCGCACCGTGAGTGCGATTGTGCTATAGATTTAATTCCGGGTAGTAAATACCCAAAGGGTCGTTTATTTAATCTGTCTGTGCCTGAACATACTGCTATGCGAGAATATATAAAGGAGTCCTTGGAAAAGGGACATATTCGTCCATCGTCATCTCCCTTAGGAGCCGGTTTTTTCTTTGTGTCAAAAGAAGACGGCTCTTTGAGACCATGTATTGATTATCGGCTTTTGAATAAAATCACGGTTAAATATCAATACCCATTGCCGTTGCTGACTGATTTGTTTGCTCGCATAAAGGGGGCCAAGTGGTTCTCTAAGATTGATCTCCGTGGGGCGTATAATTTGGTGCGGATCAGGCAGGGGGATGAGTGGAAAACCGCATTTAATACGCCCGAGGGCCACTTTGAGTATTTGGTGATGCCTTTTGGTCTTTCTAATGCCCCTTCAGTCTTCCAGTCCTTTATGCATGATATTTTCCGCGATTTTTTGGATAAATTTATGATAGTGTATCTGGATGATATTCTGATTTTTTCGGATGACTGGGACTCTCATGTCCGGCAAGTTAAGAGGGTTTTTCAGGTTTTGCGGTCTAATTCTCTGTGTGTCAAGGGTTCTAAGTGCGTTTGTGGGGTTCAGAGAATTTCCTTTTTGGGATATATTTTTTCTCCCTCTTCCATTGAGATGGATCCTGTCAAGGTTCAAGCTATTTGTGATTGGACGCAGCCCTCTTCTCTTAAAAGTCTTCAGAAATTTTTGGGCTTTGCCAACTTTTATCGTCGATTTATTTCTGGTTTTTCGGATGTCGTTAAGCCATTGACCGATTTGACTAGACAGGGTGCTGATGTTGCTAATTGGTCCCCTGATGCTGTGGAGGCCTTTCAGGAGCTTAAGCGCCGTTTTTCTTCTGCCCCTGTGTTGCGTCAGCCTGATGTGACTCTTCCTTTTCAGGTTGAGGTCGACGCTTCTGAGATCGGAGCTGGGGCAGTGTTGTCGCAGAAAAGTTCTGACTGCGCCGTGATGAGGCCTTGTGCCTTCTTTTCCCGTAAATTTTCGCCCGCTGAGCGGAATTATGATGTTGGGAATCGGGAGCTTTTGGCCATGAAGTGGGCGTTTGAGGAGTGGCGCCATTGGCTCGAGGGGGCCAGACATCAGGTGGTGGTATTGACTGACCACAAAAATTTGATTTATCTTGAGACCGCCAGGCGCCTGAATCCTAGACAGGCGCGCTGGTCATTATTTTTTTCTCGGTTTAATTTTGTGGTATCGTACCTACCAGGTTCTAAGAATGTTAAGGCGGATGCCCTTTCTAGGAGTTTTGAGCCTGATTCACCTGGCAACTCTGACCCCACAGGTATTCTTAAGGAGGGAGTTATCTTGTCAGCTGTTTCTCCAGACCTGCGGCGGGCCTTGCAGGAGTTTCAGGCGGATAGACCGGATCGTTGTCCGCCTGATAGGCTGTTTGTTCCTGATGATTGGACCAGTAAAGTCATCTCTGAGGTGCATTCTTCTGCGTTGGCAGGTCATCCTGGAATTTTTGGTACCAGGGATTTGGTGGCAAGATCCTTCTGGTGGCCTTCCCTGTCACGAGATGTGCGAGGCTTTGTGCAGTCTTGTGACGTTTGTGCTCGGGCCAAGCCTTGTTGTTCTCGGGCTAGTGGATTATTGTTGCCCTTGCCTATTCCTAAGAGGCCTTGGACACACATCTCGATGGATTTTATTTCAGATCTGCCTGTTTCTCAGAAGATGTCTGTCATCTGGGTGGTGTGTGACCGTTTTTCTAAGATGGTTCATTTGGTTCCCCTGCCCAAATTGCCTTCTTCTTCCGAGTTGGTGCCCCTGTTTTTTCAAAATGTTGTTCGTTTGCATGGTATTCCTGAGAATATCGTTTCTGACAGAGGAACCCAATTTGTGTCTAGATTTTGGCGGGCATTTTGTGCTAGGATGGGCATAGATTTGTCTTTTTCGTCTGCTTTTCACCCTCAGACTAATGGCCAGACCGAGCGGACTAATCAGACCCTGGAGACATATCTGAGGTGTTTTGTGTCTGCTGACCAGGATGATTGGGTTGCTTTTTTGCCATTGGCGGAGTTCGCCCTCAATAATCGGGCCAGCTCTGCCACCTTGGTTTCCCCGTTTTTCTGTAATTCGGGGTTCCATCCTCGATTTTCCTCCGGTCAGATGGAATCCTCGGATTGTCCTGGAGTGGATGCGGTGGTGGAGAGATTGCATCATATCTGGGGGCAGGTGATGGACAATTTAAAGTTGTCCCAGGAGAAGACTCAGCTTTTTGCCAACCGTCACCGTCGTGTTGGTCCTCGGCTTTGTGTTGGAGATTTGGTGTGGTTGTCTTCTCGTTTTGTCCCTATGAGGGTCTCATCTCCTAAGTTTAAGCCTCGGTTCATCGGTCCGTATAAAATATTGGAGATTCTTAACCCTGTTTCCTTCCGTTTGGACCTCCCTGCATCCTTTTCTATTCATAACGTTTTTCATCGGTCGTTATTGCGCAGGTATGAGGCACCGGTTGTGCCTTCCGTTGAGCCTCCTGCTCCGGTGTTGGTTGAGGGTGAGTTGGAGTACGTTGTGGAAAAAATCCTAGACTCCCGTGTTTCCAGACGGAGACTCCAGTATCTGGTCAAGTGGAAGGGATACGGCCAGGAGGATAATTCTTGGGTCACTGCATCTGATGTTCATGCCTCTGATCTGGTTCGTGCCTTTCATAGGGCCCATCCTGATCGCCCTGGTGGTTCTGGTGAGGGTTCGGTGCCCCCTCCTTGAGGGGGGGGTACTGTTGTGAATTTGGATTCTGGGCTCCCCCGGTGGCTACTGGTGGAATTGAACTTGTGACATCATCTTCCCTGTTCACCTGTTCTGATTAGATCTGGGTGTCGCTATATAACCTGGCTTCTCTGTTAGATGCTTGCCGGTCAACAATGTTATCAGAAGCCTCTCTGTGCTTGTTCCTGCTCCCAGACATCTACTAGATAAGTTGGACATTCGTCCATGTTTTGTTTTTGTATTTTGGTTCCAGTTCACAGCTGCAGTTTCGTTACTGTGTCTGGAAAGCTCTTGTTGATCAGGAATTGCCACTCTGGTATTATGAGTTAATGCCAGAGTCCTAAAGTAATTTCTGGATGTGTTTTGTTAGGGTTTTCTACTGACCATGAAAGTATGCTTTCTGTCTTCTGCTATCTAGAAAGCGGACCTCAAATTTGCTAAAACTATTTTCCTGCTGCGTTTGTTGTTTCATCTCATATCACCGCCAATATATGTGGGGGGCTTCTGTCTCCTTTTGGGCATTTCTCTAGAGGTGAGTCAGGTCTTATATTTCCCTCTGCTAGCATTATTTAGTTCTCCGGCCGGCGCTGGGCATATAGGGATAAAAAGTAGGACATGCTACCTGGCTACTTCTAGATGATGCGGTAGGTTTAGTTCATGGTCAGTACAGTTACATCTTCCAAGAGCTTGTTCCTATAGAGGCTTATGCTAGTTCTCTGGCCATGGAGATCATGACACTGGAGATCATGGAACTTTCGGGTGTGCCGGTGTACATGGCAGACTGAGAGACGGTTGGAGACGGTATTGTTTCCGCCGGTGCCCTAGATGCAATATTTCCTCCTACAAAACTGGTGGTTCCCTGACCCTGACTGCTTTTGGCTGGCAAAGAAACCTGCACAGATACTGCCGGTGGTGCGGAAAATGGTGGCCTTACAGTGACGGAAGGGATGTTGCGTTGCTGACTAGCTTCATTGGCCGAGGGTGCTACAACCTTAAGGGACGTTTGGTAGTTAGTCCAGGCTTGAAAATGCATGGTGGTTAAGTGTCTATGCATGCAACTAGTATTTAGACTTTTCAGATTCTGACCTCTGCTTAAGCTAGTTGAACATTTTTGACAGATGACTTTGCGCTGATCAGTTGGATGTTGTTTAAAAAAATGCCAGACTGCACTCTTCCTAGACTCGGATCCCTTTTCAGGGATTGCAGACTGAGCTTTAACCGGATGGCCACGCTGTCCTCCAACAGGTTTTGGCTTTGACACGCGTTTTGGGCCAGATACGGGCCCGGCAGATGGAACCTGTTGCGATGTTGATGCCTGCTGCGGCCCCTCCTCCACCTCCGCTTCTGAACTACTGCCGCCTGCACCCTGTTCCCCCAATGGCTGCCAATCGGGGTCAATAACTGGGTCATCTATTACCTCCTCTTCGAGCTCGTGTGCAACTTCGTCTGTGTCACTGTGTCGGTCGGTGGTATAGCGTTCGTGGCGGGGCAACATAGTCTCATCAGGGTCTGATTGTGGATCTGTACCCTGAGAGGGCAATGTGGTGGTCTGAGTCAAAGGAGCAGCATAGTACTCTGGCTGTGGCTGTGCATCAGTGCACTCCATGTCAGAATCTACTTGTAATGGGCATGGCCTGTTAAATGTTTCACTTTCTAAGCCAGGGACGGTATGTGTAAAGAGCTCCATGGAGTGACCCGTTGTGTCGCCTGCTGCATCCTTCTCTCTTGTTGTAGTTTTTGCTGAGGAGGACAAGGAAGCGACTTGTCCCTGACCGTGAACATCCACAAGCGACGCGCTGCTTTTACATTTACCAGTTTCGGAAGAGGAGGCAAAAGAGCTAGAGGCTGAGTCTGCAATGTAAGCCAAAACTTGCTGTTGCTGCTCCGCCTTTAAAAGCGGTTTTCCTACTCCCAGAAAAGAGAGCGTTCGAGGCCTTGTGTAGCCTGACGACGAAACTGGCTCCACAGCTCCAGACTTAGGTGGAATATTTTTATCCCCACGACCACCTGATGCTCCACTACCACTACCATCATTACCAGCTGACAATGAACGCCCACGACGACCTCTTGCACCAGACTTCCTCATTGTTTTAAAATCTTAACCAAAGTAACTTTATTTGTTGCTGTCAAACAACTTACACGGTGAGCTATAACTTCAGTATGATTTCAATATCCCTTAACAGGTTGGTGAGACCACAAGGAAAATCAGGCACAATGTTACACACTCTGTTTTCTGTGGCACAAAATCACAGAGATGACACACACGCAGGACTGTCACTCAAGCACTAATGTCAATATTAATCTCCCACCTAATTTATGTTTTTTTTTTTTTCAGGGAGACTTTAGAAACCAAATAATATTAAAAAAAAAAAAAAAAAAAAAGGCTTGCTATAGCCCACTGAATGAGAGATAGCACACACAGCAGTGGCACACAAGCCCTGACTGAGGCCAATATTTTTCTCCCACTGATTGATGTAGTGTTTTTGTGTTGAGGTAGAATTTAGAACACAAATCACGGAAAAAATAAATAGGCTTTCTATGGCCCACTGAATGAAAGGGAGAGAGGTGGCACACCCAGGAGTCAAGACTGGCACACAAGCTGAAAGGGCAATATTACTCTCCCACTGTTTTTTGTATGTTTTTTTTTTTTTTTTCAGGGAGACTTTAGAAACCAAATAATATTAAAAAAAACAAAAAAAAAATAGCCTTTCTATGGCCCACTGAATGAGAGAGAGAGGTGGCACACCCAGGAGTCAAGACTGGCACACAAGCTGAAAGGGCAATATTACTCTCCAACTGTTTTTTTATGTATTTTTTGTTTTTTAAGGGAGACTTTAGAAACCCAATAATATTAAAAAAAAAAAATACATAGGCTTTCTATGGCCCACTGAATGAAAGGGAGAGAGGTGACACACCCAGGAGTCAAGACTGGCACACAAGCTGAAAGGGCAATATTACTCTCCCACTGTTTTTTGTATGTTTTTTTTTTTTTTTTCAGGGAGACTTTAGAAACCAAATAATATTAAAAAAACCAAAAAAAAAATAGCCTTTCTATGGCCCACTGAATGAGAGAGAGAGGTGGCACACCCAGGAGTCAAGACTGGCACACAAGCTGAAAGGGCAATATTACTCTCCCACTGTTTTTTTATGTATTTTTTGTTTTTTAAGGGAGACTTTAGAAACCCAATAATATTTTAAAAAAAAAATAAATAGGCTTTCTATGGCCCACTGAATGAGAGGGAGAGAGGTGGCACACCCAGGAGTCAAGACTGGCACACAAGCTGAAAGGGCAATATTACTCTCCCACTGTTTTTTTATGTATTTTTTGTTTTTTAAGGGAGACTTTAGAAACCCAATAATATTTAAAAAAATAAATAAATAGGCTTTCTATGGCCCACTGAATGAGAGGGAGAGAGGTGGCACACCCAGGAGTCAAGACTGGCACACAAGCTGAAAGGGCAATATTACTCTCCCACTGTTTTTTTAGGTTTTTTTTTTTTTTCAGGGAGACTTTAGAAACCAAATAATATAAAAAAAAAAAAAAAAAAATAGGCTTGCTATAGCCCACTGAATGAGAGATAGCACACACAGCAGTGGCACACAAGCCCTGACTGAGGCCAATATTTTTCTCCCACTGATTGATGTAGTGTTTTTGTGTTGAGGTAGAATTTAGAACACAAATCACGGAAAAAATAAATAGGCTTTCTATGGCCCACTGAATGAAAGGGAGAGAGGTGGCACACCCAGGAGTCAAGACTGGCACACAAGCTGAAAGGGCAATATTACTCTCCCACTGTTTTTTGTATGTTTTTTTTTTTTTTTCAGGGAGACTTTAGAAACCAAATAATATTAAAAAAAAACAAAAAAAAAATAGCCTTTCTATGGCCCACTGAATGAGAGAGAGAGGTGGCACACCCAGGAGTCAAGACTGGCACACAAGCTGAAAGGGCAATATTACTCTCCAACTGTTTTTTTATGTATTTTTTGTTTTTTAAGGGAGACTTTAGAAACCCAATAATATTAAAAAAAAAAAAATACATAGGCTTTCTATGGCCCACTGAATGAAAGGGAGAGAGGTGGCACACCCAGGAGTCAAGACTGGCACACAAGCTGAAAGGGCAATATTACTCTCCCACTGTTTTTTGTATGTTTTTTTTTTTTTTTCAGGGACACTTTAGAAACCAAATAATATTAAAAAAACCAAAAAAAAAATAGCCTTTCTATGGCCCACTGAATGAGAGAGAGAGGTGGCACACCCAGGAGTCAAGACTGGCACACAAGCTGAAAGGGCAATATTACTCTCCCACTGTTTTTTTATGTATTTTTTGTTTTTTAAGGGAGACTTTAGAAACCCAATAATATTTAAAAAAAAAAATAAATAGGCTTTCTATGGCCCACTGAATGAGAGGGAGAGAGGTGGCACACCCAGGAGTCAAGACTGGCACACAAGCTGAAAGGGCAATATTACTCTCCCACTGTTTTTTTAGGTTTTTTTTTTTTTTTTCAGGGAGACTTTAGAAACCAAATAATATTAAAAAAAAAAAAAAAAATAGGCTTGCTATAGCCCACTGAATGAGAGATAGCACACACAGCAGTGGCACACAAGCCCTGACTGAGGCCAATATTTTTCTCCCACTGATTGATGTAGTGTTTTTGTGTTGAGGTAGAATTTAGAACACAAATCACGGAAAAAATAAATAGGCTTTCTATGGCCCACTGAATGAAAGGGAGAGAGGTGGCACACCCAGGAGTCAAGACTGGCACACAAGCTGAAAGGGCAATATTACTCTCCCACTGTTTTTTTATGTATTTTTTGTTTTTTAAGGGAGACTTTAGAAACCCAATAATATTTAAAAAAAAAAATAAATAGGCTTTCTATGGCCCACTGAATGAGAGGGAGAGAGGTGGCACACCCAGGAGTCAAGACTGGCACACAAGCTGAAAGGGCAATATTACTCTCCCACTGTTTTTTTAGGTTTTTTTTTTTTTTCAGGGAGACTTTAGAAACCAAATAATATTAAAAAAAAAAAAAAAATAGGCTTGCTATAGCCCACTGAATGAGAGATAGCACACACAGCAGTGGCACACAAGCCCTGACTGAGGCCAATATTTTTCTCCCACTGATTGATGTAGTGTTTTTGTGTTGAGGTAGATTTTAGAACACAAATCACGGAAAAAATAATTAGGCTTTCTATGGCCCACTCAGTGAGAGATGGCACACACAGGGATGGCACTGTAGCAGAAATGCCAATCTTAATCTCCCACAAAAAAAAACAAAACAAAAAAAAAAACTGTCCTACAATTACTATCTCCCTGCAGTAATGTAAGCCAGGTATGGCAGGCAGCAATAGGAGTGGACTGATGCACAAATTAAATAAAAAGTGTGGACAAACAAAAAAGATAGCTGTGCAGAAAGGAAGGAACAAGAGGATATGTGCTTTGAAAAAAGCAGTTGGTTTCCACAGTGGCGTACACACAGCAATACAGCTATCACGGAGCCTTCTAGGGCAGCCCAATGAGCTACAGCGCTGAGGGGAAAAAAAAATAAAAAATAGCTTCCACAGTCCCTGCACACCGAAGGTGGTGTTGGACAGTGGAAATCGCTGCAGCACAAGCGGTTTGGTGGTTAGTGGACCCTGCCTAACGCTCTCCCTGCTTCTGACGAAGCGGCAGCAACCTGTCCCTAAGCTCAGATCAGCAGCAGTAAGATGGTGGTCGGCGGGAACGCCCCTTTATAGCCCCTGTGACGCCGCAGACAGCAAGCCAATCACTGCAATGCCCTTTTCTAAGATGGTGGGGACCAGGATCTATGTCATCACGCTGCCCACACTCTGCGTTCACCTTCATTGGCTGAGAAATGGCGCTTTTCGCGTCATTGAAACGCGACTTTGGCGCGAAAGTCGCGTACCGCATGGCCGACAAGCACAGGGGTCGGATCGGGTTTCATGAGACGCCGACTTAGCCAAAAGTCGGCGACTTTTGAAAATGATCGACCCGTTTCGCTCAACCCTACCCATGACCATTCACCTTGGACGAAAAAAGAGTACAGGTTGTTTACTCTGCTAGACTACAAGGAGAACTTTGCATGTCCTCTTCCTGAGGCAGCTAGATCTACTGAATTGGTGCTACACAGGAGCTATACAGGTTATTATGGAAAATGTGTTGAAAAAATCCCATCAGACAACACTAGCAGCAGGGGGCAAGGTTCCTTACCTAACCAAGGAGGAGTAGTGAGGGAGACACACACTAGATACAGTCTAGGCAGGAGTACACCATCAAAGGCCTTGGACATTTTCATGACACCCTCACAGCATCCATGCCCTCATGACCGGGTATTTTTGACATGGAGGTAAAAGCTTTAAAAGATTGTCAAGAAATAACTGGCCAACCAAACCAGTGAACTCCCTATTTCCTTCAGGTATTGGGTCTTACAGCTGGACACCTAGCATGAGCTATCATTGCTATGCCTTGGAGGTATTGTGCTGCCCTGCCACTAGTGTCTTGTCTGAGTGGATTTTTAGTGACATGGGGGGTCAAAACAGATAGACGCTTTCACCAGTCAACAGAAAGTGCTGACAGGATCTCTCTGATAACAATGAACAAGGCTTGGCTTGGACCCTACTTTCACACACCACCAGATGATAGCAGCATATAAAATCTGCTTAATATTCTATATTTGAATGAGACCTTCCAGTTGTTGCCTTCTAGGTTTTATGTATGAGCCTTTTTGTAATTTTTTCCTTGCATTGCACAAAGTAAGGAGTACTACAACTACACTTTGCTCACAATATTTAAAGACGGTAATACAGTTATCATAGAATCATAGAATCATAGAATGATAGAGTTGGAAGGGACCTCCTGGGTCATCTGGTCCAACCCCCTGCTCAAAGCAGCATTCACTTAATCATCTCAGACAGATGTCTGTCCAGCCTCTGTTTGAAGACTTCCATTGAAGGAGAACTCACCACCTCTTGTGGTAACCTGTTCCACTCATTGATGACCCTAACTAACTAAGTTTGTGCCTTCAATGGAGTACGGATGACCCTGCTTGTAATTTTTGGCAGGATGTGCACATTGTGCACAGGGCACAGCCTTTATGAGCCTAGGAGTACCTTTACATGGCAATTTAAACAGAATGTGTATGAGGCCCTCTCTTATGTCTAAATATCACACTCTTGCCTACCATGGAAACCTTTAAAAGGAACCTGAAGATCTACCTATTCCGACAAGCCTACAATTTGCAGTTACGACCAATACACCAAACCACTGCATGACCAGCTCTACTCTCACCTACTGTATCCTCACCCATCCCTTGTAGATTATGAGCTCTCACGGGCAGGGTCCTCTCTCCTTCTCTACCAGTCGTGACTTTTATTGTGTAAGATTACTGTTCTCATTTTTATGTATACCCCTTTTCCCATGTAAAGCGCCATGGAATAAATGGCACTATAATAACAAATAACAATAATATCTGAGTCCCTTTTGAGTCCTTAATTCTTTTTGTAGTTCTTGCTACCTTCATATATTACATTGACATTCCATTTTTAGTACACAATTCAGTTTTGTCTTAAATTCTATTTTTTTAAAAATCCTTTCTACATTTTGCCTTATTTACAAGTCATTACTCAGGAAAAAAAATATTATTTTTCCTGTAAAATGCAATTTCTCCTAGTTTTGGAGTAAAAGTGTGACATTATAGTTTTCAGCAGTGATCTGGAAGTCAGAGATGAGTCCAGTGATTTTCCCATAGTGTTCAACTTCCATTAAGCACTTTTTCCATCAATTTCAACATTTTCACTGCCCCCAGACCTCTTTTATAGGGTCTGCCATAAAAGTACTCAGATTTCCCATTGACTCCCATTGTACCCATTATAGTCATTGCTAGAGAACCTTTTAAGGTTCAGTTCAGTTAAGGTCGGCAAACTTCCCAATGTTTGCTGCACAGTTCACTGAACGTAACCGCATCCCATTGAATTCTGCACAATTAAAAAAATTATGCAAAGACGCACCACTGTGAGGCTGCCAAAGAAATGAAGTAAAGTTGCCTGTCCAGTAACAGAAGTTGTCAGTTGTCTTTGGATAGGACAAGCCGATGTTTGTTTAGTAGAGCTCATCTGTAGGACATTGGACCATTACTATGTCTATCCATTTTGATCTCGTGATGAACCTGGATTAGTGGGCGAAATGCATCGAGATCAAGATTAAGCATTAAATTACAAGCAGTATCATCTAAACTTTAGTCTTTAGATTCTAAAGACTCCTACCATGGTTATGAGTTATGACTTTTCTTTACTACCTCTTGAAGCTCATCAAGAGAATGCCAAGAGTGTGCAAAGCAGTCATCAAAGCAAAAGGTGGCTACTTTGAAGAACCTAGATATAAGACAGAATTTCAGTTGTTTCAGACTTTTTTGTTAAGTATATAATTCCACATGTGTTAATTCATAGTTTTGATGCCTTCAGTGTGAATGTACAATTTTCATAGTCCTGAAAATACAGAGAAATCTTTAAATGAGAAGGTGTGTTTAAACTTTTGGTCCGTACTGTGTGTATATATATATATATATATATATATATATATATATATATATATATATATATATATATATACAGTATATATATACAGGTCCTTCTCAAAAAATTAGCATATAGTGTTAAATTTCATTATTTACCATAATGTAATGATTACAATTAAACTTTCATATATTATAGATTCATTATCCACCAACTGAAATTTGTCAGGTCTTTTATTGTTTTAATACTGATGATTTTGGCATACAACTCCTGATAACCCAAAAAACCTGTCTCAATAAATTAGCATATCAAGAAAAGGTTCTCTAAACGACCTATTACCCTAATCTTATGAATCAACTAATTAACTCTAAACACATGCAAAAGATACCTGAGGCTTTTAAAAACTCCCTGCCTGGTTCATTACTCAAAACCCCCATCATGGGTAAGACTAGCGACCTGACAGATGTCAAGAAGGCCATCATTGACACCCTCAAGCAAGAGGGTAAGACCCAGAAATAAATTTCTCAACAAATAGGCTGTTCCCAGAGTGCTGTATCAAGGCACCTCAATGGTAAGTCTGTTGGAAGGAAACAATGTGGCAGAAAACGCTGTACAACGAGAAGAGGTGACCGGACCCTGAGGAAGATTGTGGAGAAGGACCGATTCCAGACCTTGGGGAACCTGAGGAAGCAGTGGACTGAGTCTGGTGTGGAAACTGTTGTGAATTTGGATTCTGGGCTCCCCCGGTGGCCGCTTGTGGAATTGGACTTGTCATCCTCTTTCCTGTTTCACCTGATTCCATCAGTAGTGGGTGTCGCTATTTAAGCTCATTTCTCTGGTGGTTTCTTGCCGGTCAACAATGTTATCTGATGCCTCTCAGTGCTTGTTCCTGCTTCTAGACAACTACTGATAAGTTGGACTTTTGTCCATGTTTTGTTTTGCCTATTTGTTCCAGTTCGCAGCTGAAGTTTTGTTACTGTGTCTGGAAAGCTCTCGTCGATCAGGGATTGCTACTCTGGCGTTATGAGTTAATGCCAGAGTTTAAGGTAATCTCTGGATGGTGTTTTGTTAGTATTTTTCTGCTGACCATGAAAGTATACTATCTGTCTTCTGCTATCTAGTAAGCGGACCTCAAATTTGCTAAGACTATTTTCCTGCTGCGTTTGTTGTTTCATCTGAACTCACCGTCATTATATGTGGGGGGCTACTGTCTTCTTTGGAATATTTCTCTAGAGGTGAGCCAGGTCTTATATTTCCCTCTGCTAGCTATTTAGGTCTTAGGCCAGAGCTGGGCATCTAGCGATAAATAGGAAATGCTACCTGGCTATTTCTAGTTGCGCGGCAGGCTTAGTTCATGGTCAGTATAGTTCCATCTTCCGAGAGCTTGTCCCTCTATAGGCTTGCTATGATCTCTGCTTGCAGAGATCATGACAGTTTGACCGGCCACTAAAGTGTTAAAGACCCAGGTTGAGAAAGGAGAGTTATAAGAAGTCTGCTGGAATTTTTTTTTTTTTTTTTTTTTTTCCTCCAGTCTGCCTTGCTGCAGTCTTTTTTCTCTCTCTCCTCCTAATCTCTGTATGCTCTGTGTGCACCTGACAATAATGGATCTCCAGAATGTAACTGCGGGTTTGAATAATCTCATCACGAAAGTACAAAATTTACAAGATTTTGTAGTACATGCTCCGGTATCTGAGCCGAGAATTCCTTTGCCGGAGTTCTTCACAGGGAATAGAGCTAGCTTCCAGAATTTCCGAAATAATTGTAAGCTTTATTTGTCCCTGAAGTCTCGTTCAGCTGGAGACCCTGCTCAGCAGGTTAGGATTGTGATTTCCTTGCTCAGGGGTGACCCTCAAGATTGGGCCTTCTCATTGCCAGCAGGGGATCCTGCGTTACGCGATGTGGATGCGTTTTTTCTGGCCTTGGGCTTGCTTTATGAGGAACCTCATTTGGAACTTCAGGCAGAAAAAACTTTGATGGCACTATCTCAGGGGCAAGACGAAGCTGAAGTTTTCTGCCAAAAATTCCGTAAATGGTCTGTGCTTACTCAGTGGAATGAGTGCGCCTTGGCGGCAACTTTCAGAGAAGGTCTCTCTGATTCCGTTAAGGATGTTATGGTGGGGTTCCCTTTGCCTGCAGGTCTGAATGAGTCCATGACAATGGCTATTCAGATTGATAGGCGTCTGCGGGAGCGCAAACCGATGCACCATCTGGCGGTGTCTATGGAAAAGACGCCAGAAAGTATGCAGTGTGATAGAATTCTGTCCAGGAGCGAGCGACAGAATTTTAGACGGAAGAATGGATTGTGTTTCTATTGTGGGGATTCTACTCATGTTATATCGGCATGCTCTAGGCGTACAAAGAAGCTTGATAAGTCTGTTTCCATTGGCACCATTCAGTCTAAGTTTATTTTGTCTGTAACCCTGATTTGCTCTTTGTCATCCATTGCCACGGACGCCTATGTTGACTCTGGCGCCGCTCTGAGTCTTATGGATTGGTCCTTTGCCAATCGTTGTGGTTTTGATTTAGAGCCTTTGGAGACTCTTATTCCTCTGAAGGGGATTGACTCCACCCCATTGGCTAATAATAAACCACAATACTGGACACAAGTAACCATGCGTATCAATCCGGATCACCAGGAGATTATTCGTTTCCTGGTGCTGTATAATTTACATGACGATTTGGTACTGGGATTGCCATGGTTGCAGTCTCACAACCCAGTCTTGGACTGGAGAGCTATGTCTGTGTTGAGCTGGGGATGTAAGGGTATTCATGGGGACGTACCTTTGGTTTCTATTTCGTCGTCCATTCCCTCTGAAGTCCCTGAGTTCCTCTCTGATTATCAAGACGTCTTTGACGAACCCAAGCTTGGGTCGTTACCTCCGCACCGTGAGTGCGATTGTGCCATAGATTTGATACCGGGTTGTAAATATCCAAAGGGTCGTTTGTTTAACTTGTCTGTGCCGGAACATGCTGCTATGCGGGAATATATAAAGGAGTCTTTGGAAAAGGGACATATTCGTCCATCTTCTTCTCCCTTGGGAGCTGGGTTTTTCTTTGTCTCAAAAAAAGACGGCTCTTTGAGACCATGTATTGATTATCGGCTTCTGAATAAGATCACTGTTAAGTATCAATACCCATTGCCATTGCTTACTGATTTGTTTGCTCGTATAGAGGGTGCTAAGTGGTTCTCTAAAATTGATCTTCGTGGGGCGTATAATTTGGTGCGGATCAGGCAGGGGGATGAGTGGAAGACCGCATTTAATACGCCCGAGGGCCACTTTGAGTATTTGGTCATGCCTTTTGGTCTTTCTAATGCCCCTTCAGTTTTCCAGTCTTTTATGCATGATATTTTCCGCGATTTTCTGGATAAATTTATGATAATATATCTGGATGATATTCTGATTTTTTCTGATGACTGGGACTCTCATGTCCAGCAGGTCAGGAGAGTTTTTCAGGTTCTGCGGTCTAATTCTTTATGTGTGAAGGGGTCTAAGTGCGTTTTTGGGGTCCAGAAAATTTCCTTTTTGGGGTATATTTTTTCTCCCTCTTCCATTGAGATGGATCCCGTCAAGGTGCAAGCTATTTGTGACTGGACTCAGCCCTCCTCTCTTAAGGGTCTTCAGAGATTTTTGGGCTTTGCCAACTTTTACCGCCGATTTATTGCTGGTTTTTCGGATGTCGTTAAACCACTGACTGATTTGACCAGACAAGGCGCTGATGTTGCTAATTGGTCCCCTCATGCTGTAGAGGCCTTTCAGGAGCTTAAGCGCCGTTTTGCCTCTGCCCCTGTGTTGCGTCAGCCTGATGTGAATCTGCCTTTTCAGGTTGAGGTTGACGCTTCGGAGATCGGAGCTGGGGCAGTGTTGTCGCAGAAAGGTTCCGACTGCTCCGTCATTAGGCCTTGTGCCTTCTTTTCTCGCAAATTTTCGCCCGCAGAGCGGAATTATGATGTTGGGAATCGGGAGCTTTTGGCCATGAAGTGGGCGTTTGAGGAGTGGCGCCATTGGCTCGAGGGGGCTAGGCATCAGGTGGTGGTATTGACTGACCACAAAAATTTGATTTATCTTGAGACTGCCAGACGCCTGAATCCTAGACAGGCGCGCTGGTCTTTATTTTTTTTCTCGCTTTAATTTTGTGGTGTCATACCTACCGGGTTCTAAGAATGTTAAGGCAGATGCCCTTTCTAGGAGTTTTGACCCGGACTCTCCTGGTAATTCTGAACCCACAGGTATCCTTAGGGAGGGAGTAATTTTGTCGGCCGTTTCTCCTGATCTGCGGCGGTCCTTGCAAGAGTTTCAGGCGGATAGACCGGATCGTTGTCCGCCTGATAGACTGTTTGTTCCGGATGATTGGACCAGCAGAGTCATCTCTGAGGTACATTCTTCTGCATTGGCAGGTCATCCCGGAATTTTTGGTACCAGGGATTTGGTGGCAAGATCCTTCTGGTGGCCTTCTTTGTCACGAGATGTGCGAGTCTTTGTGCAGTCATGTGACGTTTGTGCTCGGGCCAAGTCTTGTAGTTCTCGGGCTAGCGGACTGCTGTTGCCCTTGCCTATTCCTAAGAGGCCTTGGACACACATCTCGATGGATTTTATTTCAGATCTGCCTGTTTCCCAGAAGATGTCTGTCATCTGGGTGGTCTGTGACCGTTTCTCTAAAATGGTCCATTTGGTTCCTCTGCCCAAGTTGCCTTCTTCTTCTGAGTTGGTTCCTCTGTTTTTTCAGAATGTTGTCCGATTGCACGGTATTCCTGAGAATATTGTTTCTGACAGAGGTACCCAATTTGTGTCTAGATTTTGGCGGGCATTCTGTGCTAGGATGGGCATAGATTTGTCTTTTTCATCTGCTTTTCACCCTCAGACTAATGGCCAGACCGAGCGGACTAATCAGACCCTTGAGACATATCTGAGGTGTTTTGTCTCTGCTGACCAGGATGATTGGGTTGCTTTTTTGCCATTGGCAGAGTTCGCCCTCAATAATCGGGCCAGTTCTTCCACCTTGGTGTCCCCGTTTTTCTGTAATTCGGGGTTTCACCCTCGATTTTCCTCCGGTCAGGTGGAATCCTCGGATTGTCCTGGAGTGGATGCGGTGGTGGAGAGATTGCATCACATCTGGGGGCAGGTTATGGACAATTTGAAGTTGTCACAGGAGAAGACTCAGCGTTTTACCAACCGTCATCGTCGTGTTGGTTCTCGGCTTTGTGTTGGAGATTTAGTGTGGCTGTCTTCTCGTTTTGTCCCTATGAGGGTCTCTTCTCCTAAGTTTAAACCTCGGTTCATCGGCCCTTATAGAATATTGGAGATTCTTAATCCTGTTTCTTTCCGTTTGGACCTCCCTGCGTCCTTTTCCATTCATAACGTTTTTCATCGGTCGTTATTGCGCAGGTATGAGGTACCTGTTGTACCTTCTGTTGAGCCTCCTGCTCCGGTGTTGGTTGAGGGTGAGTTGGAGTACGTTGTGGAGAAAATTTTGGACTCTCGTGTTTCCAGACGGAAACTCCAGTATCTGGTCAACTGGAAGGGTTACGGCCAGGAGGATAATTCTTGGGTCAATGCATCTGATGTTCATGCTTCTGATCTTGTTCGTGCCTTCCATAGGGCTCATCCTGGTCGCCCTGGTGGATCTGGTGAGGGTTCGGTGCCCCCTCCTTGAGGGGGGGGTACTGTTGTGAATTTGGATTCTGGGCTCCCCCGGTGGCCGCTTGTGGAATTGGACTTGTCATCCTCTTTCCTGTTTCACCTGATTCCATCAGTAGTGGGTGTCGCTATTTAAGCTCATTTCTCTGGTGGTTTCTTGCCGGTCAACAATGTTATCTGATGCCTCTCAGTGCTTGTTCCTGCTTCTAGACAACTACTGATAAGTTGGACTTTTGTCCATGTTTTGTTTTGCCTATTTGTTCCAGTTCGCAGCTGAAGTTTTGTTACTGTGTCTGGAAAGCTCTCGTCGATCAGGGATTGCTACTCTGGCGTTATGAGTTAATGCCAGAGTTTAAGGTAATCTCTGGATGGTGTTTTGTTAGTATTTTTCTGCTGACCATGAAAGTATACTATCTGTCTTCTGCTATCTAGTAAGCGGACCTCAAATTTGCTAAGACTATTTTCCTGCTGCGTTTGTTGTTTCATCTGAACTCACCGTCATTATATGTGGGGGGCTACTGTCTTCTTTGGAATATTTCTCTAGAGGTGAGCCAGGTCTTATATTTCCCTCTGCTAGCTATTTAGGTCTTAGGCCAGAGCTGGGCATCTAGCGATAAATAGGAAATGCTACCTGGCTATTTCTAGTTGCGCGGCAGGCTTAGTTCATGGTCAGTATAGTTCCATCTTCCGAGAGCTTGTCCCTCTATAGGCTTGCTATGATCTCTGCTTGCAGAGATCATGACAGGAAACATCCAGAGCCACCGTGCACAGGCGTGTGCAGGAAATGGGCTACAGGTGCCGCATTCCCCAGGTAAAGCCACTTTTGAACCATAAACAGCTGCAGAAGCGCCTGACCTGGGCTACAGAGAAGCAGCACTGGACTGTTGCTAAGTGGTCCCAAGTACTTTTTTCTGATGAAAGCAAATTTTGCATGTCATTCGGAAATCAAGGTGCCAGAGTCTGGAGGAAGACTGGGGAGAAGGAAATGCCAAAATGCCTGTGTCAAGTACCCACAGTCAGTGATGGTGTGGGGTGCCATGTCAGCTGCTGGTGTTGGTCCACTGTGTTTCATCAAGGGCAGGGTCAATGCAGCTAGCTATCAGGAGATTTTGGAGCACTTCATGCTTCCATCGGCTGAAATGCTTTATGGAGATGAAGATTTCATTTTTCAGCACGACCTGGCACCTGCTCACAGTGCCAAAACCACTGGTAAATGGTTTACTGACCATGGTATTACTGTGCTCAATTGGCCTGCCAACTCTCCTGACCTGAACCCCATAGAGAATCTGTGGGATATTGTGAAGAGAAAGTTGAGAGACGCAAGACCCAACACTCTGGATGAGCTTAAGGCCGCTATTGAAGCATCCTGGGCCTCCATAACATCTCAGCAGTGTCACAGGCTGATTGCCTCCATGCCACGCCGCATTGAAGCAGTCATTTCTGCCAAAGGATTCCCGACCAAGTATTGAGTGCATAACTGAACATTATTATTTGATGGTTTTTTTGTTTGTTATTAAAAAACACTTTTATTTGATTGGCCAGGTGAAATATGCTAATTTATTGAGACAGGTTTTTTGGGTTATCAGGAGTTGTATGCCAAAATCATCAGTATTAAAACAAATAAAGACCTGACAAATTTCAGTTGGTGGATAATGAATCTATAATATATGAAAGTTTAATTGTAATCATTACATTATGGTAAATAATGAAATTTAACACTATATGCTAATTTTTTGAGAAGGACCTGTATATATATATATATATATATATATATATATATATATATATATATATATATATATATATATATATATATATATATATCTATATATATATATATATATATATATATATATATATATAATATTTTTGTTCTTCTTGGTACCTTGGATATTTTGTTTGGCATGGACTGAGCATCCATCCATCATTGATTTACAGATACTGTATATATCTTTGGTATATTTCTTGTTTAGCATTGAGTCGCTTTTTCCATCACATTTATATGACTGGCCACCTCTATTGATGCATTTATTGGATTTTCCTCTATTAGTTGAGTTGGTAATGCACCATCACCTTCCATACCTATATTCTCACCTTGTACTGTAGATATATTTTGTTTCATCTCCTATTATTTATGAATCCATCGATAGAGGGAACCCTGACTGGAACCTCTCCTGGGACGTTACTGCACTATTGCCCTTACAGTCATACATCTCTGCCGTAGACACATTGACTTCCTCTGTATCCTCTATCTATGCATCTAAATGTTGGGTCACTTATGGGAATTTTAGGGACAGTTGACACACGAGCGGGGATGCCATCTCTCATCAATATAGGGTGCCAACCTCCTCAAGTAGGAAGGTGTGAAGTAGGCTCTACTAGCAGAGACAGAGCACCCCTTCTCTACATCACCTTTTGTCTGTTTTGCACTGTGTACAGTAGCATTGCAAGGATATGTACCTAGGTTCTTTGCTGAGGCCATTATACCTTTCAAATCTTGTCAGCAGGAATCAATTATTGATTCCTGTATCTGACTCTTTTTCATTCAAAATAGATACAGAGGCTTTTCCTCAGTGAATTAAGATTGAGGAATCCTCAAAGCATATGCCTTAGGCACACTTCTATATCAGTCTCTGTTGTAAATTTCCTTGGTAACATCATTTTACAGCTGAGATGTTTAGCATCAGGGATTTTCATGTGTCCTTCATTAAGGGCCTCTAGGGCTATCATAGGGACAGTTGACATATGAGCGGGGGTGCCAATTCTTGTTACCTCTTCATAGGGTGCCAACCTCCACAGCCAGGAAGGTTCTCTTAGGACCTAGAATATAGAGGCAGATAACCTCTCTGACATTATCTCTGTTAGCTTTTAGCACTTTGCTCTTCTTTCACTTTCTTAGGGCCTTTTTAGCACATACTTGATAAAAGTCAATTTTTATTACAAGAGTTTTTCCAGTAAGCTCTCAGTAGAGCTTTCAGCACCATTACTACAGTGAAGGAAATAATTATCTGATCCCTTGCTGATTTTGTAAGTTTGCCCACTGACAAAGACATGAACAGTCTATAATTTTATGGATAGCTTAATTTTAACATTGAGATAGAATATCACAAATAAAATGCAGAAAATCACATTGTATAAATTATATAAATTTATTTGCATTTTGCAGTGAGAAATAAGTATTTGGCAAGCAAGACTTAATACTTGGTTGCAAAACTCTTTTTGGCAAGCACAGCAGTCAGACATTTTTTGTAGTTGATGATGAGGTTTGCGCACATGTCAGGTTGAATTTTGGTCCACTTCTCTTTGCAGATCATCTCTAAATCATTAAGATTTTGAGGCTGTCACTTGACAACTCGGAGTTCAACTCGCTCCATAAGTTTTCTATGAGATTAAGGTCTGGAGACTGGCTAGGCCACTCCATGACCTTAATGTGCTTCTTTTTCAGCCACTCCATGTCTTGGCGGAGGGAAGGAGGTTGTCACTCAGGATTTTACGCACATGGCTCCATCCATTCTCCCATTGATGCAGTGAAGTAGTCCTGTGCCATTAGCAGAGAAATACACCCAAAACATAATGTTTCTACCTCAGTGTTTGACAGTGGGTATGGTGTTCTTTGGGTCATAGGCAGCATTTCTTTTCCTCCAAACACGAGTTGGGTTAATGCCAATAAGCTAAGTTGTTGTCTCATCTGAACACAGCACCTTCTCCTAATCACTCACAGAATCATCCAAGTGTTCATTGGCAAGCTTCAGATGGGCCTGCACATGTGCCTTCTTCAGCAGGGGGACCTTGGGGGCACTGCGGGATTTTAAACCTTTATGGTGTAATATTACCAATGGTTTTCTTGGTGACTGTGGTCCCAGCTGCCTTGAGATCATTATCATGTTCCCCCAATGTAGATTTAGGCTGATCCCTCACCTTCCTCATGATCAAGGATTTCCCACGAGGTGAGATTTTGCATGGTGCCCCAGATCGATGTCGATTGACAGTCATTTTGAATTTCTTCCATTTTCTAACTACCAGCAGTTGTCTCCTTCTTACCCAGCATCTTACTTGGTTTTGTTGCCCATTCCAGTTTTCTGCAAGTCTATGATTTTGTCCCTGACATCCTTATAAAGCTCTTTGGCCTTGCCCATGTTGTAGATGTTAGAGTCTGACTGATTAATTGAGTCTGTGGACAGGAGTCTTTTATAAAGGTGACTACGTAAGACAGCTGTCTTTAATGCAGGTAACAAGTTGACTAGGAACATCCAACTGGTCTGTAGGAGCCAGAACTCTTAATGATTGGTAGGGGATGAAATACTTATTTCTCACTGCAAAATGCAAATAAATTTACATAACTTATACAATGTGATTTTCTGGATTTTATTTTTGGTATTAATTAAAAAAAAAGAATAACAGTCCACAGCTTCTCTGATCTCTCTTCATCTCTTCCCCTCATCAAACACATCTCCTGCTCATCATGCAGCACCACTATCCTAGCCAAAGTACTAGCAAAAGCATTAGTGGAAACTCAATCATTTATTGAACTTTGACTGAATTTTGCTGATTTTAAGTAAAATGCTCGGGAATTCAAACACGATTCTGAATATGCAATATTCATGCCAAATTTGAGATTGGTGAACATTTTCCAAACAAGCTCACTCATCTCTATTCGTTACTCAAGGAGAGCATTAGGAATTGCTCTCTTCAAGCAGCAAGCAGCAAGCAATTCAGCATTTTATGCCTCTGTCATCTTTATTTTTAAATGAATTTTCCAAAAATGTTCTTGATTGGTTGCATAAATCTCTGTCTATGATTGGTACTCTGCTTGTCTAGATAAATTGTTGTTGATGTCATTTCCACTACACTATGACTAAGGGTGTTTATTGCCAGAAATACAACAGATTGTAATGCTTTCTTTTACACCTTTCTTTTTTATTGCTTTTTATTAATGGGTCACTAATAAAGAAAAACAATTTTTATCAATGGATGGATGTGCTAATATTCTACCTATTCAAAGGGTTATCATAATTGGTAACAATATTACAAGACATCGATAAGGGCAACATTACTGTGTAAGTACTGTAATATACTGCACTCCTGAAGACATTTCTTTCCCAGATTTTTCTTATTGCGGAAACTATGCTTACAAAAGAATTCCGGAAACGGCAACTTCTGAATTGAGACTGCTATCATCTGGAAGTAGGTACCCTTTAGTGCTATGCTTTTTATTTAATTTGACTTCCACTCTGCTGTTTTTGGAATTTCTTTACCCATAGTACTTGGAACATTTGGAATATAGACCCAGATTCTGGGGGACATTATATCTATATGCATGCTATTTAATGTAATCTGTCGGTTCAGTGCCATCAGTGTGTTTTATCACAACGTTACTTGCCAATTAAATTTGTTTCACTTGGCGGAGAGAGTGTTAGATAGCGCAGACACTTTTTATTTAGTTGACTAGCTTTTTTTGACAAATTTGTGGCTTTGGCCTGTTTTGCAGCTGCACTCTCCCCTACTGTTAACCATTTTTGCGCCCGCCCTTATATTTTTAATCTATCTATCTATCTATATGTATATATCCCTCGCCATGTCTTTAAAATTTGAGGTAAATCCTTCTGAGCTTTCGCCTGTGCACCATGACTCAGCTGAATTTTTTTTTTTGGGGGGGTGGATGAGATCTAAATAAGAACTTTTGCCTATATGTCACTTTGATTTCTATGTACACCCTTGATCCCATCAAATAAATCATAAACAAAAAATATTTCCAAAGAACATATTCTCTTTGTTCTCTCTGTTAGAATCCACAAGCAAGACAGGAAAGTTCACAGACAAGAAAGGTATATACATAACTTCATTTCTTGATATAAAACAGTTCAGAGACAAAGCTTTGAGGTTATTTATTTATATTTCTTCTTTTCAGTTTGATAACTGTTTTATGTTAGGCATAGGGTGAGTGCTTCATTGAACTGCCATATTTATAATCACTTTGAAAAATATGATATGTGTATTTTCTTACTATATGATGTAAAAATATGAACAAATGCACTAGCGCCCCATAGAGATAGAGAATAATAATAATAATCTTTATTTATATAGCGCCAACATATTCTGCAGAGCTTTACAGTTAAACAGTTTCAAACACAACAGTTATACTGTAGGTAACAGCGTTAACAATAATATAATGATTAAAGCAAAATAAAACAACCCTGCTCTTGAGAGCTTACAATCTACAATGAGGTTGGGGAGATACAAAGTACAGGTGGGTATTTACAATGATGTATTTACAGTGAAGGTCCATCCATCTTCATGGGGTGAGGGATAGATGGAGATGAAGAATGGGCTACACACGCACACTTACACATAAAATGACTTTTATTAGGGAACGTGATAGGCCGCTATAAACAAATGTGTTTTGAGGGAGCGCAAAAACTGTGCAAGTTGTAGCTGGTCCTAATTTCTTGGGGTAGAGCATACCAGAGGATTGGCGCATTGGTGGAGAAGTCTTGGAGTTGTGAATGGGAGGTACGGATTAGTGCAGAGGTTAGTCAAAAGTCGTTTCCAGAGCACAGCGATTGGCTAGGCTGATAGACAGAAATGAGGGAGGAGATATAAGGGGGTGCTGCACTGTGGAGAGCTTTGTGAGTGAGAGCAGGTACTTTGAATTGGATCCTATAATGAATGGGCAGCCAGTGAAATGACTGGCGAAGAGTGGATGCATCCGAGTAACGATTAGCCAGGTTGATGACCCTGGCTGCTGCATTAAAGATGGACTGGAGAGGGGGAAGTCGAGTAACGGGGAGGCCAATTAATAGAGCATTACAGTAGTCCAGGCAGGAGTGGATCAGGGTGACAGTGAGGGTTTTTGTTGTTTCCATGGTGAGAAAAGGGCAGATTCTAGAGATGTTCTTTAGGTGTAAGTGGCAAGAACAGGCAAGAGATTGTATATGGGAGGTGAAGGAGAGATTAGTGTCAAACATAACACCCATTCAGCACACCTGCTGCCTGGGCATTATTGTAGTGCCACCCACGGAGAGGGAAATGTAATGTTTAGTGAGGTTAGTAAATGGCGGGAGTAGAAGTTTTGTTTTGGAAAGGTTGAGTTTCAGATAGAGAGCGGACATGATGTTGAAGACTGCGGACAGACAGTCACGGGCATTCTGTAGTACAGTGGGGGTAAGGTCAGGGGATGACGTGTATAGTTGTTTGTCATCAGCATAAAGATGGTACTGAAAGCCAAATCTGCTGATGGTCTGTCCAATTGGGGCCGTGTATAGGGAGAAGAGAAGGGGGCCAAGGACTGAGCCCTGAGGTACCTCAACAGTGAGAGGAAGGGGAGATGAAGTGGAGCCAGCTAGCAGAACACTGAAGGAGCAGTCAGAAAGAGGAACATAACCAGGAGAGAGCAGTGTCCTTAATGCCTAGTGACTGGAACCTAGAGAGTAGGAGAGGGTGGTCAACAGTGTTGAAAGCTGCGGAAAGGTCAAGAAGAATGAGCAGAGAATGTTGGAAGCTGCTGACAGATCAAGGGGCCCTGTGTGATGGCCCATAACTAAGAACCTACTCATGTAAAAAAAATATACAGCTCTGGCAAAAATTAAGAGACCACTGCAAAATCTTCAGTGTGTCAGATTTTTCTCTTTAAATGTGAATTGTTCATTTAGTCTATAAACCTCTGACAACATGTCTCCGAATTTCCAAGCAATGCATTTTGTATATTTTTTCTGAAAAGGAGAAATGGTCAAAATGAAAAAAAACAATTCTTTCAGACCTCAAATAATGCAAAGAAAACATGTTCATAATCATTTAGAAACAACAATACTAATATTTTAACTCAGGAAGAGTTCAGAAATCAATATTTTGTGGAATAACTGATTTTTAATCACAGCTTTCATGTGTCTTGCATGCTTCCCACCAATCATTTACACTGCTTCTGGTGCAAAAATGTAAGTAGTTCTTTGTTTAATGGCTTGTGACTATCCATCATCCTCTTGATTACATTCCAGAGGTTTTCAATGGGGTTCAGGTCTGCAGATTGGGCTGCCCATGACAGGGTTTTGATGTGGTGGTCTCTTAATTTTTGCCAGAGCTGTATATACATGATACTGTTGCGCTCCAAGATGCAGGATTATGATAAGACGGTACTGTAGCCCAAATGAGAGAAAGTGCGATTATTATTATTATAATTATTATTAACAAGAAACAATAAAGAACCTAAAAATGCTAGTGCACATACAGGGTTAATGAGTAAAAAGGAAACTGAATGGCATCGTATACTATCTCTTGTGTGGGCTACCGTCATATCATAATCCGGCACCTTGTATTGAAAAAAGAAAGGCAAATTTTTGACTATTAAAAATAAAATTAGTAATCTTGCAATTTTCTTAATTGCCACTTGTGCCATTTTAGACTTATACTTCCTGTGTTTTCAGGAAAAGATTTAAGGAGACTCCTTATCAATATGTGCACAATACAGTGATAGGTAAAACCTCTTTACACAGCTGATAACATAGGATCTGCCAATCACAATAGGTGAAACTACAGCATCCCCTGCTTGCCCTCCTTTCACAATGGCCAATGCACATGCTGATTAGATGCTTCAACACAAAAGATAAGGTCAAGGTCTGTTTATTGTGGGAAATGTTCATGTGTTGTTTCCTGAAGAAACAGGTTGTTAGGGAAAGATTCATTAACTTTGGCGTTGTGCACGTAGGTGTTACTGTAGGGCTCAAATGAATGTGATGCACCAAATTCATTAAGAGGATAATGCCACTTAAGGAATTTGGCACATCTTTTCAATGACATGCACCTCAGTGTACTTCACCAGAAAGTATATTCCAAATTGGAACTAGAGTATCATTTCTGGCATAATAAATGCCAATGCTTTTGGTGAATTTGATTGCTGGACCTGGCCATGCCCCGTCTCCCTTCCCCTTTAGACAGCTCTGCCCATTTTGTGAGAACTGCTTAAAAATAAAAAAAAATAAAAAATTTACAAAATGTTTTTACAACTCTGTGTTGAGCTAAAATTTAGCAATTTTTCAAATCTGGTGTTTTCTGGTGTAAAATCCTCAATGAATCCCACCCCCTCCCTAATATATAATATGGCCCCAGCTGCCAGTGTGAAAATTGCAATATTTCTAATTTTTATTATAAGTGTAGATTGTGTAATGCAGAAAAAAAATTGACAAATATTTTTAAAAAGTATCACACAAAAATGTGATTTAAAGAATGTATTTTTCTGATTACACATTCCCATTAATGATCTTACAAATTGCTCCCAAGGCATTCTGCCTGATCTTTTAGAGGCTGTTCATAGTTGCACTGTTCTCAGCGGTGTGTTTTGCCCTTTGCATACGTTGGTCATTCAGGTACGACAGAGTGAGCAGTGGCTTCCTGCAAACCACCATATCAGAATATATGGCTCGATTATCTCAATTCCCAACACCACACTAGTGTCTAATTTTTATGTATTGGGTCTAAAATATGTGAACATACAGTAATATTTAAAAGTTGGAAATCCCTTTAATGTATAGTACAAAAAACACATATATTCAAGAGGCACCTGAAGTTCATATAATTTTGTACAACAGAATTCTAAGTTCTCCACGTGTTATTCTTTTTTGACCCCAAAACCATACTTCTTTGACAAAATGCGAATGTAATATGGTCTCTGATGGAGAACACCACAATTCCTAAGTATGCCATACAATTCACAGGTTGCATGAAGCTATAATACAGTGGTGTTCATGACCCCCAGTGTTGTGCTTGTTCGTAATGCTCCCTTTTATTCTTCATGTCAGAAAAAGTACTTGAACTTACTGTACAATCAAACATATTGTTCCCACAGCAACCCTTAATCAAAAATAGTTTACAAACGTTCTCTAACTTTATCTGACTTTCTCAAGAAGACACAACTACTGTGTCCTCAATTTCAGAAACTATCTGTACTATTCTAGCAGTCTGCCTAAATACCAGCCAACATGGCAACACTGATTAGAGGCTTGGAGCTACTAGATCTGGCCTTGATGTTCTACAGAAACTGACTCCTAGTTAACATATGTCAAGAACAATGGAGGAAAATGTTATATATAATTGCTTTCTCATGAGAACTTGACTTGATACAAGAAGTGCAATTACACTACTAGCATTTCAGCTATAAAGCTCCAATTTCTTCCCTTCTGATTTATTTTTTATGTGCTCTGCATAAAGACATGATTTACAATGCACACACCAAGTTTCTTCGACATGAACAGTTACAGCTGCATGCAGCCTTGGATTCTGATTGTCACAAAAACTGCAAGTTTATGTTTTTCAAGATTAACCCCCTTATGGTTTATAATTGCACATCTCAGATATCATATTGTTAATGTATGATGACAGCTGTGCTTCTTCTGCTCTCTCACTAGTATATTAATTCAGGTTTCCAGTGCTCTGGAATACAAAACCCTCAAATTTCAGAAAAAAGAAGACAAAGAGTGACACATTTTGAGCTGTAACAAAAATTTTGAGCACTCCTGTAAATAGGCCTCCTAGACAAACCCATTTCAATTTTCATTCTCCTCTGACCACATAAAGAAAGTGTCCTGTTTTATCATAGGAACAAAGCAATAGAATGCAGGCTGGGAATGGATTCATCATCAGACACCAACTGATGGAGCCTAACCATTCCCATCATACCTGAAACAAAAGTTCTTGTTCTCAGTACTCAGAATTCTTCTGTGTCCTCAGGCCAAGTCACGTGGCAACTTGGCACGTCACAGTTTGCTGTGGACAAAGGGCAGAGAGTTTGTCTTTATAGTTAACTGTTTATAGGGGTTTCCTATTTTAATCCTCGGCATACCATCATCATACTTTAAAAAAAATATATGCTCACCACCATTCACCTTCCTCTGCTTTGGTGCCGCTCTGGTATCTTTGCTCATAGGCTGCAGTTGTGACAACATGTAGCACATGGGACAACTGCAGTCAATCACTGAGCTCAAGATTTCTTGCTGACTAAAATGGTATCAGCGCTGAACTCATTAATTGGCTGCAATGACCTCATGGCTACAGTTATGAGCTCACAAGGACAAAATTTTTTACTAGTGCAAGTATAATATAACAATTGAATCTCCCCTCCTTTTCCCCCATCAAAAATAAATGAATAAAAAATAGACATATTTGGGATTACTATATCCATAAAAATGTGGAGAATGTTCCAACAAGGATGTGTGTGGGGTGTACATTTCTGTGGTTTATAACACTCCAAAAATGTGTTGAAAAATGTTTCTGGATTCAAGTACTGATCAGTACAGTATTACATTTTTGTGTTATATACTACTACAAAAAAACATTGAACATTTTTTATTGATTCAGTCATTCATCCATTAAGTATGCTCTGTGATACATTTTTGGCTTATAACACTAAAAAAAAGCATTGTAAGGTTGTCCGCGATTCAGTTACTCATCCATACAGTATTACTTGCATTGTGTTACATATCTGTGTTATATAGAATTCCAAAAAAGCGTTTATTTTTTTTTCCTGTATTCAATAACTCAAACATACATTATTACATACTCTGGGGTACATTTCTGTGGTATACAACACTCAAAAAAATAAACATTTTTTTCTGGATTTAGTTACTCATCCATACAGTATTACATGCTTTGTGTTACATTGCTGTGTCATATAACACTCCCAAAATAGCATTGACATTTTTTTCTGGATTCAGTTACTCATCCATACAGTATTATGTGGTCTGAGGTACATTTCAGTGTTATATAACATTACAAAAAAGCTTTGTAACATTTTTCTAGATTCAATTACTCATCCATAGAGTATTATACGCTTTGTGGTACATTTTGGCCATATGTAACACTTGAAAAAAGCATTTAAAAATTCAGTTAGTCTTCTATACACTGTAACTTGCTTAGTAGGCAGTGTCAGAACCACATGAGACTCTTGAAGGAATGGCAAGAGAAATATTGGAGACAGACAAAGGTGTTGCAACAGCGGAGGTGCCACTTTTCTTGAACCACCAAAGCCTGAAACAAGGCACAAACACAGGATGCAGCCCTCACCGCTGGGGTTCTTGCAAACTGCGGATGGGAGAGCCAGGAGCCAGGAACTGGATAGCAGACTGTAGGGACTAAGCTGGTTGACAGAGACAAGGAGGTGAGCCAGGACCAGGGAAAGCCCTTTAGCCACAATGTACCAAGAGTTGGCATCCTGGGGGGATGTAGGACCAGCAGCGGAGAGAGGGGTCCACCAAAGGGGTTGGGATCAGTCATCATATCAAGCTCAACCTGTGGGCAGTAGCGATAGAGCACTTGTCATGAATGCTGCAAAAATGACAGCTGGAACCAGAGTTACGTTCCTCAAAATGGAGAAGGAAGGGACTAGGATGAACCCTTCTTGAGCAAAGAATGGGCCTGGGAAAGGCTTAAGAAGGCAGCTCGAGATGCGGCTACCACCATCCCCCGAGAGATTGGACTGTCCTTAGAGTTCCCCATCTCTTATTCAGAGCAGGTGATGGTGTAGGCGACACAGAGGCCTGTCACCCATTTGTACATGCCAGGGGCTCCAGCACTACCCAAACCTGGATCCCTTACAGCCCAGACACCCGGGAATCGGGAAACAGGATGAAGATGGAGGAAGTCCCCCCATCCTTCCGAGGAAAAAGAAGAAGTGGACACTTGAAGGAGATTACTGTGTTACCCTACTTAAAATTTTCTCCTGGGTTTGCACTTTGTGCAAATCCTTTATGAATATAGGAGTACAGTGAGTACACTTTAATAATATTTAAATGAGGCCTGACAGTTGTTGCCTTTCAGGGGTCTATGGATGAATGTCCTTATAAGTTTTTCCTGCCTTTGCACTTTCTGTAAAGCCTTTATGAGTGTACGAGTACGTCAACTAGACTTTCAAAATATTTACGTCAAAAACTTTTTTCTGGATTCAATTACTCCTCCATACAGTATTGAGTGCTTTTTGGTACATTACGATGGTATACAGCACTCTAAAAAAGTGTAGAAAAATGTGTTTGTATTCAATTAGTCATCCATAAAGTATTAGATACTTTCTGTAACATTAGGGTATTATACACTCCTCAAAAAATAAAGGGAACACTTAAACAACAGAATATAACTCCAATTAAATCAAATTTCTGTGAAATCAAACTGTCCACTAAGGAAGCAAAACTGTTTGACAATCAATTTCACATGCTGTTGTGCAAATGGAATAGACAACAGATGGAAATTATTGGCAATTATCAAGACAAATTCAATAAAGGAGTGCTTCTGCAGGTGGGGACCACATACCACATCTCAGTAACAATGCTTTATGGCTGATGTTTTGGTCACTTTTGAATGTTGGTTGTGCTTTCACACTCGTGGTAGCATGAGACAGACAATACAACCTACACAAGTGGCTCAGGTAGTGCAGCTCATCCAGGATGGCACATCAATGCGAGCTGTGGCAAGGTTTGCTGTGTCTGTCATTGTAGTGTCCAGAGGCTGGAGGTGCTACCAGAAGACAGGCCAGTACACCAGGAGATGTATAGTGGGCCATAGGAGGGCAACAACCCAGCAGCAGGACCGCAACCTCAGCCTATGTGCAAGGAGGAACAGGAGGAGAACTGCCAGAGCCCTGCAAAATAACCTCCAGCATTTCACAAATGTGCATGTGTCTCGTCTGCACAAATGGTAAGGAACTGACTACATGAGGATGGTCTGAGTGCCCGACGTCTACAGATGGGTTTATGCTCACAGCCCAAAACTAAAAGAAAGAACCTGGCACTCAACTTAATGCTTGTATGTACTCTGAGATGAGTGGGGGATTCCGTGTCTGGACACTAGCACAGCACATACCAGCGAAACAAGTTCACTTAGTGTGCCTAAACACTATACCAGACGCAGATTATGCTGTGCCCTATATGACACTACTTTCATTTTCTTCAATTATCCTTCTATTAGTACGAAACTGATGAAGGTCCGGACAATAGGACCAAAACGTTTTTGGCTACTACGATTAAAATTTCACAAGCATTAAGTTGAGTGCCAGGTTCTTTCTTTTAGTTTTACATGGTGTGGGAACCTACCCGGGCACCATCAGTAGTAGTGCACATGCCTCTATCTCCTACTATGCTCACAGCCCAACACCGTGCAGGATGCTTGGCATTTGCCACAGAACCCCAGGATTGGCAAATTCGCCACTGGTGCCCTGTGCTCTTCACAGATGAAAGCAGCTTCACACTGAGCACATGTGCCAGATGTGACTGAGTCTGGAGATGCCATGGAGAGCGATCTGCTGCCTGCAACATCCTTCAGCATGACCGGTTTGGCAGTGGGACAGTAATGGTGTGGGGTGGCATTTCTTTGGAGGGCCACACAGCTCTCCATTTGCTTGCCAGAGGTAGCCTGACTGCCATTAGGTACCGAGATGAGATCCTCAGATCCCTTGTGAGACCATATGCTGGTGCGGTTGGTCCTGGGTTCCTCCTAATGCAGGAAAATGCCAGACCTTTTGTGGCTGTAGTGTGTCAGCAGTTCCTGCAAGATGAATGCATTGAAGCTATGGACTGACCTGCCCGTTCCCCAGACCTGAATCCGCTTGAACACATTAGGGACATCATATCTCTCACCATCCACCAACGTTGGACCACAGACTGTTCAGGAGTTGGCAGATGCTTTAGTCCAGCTCTGGGAGGAGATCCCTCATGAGACCTTCCACGACCTCATCAGGAGCATGCCCAGGCATTGTAGGGAGGTTATACAGGCATGTGGAGGCCACACTCACTACTGAGCATCGGTGGGCCTCCTTTTTCCATGGGTCTAGTTGTGGTTACAACCTCTATGACTGCAATCATTGCCCCTCTGCCTACAAGCACATATAAATAGTTTTGATTGTAAAATCATGCTTACGATTCAATTTAAAAGAGACAATGCATGGATAAGAAATACTGTTGTGTGAATATACCTTTAGGGCCCGTACACAGGTTGCAGATTTGTTGCAAAAATAACAGCTTTTTTCTGCACAGATTTGTCACAAAACCTAAAGGGTTTTCTGATGACAGAAAAGTGAATGACAATATTTGCCTCTCATGTACACATTGCTTATTTGGTACAGATTTAAATCTCCACCATGTCAATTCTTTCAGCGTTTTTACTGCAGATTTCATCCATACTAATGAGTGGGGGGAAAATCTGCATAAAAAATGTATGTTAAAACCCACCAAAAAAGCCTGTATTATATGCTATGTTTTTCCTGCAAAGAGATGCAGAAATGGTGCAGAAATGTCTGCAGCATATACTTGATGTGTGCACATAGCTTTAGGTTTTTCCAAGATAGAACATGTACAGATTATACTCTATGGTGCTGTTCAGATGTCCCTCCTTTTCTTTGACTGTATGACCACAAAAAAAATCAAGAAGATATGTCTGTTTTTGATCTGAGTCATGTATCCAAATCACAAGTCTATAAATTCATCTTGATTTCATTATACAGATTTCTTCTTTGGGTATGTGTCCACGTTCAGGATTGCATCAGGATTTGGTCAGGATTTTTCATCAATATTTGTAAGCCAAAACCAGGAGTGGGTGATAAATGCAGAAGTGGTGCATATGTTTCTGTTATACTTTTCCTCTAAGGCCGGGGTCACACTAGACCGTAATACGGACGAGTGCTATGCGATAAAAAATCGCATAGCACTCGGCCCAATGTTAATCTATGCTCCAGCTCCCATCATCCGATATTTTCTCCACCGTATTTTGGATCCGAGGGAACTCGCAGCAGGCTGCGATTGTCAGCGTATCTCGGCCGAGACTCGCCAATGCAAGTCTATGGGTGCGAGAAAAAATCGGATTACACACGGACCATGCGTGTGCATTGCGAGAAATACGCAGCGGTGTTCTATAGAAAAGCCGGTAATTCAATTGCCGGCTTTGCATTTCTCCTTCACAAACCCGACAGGATATGAGACATGGTTTACATACAGTAAACCATCTCATATCCCCCTTTTTTTTGCATATTCCACACTACTAATGTTAGTAGTGTGTATGTGCAAAATTTGGCCACTGTAGCTGCTAAAATAAAGGGTTAAATGGCGGAAAAAATTGGCGAGGGCTCCCGCGCAATTTTCTCCGCCAGAATGGTAAAGCCAGTGACTGAGGGCAGATATTAATAGCCAGGAGAGGGTCCATGGTTATTGGCCCCCCGTGGCTACAAACATCTGCCCCCAGCCACCCCAGAAAAGGCACATCTGGAAGATGCGCCTATTCTGGCACTTGGCCACTCTCTTCCCACTCCCTGTAGCGGTGGGATATGGGGTAATGAAGGGTTAATGCCACCTTGCTATTGTAAGGTGACATTAAGCCAGATTAATAATGGAGAGGCGTCAAATATGACACCTATCCATTATTAATCCAATTGTTTGAAAGGGTTAAAAAACACACACACACATGATTTAAAAGTAGTTTAATGAAATAAACACAGCGGTTGTTGGAAATGTAGGTCAATGACCTATAGTTACCTTCAGTCGCGGTGATGCGCCCCCTGGTGGATGTCCTCATATGACCTGGAGCGTGGGAAAAAGTTCCCAGGCTGCAGTTCATGAGAACATCCAGCAGGGGCGCATCACCGCGACTCAATGTAAGTATAGATCACTGCTTTCCTTTCAGCACCCGGGGATTACAGGCACGAGCGAGTGGTTTATCGCAGCTCGTGCCTGTAATATTAGTTAACCCCTCCAGATGGATTACCTCGTGGGACGTGATAGGACATCAGAGAGGGTATGTATATTGTGTTTTTATTGTTTTGCCAAGCGAGGGCCTGGAAATGGATTGAGAGAGCAATAAAATATTAAAACAACCGCTGTGTTTATTTCATTAAAATACTTTTAAATCATGTGTGTGTGTGTTTTTTAACCCTTTCAAACACTTGGATTAATAATGGATAGGTGTCATAATTGACGCCTCTCCATTATTAACCTGGCTTAATGTCACCTTACAATAGCAAGGTGGCATTAACCCTTCATTACCCCATATCCCACCGCTACAGGGAGTGGGAAGAGAGTGGCCAAGTGCCAGAATAGGCGCATCTTCCAGATGTGCCTTTTCTGGGGTGGCTGGGGGCAGATGTTTTTAGCCACGGGGGGGCCAATAACCATGGACCCTCTCCTGGCTATTAATATCTGCCCTCAGTCACTGGCTTTACCATTCTGGCGGAGAAAATTGCGCGGGAGCCCACGCCAATTTTTTCCGCCATTTAACCCTTTATTTTAGCAGCTACAGCGGCCAAATTTTGCACATACACAACACTAACATTAGTAGTGTGGAATATGCAAAAAAAAGGGGGATATGAGATGGTTTACTGTATGTAAACCATGTCTCATATCCTGTCGGGTTTGTGAAGGAGAAATGTGAAGCCGGCAATTGAATTACCGGCTTGTCACAGATATCGCGCTGAATGAAATATAAATACAGAATATATATATATGTGTCTCAATGACATATATATATATATATATATATATATATATACTGTATATATGTTTTCCCGAACATTTGAGCACATAAATCCATTAGATGTCGGTTTTGCAAGCTTGCGAGAAAATCTCGGCATACGGATGCCATACGGATGTCACAAGGATGTCACATGGATCATTTGATGTGAGGAAATCGCATCCTCGCACTGCACACGGATCACTGTTTTTGAAACATTTGTGCGATTCTCGGCCGTGAAAAACGGACTTTTTTTTCATACGTTAAGTGTGTCCCCGGCCTAATTGTTCCACTCCTGGTTTTGGCTTACAAAAACTGATGAAAAATCCTGACCAAATCCTGATGCAATCCTGAACGTGGACACATACCCTTAGTTCTATTTTTCTACTACACAGCAAAATACAGAATGAACTAAATATGCTCTTCACATAACTTATTTTTTTTTCCAACTGACTTGAAAATAAAGTTTATGCTTTGTTTTGTTTGTGTATGCAGAACCTCTCACCGCTACAGACTAGAAAATCTAAGCAAATAAGCTCCATCCAAACATGTGTTCCTTAGGTGGTGATGTGCGATTATAAACAAGAACACCATGTTAATTAATCACCATTGATGACACATGGAAAGCAGCTGTGTATGCCAAGCTAATAATTTGACCACTGTGAATCACTCCACTGTAAATTCCCAGTAACACCATGAGTGCATTCCCCCTTTAGTCTTTTAAGACACAGACCAATCATTATACAGTGCATATGTAATTTGCAAAAAGACAGATATTATAATTGATAGCCACCAGAATGGAGGAGGATTTTTCACCATTGTAAAACTGACAAGCAGTGATTAGAAGCTGATCCAGCTATGAAGCCCCTGATTAAAGTAACATTTGTATGGTAACTATATTATAACTGAAGAGTGACTTAATCCATGGCAGCTACAGCTTTGCTTTTTAATTTTTCTTCTGCCGTTTAAAGGCAGGAAGACTACAAAGAACAAATAAAGTTTTAAATGAAAACAGAGGAGAACTCTAAGTCCAGTCATTGGTATTCAGAACAGATTCACTAGGTTTCAGGTTTAATAGTGGAAATGTTCAGAAGTTTTATTGGAAGAAGCTCAGAGTTCATTTGAGCACAGTCATGAATGGTCAAAATAGATAGAAGGTCCAAAGTAATTTTGCCTGCTGAAATCCTATTGGCCTGGTTCATAAATCACATAAACTGAATAACTTAATTTAAAAAGCACCAGAAAAAAAAGGATATACATCTTAATAGTATAAAACAGAGCAGGTCATTTCATACCAGTAGATCTACCTCGATTTATTAAGAAACTGCTTGAGCTCAAATGAATGTGCACAGTGTTTGAAAATGTTTCCGCACCTTATTTTGTTATATTTTGTACCTTCAGCAAAATTCAACCTTTTAATGTTTTGTTACAATAGTTCCATTGAGTATATCAGAAATCATTAGTGTACACTATGCACTATAGAGCCACTAAATTTGGCAAAAGGACCATCTCCATTATATCACAGTTACTAAATCAGGATGTCATTTAGAGATTAAGCAATTTGCGAAAGATGTAGAGCAAGTAAAAATGCTGGCATATACTATCTGCTTTAATCCTCTATCAAATTGTGTACACATAGAGCAAGCCGGCAAACATCAGCAAGAAAATGAGTAGTACTTAATGAAGCAAACATTGGTGGGGTATCAAAAAGTTTTATGTCGCCTTGACTAGTTTGCTGGTAATGACAATACAGTTTTGATATATTCATTTGATTAATTAATTGAAAACCATGATGTGAAACACGGCGACTTCAGTATAAGTGTAAAATTGTTCTTTTAACCACATTGTTGCTGACACTGAACCAAACTTATTCTTTCAAGAAAGATAGGAGAAGTTTGTGGATGATTTCCACGCTTGCTGATCAATGATGAGATGTACAGTATATCCCAAATTGTCAAATGGATAGTGGTTTATTCTACGCGCTTCAAAGTACAAAATACTTCTTCATCAGGAAAGACTACAAGATAAATTTACATGCAGCAGATTTTAAACACACACCGCAGGTCAGTTTATGTTGATTAACAAAGAAGCACAGAGAACATGATATTTCCATAAATCCCAACCACTTTGCTGAAAATGTAGCATGCTGCATTTTTGATGCAGCTAAATATGCAGCTTCAAAAACACACTTAGGCCGGTTTCACACGTCAGTGGCTCCGGTATGTGTAGTGACAGTTTTCTCAAGTACCGGAGACACTGACACACGTAGACCCATTCAAATGAATGGGTCTATGCACGTCTGCATGTTTTCATAGACCGTGTGTCTGTGTGCAAAACATGGAGACATGTCCATGTTTCTCCGGCAGCACAGTCCGCAAAGGGTCCCGCACACGTTCACACGGAGAACAGTGTGCACTCTCCTCCGTGTGCACATACCGCCGCATGAGAAACAGTGCTACAGTTAAGCCCTGTCCCCTGCGTGTGGTGCTGAAGCCGGCATTCATCCCTTCTTTCCTGCACGGCTGAAAGCAGCGCTAGCAGGAGAGAAGGGATGAAAGATCACGTTTTTTTTGTTTAAAGTTTGGGGTCACCTCCCGCGTCCCACCCCTCCCCACCCCATGTGCGCCCGGCCGCTTGCAGAGAAATACTCACCCAGCTCCCGCAATGCCTCCTCTCAGCGCCGGCAGCTTGTCCTGTGAGCGGTCACGTGGTGAAGCTCATTACAGTGATGAATATGCGGCTCCACCTCCCATAGGGGTGGAGCCGCATATTCATCACTGTAATGAGCGGTATTGGCCATCTTACATGGCACTACACAGCATGCTGTGATTTTTTACTCAGCCCAATTCCAAATGATGAAAAACTCACAGATGAACAGCGACTCATTGAATAACATTGGTCAAAGTACAATGCAATTTTTTTATCACATTGCAATTGCCGTATTTATACCAGATGTGAGTGAACCCTTTTTATGACATTGGACCAGAACCATGTCGTGCTTAAAGTGCATATATGAATCTAGCCTTTGACTAACTAAGCACAATATGGTCCTGGTCCAATGTCATAAAGTATTGATATAATTATTGGATATACTTCATTGTATACTAAACAGATATATAAAACAGATACATATTAATTTATATTGGAATCATCAACCTTCACTAAATATGCAACATATGCAACAATTGGCATCATACAATATTTAAAGAGCTAACACAAAACTAACTGTAGCGTATAACTAATTGTGAGTAATACTCTGCTTGTCTGCTTGCAAGATCTGGCATATGTCTGCACATATTGAGCTCTTATTTTCTCACATTTCACATGTCCATTTTTGAAGTCTGTTGTTAAATGTACTGTACTTTTTGCATTTATTTGAAGAATGTCCTTTTGATATCTTATACTGTGTAAAATATAGCTAATTGTAAGATCATACCTAGTGCAGTGGACCTTGGATTCCTTCGGTGGCAGGACAATACTTGACCTCATGAGGGGCAGAGTGTGCAGGCAATTCCTGGATGACAAAGACATTGGTGCCATTAACTGGCTTTCACATTCCCCAGACATGAATCCGATTGAAAACCTTTGAGACATTATACATTAGTACATCCAACACTACTGAGTAGCTACATGGACTGCCCAGGTACTTCATTATGCCCTTTTCCAGATTTGTGAGGAAACTATCTGCTGTGCCAGGAGCATGTCCAAGGAATGACATGAGTGCATACACACGTGCTGTGGTCATATACACTACTGCATCAGTATGAGTTGCGGCATTGTCTTTTACACAAACTGGATCCATCTATTATCTATATTTTTTATTTGATTTTTGGTTGTGATTTGGAATCGAGCATTCAGTTCATTGATAATTTTGGTTACTACCGACCGCTCATACATCGTTTTGTTCTTAACAACTTAGACAATTTTTATCAATAAAAATATTCTACTTAAATCTTTCATTCATCCTATTCTGATTTATAAGAGTTCTGAGCAGTTCATATTAGTCAGATGCCAGAGACTGCAGAATTAAACTAAGATTAGTTTTATTTCACTTGAGGGAGGACAGCATATTGATTAAAGTCTCTCAATGAGTTTATAAACCTAACGATTACCTACATGATTGTGGAACAGGACTTGGCTTCACAAAACATAGATAAAGAGCCAGCTGGTTACATTTCAATATTAAGGAACGGAGTTTGTTAGTTTCATAAAAGTACCGTGGCATAGAGCTTGGTGGTTACCAAACCAGATAGATACAGCTTGGTGGTTAAACTTCAATACTGAATCACCTAACTAATTATAATGTGGCAAGTGTGTTTGGTTGCTACAAAACAATACGCTGGCCCTCAACTTGGCAATTATGTTAAAATAGGAAGATTCTTTTATAATCAGTGTTGTCATCAGTTTTTTACTAGAGTATAGTAGTAAGGAAAACTGGGAAAAGGAGGAGCGCACAATAGGGTTTTACATGTTAAAATAACACAGAAACCAACATGGATCTGCTCACCTGATGGTGTTGCAACAATGCAACATGTATCAAATGCATAAATCAGCTGCTGCAGAACATGAGTCCAAAGTACTTAGAGAAAGAACATGTCACTGGATGCTGATAATTACATTCAACATATATTTTTTATTGAAAACTTTATTTTAACAGATTTAAAAAGTCAACGCGTTTCAAAGTCAACACAGGAGATCAAGTGGATTCTTGCAGTAGACGATCGTATAAAATATACATATAAATAGGACCGTCTACAGCAAGGATCCACTAGGTTTTTGTTCTGATGAAGAGGTCCTGCGTTGACCACGAAACGGGTTGACTTTTTAAACCTGTTAAAATTAAGTTTTCAAGGAAAATATTCGTTGAATAGCAGCGCATCCAGTGACACTTCACCCAGATATGCTCTTTTACTAGAGTAAGCACAGCACTAATGTTTTAGATTTAGGGCAGTTAACACAGGACACCTATTAATATATCACTCAGATTCTCTTACATTCACAGTCCATAATGGTTTTTATGGATGCAAGACACAGTAGAACTTGGAGATATTCTTCCAACAGAACTCTCAGTGCAGCTCATAACCTCCTCGCTATTTAAAACCCCAGTTACCCTCATCATCTCAGGTCATGGTGGAGCTCATCATCACTTGCCACAGATGCAATCACTGTCTCAGGCAATGCTATTCTCACCACAAGCAGTTGCAGAATAAGAAGGTATGCAATTCATATGTCATTAGGGCAAAAAGAACACAGGTATCCAATTCATATGTCATTAGGGCAAAAGAACAAAATTAACCTTTTAGGGGCTAGTAGCGTATGTAGGCACAATTACAATATAGCAGTCTACAGCAGTAATCATTAGACAAATTGCAACAGCTGCAAGATATATAAATTAGATGAGGAAAATCTGCAGGAGGCCATTCCTATTTATACAGTATATAGTATTTTAGTGGAACCTCAGCTTTGTTAAAACACTGAGTCAATGCCACTGATATATTTCACCACATCATGTCTTTTATTAAAAAAATTATAACAATTATGTTTTATAATAAACTATTAGGAAACAAAATGCACTATTTTTAAAAAAAATAGAAAAAGAAAAGCAGAAAAATGATAATCGTATTCTTTTTCTGTTTCAATAGATTTTCATTTATTTTTCCAAAAATAAAGTAGTTTCTATGATCTAATTGAAGCTTGTAGGGTTGGAAATTGTGGCAATTGAAGAGATGAATCTAAGATGGGGCTAAAATGAGAGATTTTGTGTTCTGTTTTTACAGTGTGGCATTAGCAACCCTTGGGTCTTTTACCACTCCAAATAAATCCAGTAACTTGAGTTTGTAATTTCTGTAGCCAGTTTTGAGAAACCTCAAGGAGGATTGTTCTAAATATACAGTATATAGAATTTTAGGGAGACAAAACATCTTATACGTAAAAAAGAGGACAGCGCCACAACGGTCAGTGATAAGAAAAAACTTACAGCTTTAATCTGCCAACTGCGGCGACGTTTCGGTATAAACCTTTATCAAGCATTTTTTGGACTTTTTAGCTGGGCTGACCCCCTGGCAAGGACTTGCGTCCACAGGCCTAGGAAGGCTATAAGGGACATAGGGTGCGGTTTAACCTATTTTTTGGATTTGAAAACATCTTATATGTCAATACTTTTCCCAACCAAGATTTGTCTTGTTTTTCAACCTTTGTAAAATCAATCTTTATGTTGTTCTGAATTAAGTCCAGATTTGTATCTAATAAGTGATTTGTTTTCCTAGTTATTAGAATTCCCAAATATGGTATAGTGCATTTTTCCCATACATACTTGAATTATTTCTTAATACTCTCCTTTTGTTCCTCATTCAAGCAAAAGTCCAAAATTTGTGATTTGTTCTGGTTGATTTAAAAAAAGGAGACCTTGGAAAATTCATCTATTGTTTTGGTTATCTCTCTAAGTGATTCTAAAGGATTAGTTATGGTGAGAATTACATCTTCTTCAAACAGTCTTATTTTATGGTTTGTGGCTTTTGTTGGAATACCTTTAATTAGAAGATATATTCAACTTTTTTTCTGCAAATGTTTCCATTACTATTGCAAATAATATGGGAGAGAGAGGGAAACCTTGTCTCGCTCCACTGGTGATGTTAAAGATTTCCAAAGCATAGTTATTTGTTATTACTTTAGCTAAGGGATTTTTATACAGTGCCATTATTCCATTCATGATGGGACCAGTAAAGCCAAATTTTTCAAGGGTGGAAAGGAGAAATCTTCAATGAATCCTGTCAACTGCCTTCTCTGCATCCAGGGTGAGGAGCACAAAAGACATTTGCTCAACCTCTACTAGGCTAATGAGGTTGGTAAGCCTTCTGGTAGCATCAGAGGCCTGTCGACCATATACAAATCCTACTTGGCCCTGGTGTATAATTTTGGGCATTTTTTTATTCTATTGGCAATAGCTTTTGAGTATACTTTGATGTCTGAATTAGTAGTGATATGGGCTGATAATTTTTGACTAATGTTTGGTCACCTTAGTTTTTTTGGTATGACTATTATACTTGTTTATACCATTTTATTTGAAATGTTTCCTTCAATTAAAAAGTTGTTAAATATTCTAGTTATATTGGGGTTAATTTGTTTGTGTTTGCAATATAATATTCATTACTGAACCCATCTGGACCTGGGGCCTTATTGTTTTTTAGTTAACTTATAATTTCTTCTATTTCAGGTTCTGAAAATGGTTTGTGTAGATTATCTAGTTGTTAACAATCTAATTTTGGTAACTGAAGGTTCTTAAAAAAGTTGTTTATGCTTTTTTCTGTTGGTTGAGTTGTTTGTCGTTTTTTAGATTCTATAATGCCTCATAGTATTCTGCAAATGCATTTGATATATATTTTGGGTGTTATTATTTTTCTCCTTTCTCATTTTTTATTACTGCAATTCTTGATTTGGCTTTTAGCTCTTTGATCCTCCTTGTCATGAGTTTTGTTGGTTTATTATTTGAAAAATAGTGATTAATTTCCATATATTCCTGATGTATTTATCGCATTCGTCTGATAAATGGCCTTTAAGTTCTATTCTTAACCCTATGATTTTTTTTGTGAATGTCTGGTGAAGGTGTAGAAAGCTCTTGCTGGGCTTTTAATTCATTTATTATTTGTTTTGTAATTTCCACAATTTTTTTCTCTTTGATATCGCGATGAGATCTGAATTAATATCCCTCTCATAACAGCCTTATGGGCGCTCCAGATTGTATGTGGTGATAAATGATTTGATGGATTTTCTTTAAAATAATTTTCTAATGCCTCTTCAAATTCTTTTTTATACTGAGGGAGTTGAATTATATAATTTTTGCAGTCCCATATTCTGGAATTTTTAATAGTGTTAATTCAATCTCAAATTTCAATGAGGCATGATCCGACCAAATGATCATACCAGTTTCTACACATTTAATTTTTTGTAGCATGTATATATTCTCTATATAAGAAAGAGGTCAATTCCTTTAAAGACATAAAGCTTATTAGAATAACATGTATACTCTTTTGATGTTGAGTGTAAAAATAAACACCTAAAGGTGTCATAAAGGTGTTCTTTGTGTGGCCATTTTTTTCTTTCTATTTTGGGTTTCTTATTGTCAACGTTGAGTCTCTCATCTGGAAGAGCATTGAAATCTCCAAATATTAATATTTCTCCTTTTAGGATTTCTTTCATTTTTCCTATTACTTTGTTTAACCCCTTAGTGATAGAGCCAATTTGGTACTTAATGACCAAGCCAATTTTTACAATTCTGATCAATGTCATTTTATGAGGTTATAGCTCTGGAACACTTCTCACTAATTCTAAGGGCATGTTCACACTTTGCAGATTTTGCTGCGGATTTTTCCGCAGCGGATTTGGAAAACCGCACTGCAAAAACCGCTGCGGTTTTCACTGCGGATTTTCCTGTGTTTTCTTCTGCGGATTCCTCTGCAGGTTTTCAACAGCACTTTCCTATTGGTGCATGTTGAAAACCGCTGCGGAATCCGCAGAAAGAAGGGACATGCTCCTTCTTTTTTTCTGCAGCAATTCTGCGCGGTTTTTAAAGGGATTTTCCGCAATGTGGGCACAGCGGTTTTTGTTTTCCATAGGGTAACATTGTACTGTACCCTGCATGGAAAACTGCAGCGGATCCACAGCAAAAACCGCAAAGTGTGAACATAGCCTAAGACTGTTTTTTGGTACATATTGTACTTCATGGTAGTGGTAAAATTTATTTGATATGACTTTCATTTATTTATGAAAAAACTGTAATTTGGCAAACATTTTGAAAATTTTGCAATTTTCAAACTTTTAGTCTTTGTGCCCTTAAATCAGAGTTATATCGCATAAAATAGTTCATAAATACATTTCCGCACATTTCTACTTTATATCAGCACAATTTTGGAAACATAATTTTTTGTTAGGACGTTATAAGGTTAATAGTTGACCAGAGATTTCTAATTTTTCCAACAAAATTTACAAAGCCATTTTTTTAGGGACCACCTCACAGTTGAAGTGAGTTTGGGGGGTCAATATAGCAGAAAACACAGAAAAGTGACAACATTTTAAAAACTGCACCCTGCAAGGTGTGCAAAACCACATTCAAGAAGTTTATTAACCCTTCAGGTGCTTCATAAAAAGTAAAGCGCCTGAAGAGTTAAAGAACTGGAAGGAAAATATGAACATTTTACTTTTTTCACCAAAAATTTAATTTGGAACCAAATTTTTTTATTTACACAAGGTTATCAGGAGAGAATGAGCAACAAAATTTATTGTGCAATTTCTCCTGAGTACTCCGATGCCCATAATGTGGGGGAAAGCCACTGTTTGGGCACATGGCAGGGCTCAGAAGGTAGGGAGCACCGTTTGACTTTTTAAACACAAAATTGGCCCAAAGTTACCTCAAAACGAAGCACACCATTGTTTTTCTCGTGAAATTCTCATTAAGTTTGATGTGTCACATGACCCTCTTCCCATTGAAAAAAACAAAGTTGGATCCAAAATGGCTGACTTCAAAATGTCTGCCATGGTCATCTTGAAAAGTTTCCCCTCTCCCATATACTAATGTGCCACAAACAGGAAGTTGATATCGCCAACCATTCCCATTTTATTTAGGTGTATCCATATAAATGGCCCACCCTGTATATTGAAGTATGATCAGTAAAGATTGACTGCAAACCATATTAACATCCTTTAGCCCACAAGCCAGCGTCAATAGAGAATGTGAATGCCATGAACTAACTATTTGTTATTGTTTTTACACACTTTGAGTCCTAATAATCATTTGATGAAATGGCCGCCTGCTGCCAGGAGACGGATCCCTGGGAAGACACAAAATAATCTGAAAAAAACTCTCGAATTGCAATTGCAGCTGCAGCAGGATGTCCAAAATTAACTTGCTGTTCCGAGGTGTTGATGGTGTTGTCCGATAGAGTTTCCACAGAAAGCAAGTGGTCTTGATTAACTTCATGTTGCAGAACAAAATTGTGTAACACCGCACACACCTTCACAATATTTGTTGCACTCTCTGGTCCTACTTCCATGCAGCTCATAAGTACATGCCACTTTCCCGATAGCATCCCAAAGGCGCACACTCAATGTACCTTCATGCTCTAGTAAGCCTATAATTAAAGATCCTCTTCCTTGAATCTATAGATCGTCGGGGGAAAGACTGCATTACATTTGGGGAGAGTCCAAAACCCTCATCAGCAACCAGAACATATGGATATTGGTTTTTGGTGTAGTCCGGTAATGAAGCAGGTTTGGGGACATTTAATTGGTTGTTCTTCAAATGGTACTCAACTCGAGAGCTACTCCATATCCTTGCATCAGATAATAATAATAATAATAATTTTATTTATAGAGAGCCAACATATTCCGCAGCGCTTTACAAACTATAGAGGGGATTTGTACAGACAATAGACATTACAGCATAACAAATATCACAGTTCAAAATAGATACCAAGGGGAGTGAGGGCCTTGCTCGCAGGCTTACAATCTATAGGAAAAAGGGAGACACGAGAGTTGGATGGTAACAATTGCTTTCGTTGTTCGGACCAGCCATAGTGTAAGGATCGGGTGTTCATGTAAAGCTGCATGAACCAGTTAACAGCCTAAGTATGTAACAGTACAGACACAGAGGGCTATTAACTGCATGACATGTATGAGAACATGATGTGAGGAACCTGATTAAGGTTTAAGGTTTTTTTTTTTAATGGGCCACACAGGGATAGTTAGGTTAATGCGTTGAGGCAGTGGGCCAGTCTGAACAAATGCGTTTTTAGGGCACGCTTAAAACTGTGAGGATTGGGGATTAATCTTATTAACATGGGTAGTGCATTCCAAAGAATTAGCGAAGCACGTGAAAAGTCTTGGAGATGGGAGTGGGAGGTTCTGATTATTGAGGATGCTAATCTCAGGTCATTAGCAGAACGGAGAGCACGAGTAGGGTGGTAGACTGAGAACAGGGAGGAGATGTAGGGTGGTGCTGAGCCATGGAATGCTTTGTGGATGAGGGTAATAGTTTTGGACTGGATTCTTGAGTGGATGGGTAACTAGTGTAATGACTGGCACAGGGTAGAGGCATCGGTGTAACAGTTGGTTAGGAATGTAATCCTGGCAGCAGCATTCAGCACAGATTGGAGAGGTGAGAGTTTGGTAAAAGGGAGGCCAATTTAGAGAGAGTTACAATAGTCCAGACGAGAATGAATGAGTGAAACAGTAAGAGTTTTTTGTAGTGTCAAAAGTAAGAAAAGGGCAAATTCTAGAAATGTTTTTGAGATGCCGATTAGATAAGAGCCAATGATCGGATGTGGGGGGTGAAAGAAAGCTCAGAATCAAGGATGACCCCAAGGCAGCGGGCATGTTGCTTGGGAGTAATGGTAGAACCACACACAGAGATGGCAATGTCAGTCAAAGGTAGGTTAGTAGAGGGAGAGAACATGAGGAGTTCAGTTTTTGACAGCTTCAGTTTCAGATAGAGGGAGGACATGATGATAGAGACAGCGGTAAGACAATCACTGGTGTTTTCTAAAAAGGCAGGCATGATATGAGAAGAAGTGTATAATTCGGTGTCATCAGCATAGAGATTGTACTGGAAACCAAATCTACTGATTGTTTGTCCAAAGAGAAGAGGAGGGGGACTGATCCTTGAGAAACCCCAACAGTAAGGGGAAAGTGAGAGGAAGAGGAACCAGCAAAAGATACAGTGAAGGAGCGGTCAGAGAGATAGGAGGAGAACCAGGAGAGAACGGTGTCCTTGAGACCGATGGAGCAGAGCATAGTGAGGAGCAGCTGATGATCCACAGTTTTGAATGCTGAGGAGAGATCCAAGAGAATTAGCATGGAGTAGTGACCATTAGATTTAGCTGTTAGTAGATCATTAGAGACTTTAGTGAGGTCAGTTTCAGTAGAGTGTAAAGAGCGAAAACCAGATTGAAGAGGGTCGAGAAGAGAGTTATCTGAGAGATAGCGGATAAGACGGGAGTGGACCAGGCGTTCGAAGAGCCCCAATGCACGTTTTGCAGCGCTCAAACGCTGCTTTCTCAAGGGGATGTGGTGCCTGATGGTACAGGACCTGCCTATAACCTTCCTGACCCCAGCCACATGACCGGCGGCCACCAATCATAATGGCGCTGTTGGCGCATGCGCACTACGGCGGAACAGCGCCGCACAAGGACCTGGCGTCAAGCCAGGTGCGCAGACCAGGAGAAAAATCTCCGGACCCGCGCAGAAGGCCTTGTTTATATATTGCATAAAACTTTTCTGACTATTTTCACCTTTGTAGGGGCCCCCATATGGCCGTGCGCGTCGCCCTGCGTGCGGGCGGCTGCCGTACTGGGACAGGTATCCTACCGGCCTTCTGCGCGATGATTGGTGATTGGTGGCCGCCGGTCATGTGGCTGGGGTCAGGAAGGTTATAGGCAGGTCCTGTACCATCAGGCACCACATCCCCTTGAGAAAGCAGCATTTGAGCGCTGCGAAACATGCGTTGGGGCTCTTCTACCGGCGGGACCCTCTCCTCTCCATCTCCCTTTATTTTGGGTAAGCATATTATATCTGCCTACTGCTGCTATACGTTAGGTCTGTGCATATAATTATACAGGGCACTTGCCCTGAGACCATGTGCCGCACAACTATGCGGGATTTCTTTCATCACGTTGATTTTTATGCTTCCCATCTTCCTTGCATTGTGCATTATATTTATAGTCATTAGTATCCATCCTGCATTGGTGCTACTTAATGATCACTGTATTCAGCGCTGGGAGATGCATTGGTAGGGGTGCCCTTTCTTTTGTTCCCCCTCATGTATTGTTGTGGTACGCTCATGTTCCATGAGTCCTTGCCTTACATTTTTAACCATTGGATTAATAAAGTTTTTGTTATATTTGTACTCTAGGCTCCTGTTCCTCCTTTTAATATAATGTTACTGGAGCGATGATTTGAGCGCCCGGGTTATAATTACTTTATATCACACTTGTGTTTGGTCCCGGGCCTGCTTATTATGTCTTCGGGTTCTTTAATATTAACTTATTCTGTGTGCAGTCAGGGCCCCCAATGGGATCCAAAAACTGCTGTATATATTGGAAAAAGGAAGCAGTGAAAGATGTGAGAACCGAGATTGAAAAAGGCAAAAATGCCAGTGAGTGGATGTTTGGATGTTCAAAAAGGCACAGACAAAGGAGGAAAATACCAAGTGAATAAATGGCGTCTGAGAGAGTGCAGCAGGACGGAAGTAAGGTGTATTATGAATGTTTTGATGCTTAAAAGTCCGACTATGACTGACACATTACTGCTACGGTTATACCTTTGTATAACCAGAGACCCAGACAAGACAGATGGACTTGTAAACACTGTGGTCAGACAAACCCAGACTGGAGAAATACTTGTATGATCTGTGCTGAAACCGGACCTAAGAGAATTGCACTGAATCCTGTCCAGACAAGATCACATGTAGTGACATAAGAAGCTGACACAGGATTGTGGTTGGTGGATAGCGGGGACATTAACTTTTGGGAGTAGGCTGACAGTAATCCTTTTGGGAAGGAGCTGTAGACCAGCATGTCATGTCACCCCCAACCGGTCATCTAGTCACCCCCACCACCAGAGAACCAGCCACATCAGGTAGGGTAAGACAGATACAGGAGTATTATCCCTGGAGGCCCTCTGACTAGCTAGCTACGCTAAAACAATTGGCTGACGCTGAGAACCAACCTTTCCCATTTTTCAGATAAAGACAATATAATGGACGTATAAGTGCACCTGGGCAGGCCTAGGGAGTTAGTGAGCACCAAAGCAGGTGACGTGCTAGGACACATAATTAAGACACATACAGATGTGACAAAAGGAGAGAGTGTAGAGATGTACTTTGCACAGTTACAGCTGAAATGGGAAGACATGGGGTACAGTCCAGTAAACCCACTTGATGTTAAAGTATTGGTAAATACATTCATTGTCGGTATGACCAAAGACTTACGAGACGCAAATACAGAGATCCAAAAGATCTCCTGAAAGTTGCTAAAGGAGTTGAACAAACTAGGACAATAAGACGACGTGTCATGTATGCTGGAGTACAAGGAAAACAGTAGAGACGTAGTAAGGACTTAGAAACAGTAAAGTGCTGAAATTGTGAAGAAAATGGACACTCAGACCAATTTACCACTTCCTTCACCTCCAGACTAGGAAACTGACAACCCAGTGACAAATGTGTGCCCTGTTCTTGTTCCCTCCGGACCTGGTCCTGCCTTGATGGCCACCATAACAATGGCGGGAGGGAAAGAGACAGAATTCTTGATTGACACTGGGGCAGCCGGAACTGTGGTACACAAAGACTTGATAACGCCAGACATGATTACTGACGAGACTGTGGAATGCGTGAGTGTAGAAGGACAAGCGACTGAAGCCCCTATGACTAAACAAATAAGACTAGAATCACGAGACAGCCAAGAGGTGCTTACAAATTTATTGTTAGTGACAATACCCCTATGAATTTGCTGGGAGCAGAGTTGAGTGCTGGCTAGGCCACTATACAGTACTCTCCTGAGGGTATTACAGTCACAAGTCCCCTTTCATACAAACACTTGGTGCAGAGGGACGCCAGGGTCTTCCACGTGCACATTATACCACAGGTAAATCATGCCCATAATAGGGCACACTTAATTCCATTCATTTACCAGTTTAGTAGTTTCCTTACACAAGATGCTATAGTTACCGTGTATTTCTAGGTTGTCTTCATATGATATAGAGTTTTTTAGCCATTCATTATATTGGCTCAAACCATAGTCACTGTTTATTTGTCCTTCCCACTTCTTATACCTTATCGCAAGCAACTGGTATTAATATTTGGTATTTTTCAAATCCCTTCTTTTTATATTTGGAACTGTTAGTTATGGATTTACATAGGGCTACTACCTTCTTAAAATAAGCTTGTACTTTGCTGTGGCCTATGGCATTGTGCTCTCCCATTTTACAACTCAGTATCTTTCGTAAATATATATATTTTCATATATATAATTTTCTTTTGGTAACATATTCTGTGAATCAAATTTAGTTTTCTTAAGGGGTACTTTACCCAATCAAATACGGGTATAAATAATATTTGGACATTAATGTGTGACTTATATAAACACTTGTGTAATATTGCAGAACTGGTGTATATGGCAAGAGTAGTGAAAGTAACACCTGACACCAGAATGTCTGAGGACAGGGAAAAGAGTCAGGTACCAGACACTGTTTGGGCAAGGGGAAAATCTGATGTGGGTCAGCTGCCCATTCCCCCTGTCATAACTAAATTAAAAGAAGGAACCACTACTCTCCGGTTAAAGCAATACCCCCTTAAGTCTAGTCAAATCAATGTCCCTGAGCAGGGATATTAAAGAGTATGTTAGGGCAGGGGTTCTGGTGCAGAGATCTTCCCCCTGCAACACCCCTTTGTATCCCATTAAGAAAAAAAAAAAAAAAAGGACTCAAGGGTTCCCCTGACACAGAATAGTTCAGGACTTACAGGCCATTAATGATGTTACAGTGAGTGTGATCTCAATTGTCCCTAATCCACACACCGTACTGTCACAAAATGTTTCACAGTCATTAATTTGGCAAATGCATTCCTCTCTGTACCCCTGCACCCTGACTGACAGCATCTTTTCTCTTTTACTCGCGAAGGTAAACAATACTGTTGGACGGTCCTCCCAAAAGGGGGAAAGAACTCCCCAACCATCTATTCAACAGCGATGGCAGGGATTCTTGAGCAGTGGCAACCACCTCATCCACAGACTGTACTATTGCAGTATGTGGATGACCTCTTGCTCTGCTGCCCGGACCAGACTACAGTTTCCTTGCTGTGTGTTTCTTGGCAGAGAAGGGTTGCAAGGTCTCACGTGACAAATTACAGTATTGCAAACAAAAGGTGACATTTTTAGGACATTGTATTGCTGAAGGTACAAGACACCTGACGGAAGACAGGAAACAGGCAATACAAAATCTCCCTTTACCCAGGTCACACCAGCATTTATGCATTTTCCTAGGTTTGGTGACCTACTGTAGGCCTTAGATAAGGTCTGCTTCACAAATGATGCAACCACTCTATGACAGGTTGTCATCAAACCCCTACAATCTTACTTAAGAAACAATTGATTCCTTCTATTCTCTGAAGCTACTCATTGTGTCAGCCCCGGCCTTAGGCATTCCAAACTATGATCAGCCATTTTTCTTATTTTGAACAGAGCAGGGAGGACATGCTACCGCAGTACTGACACAACAGCATGGAGAGAAACAGAGACCAATAGCTTACTACTCAGCACAATTAGACCCAGTGATTAGAGGGTCTCCTACGCGTGTCCGTGTTGTAAGAGCTGCTGTATTACTGCTAGACAGGTGAGCTCACACTGACTTTTTTGTTTGACAATTTGTTCCCCACATGACATTAATGCCATACTCATACAAGTACAATCAAAACACCTGTCTATGGATAGACAGATCAGACTCGAATGTGCTCTAATACTAATTCCTGAATACGTCACCCTCAAAAGACATAATGTTCTGAATCCAGCCACTCATCTGCTTGTGGATTCAGAAAAGGGGGAATTGGTGACAGCATTAGAAAAAAAAAAAAAAAAAGTACTCTGGTACATTGATGCACAAACATGACTGCATAGGAACTGATGAGTCAGGAGACAGTATGTTTTACATATGTTCATGAAAAACCTGTTCCTAATGCATATGTTGAGGTTTTTATTTTTGTAGATGGCTCCAGATACCACCAGGATGGGTGATTCTACACTGGACATGCAGTAGTATCCTCACATGAGGTAATCCGAGTTGAACCACTCCCTCCTCACATGTCGGTGCAGGAGGCAGAGTTGAAGGCACTCACTGAGGCGTGTAGAGCTGCTGCAGGTAAAGTCGCTAATATTTACACAGATTCGAATTGTGCGTGGGGAATATCCCATGATTATTGCCCTATCTGGAGAAGCAGAACGTTTCTTACATCAGCCGGTAAGCCCATTAAAAATGCAGAGCTGGTGAAACAATTAGTGGAGGCATTGACGTTACCAGTCCAGGTTGGCATCGTCAAGGTAACAACACACACGGACGGTGACTCTGTGGAGGTAGAGGGCAACAGAAGGGCGGACGAGGCTGCTAAAGTAGCAGCAAGGCGGCCTAGGGAGCAGTGGACGGTGGCGGAGAGTCAGCGTATTCCAGCCACACTGAGCCTAGATGTACTGAAATCCCTCCAGCTGCCCAAACAGAGAAGGAACACGGGGGAGAATGGGAGCTGAGCTGAACTCAAAAGGAGTTTTGGGAGAATAAGGATAAATTGTATATACCAAGGTCCCTGTTCCTAATTATGGCGCAAGCAACACCTGGCTCCACTCACACCTCAAAATGTCACATGTGTCCATGGTAGATGCCTTCTGGATCGCTCCTGGTTTCAGTTACGCAGCAGCAAAGCTCGTACGGTCATGCCTCATCTGTGCACAGCACAGACCCTGGTAAAACAGTAAAAATCCCTAAGAAAGCGACACCCAGGCCTCTCTACCCATTTCAGAGACTGCAGACTGGCTACATGCAGCTACCCAAGGTAGGAGTGTGTGAAAAATGTCCTAGTATGTGTAGATCTCTTCTCTGGTTGGCTGGAAGCCTATCTGGTAAAGTGTGCAAATGCTAAAGCGACTGCAGACAAACTGATGAAAGAACTGATCTGCAGGTATGGTGTCCCAGAAACCACAGAGAGCAATAGGGGTACACACTTCACGGGAGAAATAATGAGGGAAGTCATGCAGGCCCTGGGAGTACAGCAAGCATATCATGCACCATATAGACAACAAAGTAGTGGGAAAATGGAAAGACTAAATGGGACACTTAAACTGAAAATTCAGAGGCCATGGCAGACACAGGAAAGAGCGGGGTAGAGTGCTTGTCTCTTGCACTCTTTCTAGTCAGACACACTCCAAATAGAAAGACAGGCTTGTCCCCTTTTGAAGTCCTGTTTAGTAGTTTGCCAGAGACTGGTCTGTACTTCCCACAGGTGCTACAAATGCAACACGGTGCTATAACAGCCCATGTCCAGGCCTTGCAGGAAAGACTTAATGTGGTGCATAAACATGTGTTTTCATCCATTCCAGATCTTAATGCCAGTGCGGCGGACGCACATCTGCTGAATCCAGGTGATTGGGTGGTCATACACAGACACGAGAGAAGGAGCCTATATCCACGGTTTGACGGCCCGTTGTAAAGTCCAGCTGACCACATTCACTTGAGGGAGCGCCCACCTGGATCCATGCCAGTCACTGCAAAAAGATCTTTTCACTAGCAGAAAGACTGTTGTTCCAATCACCTTGCTGGCAGTGGTAGGATGTTTGCACCTTACAGAGACACTGAAAACACTTTTAAATGTCGACAAGGACAAAAACTGCTGGACTGTTGGATCTGTACACACAGTCCAGTATCTGCAAGGACTATGCTGTACTTTCCCATACCCCAGGAGCCAAGGAGGGTATTAACACCACACTGCATACACAATGAGACTTGGACTCAGATTTTCTTGGTTCCTTAAGGTTCTTAGTAAGACTAATACAATATAGAGACTCTTTTTTAAATCCAGCCGATTGGCTTAGCGGCCTAGAGGGAGGGATTATTTTTGACTTGACTTGACAGACTTGTATGCAAATTTTATTGCTTTGCTTATTGTTTTATGTAGCCGTAAAAGCGCTAATATATGTATTATCTAAGGCTGAACCTTCTGTAGTATATCATAGGCCCCGTATGGCCACTGCTGATGGTGGAGGTGAGTGTCCACACTGAGGATGGATGGGCGAAGCAGGTAGAAAGCCCCCTTGTGGGTACTAGACCCATGAGACAGTAGCTCCTTTGTGGACATCAGCTAACCCCGTAGCAAAGGTTATACCATTTACAAAAGGGGGAAATTGTTATAGAAGGGTTAATAGTTTGCCTTTAAGCGCCTCTTGCCTTTAATTGCTAGAATTACTAGAATCTGTTAACGCAGTAGTCTGATGGTCTCCCCTTCAAGGAGACTACACTTCTTATCATGTATGTTCTCAATACTCAGTCACAACATGTTTTTGGTACGTTGTGAGGAATAAAGGTCAGTATGACCCTGGGTGATGGTGGGGGCTACATGAGTTACATTGAAATGCCTTTTGTGTAAATGGTATAAAACATTGCTTTGGCTTTTAATAGATCAGATAAAAGTGACTTGCTCTCAGGATATGTGTGAGGTGTCCTTTGTCTCCAAGCGCGCTTGTAAAATAACGGGCGTAATTCCACAATTAGGCCTCACTGGTGATCTGGCGTGCTGACATTTGGGTCAGAATGAAAACAGCTACCACAGTGGAGCTAAAACAATTTCTTTTGGGCGCTCCCATAATATCAAACAGGTATGTGCAACTATCTACCATCACTGTAGTAATCCTTAATAATAACTTAAAATTAAGTGCCAAAAAAGAGTTGCCTGTTGCAAAGAATCTGTAATTTAAAAAAAAAGGGAGAGGCAGACATTAGTAATCTTTATTTTATTTTACTTTTTTTTATATAGTGCTAACATATTCCGCAGCGCATTACAGTTTTGCACACATTATCATCGTTGTCCCCAATGGGGCTCACAATCTAAATTCCCTTTCAGTATGTCTTTGGAATGTGGGAGGACACCAGAGTACCCAGAGGAAACCCACGCAAACACAGGGAGAACATACAAACTCCTTGCAGATATTGGCCAAGGTGGGATTAGAACCCAGGACTCCAGGGCTGCAGTTCTAACCACTGAGCCATCGTGCTGCCCATAATCTATTATGAAACATTAAAAGCCTAAATGAGTTATTTAAAAAAAGGTAGCCATTACCTCAGTATCACAATAAGCCGCTGTTCCAGAGAAATGCAGTGAATCATTCTGGTATCCTTGAATGTAATCCAGGGCCTCACCTCTGATAACAGCAAATCAAAAGTTGCCATGGACATGCGGCAACATTTAAAGAATTTCTCTGGGTGCTGACGCAAGTCACTGTACAGTTTATGGAAATGACCCTTCCACGAATGCTGCAACAGAATTGGGTGCACCCACAGCCTCCTGGGTGCAAGTGCAGCTGCTGCTGCTCTCTGCTCATGCTCTAAATCAGGGGTCTCAAACTGCATTCATCGAAGGCTGCAAACCATATGTATTTTCAAGATTTCCTTAGCATTGCACAAGGTTTTGTAATCATTATGTGTGTAGGTGATTAAATTATCACCTGTGCAGTAAAAGGAAATCCTTGAAAACATGACCTGTTTGCAGCCCTTGAGAAATGCAGTTTGAGACCTCTGCTCTAAATGCTGATTAAGCAACCAACACAGAATCACATCATCTTGAAAATGCTTCAACTTGTTCAGAAAACTGTAATCCAAAGTTTCTGACAAACAAAGACAAAGACCAGAAGAAAATGGCACTGGAGAAAGGGTGGAGTATTTTTTGAGGGTTTTTTTTTCTATTGCTCCTTGACAATTTCCTGTTTTTTGGGTTTTTTTCTTTTTACAATTTTTATTTACAATTTCCTTTTTTTCCCCTACTTTTCAAAAACTATGCCAAACCTGAAAAATGGTGATCCGAGAAGATTTTTGCTGCCCGTTTTTGTGGAAGACCGTGAAAATTATGGCAATACGGCTGGCAAAAAAGGCCTGCAAAAATGGGCCGCAAAAAACATGGCAAGTGTAAAAGAAGCCTAATGACAAAATGGAAAAAAAATAAATTTTTTAATTATATTATTATTACCTTACTAAGAAAGTGATAAAGGGGGGTTTGATTTACAATTTTTTTTATTTTGATCACTGTGAAAGGGTCTATCACAGTGATCAAAATGAACCAATAGGAAAAATCTCTTATTGTTGCCGGGTGCCGGTTGGCACATCTCTTCCCGGAAGAAGACGCCGAGGGCCGGGGGAAACAGCCGCAGGCACCGGGGGACACTGCAAGTACGGAGGGCTCGGGGGACCCAATTTCTCTCTTCTCTGATGTGCTAGATTATATCAGAGGAGAGAGAAATTAATAGGAAATCTCCCTTTTTTTTGCTGTCACCGTTATTCCATGAATAACGGTGATCGCAACACTGGAGTCGATAAAAACCAACCTGAATCATGTTCTCTGGGGTGTCAGCTACCCCAATTAGCTGAGACTCAGAATATTTTCAGATGCTGGGGGGGCGCTATAACCTTATTTCTCAGCTCCATTAAAAAGTGACGCTAAGAAATAAGTACCCTTAACTGCCCCTGTTAAAAAGCATATCAGAAGTCGTTAAGGGGTTAAGAATGTAATCTGATCTTTGTTAGGTGCATAAATATTGGCTATAGTGTACAATGTATTGTCAATTATACACACCAAAATTATGAACCTTCCTTCATTATCAATTATTTATTATATTTAATTTTATAATCAGAAAGACTCCTGCTATTTTATTGTTACAAGATGATATAATGTGTGGAAAGTCATTGTGAATTTTGGGTTTTTCACCTGAGCAAATGTAGTTTCTTGTAAGACAATTATATCTGCATTGGATTTTTTAATTTCTTGCCATAATATGTGTCTTTTATTTGGGCTATTCAAATCCTTTACATTTAATGATAAAAAATTACTTTCATGTTTATCCCTCCTAATCTGTGTAAAAAAGGTTAATACTAAGCAAAAACAAAACAGTACATTTGTTACAGTGAAATTAAGTATTATGTATTAATATTACTGAAAGTAAAAAAAAAAAAATAACACAACCACAATATATTCCTTGTTGGCTTATAAGAGAAAAGGAATCTGTTAACACTATATTGACTCCAGGTGGTGCAAAAATAAATAAATAAATGTCTCACAACCTCTGGGTGCACAGTTCTGGCATTATCCCTGGAAAAAAGAATACATGTTCAGTGAAGGAAATACAAAGGATATTTAATGGCTCCGGGATCCATATAAATCTTCACCTCACCACAGGTTGGGCTTGCGAGATCCCAAATGTATATTAATCCTAAACATTGGGCTTTATGATTCATCCTGTTGGAGGATGAATTCTTCTTTCAGTTGAAGGTCGGTAGTTCTTTCCAATCCTTTTTAGTGTCTCTTTTGCATCTTCTGGTCTGTAAATAGGGATGATTTTCCCCTGATGAAGAAAGAGGATTTTTATGGGAAAGCCCCACCTGTAGGGGATCTCTTCTTGTCTCAGAAAGGACGTGACATCACCAAATGCTCCTCTTTTTGCCAGTGTTTCTTTAGAAAAGTCTGAGAATATCTTAAACTTTTCAAAAGGAGCTGGGAGGTTGTCATTTTCCTTTATGTATTCTGTGATCTTTTCTATTGTCTGAAAAAAGTGAAGATGCATTATTATGTCCCTTGGTAACTCTGGGAAGATGTTTTTGGTCTTGGCAGTCTATGAATTCTGTCCACCTTTGTGTCCACTTCTTTAATGTCTGGAATTGTTTTCTTAATTAAATCCTGAGTGAAAGGTTGGAGTTTGGATTGTGTGATACTCTCTGGGATACATCTTGTCATGATCCAGGCCAGGGATTGTTTCTGGTTATTTTCTCCCTGGTCTGGTCATGCTGGGGTTAACCTTCTCTACCTCGCTTTGGGTTCTGTGTGGCTATTTCAGTCTGCTGTGGCCTGCAGACCAATGTCAGTGATATTTCATGCTCCCAGGCTAGAGCAGCTGACCCCTTGATACCGTGTGTGTCCTCTGCCCATGTATTCTGTTCCCGTGACTTCCCTTTCCTGCCTCCCCACTTTGTCTTAGTGTTTGCTCCCTGTTCTCGGACCTCTTGGTAAGTGACCCGGCTTGTCTTCTGACCTGTTTTGCTGTCTCTCATCTCGGTTATATCTGCTTCCATCTGGCTCTGACTTCTGGCTTGTATTTGACCACGTGTATTGCTGTGACCTCTGGTATTTCTTGTCCTGATGGTTTCTGACTCAGCTTGTCTGACCACTCTTTTGCCACTTGGCTCTTGTGCTGCTGCTCAGTGGAGTTACACTCTGTGTGCAACCTCTCTTCCCTCACCAGCATCCCCTGGTGGAGTATGCGCTATTCTGCACTGCAGCAGCATTACATTATCACTGACCATACATTTAAATGGAATTTTGCATTTTTTTCCTCTGCTCTGCTTTCTATGGATCCACTCCATACCTTGGCAGATCAAATGGACAGTTTGACACAAATGATGCAAGATCTGTCTGTGAAACAGAGGTCCTTGACCTCCTCTCATAACTAGAGTTGAGCGACTTTTACTTTTTTAGGATCAAGTCGGGTTTCGCAAAACCCGACTTTGTCAAAAGTCGGGTCTGGTGAAATCGGCCGATTATTTTGAAAAGTCGGGGATCTGACTGAAACACGAAACCCAATGCAAGTCAATGGGGAAGCAAAGTCGGCAGTGAGTGGAGGACAGGAAAACACCTACAGTGCCCATTTTAATGCCAAAAACATCAATTCTTGTTACTTAAGCTTGTCAATCTTAATTTACCTTATAATAATAGTTAGGCATTGAAAATTGGGGGTCATTTGGCTAAAGTTGTGGGGGGTAGGGCTGGCTCAAGTTTTTCGTGGGCCCAGGAAACGCGGACTACGTCACGGCGGTAGAGCAGGGAGAGGTAAGTATTTCAACTTTGCAAGTGCTGTGATCCTGAGCAAGCAGGGGGGCACACTCGTTTGCATTGGCACTGGCACAGGGCCCCTCAAAGTACAGCAGTGTGTTTGACGGCGTGGGCGCCTCCCACCGGCAGAGACACTTTTGCGTACTATGAGGGGCCCTGTGCCAGTGACATCACCAACAAGTATGCACCCCCACCTGATGAAGGAATCTGCACTTTCATCTGCACCTTCCTCTTTGTCCCCGTGTAAGGTGGTATAGTATGTGGGAAGGTGAACCAGACTTTCAGCAGGGTCAGATACTGGCTGTGTAGAGTGCAAGGGGAATGTAGTGGTCTGTGTCAATGTACCAGCAGACTCATCTAGCAGTGGCTGGGCAATGGGCAGGATGAGGAGGAAACACAGATACAGGCCCAAAGAATAAAGTAGGCTAAATGCTGTTCAAAATTGGTAACAGGACTAAACAGGCGGCATTGCTTTGTTCAGTGGTGGACAAATGTAATGAGAGGCTGACACAGTGAGTAGGCCCAAATAAGTAACTAGGCTAAATGCAGTTCAAAATTGGTAACCGGACTAACCAGGCGGCATTGCTTTGTTCAGTGGAGGACAACTGTAATGAGAGGCTGACACAGTGAGTAGGCCCAAATAAGTAACTGGGCTAAATGCAGTTCTAAATTGGTAACAGGACTAACCAGGCGGCATTGCTTTGTTCAATGGAGGACAACTGTAATGAGTGGCAGACACAGTTAGTAGGCCCAAATAATAAAGTGGGCCAAATGAAGTTCAAAATTGGTAACAGGAGTAAACAGGCGGCACTGCTTTGTTCAGTGGAGGAGAAAAGCAGGGAGCGGCAGACACCGTTAGTAGGCCCAACCAAATAAGTAGCCCAAATGCAGTTTAAAATTTCCTATAGGCTGAAAGCCTGAAGATTGAAGCTCAGCTTTTTTCAGTGGAGGAAAACAACAAGCAGCGGCAGACACCGTTAGTAGGCCCAACCAAACAAGTAGCCCAAATGCAGTTTAAAATTTCCTATAGGCTGAAAGCCTGAAAATTGAAGCTCAGCTTTTTTCAGTGGAGGACAACAGCAAGCAGCGGCAGACTTCATTAGTAGGCCCAACCAAACAAGTAGCCCAAATGCAGTTTCATATTGTAAATATAGGCCGAAAGCCTGAAGATTGAAGCACAGGAGAAAAGCACAGGAGAACACCAAGGAGCGGCAGACACCGTTAGGCTACTTTCACACTAGCGTTAACTGCATTACGTCGCAAATCGTCTTTTTTGCAAAAAAAACGGATGCGTCAAAAAAGTGAAAAACGTATGCAACGCATACAGCATTTCGACGGATCCGTCGCAAATCCGCTAAACATTTCCGTCGAAATACTGGATGCGTTGCATACGTTGCATACGTTTTTACCATCCGTTGCATCCGTTTTTACGACGGATCCGTTTTTAAAATGGGAGGCTCCCAAATTTGATTGGCTACTGGAAAATATGGAAAACTATATAGTTACTGTTTTTACAGCCCATCTTTGAGGGTTTTAGTTTTGTGGCAGCGATGGAAGGTGTTCTTGTGAGGATTGCTAGTTTGGTTACCGACGTTATCTTTGAGACGAATCGCCTGGATATCATAGTGCGGGAGAAGGAGGCGGCAGCGGAAAAACGTAGGATGCTTCTGCAGCAACGGAGACGGAGGCGACTCTGGAAACATCCGATTAATGAACTACGGATGACCCGGGGTGTCCAGTCCACTCTGTACCTGGAGTTGCGGCACAATCCACACAAATTCTACAATTACGTGCGGATGAGGATGGAACATTTTGACTTTTTGCTTGAAAAACTGGAGGATGTCATCCGAAGGCAGGACACAAGGATGAGGCTTGCCATCACACCGGCGGAGCGGCTGATGGTGACCCTGCGGTAAGCCTCTTTTTTTTATTTCATTGCTCATATTGAATGTTATATTACATGCTACAGACAATACTGCGCTGACATATTGCGCACTATTTTCTGCAGCATGTAATTTTTGTTTTGTTTGCGGCCAATCCACAGCTTTTTTTTTAATGTCATTGCTCATATTGAATGTCCTATAACAGACTGCAGAAAATACTGCGCTGAAATATTGCGTTGCATTTTCTGCAGATTTTTTTTGGGGGGGGGGTTTGTTGACATGCAACTGCTTTTTTTTCTGCCAATGGTCATTTTTAATGTTATATTACATGCTGCAGACAATACTGCGCTGACATATTGCACACTATTTTCTGCAGCATGTAATTTTTGTTTTGTTTGCGGCCATTCCACTGCTTTTTTTTATGTCATTGCTCATATTGAATGTCCTATAACAGACTGCAGAAAATACTGCGCTGAAATATTGCGTTGCATTTTCAGCAGATTTTTTTTTTTGGGGGGGGGGGTTGTTGACATGCAACTGCTTTTTTTTCTGTCATTGGTAGTGTTGAGCATTCCGATACCGCAAGTATCGGGTATCGGCCGATATTTGCTGTATCGGAATTCCGATACCGAGATCCGATACTTTTGTGGTATCGGGTATCGGTATCGAAACAACATTAATGTGTAAAATAAAGAATTAAAATAAAAAATATTGCTATACTCACCTCTCCGACGCAGCCTGGACCTCACCGAGGGAACCGGCAGCGTTCTTTGCTTAAAATGCGCGCTTTTCCTTCCTTCCGTGACGTCACGGCTTGTGATTGGTCGCGTGCCGCCCATGTGGCCGCGACGCGACCAATCACAGCAAGTCGTGACGTAATTTTCAGGTCCTTCTAGGCATTCAGTATTTTAAAATTACGTTCCGGCTTTGTGATTGGTCGCGTCGCGGTCACATGGGCGACGCGACCAATCACAAGCCGTGACGTCACGGGAGGCAGGACACGCGCGCATTTTTTAAATTACGTCACGGCTTGTGATTGGTTGCATGCCGCCCATGTGACCGCGACGCGACCAATCACAGCAAGCCGTGACGTAATTTCAGGTCCTTCAGGATTGTAAAATTACGTTCCGGCTTGTGATTGGTCGCGTCACGGTCACATGGGCGACGCGACCAATCACAAGCCGTGACGTCACGGGAGGCAGGACATGCGCGCATTTTAAAATGCGCGCGTGTCCTGCCTCCCGTGACGTCACGGCTTGTGATTGGTCGCGTCGCCCATGTGACCGCGACGCGACCAATCACAAAGCCGGAACGTAATTTTAAAATACTGAATGCCTAGAAGGACCTGAAATTACGTCACGGCTTGCTGTGATTGGTCGCGTCGTGGTCACATGGGCGGCCCGCAACCAATCACAAGCCGTGACGTAATTTAAAAAATGCGCGCGTCTCCTGCCTCCCGTGACGTCACGGCTTGTGATTGGTCGTGTCGCCCATGTGACCGCGACGCGAACAATCACAAAGCCGGAACGTAATTTTAAAATAATGAATGCCTAGAAGGACCTGAAAATTACATCACGGCTTGCTGTGATTGGTCGCGTCGCGGCCACATGGGCGGCACGCGACCAATCACAAGCCGTGACGTCACGGAATGAAGTAAACGCGCGCATTTGAAGCAAAGAAGGCTCCCGGTTACGGCGGTAAAGTCCAGGGCGCGTCAGAGGGTGAGTATATCCCTATTTTTTTATTTTAATTCTTTATTTTACACATTTATATGGATCCCAGGGCCTGAAGGAGAGTTTCCTCTCCTTCAGACCCTGGGAACCATCAGGGATACCGTCCAATACTTGAGTCCCATTGACTTGTATTGGTATCGGGTATCGGTATCGGATTAGATCCGATACTTTGCCGGTATCGGCCGATACTTTCCGATACCGATACTTTCAAGTATCGGACGGTATCGCTCAACACTAGTCATTGGTCATTTTTAATGTTATATTACATGCTGCAGACAATACTGCGCTGACATATTGCGCACTATTTTCTGCAGCATGTAATTTTTGTTTTGTTTGCGGCCATTCCACTGCTTTTTTACACCGGTTTCATGCAGGTTTTATTGTGTGTCCCATCCTAAAAAAAATTATCAAAGTGCCATTTATTGAAACTATTTGGTCTGTGCAATTTTTTCTAACATTTTTTTTTTTTTTTTAAAGTTTCCTAGCTACTGATGAATCGATGACTTCGCTCCATTACCAATTCCGGCTGGGCATTTCCACTATTTCAGGAATAGTGAAGGAGACATGTCGGGCTATTTGGTCCACTTTACAGCCAGAGTATATCCCCCAACCATCCATGGAAATCTGGTTGAGAAGTGCAGAACAGTTTCAGCAAATTTTCAATTTCCCAAACTGTGTGGGTGCAGTTGACGGGAAACACATAAGGATTGCGAAACCGGCAGGAACAGGATCGGAATACTATAATTACAAGAAGTATTTCTCCATCGTCCTTATGGCTATTGCAGACGCCAACTGCAAGTTCCTTGCCGTGGACATAGGAGCGTATGGACGGTCCAACGATTCGCAAGTTTTTAAAAACTCTCCAACGGGTTGTTGCCTTTATGGAGAGACCTACGATTTCCCGTCAGCCAGACCACTGCCAGGAACAAGTGAACCAGCCATGGAATATGTTTGTGTAGGTGATGAAGCCTTTCAACTGTCGCCGCACCTACTGAAACCGTATAGTAGCCGGAACTTAACCCGTACCAAGCGGGTATTTAAATTACCGGCTTACTAGAGCACGAAGAGTAGTAGAGTGTTCTTTTGGTATATTGACGGCGAAGTGGCGAGTTCTGCTGACAGCAATCAAACTGAAAACCACAACTATAGATGAGGTTGTTAAAGCCTGTGTGGTGCTCCACAACTTTGTCCTTTCAAAGGAGCCCGTTTCCTTGGATGACGAAGAGTTGGAGACAACCTTGTGGGACTACCGCGGCAGCTTGGTTCGCTCCACAGGTTCTGTTACAAGGATGAGGGACCAGTTTGCGGATTACTTTGTGTCACCTGTCGGGCAGATCCCATGGCAAGACATGATTGTGTAACCTGTTTTCCATGTGTTTTGTTTATGTAAAAAATGTGTTTCTCCCCCCCAAAAAAAGGCCCAAAAGCGTGGTTTTCTTGCTAGTGAAACCAATGTTATACCTTTCACATGTCTGGTATTTATTTTTATTTTACCTTTTTTATTAGTTGCCATATTACCTTAATAAATCCACACACACACAAAGACTAGAATTTAAATCAGACAGAATTTTATTTTAACTCTTTTTAAAAAAAAAAAAAAATTCTTTGCAAAAAAAGTAGAGATATTTTTTATTTTCAAATGTTTTTTTCAAAAACTTTGCAAATTTTTTTTAATAACATTTACATAACATTACAAATCTTCAAAGTGTGGGGTGGAGATACGAGGGGAGGAGGGGCAGGAAGGTTGGACCACGTCGATAGGTGAAGAAACCCTACTTGTTTGGGGTGCAGAGGAAGGGGGGGTAAAACCAGGAGGCTGACCAGAGGGGGGTGGTGTTGGGGTAGGGGGAATACTTACTGGGGAAGATAAGCTGGGCAAAGAAGAAAACATTGGGGAAGGAATTTGGTTTGGGGGCCGGGATGGGTATGGGGACTGGGTTGGGTATTGGGACTGGGTTGGGTATTGGGACTGGGTTGGGTATTGGGACTGGCGTGGGTATTGGGACTGGGTTTGGTAATGGGGCTTGCGTGGGGTTTGGGACTAGGTTTGGTAATGGGGCTGGTGTGGGGATTGGGGCTGGGTTTGGTAATGGGGCTGGTGTGGGGATTGGGGCTGGGTTTGGTATTGGGGCTGGTGTGGGTATTGGGGCTGGGTTTGGTAATGTGGGGTATGGTGTGGAAATGGGGCCTGGGGTGGAATTGTAGTGGATGTGTGGGTAGATTGGGGTTCGTTAAGGGCCTTCAGTAGAGCATTATGGCAGGTATTCATTACCCGCATCTGTTGCTCAAAAGACAGCTTTTCCATGCTCCTGAGCATGGATTGAAAAAAAAGATTGGCCAGAGACTGACATACATATGAATGCAGCCTATCCAAGCGACTGCTGGTTTCATGGCTTGTTTCACTGATGCGGGATTGCACCATGTTGAAACCAGCAGTCACTTGCTCTCCCAAAATCTTGAAAGAGCTTTGGAAGGATGCATTCAGATGTAAGTATTCAGGAGCATAGCTCCTTTCCTGACCCCTCTGTCGCTGCCGCCACGAACCTAATGGTGGTCTAGAGGTGACAGAATCAGAGGGGTGGGGTAAAGGGAACGCTATCTGTTCAGCATCAGATGCGAGCAATGAAGGCTGCAATAATGCTCCACTGCTTGGGGCGGATGAAGTGGAGGGGACAGAGGGGACAGAGGGGTCAGAGGAGGGGTCAGTGGTGTGGGGCCTACCGACGTGGCCCTCAGTGGCGGACTCAGGAGGGATCGCTCCAGAGGGCGCAGAGGAAGATGCAGGTGCCCGGTGGCTGGAGAAGGTGCTGTGAAAGAAAAAATAAAAGAAATTAATATATTGATATGAAAAAGCCCTGACTGAAACCAAACTAAGTAGACAGGTTAACATGGTTATTAGTGGGCTGTAGAATACTTACACTCTGCTCAGTTCGCCTCAGGAAGGAGAGGGCCGTGCCATATTTATATCTGCTCCTCTTCCTTCCTTCTGAGCCACTCGGGGCCTGCATCTCCGCGTTAAATTCCCTCTTAAAGCGATCCCTCAGTGACCACCGCTTCCTAACCTTTCCACCTGTGAAGACAAGAATAAAAAGAAAAAAAAAAAATTGGTAAATGCAATACATTACAGTCAGCTCAAAACATCACTGAAAAGTGAATACTTACATAGTTTGCTCTGCTGCTGTGGATGAAGGTCCTCCCACCTTGGAAAGATGTTATGACACACTTCGTCCCAGAGCCGACGGGTGACACCGGTATCGGCATGGCTGCAGTGAGCCATGTTCCACAGCGGCTCCCGCTCGCGAACCTCCTCGATGAGACTGTCGATGTCTATGTCATCATCAAACTCCTCTGTGGGAGCACGCTGTGAAGCCTGTGCAAAAAAAAGAAGAACAAAAACAAACAAATTAGTACACTGAAACACTAAAGTACCAATAGAATCCCCCTCCAAAAAAAAAACTCACTGATGGCCGACCGCGGCAACGATTCCGCCGACTCTGGGAGTGGCTGGGAGAACCTTCACGATTTGCTGACTGGTCAGCAGCAGCAGCAGCAGCAGCAGGAGACTGAAATAGAAAGGAAACAAATTTTCTGTAATGTAGGCATGATTTCGGTTTTTAGTTATGTATGAAAATCTGTTTTGTGTATGGTGCAGTGTGATGTGTGAAGCAACTGTTTCACCACTACTTACACTTGGTTCCTCCTCCACTTGCATCTCTCCACCCATCTCGCCCCCTTCTGACAGCTCCTCATCTGATTCAGCTTCCTGTTAAAACATAATTTATGCATGTAGTGAACCTCAAAAATGTAAATTTAAAAAAACTAAAATAAAAAAACATTTTTTGTGTTAACTTACCAATACACGCTGTTGCTCTGGAGGAGGGCTGTCAGAAGAGGACATTGTTGCTGTAGCAAGCCGGCAGCTGTGGTCCTGGTGTCTGTAAGTTAAAAGACACTTGCAATCTGCTCTACACATTGAAGTAGCAGATTTGGGGTCTTCAAAACTTACATTAAAAGATTGGTGGCTGTGGTCCTGGTGGGCAGGTCCTGGTTGGGACTAGAGGCGGCGGCTTGCTGCGGCTGTGGTCCTGGTTGGGACTAGAGGCGGCGGCGGCTTGCTGCGGCTGTGGTCCTGGTGTATCTGTAAGTTAAAAGACACTTGCAATCTGCTCTACACATTGAAGTAGCAGATTTGGGGTCTTCAAAACTTACTTTAAAAGATTGGTGGCTGTGGTCCTGGTGGGCAGGTCCTGGTTGGGACTAGAGGCGGCGGCTTGCTGCGGCTGTGGTCCTGGTTGGGACTAGAGGCGGCGGCGGCTTGCTGCGGCTGTGTTCCTGGTGTATCTGTAATTTAAAAGACACTTGCAATCTGCTCTACACATTGAAGTAGCAGATTTGGGGTCTTCAAAACTTACTTTAAAAGATTGGTGGCTGTGGTCCTGGTGGGCAGGTCCTGGTTGGGACTAGAGGCGGCGGCTTGCTGCGGCTGTGGTCCTGGTTGGGACTAGAGGAGGCGGCGGCTTGCTGCGGCTGTGGTCCTGTTGTATCTGTAAGTTAAAAGACACTTGCAATCTGCTCTACACATTGAAGTAGCAGATTTGGGGTCTTCAAAACTTACTTTAAAAGATTGGTGGCTGTGGTCCTGGTGGGCAGGTCCTGGTTGGGACTAGAGGCGGCGGCTTGCTGCGGCTGTGGTCCTGGTTGGGACTAGAGGCGGCGGCGGCTTGCTGCGGCTGTGGTCCTGGTGTATCTGTAAGTTAAAAGAGACTTGCAATCTGCTCTACACATTGAAGTAGCAGATTTGGGGTCTTCAAAACTTACTTTAAAAGATTGGTGGCTGTGGTCCTGGTGGGCAGGTCCTGGTTGGGACTAGAGGCGGCGGCTTGCTGTGGCTGTGGTCCTGGTTGGGACTAGAGGCGGCGGCGGCTTGCTGTGGCTGTGGTCCTGGTGTATCGGTAAGTTAAAAGACACTTGCAATCTGCTCTACACATTGAAGTAGCAGATTTGGGGTCTTCAAAACTTACTTTAAAAGATTGGTGTCTGTGGTCCTGGTGGGCAGGTCCTGGTTGGGACTAGAGGCGGCGGCTTGCTGCGGCTGTGGTCCTGGTTGGGACTAGAGGCGGCGGCGGCTTGCTGCGGCTGTGGTCCTGGTGTATCTGTAAGTTAAAAGACACTTGCAATCTGCTCTACACATTGAAGTAGCAGATTTGGGGTCTTCAAAACTTACTTTAAAAGATTGGTGGCTGTGGTCCTGGTGGGCAGGTCCTGGTTGGCTGTTCCAGGTGTGCAAGACAGACGGATGTGGTCCTGGTCCCTGGTGGATCTGTAATAAATATAATGGATTTATAGTTAGACCACCACCTGAACTAGGTAATGTTTAAGATAAACACCCAGCTGAATTGATGTGAGAAATGTTCATTAAAGGTGAACACCAAAACCCAAAAACAGGTGCACGTTAGACCATTCATTTCCATGTCCCAAAAAAAATATTTTTAAATGTGAACCCACCATGTAAAAATATATTTACCACATTTTATTTTCAAAAATCCCCTCCCCCAAAAAACCTTTAAAGTATAACCTTTATTAAAAAATGAGATGTCAACCAACTCTTTATTGCATGTGTAACCTTTGGTACATACACCAGTTTTAAATTTACCTTTCTGAAATGATACTACGGACATTTTTATTAACAAACATTTTATTATCCTTTTTTTTTTTTCTTTTTTTTTTTCCTTCACATCACAATTGGGAGCTGAAATGCTCTTTATTTTAAATACAAGTACGGTACATCAACTGCGAATGGTTTCATCAGAAAATCAACACTTTTAAATAGAAAAAAAAAAACACTCACACATTCAAACCACAAGCTGCAGACTACACTTTGCAAAAATACATCAGATTTAAAAAAAAAAAAAAAAATACACACATTTAAACCACATGCTGCACAGACCAATATACTTAGTAAATCCATCAGAAAAAGGCAATTAACCAATTAGGCATGGACAAATGCACATGCAATCAACATGATGCGCACAAACATGCCTGGTATGTGTAAACGTTCAGGATTGCATCAGGATTTGGTCAGGATTTTCCATCAGTATTTGTAATCCAAAACCAGGAGTGTAACAATTAGAGGAAAAGTATAATAGAAACATATGCACCACTACTGCATGTATCACCCACACAAATACTAATGAAAAATCCTGACCAAATCCTGATGCAATCCTGAACGTGGACACATACCTTCACACATGAACAGGCATAAGATTGGCGAAGGAATAATAAGGTGCAGGCACATGAAGACATACTTACAAAAGCACACAGCCGTACAAAAATACACACACACACACAAGCACATAAGCTTTATGCAAATACACATATGTACAACAAAGGCAGAAAGGTGGACCCAATCAGAAGACGCATACGCACACACATACACACACACGTAAAAATGGCTGACAATCCTTTGGCTGGAGCTGCATGTCTTCACAGTGGCTGGCATCAGGGTGGATCTGGACTCTATCAGGGCACTGGCTGTTGCAGGACGATGGCAGGCCTCTGGTTCTCTTCAGGTTTTAAGCTCTTGCTGTAGTCAGTACCTCATACACACACAAATGCACAGGCACACAGATGCACACAAAAAATGCAATACTCACACTGGCTCTATGGTGGCTGGAGTCTTGTGGCAGGCTTGCTGGAGTCTTGTGGCTGGCTCCTGTGGCAGGCTCCTGTGGCAGGCTCCTGTGGCAGGCTCCTCTGGCAGGCTGGGGTCTTGTAGCCGGCTGGGGTCTTGTGGCCGGCTGGGGTCTTGTGGCTGGCTGGGGTCTTGTGGCTGGCTGTCTTGTAGCCAGCTGGGGTCTTGTGGCCGGCTGGGGTCTTGTGGCTGGCTGGGGTCTTGTGGCTGGCTGGGGTCTTGCTGGCAGTCTTCTCCTCTCTGGGTCTTGCTGGCATATGTGGGGTTGAAGGCCCAGGCCAGGTTTATATAGATTTGGGGGTGTCTGGCCAATTGGCAACAAAATCCAGCTTCTGAGCATGCTCAGTTTAAAAAAACGTATTGCAGTGCTGCATTGCGTCGTACGAAGTGTCCCGACGCATCCGTCGCTCATAGGCTTTCATTGTAGCCAACGACACATGCCGCAGGATGCGTCGCGACATGTTTTTTAGGCGGAGACAAAAAACGTTACAATCAACATTTTTTGCCGCCGACGTGTCGCCAAATTTCGACGCATACGTCGTACGACGGACACGACGTATGCCAATCCGTCGCAATACGTCGCCAATACAAGTCTATGGGGAAAAAATGCATCCTGCAAACACTTTTGCAGGATGCGTTTTTTCTGAAAAAAGACGATTTGCGACGTAATGCAGTTAACGCTAGTGTGAAAGTAGCCTTAGTAGGCCCAACCAAACTAGTAGGCCAAATGCAGTTTCATATTCAAAATATAGGCCGAAATCCTGAAGATTGAAGCTCAGCTTTGTTCAGTGGAGGAGAATACCATGGAGCAGCAGACACCGTTAGTAGGGCCCAACCAAACTAGTAGGCCAAATGCAGTTTAAAATTTCCTATAGGCCGAAAGCCTGAAGATTGAAGCTCAGCTTTGTTCAGTGGAGGAGAAAAGCAAGGAGCGGCAGACACCGTTAGTAGGGCCCAACCAAACAAGTAGGCCAAATGCAGTTTAATATCTGATCTAGGCCAAAAGCCTGAAAATTGAAGCTCAGCTTTTTTCAGTGGAGGACAGCAACAAGCAGCGGTAGACAACGTTAGTAGGGCCCAACCAAACTAGTAGGCCAAATGCAGTTTAAAATTTCCTATAGGCCGAAAGCCTGAAGATTGAAGCTCAGCTTTGTTCAGTGGAGGAGAACACCAAGGAGCGGCAAACACCTTTAGTTGGGCCCAACCAAACAAGTAGGCAAAATGCAGTTTAATATCTGATCTAGGCCGAAAGCCTGAAAATTGAAGCTCAGCTTTTTTCAGTGGAGGACAACAACAAGCAGCAGCAGACACCGTTAGAAGGCCCAACCAAACTAGTAGGCCAAATGTAGTTTCATATTCAAAATATAGGCCGAAAGCCTGAAGGTTGAAGCTCAGCTTTGTACAGTGGAGGAGAACACCAAGGAGCGGCAGACACCGTTAGTTGGACCCAACCAAACTAGTAGGCCAAATGCAGTTTAAAATTTCCTATAGGCCGAAAGACTGAAGATTGAAGCTCAGCTTTGTTCAGTGGAGGAGAACAGCAAGGAGCGGCAGACAACGTTAGTAGGGCCCAACCAAACTAGTAGGCCAAATTGCAGTTTAAAATTTCCTATAGGCCGAAAGCCTGAAGACTGAAGCTCAGCTTTATTCAGTGGAGGACAGCTGTATTGAGTGGCGCAGACAGACACAGGTAGTAGGCCTAAAATAGAAAAGTAGGCTCAATGCAGTTTAAAATAGGTTACAGGGGTACACAGGCAGCATTGGTTTTGTCAGCGGAGGATGATTGCAAGGAGTGGCGCAGACTTACTAGGCCTAAAATAAAAAAAGTAGGCTCTATGCAGTTCTAAACTGGTAACAGGTGTAAACTGGTGGAGGGCAACTGGAAGAAGTGGCTGACACAGTAAGTTGGCCAAAATAGTAAAGTGGGCTAAATGTCTGCAAAAAAAATGTTCCTAAATAAACAGGTAGCAAATCTAGGAACAGGGGTGGGTTCCTCTGCTGAGTAGCAGACAGTGGTAGTTCGCGCACAGTATTCACAGGTCTAAATGGAGGGCAGGGCCCCTGTATATTTTTACTATCATCTATCATTTCAACAAATTTGTATTGGCAGTGCCATTGAAGGATTTAACAGCACAGACAAAACAGTGGTGGAGCAATGAGAGGTAAGTTTTGCAAGTGGTAGAGCACTGTTTGAGCTGGGGGGAACACTCTCTCGTGGGCGGAAGTACTGGCCCAGGGCCCCTCATATTACGACGGTGTGTCTGACGTTGGGTGTGCACCACCACCGCCAGAGACACTTCATTGTACTATGAGGGACCCTGTGCCAGTGCCGTCGGCCAAAAGTGGGCACACCCACCTGTCCAGGCAAACGGCACTCTGACAGGTGCTTGCGCCAAGTGGTGACCACGGCCCCATGGGGGGAGTCAGCCCATTTAGGGAGGTGTAAAAATGGCCTATGGTGGAGATTCAGCAGCTGCAAATTGAGGAATTGAAGCAGTCAGTAAGAGGAGTCCAAAAGCAAGACCTTTTTACAGGAAAGCTACGTGTCAGCAGGGGAACGTGGGGCAAAATAATTAGAAATCCATGATTGGTTCATTTTAATAAAGGTTAGATCATCAACATTTTGGGTAGCCAGACGAGTCCTTTTTTCGGTCAGTATTGAACCAGCAGCACTGAAGACTCTTTCTGATAGCACACGAGCAGCTGGGCAAGCGAGCTCCTGTAATGCATATTCTGCCAATTCAGGCCAGGTGTCTATTTTGGATGCCCAGTAATCAAAGGGGAATGACGTGTGAGGGAGAACATCGATAAGGGAGGAAAAATAGTTTGTAACCATACTGGACAAATGTTGTCTCATGTCACTTTGAATTGATGCAGCAGTACCTGTCGTGTCTGCGGTCATTGCAAAATCACTCCACAGCCTGGTCATAATACTCCTCTGTCCAACGCCACTTCTGATTTGTGCACCTCTAACACCTCTGCCATGTTGCCCCCTGCAGCTCGTGTGAGAACCATCACCGCCGCTGTGTGCTGGGAATGCCTGAACCAAACGATCTACAAGAGTTTCTTGTTTGGTAGCCGATATTTGTTCAAGGTTCTCATGTGGCATGATATTTTGTAATTTCCCTTTATAGCGTGGATCCAGGAGGCAGGCCAACCAGTAATCGTCATCGGTCATCATTTTGATAATGCGAGGGTCCCTTTTTAGGATACGTGAGGCATAGTGTTGAGCGATACCGTCCAATACTTGAAAGTATCGGTATCGGATAGTATCGGCCGATACCTGAAAAGTATCGGATATCGCCGATACCCGATACCAATACAAGTCAATGGGACACCAAGTATCGGAAGGTATCCTGTATGGTTCCCAGGGTCTGAAGGAGAGGAAACTCTCCTTCAGGCCCTCGGATCCATATTAATGTGTAAAATAAAGAATAAAAATAAAAAATATTGATATACTCACCTCTCCGACGCAGCCTGGACCTTACCGATGTAACCGGCAGCTTCCGTTCCTAAGAATGAGCGCTTGAAAGACCTTAGATGACGTCGTGGCCTGTGATTGGTCGCGTGAGCAGTTACGTGACCGCCAAGCGACCAATCACAAGCCGCGACGTCATCTAAGGTCTTTCAAGCGCTTGAAAGACCTTAGATGACGTCGCAGCTTGTGATTGGTCGCGTGGCGGTCACGTAACTGCTCACGCGACCAATCACAGACCACGACGTCATATAAGGTCTTTCAAGCGCTCATTCTTAGGAACGGAATCTGCCGGTTACATCGTCAAGGTCCAGGCTGCGTCGGAGAAGTGAGTATATCAATATTTTTTATTTTTATTCTTTATTTTACACATTAATATCGATCCCGATACCGATTCCCGATATCACAAAAGTATCGGATCTCGGTATCGGAATTCCGATACAGCAAATATCGGCCGATACCCGATACTTGCGGTATCGGAATGCTCAACACTAGTGAGGCATAATCAGCCATGTGGGCCAATGTTCCAGGTGTCAAATCACTGCTTGTGCTGGGTTGAGGAGCACTTTCTGTCAAGTCCACATCACCTGTGTCCTGCAAAAACCCTGTACCTGACCTTGCAACGCCACCAGTTTCTATTGCCCCCTGAGAAGCTTCCTCCTCCCATAAATATTCATCCCCATCATCCTCCTCCTCCTCTTCATCTGCCACCTTGTCCAGGAGAGTTCCCTGAACAGACAATGGCTGACTGTCATCAAGGCTTCTCTCATCCTTGGCTGCAGACGCCTGTTCCTTAATGTGCATCAAACTTTGCATCAGCAGACTCATTAGTGGGATGCTCATGCTTATGATGGCATCGTCTGCACTTACCAGCTGTGTGAATTCCTCAAAACACTGAAGGACTTGACAGAGGTCTTGTAGCTTCGACCACTGCACACCTGACAACTCCATGTCTGCCATCCAACTGCCTGCCCATGTATGTGTATCCTCCCACAAATACATTACAGCACGCCTCTGTTCGCACAGCCTCTGAAGCATGTGCAGTGTGGCGTTCCACCTTGTTGCAACGTCGATTATTAGGCGGTGCTGAGGAAGCTTTAACAATCGCTGATGGTTCTGCATACGGCTGGAGTGTACGGGCGACCAGCGGATGTGCAAGCAAAGTCTTCGCACCTTCAGGAGCAGGGCTGGTAACCCCGGATAACTTTTCAGGAAGCACTGCACCACCAGGTTCAAGGTGTGAGCCAGGCAAGGTATGTGTTTCAGTTGTGAAAGGGGTATGGCAGCCATAAAATTCCTTCCGTTATCACTGACTACCTTGCCTGCCTCAAGATGTACACTGCCCAGCCATGAATGAATTTCTTGCTGCAAGAACTCGGCCAGAACTTCCGCGGTGTGTCTGTTGTTGCCCAAACACTTCATTTCCAACACAGCCTGCTGACGCTTACCACTAGCTGTTCCATAATGGGACACCTCTTGTGCAACACTGGCAGCTGCGGATGGAGTGGTCGTGCGACTGCGCTCTGTGGATGAGCTTTCGATTCTGCTGGAGGAGGAGGAGGAGGGGGGGTGACGAACGCCTACAGCCAACTGTTTCCTAGACCGTGGGCTAGGCAGAACTGTCCCACTATGGCTGTCCCCTGTGGACCCTGCATCAACCACATTAACCCAGTGTGGCGTGATGGACACGTAACGTCCCTGTCCATGCCTACTGGTCCATGCATCTGTTGTGAGGTGCACCTTTCTACTGACTGATTGCCTGAGTGCATGGACAATGTGGTCTTTGACATGCTGGTGAGCGTCTGGGATGGCTTTTCTCGCAAAAAAGTGTCAACTGGGTAGGTCATAGCGTGGTACTGCGTAGGCCATCAGGGCTTTGAAAGCTTCACTTTCAACCAACCAGTAGGGCATCATCTCTAACGAGATTAGTCTAGCAATGTGGGCGTTCAAACCCTGTGCACGCGGATGAGAGGATGAGTACTTCCTTTCCTAACGAGAGTCTCTTGTAGGGTGAGCTGGACTGGAGAGCTGCATATGGTGGAACTAGCGGGGGTGGTGGTGGACATGGCAGATTGAGAGAGGGTTGGTGAGGGTATTCTTGCTGTTGGCCTACATACAGTGTTCCCTACCAACAACCTGGTGATTCCTTGACTGCTTTGGCCTTGCGACGATACCTCCACATTTGCTGCAGGTGGTGTCCTAAACGGTGGGCTTACAGTGAGGGAAGCAATGTAGCGTTGCTGACTAGCTTCATTCTGAGCGGGTGCACCTACGTTTCGGGATGTTTGGTAGTTAGTCCAGGCTTGCAAGTGCATGCTGGTTAAAGGTCTACGCAAGCACGTTGTATTTAAATTTTTTACATTCTGCCCTCTGCTAAAGGTCCTTGAGCATTACATACAGATAACTTTGCACTGATCATTCGGATCTTGGTTAAAAAATTGCCAGACTGCACTCTTCCTACTATCGAATACCTTTTCAGGCATTGCACGCTGTGATACTTTCACCGGATGGCCACGCTGTCCTAAAACTGTTTTTGGTTTTGACACGGTTTTGGCCAGATACAGGACTGCCAGATGAAAGCTGTTGCGATGTTGATGCCTGCTGCGGCTCATACTCCTCCGCTTCAGAGCTACTGCCAGCGTCACCCTGTTCCCCCAATGGCTGCCAATCGGGGTCAACAACTGGGTCATCTATCACCTCCTCTTCAATGTCCTTTGCACCTTCCTCTGTGTCACTGTGTAAGGTGCTATAGCATTCAGGACGGGGCACCATAGTCTCATCAGGGTCAGATTCTGGCTCAGTAAACTGAAAGGGCAATGTTGTGATCTGAGTCAATGAACAGCATAATAATCTAGCTGTGGCTGTGCATCTGTGCACTCCTTGTCTGATTCATCTTGTAATGGCCTGTTAACAATTTCCCTTTCTAACCCAGGCATGGTATGCGTAAATAGCTCCATGGAGTAACCTGTTGTGTCGCCTGACGCATCCTTCACTGTTGTTCTGGGTGAAGGACACAAGGAAGCGACTTGTTCCTGACCGGGAGCATCCACTGATGACTCGCTTCTTTTAAATTTTGAACTTTCCGAAGAGGAGGCGAAAGAGCTAGAGGCTGAGTCAGCAAGGAAAGCCAAAACTTTTTCCTGCTGCTCCGGCTTTAAAAGCGGTTTTCCTTCGGTGCTATTTTGCTTTTCCCACTACCACCAGATGCTCCACCACCACCACCACCATCATTACCAGATAGCAATGACCGCCCACGGCCACGACCTCTTCCACCAGACATCCTCATTCTTGGGAAAATCTAACCAAACTAACAACAGTTATATGGTACTGTAAAACAAGGTAGAATGTGTATGTAAACTTGTTGTGAATTTAAATCTCCCTTTCTATATGTGTGGGAGACTGCTGCAAAAATCAGGCCCACTGTATTACACTACACGGTTTAAGTGGCAGAAAGTGGCTGGCAGATATACGCCAAACAGAACGGACGCAGATGCACTTAGTGGCAATATAAATCTCCCTTTTTATGTGTGGGACACTGCTGCAAAATTCAGGCCCACTGTATTACACTACACGGTATAAGTGGCAGAAAGTGGCTGGCAGATATACGCCAAACAGAACTGACGCAGATGCACTCAGTGGCAATAATCTCCCTATTTATGCGTGGGATACTGCTGCAAAATTCAGGCCCACTGTATTACACTACACGGTATAAGTGGCAGAAAGTGGCTGGTAGATATACGCCAAACAGAACTGACGGAGATGCACTTAGTGGCAATATTAATCTCCCTTTTTATGTGTGGGACACTGCTGCAAAATTCAGGCCCACTGTATTACACTACATGGTATAAGTGGCAGAAAGTGGCTGGCAGATATACGCCAAACAGAACTGACGGAGATGCACTTAGTGGCAATACTAATCTCCCTTTTTATGTGTGGGACACTGCTGCAAAAAAAACAAGCCCACTGTATTACACTACACAGTATAAGTGGCAGAAAGTGGCTGGCAGATATACACCAAACAGAACTGATGCAGATGCACTTAGTGGCAATATAAATCTCCCTTTTTATGTGTGGGACACTGCTGCAAAATTCAGGCCCACTGTATTACACTACACAGTATAAGTGGCAGAACGTGGCTGGAAATATATTAAAAAAGGGACTGTACTACAATAACAATCTCCCTACAATGATCTCAGGACAAGTATGGCAGCCAGCAATAAAAAGGACTGCTGCACACAAAAGTGTGGACAAATAATAGAACTGTGCAGAAAGGAGCAACAGGACTTTTGCTTTTAAAAAAGCAGTTGGTTTGCACAGCAGTGTACAAACAGCAATGCAGCTATCAGGGAGCCTTATAAGCTACAGAGCTGATGCACAGAAATCTAGCCTCCACTGTCCCTGCAAAGAAAAGGTGGTGTTGGACAGTGGAAATCACTACAGCACAAGAGTTTTGGGGTTAATATTTCCTCCCTAACAATATCCCTGCTTCTGAAGAAGCTGCAACAACCTCTCCCTATGCTCAGATCATAGTTACATAGTTATTAAGGTTGAAGGAAGACTGTAAGTCCATCTAGTTCAACCCATAGCCTAACCTAACATGCCCTAACATGTTGATCCAGGGGAAGGCAAAAAAACCCCATGTGGCAAAGAGTAACTCCACCATGGGGAAAAAAATTCCTTCCCGACTCCACATACGGCAATCAGACTAGTTCCCTGGATCAACGCCTTATCAAGGAATCTAGTGTATATACCTTGTAACATTATACTTTTCCAGAAAGGTATCCAGTCCCCTCTTAAATTTAATTAATGAATCACTCATTACAACATCATACGGCAGAGGGTTCCATAGTCTCACTGCTCTTACAGTAAAGAATCCGCGTCTGTTATTATGCTTAAACCTTCTTTCCTCCAGACGTAGAGGATGCCCCCTTGTCCCTGTCTCAGGTCTATGATTAAAAAGATCATCAGAAAGGTCTTTGTACTGTCCCCTCATATATTTATACATTAACATAAGATCACCCCTTAGTCTTCGTTTTTACAAACTAAATAGCCCCAAGTGTAATAACCTATCTTGGTATTGCAGACCCCCCAGTCCTCTAATAACCTTGGTCGCTCTTCTCTGCACCCGCTCCAGTTCAGCTATGTCTTTCTTATACACTGGAGACCAGAACTGTGCACAGTATTCTAAGTGTGGTCGAACTAGTGACTTGTATAGAGGTAAAATTATGTTCTCCTCATGAGCATCTATGCCTCTTTTAATACATCCCATTATTTTATTTGCCTTTGTAGCAGCTGCCTGACACTGGCCACTGAATATGAGTTTGTCATCCACCCATACACCCAGGTCTTTTTCATTGACGGTTTTGCCCAGAGTTTTAGAATTAAGCACATAGTTATACATCTTATTACTTCTACTGTTATGACCCCAATGGCGAGGGTCTCAGAGGAACGTGGAAGTCTGCAGAATACAAAAATCCAGCTCATAGGGCAGTGGTAACTGGGTTGACCATATATCTACTCCTAACGCCAACACTAGAAGTAGCCGGGGATCATTCCTACGTTGATTCTAGATGACACGCGCCAGCCGGAGAATCTAGCTACCCCTAGTAGAGGAAAACAAAGACCTTTCTTGCCTCCAGAGAAGGGGACCCCAAAGCTGGATAGAAGCCCCCCACAAATAATGACGGTGAGGTAAGAGGAAATGACAAACAAAGAAATGAACCAGGTTTAGCACAGAGAGGCCCGCTTACTGATAGCAGAATAAAGAAAGGTAACTTATATGGTCAACAAAAACCCTATCAAAATCCACACTGGAAATTCAAGAACCCCCGAACCGTCTAACGGTCCGGGGGGAGAACACCAGCCCCCTAGAGCTTCCAACAAAGGTCAGGATATAGATTTGGAACAAGCTGGACAAAAATACAAAACCAAAACAAATAGCAAAAAGCAAAAGGCAGACTTAGCTGATATAACTGGAACCAGGATCAGTAGACAAGAGCACAGCAGACTAGCTCTGATTACTACGTTGCCAGGCATTGAACTGAAGGTCCAGGGAGCTTATATAGCAACACCCCTAACTAACGACCCAGGTGCGGATAAAAGGAATGACAGAAAAACCAGAGTCAAAAAACTAGTAACCACTAGAGGGAGCAAAAAGCAAATTCACAACAGTACCCCCCCCTTAGTGAGGGGTCACCGAACCCTCACCACGACCACCAGGGCGAACAGGATGAGCGGCATGAAAGGCACGAACTAAATCGGCCGCATGAACATCAGAGGCGACCACCCAGGAATTATCCTCCTGACCATAGCCCTTCCACTTGACCAGGTACTGAAGCCTCCGCCTGGAGAGGCGAGAATCCAAGATCTTCTCCACCACGTACTCCAACTCGCCCTCAACCAACACCGGAGCAGGAGGCTCAGCAGAAGGAACTACAGGCACAATGTACCGCCGCAACAAGGACCTATGAAATACATTGTGAATAGCAAACGACACAGGAAGATCCAGACGAAAAGATACAGGATTAAGGATTTCCAATATCTTGTAAGGCCCAATAAAACGAGGTTTAAATTTGGGAGAGGAGACCTTCATAGGAACAAAGCGGGAAGAAAGCCACACCAAATCCCCAACGCGTAGTCGGGGACCCACACCGCGGTGGCGGTTGGCAAAGCGCTGAGCCTTCTCCTGTGACAACTTTAAGTTGTCCACCACATGATTCCAGATCTGCTGCAACCTATCCACCACAGAATCCACCCCAGGACAGTCAGAAGGCTCCACATGACCCGAAGAAAAGCGAGGATGGAAACCAGAGTTGCAGAAAAAAGGCGAAACCAAGGTGGCGGAACTAGCCCGATTATTAAGGGCAAACTCAGCCAACGGCAAGAATGTCACCCAATCGTCCTGATCAGCAGAGACAAAACACCTCAAATAAGCCTCCAAAGTCTGATTGGTTCGCTCCGTCTGTCCATTAGTCTGAGGATGGAAAGCAGACGAAAACGACAAATCAATGCCCATCCTACTACAAAAGGATCGCCAGAACCTGGAAACGAACTGGGATCCTCTGTCTGACACAATATTCTCAGGGATGCCGTGCAAACGAACCACGTTCTGGAAAAACACAGGAACCAGATCGGAAGAGGAAGGCAGCTTAGGCAAAGGAACCAAATGGACCATCTTGGAGAAGCGATCACATATCACCCAGATAACGGACATGCCCTGAGATAGCGGAAGATCAGAAATGAAATCCATGGAGATATGTGTCCAAGGTCTCTTCGGGACAGGCAAGGGCAAGAGCAAACCGCTGGCACGAGAACAGCAAGGCTTAGCTCGAGCACAAGTCCCACAGGACTGCACAAATGACCGCACATCCCTTGACAAGGAAGGCCACCAAAAGGACCTGGCCACCAGATCTCTGGTGCCAAAAATTCCCGGGTGACCTGCCAACACCGAGGAATGAACCTCGGAAATGACTCTGCTGGTCCACTTATCCGGGACAAACAGTCTGTCAGGTGGACAAGACTCAGGCCTATCAGCCTGAAATCTCTGCAACACACGTCGCAGATCCGGAGAAATAGCTGACAAGATAACTCCATCTTTAAGAATACCAACAGGATCAGCGACTCCAGGAGCATCAGGCACAAAGCTCCTAGAAAGAGCATCGGCCTTCACATTCTTTGAACCTGGTAAATACGAGACAACAAAATCAAAGCGGGAGAAAAACAATGACCAGCGGGCCTGTCTCGGATTAAGGCGTTTAGCAGACTCGAGATACATCAGATTTTTGTGATCAGTCAAGACCACCACACGATGCTTAGCACCCTCGAGCCAATGACGCCACTCCTCAAATGCCCATTTCATGGCCAACAACTCCCGATTGCCCACATCATAATTTCGCTCGGCAGGCGAAAACTTCCTAGAGAAAAAGGCACAAGGCTTCATAACAGAGCAACCAGGGCCTCTCTGCGACAAAACGGCCCCTGCCCCAATCTCCGAAGCATCCACCTCAACCTGAAAGGGAAGTGAGACGTCAGGCTGGCACAAAACAGGCGCTGAAGTAAACCGGCGTTTCAACTCCTGGAAAGCCTCCACGGCAGCAGGAGCCCAGTTAGCTATATCGGAGCCCTTCTTGGTCATATCCGTCAAAGGTTTCACAATGCTAGAAAAATTAGCGATAAAACGACGGTAGAAGTTAGCGAAGCCCAAGAACTTCTGAAGACTCTTAACTGACGAGGGCTGAGTCCAATCAAGAATAGCTCGGACCTTGACTGGGTCCATCTCCACAGCAGAAGGGGAAAAAATGAACCCCAAAAAGGGAACCTTCTGTACACCAAAGAGACACTTTGAGCCCTTGACAAACAAAGAATTTTCACGCAAAATTTTAAAGACCAACCTGACCTGCTCCACATGCGAATCCCAATTATCAGAAAAAACCAAAATATCATCCAGATAAACAATCAAAAATTTATCCAGATACTTCCGGAAAATGTCATGCATAAAGGACTGAAAAACTGAAGGCGCATTGGAGAGCCCAAAAGGCATCACCAAGTACTCAAAATGACCTTCGGGCGTATTGAATGCGGTTTTCCATTCATCACCTTGCTTAATGCGCACAAGGTTGTACGCACCACGAAGGTCTATCTTGGTGAACCACTTGGCACCCTTAATCCGGGCAAACAAGTCAGACAACAGCGGTAAAGGATACTGAAATTTGACAGTGATCTTATTTAAAAGCCGATAATCAATACAAGGTCTCAAAGATCCGTCCTTTTTTGCCACAAAAAAGAATCCCGCACCAAGAGGGGAAGAAGACGGACGAATATGTCCTTTTTCCAGAGACTCCTTGATATATGAACGCATAGCGGTATGTTCAGGTACCGACAGATTAAACAGTCTTCCCTTAGGAAATTTACTGCCTGGGATCAAATCTATAGCACAGTCACAGTCCCTATGAGGAGGCAGTGCACTGGACTCAGACTCACTGAAGACATCCTGATAATCAGACAAATACTCCGGAACTTCCGAAGGCGTAGAAGAAGCAATAGACACAGGCAGTGAATCCTCATGAATACCACGACAGCCCCAACTTGAGACTGACATAGCCTTCCAGTCCAGGACTGGATTATGGGTCTGTAACCATGGCAGCCCTAAAACGACCAAATCATGCATTTTATGTAAAACCAGGAAACGTATCACCTCGCGGTGTTCAGGAGTCATGCACATGGTAACCTGAGTCCAATACTGCGGTTTATTTGCTGCCAATGGTGTAGCATCAATACCCCTAAGAGGAATAGGATTTTCTAATGGTTCAAGAGTAAATCCACAGCGCTTAGCAAATGAGAGATCCATGAGACTCAGGGCAGCACCTGAATCTACAAACGCCATGACAGGATAAGATGACAGTGAGCAAATCAAAGTTACAGACAGAATAAATTTAGGTTGCAAATTACCAACGGTGACAGGACTAACAACCTTAGCTATACGTTTAGAGCATGCTGAGATAACATGTGTAGAATCACCACAGTAGTAGCACAAGCCATTCCGGCGTCTATGAATTTTCCGCTCATTTCTAGTCAGGATTCTATCACATTGCATTAAATCAGGTGTCTGTTCAGACAACACCATGAGGGAATTTGCGGTTTTTCTATCACATTGCACCGAATTAGGTGTCTGTTCAGACAACACCATGAGGGAATTTGCGGTTTTGCGCTCCCGCAACCGCCGGTCAATTTGAATAGCCAGTGCCATAGTATCATTCAGACCTGTGGGAATGGGAAAACCCACCATAACATTCTTAATGGCTTCAGAAAGGCCATTTCTAAAATTAGCGGCCAGTGCACACTCGTTCCAATGTGTCAGCACGGACCATTTCCGAAATTTTTGGCAATACACTTCAGCCTCGTCCTGCCCCTGAGACATAGACAGCAAGGCCTTTTCTGCCTGAATCTCAAGATTGGGTTCCTCATAAAGTAAACCGAGCGCCAGAAAAAACGCATCAAGATCAGCCAATGCCGGATCTCCTGTCGCCAGCGAAAAAGCCCAATCCTGAGGGTCGCCCCGTAAGAACGAAATAACAATTTTTACTTGCTGAGCAGAATCTCCTGATGAACAGGGTCTCAGGGACAAAAACAATTTACAATTATTCACGAAATTCCTAAACTTAAACCTGTCTCCGGAAAACAGTTCAGGAATCGGTATTTTAGGTTCTGACCTAGGATTTCTGATAACATAGTCTTGTATGCCCTGCACACGAGTAGCCAGCTGGTCCACACTTGTAATCAAGGTCTGGACATTCATGTCTGCAGCAAGCATAGCCACTCTGAGGTAAAGGGGAAGGAGAATAAAAAAAAAAAAAAAAAACTCAGAATCTTCTTTCTTATAATCCCTCTTCTGCAATGCATTTAATACTGGCCTGGCAAACTGTTATGACCCCAATGGCGAGGGTCTCAGAGGAACGTGGAAGTCTGCAGAATACAAAAATCCAGCTCATAGGGCAGTGGTAACTGGGTTGACCATATATCTACTCCTAACGCCAACACTAGAAGTAGCCGGGAATCATTCCTACGTTGATTCTAGATGACACGCGCCAGCCGGAGAATCTAGCTACCCCTAGTAGAGGAAAACAAAGACCTTTCTTGCCTCCAGAGAAGGGGACCCCAAAGCTGGATAGAAGCCCCCCACAAATAATGACGGTGAGGTAAGAGGAAATGACAAACACAGAAATGAACCAGGTTTAGCACAGAGAGGCCCGCTTACTGATAGCAGAATAAAGAAAGGTAACTTATATGGTCAACAAAAACCCTATCAAAATCCACACTGGAAATTCAAGAACCCCCGAACCGTCTAACGGTCCGGGGGGAGAACACCAGCCCCCTAGAGCTTCCAACAAAGGTCAGGATATAGATTTGGAACAAGCTGGACAAAAATACAAAACCAAAACAAATAGCAAAAAGCAAAAGGCAGACTTAGCTGATATAACTGGAACCAGGATCAGTAGACAAGAGCACAGCAGACTAGCTCTGATTACTACGTTGCCAGGCATTGAACTGAAGGTCCAGGGAGCTTATATAGCAACACCCCTAACTAACGACCCAGGTGCGGATAAAAGGAATGACAGAAAAACCAGAGTCAAAAAACTAGTAACCACTAGAGGGAGCAAAAAGCAAATTCACAACATTCTACCCAAGTGCATGACCTTACATTTATCCCCATTAAAGCTCATTTGCCATTTATCAGCCCAAGCTTCTAGTTTACATAAATCATCCTGTAATATGTAATATGTAATATAAAATTGTCCTCCCCTGTATTGATTACCCTGCAGAGTTTAGTGTCATCTGCAAATATTGAAATTCTACTCTGAATGCCCCCTACAAGGTCATTAATAAATATGTTAAAGAGAAGAGGGCCCAATACTGACCCCTGTGGTACCCCACTGCTAACCGTGACCCAGTCCGAGTGTGCTCCATTAATAACCACCCTTTGTTTCCTATCCCTGAGCCAGCTCTCAACCCACTTACACATATTTTCCCCTAAAAACTAATCTGCAGATCTGCAGAAGTAAGATGGCGGTCGGCATGCACGCCCCTTTATAGCCCCTGTGATGCCGCAGAAAGCAAGCCAATGACTGTCATGCCCTTCTCTAAGATGGTGGGGACCGAGACCTATGTCATCACGCTGCCCACACTCTACGTCCACCTTCATTGGCTGAGAAATGGTGCTGAAAGCGTCATACAAAACTTTGGCGCGAAGATCGCCGACAGCATGGCCGATCCCACGCTGGGATCGGGTCGGGTTTCTCCAAACCCGACTTTGCCGAAAGACGGCGATTTTTGAAAATGTCCGATCCGTTTCGCTCAACCCTACTCATAACTACCTGCAAATGGAACTTTCTGACATAGTAAAATCTTTGCAGACTGACTGTAAGCACTCGAACACTGTTGATGTCGTGGGCTATGTCTTTACCTTCTTTTGTCTCTGAATGTGTGTCTGTGGACAGAGTCTTGGAGTCCTTAGGACTTATTTTTGACAAGCCTGACTGGCTGGGTCAGAGTGGCAGAAGATGCAATCATTAGTCTCTTTCAGGGGAAGCTCTCGACTGAATGGTATTGCTCCAAGTCCCATCGATGGTCCACTGTGGTGTCCTGGGGATGACTCTGCATTAAGATGTCAGTTCAGGAGAAGACTTTCGGATTACTTGAAGGATGCTCTGACTCTCCATCCACCGTCCCGCTCATTGGAGGAGGCTATGACTCAGCCTATCCATATGGATCGGAGGCTAAGGGAGAGAGGTGTTACACAGTGAGAGGTTCCATTACTCTCTGATAATCCTGCTGTTTTGCCACCCTCTGAACCCATAGAGGTGGGGGCCACCAACTGCAAGGAGGAGAGGAGATGGCAACATGAAGGAAAGCTGTGTTTTTATTGAGAATATCCCGGATATTTGAAAAAGGACTGCCCCTCCTGCCCTCCGACTAACAAACGGCTGAGTCTGGGTGATTGTTGTGGAGGTCACCCAGACTCTCAGGTACCTTTTTCTTCATTTTCTAAAGTACTGTTGGAAGTGGAACTTAGTTGTGGGAGTTGCTGCATGCCCACTTCTGTTTTTATTTACTGTGGGTTGTCCATGAACTCTATTGACTCTAACTTTGTGACTAAGTGTAAGTTAAGGACAGTTAGGCTAGAGTCTCTTATTCATATTGTTGCCATTGACATAGCACCACCATCTAAGAATGTCATCAAGTTTTTTCAGAGGAGTTTCTCCTTAAAATGGGTTCCATGCACCAGGAACATATTTCATGTTTTGTTCTGGTCAATCTGTCTTTGGTACTGGTGTTGGGGTTCCCCTGGTTACAGTTACATAATCCAGTAATAGACTAGGAATATCGGGATATTGTTAAATGAGGTCTTACGGGTCATTTTGTCTGCTGAGGGGTTCTATATGGACCCTAGAAAGGTACAGGCTATTGTGGATTGGGTGCAACCCAGAGATCTCAAGGGTCTTCAGCATTTTCTGGGTTTTGCTAATTATTATAGAAAATTCATCAAGAGGTTTTCTCAGGTGGTGAAAGCCCTCACTGATTTAACTTGTAGCTTTGGCGGCATTTTCTTTTTTAAAAACCGTTTCCTGTCTGCCCCCGTGCTGATTCAACCTGATTTGTCTAAACCGTTTACTGTGGAGGTGGGCGCCTCGGACGTGGGAGTGGGGGCGGTGTTTTCCCAGGGGCCCATCACGTTAACTAATTTGAGACCCCGTGCCTTGTTTTAGAAAAAATGTTCCACTGCAGAAAAGAATTATGATGTTGGTAACTGGGAGTTATTGGCCATTTATTGCAGATGTGGGAATTGGGGGCGGTGTTGTCCCAGGGGCCCACCACGTTAACTAATTTGAGACCCTGTGCTTTCTTTTTTAAAAAATGTTCAAGAATGTGAAGGCTGATGCCTTATTTCGCAGCCTGGATCCAATATCACCTCATGAGCCTCCTTCCTCCATTCTTCAGCATGGAATGGTGGTGGCTGCAGTTTCCTCGGCATTGGAGCAGGAGATATGTAAGGCCCAAACTCTTGCTCCTCCGTCCGTACCTAATAATAAGTTCTTCGTGCCTATTGAGTATCGGTTAAGGGTGCTTCTGGAATTCCATGACTCGGCTCTGAGTGGGGATCCTGGAATCTCGGCCACACGTAAAGCCATCTGTCATGAATCACGGGGGGGGGGGGTATTTTTTTTCATCCCCACCGCTGACACCAATATGTCATGAACCGGGGTTGTTTGCCTACCCGGTTCTTTTTTTCAGGTGATTTATTTTTGTCCCACTTCCCAGTTCCAGTTTGGAATTCACAGCTCTCTGGCACCCCCCTTACCCTCTGATCAGTCAGGGAACTGCACCTAGAATAGTTAGTCGCCAGAAAGACTGCCTGCTATGTACTGGCTGTGGGGCACACACTGCAGTGAGAGTGATATAATTATTCCCAGCTGCAGCCGAGCAATACACTATCAAAACCCCGTTCCATCACTGCCAGCGTTACCCACCAGCGCAGGACACTTGGCTCTCCACCAGCTCCTATTTCTTAATTAATAACGGGTCAGGAGCCAACCCAATTAGTAGCGTAATTACTTCAGAGGACGTGAAAACACATTATAGAGCAAGGAGAAATGAAGCTAGAAATTTTATATATTTTACTCCAAAAGGTAGGCAGCGTTTACAAAAGTACACTACCATTCAAAAGTTTAGGGTCTCCAAGACAATTTTGTGTTTTCCATCAAAACTCATACTTTTATAAATCAAATGAGTTGCCAAATGAATTGAAACTCTGGTCCAGACATTGACAAGGTTCGAAAAAAAGATTTTTATTTGAAATTATTTTCTCCTTCAAACTTTGCTTTCGTCAAAGAATGCTCCCTTTGCAACAATTACAGCTTTGCAGACCTTTGGCATTCTAGCAATTAATTTGCTGAGATAATCTGGAGATATTTCACCCCATGCTTCCAGAAGCCTCTTCCACAAGTTGGTTTGGCTTGATGGGCACTTTTTGCCTACCATACGGTCAAGCTGTTCCCACAACAGCTCAATGGGGTTGAGATCTGTTGAGTGCGCTGGTCACTGCATACAGATAGAAAGCAGCCGCCTGCTTCTTCCCTAAATAGTTTTTGCATAATTTCGAGGTGTGCTTTGGGTCATTGTCCTGTTGTAGGATGAAATTAGCTCCAATCAAGCGCCGTCCACAGGGTATGGCATGGCGTTGCAAAATGGAATGATAGCATTCCTTATTCAAAATCCCTTTTACATTGCACAAATCTTCCACTTTACCAGCACCAAAGCAACCCAAGACCATCACATTACCTCCACCATGCTTGACAGATGGTGTCAGGCATTCTTCCAGCATCTTTTCAGTTGTTGATCTAAACACCTCAAACTTGGATTTGTCTGTCCATAACACTGTTTTCCAAGCTTCCTCTGCCCAATGTCTGTGTTCTTTTGCCCATATTAATCTTTTCCTTTTATTAGCCAGTCTCAGATATGGCTTTTTTTTGCCACTCTGCCCTGAAGGCCAGCATCCCGGAGTAGCCTCTTCACTGTAGACGTTGACACTGGCGTTTTGCATGTACTATTAATGAAGCTGCCAATTGAGGACCTGTGAGGCGTCGATTTTTCAAACTACAGACTCTAATGTACTTGTCTTGTTGCTCAGTTGTGCAGTGGGTCCTCCCACTTCTCTTTCTACTCTGGTTAGAGCCTGTATTTGCTTTCCTCTGAAGGGAGTAGTACACACCGTTGTAGGAAATCTTCAGTTTCTTGGCAATTTCTCGCATGGAATAGCCTTCATTTCTAAAAACAAGAATAGCCTGTCGAGTTTCACATGAAAGTTTTTTCTGGCCATTTTGAGAATTTAATGGAACCAACAACTGTAATGCTCCAGATTTTCAACGAGCTCAAAGGAAGGTCAGGTTTATAGGTTCTCTAGTCATCCAAACTGTTTTCAGCTGTGCAAACATACTTGCACAAGGGTTTTCAAGCATATTCTAACCATACATTAGCCTTCTTACACAGTAAGCAAACACAAAGTACCATAAGAACACTGTATTGATGGTTGTAGGAAATGGGCATCTATACACCTATGAAGATATTACATTACAAACCAGATGTTTGCAGCTAAAATAGTCATTTACCACATTAACAATGTATAGAGTGTATTTCTAAATCAATTAACCCCTTAATGACAGCCAATACATCTTTTAACTGACCTGAGATATAAGAGAATAGCCTCCCAAAACAGGTGACAATCCCGCAGCTTTTGGCTGTACACTACAGCTGACAACTTGCTGCATCAGCCACGATCAGTGTTTGCACTGTCCAAATCTGTTTAACCCCTTAGATGCTGCTTTCAGTAGTGACTACATCATTATAAATGGTTAACAGAGTGTGGGGGCTTCCTCCTAATCCCAATTGGTACCCTCAGATCATGATTGTGTGGTCCTGATGTTTGCGATTGGCAATTCATGACCAAATTCTGGCCTTAGAGTCTGCCGGCTGTTATAACCTGTTCAGAAGTTTGAGGCATTTAGGTGGTAAAAATGCACATTGTCATTTCTGTCATGTCACTTTGCATTAATTCCTGAAAATCACCTGAAGGGTTAATAAACTACCTGACAGCAGTTTTCAATATGTCAGGGGGCGCTGTTTTAAAAATGATATCACTTTTGGGGGGTTCCCAATATATGGGACCCCTAAAGGCACTTCAAACATGGCTTAGTCCCTAAAAAAAAAAATTTGTAAATTTCTTTGAAAAAATTAAAAATTACTGCTACATTTTTAAACCTCCAAAAATGCTAACAAAATAAAAGAACATTTTACAAATGGTGCTGATGTAAAGCAGACATGTGGGAAATGTTATTTATTAATGTTTTGCTGTAGTATAACTATCTGGATGAAAGGGACAACCATTCAAAGTTTAAAAATTGCAAATTTTTAAACATTTTTTTCAAATTTCTGATATTTTTTATAAATAAACACAAAACATAGCGACCTATATTTACCATTATCACAGAGTATAATGTGTCACGAAAAAACAATCTCAAAATCACTGGGATTTGTTGAAGCGTTCCAGAGTTATTACCACATAAAGTGACACTGGTCAGATTTCAAAAATTTGGCTCCGTCACTAAGGGTTTAATGTTAGCTTCATTGGAAAAAACTGTGTTTTTCATTCAAAAATAAGGAAAATTCTAAGTGACCCTAAACTTTTGAACAGTAGTAAGGGCCGTATTTAGAGTTTCTGCTTCCCTAGGCACTTTTAGTGCTGCCTCTTCCTTTGGTGAGTATGACACTATCGGCAGTGACTTTGCCATAAATCGCTGATGTGAAAGTAGCCTTCTTAATGGATCACATATGGCAACACTGCGTTCGGCCTCATTCATTCCCTATGGGACTTGAGGACATGTGCGGCACTTGTGGTTTTGCCACGATCTGGCAAATGCGGTACTTGCAGCAATGGAAAAAAACACTGCTAGCAGTGTTTTTTGTATCACCGCAAGTGCAAAATCACAAGAGCCGTACATGTCCGCAAGTAGCCATCACTACCTGTCCCTGCACCTTCCTAGCTCATCCCTAACCATCCCTCTCTGACCTAAAACTACACTATAAAGCTTTAGGAAAACAATTTATTAACTGACATATTCCTATGATAATGAGGCTCCAGGCTATGGCGTAGACTGGGACGGGCAGTCTCCGGGTCTCCATTCTCTCTGAGCACACCTTCATTTCCTGCCTCACTGCCTGTGCACAGGCATCCCTCCACCAGACCCGGTAATCACCGCTCGCAGTAGCATACCGGCAGAGGTGTTTCTAGGGTTTCTGGCACCAGGGGCAAGAAATCATTTTGGTGCCCTCCCCCCCACAGGACATATGTGATTTGCACACTTAGTCATGTACTGACGAGCTCCTCTCCCTAATGCTCTCAATGTTCAGTGAACAACAGAGAAGCAGAAGAGAAGCTCGTTGTCACAGGACCACAAGTATGAAAATCGCATATGAGTGAAGTGTCCATGTGAGAACTACTGGAACCTGCAGAGCTGAATCCTGACATCGCAGGCTTCTGAATTCTCACAACTAATGCACTGCATACTTTTAGGATTCTCCCATGCCGGTGGACAGTCATGTCAGCACAAGTATGTGATTTGTATACTTCTGACCACATTCTGACTAGACGTGCCTGACCTCGCTCAGTTCATTTTCATTAAGTGAGGCCACACATGTCTAGTCAGCATGTGACCGCATTAATGTAAATCGCCAGCACGAGAGAATCCTGACAGCATGCAGTTCACACTGTGAGAATTCAGAAGTCTGCAGTCACAAAGAATAACTGCAGACTCATCACAAACCTGGACATCCCCTTTAATGCTCCCAACATAAATAAAAACATGAGAGTTAGTATCACAAATAACCTTTACATCCAGGTATCTTATAGATGACGTTACCTCTGGAGCCGTTCTTCTTTTCTTCATCTTGTCCAGATCCCATGATGAGTTTTCTCATCCACAGCCATCTCTGCAGACTTCCATCTTCTCCGCTCCTTTGCAGAAAATCTCCATGTGATGCCCTTAAAGATACAAGTGTCATTATAATACTCCTGAATAAAAAATTGTCCCTCACTATATTGTCTGCACAAAATATGACCCCCACATTGTCCCTCTTAAGGTACTGTACATGCTCTTTACACTGACCTCTCCTTTCCATACCGGCCCCCTCTTCACACTGTCCTCTCACACTGTGTCCCCTATAGGGCTCAGTATTTATACTGTACTCTCTCATCACACTCTCCCTCCCTGGTATACTGTCCCCTCCTGGCTGTGCCCTTACACTGTCCCTCCATGCTACACCCCCACTACTCAGTTTCTATTCTGTGCCCACTCACTTTTCTGCCCCATACTGTCTCCTCACACTATTCCCCTCCCTCCTCATACTGTCTCCTCTCATATCCCCCCTGTTGACCATCCTGTCTCCTCATATATTAACCCCCTCACTTTCTATACTGCCTGCTCACCTGACTCCCCGTATCTTGTCTGCACACATCCCATCACCCTCACTCCCCGTACTCTGTCCACATCCATTTTTCACATCGCTACTCATACTGTGTTCACACACATTCCCTCGTTCGCTCCCCATACTTTCTGCACCAATCCCTCATATTGTTTCCTTATATATGCCCCCCATTCCCCCATACTGTTTCCTCATACATGCCCCCATACCCCAGTACTGTTTCCTCGTACATGTCCCCCATCCTCCCATCCTGTATGCATGGCTCGGCCCCCCCATCTTGTATGCATGGCTAGGCTCCCCCTTCCTCCCATCTTGTATGCACGGCTCGGCTCCCCCATCCTCCCATCTTGTATGCATGGCTTGGCTCCCCCATCCTCCCATCCAGTATGCATGGCTCGGCTCCCCCATCCTCCCACCCTGTATGCATGGCTCCCCCATCCTCCCATCTTGTATGCATGGCTCGGCTCCCCCATCCTCCCATCCAGTATGCATGGCTCGGCTCCCCCATCCTCCCACCCTGTATGCATGGCTCCCTCATCCTACCATCTTGTATGCATGGCTCGGTTCCACCATTCTCCTATCCTGTATGCATGGCTCCCCCATCATCCCATCCTGTATGCATGGCTCGGCTCTCCATCCTCCCACCCTGTACGCATGGCTCAGCTCCCCCATCCTACCACCCTGTATGCATGGCTCCTCCATTCTCCCATCCTGTATGCATGGCTCTCCCATCCTCCCACCCTGTATGCATGGCTCCTCCATCCTCCCGTCCTGTAAGCATGGCTCCCCCATCCTCCCATCCTGTATGCATGGCTCTCCCATCCTCCCACCATGTATGCATGGCTCCTCCATCCTCCTATCCTGTATGCATGGCTCCCCATCCTCCCAACCTGCATGCATGGCTCCTCCACCCTGTATGCATGGCTCGACTCCCCTATCCTCCCACCCTGTGTGCATGGCTCCCCCATCCTCAGACCCTGTATGCATGGCTCGGCTCCCCCATCCTCCCACCTGTAAGAATGGCTCCCCCATTCTCCCAATCTGTATGCATGGCTCCCCCATCTTCCCACCCTGTATGCATGGCTCCTCCATCGTCCCACCCTGTATGCATGCCTCCTCCATCCTCCCATCCTGTATGCATGGCACCCTCATCTGCCCATCCTGTATGCATTGCTGCCCCACCCTGTATGCATGGCTCAGCTCCCCCATCCTCCCACCCTGTGTGCACAGCTCCCCCATCCTCCCACCCTGTGTGCACGGTTCCCCCATTCTCCCACCCTGTGTGCATGGCTCCCCATCTTCCCGCCCTGTGTGCACGACTCCTCCATCCTCCCACCCTGTGTGCACGGCTTCCCCATCCTCCCACCCTGTGTGCACGGCTCCCCCATCCTCCCACCCTGTGTGCACTGCTCCCCCATACTCCCACTCTGTGTGTACGGCTCCCCCATCCTCCCACCCTGTGTGCACGGCTCCTCCATCCTCCCACCCTGTGTGCACGGCACCCCCATCCTCCCACCCTGTGTGCATGGCTCCCCCTTCCTCCCACACTGTGTGCATGGCTCCCCCATCCTCCCACCCTGTGTGCACGGCTCCTCCATCCTCCCACTCTGTGTGCACGGCTCCCCATCCTCCAACCCTGCATGCACGGCTCCCCCATCCCCCCACCCTGTGTGCACGGCTCCCCCATCCCCCCACCCTGTGTGCACGGCTCCCCCATCCTCCCACCCTGTGTGCATGTCTCCCCCACCCTCCCACCCTGTGTGCACTGCTCCTCCATCCCCCCACCTAGTGTGCAAAGATCCTCCATACTCCCACCCTGTGTGCATGACTCCCCCATCCTCCCACCCTGTGTACACGGCTCCCCCATCCTCCCACCCTGTGTACACGGCTCCCCCATCCTCCCACCCTGTGTGCATGGCTCCTCCATCCTCCCACTCTGTGTGCACGGCTCCCCCATCCTCCAACCCTGTGTGCACGGTTCCCCCATCCCCCCACCCTGTGTGCACGGCTCCCCCATCCCCACACCCTGTGTGCACGGCTCCCCCATCCTCCCACCCTGTGTGCACGGCTCCCCAATCCTCCCACCCTGTGTGCATGGCTCCTGTTATGACCCCAATGGCAGAGGGTCTCAAAAGTAAATACCAAGTCTGCAAACACAAAAAACCAGCTCATAGGGCAGTGGTAACTGGGCTAACCGTATATCTAATCCTAGCACCACAAATAGCAGCAGCCGGGGAACGTGCCTACGTTGGTTCTAGATGTCTCGCGCCAGCCGGAGAACTAACTAACCCTAGAAGGGAAAAGATAGACCTTTCTTGCCTCCAGAGAAAAGACCCCAAAAGTTGGATACAAGCCCCCAACAAATAATAACGGTGAGGTAAGAAGAAAAGACAAACGTAAGAATGAACTAGATATTTAGCAAAGAGAGGCCCACTGACTAATAGCAGAATATAGTAAGATGACTTATACGGTCAGCAAAAACCCTATCAAAATTTCCACGCTGGATATTCAAGAACCCCCGAACCGTCTAACTGCCCGGGGGGAGAATACCAGCACCCTAGAGCTTCCAGCAAAATCAGGAATCACATTTAGTACAAGCTGGACAAAAAATAAGAGCAATGCAAATAACCAAAAAACAAAGAAGCAGGACTTATCTTAATTTTGCAAGAACCAGGACCAGCAGACAGGAGCAGTCAGAAAGGAACTGATTACAACGATGCCAGGCACCAGACTGAGAATTCAGGAAGTTTATATAGCAACACCCCTGGACTAACGACCCAGGTGGGTGCCAAACTGAGGAAAGACAATCCCAGAGTCATATCACTAGTGACCACAAGTGGGAGCCAAAAAAGTCTAATTCACAACACTACCCCCCCTTTAAGGAAGGGTCACCGAACCCTCACCAAGACCACCAGGGCGATCAGGATGAGCAGCGTGAAAGGCACAAACTAAATCGGCCGCATGCACATCAGAGGCAACCACCCAGGAATTATTCTCCTGACCATAGCCCTTCCACTTGACCAGATACTGAAGCCTCTTCCTGGAGAGACGAGAATCCAAGATCTTCTCCACCATGTACTCCAACTCGCCCTCAACCAACACCGGAGCAGGAGGCTCAACAGAAGGAACCACAGGTACAACGTACCGCCGCAACAAAGACCTATGGAACACGTTGTGAATGGCAAACGACACCGGAAGATCCAAGCGAAAGGACACAGGATTAAGGATTTCCAATATCTTGTAAGGACCGATGAAGCGAGGCTTAAATTTAGGAGAGGAGACCTTCATAGGAACAAATCGAGAAGACAGCCATACCAAATCCCCAACACGAAGTCGGGGACCCACACCGCGGCGGCGGTTGGCAAAACGCTGAGCCTTCTCCTGTGACAACTTCAAGTTGTCCACCACATGATTCCAAATCTGCTGCAACCTATCCACCATGGAATCTACCCCAGGACAGTCAGAAGGCTCCACATGTCCCGAGGAAAAACGAGGATGGAAACCAGAATTGCAGAAAAATGGCGAAACCAAAGTAGCGGAACTAGCCCGATTATTAGGGGCAAACTCAGCCAACGGCAAGAAGGTCACCCAATCATCCTGATCTGCAGAAACAAAACACCTCAAATAAGCCTCCAGAGTCTGATTAGTTTGCTCCGTTTGTCCATTAGTCTGAGGATGAAAGGCAGACGAAAACGACAAATCAATGCCCATCTTAGCACAAAAGGATCGCCAGAACCTGGAAACAAACTGGGATCCTCTGTCAGACACAATATTCTCAGGAATGCCGTGTAAACGAACCACATTCTGAAAGAACAAAGGAACCAGATCGGAAGAGGAAGGCAGCTTAGGCAAAGATACCAAATGGACCATCTTGGAAAAGCGATCACATACCACCCAGATGACAGACATGCCCTGAGACACCGGAAGATCTGAAATGAAATCCATGGAAATGTGTGTCCAAGGCCTCTTCGGGACAGGCAAGGGCAAGAGCAACCCGCTGGCACGAGAACAGCAAGGCTTAGCTCGAGCACAAGTCCCACAGGACTGCACAAATGACCGCACATCCCGTGACAAGGAAGGCCACCAAAAGGACCTAGCCACCAAATCTCTGGTGCCAAAAATTCCCGGATGCCCTGCCAACACCGAGGAATGAACCTCGGAAATGACTCTGCTGGTCCACTTATCAGGAACAAACAGTCTGTCAGGTGGACAAGAGTCAGGTCTACCAGCCTGAAATCTCTGCAACACACGTCGCAAATCCGGAGAAATGGCTGACAAGATAACTCCCTCTTTAAGAATACCAACTGGTTCTGCGACTCCAGGAGAGTCAGGCACAAAACTCCTTGAAAGAGCATCAGCCTTCACATTCTTTGAACCTGGTAAATACGAGACCACAAAGTCAAAACGGGAGAAAAACAATGACCAACGGGCCTGTCTAGGATTCAGGCGTTTAGCAGACTCGAGATACATCAGATTTTTGTGATCAGTCAAGACCACCACACGATGCTTAGCACCCTCGAGCCAATGACGCCACTCCTCAAATGCCCACTTCATGGCCAACAACTCCCGATTGCCAACATCATAATTCCGCTCAGCAGGCGAAAACTTCCTAGAGAAAAAAGCACATGGTCTCATTACAGAGCAACCAGGGCCTCTCTGCGACAAAACGGCCCCTGCCCCAATCTCAGAAGCATCCACTTCAACCTGAAAGGGAAGTGAGACATCAGGCTGGCACAAAACAGGCGCCGAAGTAAACCGGCGCTTCAACTCTTGGAAAGCTTCCATGGCTGCAGGAGCCAGTTAGCAACATCAGAACCTTTCTTGGTCATATCCGTCAAAGGTTTAACAACGCTAGAAAAATTAGCGATAAAACGACGGTAGAAGTTAGCAAAACCCAAGAACTTCTGAAGACTCTTAACTGACGTGGGTTGAGTCCAATCATGAATAGCTCGGACCCTGACTGGGTCCATCTCCACTGCAGAAGGGGAAAAAATAAAACCCAAAAAGGGAACCTTCTGTACTCCAAAGAGACACTTTGAGCCCTTAACAAACAAAGCATTCTCACGCAAAACCTGAAACACCATCCTGACCTGCTCTACATGCGAGTCCCAATCATCAGAAAAAAACAGAATATCATCCAGATAAACAATCATAAATTTATCCAGATACTTCCGGAAAATATCATGCATAAAGGACTGAAACACTGAAGGCGCATTAGAGAGCCCAAAAGGCATCACCAAGTACTCAAAATGACCTTCGGGCGTATTAAATGCAGTTTTCCATTCATCTCCTTGCTTAATGAGCACAAGGTTGTACGCACCACGAAGATCTATCTTGGTGAACCACTTGGCACCTTTAATCCGGGCAAACAAGTCCGACAACAGAGGCAAAGGATACTGAAATTTAACAGTGATTTTATTCAGAAGCCGATAGTCAATACAAGGTCTCAAAGATCCGTACTTCTTGGCCACAAAAAAGAATCCCGCACCAAGAGGGGAAGAGGATGGAGGAATATGCCCCTTCTCCAGAGATTCCTTGATATACAAACGCATTGCGGTATGCTCAGGTACAGACAGATTAAATAATCTTCCCTTAGGAAATTTACTACCTGGAATCAAATCTATAGCGCAGTCACAGTCCCTATGAGGAGGAAGAGCACTGGACCTGGACTCGCTGAATACATCCTGATAATCAGACAAATACTCAGGAACTTCCGAAGGAGTAGAGGAAGCAATAGACACCGGCGGGGAATCACCATGAATTCCCTGACAGCCCCAACTTGACACAGACATTGCCTTCCAATCCAAGACTGGATTATGGGTCTGTAACCATGGCAGACCCAAAACGACCAAATCATGCATTTTATGCAGAACAAGAAAACGAATCACCTCCCGATGTTCAGGAGTCATGCACATGGTTACCTGTGTCCAAAACTGCGGTTTATTTTCCGCCAATGGCGTAGCATCAATACCTCTAAGAGGGATAGGATTTACCAACGGCTCAAGAACAAAACCACAGCGCTTGGAAAATGACAGATCCATAAGACTCAGGGCAGCACCTGAATCCACAAACGCCATAACAGGGTAGGAGGACAATGAGCAAATTAAAGTCACAGACAAAATAAATTTAGGTTGCAAATTACCAATGGCGACAGGACTAACAACCCTTGTTAGGCGTTTAGAGCATGCTGATATAACGTGTAGAATCACCACAGTAAAAACACAACCCATTCTGACGTCTATGATTTTTCCGTTCATTTCTAGTCTGAATTCTACCACATTGCATTAAATCAGGTGTTTGTTCAGACAACACCACCAAAGGATTAGCGGCTTTGCGCTCCCGCAAACGCCGGTCAATTTGAATAGCCAGCGCCATGGAATCATTCAGACTTGTAGGAATGGAGAAACCCGCCATCACATTCTTAATGGCTTCAGAAAGGCCATTTCTGAAATTTGCGGCCAGAGCACACTCATTCCACTGAGTAAGCACAGACCATTTCCGAAATTTTTGGCAATACACTTCAGCTTCATCCTGGCCCTGAGAAATAGCCAGCAAGGCTTTTTCTGCCTGAATTTCAAGATTGGGTTCCTCGTAAAGCAATCCGAGTGCCAAAAAAGACGCATCAATATTTGCCAATGCCGGATCTCCTGGCGCTAGCGGGAAGGCCCAATCCTGAGGGTCGCCCCGTAAGAAAGAGATAACAATTTTAACTTGCTGAGCTGAGTCTCCAGATGAACGGGGTCTCAGAGAAACAATTTACAATTATTCCTGAAATTCCTAAACTTAAATCGGTCTCCAGAGAACAGTTCAGGAATAGGTATTTTAGGTTCAGACATTGGACTACTGGTAACAAAATCTTGTATGCCCTGCACACGAGCAGCAAGCTGATCTACACTTGTAATCAAGGTCTGGACATTCATGTCTGCAGCAAGCTCAAGCCACTCAGAGGTAAAGGGGAGGAAGAAAGAGAGGAAAAAAAAAAAAAAAACCTCAGAATTTCCTTTCTTATTATCCCACTTCTGCAATGCATTAAACATTCAACTTTGGCCTGGCATACTGTTATGACCCCAATGGCAGAGGGTCTCAAAAGTAAATACCAAGTCTGCAAACACAAAAAACCAGCTCATAGGGCAGTGGTAACTGGGCTAACCGTATATCTAATCCTAGCACCACAAATAGCAGCAGCCGGGGAACGTGCCTACGTTGGTTCTAGACGTCTCGCGCCAGCCGGAGAACTAACTAACCCTAGAAGGGAAAAGATAGACCTTTCTTGCCTCCAGAGAAAAGACCCCAAAAGTTGGATACAAGCCCCCAACAAATAATAACGGTGAGGTAAGAAGAAAAGACAAACGTAAGAATGAACTAGATATTTAGCAAAGAGAGGCCCACTGACTAATAGCAGAATATAGTAAGATGACTTATACGGTCAGCAAAAACCCTATCAAAATTTCCACGCTGGATATTCAAGAACCCCCGAACCGTCTAACGGCCCGGGGGGAGAATACCAGCACCCTAGAGCTTCCAGCAAAATCAGGAATCACATTTAGTACAAGCTGGACAAAAAATAAGAGCAATGCAAATAACCAAAAAACAAAGAAGCAGGACTTAGCTTAATTTTGCAAGAACCAGGACCAGCAGACAGGAGCAGTCAGAAAGGAACTGATTACAATGATGCCAGGCACCAGACTGAGAATTCAGGAAGTTTATATAGCAACACCCCTGGACTAACGACCCAGGTGGGTGCCAAACTGAGGAAAGACAATCCCAGAGTCATATCACTAGTGACCACAAGAGGGAGCCAAAAAAGTCTAATTCACAACAGGCTCCTCCATCCCAGCAACCTGTGTGTATGGCTCCTCCATCCCCGCAACCTGTGTGTACAGCTCCCCCATCCTCCCACCCTGTGTGCACGGCTCCCCCATCCTCCCACTCTGTGTGCATGGCTCCCCCATCCTCCCACCCTGTGTGCACAGCTTCCCCATCCTCCTACCCTTTGTGCATGGCTCCCCCATTTTCCCACCCTGTGTGCACGGCTCCTCCATCCTCCCACCCTGTGTGCACGGCTCCCCATCCTCCCACCCTATGTGCATGGCTCCCTCATCTTCCCACCCTGTGTGCACAGCTCCCCCATCCTCCCACCCTGTGTGCACAGCTCCCCCATTTTCCCACCCTGTGTGCATGGCTCCTCCATCCTCCCACCCTGTGTGCACTGCTCCCCCATCCTCCCACAATGTGTGCACAGCTCCCTCATCCTCCCACCCTGTGTGCACGGCTCCTCCATCCTCCCACCCTGTGTGCATGACTCCCCCATCCTCTTAAACTGTGTGCATGGCTCCTCCATCCCCCCACCCTGTCTGCACGGCTCCCCCATCCTCACACCCTGTGTACACGCCTCCTCCATCCTCACACCCTGTGTGCATGGCTCCCCCATCCTCTTACCCTGTGTGCACAGCTCCTCCATCCCCCCGCCCTGTGTGCACAGCTCCCACATCCTCCCACCCTGTGTGCACGACTCCCCCATCCTCCCACCCTGTGTGCACGGCTCCCCCATCCTCCCACTTTGTGTGCACGGCTCCTCCATTCTCCCACCCTGTGTGCTCGGAAGCCCGATCCTCTGACCCTGTGTGCACGGCTTCTCCATCCACCCTATGTGCACGGCTCTCCCATCCTCCCACCCTGTGTCCACAGCTCCTCCATCCCCGCAACCTGTGTGCACGGCTTTCCCATCCTCCCACCCTGTGTGCACAGCTCTCCCATCCTCCCACCCTGTGTGCACAGCTCCCCCATCCTCCCACCCTGTGTGCACAGCTCCTCCATCCTCCCACCCTTTGTGCATGGCTCCTCCATCCTCCTAACCTGTGTGCACGACTCCCACATCCACCCACCCTGTGTGCACGGCTCCCCCATCCTCCAACCCTGTGTGCACGGCTCCCCCATCCTCCAACCCTGTGTGCACAGCTCCCCCATCCTCTCACCCTGTATGCATGGCTCCTCCATCCTCCCACCCTGTGTGCACAGATCCTCCATACTCCCACCCTGTGTGCACAGATCCTCCATACTCCCACCCTGTTTGCATGGCTCCTCCATCCTCCCACCCTGTGTGCATGGCTCCCCCATCCTCCCACTCTGTGTGCACGGCTCCCACATTCTCGTACCCTGTGTTCACGGCTCCTCCATCCTCCCACCCTGTGTGCATGGCTCCCCCATCCTCCAACCCTGTGTGCACGGCTCCTCCATCCTCCCACCCTGTGTGCACAGCTCCCCCATCCTCCAACCCTGTGTGCACAGCTCCCCCATCCTCTCACCCTGTGTGCATGGCTCCTCCATCCTCCCACCCTCTGTGCACAGATCCTCCATACTCCCACCCTGTGTGCACGGCTCCCCCATCCTCCCACCCTGTGTGCACGGCTCCCCCATACTCCCACCCTGTGTTCATGGCTCCCCCATCCTCCCACCCTGTGTGCATGTCTCCCCATCCTCCCACCCTGTGTGCACATCTCCCCCATCCTCCCACCCTGTGTGCACGTCTCCCCCATCCTCCCGCCCTATGTGCATGGCTCCCTCATCCTCCCACTCTGTGTGCACATCTCCTCCATTGTCTTACCCTGTGTGCACGTCTCCCCATCCTCCCGCCCTATGTGCATGGCTCCCCCATCCTCCCACTCTCTGTGCACAGGTCCCCCATTGTCCCACCCTGTGTGCACGGCTCCCCCATCCTACCACCCTGTGTTCACGTCTCCTATGTCCTCCCACCCTGTGTGCGCAACTCACCCTTCCTCCCACCCTGTTTGCACAGCTCCTCCATCCTCCCACCCTGTGTGCACGGCTCCCCCATCCTCCCACCCTGTGTGCATGGCTCCCCCATCCTCCCACTCTCTGTGCACAGCTCCCCCATTGTCCCACCCTGTGTGCATGGCTCCCCCATCCTACCACCCTGTGTTCACGGCTCCTATGTCCTCCTACCCTATGTGCACAGCTCACCCTTGCTCCCACCCTGTTTGCATGGCACCTCCATCCTCCCACCCTGTGTGCATGGCTCCCCCATCCTCCCACCCTGTGTGCACGGCTCCCACATTCTCCCACCCTGTGTTCAAGGCTCCTCCATCCTCCCACCCTGTGTGCATGGCTCCCCCATCCTCCAACCCTGTGTGCACGGCTCCTCCATCCTTCTACCCTGTGTTCATGACTCCTCCATCCTCCCACCCTGTGTGCACGGCTCCCCCATCCTCCCACCCTGTGTGCACGTCTCCTCCATCCTTTCACCCTGTGTGCACGACTCCCCCATCCTCCCACCCTGTGTGCACGTCTCCCCCATCCTCCTACCCTTTGTTCATGGCTCCCCCATTCTCCCACCCTATGGGCCCATCTCCCTCATCCTCCCGCCCTATGTGCACGGCTCCCCCATCCTCCCACTCTGTGTGCACGGCTCCCCCATCCTCCCACCCTGTGTTCATGGCTCCCCCATCTTCCCACCCTGTGTGCATGTCTCCCCATCCTTCCACCCTGTGTGCACATCTCCCCCATCCTCCCACCATGTGTGCACATCTCCCCCATCCTCCCGCCCTATGTGCATGGCTCCCCCATACTCCCACTCTGTGTGCACAGCCCCTCCATTGTCACACCCTGTGTGCACGTCTCCCCCATTCTCCAGCCCTATGTGCATGGCTCCCCCATCCTCCCACTCTCTGTGCACAGGTCCCCCATTGTCCCACCCTGTGTGCACAGCTCCCCCATCCTACCACCCTGTGTTCACAGCTCCTATGTCCTCCCACCCTGTGTGCACAGCTCACCCTTCCTCCCACCCTGTTTTCACGGCTCCTCCATCCTCCCACCCTGTGTGCATGGCTCCCCCATCCTCCCACCCTGTGTGCAAGGCTCCCCCATCCTCCCACCCTGTGTGCACGGCTCCTCCATCCTCCCACCCTGTGTGCACGGCTCCCCCTTCCTCCCACCCTGTTTGCATGGCTCCTCCATCCTCCCACCCGGTGTGCACATCTCCCCCATCCTCCAACCCTGTGTGCACGGCTCCCCCATCCTCCCACCCTGTGTTCACAGCTCCTCCATCCTCCCACCCTGTGTGCATGACTCCTCCATCCTCCCACCCTGTGTGCACGGCTCCCCCATCCTCCCACCCTGTGTGCATGGCTCCTCCATCCTCCCACCCTGTGTGCACGGCTCCTGCATCCTCCCACCCTGTGTGCACTGCTCCTCCATCCTCCCACCCTGTGTTAACGGATCCCCCATGCTCCCACCCTGTGTGCACAGTCCCTCCATCCTCCCACCCTGTGTGCACGGCTCCTCCATCCTCCCACCCCAGACTTTATAAAAAAAAACGTTGCTCACGTGCCCACCCCGCATCTTGACGCCATTGGCACGTTCCCTCAATTGCCTAGTGGCAAATACGGCCCTGACAGTAGTGTATATAAAGATATTATAAAATGAGACAAGTATCATATGTGCAGACAATTCCAGCAATAAAGTGGATTAAAGTTGAAAATAAACTTACTGTTCTTACTTATGATGGCTGACCATGCGGCTGGGGGGAGTCGAGCATATGTCCCAATGCATCACAGAGTGTCTCTCAGCTAGTTTCCCGGAGAAAAGACTAGTGCCAAATGACATCCCACTATCTTATACCTGTGCCCAAAACCAAGGCACTCCCCCTGTGCTGACCTCACTGGATGGCTGAATATTCCCATTTTTGACAGTTATGAAACCCTGCTATTAACCATATCTCTTGGAGAGAAGCTCCTGGAAGTACGACTAACGTATTGTATGACTTCTCACAAAATTAGCTTACATAAAAGTCTAAACATGTATTGGCTATGTGACCCGGGTAAACAGTAATGCTTTTCTAGAATTCTGCCAGGCGCTGAGCTTAGAAAACTCACTGTGTGAAGGCCCGGCCAATGCAGAGGCCAGAAATGTATTTGTACTGCTTCCAGACCTGATCTGCGCGATTACTTACCAGTTTAAGAGAACAAAGGGAATACCACTATGCTCTTTGCACAAACCTGAGTAGGCCTGCTCACAGCACACTGGTTTCACATTAAACCTGCAAGCAGGGGGTAGGGAGGAGGGAGCAGTGAAAAGAAGAGCTTTCTAGGCAGTGTGAAGGGGGGGCAGAAAGCCCACAGTGTGTGTCTGAAAAGCCATGGAACCTTCTAGGTGTATACTCATGACACCATCACTAGGCTGTTTTGGTGGCCCTCGTTGGCTTCTAAAATCACCGGGTTTGTGTTCTCCTGCAAAACTTGTGCCCTCTCAAAAACCTCCCATAACTGGCCGGCCGGGGAATTGCTGCTACTGCATGACTCATCTGTCCATGGATTTTATCACCGATCTTCCCCCCTCTAATGGCAAAACTGTGATCTGGGTAGTTGTTGATAGGTTCAGTAAACAGGTGCATTTTTTACCATTGGTGGGTCTTCCTAATGCTGAGACTCTATCAAAACTATTCATTGAGCGTGTGGTCCGATTGCATGGTGTGGTGTCTGATAAAGGGGTGCAATTTGTGTCGAAATTCTGGAGGGCTTTTTGTAAAAGGCTGGGAATCAGTCTGACCTTTTCCTTAGCCTATCACCTCGAGACCAATGGTCAGACTGAAAGGACCAATCAGTCTTTGGAACAGATTTTGCCATGTCTTGCCATGTCTCCACAGGATGATTGATGCTCTTCTGTACCCATGACAGAATTTGCTTTCAATAATCGTGTCAATCAATCCACTGGTACTTCCCCCGTTCTTTTGCAACTATGGGTTTCACCCTCACTTTGGTGAGTTTTCCTAGCTGGATTCAGAGTGACTAGGGGCTGATTCAGCCTTTCAGTGGTTGGGGGAGGTCTGGAGGGTGGTTCAGAGAAATATTGGGGAGGCTCAGGTCAAGAACAAATTTTTTTGCAGATAAACAGTTTGGTGGGGCTGGCTTTCCAGGTGGGCAGTAACGTATGTTTATCCACCAGGAATATAAGGTTTAGGATTCCTTTTGATAAATTGGTGTCACGAATCCACACCGCTGCCCCCAATTTGTCACGAATACACACCACTGCCACCAATATGTCACGATTCACACCGTGACCGTCACCCCTACGTCATGGATCGGGATGACTTTAGGCCAACAGACGGCTATCACATGTGCAGGGGGCTTATCTTAGTTATCCCTCCACTGTTACAATGTGATGAAAAAAAAACACACACAAGGATATTGACCTCTTAGTTTACAGCAGGGGCTTATTTTAGGTATCCCACTGCTCTTCAATATACCATGAACTGCAGGGATTTATGTATATCCCGCTTTACAGTTCCGCTTAAACTTGCAGCTCTCTGGTGCCCCCCTTACCCTCAGGTCAGATTAGGTACTACACCTAGGGTAATTAGTCGCCAGAAAGGCTGCCTGCTATGTACTGGCTATTGGGCACGCTGCAGCGAGGCGATTTAACTACTCCCACTCAGGCAGGAACAATAATTATCAATGTCGCCATCGCTACAACGACTCCCAAAGGCACAGTGCACGGTATTGCTGCCACCAGCTTCAATTAAACGGGTCCGAACCTAACCCAAAACAGTAGCCTAATTCCCTTCAGATTACTTAGGGTACGTTTTAGAGCATGAAGAACGAATCTAGTATTAAATATTATACCCCCTTAAAGTTTAGGCAGTGTTTATAGAAAAGTATTACAAGGTTGTTACAAAAAGAGACAATTGCAAATATGTACAGAGGTAATTATAAAAATAACAGTGGTTAAATGAGAAATAACTAGTGTTGAGCATTCCGATACCGCAAGTATCGGTTATCGGCCGATATTTGCTGTATCGGAATTCCGATACCGAGTTCCGATACTTTTGTGGTATCGGGAATCGGTATCGGAACCATATTCATGTGTAAAATAAAGAATTAAAATTAAAAATATGGATATACTCACCTTTCCGGTGGCCCCTGGATCTTACCTCTGTAACCGGGAGCCTCCATTCCTAAGAATGAGCGCGTGAAGGGCCTTCGATGACGTCGCGGCTTCTGATTGGTCGCGTGACCGCTCATGTGACCGCTCACGCGACCAATCAGAAGCCGCGACGTCAGCCGCGACATCATCGAAGGTCCTTCACGGGCTCATTCTTAGGAACGGAGGCTCCCGGTTACAGCGGTAAGGTCCAGGGGCCGCCGGAGAGGTGAGTATATCCATATATATCCATATACTCACCTCCCCAGTGGCCCCTGGACCTTACCGCTGTAACCGGGAGCCTCCGTTCCTAAGAATGAGCCCGTGAAGGACCTTCGATGACGTCGCGGCTGACGTCGCGGCTTCTGATTGGTCGCGTGAGCGGTCACATGAGTGGTCACGCGACCAATCAGAAGCCGCGACGTCATCGAAGGCCCTTCACGCGCTCATTCTTAAGAACGGAGGCTCCCGGTTGCAGCGGTAAGATCCAGGGGCCACCGGAGAGGTGAGTATATCCATATTTTTTATTTTAATTCTTTATTTTACACATGAATATGGATCCCAGGGCCTGAAGGAGAGTTTCCTCTCCTTCAGACCCTGGGAACCATTCCGATACTTTGCGTCCCATTGAAATGCATTGGTATCGGTATCGGCGATATCCGATATTTTTCGGGTATCGGCCGATACTATCTGATACCGATACTTTCAAGTATCGGACGGTATTGCTCAACACTAGAAATAACACTTACATGTGTTCAGATCATTTGAGGCAACCAGGCTAGTGGAGTTCCCATATGTCCCAATACATCAGGACTCTGGTTAGGAACAGCTCTTCAAGTCAGACTCACATAGGCTCAAGCAGACAGACAGACTCCAGGCTGAGGTGCCTGGCAGACTTATAGCTCAGCCTGATGACATCACAAAAAGGGTTGGTTTTCCCAGACCCTCCTATCTCTTCAGTCTTAGTGAATTTAACACAAGTTTGTCTAATGCCTGTATTTCCGCTACAGAACAGGTCAGAATGATAACACACCCAGCATTCATCTTGTATTAAGATTTGCTCTCTATAGATACTAAATTTAGGCTAATTGGGACACTCAGTTCCAGAGAAATCCAAACTCTGTCCCTGTTGGTCTTGGAAGCTCCTTCTTACAGTGATGGATGGAGGCTCCGATGGACTTTAGCAAAATGTACCCATTATTTTCCTAGCCTAAATCGTTCGCCAAATATCTTGCAATATTAGGACAAAGGACTGCATGTTTTAAAAGGCAGATCAGACCAGTTTCTGCTAGCACAACTGCAGCTATGCCAGTCGTAAATACCTTTCTTCAATAAAACTCCCCCATATACATTGACAAGGCAAGCTCTTGGCTGAGTGAAAGGGAAGGGGGGTTTTAGCCCACAGCCTGGGCTAACAGGAGAAACTAAACTTATATGGTATTTCATAACATATCGTGACACCTCCCCCTTTTGGTGTGCGCTACGGAGGCAGAACCTCTCAGTATGCCTCCATGTGCACCTCAGTAGGTTCTCCCTGGTGGGACAGTCCATCTGCATTGCCATGCTCCCTGCCCGTTTTGTGTTCAATGGTGAAGTTAAAATGATGAAGGGCAAGGCTCCAGCGTAGCAACCTGCCGTTGGATCCACACATGGCGTTTAGCCAGCGCAGAGGGTTGTGGTCGGTCACCACAGTGAAGGTGCGACTGTACAAGTAGGGCTGCAAGTGCTGCAGGGCCCAGACTATGGCCAGGCACTCCTTCTCAATGGTGGAGTAGGCCACTTCCCTCGGCAAAAGTTTCCGGCTCAGGTACAACACGGGGTGCTCTTGGTCCTCCGAGTCAACCTAGCTGAGCACAGCACCGAGGCCAAACTCGCTGGCGTCAGTCTGTACCAAGAACGGTCGACTGCTTTCGACTGCTTTCAACACAGGGGCGTTGCACAGTGCGGTTTTCAATGCCTGGAAGGCCCCCTCACAGCCATCTGTCCAGTTGACGATGTGGGGTAGCTTCTTCCTGGTGAAGTCCATCAAAGGTTTTGCCAGGCTACTATAGTGCTGTACGAAGTGCCTATAGTACCCTGCAGTGCCCAGGAAGGACATTACCTGTTTCTTGGTCCTGGGAGTGGGCCAGTCCACGATCGCTCCCACTTCCCCAGGCTCTGGCTTTAGGGTGCCTCCGCCTACCAGGTGCCCCAGGTAGTGGACCTCCCTCATGCCCATCTGGCACTTTCCCGGCTTGATAGTCAGTCCTGCTTGGTGAATTCGCCTGAGCACCTCCTCGAGATGCTGCAGGTGTTCTTCCCAGGAGGGACTGAAGATGGCAATGTCATCCAAGTATGCCACTGCGTACTTCTCCAGTCCCTGAAGCAGGAGGTTGACCATCCACTGGACAGTGGCAGGGGCATTCTTCATGCCGAAGGGCATGACCGTGGACTTGTACAGTCCAAAGGGTGTGATAAAGGCGGACTTCTCCTGCGCCTCAGGGCTCAGGGGAATCTGCCAGTATCCTCGACTCAGATCCATTATTGTCAGGTATTTTGCGCCAGCTAACTTCTCAAGCAGCTCCTCAATGCGCAGCATTGGGTGCGCATCAGAGGCTGTAATGGCGTTGAGCCCCCTGTAGTCCACGCAGAACCGGGTGGTCCGGTCCTTCTTTGGCACGAGAACTACGGGGGAGGCCCATGCGCTCTTTGACCGTCGAATCACCCCCAGCTGTAACATCTCATTGATCTCCTGGTGCATAACCTGCTGCACCTGGTCGGAGATTCGATAGGGTGTTTGCCATAGTGGGGCATGATTCCTGGTGTCCACCTCGTGGACTGCTAACTCAGTCCTTCCAGGTCGGTTGGAAAACACGACCTGGAAGGGTTCCAGTGTGGTTTGCAACTGCAACCGCTGTGGTTCAGTTAGCGAGGCACTTACCTCAATGGACCCACCGGCCTTGGCTTGGGCCAGCATGTCCAGGAGGGTATTTTCCTCCCCGTCTTTGGGTAAGCTGCAGACCGGTAGGATGAAAGGTTCACGTTCGTGATGAGCCTTCGTCATGTTGACGTGAAAGGCCTTTCGCCTACCCCGAGCGTGGTCAGGCGTGACCACGTAGGTGACCGGGTTGAGCTGTTGATGGACGATGTACGGGCCCTCCCAGGCTGCCTGGAGCTTATCCCTTGGTACGGGGACCAGCACCCACACCTTTTGACCCACGTGGTAGGTCTGCTCCCGGGCCTTCTGGTCATACCAGTGCTTCTGGTCAGCCTGAGCCTGCATCATGTTGTCATGCACCAACTGTGTCAAGGTCTGCATCTTGTCACGGACGTGCATGACATACTCCACTATGGACACTTCAGAAGGGTTCGGCTCCTCTTCCCAGAATTCTCTTACCAACTCAAGGGGTCCCCGGACTCGCCTGCCGTACAGGAGCTCGAAGGGGGAGAACCCCGTTGGCGTGCGGAACCTCTCGGTAAGCAAACAGCAGGTGTGGGAGGTACCGCTCCCAGTCACGCCCTTGTGTCTCAACCAGCATGTGTAGCATCTGTTTGAGGGTACCATTGAAGCGTTCACACAAGCCATTGGTCTGTGGGTGATATGCACTTGATACCAGGTGCTTCACCTGCATTATCTTACAGAGAGCCTCCATTAGGCGAGACATGAATTGGGTCCCTTGATCGGTAAGCATCTCCCTGGGAAATCCTACACGTGAAAAGATAGCCAACAGGGCATCCACCACCTTATCTGCCCTAGTTGACGACAGAGCTACTGCCTCTTGGTACTGGGTAGCGTAGTCTACCACAGTGATGATGTATTGCTTTCCAGAGCTGCTGGGGACGGCCAGAGGGCCCACAATGTCCACCGCGATCCTCTGGAAAGGCTCCTCTATCACTGGCAAAGGGATCAGGGGAGCCTTAAGAGCAGGCCCCGCCTTCCCCACTCTTTGACAGGTGACACAGGAGCGGCAGTAGTTTGACACATCTGTCCCCATCTTAGGCCAATAGAAGTGTTGAGACAGCCGGGCCTTTGTTTTTCTGATCCCCAAGTGTCCAGCTAGTGGGATCTCATGGGCAATCCATAACAACTCACCCCGGAATTGCTGCGGGATGACCAGCTGTCTTTCCATTGTGGAGATCAGACTGAAAGAATCCATTGTGTCTTTCTCCTGAGACATCTGGCTTATTTCAAGAAACTTAAGCAAAGTTGACATTTCCTTTTATGGACGCATTCCTTCTTGACTATTGTAACCTTTTACCTACATACCAGAAGTTGAACCTTATCTCTAGTATAGACTGTTTTTGTAAAAGGATGTGAAATATGAGCGCTTGTGCGCATGTCTGTAAAATGTTTAACTTTTTGCTATAAAAAGGAGGGGGTAGAGCCCAGTGAGTCAGACGTGCTCCTGGGCTTCCCCTGTATATGATCACACAACCTTTTGTGCTGCGTGTCATTTCACTCGGATCCCTACCTCTAGTAAGCCAGGGACTGAGAAGGACTTAACATTACTTTGGCGCACCGAACAGGGACCTGAGGTGAGAGTATTTGCTCGAGATTTACCTGCGGATACGGACAACGGAGATCTGGGATAATGGACGGCAAATGAACTGAAAAACCTGGCCAGGTAAGAGACATTATTAGTTCTCTTTTATCTGCCCTGTATTATCCGAAAGATCTCTATGAGCCGTGTCACGCTGGGTTAGTCTAGTAGTGAGTAGATACCTATAAAACTCGGGTTACCATATTGTATAGATTTATGAGTCCTGTCCCTGGCAGTGTGTGAACAGTGTGAAGGTTGTGGTATGTTGTGAAAGAAGAGCAAAAGTGCGTAGAAAAATAAGCCGAAATAGTTGGGGTATAAGCCTTATACACGGAAGTCAGCCTAACTGGGTCATGTGGTTGCGTCCTTCTGGGAGACCTCCGCCCATGCTTGACTCTCAATTAAGTGCTTAACCTCCTTCATTTCTGGATAAGGTTTGATAGAATGAGCCCAGGACGCGGTTTCATGAGCCTGGGACAAGTATGCTAACTGACACAGAAAGTTTTGTGATCTGTATGGTGTTGCTGGGTCTGTTTGCGTGCATAATAGCACTTAAAGTACGTCCTGCATATTAGAAGAAACGGAGCAGACGAGTCTTTCAATATTTTAGCTCCCTAGGAGAGAAGGCAACGAGACATCACCATAGAGTAAGTGATTGTCCAAACGTCACCTAGGGTAGACATAGCTAATATTGAAAAGAAAAATGGGAAATAAACAGACAAAAACCGTCTTAGGACAAGTGGAAGCAGCAGATATCATACAGGAAAGATGTGGAAAGACAGTCAGAAGGCAGATTAGGAGGGTAAGAGAAAAATTGGGAATTTCAGAAGCACTTATGTTCAGTACAGAATGGGAAAAACTGAGTAAAGAACGAGGTGGAATTATCAAAGACAATGGGTGGGAAGAAATCATACATTGTATGATAGAGGTCTCAAAAACAGCTAAAGAGGAGAATTGGAAGTACGATCCAGACACTTCCAAATGGATCATGGGGAAGGGAAAAAGTTGTGACATAATCCCGCCACCTTACCTAGATCCAAAAGCCCAATCATTTGTACCATCTGGAAGAGCAGAAGGAGGAAAACAATTTCCAGCCTTGTATCCCAATCTTGGTGGGGTAGGAGGATGGGAATGTTCACACTGTGGACAACAAAATCCAGATTGGAGAAATGATTGCCTAGCCTGTGGTACACCTAGATATGGCGCTGTACTTGCCCCTGTTAGGGTAGTACCAAGACCTTTTAGAGAAGCTGGTGAAGGAGGAGTAATGAACACCAGATATCATCAGACCAGACAATACTTTCCTTGGTCCCCTGCTGAGGGTATGTCCCTCCTGCATAATGCGCCTGATCCCACTCAATATCCTATCCGATTTGCACAATACATACAACAAATCATGCAGACTCATGCCGGGGTCTGGGCGGACGGGGAAGAATTATGTAGAATGAAAATGTCCCCCGGACTTTTTTTCAGGAATTATTGACACACCTACAGCCCAATAGACCAGTGGCAGAAGGGGGTGCCTTACAGACAGAAGCATCAGGTACCCAGTTCACAGAGGCATTAATAATTTTCATGAGAGGAAAACAGAGGGAAAGGGGGTCTACAGGTGTGATTATGCAGAAATTTGGGCAAAGTATTGAAGAATATAGTCAAGAACTAGAAAATAGCTTTAGGGATGAAGGATTGGATTTGACTGATGCTTCAGTAAGGAGACTTTTTACAAAACAATTAATAGAGGGGCTAGATCCGAAAATCAGAGAAAAATTTAAATCCTCTACTCCAGATTGGAGAACAATTGAACAACCAAATATTGTGAAACAACGATGTTTAGGAATAGCCATGGATATGAGAGAGAATCGTAAGCCTGTTAGAATAGCACAAGCTAATACAGGAGGAAGAGTGAGACACAATTTTCCTTGCCACTACTGTAAAAAGCCAGGTCATTTCCAAAGAGAGTGCAGGAAGAAGTTGGCAGATATAAAGTCAGGCAAATTTGTTCCCAGAAATAACCCTCCCCAAACGGACAACCAGCAGAAATCTACCATCATAGATGGTCCCATACCAGATTCAGATTGACTCGATGTGTTACAAACTTCCCTACCAGCTAGAAGACCTATGATACAGGTGAATGTGGGGGGGAGAGAGATTCCATTTTTGATAGATACAGGTGCAACTTCCTCAATTTTGAATCAAGATTTTCTTCCGAATCCGGAAGATATTTCAGAACAAACAACTTTTGCTGAGGGTTATGATGGGGTAATTCGAACACTGCCATATACTGTGCCCCTAGAGGTCTCATTAGGACCTAAATGTTTTGCATCCAGATTTTTGTATGCCAGAGGTGCCCCAACATGTCTGTTAGGAACTGATGTACTAAAGAAATTAGAAGCTAACATCAATTTTAGGGAAGATGGCACAGTTATGCTGACTATCCCTGATGATGCAGAATCATTAGAACAATATGTCAGAATTCAGGCTTTTGAGGATTATACTGAAGAAAAAGAGTACACTACAGATCTAGATCTCTCAATGGTCCCAGAAACACTGTGGGCACAGGGTGACACTGATGTGGGATTATTGCATATTTCTCCTGTAAAATTATCTGTGCAACCAGGAACTGTTCTCCCACAGCTCAGACAATACCCTGTGAGTGCCCAGCAGGAATTAGCAATTACAAAACAGATAGAGGGATATAGAGAGAAAGGAGTTTTGGTAGAGATACAATCACCTGCTAACACTCCTCTGTATCCAGTCAAGAAGAGAACTCTTGATAAGGGTTCTATGCCCAAATATCGTATGGTACATGATCTAAGAGAAATAAACAAAGTTCTAGATCCAATCACCCCAGTTGTACCCAATCCTCATACGTTACTATCACAGATACCAGCCAGTTCTCAAGTGTTTACTGTAATAGATCTTTCAAATGCATTTTTCTCGGTTCCTTTACACCAAGATAGTTGGCATTTGTTTGCATTTACATTTAAGGGCAAACAGTTGGCGTGGACACGCCTTCCACAGGGAATGATACACTCCCCTACTCTTTATTCAAATGCCCTACAAACAGTTCTTCAAAGGTTTGAACCCGAACCACAGGTAGTAATTTTGCAGTATGTGGATGACATACTACTTTGCTGCCCAGATCTAGAAACTGCAGAAAGGTCCACTGTAAGTTTACTATGTTTTCTAGAAAAAGAAGGGTGTAAAGTGAATAGACAAAAGCTACAAGTTTGTCAGATCAAAGTGGTCTTTCTAGGTCATTGCATTTCTCAAGGTAAAAAGCATCTTACACCTCAAAGAACTGAAGCAATAAGACAGATGAATGAGCCTAGAAATCATAAACAGCTACGAGCATTTTTAGGAATAGTGTCTCATTGTAGACAATGGATTATACATGCCAGTCAACTAATGCAACCACTGTATGACTGTGTAAAAAGTGAACCTTATTTGTTGACAAAAGAAGGTCAGATTTCGTTCCAACAATTAAAAGATGCCCTTGTTTCAGCTCCAGCGTTAGGGCTACCTGACTACACCAAACCATTTCAGCTTATGGCTGCAGAAGTTGATTCTCATGCTACAGGAGTTCTTACCCAGAAGCATGCAGGGAAACAAAGACCAATTGCATATCTTTCAGCAAGGTTAGATCCCGTAGCTAGAGCAGCGCCAACCTGTGTACGTGTAGTTGTTGCTGTCTCACTATTGTTGGACAAAGCATCAGAAATTGTCCTAGAGCATCCACTCACAGTTCAAACTACACATGATGTTTATGGGATATTAAACCAGGTCCAACCAAAACACATTTCCATGGCCAGACATTTGCGGCTACAGTGTTCTTTGCTGCTCCCCTCTACTATCACATTTGCAAGGCTTCAGACTCTTAATTTAGCAACACTGCTACCTCTCGAGTCTGAAGGGGGGAATAAGGACACTGATTCACACGCAAATTTTTTCCCTACAGACACACATGATTGTACAGAGCTCATTTTACAAGAAACAGCAGGCTTACCCAATGTATCCGAAACACCACTTCAAAATCCAGATTTAGAGCTGTTTATAGACGGTAGTAGGTTTGCAGATGACACAGGTAACTTCCATACAGGGTATGCAGTTGTGTCAGAATCTGAAACTCTCAAAGCAGAACCACTTCCACCAAAACAGTCTGCACAAGAAGCAGAACTAACAGCATTGATTGAAGCGCTAAAAATAGCTGAGAATCAGACAGCTAATATATACACTGATTCTAGGTATGCACATGGTATTGTGTTTGACTTTGGAGTAATCTGGAGAGCTAGAGGTTACATGACAGCGTCAGGACAACCTGTAAAACATGCTTCTTTGATCAAACAGATCTTAGAGGCTGCACAAGAAACAAAAGAAGTAGCAGTAATTAAGGTAGCTGCACATGTGAGACTCGACACTAGGGAATCTAGGGGAAATGATAGGGCTGATAAAGCAGCCAAAGCAGCGGCAGTCAAACCCTTATGACAGGTTCATACTGTAAACCTCACAGAAAATACTGAAGATAGACTGAGACAAGCACAGGAAGATGCAGGAGAAGAGGAGAGGGATAGATGGAAAAAGGAAGGGGCAGAAGAACAAGCAGGAATTTGGAAGAAAGATGGACTAATATGTCTACCTAGAGCCTGGTACCCGATTGTAGTTGGTGGACTGCACCACCCTACTCATGTGTCTGCAAATGCAATGACACTACTGGCAAAGCAAGTCTGGTTGGCTCCAGGTTTTGGCAACTATGCAAGAGACTATTGTGCTGCATGCGCTATATGCCTGGCACATAATCCCGGACAGACAACAAAGACCCCTATGAAGCACCACGTCCGACCTCTCTATCCGTTTCAGCGATTACAAATAGACTTTATCCAGCTGCCAAAAAGTAATGGGTATGAGTATGTGTTGGTATGTGTGGACATGTTCTCGGGGTGGCCAGAGGCCTATCCAGTTCGGAAGGCTTCAGCTAAAAACACTGCTGTAAAGCTAGTTGCCGAACTGATACCCCGTTACGGTCTCCCTGAAGTGATCGAGTCAGATAGGGGTACTCATTTCACTGGAGAAATATTTCAAAATGTACTGAAAATGTTGGGTGTTGAAAGTCAGTTACACACTCCGTACCATCCTCAAAGTTCTGGTAAGGTGGAACGCATGAATGGAACTTTAAAATTAAAAATACAGAAAGCCATGGCTGAAACAGGAAAGCCTTGGACAGAATGCCTTCCACTGGCCCTTTACTCAATACGCAATACCCCAAGGGGTAAGACTAAACTGTCTCCATATGAAATTTTGTTTGGTAGGACTGCCAATTTAGGATGTTATTTTCCACAGCAACTTGTGTTAAATATTGAGTCATTGACTTCTTATGTGCAAAATCTTCAGAAACAATTAACTAAGGTGCATGCACAAGTTTTTGCTTCCCTTCCAGATCCTGACAACATTGAAGGAAGTCACAAGTTGGAACCAGGTGATCAAGTCTATGTAAAAAGACACACCAGAAAGGCTCTAGAACCAAGGTTTGACGGACCCTTCCAAGTCCTGTTGACAACACCTACATCAGTCAAGCTTGAAGGAAAGGCATCATGGATACATGCAAGCCATTGCAAAAAAAGCAGTATAAACTCATGATATTGATGTTAATAGTATTAACCACGACGAAGGCATGGGAAAGACTAAATTCTCTAACCCCTTTGAACAATAGATTCGTACAACATCATAGAAAATTAGTGCATGACTTGTTAAACAATACACAAACCCTGACAGATTGTTGGATCTGTACCCATTCACCGGTATCAGCCACAAGTATACCTTTTCTAGCAGTTCCCGTGTCAGCAGAAGAAATATTCGCTTGGCCTAATTGTTCAGACAAACTGGCCAATAACCAAACTGGTAATGCTAGGCTGTGGAATACTACAATCGCCATACCAATTGTGGGATGGGTAGAATTTCCTTGGTGGCAGGGTAATCTCTCAGGGAGTAATACACATCTACAATATTTAGCATTCAAGGGAGGAAAATGGGTACCTAGGAATAAGACTGGATTAACTAATTTAGGACAGGTCCCCACAGAAAATCTACAGCTCAGTTTCAGTACAACCGCCGATCCCTCTGATGCCTTCAAACCTGTAGTATTGGAAAGATACATACATAATAGAAAATGGGAACATTGTGAGTTGTTCCCTCAAGGTAATGCAAGCGATTGTACAAGCAAACCGGGGAACCTGGTTTGTAATGAATCTGATGAGTATGTCAATGGAATGCCTGTATGTGGAAATCCCGCAGCCGGGTACTGTAGCCCCTTGGGACAAAAACCCTCTTGGTGTATGCTTCAGAATGTATCTAGATTTGTGGATTTGGCTCACAGATTGGTATTGCAGCACTCAGCTCTATGGGATCTGCCTGAAGGTACATTTTGGATATGCGGAGAAGGAGCATATAAATGGCTTCCCGTAGGTATAAAGGGTACTTGTACATTAGGACGCCTAACCCCGGCTACTTTCATAATTTCAAATAAACAAGTGAATATGCAAGCCGTGCCCAAGCACACACTGTATAAAAGAGCTGCAGATAACTCACCACGCCCCTCGGGGAGACCACACATAGTGCAAATGGGTATAGCCAATAAAATTGTCAGTTCTATTTTTATTTACCCTATGATTACACAAATGTGGGATAAACTGGTTAGGGCCACAGACTATCTAGATGATCAAATTTGGGATATATTGGATATACTAAACACTAGTATAGCTGTACAGAATCAGCTTATAATAGTCGTCAACCAACATACCCTGGTATTGGATTACCTAACTGCCTCACAAGGGGGTATGTGTCAAATCATCGGACCCACCTGCTGTCATTATATAGACCCGAATAGTACTATGAGTATGACATTTAAATTAAAGGACGTACAACGACTCAGAGATCAGTATGACAAAGATAATGACCAGAATAAGGATAGCTGGTGGTCAGATACCTTTTCTTTTCTTAACCCAGCCAACTGGTTCAGAGGAATCGGTGGGTGGGTTGCTGGGATTATGCAGAGCATTATACATATAGTTATGATTATTGTAGTCATATACGTACTATTCCAGATTGTGCTCAAGGGTATCTCAGTATGCACAGATAAACTTTGTGTAATAGATGCAAGAGTATAAATTAATATTACCGTACTAATTTTTGTTTTTATATTTTAGTATACTGCTAAAGAAGAAAATAATTTGCGATAGAAGAATTAATACTAGATTTGATTCTCTTATTAATAATATAAGTGTGTACATGTGTAATACCAAAAATAAAGGCTTTGTCTTTAGCCCTGTGGTAATAAAAATAAAAGAATATGTCAAAGGGGGGAATTGTGGAGATCAGACTGAAAGAATCCATTTTGTGTCTTTCTCCTGAGACATCTGGCTTATTTCAAGAAACTTAAGCAAAGTTGACATTTCCTTTTATGGACGCATTCCTTCTTGACTATTGTAACCTTTTACCTACATACCAGAAGTTGAACCTTATCTCTAGTATAGACTGTTTTTGTAAAAGGATGTGAAATATGAGCGCTTGTGCGCATGTCTGTAAAATGTTTAACTTTTTGCTATAAAAAGGAGGGGGTAGAGCCCAGTGAGTCAGACGTGCTCCTGGGCTTCCCCTGTATATGATCACACAACCTTTTGTGCTGCGTGTCATTTCACTCGGATCCCTACCTCTAGTAAGCCAGGGACTGAGAAGGACTTAACACCCTCAACCACTCCTTTTGCGATTTTCCGGGTACTCCCAGTACAACCTTCCTCTTTCCCGGAACACCCTCTCCTTATCAGTCACAGAGGTGGGCGTCTCAGCGAGTTGTCTCAAACTCTCTAGGCTCGCATCTGTGTGCAGAACCGCCTGAAACTCCTGGCTAAGGGGAGCCAGAAGTGATATCAGGGTCCCTTCCCCACGGGAACCGTCTTGGACCTGCTGTGGGTCCACCTCTGGTTCAGTCACACTGATGACTGAGGAGGGTCCGGAAGGCAGACAGTTATCTGCGTTCCGGGCACTCTGACTGCGGGTGACAGCAGCTACATAGGCTGTCTCCCCGGGGATTTCTACAGACCCATCAGCCGGTGCTGCTATGGGCTATACCTCCCCATCCACCCCCATTACCTCAGGAGCATTGCTACTTATGGGCCAGTTACCTTCTTCGGTGGCACTGGTCAATTGCATGGCATCACCTTCCTCACGGTTCCCATGTATCTCCCCATTTCCTGTAGCACCGACACTTGCCCCTGCTAGGGGTTCCTCAGCTGTCTCACTCCGCAGAGCGACGTGGCTGAGCACTCCTGTACCTATGGACACATCAACTTTCACAGAAAAATCATTATCAGGTTCAGTTGGCACAGGTACAACATTTTCACCATCAATCCTAGGGAAAAAATGGTTATCAGATGCATCATTACAAGATAAAGCATGGTCAGGTAACACATGCGATTTCCCATCAACATCATCATCATCAGGGTTAACGATACCCTTATTAGCAGATTGGGGAGAGGTGTCAGGGACGCAGTATGCAACCATCCTCCCAAAATCAGTCCCCAACAAAACATCAGAGGGCAAATGATCAGAGAGCCCCACATCCTTCACCCCACTCCCGGCACCCCAATCAATATAAACCCGGGCCATTGGCAAGGGACAGCTGATGCCCCCAATCCCAGTGACAGTTAAGGTTTTCCCCGGAATGATTTCTTCAGGGGCCGCCAGTTCGGGTCGGATGAGGGTTAGTTCAGCCCCGGTGTCCTTGAGGCCTGTAGCAACATGGCCTCCCACGGTGACGTGCTGTACGTTGTAACACACCCTTCCAGCCACACCACCCACCAAAAGAACTACTGCATTAGGCCCAGGGGCCTTGGATGGGGGTTTCTTTGGCTTGTCTGGACAGTAGGGACTGATATGACCAGTCCGGTTGCAGACGTAACACTGGCGAGGTTCAGTGGTAGGTCTGATGCTGTTGGCTACGGGGACAGGACTTTTGGGGCGTTGGCTGGCAGGGTTACTGGCGTTGGTTGCAGGCTTACCCCCTCTCCAGCTGGTGGTGACTGGTTTCCGCACTTCCGATCTACGGTTGGCCTCATAGGCATCGGCAATCTGCGCTGCTTTCGTCACGTCTTTGGGTTCTCTGTCCATCACGAACTGTCGCACCTCAGCTGGGCAAAAATGTAAGAACTGGTCTTTGATCATCAGGTCTCGCAGCTGTGCAAAGGTGGTCACTGACAGTCCTTGGGTCCACTGGTCAAAGTGGGTCCCCAGTCCATGCGCCACATCGCTGTAACTGTCATGTGGGCTACGGTGGAGGTTCTGGAACTTTCTACGGTACACCTCGGGTGTAAGCTGGTACTTGGCTATCAGAGACTGCTTGATGGCCTCATAGTCACCATCTAGTTCTTGAGGGAGGGCAGCAAATGCTTCCAGAGCTTTGCCTCTCAGCCCTGGTGTCAGGTATCGTGCCCATTCTTGTGTAGGCAGCTGGTACTGTCTGCAGGCTTTCTCAAAGGCCCACAGAAAAGTGTCCAAGTCCCCATCCTTTTCCATAACAGGGAAGTGATCGGGCCGGGGCTTCGGTATCTGAGCGCTGCTGGGCTCACGGCTGGACTGGGACGACCCCTGCATTTGCAGTCGGGCTAACTGCAGCTGGTACTCCCGCTCCGCTTGGGCCTCTCGCTCGGCTCGCTGGGCCTGGGCCTCTTGCTCGGCTCGCTCCTGGTATTGCTGGATCAGCTGCAGACGTCTCTCTAGGTCATCTGCGGAACATTGTTGCAGAGTCAGCTGCAGGCGGAGGTTTGTGCCCCCCTGGTTGCCAGTAGGGCCCGTATTCAGTGGTTGGACCTCTGCTGCAGCACCATGTTCGCTTGTGCTGGCTTCTGCAGCCTCTGGGCTCTGTGGCCTGGCTTGGTCTGCTTCAAATTGCACCAGTTCAGCGACTATTTGAGCCTGCCTTGGTCTTGCCCTGGGAGTTCAGGCCATGATACGTGCATATCCCAACAAGAGTGTCCTTCTTCTGCTGGGCATATCAGGCTTCTCCTTTCGCAGCCATGGTTGCCAAATAAAGGATAGGACAGAAAAACTAAGAGAAAGGGAAGGGATAACTACCAGTACACACAATTGTCTCAGGACTAATAAACACTGAGTTCGTTCTCCAAACTTATTTGCGCAGAGTTCTCGCAAGAACTTTGCAAGTTTTTAGTGAGAGGAATGATCACTCAAACCAAATCACTAATGCTCTAAGATCCCACCACCTTGCCGCCAATTTGTCACAAATCCACACCACTGCCCCCAATTTGTCACAAATCCACACCACTGCCACCAATATGTCACGATTCACACCGTGACCGTCACCCCTACGTCACGGATCGGGGTGACTTTAGGCCAACAGACGGCTATCACATGTGCAGGGGGCTTATCTTAGTTATCCCTCTACTGTTACAATGTGATGAAAAAAAACACACAAAAGGATATTGACCTCTTAGTTTACAGCAGGGGCTTATTTTAGGTATCCCACTGCTCTTCAATATACCATGAACTGCAGGGATTTATGTATATCCCGCTTTACAGTTCCGCTTAAACTTGCAGCTCTCTGGTGCCCCCCCTTACCCTCAGGTCAGATTAGGTACTACACCTAGGGTAATTAGTCACCAGAAAGGCTGCCTGCTATGTACTGGCTATTGGGCACGCTGCAGCGAGGCGATTTAACTACTCCCGCTCAGGCAGGAACAATAATTATCAATGTCGCCGTCGCTACAAGGAATCCCAAAGGCACAGTGCACGGTATTGCTGCCACCAGCTTCGATTAAACGGGTCCGAAGCTAACCCAAAACAGTAGCCTAATTCCCTTCAGATTACTTAGGGTACGTTTTAGAGCATGAAGAACGAATCTAGTATTAAATATTATACCCCATTAAAGTTTAGGCAGTGTTTGTAGAAAAATATTACAAGGTTGTTACAAAAAGAGACAATTGCAAATATGTACAGAGGTAATTATAAAAATAGCAGGGGTTAAATGAGAAATAACACTTACATGTGTTCAGATCATTTGAGGCAACCAGGCTAGTGGAGTTCCCATAAGTCCCAATGCATCAGGACTCTGGTTAGGAACAGCTCTTCAAGTCAGACTTTAACACAAGTTTGTCTAATGCCTGTATCTTCGCTACAGAACATGTCAGAATCGTAACACACCCAGCATTCATCTTGTATTAAGATTTGCTTTCTATAGATACTAAATTCAGGCTGGTAGGGACACTCAGTTTCAGAGAAATCCAAACTCTGTCCCTGTTGGACAGTGATGGATGGAGGCACCGATGGACTTTAGCAATATGTACCCATTATTTTCCTAGCCTAGCCTAGCCTAGCCTAGCCCAATATCTTGCAATATTAGGACAAAGGACCGCATGTTTTAAAAGGCAGATCAGACCAGTTTCTGCTAGCACAACTGCAGCTATGCCAGTCGTAAATACCTTTCTTCAATAAAACTCCCCCACATACATTGACAAGGCAAGCTCTTGGCTGAGTGAAAGGGAAGGGGGGTTTTAGCCCACAGCCTGGGCTAACAGGAGAAACTAAACTTATATGGTATTTCATACCATATCGTGCAGGTGGGTCTCAAGTTTATTGGTCCTTATGAAATTTTAGAGGTTAATCCTGTGGCCTTTCACCTGCCTTTATCATTGCGGTTCCCCAAAGTGTTCCTTAAGGAGCTTCTGAAGCTGCCGGTGTCTTCCTCGAGTGAGTTCCCCTTGCACCCGCCACCTGTTGTGGTGGATGGCCAGACCGAATATGAGGTGGAACAGGTTGTAGATTTCCATATGCTCTGCCGTTATCTTCAGCATTTGGTCCATTAGAAGGTTTACAGACTGAGGACCGGTCATGGGAGCCGGCGCGTTCAGTCCATGTCGATCAGTTGGTCCGGGCATTTCATACTCATTATCCAGGTAAACCAGGGGGTCCGGTGGCCCCCCATTGAGAGAGGAATGATTCCTTCCATGATCCAGGCCAGGGTTTGTTTCTGGTTATTTTCTTCCTGGTCTGGTCATGCAGGGGTTAACCTTCTCTACCTCTCTTTGGGTTATGTGTGGCTATTTCAGTCTGCTGTGACCTGTAGACCAATGTCAGTTATATTTCATGCTCCCAGGCTAGAGCAGCTGACCCTTTGACATGTTTGTTCTCTGCCTGTGTACTCTGTTCCTGTGACTTCCCTTTCCTGCCACCCCTCTTTGTCTTAGTGTTCGCTCCCTGCTTTTGGACCTCTTGGTATGTAGCCCGGCTTGTCTTCTGACCTTTTTTATGGTCTCTCATCTCGGTTACATCTGCTTCCATCTGGCTCTGACTTCTGGCTTGTATTTGACCACGTGTATTGCTTTGATTTCTGGTACTTCATGTACTGAGGGTTTCTGATTCTGTTCGTCTGACCACTCTTTTGCCACTTGGTGGCGCTTGTGCTGCTGCTCAGTGGTGTTACGCTGTGTGTGCAACCTCTCTTCCCTCACCAGCATCCCCTGGTGGAGGTTGCGCTATACTGCACTGCAGCAGCATTACAGTGAATAAGGGCAGACAAAAGGTCCTGGTCCTGACCTGTGGACACCAGTCTGGTGAAGCCTTTAAATGTAATTTCCAGCGCAGAAGAGGGAGGCCACATCCCGGCTTCCACAGAATGCAAAAATACAAAGAAAAAACACAAAAATTGAGCTTAGTTTAAGTTAGTATACATGCAGCACCTAAACGCATGTTTACATTGGCCATAAAGCATACAAAACCTACAAGAAACAAAATGAGCAAAAGCCCTGCTGTAACTAGATAAGTAAAAAGCAAAAAGTGCATTTAAATAACACAGGGTTCTTAATAATACTGTTTTTGATCAAAAATAGAATAAAAGCCATCCCACCGTCGACAAGATTATCCTGATCTGGATTGTCCTACTTATAACTTACAAACTTATTTGTAAGTTATATATGGAGGTGGATATTCTTAGCATGCACCTGTTCACAGCTGGTCTCTGTTTGGAAGTCATGGTCAGTCTTTGATATTTGTATACGTAGACTCTCTGAGTAGGGTTGAGCGACTTTGACTTTTTTAGGGTCGAGTCGGGTTTCGCGGAACTCGACTATCTCAAAAGTTGGGTCGAGTGAAATCGGCCGATTAGCTCGTAAAGTCGGGATCGGCCGAAACACGAAACCCAATGCAAGTCAATGGGGCAGCATAGTCGGCAGTGAGTGGGGGCCAGGAAAACACCTGGAGTGCCCATTTTAATGGCAAAAACATCCATTCTTGTTAATGAAGCTTGTCAATCTTAATTTCCCTTATAATAATAATTAGGCATTGGAAATTGTGGGTCATTTGGCTAAAGTTGTTGGGGGTAGGGCTGGTTCAAGTATTTTGTGGGCCCAGGAAATCTGGACCACGTCACGGCAGTGGTGCAGGGAGAGGTAAGTATTTCAACTTTGCAAGTGCTGTGATCCTGAGCAAGCAGGGGGGGCCCACTCTTTGGCATTGGCACTGGCACAGGGCCCCTCAAACGGCGGTGTGTTTGCACGGCGGGGGCGCCTCCCACTGGCAGCGACACTTTTGCATACTATGAGGGGCCCTGTGCCAGTGATGTTGCCAACGAGTATTCCCCCCCACCTGATGAAGGAACCAGCACTTTCATCTGCACCTTCCTCTTTGTCCCCGTGTAAGGTGGTATAGTATGCGGGAAGGGGAACCTGACTTTCTGCAGGGACACATTCTGGCTGTGTAGCATGCAAGGGGAATGTAGTGGTCTGGGTCAATTTACCAGCAGACTTATGTAGCACTGGCTGGGCAATGGGCACGATGAGGAGGAAACACAGATATAGGCCCAAACAATAAAGTTGGCTAAATGCAGTTCAAAAGTTTTAACAGGACTAACCAGGCGGCATTGCTTTGTTCAGTGGAGGACAACTGTAATGAGAGGCTGACACAGTGAGTAGGCCCAAATAAGTAAGTAGGCTAAATGCAGTTCAAAATTGGTAACAGTAGTAAACAGGCGGCACTGCTTTGTTCAGTGGAGGCGAACAGCAAGGAGCGGCAGACACCGTTAGTAGGCCCCAACCAAACTAGTATGCCTAATGCAGTGTTATCTAAACAACTACTTAATGAGAGCCTGAAGGTTGAAGCTCAGACAAGGAAACCTGGAGGAGAACACCCAGGAGGAGGAGAACACCCAGGAGGAGGAGAACACCCAGGAGCGGCAGACACCGTTAGTAGGCCCCAACCAAACTAGTAGGCCTAATGCAGTGTTATCTAAACAACTACTTAATGAGAGCCTGAAGGTTGAAGCTCAGACAAGGAAACCTGGAGGAGAACACCCAGGAGGAGGAGAAAACCCAGGAGGAGGAGAACACCCAGGAGCGGCAGACACCGTTAGTAGGCCCCAACCAAACTAGTAGGCCTAATGCTGTGTTATCTAAACAACTACTTAATGAGAGCCTGAAGGTTGAAGCTCAGACAAGGAAACCTGGAGGAGAACACCCAGGAGGAGGAGAACACCCAGGAGCGGCAGACACCGTTAGTAGGCCCCAACCAAACTAGTAGGCCTAATGCAGTGTTATCTAAACAACTACTTAATGAGAGCCTGAAGGTTGAAGCTCAGACAAGGAAACCTGGAGGAGAACACCCAGGAGGAGGAGAACACCCAGGAGCGGCAGACACCGTTAGTAGGCCCCAACCAAACTAGTAGGCCTAATGCAGTGTTATCTAAACAACTACTTAATGAGAGCCTGAAGGTTGAAGCTCAGACAAGGAAACCTGGAGGAGAACACCCAGGAGGAGGAGATCACCCAGGAGGAGGAGAACACCCAGGAGCAGCAGACACCGTTAGTAGGCCCCAACCAAACTAGTAGCCCAAATGCAGTTTCCCATTTTTTTAAAAAGCCCGAAAACCTGAATTGAGGACAATTTGAATTAGGGACTGCAGACAGACTTAGTAGGCTGTCCCCTGTGGACCATGCATCCACCACATTAATCCATTGCGCCGTAATGGACACGTAACCTTCCGTGGTCATGCCTACAGGTCCATGCGTCTGTTGTCAGGTGCACCTTTGTACTCACAGATTGCCAGAGTGCATGGACAATGCGGTCCTTTACACGATGGTGGAGGGCTGGGATGGCTTTTCTTGCAAAAGAAGTGTCGACTGGGTAGCTCGTAGCGTGGTACAGCGTAGTCCATCATGGCTTTATTAATATTAAATAAAATAAAAAAATAGGCTCTATGAACTTTAAAATAGGTTCCAGGGGTACACGGGCAGCATTGGTGTGGTCAGTGGAGGACTATTGGAAGGAGGGACCGCAGACAGACTTAGTACGCCTACAATTAAAAAAAGTGGCTATATGCACGTTAAAATAGGTTCCAGGGGTACACGGCACGGGCAGCATTGGTGTGGTCAGCGGAGAACGATTGCAAGGAGGGACAGCAGACAGACTTACTAGGCCTAAAATAAAAAAGCAGGCGCTATGCAGTTTTAAATAGGTTACATGGCTACACAGGCAGCATTGGTGTGGTCAGCGGAGGACGATTGCAAGGAGGGACCGCAGACAGACTTACTAGGCCTAAAATAAATAAAAATAGGCTCAAGGCACTAAGAGTTATCTCGCAGGGGTACACAGGCAGCATTGGTGTGGTCAGCGGAGGACAATTGGAAGGAGTGGCGCAGACTTACTAGGCCTAAAATAAAAAAGCAGGCTCTATGCAGTTTTAAATAGGTTACATGGGTACACAGGCAGCATTGGTGTGGTCAGCGAAGGACGATTGCAAGGAGGGACCGCAGACAGACTTACTAGGCCTAAAATAAATAAAAATAGGCTCAAGGCACTTAGAGTTATCTCGCAGGGGTACACAGGCAGCATTGGTGTGGTCAGCAGAGGACGATTGCAAGGAGGGACCGCAGACAGACTTACTAGGCCTAAAATAACAAAGCAGGCTCTATGCAGTTTTAAATAGGTTACATGGGTACACAGGCGGCATTGGTGTGGTCAGCGGAGGACGATTGCAAGGAGGGACCGCAGACAGACTTAGTAGGCCCAAAATAAAAAACATTAGGCTCAATGCAGTTTGAATTATCTCGCAGGGGTACACAGGCAGCATTGGTGTGGTCAGCGGAGGACAATTGCAAGGAGGGACCGCAGACAGACTTACTAGGCCTAAAATAAAAAAGCCGGCTCTATGCAGTTTTAAATAGGTTACATGGGTACACAGGCAGCATTGGTGTGGTCAGCGGAGGACGATTGCAAGGAGGGACCGCAGACAGACTTACTAGGCCTAAAATAAATAAAAATAGGCTCAAGGCACTTAGAGTTATCTCGCAGGGGTACACAGGCAGCATTGGTGTGGTCAGCGGAGGACGATTGCAAGGAGGGACCGCAGACAGATTTACTAGGCCTAAAATAAAAAAGCAGGCTCTATGCAGTTTTAAAGAGGTTACATGGGTACACAGGCAGCATTGGTGTGGTCAGCGGAGGACGATTGCAAGGAGGGACCGCAGACAGACTTAGTAGTCCCAAAATAAAAAACATTAGGCTCAATGCAGTTTGAATTATCTTGCAGGGGTACACAGGCAGCATTGGTGTGGTCAGCGGAGGACGATTGCAAGGAGTGTCTGACACAGTTAGTGCTCCCAAAAAATAAATAGATGTTAATGTCTCGCAAAACAACAAAACAAAAAAACAAAAGTGTGGCATACTTAGGTACAGGGGTGGGCTCCTATGCTGAGTTTCAGACATAGTAATTTGGCACTAAGTATTTACTGGTGTCAATATAGGACACTGACCCTGACTATTTTAACTAGCATCATACATGTCAACAAATTGGTATTGTCAGTGCCAGGCATTGAAGGATGTCAGCGCATAGACTAAACATTGTTGGAGCTGTGAGAGATAATTTTGCACGTGGTAGAGCACAGTTTGAGCTGGGGGGGGAACTCTCTTGTGGCCGGCGGTACAGGCCCAGGGCCCCTCATGTTACAACGGTGTGTCTGATGTTGGTTGCGCGCCCCCACCGCCAGAGACACTTTATTGTACTATGAGGGACCCAGTGGCAGTGCCGTCGACCAAAAGCGGGCACACCCACCTCTTCAGACAAACGGCACTCTAACGGGTGCTTGCGCCAAGTGGCGAGACCACGGCCCCGTGGGGGGAGTTTTCCTATTTAGGGAGGTGTAAACATGTCATATGCTGGACAAACAGCTGCTGCAAATTAAGAGATTGGAACACTCAGTAAGACCAGTCCACAAGCAAGACCTTTTTATAGGAAAGCTAGGTGTCAGCCGGGAAAGGTGGGGCAAAATAATTTGAAATCCAGGACTGGTTCATTTTAATGAAGGTTAGATCATCAACATTTTGGGTAGCCAGACGAGTCCTTTTTTCGGTCAGTATTGAACCAGCAGCACTGAATACTCTTTCTGATAGCACACTAGCTGCTGGGCAAGCAAGCTCCTGCAATGCATATTCTGCCAATTCAGGCCAGGTGTCTAATTTGGATGCCCAGTAATCAAATGGGAATGACGGTTGAGGGAGAACATCGATAAGGGATGAAAAATAGTTAGTAACTAGTGTTGAGCATTCCGATACTGCAAGTATCGGGTATCGGCCGATACTTGCTGTATCGGAATTCCGATACCGAGATCCGATATTTTTGTGATATCGGGTATCGGTATCGAAACAACATTAATGTAAAAATGTGTAAAAGAGAGAATTAAAATAAAAAATATTGCTATACTCACCTCTCCGACGCAGCCTGCACCTTACCGAGGGAAGCGGCAGCGTTCTTTGTTTAAAATTCGCGCTTTTCTTTCCTTTACGTGAGTCCCGGCTTGTGATTGGTTGCGTGCCGCCCATGTGACCGGGACGCAACCAATCACAGCAAGCCGTGACGTAATTTCAGGTCCTTCAGGATTTTAAAATTACGTTCCGGCGTTGTGATTGGTTGCGTCGCAGTCACATGGGAGACGCAACCAATCACAGCAAGCCGTGACGTAATTTCAGGTCCTTAAGGATTTTAAAATTACGTCCCGGCTTTGTGATTGGTTGCGTCGCAGTCACATGGGAGACGCAACCAATCACAAGCCGTGACGTCACGGGAGGCTGGACACGCGCGCATTTTAAAATGGGCGCGTGTCCAGCCTCCCGTGACGTCCCGGCTTGTGATTGGTTGCGCCGCGGTCAACCAATCACAAGCCGGGAGGCTGGACACGCGCCCATTTTAAAATTTTAAAATGCGCGCGTGTCCAGCCTCCCGGCTTGTGATTGGTTGACCGCGGCGCAACCAATCACAAGCCGGGACGTCACGGGAGGCTGGACACGCGCCCATATTAAAAAGCGCGCGTGTCCAGCCTCCCGTGACGTCACGGCTTGTGATTGGTTAATGGCGGCCATGTTGTCGGGACGCGGACCAATCACAGCAAGCCGTGACGTAATTTCATCACGGCTTGCTGTGATTGGTCCGCGTCCCGGCAACATGGCGCCGTGACCAATCATAAGCCGGGACGTCACTGGAGGCTGGACACGCGCGCTTTTTAAAATGGGCGCGTGTCCAGCCTCCCGTGACGTCCCGGCTTGTGATTGGTTAATGGCGGCCATGTTGCCGGGACGCGGACCAATCACAGCAAGCCGTGACGTAATTTCGTCACGGCTTGCTGTGATTGGTCCGCGTCCCGGCAACATGGCCGCCCTGACCAATCACAAGCCGGGACTTCACGTAACCAAGTAAAAGCGCGAATTTTAAACAAACAATGCTGCCGGTTCCCTCGCTGAGGTCCAGGCTGCGTCGGAGGGTGAGTATAGCGATATTTTTTATTTTAATTCTTTCTTTTACACATTTATATGGATCCCAGGGCCTGAAGGAGAGTTTCCTCTCCTTCAGACCCTGGGAACCATCAGGAATACCGTCCGATACTTGAGTCCCATTGACTTGTATTGGTATCGGGTATCGGTATCGGATTGGATCCGATACTTTGCCGGTATCGGCCGATACTTTCCGATACCGATACTTTCAAGTATCGGACGGTATCGCTCAACACTATTAGTAACCATACTGGACAAATGTTGTCTCCTGTCACTTTGAATAGATGCTGCAGTACCTGTCCTGTCTGCGGTCATTGCGAAATCACTAAACAACCTGGTCAGAAAACCCCTCTGTCCAACGCCACTTCTGATTTGTGCACCTCTAACACCTCTGCCCTGTAGCCCCCTGCAGCTCATGTGAGAACCATCACCGGTGCTGTGTGCTGGGAATGCCTGAGTCAAATGGTCTACAAGAGTTGCTTGTTTGGTTGCTAATATTTGTTCGAGGTTCTCATGTGGCATAATATTTTGCAATTTGCCTTTATAGCGAGGATCAAGGAGGCAGGCCAACCAGTAATCGTCATCGGTCATCATTTTAATAATGCGTGGGTCCCTTTTGAGGATACGTAAGGCATAATCCGCCATGTGGGCCAAAGTTCCAGTTGTCAAATCTGCGGTTGTGCTGGTTTGAGGGGCAGTTACAGGCAAATCTACGTCACTTGTCTCCCTAAAAAACCTGAACCCGGCCTTGCCACGCCACCAATTTCCATTGGCCCCGGAGAAGCTTCCTCATTTAAAAAATACTCATCCCCATCATCCTCCTCGTCCTCCTCCTCTTCGCCCGCTACCTCGTCCTGTAGACTGCCCTGACCAGACAATGGCTGACTGTCATCAAGGCTTTCCTCTTCCTCGGCTGCAGACGCCTGCTCCTTTATGTGCGTCAAACTTTGCATCAGCAGACGCATTAGGGGGATGCTCATGCTTATTATGGCGTTGTCTGCACTAACCAGCCATGTGCATTCCTCAAAACACTGAAGGACTTGACACAGGTCTTGTACCTTCGACCACTGCACACCTGACAACTCCATGTCTGCCATCTAACTGCCTGCCCGTGTATGTGTATCCTCCCACAAATACATAACAGCACGCCTCTGTTCGCACAGTCTCTGAAGCATGTGCAGTGTTGAGTTCCACCTTGTTGCAACATCGATGATTAAGCGATGCTGGGGAAGGTTCAAAGACCGCTGATAGTTCTGCATACGGCTGGAGTGTACGGGCTAACGGCGGATATGCGACCAAAGTCTGCGCACTTTGAGGAGCAGGTCGGGTAAACATGGATAACTTTTCAGGAAGCACTGCTCCACCAGGTTTAAGGTGTGAGCCAGGCAAGGAATGTGTTTCAGTTGGGAAAGGGCTATGGCAGCCATGAAATTCCTTCCATTATCACTCACTACCTTTCCTGCCTCAAGATGTACAGTGCCCAGCCATGACTGAGTTTCTTTCTGCAAGAACTCGGACAGAACTTCCGCGGTGTGTCTGTTGTCGCCCAAACACTTCATTGCCAATAGAGCCTGCTGACGCTTGCCACTAGCTGTCCCATAATGGGACACCTGGTGTGCAACAGTGGCAGCTGCGGATGGAGTGGTTGTGCGACTGCGGTCTGTGGACAAGCTCTCGCTTCTGCAGGAGGACGAGGAGGAGGAGGAGGGGGGGCGAACGCCTACAGCCAACTGTTTCCTAGACCGTGGGCTAGGCAGAACTGTCCCAATATTGCTGTCCCCTGTGGACCCTGCATCCACCACATTCACCCAGTGTGCCGTGATGGACACGTAACGGCCCTGGCCATGCCTACTGGTCCATGCATCTGTTGTCAGGTGCACCTTTGTAGTCACAGATTGCCTGAGTGCATGGACGATGCGCTCTTTAACATGGTGGTGGAGGGCTGGGATGGCTTTTCTCGAAAAGAAGTGTCAACTGGGTAGCTCGTAGCGTGGTACAGCGTAGTCCATCAGGGCTTTGAAAGCTTTGCTTTCAACTAACCGGTAGGGCATCATCTCTAACAAGATTAGTCTAGCAATGTGGGCGTTCAAACCCTGTGTACGCGGATGCGAGGATGAGTACTTCCTTTTTCTAACGAGAGTCTCATGTAGGGTGAGCTGGACTGGAGAGCTGGAGATCGTGGAACTAGCGGGGGTGCCGGTGGACATGGCAGACTGAGAGAGGGTTGGAGACGGTATTCTTGCCGGTGCCCTACATGCAGTGTTTCCTACTACGAACCTGGTGATTCCCTGACTGCTTTGGCCTAGCGACGAAACCTGCGCAGATACTGCAGGTGGTGCAGGAAATTGTGGGCTTACAGTGACGGAAGGGATGTAGCGTTGCTGACTAGCTTCATTCGCCCAGGGTGCTACAACCTTAAGGGACATTTGGTAGTTAGTCCAGGCTTGCAAATGCATGGTGGTTAAATGTCTATGCATGCAACTTGTATTTAGACTTTTTAGATTATGACCTCTGCTTAAGGTAGTTGAACATTTTTGACAGATTACTTTGCGCTGATCATTTGGATGTTGTTTAAAAAAATGCCAGATTGCACTCTTTCTACTATGGGATACCTTTTCAGGCATTGCAGACTGAGCTTCTTTAACCGGATGGTCACGCTGTCCTACAACTGGTTTTGCCTTTGCCAGGCGTTTTTGGCCAGATACGGGCCCGGCAGATGGAACCTGTTGCGATGTTGATGCCTGCTGCGTCTCCTCCTCTTCCGCTTCAGAACTACTGCCGCCTGCACCCTGTTCCCCCAATGGCTGCCAATCGGGGTCAACAACTGGGTCATCTATGACCTCCTCTTCTATCTCGTATGCAACTTCGTCTGTGTCACCGTGTAAGCCGGTGGTATAGCGTTCGTGACGGGGCACCATAGTCTCAGCTGGGTTTGATTCTGGCTCAGTACACTGCGAGGGCAATGTTCTGGTCTGAGTCAAAGGAACAGCATAGTAATCTGGCTGTGGCTGTGCATCTGTGCACTCCATGTCCGATTCAACTTCTAATGGGCATGGCCTGTTAACTGTTTCACTTTCTAACCCAGGAACGGTATGTGTAAAGAGCTCCATGGAGTAACCCGTTGTGTTGCCAGACGCATCCTTCTCTGTTGTTCTTGCTGAAGAAGACAAGGAAGCGACTTCTCTCTGACCGTGAACATCCACGAAGGACGCGCTGCTTTTACATTTACCAGTTCCAGAAGAGGAGGCAAAAGAGCTAGAGGCTGAGTCAGCAAGGAAAGCCACAACTTTTCCTTGCTGCTCCGGCTTTAAAAGCGGTTTTCCTACTCCCAGAAAAGGGAGCGTTCGAGGCCTTGTGTAGCCACACGACGAACCTGGCTCAACAACTCGAGACTTAGGTGCTGTATTGCTTTTAACACGACCACCTGATGCTCCACCACCACTACCATCATTACCAGCTGACAATGACCGCCCACGGCCACGACCTCTTCCACCAGACTTCCTCATTGTTTGCAAAACGTAACCAAAGTAACGGTATTTGTTACTGTAAAACAACTTATAAGGTGAACTCAAACTTCTGTAGGATTTATATATACCTTTATAGGTGGCTGACACTGAAAAGAAAATCAGGCCCAATGTTACACACTATGTTTTCTGTGCCCCAATAATTTGAGACAGATGGCACACACAGGACCGGCGCTCAAGCTGAAATGCCAATCTTAATCTCCCACTATTTTTTTTGTTTTCAGGGAGAATTTAAAAAAAAAAATTCCCAGTATGACACACTAGGTTTTAAGTGCCCCAATAATTTGAGACAGATGGCACACACAGGATCGGCACTCAAGCAGAAATGCCAATCTTAATCTCCCACAATTTTTTTTTTTTTCAGGGAGAATTAAAAAAAAAAAAAAAAAAGGGACTGTCCTACAATTACTATCTCCCTGCAGTAATCTCAGCAAGGTATGGCAGGCAGCAATAACAAGGAGTGGACAGCTGCACAAAAAAAAACAAAAGTGTGGACAAACAAACAAGATAGCTGTGCAGAAAGGAAGGAAAAACAGGATTTGTGCTTTGAAAAAAGCAGTTGGTTTGCACAGCGGCGTACACACAGCAATGCAGCTATCAGGGAGCCTTCTAGGGCAGCCCAATGAGCTACAGCGCTGAGGAAAAAAAAATGTAGCTTCCACTGTCCCTGCAAACAAAAGGTGGTGTTGGACAGTGGAAATCGCTACAGCACAAGCGGTTTGGGGGTGAATGTACCCTGCCTAATGCTATCCCTGCTTCTGACGAAGCGGCAGCAACCTCTCCCTATGCTCAGATCAGCAGCAGTAAGATGGCGGTCGGCGGGAACGCCCCTTTATAGCCCCTGTGACGCCGCAGAAAGCAAGCCAATCACTGCAATGCCCTTCTCTAAGATGGTGGGGACTGAGATCTATGTCATCACGCTGCCCACACTCTGCGTCCACCTTCATTGGCTGAGAAATGGCGCTTTTAGCGTCATTGAAAGGCGACTTTGGCGCGAAAGTCGCGTACCGCGTTGCCGACCCCACACAGTCGGCGACTTATGAAAATGACCGATCCGTTTCACTCAACCCTATCTCTGAGCACTTCACCCATCAACCTATGGGGGTTTTAATCACCGCAGGATCCTACCTACCCATATAAATATAGGCTAGCATCCCAGGAGAGTAATAACATTCGGTTCGTCTCTCAACAATAGAAAATTTCCTTGTCGTAAGCTGCTGAGCACAGAAGAATTGGCCAATTTATGCCCTAAGTATCTTCGTTTTTTCCTATTTTGTAGAGCAGTAATGCAATTCCGATTTCATATATTTCATGTTTGTATACTATAGCGCTACAGAGTGCAACTGTATTTGTTAGGCCGGCGTCACACTCGGCGTAAGACAATACGGTCCGTATTTTACGGCCGTAATACGGCCGTAATGCAGAGAAATGTTCCCAAAATAGTGATCCGTAGGCAGGGTGTGTCAGCGTATTTTGCGCATGGCATCCTCCGTATGTAATCCGTATGGCATCCGTACTGCGATATTTTCTCGCAGGCTTGCAAAACCGACATCTAATGGATTTATGTGCTCAAATGTTCGGTAAAACATATATACAGTATATATATATATATATATATATATGTAATTGAGACATATATATATATATATTCTGTATTTATATTTAATTCAGCGCGATATCTGTGAAAAGCCGGTAATTCAATTGCCGGCTTCTCATTTCTCCTGCACAAACCCGACAGGATATGAGACATGGTTTACATACAGTAAACCATCTCATATCCCCTTTTTTTTGCATATTCCACACTACTAATGTTAGTAGTGTGTATGTGCAAAATGTGGGCGCTGTAGCTGCGCAAATAAAGGGTTAAATGGCGGAAAAAAATGGTGTGGGCTCCCGCGCAATTTTCTCCGCCAGAATGGTAAAGCCAGTGACTGAGGGCAGATATTAATAGCCAGGAGAGGGTCCATGGTTATTGGCCCCCCCGTGGCTAAAAACATCTGCCCCCAGCCACCCCAGAAAAGGCACATCTGGAAGATGCGCCTATTCTGGCACTTGGCCACTCTCTTCCCACTCCCTGTAGCGGTGGAATATGGGGTAATGAAGGGTTAATGTCACCTTGCTATTCAAATAATTAACCCCTTCAGATGGATTACTTTGTGGGACGTGACGGTTCATCTGAGGGTATGTATCTTGTGTGTTTATTATTTTGCCAAGAGAGGGTGCTCTGATGGATTGAGAGAGCAATAAAATACTAAAACAACCTGTGAATAATTTTTAATAATGTGTGTGTGTGTGTGTTTTAACCCTTTTAGACAATTGGATTAATAATGGATAGGTGTCATCATTGACGCCTCTCCATTATTAATCTGGCTTAATGTCACCTTACAATAGCAAGGTGGCATTAACCCTTCATTACCCCATATCCCACCGCTACAGGGAGTGGGAAGAGAGTGGCCAAGTGCCAGAATAGGCGCATCTTACAGATGTGCCTTTTCTGGGGTGGCTGGGGGCAGATGTTTTTAGCCACGGGGGGGCCAATAACCATGGACCCTCTCCTGGCTATTAATATCTGCCCTCAGTCACTGGCTTTACCATTCTGGCGGAGAAAATTGCGCGGGAGCCCACACCAATTTTTTCCGCCATTTAACCCTTTATTTGCGCAGCTACAGCACCCACATTTTGCACATACACACTACTAACATTAGTAGTGTGGAATATGCAAAAAAAAGGGGGATATGACATGGTTTACTGTATGTAAACCATGTCTCATATCATGTCGGGTTTAGGCAGGAGAAATGAAAAGTCGGCAATTGAATTACCGACTTTTCACTAACACCGCTGCGTATTTCTCGCAAGTCACACTGCTGGTCCGTGTGGAATCCGTATTTTTCTCGCCCCCATAGACTTTCATTGGAGTATTATTTGCGCAATACGCTGACAAACGCAGCATGTTGCGATTTTGTACGGCCGTAGAACGCCGTATATTACGGATCCGTAATATACGGCTGATAGGACGAGACCCATTGAGAAGCATTGTGCCGTATGTTATGCGAGTTTTACGCACGTAGTTTCTGCGCTCTTACGTCCGTAAAACTCGCATGTGTGACGGCGGCCTTAGTCAAACAATACTATGGCTTGTCTGAATCCTGCAGATAACTTGAATTTAACCTATGTTATCAAAAAGTATAGTCTTATTCTGTGATCCAACGTAATTGATATTATTAACTGTGATTTGTATCCATCTAAATTGTATAGATTTTCCATTCTTTATGATTACTATGCCCATAGAAGATCATTGTCATGGTAATTTTGGATGCTGTCCTATAAAGATGTCCCCTGTCTTATGCTTTTTCTCTGTCTTAAATAAATTAGATCTGTAGTTGTAATCCAAAATAAAATCCAGCGGGACATAAAGTTTCCCCATGTTTTGAGTCAAGAAAATAATATTTCATAAATATTTTAAATTGATCAAATGCAACATCAGAAATCTGCTGCTTCTAGCTAGGCATGTTTTATTAAAGGAAACCATTTCCATGGAGAGCATCATTTTGCCTAATTGTTTTTTTTTTTTTACAATTGCTTACTAATGTGAGGCCAGCACACATCATTATGTTGATTTGGCAAGGCTACATTACTAATAGCCTTAATCAGTGGGCTATCAGTGGCAGCAAGCTGTGCGCTCGTGCTTTCAGACATTGCATGATTCTACTAAGAACTCAGGCAGAATTCATGTTTATGAAATGTTGAACTGCCTACATTTCCAACATATTGAAATATTCAAATTGATTCCAAATTTTTGACAGAAATATACCATTTATTAAAACATGACTATTTATTCTAACAAAGTATAAAATGAGAAAAAGTGCATTGATTTTATATTATACAGGTGTTTCTCACAAAATTAGAATATCATCAAAAAGTTAATTTATTTCAGCTCTTCAATACAAAAAGTGAAGCTCATATATGATATAGAGTAATTACAAACAGAGTGATCTATTTCAAGTGTTTATTTCTGTTAATGTTGATGATTATGGCTTACAGCCAATGAAAAGCCAAAAGTAATTATCTCAGTAAATTAGAATACTTTATAACACCAGCTTGAAAAAGTTATTTTAAAATCTGAAATGTTGGCCTGCTGAAATGTATGTTCAGTAAATGCACTCAATACTTGGTCGAGACTCCTTTTGCATCAACTACTGAATCAATAAGGTGTGGCATGGGGCGAACAGCCTGTGGCACTGCTGAGTTGTTATGGAAGCCATGTTGCTTTGATGGCAGCCTTCAGACCATCTGTATTGTTGGGTCTGGTGTCTCTCATCTTCCTCTTGACAATACCCCACAGATTCTCTATGGGGTTAAGGTCAGGCAATTTTGCTGGCCAATCAAGCACAGTGATACTGTTGTTTTTAAACCAGGTATTGGTACTTTTGGCAGTGTGGACAGGTGCCATATCCTGCTGGAGAATGAAATTTTCATCTCCAAAAATCTGGCTTCCATCCCCACTAGGGTTGAGCGAAACGGATCGTTCATTTTCATAAGTCGCCGACTTTTGGCAAAGTCGGCGTCTCATGAAACCCGACCCGATCCCTGTGTGGGGTCGGCCATGCGGTACGCGATCTGGGCACCAAAGTCGCGTTTCGTATAATGCGTTTAGCGCCATTTTTTCAGCCAATGAAGGAGTGTGGGCAGAGTGATGACATAGGGGTTAGGGGCGTGCACGCCTATCATCATTTTATCGCTTGTGCGCAGTAGGGATTTGCAATGTGTAAAACAAAATTTTCTGTGCTGGGACGGAGGGGAGAGAGAGAGAGAGAGAGAGAGAGTGAGAAAAAAATAAAAAAAAATAAAAAAAATAATCCCCATTGACGTGCATAGGGTTTCGTGTTCCGGCTGATCCTCGACTTTTCGCAGTAATCGGCCGATTTCGCCCGACTCGACTTTTCAAAAAGTCGGGTTTCGCGAAACATGACTCGACCCTAAAAAAGTCAAAGTCGCTCAACCCTAGTCCCCACCATTCCACTGAGACTGCCCTGACCAAAATTACTAATGACTTACTTACAGCTAAAGCTAACAGGCAATTCTCTATACTCCTCCTCCTAGACCTGTCCTCTGCCTTCGACACAGTTGATCACTGCCTCCTACTGCAGATCCTCTCTTCCTTTGGGGTCAAAGACATTACCCTTTCTTGGATCTCCTCATAACTTGCCAACCGCACATTTAGCATTTTCTACTCCCATACTACCTCTTCATCTCACCCCCTCTCTGTTGGAGTCTCCCAAGGCTCTGTCCTAGGACCCTTACTCTTCTCAATCTATACACTCGGCCTGGGACAACTCATAAGGTCCTATGGCATCCAGTACCATCTATATGCTGATGACACTCAGATCTACCTCTCTGGCCCAGATGTCACCTCTCTGCTCTCCAGAATCCCAGAGTGTCTATCAGCCATATCCTCCTTCTTCTCCTCTCGCTTCCTCAAGCTCAATGTGGACAAATCTGAAATCACGCATATCTTCCCTACCTGATCCATCTATCAAAATAAATGAAAACACACTTTCCCCTGTCCCCAAAATCCACTGCCTTGGAGTAACACTTGACTGTGCCCTGTCCTTCAAACAGCACATCCAAGCTCTCGCCACCTCCAGCTCAAAAATATTTCCAGAATCCGTCCTTTCTTCAACCCACACTCTACCAAAATGCTCGTGCATGCCCTAATCATCTCCCGCCTCGACTACTGCAACATACTCCTCTGTGGCCTACCTTCTAACACTCTTGCACCCCTCCAGTCCATCCTTAACTCTGCTGCCCGACTAATTAATCTCTCTCCTTGCTACACTCCTGCTTCCCCTCTTTGCAAATCCCTTCACTGGCTCCCAATTTCCTAGCGTATCCAGTTTAAATTACTAACACTGTCCTACAAAGCCATCCATAACCTTTTTTCCTCCGTATATTTCCACACTAATCTCTCAATATCTTCCCTCACGTAATCTCCGGTCCTTCCAAGACCTCCTCCTCTCCTCCAAGCTCATTTGTTCCTCACCCAATCGCCTCCAAGACTTCTCCCGAATATCACCCATCCTCCAGAATTCAGTGCCCCAACATGTCCAGTTATCCACTACTTTTGGATCCTTCAAAAGAAACTTGAAAACCCACCTCTTCAAAGAAGCTTACAGCCTGTAAAGACCACACGGCCACCTCAACACCATTGGAGCTACTGCAACCCTCGACCTACTGTCTCCTTCCCCATAATCCTGTAGAATGTAAGCCCGCAAGGGCAGGGTCCTCTTCCCTCTGTACCAGTCTGTCATTGTTAGTTTTCTTTACTGTAAGTGATATTTGTATTTTGATGTAACCCCTTCTCATGTACAGCACCATGGAATTAATGGTGCTATATATATAAATAAATAATAATAATAAAATTTCCTGGTAGATGGCTGCACTGACTTTGGTCTTGATAAAACACAGTGGACATACACCAGCAGATGACATGGCTCCCCAAACCATCACTGATTGTGGAAACTTCACACTAGACCTCAAGCAGCTTGGATTGTGTGCCTCACCACTCTTCCTCCAGATTCTGGAACCTTGATTTCCAAATTAAATGCAAGATTTACTTTCATCTGAAAACAACACCTTGGACCACTGAGCAATGTCCAGTTCTTTTCTCCTTGGCTCAGGTAAGACACTTCTGGCGTTATCTATTGGTCATGAGTGGCTTAACACAAGGAATGCGACACTTGTAGCCCATGTCATGCATACATCTGTGTGTGGTGGCTCTTGAAGCAATGACTCCAGCAGCAGTCCACTCCTTGGGAATCTACCCCAAATTTTTGAATGGCCTTTTCTCAACAATCCTTTCTAGGCAGCTATTATCCCGGTTGCTTGTGCACCTTTTTCTACCACACTTTTCATTCCACTCAACATTCCATTAATATACTTGGATACAGCACTCTCTAAACAGCCAGCTTCTTTTGCAATGACCTTATGTGTCTTACCCTCCTTGTGGAGTGCGTCAAAGCCTGCCTTCTGGACATCTGTCAAGTCAGCAGTCTTCCCCATGATTGTGGAGCCTACTGAAACAGACTAAGGGAGCTTTTTAAATGCTTAAAAAAGTCTTTGCAGGTGTTTTTGTTAATTGTCTGAGATAATGACTTTTTGGGTTTTCATTGGCTGTAAGAAATAATCATCAACATTAATAGAATTAAACACTTGAAATAGATCACTCTGTAAAGACTATATAATATATGAGTTTCATAGATCACTCTGTTTGTAATGACTCTATAAAATATCTGAGTTTCACTTTTTGTGTTGAAGAACTGAAATTAACTTTTTGATGATATTCTAATTTTGTGAGAACCACCTGTAGTTAGCTGCTGAGCTCCCTGATTAGCTGCAGCACATTTGACATAACATCAGAACTGTACACACTTTATCTGTGGAGTGTGAATAAAGCACAGTATGTTTTTATCAAACTATCAATCAACTTGGGGGTACTGCCATGTGATGTCTTATCGGATAGCACCAGATTTATTGCATGGGGCCGAGCAGTTCAGAAATTATTTTCTCATGCTGAATTGGCATGAGAGAACAATGGCAGCATACTCGATTGGCAGCGAGACATGGCTCACTCGCACCTATGCTATAAGTCTATGGGTCCGAGTGAAACTTTGCACTGCGCTCGGATGTTTCACCAGTGCAATCCGATTTATGCCTAGTCAGTAATGCTTCTGTGTTGTGATTCTCTCGTGCCAGAGCATCGGCGCACAGAGCACTGATACACACTAGTATGATGCCAGCCTTAGGCTGTGCGTCGATGATGAGATTTTGGTGAGTTTTTGACACTACATATTTTTGTTACATCAAAAACGCAGCATCTTATAGTTCAGTAATATGGATGGGATTTATAAAATATCTACTGCTCTCTGTGCTTCTTTTATGTAGTGTAAACTGACATACGATGCGTGTTTTAAATTTGCAACATGTAAATTTTTCTTGCGGATATGATAAGTTTTCTGTGCACATTTTTCCCATAGAAACAAAATATAGCTAATGTGGCCACTTTGGGCCAATTTCCCAGGATCAATAGCTCTGTAGCATAAGATTCCATAAAACTTAACTTTAATATATAAGAGGAAAAACACCTCAAACACAAATAGATTACATATGTGACACAGACTATTAAAAAATGGTCATGCCGAAATCAGTGCAGGTAATAAAAAATTGTGGGGATCTCACCCATTTCTCTGAAGATCACCCTCAGAATGCAGCATAGGATCACGGGGATGGGTGGAGTAGCTCAGTCCCCAATTTCACCTGTTGTGCCCCAAATGCAGAACTCCCACCCCAACAAGTATGGCCCTGTAGTAGTGAACCCCAACCATTTCCTATGCTTTTCATCCTTTTTGCATAGGTATCATCAGGGGAAAATATAATAGCGGGGTAGATATATAGTAAATATTAAAGGTCCATTGGGTAGTGCAGTGACACTGACAACTCAAATAAGGGAATATCAGATAGTGTTGCCTAGCATGTTCTTGACATCTTCCAAGGCATGTGTGTTGCAGTGCATTCAAAGTGATCAGAGAAATAAAAGTTATAGTAGCAAAGTTGTAGATATAGGTCATCAATATTAGTTCAGTTGGTATCGGAATCTTTGCCTCCCTGCCCATCAGCTATATGAAGAGGCCGTAGCAATATGGAGAGTACAGCATCATCTTCATTATCTACGAGACCGGCTGTGTATGTAATGTAGCAACTTTTCTTTGTACTGCAACTAAGGCTCGAGTTACATGAGCGTATAGCATCAGATAAGAGAGCATCGGATGTGATATGCCAATGACACTCAGCTCCAGCTCTGCTGTGAGCGTGATCCGAGTGTCATGCTACTGTGCTTCAATCCTCTTGCATGAGAGAATGGCAGCACAGCTGCCTAGGAGACGGAAAAATAATTTCTCCATCTCCTCCACTATCTGTCTCGGCATATATAGGACTGCACTGGGATGACATAAGAGGCCCAGAAAAGAGTCGACAATCGGTCGGCAAGACGGAGACAGTTTAGCCCTTGTGCTCATGTTGATCCCCACAGTTGAAAGTAAATTCCTGGACAAGTGGCGAAGGCCATACAAGGTGGTTGAGAAATTAAGTGATGTCAACTATAAGGTCCACCAACTAGGGAGAAGAAAGCCATACCAAGTGTACTTGCTGAAACTGTGGTGAGACAGGAATCCTGTAGAAGCAACGTGCCTAGGGATCTCATCCTTAAGCCAAGGTCGTAGATGTCATAGTGGCAGAAACACTGTCGCCAGCTTAGAAACAACAGTGTGATGAACTGCTTCAACAGAACGGAGACCTGTTTTCAGAGTTACAAGGATGTACGCAGGTTGTGGAGCACGAAATCCTGACCGAACCACATATGAGGGTGAACCAAAGGTTGTATAGTATTCCTGCAGCTCGCTGAAAGTTGATCTCCAAGGATGTGAAAAGAATGTTGAGTCTGGGTGTCATCGAGAAATCAATGAGCGGCTGGTCTAGCCCTATTGTCATGGTGCCAAAACCGAATGGGATGAGGAGCTTCTGTAGTGATTACAGGAAGCTCAATGAGGTGTCCAAGCTCCATGCATATCCGATGCCCCAGGTCAATTACCTTATTGAGAGGCTAGGGTCAGCCAGATACATCACCACCCTGGACCTAAAGAAAGGGTTACTGGCAAATCATCCTGTCTCCACGTGCCAAGGAGAAGACCAGCTTTTCTACACCTGAAGGGTGCTTTCAGTATCCTCAAATGCTTCTGCAAGGAGCCCCAGCTACTTTCCAGAGGGCTATGAACTGGATACTAGTCCTTCACAAGAAATATGTCGCTGATTACTTGGACGACATCGTGATCTTCAGCACAGATTGAGGAACTTATCTGCACACTAAGAAAGCAAAGTTTACTATAAACCCAAAGAAGTGCACCCTCGGGAAAGAAGAGGCAAAGTACTTGGGATAAATCGTTGGAAAAGATGAGATAAAGCCTCAAATAGACAAAGTGGAGGCTTTCCAAAAGTGTCCACCAACGGTCTCCAAAAAGATTTTCCTGGACTTGTGGGATATTATCTGCAGTTTATCTCAAATTTCATCATGATAGTCATACCCCTGACAGATCTGCTTAAGGGCACGACGATGGTCAAGTGGTCTTCTGAAGCAGAGATAGCATTTCAGGAGTTAAAGCTCCCCCTGTATAGGCAACCAGTCTTGGTGTTAGGTGTTGAGTTCCCGCCTCTGCACAGGGGGAATCTCAAACATCTCCGCTGCGGTCTCCCATTCTTCTCCAGCTGCAGTGGAGCCTGCTCAGCAGAGACATCAGTCCCAGCATCTAGCTCAGGCTGATACTGGGCGACTGGTTACTACTGTCCTTCCAGGCTCTGCCTTTGTAGCCAGCACTGATCAGCAGCGAGCAGATCTTTCTGGGACTAAGTCCTGCTTTTCCATACTGAGCATGCTGAAGGGACGTCCTCCCATTGGAGGTCGAGGGTCACATGCTCAGGTCCTGTTACGGCTCCTATTGGACCATCTGGAAGGTCTTGTAGCACTGCCATTATAAAAGGTTTGCATGGCCGCTTGTAAACGTCTGTGTGTTAACGTGTGAAATTCATTCATTAATTATCCCCTCCCTTGTGTATGACTGCTCGCATAAGGTGGATGATTGCTATGTAGCGCCTGACAGCTATCAGCACGTGACACACAAAACAGCGTCAAATTGCTGTGACCACTAGTGCGGCGCCGTGAGCTTTCACAGCGCTTTCCTTACCCAAGCCTGTGTGGTTAGTGGCGTCCACCAGAGCGGCACCGCAAGCACTCTTGTGCATCTAAATAATTATTATTATTTTATTCACTCTGACACCCCAGTTGTGGTGTCGGCAAGAGGTCTAGATGAACGCTAATCCAGAGTCTTGGGATTGAGTTCTGTGACTCCTTGCTTGCGCTTTTTTGTGCGGTACCGTGGCCCTGTGACACAACAGGGTTTGCTTTCTTCATACAGGGTGAAGTTAACCCGCGTTTAAATCCAATTTGGACCACCATATAGTCCATCATTACTCAGCAGCAGGTTCCATTTCTGCACGGTGTACCCCGAGCTGCGAATGCACCTTATTCTATCTATCTTATTATTTGGTGCGTTCCGCTAGCCCTAACACTTGGTCGCACTGGATTTCACTAAAGAGTTTGTGCTACAGACGGATGCCTCTGACAATAGAGTGGGAGCCGTGTCTTTACAAGGAGATAGATGGGGACAAACATATAGTCCTATATGTAAGTAGTAAACTCTCCTCCTGTGAGAAAAACTATGCCATAGTTGAAAAAGAGTGCTTGCCATCAAATGGTCAATTGACATCCTGAGGTACTACCTGCTAGGTCTTAAGTTCAGTCTAGTGTCAGATCATGAGCCCGGGTGACTAGATGGTTTTTAGAACTCCAGGATTTTAATCTTCATGCAGAGCACAGACCAGGGAAGTTGCATAGGAATGCAGATGCCCTATCCAGAGTACCCTGCCTAGCCAGTGAAGGTGTCAAAAATGTCACTGGTAAAGTACTGGAGGGGAGATATGTGACACTACGCTTAATGGTGTCAGTGATATAAAGCCAGAGTATTTTCCTCCAGCACACTAAAGTGTTGTGAGGCTTAAACTAGTGTTGCATAAATGGGCTGGTTTTATGTGGACATTTATAGAGCGAGTGGGAGAATATCCACCTTATCTCCAACTTCAGAGCTGGCACCACCATTTTCTGATGGAACCTGTATGATGTGTTATCAGTCACATGATGGAGGCGACACATGATCTGGGGCTTAAGTACTCATCTTCAAAAGGCAGCAGTGTTCAGTGTGCCTGGAGAGTAAGCACTCCAGGAAAGTGTTTATGCATGTGTTGTATGCTAAAGCCTGAACCGTGTGTGTTCTGCTGGCGGTGAGTGGGAGGAACCCTGCTTTTAGAAGGACTGTGTTTTTCTGCCACCATTTTGTTTTGTTTTCCTGTTTTTGCCCTGAGGGCTGTATTTGCTTTACTTCACCTTGGTTTATGCTGCCTATAATAAACCAAAGGAAATCCTAAAAGCTGCCGTGTACCAGTGTCTACCTCCGAGTGCAGCCGAGTGAGCCGATCTACCACAGCATATTCTGTTAAATCATTTAAAGGCAAATAATAGCCAGGATATTAATACATGATTAAGTAAATTATACCATATGTGACAATTAATTATGGCTATAACATTATCACTATTTAGTTTAAATTAATAAATGGTACATAATGGTTGAAATACACACAAAGCTGTACATGCCTGCTGTCAGCTAAAAAGTGAGCAGCGCTGTAAAGTGGCTGATGATTTAAGAAAATTGGAAGTACGGTAAGTTAATAAAACAAATGGCAAGTTAGATTATGCATACTCGCTCTCAGTGCTGTGCACGTTTTGACAAATCTTTGACCAGGGGCCCTGGTCCAGCTGACAGCAGGCACGTACAGCTTTGTGTGCACTTCAACTATTATGTACCATTTATTAATTTGAACTAAATACTGATAATGTTATAGACATAATTTCTTAATAATGCATTAATTGTCACAAATGGTATAATTTACCTAATTATGCATTAATGTACTGCCTGTTATTTGCCTTTAAATGATTTAACATAATATGCTTTTTATTTGGTGCTTTTACATAGTCCTTTTCATCAGTATATAATAATCTAAATAATAAATAATTTAAAAAAACATTGTGAGAACCCCTCTATCAGTTAGTTTTGCCTGGGTGGTTATCAAAAATACAGGGGAACCAACGCCGTTTTTTAAATTAATTTATTTTTTTAAAGCACACTCAGCTGCTGATGAATACTCCCATCAGTTGCCACCTGCGCTCACTGTTATTAGCAGCAGCAGGTGTAGGTTTATGGTAGTAATAGTCTCATCAGCCACCGCCTGCTCTCACTTTTATCACTTCAATATAACTCTCAACATTCTCCCCTGCTAGCGCTGATCTCAGCCCAAGAAGGGGAGAATGATGAGAGGGGTCTTTAGCACCCGGAGACGGGGAACAAAGCTTCCTGTACCGCTGCTTCCCAGGGGCCCATACGTATTACACTGATGACACACTGTGCATACCGGACACTTACATTTAAAAGAGGCATAAAGCTGTATTCACCACTCTCTCTGCTCCAGCAGCTTCCCCAGTCTAAATGCAGAATGTATCATATGGAAACAGCAGAACATGAGAAGAGCCCTAAGAAGTACATTTAGTATGATGGTTCAGCAAAATATCACTACTAGAGGACTGATTCCTAAAACTGTGCACACAGGCTTGGGCAACTATTCTCTCCCTCCTATAAGAATGGTCAATAAGCTGTAAAGTGGCATCAGTGAGCCGAGGGTGGCGACACTGGTCCTTTTATAACCACTGATGAGGTAATGAGGTCAGCCAATCACATTAATGCCACTTTGAAGATGGCTACGATATTACAGTCACTGGCTGGCAATCCCTGCATGTTTATTGGCTGTGTAAACAGCCTAACATGTGGGGCACATATTTGAGTATTCAATCCGAGCACCAGCCAATGCTCAACAAGTGCTGAGCACATCCTAGCACCCAGATACTCGAGTGATATCTGAGTATCACCGAGCACGTTCGCTCATCACTAGTGATGAGCAAATGTGCTCGCCACTACTCGGTACTCACCTGAGTATCACTATGCTCGGTGTACTCAGCGAGCACTGAGTATTTCTGGGATTATTCAGTGGGAGCTCGTGTCTCCTCCTTTAAGTTTTGGCGCTTTTCAGAGCTCTAATCAGCAGGCAGGGATTGTCTGCCATGCACTGTAATACCGCAGCCATCTTTATTCTGCTATTACGGTGTTTGGCTGGCCGCACACCATCATCAGGTCTTTAAGAGACCTGGCACCACCCTGCACACCGCATTCTTCTCCGGACTAAGCTAGTGTAGTTAGAGCTGCTGATGAGATCAGGTCAGATTCTTACATTTATTAGTTAGTGTGGGTCTACTAGTGTTCAATCAACAAATCCTGATAAACCAACAGTCCTTTTTAGGGCTAATTCTGGGGCACATAAATTGCAGCTCTAGGTAGGCAGGAGAGTCTTTGTGCACATATCCACATCAGTGCAAGGCCTACAGGCACTGAACGTGAGTATATAGATCACACTGCATACATAAAAAAGTTTCATTCCTGTCTGCTGCTGCATATTTTATATATACGTACCTGCAGGTAGCCATGGCAATTTTTTTTTTTGTAGCTTATACCTGATGATTTTATTAGAAAGCATTTTACTGTATAGCCCCATTTTTTTCTACATTTATTTGCTTGGTCACGCTGCAGACTACAGCCAGGTCATTGCAATAAAAGAGCATGAAAATCTAACAATTTAAAAAAAAATGTTGTCCCAGGCATCAGATGTGAGTGCGCAGAAAAATCTGGTCTTTTTTGGTACTATATTATTTTTTGGAGTGTCTTGCTGCCCCAAAAATCTGTAGCTAGTCCAAAAATATTTAGCTACAGTTCTTATATTTATCACTGTGATTTGTATGCCACACGCATCGCATATCATTGCGCTAAATATCATACAATTTTAGTACTCCAATTTTTTTTTTACTGCCATAGCTTACTTATTGACACAATTTTGGTGGGTCCAAAAAAATCAAGGTCACATTTTGATCAGTCTGTTATCTCCGTCTGACTCCTAGTCTGTCTGTGGTCTCCAAATTCTTGCTTTTTAGGCATACATAGCATTTTTTGGTCTGCTAGCCTTGGTATTTTGTGGTTTAATTTTTTTTTTGCTAAAAAGGGCCACATATTTAAACAGTCTGTTATGTCCGTCAGATGCCCGGTGTATCTGTGATGTCAAAATCCTCGCTTTGCAGGCATACATTGCATTGTTTTTTTCTGCTAGCCTTGGTCTACTCATTATTTAGTGCTTTATCATTTATTTTTGCAAAAAAAGCCATAGATTTAAATACTCTGTTATCTCCGTCAGACACCTGATGTGTCTGTGGTGTCAAAATCCTTGCTTTGCAGGCATACATTGTACTTTTTGTCTGTTAGCTTTGGTCTACTCACTTTTTAGTGGCTTAAATTTTTTTTTTAAAAGGCCACACATTTAAACAGTCTGTTATCTCCGTCAGACGCCCGGTGTATCTGTGATGTCAAAATCCTCACTTTGCAGGCATATGTTGCATTGTTTTTCCTTCTAGCCTTGGTCTACTCATTAATTAGTGCTTTAAAATTTATTTTTGCAAAAAAGGCCATAGATTTAAATACTCTGTTATCTCCGTCAGACGCCTGGTGTTTCTGTGGTGTCAAAATCTTTGCTTTTCAGGCATACGTTGCACTGTTTTGTCTGCTAGCCTTGGCTACTCATTATTTAGTGGTTTAAAAAAACATTTCTTAAAAAAAGGCCACATATTTAAACAGTCTGTTATCTCTGTCAGATGCCTGGTGTATTTCAGGTTAATCATAAATTCGAAAAAAACCAGCCGCACTCTAAATCTGGATTTTCAAATGCGTATCAAAGCAAATATTTATTGGGATCACCACAGTAGAACATAAGAGTATTGAGGTAATGTTTCGACCCGATAGTGGGTCTTTTTCAAACCTCACTTAACCCCTTAATCCTATATGACGTACTATCCCGTTGAGGTGGGATGGGCCTTAATTCCCACCGATGGGATAGTACGTCATAGCGATCGGCCACGCTCACGGGGGGAGCGCGGCCGATTGCGGCTGGGTGTCAGTTGCCTATCGCAGCTGACATTCGGCACTATGTGCCAGGAGCGGTCACGGACCACTCCCGGCACATTAACCCCCGGCACATGGCGATCAAACATGATCGCAGTGTACTGGCGGTACAGGGAAGCATTGCGCAGGGAGGGGGCACATTCCCTGAGACGATCGGTACAAGGGAATGTACTCACCTTGTACCGAGCGTCTCCTCCCTGCAGGCCCCGGATCCAAAATGGCCGTAGGGCTGCATCCGGGTCCTGCAGGGAGTACTTCCGGGTGCCGTGCAGGCACTGGTAAGCCTGCAGCGATGTGAGTGAGATCGCCAATCTGATAGAGTGCTATGCAAACTATCAGATCGGCAATCTGTGATGCCCCCCCTGGGACAAAGTAAAAAAGTAAAAAAAAAAATTTCCACATGTGTAAAAAAAAATAATAAAAAAAAATTCCTAAATAAAGAAGAAAACAAAATATTATTCCCATAAATATATTTCTTTATCTAAAAAAAACAAAAAAACAATAAAAGTACACATATTTAGTATCGCCGCGTCCGTAACGACCCAACCTATAAAACTGTCCCACTAGTTAACCCCTTCAGTGAACACCGTAAGAAAAAAAAACGAGCCAAAAATCAACGCTTTATTATCATACCGCCGAACAAAAAGTGGAATAACACGCGATCAAAAATACGGATATAAATAACCATGGTCCTGCTGAAAACATCTTCTTGTCCCGCAAAAAACAAGTCACCATATAGCATCATAACCAAAAAAATAAAAAAGTTATAGTCCTCAGAATAAAGCGATGCCAAAATAATTATTTTTTCTATAAAATAGCTTTTATCGTATAAAAGTGCCAAAACATAAAAAATGATATAAATGAGATATCGCTGTAATTGTACTGACCCGACGAATAAAACTGCTTCATCAATTTTACCAAACGTGGAACGGTATAAAAGCCTCCCCCAAAAGAAATTCATGAATAGCTGGTTTTTGGTCATTCTGCCTCACAAAAATCGGAATAAAAAGTGACCAAAAACTGTCACATGTCCGAAAATGTTACCAATAAAAATGTCAACTCGTCCCGCAAAAAACAAGACCTCACATGACTCTGTGGACCAAAATACGGAAAAATTATAGGTCTCATAATGTGGAGACGCAAAAACTTTTTTGCTATAAAAAGCGACTTTTAGTGTGTGACAGCTGCCAATCATAAAAATCCGATATAAAAAACGCTATAAAAGTAAATCAAACCCCCATTCATCACCCCCTTAGTTAGGGAAAAATAATAAAATTAAAAAAATGTATTTATTTCCATTTTCCCATTAGGGCTAGGGTTAGGGTTAGGGCTAGGGTTAGGGTTAGGGCTAGGGTTAGGGCTAGGGTTAGGGCTAGGGTTAGGGCTAGGGTTAGGGCTAGGGTTAGGGTTAGGGTTAGGGCTAGGGTTAGGGTTGGGGCTAGGGTTGGAGCTAAAGTTAGGGTTGGGGCTAAAGTTAGGGATAGGGTCGGGGCTAAAGTTAGGGTTGGGGATAAAGTTAGGGTTAGGGTTGGGGCTAAAGTTAGGGTTAGGGTTTGGATTACATTTACGGTTGGGATTAGGGTTGGGATTAGAATTAGGGGTGTGTCAGGGTTAGGGGTGTGGTTAGGGTTACAGTTGGGGTTAGGGATGTGTTTGGATTAGGGTTTCAGTTATAATTGGGGGGTTTCCACTGCTCAGGCACATCAGGGGCTCTCCAAACGCGACATGGCGTCCGATCTCAATTCCATACAATTCCTTCCCTTCCGAGCTCTCCCGTGCGCCCAAACAGGGGTTTACCCCAACATATGGGGCATCATCAGGACAAATTGGACAACAACTTTTGGGGTCCAAGTTCTCTTGTTATTCTTGGGAAAATAAAAATTTGGGGGGCTAAAAATCATTTTTGTGGGAAAAAAAGGATTTTTTATTTTCACGGCACTGCGTTGTAAACTGTAGTGACACACTTGGGGGTTCAAAGTTCTCACAACACATTTAGATAAGTTCCTTGGGAGGTCTAGTTTCCAATATGGGGTCACTTGTGGGAGGGTTGTACTGTTTGGGTACATCAGGGGCTCTGCAAGTGCAACGTGACGCCTGCAGACCAATCCATCTAAGTCTGCATTCCAAATGGCGCTCCTTCCCTTCCGAGCAGTGCCATGCGCCCAAACAGTGGTTTACCCCCACATATTGGGTATCACTGTACTCAGAACAAATTGGACAACAACATTTGGGGTCCAATTTATCCTGTTACCCTTGTGAAAATACAAAACTGGGGGCTAAAATCATTTTTCTGAAAAACAAAAATAATTTTTATTTTCACGGCTCTGCGTTATAAACTGTAGTGAAACACTTGGGGGTTCAAAGCTCTCAAAACACATCAAGATAAGTTCCTTAGGGGGTCTACTTTCCAAAATGGTGTCACTTGTGGGAGGTTTTAATGTTTAGGCACATCAGGGGCTCTCCAAACGCTACATGGTGTCCCATCTCAATTCCAGTCAATTTTGCATTGAAAAGTCAAATGGCGCTTCTTCCCTTCCGAGCTCTGCTATGCGCCCAAACAGAGGTTTACCCCCAAATATGGGGTATCATTGTACTCAGGACAAATTGCACAACAACTGTTGTGGTCTACTTTCTTCTCTTACCCTTGGGAAAATAAAAAATTGGGGGCAAAAATATCATTTTTGTGAAAAAATATGATTTTGTATTTTTACGGCTCTGCATTATAAACTTCTGTGAAGCACTTGTTGGGTCAAAGTGCTCACCACATATCTAGATAAGTTCCTTAAGGGGTCTACTTTCCAAAATGGTGTCACTTGTGGGAGGTTTCAATGTTTAGGCACATCAGGGGCTCTCCAAACGCAACATGGCGTCCCATCTCAATTCCAGTCAATTTTGCATTGAAAAGTCAAATGGCGCTCCTTCCCTTCTGAGCTCTGCCATGCACCCAAACAATGGTTTACACCCACATATGGGGTATCAGCATACTCAGGACAAATTGCACAACAATTTTTGGGGTCCAATTTCTTCACTTACCCTTGGGAAAATAAAAAAATGGGGGCAAAAATATCATTTTTGTGAAAAAATATGATTTTTTATTTTTACGGCTCTGCATTATAAACTTCTGTGAAGCACTTGGTGGGTCAAAGTGCTCACCACACATCTAGATAAGTTCCTTAAGGGGTCTAATTTCCAAAATGGTGTCACTTGTGGGGGGTTTCAATGTTTAGGCACATCAGGGGCTCTCCAAACGCAACATGGCGTCCCATCTCAATTCCAGTCAATTTTGCATTGAAAAGTCAAATGGCGCTCCTTCCCTTCTGAGCTCTGCCATGCACCCAAACAATGGTTTACACCCACATATGGGGTATCAGCATACTCAGGACAAATTGCACAACAATTTTTGGGGTCCAATTTCTTCACTTACCCTTGGGAAAATAAAAAAATGGGGGCAAAAATATCATTTTTGTGAAAAAATATGATTTTTTATTTTTACGGCTCTGCATTATAAACTTCTGTGAAGCACTTGGTGGGTCAAAGTGCTCACCACACATCTAGATAAGTTCCTTAAGGGGTCTAATTTCCAAAATGGTGTCACTTGTGGGGGGTTTCAATGTTTAGGCACATCAGGGGCTCTCCAAACGCAACATGGCGTCCCATCTCAATTCCAGTCAATTTTGCATTGAAAAGTCAAATGGCGCTCCTTCGCTTCCGAGCTCTGTCATGTGCCCAAACAGTGGTTTACCCCCACATATGGGGTATCATCATACTCAGGACAAATTGTGCAACATCTTTTGGGATCCATTTTCTCCTGTTACCCTTGGTAAAATAAAACAAATTGGAGCTGAAGTAAATTTTGTGTGAAAAAAAGTTAAATGTTCATTTTTATTTAAACATTCCAAAAATTCCTGTGAAACACCTGAAGGGTTAATAAACTTTTTGAATGTGGTTTTGAGCACCGTATGGAGTGCTGTTTTTAGAATGGTGTCACACTTGGGTATTTTCTATCATATAGATCCCTCAAAATGACTTCAAATGAGATGTGGTCCCTAAAAAAATGGTGTTGTAAAAATGAGAAATTGCTGGTCAACTTTTAACCCTTATAACTCCCTAACAAAAAAAAATGTTGGTTCCAAAATTGTGCTGATGTAAAGTAGAGATGTGGGAAATGTTACTTATTAAGTATTTTGTGTGACATATCTCTGTGATATAAGGGCATAAAAAGTTGGAAAATTGAGAAATTTTCAAAATGTTCGCCAAATTTCCATTTTTTTCACAAATAAACGCAAGTTATATCGAATAAATTTTACCACTAACATGAAGTAAAATATCTCATGAGAAAACAGTGTCAGAATCGTCAAGATCCATTGAAGCGTTCCAGAGTTATAACCTCATAAAGGGACAGTGGTCAGAATTGTAAAAATTTGCCAGGTCAAACCACCCTCGGGGCTTAAGGGGTTAAAGGGGAATAGTTCACAGAAGGAAAAACTGCAGTATGGGATACTAAGATGTAGGCTTCTGGAAAGAACAATAAGCTTAGACAACAGGGATCCAGAAAGGCACGGGTAAGGATTAAGGTCCCTATGGAAACTTCAGGTTCAGACTGCCAAGTTCCCTGTGGTGCTGTGTATTTGAGGTGTCAAAATCCACGCTTTGCAGGCATACTTTGCATTGTTTTGTCTGCAAGCCTTGGTCTACTCAGTATTTATTAGTTTATTTTTTTTCTTAAAAAAACCCCACATATTTAAACAATCTGCTATCTCCGTCAGACACCTGGTGTATCTGTGGTGTCAAAATCCTTGCTTTGCAGGCATACTTTGCATTATTTTGTCTGCTAGCCTTGGTCTACTCAGTATTTAGTGCTTTGAAAAAAAAATTTAATAAAAGGCCACACATTTAAGCAGTCTGATAACTGCGTCAGACGCCTGGTGTATCTGTGGTGTCAAAATCCTCGCTTTACAGGCGTACGTTGCATTGTTTTGTCTGGTACCCTTGGTCTACTAAGTATTTAGTGGTTTAAACTTTTTAAAAACAAAACGCCACACAATTAAACAGTCTGCTATCTCCATCAGACACCTGGTGTATCTGTGGTGACAAAATCCTCACTTTGCAGGCATATGTTGCATTGTTTTGTCTGCTACTCTTGGTCTACTCAGTCTTTAGTGCTTTACTTAATTATTTTTTTTTAAAAAGACCACATATTTAAACAGTCTGTTATCTCCGTCAGATGCCTGGTGTATCTGTGGTGTCAAAATCCTCCCTTTGCAAACACACGTTGCATTGTTTTGTCTGCTAACCTTGGTCTTCTCATTATTTTGTGCTTAAAAAATATTTAAAAAAAGACAACATATTTAAACTGTCTGTTATCTCCGTCAGATGCCCGGTGTATCTATGGTCTCCAAATACTTGCTTTTCAGGCATACTGATCACATATACGTTTTCTCCAAATTAATAAATTTGTATTGAACTTTTCAAATATTTCAGTAGTCCATTTAAAATGAGCAAGGCAAGGGACAAGGGATGGGGAAGTGGACATGATGCTTATGGTGCATGCAGAGGATGAGGCTGTGGCCAAGCAAAAAGTGGGGCACAACAAAGACCCACATCTTCTCGCTCAACCCTCCTGTCCCAGTTTCTAGGTGACTGCAGCACACTACTATTGAAGCCAGAGCATTGTGAAACAATTGTTGGTTGGATAGCGAATAATGCTTCCAGTTACTTAGCCACCACCACCACCATGTCTTCCACACGGTTAAGTCTGAGTAGCCATGAGTGTGGACAGCATAGTACTCACCCTGATCCTCTTTCCTCCCACCATGCTGAGTGCCCTGTGGTGGTGGATGACATAGTAACTGACCCAACCTGGCAGGAATGCATGCAGAGCGAGGACAGCAGCACACATGGAAAAGGAGGCATATCACCTTAGCAGGCAGAAAGAAGCAGTGTGGTGGCCGCAGACAGAAGGCGTGCATCCGTTCCCCATAACACCAACATGTCAGAAGTTGCAATTCCAACTGTTAGATCTTCCCGAGTCTGGTTATTTTTTAAAGACTCTACCGATAACCCCAAATAGTCCATTTGCAGCACCTGCCATGCCTGCATGAGCAGGGGTAGCAAAACTAGCAGCCTGACCATCACCAGCATGATCTGGCACATGGCAGCAAAGCACCTGACTTTGTTATTCTGCTTAGATGACAAACTGCACAATACTTAAGAGTTGTGGACAGTCATGAAAGAGCAGTCAGATTTTTTGATGACACCACTGAACCGACAGTCAGACATGGTTGTGTGTGACAATAGCCAGAACCTGGTGGTGGCTCTGAGGCAGAGTGTGTTCACACATGTACCTTGCCTGGCCCATGTGCTTAACTTCGTCATTCAACGTTTTCTCAAAAGCTACCTGGAGCTGCCGAATCTGCTAGTGAAAGTACGCTACCTGTCTGCCCATTTTAGAAAGTAAGCTACATCTTCAGCCACCCTTGCTGCGCTTCCGCAGCATTTGCAGCTTCTGGCTAAATGACTGGTTTGTGATGTCCCCACTAGGGTTGAGCGAAACGGATTGGACATTTTCAAAAATCGTCGACTTTCAGCAAAGTCGGGTTTCGTGAAACCCGACCTGATCCCAGCGTGGGATCGGCCATGCGGTCGGCGATCTTCGCGCCAAAGTCGGGTTTCGTATGATGCTTTAAGCGCCATTTCTCAGCCAATGAAGGTGGACGCAGAGTGTGGGCAGCGTGATAACATAGGTCTCGGACCCCACCATCTTAGAGAAGGGCATGACAGTGATTGGCTTGCTTTCTGCGGCGTCACAGGGGCTATAAAGGGGCGTTCCCGCCGACAGCCATCTTACTGCTGCTGATCTGAGCATAGGGAGAGGTTGCTGCAGCTTCGTCAGAAGCAGGGATATTGTTAGGGGGGAAATATTAACCCCCAAACTGCTTGTGCTGTAGTGATTTGCACTGTTCAACACCACCTTTTCTTTGCAGGGACAGTGGAGGCTAGATTTCTGTGCATCAGCTCTGTAGCTTATAAGGCTCCCTGATAGCTGCATTGCTGTTTGTACGCCACTGTGCAAACCAACTGCTTTTTTAAAAGCAAAAGTCCTGTTGCTCCTTTCTGCACAGTTCTATTGTTTATTTCTCCACACTTTTGTGTGCAGCAGTCCTTTTTATTGCTGGCTGCCATACTTGTCCTGAGATCATTGTAGGGAGATTGTTATTGTAGTACAGTCCCTTTTTTTATATATATTTCCAGCCACTTTCTGCCACTTATCCCTTGTAGTGTAATACAGTGGGCCTGTTTTTTTTTGCTGCATTGTCCCACACAAAAAAGGGAGATTTATATTGCCACTAAGTGCATCTGCGTCAGTTTTGTTCGGCGTATATCTGCCAGCCATTTTCTGCCACTCATACTGTGTAGTGTAATGCAGTGGGCCTGTTTTTTGTTTGCAGCAGTGTCCCACACATAAAATGGGAGATTTATATTGGCACTAAGTGCATCTGCGTCCGTTCTGTTTGGCGTATATCTGCCAGCGACTTTCTGCCACTTATACTGTGTAGTGTAATACAGTGGGCCTGTTTTTTTTTGCTGCAGTGTCCCACACAAAAAAAGGGAGATTTATATTGCCACTCAGTGCATCTGCGTCAGTTCTGTTTGGAGTAGATCTGCCAGCCACTTTCTGCCACTTATACTGTGTAGTGTAATACAGTGGGCCTGAATTTTGCAGCAGTCTCCCACACATAAAAAGGGAGATTAATATTGCCACTAATTGCATCTGTGTCAGTTCTGTTTGGCGTATATCTGCCAACCACTTTCTGCCACTTATACTGTGTAGTGTAATACAGTGGGTCTGAATATTACAGCAGTCTCCCACACATAAAAAGGGAGATTTATATTGCCACTAAGTGCATCTGCATCAGTTCTGTTTGGCCTATATCTGCCAGCCACTTTCTGCCACTTATACTGTGTAGTGTAATACAGTGGGCCTGAATTTTGCAGCAGTGTCCCACACATAAAAAGGGAGATTTATATTGCCACTTAGTGGATCTACGTGAGTTCTGTTTGGCGTATATCTGCCAGCCACGTTCTGCCTTGTACATTGTGTGGTGTAATACACAGGGCCTGTTTTCCCCTGCAGTCTCCCCCCACACAAAAAAGGGAGCTTTAAATTGCCACTTAGTGGATCTATGTGAGTTCTGTTTGGCGTATATCTGCCAGCCACGTTCTGCCTTGTACATTGTGTGGTGTAATACACAGGGCCTGTTTTCCCCTGCAGTCTCCCCCCACACAAAAAAAGGGAGCTTTAAATTGCCACTTAGTGGATCTACGTGAGTTCTGTTTGGCGTATATCTGCCAGCCACGTTCTGCCTTGTACATTGTGTGGTGTAATACACAGGGCCTGTTTTTTCCTGCAGTCCCCCCCCCCAAAAAAAAGGGAGCTTTAAATTGCCACTTAGTGGATCTACGTGAGTTCTGTTTGGCGTATATCTGCCAGCCACGTTCTGCCTTGTACATTGTGTGGTGTAATACACAGGGCCTGTTTTTTCCTGCAGTCTTCCCGCCAAAAAAAGGGAGATATAAATTCTCCAAAAGTTAATATACATCTTCTACCTTGTTTAACAGTAGCATATAACGGTTTTTATATTGGTAACATTTCCGCAAAAATGAGTCTGTTGGAAGAGGCCGTGGGCGGTCGTTGCCAGCTGGTACTGATGGTGGTGGTGGTAGTGGAGCATCTGGTGGTCCTGGGAAAAGCAAGATAGCACCAAAGGCTCGAGGTGTTGAGGCAGCGTCATCGTCTGGCTACACAAGGCCTCGAAGGCTCCCTTATCTGGGAGTTGGAAAACAGCTTTTAAAGCCGGAGCAGCAGGAACAAGTTTTGGCTTTCCTTGCTGACTCAGCCTCTAGCTCTTTCACCTCCTCTTCAGAAGCTTCGAAATCTAAAACCAGCGAGTCGTCAGTGGTTGCTCCAGGTCCGGAAAATGTTGCTTTCTTGTGTCCTTCACCCAAAACAAAAGTGAAGGATGCGGCAGGCAACACTACACTTTACTCCATGGAGCTCTTTACACATACCGTGCCTGGGTTAGAGATGGAAATTGTTAAAAGCCCATTACAGGATGAATCGGACATGGAGTGCACAGATGCACAGCCACAGCTTGATTATTATGCTGTTCCATTGACTCGGATCACTACTTTGCCCTCGCAGTGTACTGAGCCCGAATCTGACCCTGATGAGACTATGGTGCCCAGTCCTGAACGCTATAGCACCTTACACGTTGACACAGAGGACAGTGCACATGACATTGAAGAAGAGGTGGTAGATGACCCAGTTGTTGACCCTGATTGGAAGCTATTGGGGGAAGAGGGTGCCACTGCCTGTAGCTCAGAAGCGGAGGAGGTTGATCTGCTGCATCCATATACATCGCAAAAGCTGTCATCTGGCAGGCCCGCATCAGGCCAAAAACATGTGTCAAAAAACACAACAGGTGTAGGACAGCATTGCAATCCAGGGACAGTAGCACGACGTGAAAAGCCTGAAAAGGTATTCCATAGTAGGATGAGTGCAGTGTGGCAATTTTTTAACCAAGATCCGAATGATCAGTCCAAAGTTATATGTAAGAAATGCTCCAAGACCTTTAGCAGAGGGAAGAATCTACAAAGTTTAAATACAACCTGCATGTGTAGACATCTAACCAGCAGGCACTTTGAAGCATGGACTAACTACCAAACTTCCCGTATCATTGATGCACCTGCTCATATTGAAGTTAGTCAGCAACGCAACTTTGCTTCCCTCGCTGGAAGCCCACTGGTTATGGCACCACCAGTAACAAATGTGGAGGTATTGTCGCAAGGCCAAAGCAGTCAGGGAATCACAAGGTTTTTGGTTGGAAACACTGTAGGTAGGCCCACATCAAGAATACCATCACCAAGCCTCTCTCAATCTGCCATGTCCACCACCACCCCCGCTCGTTCCACCATATGCAGCTCTCCAGTCCAGCTCAGCCTACAAGAGACTCTAGATAGGAAAAGAAAGTACTCTTCCTCTCATCTGTGTACACAGGGTTTGAACGGCTACATTGCTCGACTAATCTCGTTAGAGATGATGCCCTACCGGTTGGTTGAAAGTGAAGCTTTCAAAGCCCTGATGGCCTACGCAGTACCACGCTATGACCTACCCAGTCGACACTTCTTTGCGAGAAAAGCCATCCCAGCACTCCACCAACATGTCAAAGAATGCATTTTCCATGCACTGAGGCAATCAGTCAGTAGAAAAGCGCACCTAGCAACTGATGCATGGACCAGTAGGCATGGCCAGGGACGTTACGTGTCCATCATGGCACACTGGGTTAATGTGGTGGATGCAGGGTCCACAGGGGACAGCCATAGTGGCACAGTTCTGCCTAGACCACGGTCTAGGAAACAGTTGGCTGTAGGTGTTTGCACCTCCTCCTGTGAGAACAGAGGCGTGCTGTCATGTATTTGTTGGAGGATACACATACACGGGCAGGCAGTTGGATGGCAGACATGGAGTTGTCTGGTGTGCAGTGGTCGAAGCTCCAAGACCTCTGTCAAGTCCTTCAGTGTTTTGAGGAATGCACATGGCTGGTCAGTGCGGACGACGCCATCATAAGCATGAGCATCCCACTAACGCGTTTGCTGATGCAAAGTTTGACGCACATCAAGGAGCAGGCATCTGCGGCCGAGGAGGAGGGAAGCCTTGATGACAGTCAGCCATTGTCTGGTCAGGGAAGTCTCCAGGCAGGATGAGGTGGCGGATGAAGAGGAGGAGGAGGAGGATGATGGGGCTGAATATTTATGGGAGGAGGATGCTTCTCAGGGGGCAATAGAAACTGGTGGCATTGCAAGCTCAGGTACAGGGTTTTTGCGGGCCACAAGTGAGGTAGATTTTCAAGAAAGTGCTCCTCATCCCAGCACAACCAGTGAATTGACACCTGGAACTTTGGCCCACATGGCAGAGTATGCCTTGCGTATCCTAAAACAGGACCCCCGCATTATCAAAATGATGACCGATGACAATTACTGGTTGGCCTGCCTCCTGGATCCACGATACAAAGGCAAATTACAAAATATCATGCCACATGAGAACCTTGAGCAAAAACCAAACAAGCAACTCTTGTAGACCGTTTGGTTCAGGCATTCCCAGCACACAGCGGCGCTGATGGTTCTCACACGAGCTGTAGGGGGCAACATGGCAGAGGTGCTAGAGGTGCACTAAGCCGAAGTGGCATTGGACAGAGGGGATTTCTCAACAGGTTGTGGAGTGATTTCACAATAACCGCAGACACAACAGGTACTGCTGCATCGATTCAAAGTGACAGGAGACAGCATTTGTCCAGTATGGTTACCAACTATTTTTCCGCCATTATCGATGTTCTCCCTCACAGGTCATTCCCCTTTGATCACTGGGCATCTAAACTAGACACCTGGCCCGAATTGGCAGAATATGCATTACAGGAGCTCGCTTGCCCAGCTGCTAGTGTGCTCTCAGAAAGAGTCTTCAGTGCTGCTGGTTCAATACTGACCGAATACTGATGATCTAACCTTCATTAAAATGAACCAATCATGGATTTCAAATTATTTTGCCTCACCTTCCCATGCTGACACGTAGCTTGCCAGAAAAATTTCTTGTTTTTGGCCTCCTCTTACTGACTGCTCCAAATCCACCATTTGCAGGTGCCGAATGTCCACCATAGGCCATTTGTATACCTCCCTAAATGGGCTGACTCCCCCCACAGGGCCGTGATCACAACGTGGCGCAAGCACCCGTGCGAGTGCCGTTTGCCTGGACAGGTGGGTGTGCCCACTCTTGGGCCACGGCACTGGCACAGGGTCCCTCATAGTACAATGAAGTGTCTCTGACGGTGGTGGTGCACAACCAATGTCAGACACACCGTCGTAATATGAGGGTCCCTGGGCCAGTACCGCCACCCACGAGAGAGTGTTCCCCCCAGCTCGAACTGTGCTCTACCACTTGCAAAACTTACCTCTCCCTGCCCCACCCCTGTGTAGTCTGTGCTGTTAAATCCATAAATGGCACTGGCATAACAAATATGTTGCAATGATAGATAATAGTAAAAATATACAGGGGCCCTGGGCTCCATTTAGACCCCTTAATACTTTGCGCCAACTACCCCTGTCTGCAACTCTGTAGAGGAGCCCACCCCTGTACCTTGCTATGCCACCAGTTTATTTATGACCAATTCCTTGGCTGACATTTAGCCCACTTTAGTATTTTGGTCTACTAACTGTGTCAGCCACTTCTAACAGTTGACCTCCGCTGAACAAAGCTATGCCACCTCTGTACTCCTGTTACCAATTGTGAACTGCATGTAGCCTACTTACTTATGTGTGCCTAGTAACTGTGTCAGCCTCTCATAACAGTTGTCCTCCCACCCTGAAACAAGCTAGGCCGCCTGCTTAGTCCTGCTAGTAGTTTTGAACTGCATTTAGCCACCTTTTTTTATGTTAGGCCTCTGTCTGTCTGTTTGTCTGCTCCACACATTACAACTGTCCCCCCCCCGAAAAAAGCTAGGCTGCCTGGTTAGTCCTGCTAGCAGTTTAGAACTGCATGAAGCCACCATTTTTTATTTTAGGCCTCTGTCTGTCTGTCTGTCTGTCGGCGCCACACATTACAACTGTCCCCCCCTGAAACAAGCTAGGCCGCCTGGTTAGTCCTGCTAGCAGTTTTGAACTGCATTTAGACACCTTTTTTTAGGTTAGGCCTCTGTCTGTCTGTCTGTCTGTCGGCGCCACACATTACAACTGCCCCCCCTTGAAACAAGCTAGGCCGCCTGTGTACTCCTCTTAGCAATGTAGAACAGCATTTAGCCTACTTATTTATTTTGTCCTAGTAACTGTGTCAGACTCTCACAACAGTTGTCCTCCACCGCTGAACCCAGCAAGGCCGCCTGTGTACTCCTCTTACCAATTGTGAACTGCATATATCGTTCTTTTTTATTTTACGCCTACTCAGTGTGTCAGAGCCACTAATTACACTTGTCCTCCTCTGCTGGACCACGCTATGCTGACTGTGTACTCCTATTACAAATATTGAACTGCAATTAGCCACCTTTTTTAATTGCTGCCCTACTCTGTCTGTCTGAGCCACTTATTACAGTTGTCCTCCGCTGAACAAAGCTATGCCGCCTGGATACTCCACTAACCAATTTTGAACTGCATTTTGCCTACTTTTTTATTTATGCCTACTAACTGTGTCTGCCTCCCATTACAGTTGTCCTAGACTCAACAAAGCTGAGCCTCAGTTTTCATCCGATGTCAGATATTAAACTGCATTTGGCCTACTTGTTTGGTTGGGCCTACTAACGGTGTCTGCCGCTGCTTGTTGTTCTCCTCCACTGAACAAAGCAGAGCTTCAATCTTCAGGCTTTCGGCCTACATAACACATGAAACTGCATTTGGCCTACTAGTTTGGTTGGGCCCTAGTAACGGTGTCTGCCGCTCCTTGCTTGTCTCCTCTACTCAACAAAGCTGAGCTTCAATCTTCAGGCTTTTGGCCTATAGGAAATTTTAAACTGCATTTGGCCTACTTGTTTGGTTGGGCCCTAGTAACGGTGTCTGCCGCTCCTTGCTTTTCTCCTCCACTGAACAAAGCTGAGCTTCAATCTTCAGGCTTTCGACCTACATAACACATGAAACTGCATTTGGCCTACTAGTTTGGTTGGGCCCTAGTAACAGTGTCTGCCGCTCCTTGCTTGTCTCCTCCACTGAACAAAGCTGAGCTTCAATCTTCAGGCTTTCAGCCTATTGGAAATTTTAAACTGCATTTGGCCTACTTGTTTGGTTGGGCCCTAGTAACGGTGTCAGCCGCTCCTTGCTTTTCTCCTCCACTGAACAAAGCTGAGCTTCAATCTTCAGGCTTTCGGCCTACATAACACATGAAACTGCATTTGGCCTACTAGTTTGGTTGGGCCCTAGTAACGGTGTATGCCGCTCCTTGCTTTTCTCCTCCATTGAACAAAGCTGAGCTTCAATCTTCAGGCTTTCGGCCTATAGGACATTTTAAACTGCATTTGGCCTACTAGCTTGGTTGGGCCCTAGCAACGGTGTCTGCCGCTCCTTGCTTGTCTCCTCCACTGAATATAGCTGAGCTTCAATTTTCAGGCTTTTGGCCTATATCAGATATTAACCTGCATTTGGCCTACTTGTTTGGTTGTGCCTACTAACGGTGTCTGCCGCTGCTTGGTTTTCTCCTCCAATGAACAAAGCAGTGCCGCCTGTTTACTCCTGTTACCAATTTTGAACTGCATTTAGCCTACTTTATTCTTTGAGACTATATCTGTGTTTCCTCCTCATCCTGCCCATTGCCCAGCCACTGCTAGATGAGTCTGCTGGTACATTGACCCAGACCACTACATTCCCCTTTCACTCTACACAGCCAGAATCTGACCCTGCTGAAAGTCAGGTTCACCTTCCCGCATACTATACCACCTTACACGGGGACAAAGAGGAAGGTGCAGATGAAAGTGCAGGTTCCTTCATCAGGTGGGGGAGCATACTCATTGGCGACGTCACTGGCACAAGGCCCCTCATAGTACGCAAAAGTGTCTCTGCCGGTGGGAGGCCCCCCTGCCGTCAAACACACCGCCGTAATTTGAGGGGCCCTGTGCCAGTGCCAATGCGAACAAGTGGGCCCCCCCTGCTTGCTCGGGATCACAGCACTTGCAAAGTTTTAATACTTACCTCTCCCGGCTCCACCGCCATGACGTAGTCCGCGTTTCCTGGGCCCACAAAAAACTTGAGCCAGCCCTACCCCCCTCCCCACAACTTTAGCCAAATGACCCCCAATTTTCAATGTCTAACTATTATTATAAGGTAAATTAAGATTCACAAGCTTAAGTGACAAGAATTGATGTTTTTGACATTAAAATGGGCACTGTTGGTGTTTTCCTGTCCTCCACTTACTGCCGACTTTGATTCCCCATTGACTTACATTGGGTTTCGTGTTTCGGTCGATCCCCGACTTTTCGCGATAATCGGCCGATTTCACTCTACCCGACTTTTAACAAAGTCGGGTTTCGCGAAACCCGACTCGATCCTAAAAAAGTAAAAGTCGCTCAACCCTAGTCCCCACGCATTGGAACTCTATACTTCAGATGTTGTAAAGGATTTGTGAGCAGACTCCACACATAAGACCTCAGGAGTGGACATGGATGTCAGACATATGTAACATCCTCAAAATCTTTGAGGACTGCATCAAGATAGTGAGCGGCGATGACGCCATAATTAGCATCACCATTCCACTTCTCTGCATTCTGAAAACCTCTCTGCTCACAATTATAGAGGATGCATTGCAGGCAGAGTACGAGGACATGGAGCAAGGAACCATACAGTGTGATTACTCTCAGCCCAGCCTCATGTCGTCCCAACGAGGATTAGTAGACAATGAGGAAGAGGAGGAGGAAAAACAGGAGCAATTTATATGCACTACAAATGGTACTACAAGCACAGCTGTCATACCGTCTGTTCAGCGTGGATGGCCTGAGGACAAGGAGGAGGAGGAGGACAGCAAAGTGTCACGGGAGTACTGGGTAGACTAAGGCTGGTTACCCGGGCCCCTGCAATATCCCTCAGGCTAGGGAAACCCTGTCTGACCCTTTCCCAGAAGTTACACTAAAGGTGTGCATGTCTGGGCCGCCAGGCCTGACCCTGTCTCCTGTTTCAGCCCTAAGCTGAAACCACTATCCGCCACCCAGTGAAGAAACCACACACCAATCCCCACAGAAAGCACAGACAGGGAAAACTGAAAAACACACCACGCCGCAGACACACAGGAATACACTATAATGTGCACAGGGCAAAACAAATACAAATATAGGAAGGAGGAATATGACAAAGGATAATACACCACCAGATACAATATTCCTACAACATGACCACCACTCCAGACCGGAATCGCTAGGCACAAAGCACAAGCTATAATCGGCGATGCCCAAAGTCCAGCATGACTATTTAAAAGCCGTGGGTGTGACCCAGCCTCAACAAATTACCAGCTAGATTAACCCCCGAGCAAGCTGGATTAAGTCTAGCCGATGCCACTGAGCGTGTAGTGGACGTATGTGGAATTACCGCTGTCTGTCGGACGCCCTAGTGTGAACATCGTCCGACATGACACAAAGTCAGTCGTCCTGTTGGTGAGGACATGGAAGTCTTGCCTGTTAGCAGTCTGGCATGCATGGCTGACTTTATGTTGCTCTGTGTTTCCCGTGACCCTCGCATTATTAAATACTCATTACTGGTTGGTGACACTTCTAGACCCACACTACAAGGAGAACTTTCAATCTCTTCTTCCAGAGGCAGACAGGTGTACTAAAATGTTGCGGTATCAGAGAGCCCTTGTAGCAGAATTACTAAAAAAACTCCCATCTGAGAACACTGGCAGCAGACGTCAGAATTTGTTGTACAACCAAAGAGCCCAAGCGAGATAGACAGAAGTATAATCCAGCTCAGGCAGGGAAACAATGGCAAAGATGTGGGACAGTTTTCTCAGACCCTCCCATCACAAGAAGTGCAATGTTTGGGAAGATGCTGAGGGAGTACCTTTCTGATCGTACAAACGTCCTCCGTGATTCATCTGTGCCTTTTAATTAATTGGTATCCAAGCTGGACAGATGGCATGAACTTGCTCTCTACTCCTTGGAGGTCCTGGCCTGCCCTGCTGCTAGCGTTCTGTCAGAGTGGGTTTTTAGTGCCGCTGGTGGAATTATAACAGATAAGCGCATCTGCCTGTCAACTGAAAAACCTGACAGGCTGACTCTATACTTTATGTATGGGCATTACAAGGCTAGGAGAACCGCTCTTTTAAATTGGGCCTAGTTTTTAATGAGGCCTTTCTCAACATCTCATCATTCTCCGCCACTAGATCACCAGGGTTAATGTGTTCCATGCTGCTACAGCCAGTCCAATTTTTGGCAAGGGTGTCTATCATGCCCATAAAATATTTTTAAGAAATGTACCCCCATGGGGAAATGTTTCCTAGCTGGCCAATTCACTTTGTGTATGGGCATTACAAGTCTAGGAGGACAGTTCCTTTAAATTGGGCCTAGTTTTTAATGAGGCCTTCCTCAACCTCTCATCATTCTCCGCCACTACATCACCAGGGTTAATGTGTTCCATGCTGCTACAGCCAGTCCAATTTTTGGCAAGGGTGTCTATCATTGCCCATAAAATATTTTTTTTAAATGTACCCCCCATGGGGAAATGTTTGTCGGCCCATGCACTATTTGTATGGGCATTACAAGTCTATGAGACCCGCTCCTTTAAATTGGGCCTAGTTTTTAATAAGGCCTTACTAAACGTTTCCTCATTCTCCACCATTAGATCACCAGGGTTAACGTGTTCCGTGCTGCTTCACCCAGTCAAATTGACTTGGTAGCAGGGCAGGCCTTGCAGTCAAAACATAAGAAAACAGTATGGGATTACAAAATGACTAATGTGAAGTGTATTTTCCTGTGGCCACCCAGTACCTGGGTTCAAAGGCTTATTGGAGTGCATATGACTTGGTATCAGGGTAGGCCTTGCTGTTAATACATAAGAAAACAGTATGGCAGGACCAAACGAATAATGTGAAGTGGGTTTTCCTGTGGCCATCCAGTACCTGGGTTCAGAGGCTTATTGGCGTGCTTATTTTTTGGTAACAGGGCAGGCCTTGCTGTTAATACATAAGAAAACAGTACGGCAGGACCAAATGAATAATGTGAAGTGGGTTTTCCTGTGGCCATCCAGTACCTGGGTTCAAAGGATTCTTGGAGTGCATATGACTTGATAGCAGGGCACGCCTTGCATTCAATGCAACATTTTTTCAGGAAGCCCTCCTGTACCTCTGGTGAAAGGGGTATCGGGGTGCGTCATAATTATTGGTAGCCAATCCACTCACTGCATAGGCAATAACAGAATAGGAGACCACAGTTTAATAATGGCCCTTTAAGTGGTTTGCTTGCTGGGGTATGTAGAGGAGATAAAAGTGGATAACAATTTGAAGATAGCAATTGCTAGATTACTATACATAGCAAGGTCATAGCAAGGAATCCACCTTCGAGAGGAGAATACATTAAATATCTGAAGCATGTTATCACCCTGGAAAAGGGAGCTTGCCAGAAAAGAGGGAAAATGGAGCTGTATTACAAACTGGGGACGCCTTGGATGGAATTGGGTTAGGAGATGGATAAGTGAAGAATGGCATGGGAGGTACTTTTCCTTTTTTCCAGTGGGGATGACTGTCTACATGGATACAGCAGGAGACATCAAATAATACAAACGTATATACCGGTATAGGATATGTTAAGGGAAGAGCGTGAGCTGTCTAAATGGGAAGGAGGGGGCGTTGGTAATGCTGGAGGTTGTTGCTGGGAAAATTCAAAAATGCCTGTATTGTTGAAAAATGTTTATTGTGATATTATACTTAATAAAAACCTATTTGAGTTTAAAAAAAGAATGTTAATGCCACCTGATGCCCCTCTAAAATAGGCTTTTTGACTTTGAGTGCACCCTTCATAAATTTAACAGGATGAGTCTCTTTATGTGTCACACAACACATGGCCAGCTAGGGTTGTTAAATGTTACAATGACATTTCCCAGTGAATGCATTTGTATTGGTTGAAAGCAATGTTAAAGTTGAAAAACGCTTCAAAAATGCTGCGTGTAAACATAGCCCAAGTGGTGGAGGAACATTTTGGTCTGGGTTTAATTATTTTGCCTTATATACAAGTCATTAGCCTGGAAAGGATGTACCTTAACATATATTTCCCAACAAAATCAATTTTCGTTTCGTTTTTTTTATGTTTTTTGGACACTTGTAAAAATGGCGTGAAACTCTGACAACATTGCTTACAGCTGTGACCTTGGAGTCATTTGATCAGTGTTTCCATCATTTTCAGACTATTTTAGACCTTAAAATGACCCCCGGGGGATCGCGGTAAAAATACTCGGGTCTCCCATAGACTTACATTGGGCTCGTTGTTCGGGTCGAGTACCCGAGTATACCAATCTGCTCGACCCAAGCAACGAGCACCCGAGCATTTTAGTGCTCGCCCATCACTACTCATCACTAATTAATATTATTGTCAGCCATTCTTTTTAAGGTATATTTTCAGTCAGGTTACCCTGGAAAAGATGTCAAATGCACATACCCTAAAACTGCAAATGACAGATATGCCAAGTCTATTATTTAATCATTGCTTGATTTCTCTATCTAGATTCTCTACATGGTAATAATTTGATAAAATTCACCAAAAATATGTGTTGTCATTTACAAAATAATTGTAAAAGCTATTAAATATTCAGCTAATGAAATGTAAATGCTGTTACTTGATTCTAATAATTTGATACAAATGAAACGTTAAATGATGACTTGTGTATTTATAGTTGGGAGCACTTGAAACATACTTGATGATATGCAAGGATGGTTTTTCCAAAACTCAATTTCAACATCCCCAGAAAAAAGTAGGTCTTTTACTTTGCATAGCTTATTCAAGTAACGTCATGGGATCTAATTTATCAAGTTGGGCTTAAGCCAAAACCAAGAGATGCAAAATCTGCACAGGCACGCATTCTTCTAATTAAATATTATTCTTTTATAATATACACTCACCGGCCACTTTATTAGGTACACCATGCTAGTAACGGGTTGGACCCCCTTTTGCCTTCAGAACTGCCTCAATTCTTCGTGGCATAGATTCAACAAGGTGCTGGAAGCATTCCTCAGAGATTTTGGTCCATATTGACATGATGGCATCACACAGTTGCCGCAGATTTGTCGGCTGCACATCCCAAAGATGCTCCATACAAGGCAGGATGGATCCATGCTTTCATGTTGTTTACGCCAAATTCTGACCCTACCATCCGAATGTCGCAGCAGAAATCGAGACTAATCAGACCAAGCAACGTTTTTCCAATCTTCTACTGTCCAATTTCGATGAGCTTGTACAAATTGTAGCCTCAGTTTCCTGTTCTTAGCTGAAAGGAGTGGTACCCGGTGTGGTCTTCTGCTGCTGTAGCCCATCTGCCTCAAAGTTCGACGCACTGTGCGTTCAGAGATGCTCTTAGGCCTACCTTGGTTGTAACGGGTGGCGATTTGAGTCACTGTTGCCTTTCTATCAGCTCGAACCAGTCTGCCCATTCTCCTCTGACCTCTGGCATCAACAAGGCATTTCCGCCCACAGAACTGCCGCTCACTGGATTTTTTTTCTTTTTCGGACCATTCTCTGTAAACCCTAGAGATGGTTGTGCGTGAAAATCCCAGTAGATCAGCAGTTTCTGAAATACTCAGACCAGCCCTTCTGGCACCAACAACCATGCCACGTTCAAAGGCACTCAAATCACCTTTCTTCCCCATACTAATGCTCGGTTTGAACTGCAGGAGATTGTCTTGACCATGTCTACATGCCTAAATGCACTGAGTTGCCGCCATGTGATTGGCTGATTAGAAATTAAGTGTTAACAAGAAGTTGGACAGGTGTACCTAATAAAGTGGCCGGTGAGTGTATAATATCATAAGAGTTCTCAGAGATTATGTGGTAGCTCGCTATTTATTTTAATAGGCATAATAGCTTATTTTTTATTGCCACCAATAGTACAGAATTTTGGTTTTAGGTGGAAAGATAATAAAGGAAAATCAAAGTAGTTTCCTGAAATTATAATATACCATTCCATTGATGGAAATGGAGGAAATATGAAAATATTTTAATGAATATGTTATGCTTTTTGAGTATTTTTATGTGTTACCATCTGTTAGGTGTCAAGTTCCCGCCACTGCACAGCGGGAATCTCGAAACCACCTCCACTGCAATCTCCCATTCTTCTCCAGCCGCAGTGGAGCCTGCTCAGCAGAGACATCGGTCCCAGCATCAGTCCCAGCATCCGGCTCAGGCAGATACTGTGTGCTTGGACATCATCAACTGAGGAATCATGAAAGACTGAAGCACACACACAGAAAAATTAAATTTTTAGCCATTGAACTACAGCCACTGTACAAAGCAGCAGACTGGGGGGCAGATTTACTAATCCAGTCCTAAACATAGAAAGTACAAATTTAGACAAAGCAGTCTACCAATGCTCCAAATTTATCACAGTGGTGCATGCTAGATGATAAATCTGGAATGTTTTCCTAATTATACACAGCTTCTGTTCACTCACTTTTCACCATATTTTGATGTGTATTTTTTTGCACAGTAAGGGCAAGTGCAGATGAGCAGTGTGATCCATCAAAACATTAGATCACACTCAGAACAATGTTGGTCTTTAGGGCCTTGCACAGGAATAATTTTTCCTTGGGCAGAGACTTCCAGGGAAAAAATTGCTGCATGACCCAGTTTGACCCAATATTCAGATGGCATTTGGCCATGCAAGTCAATGAGTTCATTGAAAACTTTAGACTGCACTCGGATACAGTCCAATTTCCGCAGCCTCACAGAATGGAGAAGATGGAGAATTTATTCTCTCCATCTTCTAATCCATGAGAATCGGGGTACACTGTGCTCACACTCTGATCAAACTCTGTTCAAACTCGGATCAAGACACACAATTTTCATGTAAAGCTAAAATGGTATTGTAAATATATCATGAGTTTTATTTGCAATTTCCTGCTGTCCATCCCTTTTAGGTACTACTGTATTTGACTGACAGCAGCATTTTAGTTGTTACAGCAGATCCATGATGGTATGTTAGCCTTGCCCATCAGCACTTACCCCAAGAGTGAAGATTGGAAGGTGTTATTGCATTGATAGGCCTACTAAAAGTGGGCTTCACAGGAGACTGTGAAATTGACAATATAACGCAATACTAAAGTATAGCCCTGTACTATACAAGTTATCAAAAAGTTGCAGCTTCAAGTACTCTAAGAGAGGCTAAATATAATAATAATAATAATAATAATAATAATAATAATTTTTATTTATATAGCGCCAACATATTCCGCAGCACTTTACAATTAAGCGGGGACATGTACAAACAATAAATTCGGTACGAGTTAAGACTGTTTAAACAGTGACATTAGGAGTGAGGTCCCTGCTCGCAAGCTTACAATCTACTAGGAAATGGGGGGACACAATAGGGGAAAAGTGCTTGTTATTTCAGGTCTGGCAATTATAATAAATAGGAATTTTCATACAAAGCTGCATGATCCGGTCATCAGCCCGTGTGTTTAAGTGCAATAGTCAAGTATCAAGTGCAGTTATCATGTGTATGGAGGGTGTGGAGACAGATGAATAGTAGGGTGTAGATTCAGAGTAATATTTGGAAGGAGGGAACAGGGCAAAGTTAGTTTACTGAGTAGTTGATGTGGTAGGCTTGTTTGAAGAGATGGGTTTTCAAAGCGCGCTTGAATAGGTCGGGGCTAGGTATCAGTCTGATCATCTGGGGAAGTGCATTCCAGAGAGCTGGCGCAGCATGAGAAAAGTCTTGGAGACGGAGGTGTGAGGTTCGGATTACAGGGGATGTTAGTCTTAGGTCGTTTGTAGAACGGAGGGCACTTGTAGGGCGATAGACAGAGATGAGAGAGGAGATATAAGGCGGTGCAGAACTGTGGAGAGCTTTGTGGGTGAGAGAGATGAGTTTGTACTGGACCCTGTAGCGAATGGGTAGCCAGTGTAATGACTGGCACAAGATGGAGGCCTCAGTGAAGCGGCTGGACAGAAATATGACTCTGGCTGCAGCATTCAAGATGGATTGGAGAGGAGAAAGTTTGGTAAGAGGAGACCGATCAGAAGAGAGTTGCAGTAGTCCAGACGGGAATGAATAAGAGTGACAGTAAGAGTCTTAGCAGTTTCAATGGTGAGAAAAGGTCGGATTCTGGAGATGTTTTTAAGATGCAGGTGACAAGAGTGAGTGAGTGATCGGATATAGGGAGTAAGGGAAAGTTTGGTGTCGAATATGACCCCAAGACAGTGGGCATGCTGCTTGGGAGTTATGGTTCAACCCTCCAGGGTAATTTCGATGTTGGGTAGAGTGAGGTTAGTAGAAGTAAATATGTGAAAAAAAAATTAAAGTTCAATTCATCCCATTTTTACATTCCAAAAATGTTTATAAAAAAATAATTAAAAGTAAGCATATTTGGTGTTGTCATATAGAAGAAAGTCCGAACTTTGAAAATATAAAATAATTTAACCCATAGAGTAAATGGGTAATGCAACTGCGAGAATTGAAAAACTAGTATCTTCCAGCAAAAATGCACAAATAAAACCTACAGCTCACACAACTAAAAAAGCATTTCCTCATTCAATACCATAAAAAATAAAAGACTTATGGGTCATAGGAAATGGCGACACAAACTCTATTTTTATCTAAGCACTTCATTTTATTCAAATAATATAGTATAAAAGAACTTTTAAAATGTGATATCTTTTTAATCATACTGACCTGTAGAATTCTGATTTGTGGTCATTTTTACCACATTGTGATTTACATAGTAAACAAAATCTAAAATAGAGATTTCCTATTTTTTCCGCATTTTACCCCACTTAGAATTTTTTTTGTCCATTTTGTATTACATTATATGATAAAGTGAATGGTATAATTAAAAACTACAGTTCATCCTGCAATAAAAAGAATCCCTTGCAAAGCTTTATCGATGAAAGGAATACGCAAAGCTGTTTGAAGAAGGGGATGAAAAAATAAAAATGTAGAAGTGAAAATTGGCAGCGACAAGAAGGGGGTCATTTTTAAAGTGTGAAAATTTGTACACATTTCTGATGTGCTAAATATGCTCATTTAACTGTAAGTGCGATTACTGTAAAGTAGAATAGTGTATTCTAGGTTTAAAAGAAGCCAATAAGTTATGGTATATATGAAGAACATTCACAAACTAGGGGCTACTGACTGCATGGCACATAAAAAAATATCTATCTTCAATTACATCACTCACTATAAACTGCCTCTGGAAGTGACATAAGCACAAGGATAATGAATTGAACGCTTATGAAATGGGCTTCCACTGAACAGCAGCACACAATCCTAAGACTACCATGAAATATGACAAGAGAGGGCTGGAGTGATGTAAAACCTGCCAACACTTAAAGAAGTACTCCCATCAAAATTGTTATCCTCCTAATATATTGCAATCATCATATTATATGGAACTGCATACCTACAATTGCTCATTTTGCCTCTCTACCTAGTTAATTCTTCTCTTTTCCATAAGGTCTATGGCATCACGTGGTTAAAAACTGACAAGCTGAATCCTTCTGAGCTCTACTTGGAAACAGGAGGTCAATTGTCCCTGTATGAGTCAAAAGCCAATGCAAAACTTACTGGCAGGGGGGAAGGGGTTGCAGATGGGTCAGGACTGAAAGACCAGAATGATAAATGCAGAGGCAAGAGAGTTCCTGTTTCTACATAGAGCCACGAAAAGATAATAATTAGTTGGGTGTAATATGGTGCAGGGTGGGTGAGATACTAGTGCTAAAGCTACGTGAAAATGGGGCTCATGGCTGGGTGAGCTGACTTTTGGTGTGATGGTGATTCACCCTTGCAGACTTCAAGGTGCTGTGATATTCAACCAGCCAGGACTAGATGTTACAGAGTTACAGTTGGGAAAAAAAGTATTTAGTCAGCCACCAATTGTGCAAGTTCTCCCACTAAAAAAAGATGAGAGAGACCTGTAATTGACATCATAGGTAGACCACAACTATGAGAGTCAAAATTGAGAAAACAAATCCAGAAAATCACCTTGTCTGATTTGGCAAGATTTATTTTTCAAATTATGGTAGAAAATAAGTATTTGGTGACCTAAAAACAGGAAACATTTCTGTCTCTCACAGACCTGTAACTTTTTCTTTAAGAGGCTCCTCTATCATCCACTTATTAAATGTAGTAATGGCATCTGTTTGAACTTGTTATCAGTATAAAAGACACCTCTCCACAACCTCAAACAGTCACACGCCAAACTCCACTATGGTGAAGGACAAAGAGCTGTCAAAGGACACCAGAAACAAAATTGTAGCCGTACACCAGGCTGGGAAGACTGAGTCTGCAATAGGCAAACAGCTTGGTGTGATGAAATCAACTGTGGCAGCAATAATAAGAAAATGGAAGACATAAAATTTTGAGTCTCATAGTTCTGGTCTACCTATGATATCATTTACAGGCCTCTCTCATCTTTTTAAAATAAGTAAAGGATCTGGCACTCAAAAAATAAGCAGCAATAATGAATGTATTCGTGATTCAACAATCCCAAAAAAAAGTGTTATGTTTCGGTCTTTTCTTAGACCTTCTTCACACTCAGAAAAATAATAAACAGAAAAGCATAATACAATCAGTTTGATCTATGCATGAAAAAATCATACATAGAACATGATACATCAAATTACCAAAACTGGAACATGATACATCCACTGGACAAAAATAGATAAACTGATGGCAACGCTTTAAAAAGAAAAATACTACATATAAATTTAATGGAAATAGATATAATCATATTAGCAAGGCTCACATTCCAACTAACTAACATTAACCCCTTCATGACCGTGGGATTTTCCGTTTTTCCATATTCGTTTTTCACTCCCCTCCTTCCCAGAGCCATAACTTTGTTATTTTTCCATCAATTTGGCCATGTGAGGGCTTATTTTTTGCGGGACGAGTTGTACTTTTGAACGACATCATTGATTTTATCATGTCGTGTACTAGAAAACGGGAAAAAAATTCCAAGTGCAGTGAAATTGCAAAAAAAGTGCAATCCCACACTTGTTTTTTGCTTGGCTTTTTTGCTAGGTTCACTAAATGCTAAAACTGACCTGCCATTATGATTCTCCAGGTCATTATGAGTTCACAGACACCTAACATTACTAGGTTATTTTTTACCTAAGTGGTGAAAAAAAATTCCAAACTTTTGCTTAAAAAAAAAAAAATTGCGCCATTTTCCGATACTCGTAGCGTCTCCATTTTTCATGATCTGGGGTCGGTTGAGGGCTTATTTTTTGCATGCCGAGCTGGCGTTTTTAATGATACCATTTTGGTGCAGATACATTCTTTTGATCGCCCTTTATTGCATTTTAATGCAATGTCACGGCGACCAAAAAAACTTAATTCTGGCGTTTCGGATTTTTTTCTCATTACGCCGTTTAGCGATCAGGTTAATGCTTTTTGTTATTGATAGATTGGGCGATTCTGAACGCGGCGATACCAAATATGTGTAGGTTTGATTTTTTTTATTGATTTATTTTGATTGGGTTGAAAGCGGGGTGATTTAAACTTTTATGTTTTTTTATTTTTTTCACATTTTTTTAACTTTTTTTTTACTTTTGCCATGTTTCAATAGCCTCCATGGGAGGCTAGAAGCAGGCACAACTCGATCACCTCTGCTACATAACAGCGATCATCAGATCGCTGCTATGCAGCAGAAAATCAGGTGTGCTGTGAGCGCAGCCCACAGGGTGGCGCTCACAGCTACCGGCGATCAGTAACCATAGAGTTCTCAAGGACCTCTATGGTTACAATACTGAAGCATCGCCGACCCCCGATTATGTGACGGGGGTCGGCGATGACGTCATTTCCGGCCGCCCGGCAGGATGCGGTAGTTAAATGCCGCTGTCTGCGTTTGACTAGTTAATAGCGGTGGGTGAATCGCGATTTCACCCGCCGCTATTGTGGGCACATGTCTGCTGTTCAAAACAGCTGACATGTCCCGGCTTTGATGCGGGCTCACCGCGGCACCCTGCATCAAAGCAGGGGACCTGACGTCGGACGTACTATCCCGTCCGACGTCAGGAAGGGGTTAATATGCATTCCTTATTTAAGTTAATAATATTGAGGCCACAATATATCCATTTTACTATAGGAATGGCTTAATGTTACATTATAATTGATATCGCCTTATACTTGATGATATTGTATTATAATTGATGAAGTGGCTTGCTAATATGATTATATGTATTTCAATTAATTTTATATCTAGTATTTTTCTTATTAAAGTGTTGCCACCACTTTATCTATTTTTGTCCAGTGCACGTATCATGTTCCATTTTTGTTCATTTGATGTATCATGTTCTATGTATGATTTTTTCATGCATGGATCAAACTGACTGTATTATGCTTTGCTGTTTATTATTTGTCCGAGTCTGAAGAAGGTCTAAGAAAAGACCGAAACGTAACACATATTTTTGGGATTGTTGAATAACGAATAAATTAATTATTGCTGCTTATTTTTTGAGTGCCAGATCCTTTACTTATTTTGATGTAGGGGTTGGTAACCTTTATCTGAGCACCCAATATTGATTAGGAGTGATGTGTCATATAATTTAATCTCTCATCTTATTAAGTGGGAGAACTTGCACAATTGGTGGCTGACTAAATTCTTTTTTCCCCCACTGTAAAAAAGCGAGACCAAAGTTCAGAACTAAACATATTTTTACTTATAGAGTAACTTCTTGAGCAGGGGGACCTTGCGGGCACTGTATATTTTTAAAGCTTTATGGCATAATACTTTACCAATCGTTTTCTTGGTGACTGTGGTCCCAGCTGCCTTGAGATCATTTACAAGTTCCCTGTGTAGTTTTAGGATGATCTCTTTCCTTCCTCATGATCAAGAATACCCAACGAGTTGAGATTTTGCATGGTGCCCCAGATCGATGTCGAATGACAGTCATTTTGTATTTCTTCCATTTTTGTACTATTGCACCAACAGTTGTCTCCTTCTCAACCAGTGTCTTACTTATGGTTTTGTAGCCCATTCCAGCTTTGTGCAGGTCTATGATCTTGTCCCTGACATCCTTTTAAAGCTCTTTGGTCTTGCCCATGTTGTAGAGTTTAGAGTCTGACTTACTGAGTCTGTGGACAGGAGTCTTTTATAAAGGTGACTCTGTAAGACAGCTGTCTTTAATGCAGGTAACGAGTTGATAAGGAGCGCCTAACTGGTTTGTAGGAGCCAACACTTTTAATGGTTGGTAGGGGATCAAATACATATTTCTCACTGCAAAATGAAAATACATTTATATAATTTATACAATGTGATTATCTGGATATTATTTTTGATATTCTATTTCATAATGTTAAAATTAACCTACCCTTAAAATTATGGACTGTTCATGTCTTTTTCAGTGTGCAAACTTACAAAATCAGCAAGGGATCAAACACTTATTCCCCCACTGTATATATAACGATTTTTGAGACTTCATAGCACAATTTTTTTATTTGTATTTACAGCTATTTAGTTTGTCTATTTATTTATTAACATATGCTCAGCTTTGTGCTGTACTAAAATCACTTATAGATAGGTTAGTAGAGGGAGGAAACATGAGAATTTCAGTTTTGTAGAGATACTGTTTCTGATAGAGGGAGGACATGGTGTTAAGAGACAGCAGATAGAAAATCCCTGGTATATTAAGGTGGGGGTGATGTCAGTAGATGATGTGTATAATTGTGTGTCATCAGCATATAGATGGTACTGTAAACCAAATCTGTTCATGGTTTGTCTAATAGGGGCAGTGTATAGAAAGAAGAGGAGGGGAAGAAGAGCCAGCAAATAGTACATTGAAGAGATAGAGGTAGGAGCAGAACCAAGATAGAGCAGTTTGTTTGAGGCCAAGAGAGCAGAACATAATGAGGAGAAGCTGGTGATCAAGAGTTTCAAATCCAACAGATATCCTGGAGAAAGGAAAAGTGATTAGATTAGATTTAGATGTCAATAGATCATTAGAGACTTTAGTGAGGGCGGAATCAGATTTTAAAGGGTTAGGGTACCGTCACACAGTGCAATTTTGATCGCTACGACGGCACGATCCGTGACGTCGCAGCGATCGTATGATTATCGCTCCAGCGTCGTAGACTGCGGTCACACGTTGCAATCACGGCGCTGGAGCGATGCCGAAGTCCCCGGGTAACCAGGGTAAACATCGGGTTACTAAGTGCAGGGCCGCGCTTAGTAACCCGATGTTTACCGTGGTTACCAGCGTAAAAGTAAAAAAAAACAAACCGTACATGCTCACCATCTGATGTCCGTCCGGTCCCTTGCCGTCCGCTTCCTGCTCTGACAGATCCGGCCGTACAGTGAGAGCAGAGTGCAGCGGTGACGTCACCGCTGTGATCTGCTCTCACTTTCCGGCCGGCAGACAGTCAGAGCGGGAAGCGGACGGCAAGGGACCGGACGGACATCAGATGGTGAGCATGTACTGTTTGTTTTTTTTTACTTTTACGCTGGTAACCACGGTAAACATCGGGTTACTAAGCGCGGCCCTGCGCTTAGTTACCCGATGTTTACCCTGGTTACCAGCGAACGCATCGCTGGATCGCTGTCACACACAACGATCCAGCGATGTCAGCGGGTGATCAAGCGATGAAAGAAAGTTCCAAACGATCTGCTACGACGTACGATTCTCAGCAGGATCCCTGATCGCTGCTGCGTGTCAGACACTGCGATATCGTAACAATATCGCTAGAACGTCACGAATCGTACCGTCGTAGCGATCAAAATTGCACTGTGTGACGGTACCCTTAAGAAGAGAGTGACCTGAGAGATAGTGGATTAAAAGAGAGTGGGCCAAGCATTCCAAGAGTTTAGAGATGAAGGTGAGATTAGAAACAGGTCTGTAGTTAGTAGCACAGTTTTGTTCAATGGACCAAATTGTTTTTATATTAAAGGGGTCAGCATGTTTGAATGAGGAGGAAAGATATTGGAAGAAAGAGAGAGGTTAAATAATTAAGTCAGTTGGGTAGTGTCTGCTGGATAAAGGGACTGAAAGAGATGGGAGTAACTGGTGTAGATTTTAGGGTGATAAGAAGCAAGTAGTCTGCTAACTTCTTCTTTTGTGACCGGTTCAAAGGTGGTAAGTGAACTTGAGGTGTGGGAGGGAAGGGGTTCAGAGCTATGAGGGGAAAAATGTCCTGGTTTATTTTTATCTTGGAAAACAGTAACCAGATCATTAGCTTGATGATAGGGACCTGTACTTTAGGGCTCATGAGGGAGTAGGAAGTTTGGAAGTGTCATCAGATGATCAGACGAGCGGTGGATACCGCATCTCTTTGGCACACATTAACCCCTGACCACCACTGGAGCTCATTACTCCAATCCTGTGTATACAATTTTACACCATATTCTTTCTGCAACAAGCAGTCGGACTGATGAAGGTCTAGATAAGACCGAAGCGTTGACAGACTGCAAAAATAATAAAAAATCCTTTTGCAATGACATACTAAGTTGAGCGCCAAGATCTTTATTATGAGTTCACAGGCACCAAACATGTCTAGATTCTTTTTTAAGTTTGTAAAAAAACAAAATGTTGCAATTTTCCGACACCCGTAGTGTCTCCATTTTTTTGGGATCTGGGGCCCGGGTGAGGGTTTATTTTTTTGTGCACTGATCAGACCACAGGGGTCTCCTGCTGACCCCGGGTTGTCATGTCAACCGATCGGTGACCCACGATCATGTGACATGGGCGCACATGGAAGGAGGTAATGACGCGCTTCCTGCGCGTGCATGTTAATTGCCGCTGTCAGAGATTGACAGTGGCATCTAACATGTTAACAGCTGCGGGTAGATCGCAATTCTACCCATGGCTGTTAGGGGCATGTTAGCTGATCACATCAGCTGTCATGTGCTGGAAAAGGTGCGGGATCATCGCCGGAGCCTGCACCAAACAGGGGGAGGCGTCCAATAACAGACACTGCCCATCATTGGACGTTAAGGGGTTAAATGGTTAAGTTCTTAAGCACATGCATGGAAATAAATTTGTAGCAATGACTGCAGTATTTTGTAATGTATACACTTTTTAATTTGTACTATTAGAATAGTTATGCCAAAAATTACTGGTTTATGTTTTTCTTTAACAGATATTTTGGTTTTAAATTTTTCCCACACTTAGAAAACATCCATAGCCCTAAACTACTAGTTAGGCACATGCATGCAATTTTTGCCTGCAAGCAGCAGTATTGTTTCATGTATACTTGCTAAATTTGTTTATATATAGTTAAAATGTGTCTGGGAGTGTGCATATCACATACTTGCTGTCACATGACAGCCCACTCCCACTACCGGAAAACCCTCACAGCGCTCAGTGTGCACGATGTGAGGATTCACAAGTCTGCAGTCACATAGAGTTAGAAAGGTTAGGACCGTCGCGTTGGGCACACCATAGCATAGTGGGATGTCTTTCATACTTTTTTGATCAAAATAGCATTAACTATCAACCCTATGTTATTTACATGTACCATTAATATTTACTCATTTGCATATTGCAGGGTATATGGTCATTTTGTTTGTTTTTTTCCTTGTTTTTTTCTCTGAAATGGCCATAGTGTGAACCTGCTCTTCAACTTTGCACCTAGACCAGCTTATAGTCCTCTTCAAGTTTCTAGTTTTGTCGTATTTATTTGTACTCTGTGCAAACTTAGGGAATTGACCTCCTTTCTGACTTAACTATTCCATGTGCTTAGCTTCCCATAGATGGGTGTCTTATCCGGCGCACTATCTTGCGCTGCCCTTATTCACATTGATGTCATTTGACATATGGTAAGGTTTTAATGCTAGGCAGGTGATAATCATTCTATTGGATACACTGTGATGTGATGTGGTGGGGTTGGCTTTTTTATTTAAATAGCATTAACTAAGTACACTGTTACGTGTACCACTGCTATTCACTCACTTACTTGGCTCATTTTATTTGTTTTGTTATTTTCTTGGGGTTTGTTTATGAAATTGCCACAGTGTGAAGGTGCTCTTACACTTTGCACTCATACCAGATGGGTTCTGGTTTTAACAGCAGACTTGTAGCTTTAGACAGGACAATCCCTTTAACCTCTTCTCTGCATGTAATGTACACGTGTTTATATAGAAAGCATATTCCTTTAACTGATGAAATCAGATCTTGCTAAGTAACTAGCTATCACCTCCCTTTCGCAAAGTAATGGCAAAATGCTAATGATTTGTTATGGAAAGCCCTCATGCAGCTTAATTAATGAAAAATTAAAGTTATGAACCTCAAAAATTTCTACAAAACCAACTTTTTCAAAAAAGGTTTGTTGTTATTTTAAAAGACCCATAGCATCAAAACTTAGACAGTGAATACAAAAAGTATTCATACCCCTTTAAATTTTTCACTCTTTGCTTCATTGCAGGCATTTGGTAAATTCAAAATTTTTTTCACTAATGTACACTCTGCACCCCATCTTGACTGAAAAAAAATGTAGTAATTTTTGCAAACTAATTAGAAAAGAAAAATTGAAATATCACATGGTCATAAGTATTCAGATCCTTTGCTCAGTATTGAGTAGAAGCACCCTTTTCAGCTAGTACAGCCATGAGTCTTCTTGGAAATTATGCCACAAGTTTTTCACACCTGGATTTGGGGATCTTCTGCCATTCCTATTCCTCTTCTGCTATTCCTTGCAGATCCTCTCCAGTTCCGTCAGGTTGGATGGTGTACTTTGGTGGACAGCCATTTTCAGGTCTCTCCAGAGATGCTCAATTGGGTTCAGGTCAGGGTTCTGGCTGGGCCAGTCAAGAATTGTCACAGAGTTGTAGTGAAGCCACTCCTTTCTTATTTTAGCTGTGTGCTTAGGGTAATTGTCTTGTTGAAATGGGAACCTTCGGCCAAGTCTGAGGTCCAGAGCACTCTGGAAGAGATTTTCATCCAGGATATCTCTGTACTTGGCCGCATTCATATTTCCTTCAATGACAACCAGTCATCCTGTCCCTGCAGCTGAAAAACACCCCCATAGCATGATGCTGCCACCACCATGTTTCACTGTTGGGATTGTATTGGGCAGATGATGAGCAGTGCCTTGGTTTCTCCACACATACAACTGAGAATTATCACGAAAAAGGTCTATCTTCATCTCATCAGACAAGAAAATCTTATTTGTCATAGTCTCGGAGACCTTCATGGGTTTTTTTTAGCAAACTTTATGCAGGCTATCATATGTCTTGCACTGAGGGGAGGCTTCCGTAGGGCCACTCTGCCATAAATACCCAACTGGTGGAGGGCTGCAGTGATAGTTGACTTAGTTGAATCTTTATCCCATCTCCCTACTGCATCTCTGGAACTCAGCCACAGTTATGTTGAGGTTCCTCTTTACTTCTCTCTCCAAGGCTCTTCTCCCATGATTGCTCAGTTTGGCTGGATGGCCAGGTCTAGGAATACTTTTGGTGGTCCCAAACTTCTTGCATTTAAGGATTATGGAGGCCACTGTGCTCTTAGGAACCTTGAGTCCAGCAAAATTTCTGTTGTAACCTTGGCCAGATCTGTGTCTTGCTACAACTCTGTCTCTGAGCTCCTTGGCCAGTACCTTTGATGTCACGATTCTCATTTGGGCTGACATGCACTGTGAGCTGTGAGGTCTTATATAGACAGGTATGTGCCTTTCCAAATCAAGTCCTATCCGTTTATTTAAACACAGCTGGACTTCAATGAAGGAGTAGAACCATCTCAAGGAGGATCACAAGGCAATGGTCAGCATGTGACTTATATAAATATGAGCGTCTGAGCAAAGGGTCCAAATACTTATGACCATGTGATATTTCAGTTTTCATTTTTTATTAAATTTGAAAAAATTACTACATTTCTGTTTTTTCAGTCAAGATGAGGTGCAGAGTGTACATTAATGAGAAGAAAAACCCTTTTTGAATTTACCAAATGGCTGCAATGAAACAGAGTGAAAAATGTAAAAGGGTATAAAATACTCTTCATACTCACTGTATAAATTTGGTATAGTTGGAATCGTGCTATTCTGCTAAATCAAATTAACAGGTCATTTCCTATCTCAAAGTTAAATGGAATAGAGTTGAGCAACTTTTACTTTTTTTGGATCGAGTCGGGTATCGCGAAACCCGTCGGGTCGGGTGAAATCGGCCGATTATTGCGAAAAGTCGTGGGCCGACTGAAACACGAAACCCAATGCAAGTCAATGGGGAATCAAAGTTGGCAGTGAGTGTAGAGGAAAACACCTACAGTGCCCATTTTAATGCCAAAAACATCACTTCTTATTACTTAAGCTTGTGAATCTTAATTTACTTTATAATAATAGTTAGGCATTGAAAACTGGGGGTCATTTGGCTAAAGTTGTGGGGGTAGGGCTGGCTCAAGATTTTCGTGGGCCCAGGAAATGTAGAATACGTCACGGCGGTGGAGCAGGGAGAGGTAAGTATTTAAACTTTGCAAGTGCTGTGATCCTGAGCAAGCAGGGGGGCCCACTCATTGGCACTGGCACAGGGCACCTCATAGTATGGCGGTGTGTTTGATGGTGAGTGGCACCTCCCACTATCAGAGACACTTTTGCGTACTATGAGGGGCCCTGTGCCAGTGACATCGCCAATGACTATGCCCCCCCACCTGATGAAGGAACCTGCACTTTCATCTGCACCTTCCTCTTTGTCTACGTGTAAGGTGGTATAGTATGCGGGAAGGGGAACCTGACTTTCAGCAGGGTCAGATTCTGGCTGTGTAGAGTGCAAGGGAAATGTAGTGGTCTGGGTCAATGTACCAGCAGACTCATCTAGCAGTAGCTGGGCAATGGGCAGGATGAGGAGGAAACACAGATATAGGCCCAAATAATAAAGTAGGCTAAATGCAGTTCAAATGTGGTAACAGGACTAAACAGGCGGCATTGCTTTGTTCAGAGGAGGAAAACTGTAATGAGTGGCAGACACAGTTAGTAGGCCCAAATAATAAAGTGGGCTAAATGTCTGCCAAAAAATTGTTCATAAATAAACAGGCGACATTGTTTTGCTCAGTGTCGGAAAATTGTAATGAGTAGCAGATTAAGTTAGTAGGCCCAAATAATAAAGTGGGCTAAATGTCTGCCAAAAAATTGTTCATTAATAAACAGGTGGCATAGCTAGGTACAGGGGTGGGCTCCTCTGCTGAGTAGCAGACAGTGGTAGTAGGCCATTGACGCGGGTTGGCAGCTTAAATATTGTGGCCATAATATTGACCAATACCTTGCATACATTGTTATGTTTTTGGTGCACTGTATATTTTTCCAGGGTGCGGCTGGGCCCTAGATGGCTCTGTACACTGTGGCCTCTGTTCACACAGGATGCATTATGGTGAGCCCGCTACATGGCGTCATTAATAGGCTTTGAGCCATATACTTTGCATTCCTGTGTGAACACGCCACATACAGACTATTTGTTTGCACAGGTGCACCAAGCAGCCAATTCCTGATTGTAGGGTGGCTGCCTTATCGGTATTATTGCACCTGTGTATTTGCCATCTTAACTTGGGTCCGCTGCACCTTGGTTAGTGCAATTGTTGGAGGCCTTAGACATGTAAGCATCTCTGCCTGTATACTTGTGTTTTTTAGTGGTAGTAAGCGCAAAGTATTAACTGTTCTAAATGGAGGCCAGGGCCCCTGTATATTTTAACTATCATCTATCATTTCAACAAATTTGTATTGGCAGTGCCATTGAAGTATTTAACAGCACAGACTACACAGTGGTGGAGCAGGGAGAGGTAAGTATTGCAAGTGGTAGAGCACTGTTCGAGCTGGGGGGAACACTCTCTCGTGGGTGGCGGTACTGGCACAGGGCCCCTCATATTACGACAGTGTGTCTGATGTTGGTTGTGCACCACCACCGTCAGAGACACTTCATTGTACTATGAGGGACCCTGTGCCAGTGCCATCACCCAAGAGTGGGCCCATGCACCTGTCCAGGCAAACGGCACTCGCACGGGAGCTTGCGCCTGGTGGTGACCATGGTCCTGTGGGGGGAGTCAGCCCATTTAGGGAGGTATAAAAATGGCCTATGGTGGACATTCAGCAGCTGCAAACGGAGGAATTGGAGAAGTCAGTAAGAGGAGGCCAAAAGCAAGACATTTTTCAGGCAAGCTACTTGTCAGCAAGGGAAGGTGTGGCAAAATAATTTAAAATCCATGATTGGTTCATTTTAATGAAGGTTAGATCATCAACATTTTGGGTAGCCAGACGTGTTCTTTTTTCAGTAATGAACCAGCAGCACTGAAGACTCTTTCTGATAGCACACTAGCAGCAGGGCAAGCGAGCTCCTGTAATGCACATTCTGCCAATTCAGGCCAGGTGTCTAGTTTAGATGCCCAGTAATCAAAGGGGACTGACCTGTGAGGGAGAACATCGATAAGGGAGGAAAAGTAGTTCATAACCATACTGGAGAAATGCTGTCTCCCGTCACTTTGAATCGAAGCAGCAGTACCTGTCGCGTCAGCGGTCATTGCGAAATCACTCCACAACCTGGTCATAAAACCCCTCTGTCCAACGCTACTTCGGATTTGAGCAACTCTAACACCTCTGCCATGTTGCCCCGTATGGCTCGTGTGAGAACCATCACCGCCGCTGTGTGCCTTGAATGCCTGAACCAAACGGTCTACAAGAGTTGCTTGTTTGGTAGCCAATATTTGCTCAAGGTTCTCATGTGGCATGATATTTTGTCATTTTCCTTTGTATCGTGGATCCAGGAGGCAGGCCAACCAGTAATCGTCATCGGTCATCATTTTGATAATGCAAGGGTCCCTTTTTAGGATACGCAAGGCATACTCAGCCACGTGGGCCAATGTTCCAGGTGTCAATTCACTGCTTGTGCTGGGTTGAGGAGCACTTTCTTGCAAATCAACATCACTTGTGTCCCACAAAAACCCTGTACCTGACCTTGCAACACCACCAGTTTCTATTGCCCCCTGAGAAGCATCCTCCTACCATAAATATTCATCCCCATCATCCTCTCCTCCTCCTCCTCTTTGTCCGCCACGTCGTCCAGGACAGTTCCCTGAGCAGACAATGGCTGACTGTCATCAAGGCATCCCTCCTCCTCGGCTGCAGACGCCTGCTCCTTAATGTGCGTCAAATTTTGCATCAGCAGACGCATTAGTGGGATGCTCATGCTTATGATGGCGTCATCTGCACTTAACAGCCGTGTGCATGCCTCAAAACACTGAAGGACTTGACAGAGGTCTTGTAGCTTCGACCACTGCACACCAGACAACTCCATGTCTGCCATCCAAGTGCCTGCCCGTGTATGTGTATCCTACCACAAATTAATTACAGCACGCCTCTGTTCGCACAGCCTCTGAACCATGTGCAGTGTGGAGTTCCACCTTGTTGCAACGTCGATTATTAGGCAGTGCTGGGGAAGATTCAGCGATCGCTGATGGTTCAGCATACGGCTGGAGTGTACGGGTGACCAGCGGATGTGCGAGCACAGTCTTCGCACCTTCAGGAGCAGGGCTGGTAATTCCGGATAATTTTGGAGGAAGCACTGCACCACCAGGTTCAAGGTGTGAGCCAGGCAAGGTATGTGTTTCAGTTCTGAAAGGGCTATGGCAGCCATAAAATTCCTTCCATTATCACTGACTACCTTGCCTGCCTCAAGATGTACACTGCCGAGCCATGACTGAGTTTGTTGCTGCAAATACTCGGCCAGTACTTCGGCGGTGTGTCTGTTGTCGCCAAAAAACTTAATTTGTAACACAGCCTGCTTACCGTTACCACTAGCTGTTCGATAGTGGGACACCTCGTGTGCAATACTGGCAGCCGCGGATGGAGTGGACATGCAACTGTGCTCTGTGGATGAGCTTTCGCTTCTGGAGGAGGAGGAGGATTGGTGGCGAACGCTTACAGCCAACTGTTTCCTAGACCGTGGGCTAGGCAGAACTGTCCCACTATGGCTGTCCCCTGTGGACCCTGCATCCACCACATTAACCCAGTGCGCCATGATGGACACGTATCATCCCTGGCCATGCCTACTGGTCCATGCATCTGTTCTGAGGTGCACCTTTCCACTGACTGATTGCCTCAGTGCATGGACAATGCGGTCTTTGACATGCTGGTGGAGGGCTGGGATGGCTTTTCTCGCAAAGAAGTGTCGACTGGGTAGGTCATAGCGTGGTACTGCGTAGGCCATCCGATCTTTGAAAGCTTTGCTTTCAACCAATCGGTAGGGCATCATCTCAAATGAGATTAGTATAGCAATGTGGGCGTTCAAACCCTGTGTACGTGGATGAGAGGATAAGTACTTTCTTTTCCTAATGAGAGTCTCTTGTAGGGTGAGCTGGACTGGAGAGCTGCATATGGTGGAACTAGCGATGGTGGTGGTGGACATGGCGGATTGAGAGAGGGTTGGTGATGGTATTCTTGATGTTGGCCTACATACAGTGTTTCCTACCAATAACCTTGTGATTCCCTGACTGCTTTGGCCTTGTGATGATACCTCCACATTTGCTGATGGTGGTGTCCTAACCGGTGGGCTTACAGTGAGGGAAGCAATGTAGCATTGCTGACTACCTTCATTCTGAGCAGGTGCACCAACGGTATGGGACGTTTGGTAGTTAGCCCAGACTTGCAAGTGCATGCTGGTTAAATGTCTAACCATGCACATTGTATTTAAATTTTGAAGATTCTTCCCTCTGCTAAAGGTCTTTGAGCATTTCTTACAGATAATTGTTGACTGATCATTCGGATCTTGGTTAAAAATTGCCACACTACACTCTTCCTACTATGGAATACCTTTTCAGGCATTGCACGCTGTGCTACTTTCACCGGATGGCCACGCTGTCCTAAAACTGTTTTTGTTTTTGACAAACGGTTTTGGCCTGATACGGGCCTGCCAGAAGACAACTGTTGCAATGTAGATGGCTGCTGCGGATCATCCTCCTCCGCTTCTGAGCTACTGGCAGCGACACCCTCTTCCCCCAATGGCTGCCAATCTGGGTCAACAACTGGGTCATCTATCACCTCCTCTTTAATGTCATGTGCACCTTCCTCTGTGTCACCATGTAAGGTGCTATAGCATTCGGGATGGGGCACCATAGTCTCATCAGGGTCAGATTCTGGCTCAGTACACTGCGAGGGCAATGTAGTGATCTGAGTCAATGGAACAGCATAATAATCTAGCTGTGGCTGTGCATCAGTGCACTCCATGTCCAATTCATCTTGTAATGGGCAGTTAACAATTTCCCTTTCTTACCCAGGCACGGTATGTGTAAAGAGCTCCATGGTGTAACCTGTAGTGTCGCTTGATGCATCCTTCACTTTTGGTTTGGGTGAAGGACACAAGGAAACATCTTGTTCCTGACCGGGAGCATCCACTGACGACTCGCTGCTTTTATATTTGGAACTTTCTGAAGAGGAGGTGAAAGAGCTAGAGGCTGAGTCAGCAAGGAAAGCCAAAACTTTTTTCTGCTGCTCCGGCTTTAAAAGCTGTTTTCCTACTCCTAGATAAGGGAGCCTTCGAGGCCTTGTGTAGCCAGACGATGACGCTTGCTCAACAACTCCAGCCTTAGGTGCTATTGTGCTTTTGCCACTACCACCAGATGCACCACCACCACCATCACCATCAGTACCAGCTGGCAACCACCGCCCACGGGCTCTTCCACCAGACTTCCTCATTTTTTGGAAAATCTAACCAAAATAACAACCGTTATATGGTACTGTAAAACAAGGTAGAAGGTGTATATAAACTTGTTGAGAATTTAAATCTCCCTTTTTTGGGGGAGACTGAACCAAAACTCAGGCCCTGTGCATAAAACAACACAATGTAAGTGGCAGAAAGCGGCTGGCTAATATACGACAAACTAACAGGACTGAAGTATATCTACTTTGTGATAATTTGAATCTCCCTTTTTTGGGGGGAGACTGAACCAAAACTCAGGCCCAGTGCATATAGCAACGCAATCTAAGTGGCAGAACGTGGCTGGCTGACATACGACAAACTAACAGGACTGAAGTATATCCACTGTGTGAGAATTTGAATCTCACTTTTTTTTTTGGAGACTGAACCAAAACTCAGGCCCAGTGTATAAAACAACACAATGTAAGTGGCAGAAAGTGGCTGGAAGATATATGAAAAAATACAAGGACTGTAGTACAATTTCAATCTCCCTGCAATGATCTCAGGACAAGTATGACAGCAATAAAAAGGACTGCTGCACACAAAAGTGTGGACAAATAAACAAGATAACTGTGCAGAAAGGAGCAACAGGATTTTTGCTTTTAAAAAAGCAGTTGGTTTGCACAGCAGCGTGCAAACAGCAATGCAGCTATCAGGGAGCCTTATAAGGCAGCCTAATAAGCTACAGAGCTGATGCACAAAAATATAGCCTCCACTGTCCCTGCAAAAAAAAGGTGGTGTTGGACAGTGGAAATCGCTACAGCACAAGCGGTTTGGGGGTTAATCTTCCCTCCCTAACTATATCCCTTCTTCTGATGAAGCTGCAGCAACCTGTCCCTATGCTAAGATCAGCAGAAGTAAGATGGCGGTCGGCGTGCACGCCCCTTTATAGCCCCTGTGATGCCGCAGAAAGCAAGCCAATCACTGTCATGCCCTTCTCTAAGATGGTGGGGACCGAGACCTATGTCATCACACTGCCCACATTCTGCGTCCTCCTTCATTGGCTGAAAAATGGCGCTGAAAGCGTCATATGAAACGTGACTTTTGCGCGCAGAACGGCGACCTCATGGCCGATCCCACACTAGGATCGGGTCGGGTTTCATGAAACCCAACTTTGCCGAAAGTCGGCGATTTTTAAATTTGTCCGTTCCATTTCGCTCAACCCTAAAATGGAAACCTAAGCAAAAATGGTGTTTTTTGTTTTTTGCTTGTAACCCTCACATAGTCCCAAAATGAAAATTGGCCTTAGTGACTATGGATTAAAATATAAATTGCTAGAAAGATTTAATACTAAAAAATGTAAAATATTAAAAATATTGTTTTATGAAGCTAACAATTAGTATTACGATGAATATTAATGGCAGAGAAAAGCAGAATGATTTATTAACAGCAATTAGTGTTGGGCAAATTAATACATTTTTGTAGAATAATGGTTGGAAAATTGCTTAAAATGAGTTATAAAGGCCATTTAACTTTTCTATTTTAATCTCCTTCATGTTTGATTGTGTATTTCTATGAAACATGAAACCTGACTTAACAGTAAGCAAAACATATCTTAAAGATTATTGTGATAATTCTAATATGCCCTAAGAAATTGAGGCCAGCTGGGAAATTGAAAGGGTGGTAAGTGGAACCAAGTCGTATTAAGTTGGCACGAGACCAGTCACTGGCATGGCATAACTGACGGTTGTAGCATCTGGGTAGCTGTTGATAAGAAAATCCTTTTAAATTTTATGACGGTATTTTTTTCTGTCACATTAAATCTAAAATGTATTGCATGTAGCTGTAAAGCAAATGTAATTTTAGCATTTCTAACAAAAGTTAAAATTTATAAAATAGCTAAGGATTCATAATTGCTGAGTATTTACAGGGGGCATTTTGCTGTCTTTATAATGACCAATTTGATTTTTAATTGTGCAGTTTATAGCACCATCTGAAATTACTTTGATAACATGTAAAGTGATCCATCAAATATTACATTTGTGGCCAAGTCAGTTATTACATCCAGCATAAGTAGATTTTACTTTTTTTTACTGCCCTCAAATAATTAGAATGAAGCTCTTAGGATTCAATATTGTTAAAGATGGCTCCTTTACACAAGGATTAACCATCTTGAAACCTGATTGACACACAGTGTATGGCATTTTGATACACATCATGTCATTGGACAGCTAATTAGTTCAAATAAAAAGAAACTGCTACTTCCATATAAAATATAGTGAAAGTAAAATATTTTTATTTTATTTTATTGCTGCTGCTCCCCTGATTATTAGTTTTATTGTGCTTTGTTTTTGTTTGTGTTTTTGTTTTAAATCTGCCATGCAGTTTCAGAATTATGGGCCTATTAATGTACTGCTAAGTTTCATGGTGTTTGCAAGGGATGAGCGGATTTGACCAGATACAAATTTTCCAAATTGAGCAAATTTTACTTTGAAATTCAATTTGCAGTGAATTTATTCTCCATGACTGGAATGCCCTTTTTATGCTCTGGGGTCTGGAAAGGCCACAGGTCACAATAAATGTAAGATGTAGAAAAAAAATCTAAAACCTCAAAGCTCACCTCTTTTGCTCACTGCCTCCTGTACTGTTTTTGGTACTTCTTGCTGGACATCTTTATGCTAGGCAGGGATATCACATGTTCATTCGCTGCCTGAAGTCTAGATTGCATGTCGCTAGGTTGAGGATCTCCTTGTGTTGTCAAGACACGTGCCGCAATCTTACAATGCATATGTGCTTCATTGTTGGGAAAAGAGAATGGGGCATCAGACTGTGCTGCTCGCCTGTCAGAGTGTTAGATAATTTAAATTCAAGCACCTATTGTGGTTGTGTGAGACACAACCATTGTACTTAGCATTGGCTGCTGCTGCAAGCCCCAGAGCGATGATTCTTTGTTGGGAAAAGAGAATGGGGCATCAGACTGCCCTGCTCGTCTGTCAGAATGATGAACTAGAGGAGTCCAAGTAGATGCAATAGAGAAATTGACTTTATTTCTATGCGTTTCGTGGTGATCACATAGTCAGGACAGTCTATAGACTATCCTGAGGATGAAATAGAAAGCATCTCATTGTCTAAGCTTGTGTAACATGTTGGGGACATCTGATGGTATTTGTTCTATGGGTATCAACTCATTGAGAAAATGGCTAAATCCCAGTTCTGGAAAGCACCTCAAACCTCCACATAAAGCAAGGTGCTAATCTCACCTCTTGGCTGAGGAGACCTATGACTGCTCCCCTGCTGACTGTGCCTGGAGCACACACACCACATGCCTTTCGTAGTTATGTCCCTGAAAGAAACATATAAACACATAAATATACATATTATGTGTAAAGACAGAAAGTAGATGGACAGATAGATATATAGATACAGATAGATATGATAGATACAGATAGATAGGTAGATAGATAGAAATTGTATTTGATTTTCCACTTTATATATCTATACAAAGTTGTAACAGTCTCTGGCATTTTTTTCATTTTCTATATTCATCACCTAAGCTTTGGATGAAGTCATAACATTAGAAAGAAAAAAAATCATTCTGTCAACAAATTGTACTGGCAAGTATGTTTGTGTATTTTCAAGCATATTATCTGAAGGGAATAATTTACCCCTGTGCCTCGTATTTTATGTGAAAGAAGTCTCCGATTGCTAACCAGGAGGAACACTCTTGTGTAAATAAAAAAGGCACCAAGCTCTTGTGAGTCCTAATTTGTTGATTGATAGTCTTGTTTATTCAGCTCTCTTATTCAATAAATCATCTGTCAATCGTCCCAGAATCATGTGATATCAACAACAGTGTGCAAAAGTTTGAAATAGGTAGGAAATAAATGTTATTGTATATATTGAAATGTTCTTAACAATGTATCAAAATTGTGATGTGAAATTATAATTAATCTAACAATATTTATATTTCATAGAAATGTTTCATTCCAAAAGACTGCAGTGAAATAAACCTCTATTTTGCATCACTTTTAGCTTAGCAGAAACTTGGTACTCTTCCTGAGTGTTTTTAAAAACATTTAATGGACTTTTCTGCACTCAGGAGTGTATTGTAATTTATCACTTTTTGCGTTTTGTTATATCTCGTTAATCCAGTTTACTGTTTTCTTTCAGGACAGTAGTCTTGCTAAAGCTGCTGCAATATTATCTATCTCTTGCAGTGTTTGTAGATGAGACTGTTTTACTTCAATGTCTGAACATATGAATATATATATAGAGAGAGACAAATATATATGTGCAAACAAGTTGTTTTTGTTTACAGTTTATACAGTCCTAGCAGAATTACTTATCTTTACTTCACTCGAGTATAAAAACTTTGCTACTAACATGAAGCTGACATACATACTTTTGAAACAAGATTGAGGGGTGCTCACTGCTATAATAAGATAGGTGCTCAGGAGAAAACAAATAAGTCAATAAGTGATGAACCCAGGCTCTCTGAAAATAGGGTTCTTCAGTTTATTTAAACCAATATTGACAAGATTGTAGTGAACTGCAGACCCAAAGAAAAATACAGACACATATAATTCGACATTTCGGCAAAATCAAGCCTTTCTCAAGAAATGTCTGTTTCTGCAAAAATAAAACAATACTATTGTCATAATGAATATAACAACATGATATAAAAAGAAGGGTCTGTAGATGCAAAGTCACAATCTAGATACATCATGAATTAAGGAAAACAAATCATTTTGAAAAAAGCGGACGTTGATTATTGACAAAGCATGATCCAATATACAAAGCACGATCCAAAAAAATAGAGAAAGCATAATATATAGTGAGACTGAACTCAAGTTATATAATAAAGCTATATAATAAAGACAAAAAATGAGACAATTTCTTTGTTGTAATAGACGTTAAAGTATAAATTATATGCATGTTAGGCTTTAAATTGATCATAGAATGTTAGAGTTGAAAGGGACCTCCTGGGTCATCTGGTCCAACCCCCTGCTCAAAGCAGGATTCACTAAATCGTCCCAGACAGATGTCTGTCCAGACTGTGTTTGAAGACGTCCATGGAAGGAGAACTCACCACCTCTCGTGGCAGCCTGTTTCACTAATTGGTCACCCTAACTGTCAAAAAGTTTTTTCTGATATCTAATCTGTGTCTCCTACCCTTCAGTTTCATCCCATTGCTTCTAGTCTTTCCTTGTGCAAATGAAAATAAAGATGATCCTTCTACAATGTGACAGTCCCTGAGATATTTGTAGACAGCTATTAAGTCTCCTCTTAGTCCTCTTTTTCGCAAGCTAAACATTGCCAAATACTGTAACTGTTCCTCATAGGACATGGTTTGCAGACCGGTCACCATTTTGGTCGCTCTTTTCTGAACTTGCTCCAGTATGTTGTTGATGTCTTTTTTAAAATGGTGTGCCCAAGACTGGACACAGTATTCCACATGAGGTCTGACTAAAGAGGAATAGAGGGCAATAATGACTTTGTGTGATCTAGACAGTATGCTTCTGTTAATACAACCCATAATTGCATATGCCTTTTTTGCTGCTGCATCACACTGTTGACTCATGTTCAGTTTATGATCTATTAGTATACCCAAGTCTTTTTCACATGTGCTGTTGCTTAGCCCTATTCCACCCATTCTGTATGTTTTTTTCATTTTTATTTCCCAGATGTAGTACTTTACATTTTTCTTGGTTAAAAACCATTCTGTTAGTTGCTGCCCAGTGCTCCGGTTTATTTATATATTTTTGAATCCTCTCTCTCTACTCTAGTTTTACCTATCCCTCCTAGCTTCGTGTCATCAGCAAATTTAATCAGTGTACCCTCAATTGCTTCATCCAAATCATTGATAAAGATGTTGAACAATACAGGGCCCAGGACAGAACTCTGTGGTACCCAACTTGAGACATTCTTGCAACTGGATGTGCAGCCATTTACGACCACTCTTTGGGTCCGATCAATAAGCCAGTTATGAATCCACTTAACAGTTGCTATAAGACAGAAAATCTTTTGGTATAATTAATGTAAGGATATAAATTACAAGTATATTAGGCCCACTACAAGACAAATGGTCTTATGGACATCCCAGGTACATATAAAGAAAAAATATATAGAAAAGTATACTTTACTTATGCGGTGTATCTTCTATAGGAATACAAAATCTCACTATAAATAAAAGGTTGTATATGTAAGAGCAGGGTAACATGTCATCATGTATGTGGAAAAGCACCATGGTTGAAATTATATACCTGAGGGTCTGTGGGTAAAAATATCCAGATTAAGTTCTCCGGGTGAGAGTCTCCGGGAGTCTGGGAAATTAATCCATGTGTGGAGGATCCAGTGCATAAGGTTTTTTTCTGTGTGTGTGAGTCAAAAGGAATTTCCGGGCTACAGTTCACCAGTGTTGGGATATATTGCGCATGCGCCTGCCGACATGAGCTGGAAAACACCAAAAAGGGTTGATTGAAGCTGAGTGGTGGTGCACATGCATCCAAAGTAGATGCAAAATGAAAAGTAATTCTCTTATTTTGGGTCTGTGCCTGCGTACTGCCAGAAAAAAGGAAGGAAAATGATTACAATGAGAGCCCACTATTTTAACGTTATAGTGGGAAATACCATTATGATGGATAGAAATAAGTAATTGTGAAAATAAAAATAAACGCAAATTATATGGTGTATATTAACCCCTTAGTGACAGAGCCAATTTGGTACTTAATGACCGAGCCAATTTTTACAATTCTGACCAGTGTCACTTTATGAGGTTATAACTCTGGAACGCTTTATCGGATCCCGCTGATTCTGAGATTGTTTTTTCGTGACATGTTGTACTTCAAGTTAGTGGTAACATTTCTTCGATATTACTTGCGATTATTTATGAAAAAAATGGAAATATGGCGAAAATTTTTAAAATTTTGCAATTTTCAAACTTTGTATTTTTATGCCCTTAAATCAGAGAGATATGTCACAAAAAATAGTTAATAAATAACATTTCTCACATGTCTACTTTACATCAGCACAATTTTGGAATCAATTTTTTTTTTTGTTAGGGAGTTATAAGGGTTAAAAGTTGACCAGCAATTTCTCATTTTTACAACACCATGTTTTTTTTAGGGACCACATCACCTTTGAAGTGATTTTGAGGGGTCTATATGATAGAAAATAACCAAGTGTGACACCATTCTAAAAACTGCACCCCTCAAGCTGCTCAAAACCACATTCAAGAAGTTTATTAACCCTTTACGTACTTCACAGGAACTAAAACAATGTGGAAGAAAAAAATGAACATTTTACTTTTTTTTGCAAACATTTTACTTCAGAACCATTTTTTTTAATTTTCACAAGTGTAAAAACAGAAATTTAACCACAAATTTTGTTGTGCAATTTTTCCTGAGTACACCGATACCCCATATGTGGAGGTAAACCACTGTTTGGGCGCACCGCAGAGCTTGGAAGTGAAGGAGCACCGTTTGACTGTTTCAATGCAGAATTGGCTGGAATTGAGATCGGACGCCATGTCGCGTTTGGAGAGCCCCTAATGTGCCTAAACAGTGGAAACCGCCCACAAGTGACACCATTTTGGAAACTAGACCCCCCAAGGAACTTATCTAGATGTGTGGTGAGCACTTTGAACCCCCAAGTGCTTCACAGAAGTTTATAACGTAGAGCCGTGAAAATAAAAAATCGCATTTGTTTTCACAAAAATGATTTTTTCGCCCACAAATTCTTATTTTCACAAGGGTAACAGGAGAAATTAGACCACAAAAGTTGTTGTGCAATTTTTCCTGAGTACGTCGATACCCCATATGTGGAGGTAAACCACTGTTTGGGCGCACCGCAGAGCTTGGAATTGAAGGAGCACCGTTTGACTTTTTCAATGCAGAATTGGCTGGAATTGAGATCGGATGCCATGTCGCGTTTGGAGAGTCCCTGATGTGCCTAAACAGTGGAAACCCCCCACAAGTGATACCATTTTGGAAACTAGACCCCTTAAGGAACTTATCTAGATGTGTGGTGAGCACTTTGAACCCCCAAGTGCTTCACAGAAGTTTATAACGTAGAGCCGTGAAAATAAAAAATCTCATTTTTTCTACAAAAATGATCTTTTTGCCCCCAAATTTTTATTTTCACAAGGGTAACAGGAGAAATTAGACCACAAAAGTTGTTGTGCAATTTCTCCTGAGTACGTCAATACCCCATATATGGGGGTAAACCACTGTTTGGGCGCACCGCAGAGCTTGGAAGAGAAGGAGTGTCGTTTTACTTTTTCAATGTAGAATTGGCTGGAATTGAGATCGGACGCCATGTCACGTTTGGAGAGCCGCTGATGTGCCTAAACAGTAGAGACCCCCCACATATGACACCATTTTGGAAACTAGACCCCTTAAGGAACTTATCTAGATGTGTGGTGAGCACTTTAAACCCCCAGGTGCTTCACAGAAGTTTATAACGTAGAGCCGTGAAAATAAAAAAATCGCATTTTTTCTACAAAAATGATCTTTTTGCCTCCAAATTTTTATTTTACCAAGGGTAACAGGAGAAAATGGACCCCAGAAGCTGTTGTACAATTTGTCTTGAGTACGCCGACACCCTATATGTGGGGGTAAACCACTGTTTGGGCGCATGGCTGAGCTCGGAAGCAAAGGAGCGCCATTTGACTTTTCAATGCAAAATTGACTGGAATTGAGATCGGACGCCATGTCGCGTTTGGAGAGCCCCTGATGTGCCTAAACAGCAGAAACCCCCCAAAAGTGACCCCATTTTGGAAACTAGACCCCCCCATGGAACTTATCTAGATGTGTAGTGAGAACTTTGAATGCCCAAGTGCATCACAGAAGTTTATAATGCAGAGTCATGAAAATAAAAAATATATATTTTTTAACAATAAAGATTTTTTAGCCCCCAAGTTTTTATTTTCACAAGGGTAACAAGAGAAATTGGACCCCAAAAGTTGTTGTACAATTTGTCCTGAGTATGCTGGTACCCCATATGTGGGGGTAAACCACTGTTTGGGCGCACGGCAGAGCTCGGAAGGGAAGGAGTGCCATTTTGGAATGCAGACTTTGATAGAATTGTCTGCGGGCGTTATGTTGCGTTTGCAGACCCCTAATGTACCTAAACAGTAGAAACCCCCAACAAGTGACCCCATTTTGGAAAATAGACCCCCCAAGGAACTTATCTAGATATGTGGTGAGAACTTTGAATGCCCAAGTGCTTCACAGAAGTTTATAATGCAGAGTAGTGAAAATAAAAAATATTTTTTTTCCCACAAAAAAGATTTTTTTAGCCCCCAAATTTTTATTTTCACAAGGGTAACAAGAGAAATTGGACCCCAAAAGTTGTTGTCCAATTTGTCCTGAGTATGCTGGTACCCCATATGTGGGGGTAAACCACTGTTTGGGCGCACGGCAGAGCTCGGAAGGGAAGGAGTGCCATTTTGGAATGCAGACTTTGATAGAATTGTCTGCGGGCGTTATGTTGCGTTTGCAGACCCCTAATGTACCTAAACAGTAGAAACCCCCAACAAGTGACCCCATTTTGGAAAATAGACCCCCCAAGGAACTTATCTAGATATGTGGTGAGAACTTTGAATGCCCAAGTGCTTCACAGAAGTTTATAATGCAGAGTAGTGAAAATAAAAAATATTTTTTTTCCCACAAAAAAGATTTTTTTAGCCCCCAAATTTTTATTTTCACAAGGGTAACAAGAGAAATTGGACCCCAAAAGTTGTTGTCCAATTTGTCCTGAGTATGCTGGTACCCCATATGTGGGGGTAAACCACTGTTTGGGCGCACGCAGAGCTCAGAAGGGAGGGAGTACCATTTGACTTTTTTAGCGCAAAATTGGCTGTCGTGTTTGGAGACCCCCTGATGTACCTAAACAGTGGAAACCCCCCAATTCTAACTCAAACCCTAACCCCAACACAGCCCTAACCCTAATCTCAACCCGATCCATAATCCTAATCACAACCCTAACGATAATCACAACCCTAACCCCAAAACAGCCCTAATCTCAACCCTAACCATAACCCTAATCAAAACCCTAAATCCAACACACCCCTAACCCTAATCCCAACCCTAACCCTAATCCCAACCCTAATCCCAAACGTAACACTAATCCCAACCCTAATCCAAACGCTAACCCTAATCCCAACTCTAACCCTAACTTTAGCCCCAACCCTAACTTTAGCCCCAACCCTAACCATAACTTTAGCCCCCGTCGTCACAAAAAAAGTTCAATGTAACCTTTTTTTTGTACGTCGCGTCCGCCATTTCCGCGGATGCGTGGCCGTAACTCTGCCCCCTCCTCCCCAGGACATAGACTGGGCAGCGGATGCGTTGAAAAACTGCATCCGCTGCCCACGTTGTGCACAATTTTCACAACGTGCGTCGGTACATCGGGCCGACGCATTGCGACCGCCCCGTACCGACGCAAGTGTGAAAGAAGCCTAAGGCTACTTTCACACTAGCGTCGTACTCGGCCCATCGCAGTGTGTCGGGCCGACGTACCGACGCTAGCGTTGTAAGCGCCGCACAACGGGTGCAGCGGATGCTGTTTTTTCAACGCATCCGCTGCCCCATTGTGAGGTGCGGGGAGGCGGGGGCGGAGTTCCGGCCACGCATGCGCGGTCGGAAATGGCGGACACGTCGCACAAAAAAGTTACATGTAGTTTTTTTTGTGTCGACGGTCCGCCGAAGCACGACGCATCCGTCGCACGACGGATGCGACATGTGGCAATCCGTCGCAATGCGTCGCTAATGCAAGCTAATGGAGAAAAAACGCATCCTGCAAGCACTTTTGCAGGATGCGTTTTTTCTCCAACGACGCATTGCGACGGAAGCCAAAAAACGCTAGTGTGAAAGTAGCCTAACTCTAACCCTAGCCCTAACCCTAACCCTAAATTTAGCCCCAACCCTAACCCTAACCCTAACTCTAACCCTAACTCTAACCCTAACCCTAACTCTAACCCTAACCCTAACCCTAACCCTAACCCTAACCCTAACTCTAACCCTAACCCTAACTCTAACCCTAACCCTAACCCTAACCCTAACTCTAACCCTAACCCTAACCCTAACCCTAACCCTAATTTTAGCCCCAACTTGTCTTCTCCCGCCGGCCGGCAGATGGCAGCAGATGGCGGGCGCACTGCGCATGCGCCCGCCATGATGAAAAAGCCGGCTGGCAGGAGAAGACAGAAGAGGACCCAGGGACCCCGGGTGAGTATGATAGGGTCCCCGAATCCCCCTATTTCTCTGTCCTCTGATGTGCGATCACATCAGAGGACAGAGAAATAACTGATCGCTTTTTTTTTTTTTTTTTGCGGTCGCCGGTAAACTGTTAATTACCGGCGATCGCAAAGCAGGGGTCGGTGCAAACCGACCCCGATCATGTTCTTTGGGGTCTCGGCTACCCCCGGCAGCCGAGACCCCAAAGAACATCCGGGTGCCGGGCGGCGGGCGCACTGCGCGTGCGCCCGCCATTTTTTCCCGGAAAAAAGATGGCGGCGCCCATGGGGAGACACGAGGAGCACCGGGGGAGGTAGGTAAGTATTGGGGGGCTATTGGGGGCCATCGGGGACCACATTTCTCTGTCCTCCGATGTGCGATCACATCGGAGGACAGAGAAATTAAACGGCAAATCGCGTTTTTTTTTTTTTGTTGCGACCGCCGGTAAACGGTTAATTACCGGCGATCGCAACTCGGGGGTCGGTAAAAACCCCCCGAATCATGTTCTCTGGGGTCTCGGCTACCCTCGGCAACCGAGACCCCAGAGAAAATCCGACTCTGGGGGGCGCTATTCACTTTTTCCACAGCGCCGTTAATTAACGGCGCTGTGGATTAAGTACCCTTAGCGGCCGCCGTTAAAAGGCGTATCGGCCGTCGTTAAGGGGTTAAAACATGCATATATTTGAGAGGATTAGACAACAGTTTATGAAACAACTATACACTCCCTGACAGAAGTTATGTCACTTATCCATGTTATGTAAATAAAAGCTTATAACCTGACATTAAAGTCATCCATTGGTTGTATAAATTATTCTCTTGAAAGCTGAAACCCTCCGAAATGTGTTTTAGGTTAAGAAAATAAATTGGTATCTGTTAGGTGTCGAGTTCCCGCTGCAGCACAGGGGGAATCTCGAACAATCTCCGCTGCGGTCTCTCATTCTCCTCCAGCTGCAGTGGAGCCTGCTCAGCAGAGACGTCGGTCCCAGCATCTGGCTCAAGATGATACTGTGCGGCTGGTTACTGCTGTCCTTCCAGGCTCAGCCATTGTAACCAGTACTGATCAGTAGCGAGCAGGCGTTCCTGGGACTAAGTCCTGCTTTTCTTCTTCTGAGCATGCCCAAGGGACGACCACTCATTGGAGGTCGGGGGTCACATGCTCAGGTCCTGTAGCAGCTCCTATTGGACCACTAGGAAGGTCCCAGAGAGCTTCTGCTATAAAAGGTTCTCATGGCCGCATGGCCATGCTCTAGTGTAAACTTACTAATGTTTGTGTGTGGATGTATGCCTGCCGATGGATAAAAGCTCTGAATCACTCCCATCCTTAGAGTTGTTGACTGTCTGCGAATGATGGAGTAATCTAGCGCCAGACAGTGCTATCCAAGCATAAGAGCAACATCCTTACAGCGTCTATCCAGCAGCGACCACCAGTGCGGCGTTGGGCGCAATCAGTGTGCTTTCCTGGCCCTACACAGGGTGGTTAGTGGCATCCGCCAGTGCGGCGCTGTATGCACTCTCGTGCGGTAAATATTAGTTAGTTTTCCCCTGGCACCGCAGTTGCGGCACTGAGCACTAGTGGTCTAGAGGGACTCTTCCCCCTGTCCTTGGGGCAGAGTTCTGTGACCTCACTCTAGTGCTCACTCTGCGATTTGGCGGCCCTCTGAAGCAACAGGGTTCATCTCCCTTTTCATACCGGGTGAAGCTAACCCGTGTGTGAACATGTTACACCGCCATATTGTGTCTGCCATTACTTAGCAGCAGGTTCCATCTTTGCATGGTGGACCCCGGGCTGTGAACGCACCTCTTATCACTCATTATATCATTTGGTGCGTTCCGCCAGCCCTAACAGGTATCAATGCAGAAATATTGATCATTTAATGGACACAGAATGGTCAGATATTGGCAAGACAAAAGTTTTGTCGCCCACAGAAAGTAATGTTATATTCAAACAAATAATTAAATTAAAATACAAATATATGCTGCATAACATTGGTGAATTAAGTTGTGGTGCTATTAGAGTCAGATTTAATATTTGGTGTGACTTCCATGAGCTTGAAGGACTGCATCCATGCAGTTCAACAATGATTCATACAATTTATTAATCAAGTCATCAGTAATAGCAAAGAATGCAGTCTTCCATGCCTCCCAGAGTTCATCTAGATTCTTTGGTTTTGTATTCCAAGCTTCCTCTTTCATCCTACCCCAAACATGCTCAATGATGTTCATGTCTGGTTACTGGGCTGGCCAGTCCTTAAGCACCTTGATCTTTTTTTGCCTGGAGGAACTTTGTTGTAGAGATGGATGTATGAGATGGAGCACCATCCTGCTGCAGAATTTGACCCCTTTTATGATTTGGAATATAAGAGGTAGCTAATACTTCTTGATATTTAAGGCTATTGATATTGCTTTCTACCTTGCAAATGTTTCGCACAACCCCATACTGAATGTAACCGCAGACAATGATCTTTCCACCACCAAATTTAACTGTTTTCTGGGTGTATTTTTGATCCATACGGGCTCCAGTTGGTCTCCTGTAGTATTTGCAGTGGCTGTGGTGTAATTCTACTGAAGACTCATCAGAAAAATCCACCTTCTGCCACTTTTCCAGTCTCCATCTGTTTAGCAGGCTGTGGGACTTAGCAAATGCCACACAGTTTTTTATTTGCCTTTTGGTTAGTGCTGGCTTCTGGGCACTGATTCGACCAGGGAGGCCATTTTGAGACAGAATCCTACAAACTGTTCTAGTTGACACAGGGACTGGAGGTGACCAGGCCTGTTGGAGCTCTGCTGCAGTGGAAGAGGGGCTTGATTTGGATTTTTTAACCAATAAACGTTCCTCCTGACCAGTTGTCTTGCGGGGTCTGCCGGACCTTGGCTTTTCAAACACATTTCCAGTCTCTTCAAATCTTTTTTAATTCTTTGTACTTGACGCTGAGACACATTAAAGGTGCCAGCCACCTCTGCAGTGGATCTCGTCTTCAGCCTCTTGATAATCCAGGCTTTGGTTGGAGGGTGGACTCTTTGGCATGTTATCAGCGCTCAAGTTGCAGTTCAAGTGAAGGTCTGGGGTGCTGGGTTTCTTTTTATACATGCACACTAATTATCTGATCATTTACTGAGCATAGTTGAGGATGTAAACTAGGATTGGGTGCATTATATGACCAGGTGACAAAACTTTTGTCTTGCCAAAATCTGACCATTCTGTGTCCATTAAATGATCAATATTTCTGCATTGATGCCAATTTATTTTCTTAACATAAATTACATTTTGGAGGGTTTCAGCTTTCAAAATAATAATTTTTACAACCAATGGATGAATTTAATGTCAGATAATAAGCTTTTATTTACATAACATGGATAAGCGACATAACTTCTGTCAGGGAGTGTATTACCTAAATTTGAGGGTGTTTACCAAATCCTATAGTGAGAGGTCAATAGATTAGAGAAAGAAAAAGATACAAAATAAAAAAATAAAATAATTAAAAAAAGACCAATAGGAGACTATAATTAATAGGAGATTTCATACTCTCTATTAAGACCTAATTGAGCGAGAGTCTGGAGCGTATGGATCCAAAAGGACTCTACCTCGTTAATCTTTTTGGCCCTATCACCACCTCTTCTTGCCATTGCCATTGGACATGTTCAATAATTTGATATTTTAATTGGGCAATGTTGTGATTGTTATTTTGAAAGTGTGCAGGAATGGGAAGAAGTGTACGTCCTCATGCAATGGTGGACTTGTGTTGAGAAATGCGGTCTCAGATATTTTGGGTGGTCTCACCAACATAACCGAGACCACAGGGGCACTTGATAAGGTAGATGACAAAAGACGAGTCACAGGTGAAATGACCTTTAATCGGATATCTATGTCCCGAGCGGGGATGTGTGAAAGAATCTCCATTTGAAATATTAGAGCATTGTAGGCGGCCAAGTCACAGAAATGTCCCATTTTGATGAGTGCTAAATACCTTTTGTTTAAAAACCTTTTTAGAAGGGCCCTCGTCTGCTCTTACCAGATAATTTTTAATATTGTGTGACCTTTTGTTGCAGAATATGGGCCTAGAGTTAAATTCTGGAACATGTGGATAGGTGCTTCCTAAGATGTCCCATTGTCTTAATATGCACTGATAGATGCGATAGTTAAAGGGATGAAGCATATTAACAAAGGTTATGTGTGGTGTCTTCTAATTCAAAGTGAATGAGCTGGTTTTAATATTGTCACCCAAAATCTTATTAGGATAACCCCTATTCTGATATTTAGTGTCCATTTCTATGAGTCTTAAATTACGAATATCCGGATCAGAAACAATTTTATTGATTCTATCATGTTGAAATTTTGGTAATGCTTTCTTGATATGTTGTGGTAACAACTGGTGTACAGTAAAAGCCTGACTTTTGGGGGGTGTTTTGCTCCTGCATGGACAGATGTCTTTTTCTGCTTTATCCTATAACCAAAAGGAAGCATCTACTATTATTTCACAAGTTACTACTCCAGATGTTAGGGCTAGCGCAACGCACCAAATAATTAGAGAAAAGGAATAAGGTGTGTTCGCAGCCCGGGGTCCACCGTGCAGAGATGGAACCTGCTGCTAAGCAATGATGAGCTATATAGCAGTACAATGAGGATACACATGGGTTAGCTTCACCCTGTGTGAAATAAGCGAACCCTGTTGTGTTACAGGGCCGCAGTACCGCACGTAACAGAAATAATAATAAAGTAGCATGAGAGTGCATGCAGTGCCGCTCTGGCAGATGCCACTAACCACCCAGACTTGGGTTAGGAAAGCATGGAGATAGCACACAGCGCCACACTGGCGGTCACAGTTATAGACGCTGTTTGTGTACTAGTGTTGGTAACAAGTCGGGCGCTAGATTACAGTCATCCTCCTTATGCGAGCATTCAAACACAAGGGAGGGGATGTTTAAAGAGCGACTTTCACTCACAACACACACACGTAAACAAGAGTATACTAGCGCATGGCCGTGCGGCCATGCGAACCTTTTATAGCTGCAGCATGTTCAGGACCTTCCTAGAGGACCAATGAGAACTGCTACAGTAACTGAGCAACTTCAGGACCCTCCTAGAGGACCAATAGGAATTGCTGCAGTACCTGAGCATGTGACCCCAGACCTCCACTGAGAGGTCTTGCTTTGGGCATGCTCAGAAGGGAAAAAGCAGGACTTAGTCCCAGAGACGTCTGCTGGCCGCTGATCAGTACAGGCTACAATGGCAGAGCCTTGAAAGGCAGCAGTAACCCTTTGCACAGAATCAGACTGAGCGAGACACTGGGCCCGACGTCTCCACTGAGCAGGCACCACTGCGGCTGATGCAGAATGAGAGACTGCAGCAGACATGGTTCGAGATTCCCCCTGTGCAGCGGCGGGAACTCGACTCCTAACACCAGGGACCTTTTTACATACCCCATCTGAGGAACTGCGAACCAGAGACTTTGAAAGGGATCTACGTAGGTTAACACGATTGGACTTACACCCCAGTACATTGCGGAATATCATCATATACAAAACATTCCTAGGTGTTTAAGGGCCCCTTTAAAACCTACCTTATTTCAAAATAACACTGATTTTTGTGTTAAGTTTGAATCTATTCTTAACAAATGCTCTATGGACCTTATTGTTTTGACCATTGATTTTCTACAGAAATAAATTACTGAACTCAAGACCAAGATCACCACGTCAGAACAACAACTCATTAGTACTTTTTCTTCTGAGGATTGTAAGACACTTAAAAGCAAGCTTGACAACACCATCTCTGAGTTTTGCAACATCTTACAAATCAAAAAGAGGAACAAGTTCTTATGAGACACAGAAGATTATAAGAATAACTAAGAATAACCAGGTGTCTTGATGGTGTTCCACTGGCTCCTTCAGAAACAAAAGATCAACACAATGAGGATACAGCCCAATCTCAACCAGTTCGGACAGCAACTTTGGCACATCACGCTCAACTTTTTTAGAAACAAATAAAGCTTGCCCATATCGAGGAAGACATGAAATGGGTAAGAAACACAATCACGGATCAACACAACATGACAAAGAGGTCACAGGTAGGAACACTTTTGCCACCCTTGTCTACAATATCTCATCGCAGTGTCTTTCTCCCTCCAAAATTACTCTTTTGCAGAAAGGGTTAACCTTCTTCCTGTACCAAGTTTCAACACTTTCCAACTCGATCAGGAATTACATCGTTTCTTTAGGACTTTAAGATTGATGGCTCATTTTAATAACCAACTATTAGAAAACAATCCTGTCCAGTCATCTTTACAGATTAATTTTTCATTAAAAACTCAGAATCTATCGATTCCGAGTTCCTTTCAACCACCAAGGTCATATCATCCAATAGAAACATAGATTGATTTTGTTCAAATAGATATCAAGGCAACTTTAGAATCTATAGAGAGAGGTCAATTAAGTATCAAACACAACCTTACTAATGATGAGTGCAGATCATTACTATCACTGAAAGCTAAAAAGGAATTGATTATCAAACCTGCAGACAAGGGTGGTTCAATTGTGATCCAAGATCGGACATATCAAATGGAAGAGATACGTTCACAATGTAGTAATTCTAACACATACATGCCCATAACAAATAATCCTACTTTTGACATAGCTAGACAGATTAAAGTCTCGCAACTCATTATTGCGAACTAGGAACGATTAAACAGAAACTAGGGGATTTTCTAATTAATCAACATCCGGTTGTCCCGGTATTTTATGCTCTTCCAAAAATTCATAAGAACTTATTGAAACCAACTGGACGTCAGATTGTGGCTTCCACCAATTCCATCCTGTCTCCCCTAGCAATTACACTAGAAAAAATCCTGTCTCCTCTTATTCTGCTCATTAAATCATATCTCAAGATCACCACAGATTTTTTAACATCTCTGAGCAATATAGGCATTCTTCCCATAGGCAGCAAATTGGTAACTATGGACGTAAATAGCTTATATACCAATATAGGACACCAAGAGGGTTTGGAATCTGTTATAGTGTTTCTTACTAAACACACTAATTTTACCGATGACAAATTGAATTTTTGTAGAGATCTGCTCACATTAATCCTTACCAATTTTTTTTTTTCTTTTTGAAGATCAATTCTATTTACAAATGATAGCTACAGCTATGGGTTCCAATGTGGCACCTCCATATGCCAATATATTTATGGAGCATTTTGAAACTTCTTTTGTATACCCTCATCCGTGTTTTAATCACATGTGCTTTACTGGATACGCTACATCGTTTGTTGTTTTTCATTTGGACAGGAGATATTGAAACCCTCCTCCTCTTCTATAATGATCTCAACTCTTCTTACATTTTCCATTCACCATAATCACCATTCCATTATTTTTCTGGACACTATAGTCATGATCCAGACTGAAGGCAATATAGAAACTGACGTTTATGTCAATCCCACAGATAAAAACAATATTTTACTGTACACCAGTTGTCACCCACAACATATCAAGAATGCATTACCAAAATCTCAACATGACAGAATCAATAGAATTTGTTTCTGATCCGGATATTCATCATTTAAGACACATAGAAATGGACAATAAATTTCGGAAAAGGGGTTATCCTAATAAGATTTTGGGTGACAATATTAAAACCACCTCATTCATTTTGTATCAGACACCATGCATAGCCTTTGTCAATACATTTCATCCCTTTAACTATCGCATCTATCAGTGCATATTAAGACATTGGGACATCTTAGGAAGCGCCTATCCACATGTCCCAGAATTTAACTCTAGGTCCATCATCTGCAACAAAAGGTCACACAATATAAAAAATTATCAGGTAAGAGCAGACATGGGCCCTTCTAAAAAAGGGCATTAATCAAAAGGTATTTAGCACTCCTTGAAATGGGACATTTCCATGTCTTGGCTGTCTACAATGCTCTAATGGCTAAAGGGTTGATTGTGACTTGTAGGATCGCTACATCCAATAGGTGGCGCTGTAGAGTTCAAGTCCTTTTTTTCTCTGAAGAGGCAATTTGCAAATTAAATTTCCCAGAGGAGCATTGCATGGTGAATAAGCCTCCTTACCTTGACAAGCCAGAGCTGTTGTATCACTCTCCACAAGGAGAAATCTTACCTCTTAGACCTCAGTCCAGAGCCTCTCACCTAGCCAAATCAGTTTTCATGTTTCGCACTGACGAGGGCCAACAGCCCGAAACACCGTGTCTGCGAATTGAGATACTGATTTGGCCCTTATCCTAAGTCATATTGCAAGACTTGTTAAAGGGTTGATTGTGACCTGTAGGATCACTAATTCCAAAAGGTGGCGCTGTGGAGTTCAATTCCTCTTTTTCTCTGAAGATGCATTTGCATACAATGCTCTAATATTTCAAAGGGAGATTCTTTCACACATCCCCGCTCGGGACATAGATATCCGATTAAAAGTCATTTCACCTGCGACTTGTCTTTTGTCATCTACCTTATCAAGTGCTCCTGCGGTCTCAGTTATGTTGGTAAGACCACCCAACATATCCCAGACTGCATTTCTCAACACAAGTCCACCAATAGATGTGGACATACGCTTCTTCCCATTCCTGCACACTTTCAAAAGTACAATAACAACATTGCCTAATTAAAATATCTCATTTTTGACCATGTCCCGATGGCAAGAAGAGGTGGCGATAGGATCAAAAAGCTTGGTCTTTTTATTATTTTATTATTTTGTATATTTTTCTTTCTCTAGTCCATTGCCCTCTCACTATAGGATTTGGCAAAACCCCTCAAATTTAGGTAATATAGTTGTTTCGTAAATTGTTGTCTAATCCTCTCAATTATAGCATGTTGTAATATAAACCATATAATTCCCATTTATTTTTATTTTTATTTTCACAATTACTTATTTCTATCCATCATAATGGTATTTACCACTATAACATTAAAATAGCGGGCTCTCATTGTTATCATTTTCCTTCCTTTTTTCCAGCAGTACCCAGACGCAGACCCAAAATAAGATAACTACTTTTCCTTTTGGTTCTACTTGGGATGCATGCATACCTCCGCTTAGCTTCAATCGGCACTTTTCGGTGTTTTCCAGCTCACATCGGCAAGCGCATTCGCACTATGTCCCAACACCAGCGAACTGTAACCTGGAAGTTCTTTTGACTCACACACAAGGAGCACAGAAAAAAAAACAGGCACCCGATCCTCCATACCTGGATTAATTTTCCAGACTCCTGGAGACCCTCACCTGGAGAGCTTCATCCGTAGACCTTCATCCAGATATTTTTACCCGGAGACCCTCAGGTACATCATTTCAACCATGGTGATTTTCCACATACAGTACAGACCATTTAAATTTCAACAGGACAATGACCTCAAACACACCTCCAGGCTGTGTAAGGGCTATTTGACCAAGAAAGAGAGTTATGGGGTGCTATGCCAGATGCCCTGGCCTCCACAGTCACCAGACCTGAACCCAATCGAGATGGTTTGGGGTGAGCTGGACCGCAGAGTGAAGGCAAAAGTGCCAACAAGTGCTAAGCATCTCTGGGAACTCCTTCAAGATTGTTGGAAGACCATTTCTGGTGACTACCTCTTGAAGCTCTACAAGAGAATGCCAAGAGTGTGCAAAGCAGTCATCAAAGCAAAAGGTGGCTACTTTGAAGAACCTAGAATATAAGACATATTTTCAGTTGTTTCACACTTTTTTGTTAAGCATATAATTCCACGTGTTAATTCATAGTTTTGATGCCTTCAGTTTGAATTTACAAATTTCATAGTCATGAAAATACAGAAAAGTCTTTGAATGAGAAGGTGTGTCCAAACTTTTGGTCTGTACTGTACATGATGACATGGTACCCTGCTCTTATATATTCAACCTTTTATTTGCAGTGGGATTTTGTATACCTATAGAAGATACACCACATAAGTAAATTATATTTTTCTATTTTTTTTTTACTTATATGTACTTGTGATGTCCATAAGACCATTTGTCTTTTAGTGGGCCTAACATACTTATACTTTATATCCTTGTGATAGAAATATATATATCATGTAGATCTCACTTGCATGTATATCCCTTTAAATCATGTCCTAGCTTAAAAGCAAATATATTCAGCTATTTTATGATCAATTGCTCAATTTAATCACATGAGTTAGGCAAGACAGACCTCGGGACTTTTTGGTATGCTTAGATCACCAGAGAACAGGGAAGTTAAAGCATATGATTCGAAACTAATGTCCCAAAATGTTGCTGACTAGCAGGATAAAGGTGGCAGATGTTTTCTAAAGTGCAAGATCAGTTTGTTGCTAGGTAGACCATAGTTCAAAGATGTCATGTACTAAGTTAAATGCATTATGTACTCAGTCAGCCAATGAAATAATAGCTAAATTGTATGTTAATCTGCTAACCACTCCCATTTTATACGCTTTTACTCCCATTTTATACGCTTTTATAAGATCATGTATTAAGGAAATAAACCAGAGATCTGGATGGAATGTTATACTGTCACTTTGTGTCAGAGTTCATTCTTTCTTGAGCGCTCAATAGATCAGATCTGATAATAATTGGGAACGGACACAGCATACATACGGGGTTAAATTCACCCCGAGTCAAAAATTCTATAACAGGTGGTCGCCCAACGGGGGCTGGACGAAGACATCGCGCAGGTGACATCCCTGACCAGGAAGGAAGAGGATACGGGCCGAGGCCTCAGCGCAAAGGGACGGAGACTGCAGCTCCATCAGAGTAAGGTAAGAAAATTCTGTCATCTTACCTGAATGTCCCCTGTGCTCAGTCCAAGTCTGTATCCTTAGCCGGTCAGGTGTGCTCACCGCAATCCCAGGTGGCGTAAAAAGTCCATACCTCCCAAATACCCTGGGAAGTGTCTGCTGTGTACCGTATCTGTTTTATGTTTGTATAAGATCCAGGAGAGGAGAAGGGAAGTGACTGCTTACGCTTGTGGTTGCTGGGAAACAGATGACAGGAGATAAATCGCTGAACAGGCTATCACAGATTCCCGTGCAATAGGAAAGGAACAGGTAGTTCCGGAGCAGGTGGCTCCAGTCTCCAGGTCTCGGATGGTAATAGCTTGTGGGGGCTGCCACAGATTCCCGTACCCGGCGTCCAGTCAGGACTACCGGATGATCGGAGGGTGGTAGAGTCCGGCATATGCGTGCCAAGTGCGATTGATAGTTGTCTGTTCCCAGAACGGCTAGCACGTGTCACAGAATAATAAAGAGGGTATCGATATCTCTCCTGGATGTCTTTGTCTGTATGTAAATGTCACGTTAATGTTGCTTGAGTGCATAGAACTATAAAGTTAAAAAAGAGAGTTTTTTTTCTCTTCCTCTTTTCCCTAAACACTTCCTCTTTTTCTAGACGGAGAAATATGCATAGTAAATAATCACACTGTCACAACTGTCTTTTTTTTTTCTTTTTTTTTGAAGTCTAGCTAGAATATAGCATTTATTCGAAGAAGAGGTGACATTTAAACAATATCAGATACGTGATTTTAGTGATATTGCATATTATAGTATCACAGCATTAGAAAGGGGAAGTGTGTCTCTGACTGCGTTGAGCGCAGAGGGGAGAATATAGAATATATGTATATATCTGTCTTTTAGTCATTTGAAGATTTTTGTTCTAAGTTTTTGTTAAGGTAGAGTTTTTGGTATTATTTAGTTTTTTCTTTTCTTTTTCACCAAATTTTTCCAAAAGTTTTTCTTTTCCTGTCTCTTCACCTTTTTCTTTGTTTAAGAAGGAATAGTTTTTTATATATATATATATATATACCTTCCTTTTTGTATAAAGATTTTGTGTTTTTCTGATGGTTTTGTTTAATTCTGGTCTCGACTTTTTACATCAATTTTTTGAAAGTGTGTTTTTTCTTTTATTTTTCGCGCTTTTACATACGTACCTCCTAGAGGTCTTTTTCCTTGTGTTTTTCATTTGCATTTTTGCAATGGGGAATAGAGTGGCCAAGCGCCAGGAGAGCCTTTTGCTCCCTGATGAGAAAACGGCCCCCCAGATCGTGGCAGAGCACGAAGGTGTAAAATATGTGAAAAATTACAAGCAGCTCATGAAAGTATGTGAAATCCATCAGGGAGGCAGGCTTCAAGCTGCAGAGTGGCATGATGTTTTGAAAAGAAAGAAAGGAAAGCTAATTGACACTGATTTGTGGTCTGCTGCAGTAGCATGGTACAAAGTGGCTACAGACTTGCATCGATTAGGAAGCACTGAACGTTATGTGAAAGAATCAGGAAGTGATTTTTATGTGTACAAAGTGGGGAAAGGTGTCAAACCATCAGCACCGCCCCCATATGGGGAAGAAAAATATTGGGTATGTACAGTCTGCTCCCAACAGAATCCATTGTTCAGAGAGACTTGTTCAGTGTGTGGTGCACCCCGCCCAACCGCTGTGCAGGGAGATGGCACTGTTACTCTGGCGATGCCGTCTCGGCCTGCATTGAAGAGGAAGGAATTCTCTCCTTGTCTTTCTCCGCCATCTTTCTCCTCCTCCGCTATCTCTCTCCCTCCTCTCTCCCCTCCCCTTTCTTCTCCTCTTTCCTCTCCTCTTACCCCTCGTCCCTCCTCTCCTATTTCTCCTCCTCTTTCCCCTCCTATTTCTCCTCCTCTTTCCCCTCCTATTTCTCCTCCTATTTCTCCTCCTCTTTCCCCTCCTATTTCTCCTCCTCTTTCCCCTCCTATTTCTCCTCCTCTTTCTCCTCCTCTTTCCCCTCCTATTTCTCCTCCTCATTACTCCACACCCCGTCCTTCTGCTCCCTCATCACCCCCTCCTCTTACACCACACCCTTTGCCCCCCCCTCTCACTCTCTCTCACTCCTCACCCCCTCCTTCTGCGCACCTTACATCTCTATTTCCATCTCTCCCTCTGCACCATGCATCTCCTCCTGTATCACACTCTCCTTCTCCTGCCTTGTTGCCTGCTGGGCGGTTGCCAGATTCAAGCAGTGTGGTCTCTCTGTATCCGGTGCTCACCGCACAGGGAACATTCTATGTGCCAAATACAGTTCAGCCTCTACCAGTCATGTTATCAGGGGAGGAAGGTGGAGATCCCCCTGCTGAAAGCACCCCTCAACCAGCAGCAGGCAGCTCAGGTCCGGGGACAGGGGGGAGGTCACAGGCACCACCATCTGATGATGATCAGTATCCCCGGTCAGAGCAGCCAACATTCACACCACAATGGAACTATAATCCTCCGCAGTTTCAGCAGGGTGGAGAGACATCTTCTCGCAAAAAGGCAATTCCCAGAACCACCCATCAGCCACTGCATGACCCCAGTACACGATATCACAGCAATTCATCTGATGAAGATGAAGAAGGGACTTCATACATGCTGCCCAGCACTAGAAAGAAGAACCCACAGGCACTCAGAAGACAGGGGCAGATAGAAGCACCACCTTTACACTATGTGCACTTCACCCCAAGTCAGGTGACCAGCATCCTCAACAATCTCCCAGACCCAGAAATGCACCCCATGCCATTCTACAGAAGAATGCAGCAGAACCAGCGCACATATGCAGCCACCTGGAATGATCTGTGGGCTGTGATGGAGATAAAGGCAGGGGACGCCTTCTGGCCAATCATGAAGGAACATTTCAAGCTTGCAGCAGATCTAGATGTACATGCCTGGGAGTCAGGGCCGAAGCTGATTGAACAACTCAGAGAGTGGGCTAAAGGCAGGCTGGCCGGACAGGCCCTCAGTTTACACGACATGGGTCAGGAAAAGACAGAGTCTGTGGAGAAGTTTCATGGCAGAGTAATGCAGGTCTTCCAGGACCTTGGCTTCACCATTCATGACCAAATACACAGGCAAATGTTGGCACAGGCCTTTGTGCATGGACTCAGAGAGCCAATCAGGAAGCCACTGATAGTGGCTAGGCCCGAGTACAGGTCAATAGCAATGGACACCCTGCTCACAGTAGCCAAAGGGATCGAGTCCCAACCAGGGGTGCGGAAGACAGCACCCGTTATGGTGGCCGCAGACCCTGAAGAGACACCGCAATACAGAAGAGGTATCAGGTGTTACAACTGCGGCAAATTGGGCCATTACCGAAATCAGTGCAAAGCACCATCACAACCAACTACCCTGCCCAGAAGAGCAAGCCAAAGGATCCCCGAAGTAAACAGTGAAGTACCCCGTCCATAGGACAGGGGCAAGCCAGGTCCGCAAGATACCACGCTCCTGACATGCAAAACTCCTTCAGCAGGACCAACCCCTCAAATTACCCTGGAAGTGGATGGCGTTGTCAGATCTTTTCTTGTGGACACTGGTGCAGCCAGAAGTGTGATGAGACATGTGGAACTTCCTGACCCTACCTGCCTATCAGAATCCTCTGTGTCTTGCGTAGGCATTGATGGTCAAGTCAGACATTCTCAGCTTACAAAGCCTCTGAGCGTGTGCACTCAGCCGGGACACTCTATCCTATCCCAGTTTGTGGTGTCAAGAACCTGCCCACTCAACCTGCTGGGGGCGGACCTACTACAAAAACTGAAAGCAACCATAGTGTTCCAGGAAGATGGGACCGTAACCCTTTCTTCACCTTTGACCCAGGAAGAGTCAGTGATGCTGGCGGCCCTACAGGAACCTCAGGCAACCGATGAAGGCCTACCCAAGGAGGTACTGGACGTAGTACCAGAAAGTCTATGGTCCAAGGGACCCCAAGATGTGGGAAAGCTTCAAGTTGCCCCGGTGCGGGTATCACTCAAGCCAGGCACTCCATATCCTCGTAAGGCCCAGTATCCCTTGTCCATCGCCCAGAGTCAAGCTGTCTCAGACCAATTGAAGGTGTTTCTGGAAATAGGGGTCGTGGTCCCTTGCACCTCTCCTTGCAACACCCCGCTGTTCCCTGTCAAGAAAAAGACTGTAAAAGGGGAGCCAGCCAAGTTCAGAATGGTACATGACCTGAGAGCTGTGAATGACGCTACAGTGTTTGAAACTCCAATTGTGCCGAATCCGCACACTCTGCTCTCAAATGTGCCTTCTACAGCAACAGTGTTCACGGTGATCGACCTGGCTAATGCTTTCTTCAGTGTTCCCCTCCATCCGGACGATCAGTTCCTGTTTGCCTTCACGCATCAGGGAGCACAGTACACATGGGCGGTGATGCCTCAGGGGGCCCAGAACAGCCCCTCACAGTTCACCAAAGCAATGTCCACAGTTCTCGCCAACTGGATCACAGAACATGCAGAAGTGACCCTGCTGCAATACGTGGACGATCTACTCCTCTGTGCAGTTGACTTTGACACGTGTAAAACACATTCCGTGTCTCTCTTACTCTACCTGGCGGAACAGCGCTGCAAGGTCTCAAAGAACAAAATCCAGTGGTGTCTGAAGCGAGTTACATTCCTTGGGCACTGCATTGCTCACCAGACGAAACACCTGACAGATGATCGGAAGACCACAGTGGAGAAGATGGCCCCTCCAGCAACTCCAAAGGGACTACAAGCTTTCCTTGGTCTGGTTTCATATTGCAGAGCCTGGATCCCTGATGCCTCAGTCCTAATGCAACCTCTGTATGACTGCGTCAATGCAACCCCGTTCCTGCTAACAGATGTGGCCTTCAGTTCATTTAAAAAGCTAAAAGACTCTGTAGTCTCAGCGCCAGCACTAGGCCTACCTGACTACAAGAAGCTATTCCGTCTCTACCTGATGGAGAAAGAAGGCCATGCTACTGGAGTCCTGACACAGACTCACGGGGGAAGACAGAGGCCTCTAGGCTACTTCTCAGCACGCCTGGATCCAGTTGCAAGGGGAGCCCCCTCCTGCATGAGAGCAGTATTTGCAGCACACGCCCTTCTGGACAAGACTGCTGACATCATTCTTGGACATCCACTGGAAATTCTGGCTCCACATGACATTTCAGCAATTCTCAACCAAACCCAGCCAAAACATCTCTCCACCGCAAGACATCTTCGCCTGCAGTGCTCCCTACTACTGCCTGACAATGTCACTATCTCCAGATGTACAGTCCTCAATCCGGCCACTCTACTCCCACTCCCAAGGGGGGATATGAATACGGACCCCTCAGATCAAAATCTGCACGATACCTTCCACAAGGATCTGGATTTGCTGCGGACAGATGACCATGACTGCTTCAGTATCATGCAACAGGAAACAGCAGGACTACCCAATGTGGCAGAAGAGCCGCTGACCAACCCAGAGTTGATCCTCTACGTAGACGGCTCCAGATTTGCAGATGATGAAGGAAGATTCCACACGGGATGTGCAGTGACCAGCAATCAAGAAATCCTGTGGTCCAGAAGTCTGCCGCCTAGCCTGTCAGCCCAGGAAGCAGAACTAATAGCACTGACGAAGGCCTGCCGGATGGCAGAGGGCAAGACTGCGAACATATACACCGATTCAAGGTACTCGCATGGCATAGCACACGACTTTGGACCCATCTGGGCTGCAAGAGACTTCATCACAGCAAGCGGAACAACCGTGAAGCATCATGGAGCCATTAAGGACCTGCTGAGCGCACTTCAACTTCCAAAAATGGTGGCCGTACTGAAAGTCAAAGCGCATGGAAAACTGAACACAGTAGAGGCACGGGGCAACAACATGGCCGATATGGCAGCCAAAGAAGCCGCCAGAGGAAGACAATGCGGAGAAGTGGGAGAGGTCGTAGAGCCGGATGGCTACTACGTGGCAACTGAGGACAAGACACCAGATGAGATGACGTCTTGGAATCTATTCAAGAAGTTGCAAGAGCAAGCTCCAAAGGAAGAAAAAGAGAGTTGGATGCGGAAGGGTGCAACACATCAAGAAGGAAGGGTATACTCAATGGACTATAAACCCTGTTTACCCCGAAGCATGTACCCTATGGTGGTCCAGTGGGCACATGGGCCCACCCACAGATCAAAGACACAGATGAATGATCTGATTGGTGCTTACTGGTTCGCTCCAGGGATCTCCACCCTAACAGCCAAGTTCGCAAGCAGCTGTCTGACCTGTGGCAAATGCAACCCTGGAAGAATGGAGAAAGTTCCCACCCATCATCTGGCCAGACCACTATACCCCTTCCAGAGGATCCAGATAGACCACATCCAGATGCCGCCAAGTGGAGGTTTCGAATATGCCCTTGTGGTCGTGGACGTGTTTTCAGGATGGCCAGAAGCTTTCCCAGTGAGAAATCAGTCAGCAAAGACTACTGCAAAGAAGCTGCTCTCAGAGATCGTGTGCAGATACGGGGTCCCAGAAGTGATAGAGAGTGACCAGGGTCCCGCATTCACAGCAAACCTCACAAGGGAGATCTGGTCAGCAGTAGGGTCAGACCTAGGCCTACACACTCCCTATCACCCTCAGAGTAGCGGGAAAGTAGAAAGATTAAATGGGACACTTAAAAACAGGATGTTGAAAGTTGCCCAAGAGGCACGCAAACCATGGCACGAAACCCTTCCCATTGCACTGTTTAGTGTAAGACACACTCCCCGGGGCCCAGAAAAGCTGTCACCACATGAGATTCTGTTTGGGTCCAGCCCTAGGTTAGGGGTATTCTTCCCTCAGCAGTTGGCAATGCAATATGATACTTTGTCTGCTTATGTAATTCAACTGTCCAAAAAACTAGCTGATGTCCATTCTCGAGTTTTCCCTTCATTACCAGATCCAGGAGCAGTACCCGGTACGCACTCCCTGAAACCAGGAGACTGGGTGTTGGTAAAGAAGTTCGTGAGGAGAACACTTGACCCCAGATTTGACGGTCCCTTCCAAGTGCTGCTGACAACACCAACCTCTGTGAAACTAGAGGGAAAACCCACTTGGATCCACGCATCGCATTGCAAGAAGGCTCCCGTACCAGAGGACACGCCAAAGCCAGAATGATCCTGTATATCCTCTTTGTGATACATATCCTGGGGGTGGAAGCCCCTCGCACCCCACCTCTGGGAGGGGAGATCACCAAGGATGGGGACTATACCATTTTCTGGTTCGATACATCAGCACACATAATTACATACCTGTTTGATTACTGCGATGTGGTACACTGCCCACCCACACAGCTGGACAGCTTGGGGCATGGGACTCAGTATATTTGTGTTGCAGATAAATATTGGGGAGACAAATGTGAATACTGGGGAGCGGCAGCATGGAACACTGGTGACAGTTGGGGATACAAACCCCCATCAGCCCTAAACAGAAAAGATAAAGATGGCAAGTCCTTAATTGACCGTATGCGCCTAACAAAGCAGGCCTTCAGGAAAGGGTGCAGCACCAGGGGGGAATGCAACCGACTCATCCTTAGCATTGAAAACCCCTCCCCAGGTGATGCCGGTACTTACATAATGAGTAGTACACCTCCAAGTGGTGAACGCAAACCCCCTGTGCAGTACTCAGGAAAATTCAAGCTGGCAAATGCAGCTGACAAGCCCAATGTGACTCAGGAGACCCCTAGTAACGTAAAGGTACTGACAAACCCGACCTATGAGGAGACTTTAGCAGTAGAGACTGGGTTCTCTGAAACCAACTACTGGCTAGAGTGGGTAAGATACACCGCCCAACAGCATAATGGGAGTGGCTGTTATGCATGTGCCGGAGCCAGACCCCATCTGGGCACAGTGCCACTTAACATCCCAGAATCCCAGCAGGCCTGTTTCCTCAGCATATACACTAACTCATCTCATTCTGCATCCTGTGAACACTGGAAGTCTAAGTACCCACTCATGACTAAAGACACCCCCCCAGGGACTGGAATAACAATATACCCTGGTAATTACACCTGTTACACACGCACAGGGGTTGGCAGGGATGTAAAAAACTTCACTAAAGGGTTCTGCTCAGAATACAGTACCACCACTGACAACCTAATCAATCATGTGGTCTCCCTAGGTGACATATACTGGATCTGTGGTGATATGAAGATACGTAGCAGACTGGAGGGTGTTTGGGTAGGCCAATGTGCACTGGCAAAAATTCTGATGCCTTTCCACCTGTTTCCCTACACCCGTGAGTCTTCACCCAGTACTGCAGTTAACAGACCAAAGCGGGCAAGTGCCCCAAAAGGCAGTTTTGATCCACATGTTTATATAGACAACGTAGGTGTGCCAAGGGGGGTACCTGATGAATTCAAAGCCAGGGATCAAGTCAAGGCAGGATTTGAGTCATTGTTGCCAATAATAACTGTGAACAAAAATGTTGATTGGATAAATTATGTGTATTACAACCAGCAGAGATTTGTTAACTACACCCGAGATGCTCTAAAAGGTCTGGCAGACCAGTTGGGCCCCACTTCCATCATGGCATTCCAAAACAGGATGGCCCTAGACATGATTCTAGCTGAAAAAGGAGGTGTTTGTAAAATGATCAAAGACACCTGTTGCACCTACATCCCAGACAATACTGGTCCCAATGGTAAAGTCACGGTGGCGATACAGAAACTCACCGAGCTATCAGAGGAATTGAAACAAAACTCAGGAGTGAAGGATCCTTGGGACCAGTACTTTGGATGGATGAAAGGGTGGCAAAGATTATTAGCACAGATTGGGGCAGCCATACTTGTTATTTTTGTTCTTGTGATAATTTCTGGTTGCTGCGTAATCCCTTGTATCCGCAGGATGATGGAAAAGACAGTCAAGGAAACCACAAACCTGATGCCCCTGATGCCACATCTCCTCCTGGACGAACCTATCCGAATCCAGATTCACCCACCTGACGACGCACCCCACCCCGATGAGGATGAATACGTGGAGCTGATTGGAGAACTTCGCCAATATGAGACTATGAATGCTTCCACCCCCCTTTAGGGACAGATCTCCTGACCGCCCATTTGCGAAAAGTCTGTACGGTGTAGGGCATGTACGTTAGGTATATGTCAGTTCGCCGACAGCACAAAAGAGTTGCAGCGCTTTGGGACAGGAGGCTAGGATTAGGGCAAGTGATATCTAAGGGGGGCTTGTGATAGAAATATATATATCATGTAGATCTCACTTGCATGTATATCCCTTTAAATCATGTCCTAGCTTAAAAGCAAATATATTCAGCTATTTTATGATCAATTGCTCAATTTAATCACATGAGTTAGGCAAGACAGACCTCGGGACTTTTTGGTATGCTTAGATCACCAGAGAACAGGGAAGTTAAAGCATATGATTCGAAACTAATGTCCCAAAATGTTGCTGACTAGCAGGATAAAGGTGGCAGATGTTTTCTAAAGTGCAAGATCAGTTTGTTGCTAGGTAGACCATAGTTCAAAGATGTCATGTACTAAGTTAAATGCATTATGTACTCAGTCAGCCAATGAAATAATAGCTAAATTGTATGTTAATCTGCTAACCACTCCCATTTTATACGCTTTTACTCCCATTTTATACGCTTTTATAAGATCATGTATTAAGGAAATAAACCAGAGATCTGGATGGAATGTTATACTGTCACTTTGTGTCAGAGTTCATTCTTTCTTGAGCGCTCAATAGATCAGATCTGATAATAATTGGGAACGGACACAGCATACATACGGGGTTAAATTCACCCCGAGTCAAAAATTCTATAACATCCTCACATTAATTATACCAAAAGATTTTCTGCCTTATAGCAATTTAATGCCTAACATGCACATCATTTATACTTTACCATCTATTACAACAAAGAAATTGTCTTATTTTATGTCTTTATTATTAGGGTTGAGCGACTTTTATTTTTATAGGATCGGGTCGGGTTTCACGAAACCCGACTTTCTCAAAAGTCGGGTCGAGCGAAATCGGCCGATCCTATAAAAAAGTCGGGGTCGGGGTCGGCCGAAACACGAAACCCAATGCAGTGCAATGGGATACTATGGTTCCCAGGGTCTGAAGGAGAGAAAACTCTCCTTCAGGCCCTGGGATCCATATTAATGAGTAAAATAAAGAATTAAAATAAAAAATATTGATATACTCACCCGTCCGGAGGCCCCTGGACATCACCGCTGGTAACCGGCAGCCTTCTTTGCTTAAAATGAGCGCGTTCAGGGCCTTCCATGACGTCACGGCTTCTGATTGGTCGCGTGCCGCTCATGTGACCACCACGCGACCAATCAGAAGCCGTGACGTCATGGAAGGCCCTGAACAAGCTCATTCTTAGGAAGGAAGGCTGCCGGAAAGAAGCCGAGGGTGAGTATATTCCTATTAGGTATATACTCACCCTCGGACGTGCCCTGCTTCTTTCCGGCAGCCTTCCTTCTTAAGAATGAGCGCGTGAAGGGCCTTAGATGACGTCACGGCTTGTGATTGGTCGCAGCCGCCCATGTGACCGCTCACGCGACCAATCACAAGCCGTGACGTAATTCTCAGGTCCTAAATTCCTAGAATGAGGAATTTAGGACCTGAGAATTACGTCACGGCTTGTGATTGGTCACATGGCGGTCACATGAGCGGCACGCGACCAACAAGAAGCCGTTACATCATGGAAGGCCGTAAACGCGCTCATTTTAAGCAAAGAAGGCTGCCGGTTACCAGCGGCGATGTCCAGGGGCCTCCGGAGAGGTGAGTATATCAATATTTTTTATTTTAATTCTTCATTTTACACTTAAATGTGGATTCAGATACCGATTTCCGATATCGCAAACATATCGGAACTCGGTATCGGAATTCCGATACCAGATTCAGAAGATCGCCGACCTCATGGCCGACCCCACACAGGGGTCGGGTCAGGTTTCATGAAACCCGACTTTGCCAAAAGTCGGCGACTTCTGAAAATGGCCGACCCGTTTCGCTCAAACCTATTTATTATATATCTTTGAGTTCAGTCTCACAATATATTATGGTTTCTCTATTTTTGATCGTACTTTGTATATTGGATCATGCTTTGTCAATAGTCAACGTCTGCTTTTTTCTAAATGATTTGTTTTCCTTTATTCATGACGTGTCTAGATTGTGACTTTGTATCTACAGACCCTTCTTTCATATCATGTTGTTATTTCCTTTATGACAATAGTATTGTTTAATTTTTGCAGAAACAGACATTTCTTGAGAAAGGCTTGATATTGCCAAAATGTCGAATTATACGTGTCTGTATTTTTCTTTGGGTCTGCCGTTCACAACAATCTTGTCAATTTTGGTTTAAATAAACTGAAGAAACCTAATTTCAGAGTGCTGGAGGTCATCATTTATTGCAAACATATATACGTCATGGATGAAAGTGTTGGCATCCTTTAAAATTGTTTCCAAAAATTAAGTACATCTCCCAGAAAATTATTGTAATTTTTAATATTGTAATTTGTATTTATTTTGTGTGTATTGGAACAACAAAAAACAGAGAGAAAAGGCAAATTGGACATAATTTCACATAGTGCTTCTAAAATTGACCAGAAAAAATTGTTAAATAAAAAACTGCATTCAATAACATAGTATAACCATCAACAAACTTCTTACACTTCTTAACTGGATTTTTGGGCCACTCTTCTTTTGCAAGCTGCTCCAGGTCTCACATATTAGAAGGGTGCCGTCTCCAAACAGCAATTTTAAGATCTATCCACAGATTTTCAATGGGTTTTAGATCCAGACTCATTGCTGTCCACTCCAGTGCCTTGTTTCCATCTATTTCTGCGTGCTTGCTTCTTAAACTTTGTTTGTCCTGCTGGAAGACTCATGATCTAGGAAGCAAACCCATCTTTCTGACACTGGGCACTCTATTGCGACACAAATCTTCTGGTAAACTTCAGATTTCATGATGCTTTGCAGACAGTAAAGGATGCCAGAGGCAGCAAAACAACCACAAAACATCTTTGAACCTCAACCATGTTTGACTGTATTATTTTCTTTGTGGGCCTCATTCTGTTTTTGGTAAACAGTAGATTGATGTGCTTTACCAAACAGCTCTGTATTGGTCTCATCTGTCCACTAGAAGCTTTCCCAGAAGGGTTTTGACTTACTAGAATACATTTTGGCACACTTTAGTGTAGCTTTTTTATATCACCGAGTCAGCAGTGCGGTCCTCCTGGGTCTCCTGCCACAGCATTTTATTTAATTCAAATAACAATGGCGAGCTCACATTGATGCACCCTGAACCTGCAGGACAGCTTGGATTTCTTTGGAACTTGACTGGGGCTGCTTATACACCATCTAGACTATCCTGTCTTACATCCTGTCATCAATTTTTCTCTGTCATCCACATCCAGGGAGATTAACTACAGGGCCATGGGTTGTAAATTTCACGATTATGTTGACCACCATGAACAAATGAACCCCAAGATCTCTGGAAATGGACTTGTAGCCTAGAGATTGTTGATATTTTTCAACAATTTTGGTTCTCAAGTCCTCAGAAAGATCTCTTCTCTTTCTGTCCTTCGTTCTTAGTGTGGCACATACAGACACACAATGCAAATATTGAGTCAATTTATCCTCTATTAACTGGTTTCAGGTGTGATTTTCATATTCTTCAAAACTGTTACTTGCCAGAGGTGAGTTTAAAAGAGCATCACGTTTGAAACAAAGTTGTTTACCCACAATTTTGGAAAAGTGTAAACAATGTGTTACCATTTTTTGGGTTCTGGGAGAAATTATGTCCAATTTGCCTTTTTTTTCTCTGTGTTGCTTCAATAGAGACAAAAAAAATAAACATGTTTACAGCAAAACATGTGTAATTGCAATAATTTTCTAAGAGAAATACTTCCTTTTCTGAAATAATTTCAAGGGTGACAACACTTTCAGCCATGAATGTATGTAAGAGTTGGTATGAGAACAAAAAAATGCATTTCTTTTTAGTGGTGTCCTAAAGAGAATTTAATTAATATTTACTTTTATATTCAATTTTTTTTGGAGGGAATAGGTAGAGAACCGTAGGTCTTAAAGAGATAAAATTCCATTGCTTTTCTATTTCTGTTTTTTTTCAAATATGTTAACAACTGTTGGTGATAAATTACAGAAACCTGATGTAAAACCTTTTTAAGCACATAATTTACCTGTGTCAAATTGGGGACAAACAGTATTGGTCCAGTTCTTTGGCTGTAAATTAATTTATCCCTTTATAATCTGTGTTTTTGAAAATATTTTGAGTATGGTAAATCCTGAAAGGCTTACACATGGTCTAAAAACTTCTGAAGTACCAGATTTATAGAGGTTCACTTGTTTTCTTGAACTTGTTTTTCTTGCACTTCTGCCACTTTATTATAGCTATTGGTTCTTAGTCATACACTACCCTGTAATAAGGCAACTCCTTTAACTCCTTAAAGTCCGCTGATACGCCTTTTAACAGTGGCAGTTAAGGGTACTTAAACCACAGTGCCGCAATTTAACAGTGCTAAGTTTTAAGTGTATAGCTCCCACCAGAGTCGGAATTTCTCCAGAGTCTCAGAGAACATGATTTGGATCGGTTTTTGCCGACCCCGATGTTGCGATTGCTGTTATTAACGGTAAATTCACAGAAAAGAAAATTATCGTTGGGGAAAGAAATGTCCTTAACAAATTCACAGAAAAAAATCCCCTGTGTTGGTTAGATAAAATACCTTTTATTTCTTATTATATTAAAATCCAAAGAATTGGTACACTAACAAAAACCATCACCATAACAGCAACATACCATAGAAAAGACCAGGGTGGTGCCTAACCCTGTACTTCACTACTTGCACCCTACCTGCCTGTGGAGGTTGGCACCCTATATTCCTGCGCAATTGGCGCCCCCGCTCCTCGTCGGCTATCCCTCCTACCCCTGTTGGGCCCTGATAGGACAGGGTAGAAAATTAATGCCAATCATAGCAGATCACCCATCATCAATGTTCAAATTGTAAGAAATATTGATAAAGTGGCAGGTTTCTATCTGCAACTATCCTGCCCCTGCCTAGCAGCAGGGGTTGGCACCCTATTATGATACGACAGTGGCGCCCCCACTCCTCGACGGCTAGCCTCTATCCTGTCCCCTATCAGACGGTTGAGGGAAAAAGTAGTTTATCATTAAAGTGCTGTAGTGCTTAAAAGATGTCCCAAAACACTCCTCAGGATTATACATGTAAATCCGGATCCCCTTAATAACAACATTCACAGCGCATGTATACCAGACACAAAAACAGCTTGGTGTTTACCACTTCCAAATATCAGATCTAGCACATCGCCAGATCACTATGGTGTACTGCTACAGTTTGATGTTACACACTTTCAAATGTCTAATCTAGTGCACAGCCTGATCCCCCTGGTGCACTAGTAGGTATAATCCATAATCCCTTGGTATAGCCGCTCTTTTGAGATACCGAAAAAATCCTTTGGACACAATGGCATCATTCACATTATACAACTATAGGTATATCCCTTATAGCCTCCATTCACATTATGTATCCACAAGTATATCCCTTGAACACTCGACGCGTTTCCCCTCACAAATCATATGAGGTTCATCAGGAGCAATAATTTGTTATCAAAGGGTTACTTAGCTCTTATCTTCAATATTGGTGTGTTTTAACCATTTATACAGCTCGACATTCCAGGGCAGGTCCCCTCTTGATATGATGCCTCGAAGAAAGTGCCAAAGTGCATGCGCTTTATACCTTCCGTACTACTCACTATTATCTCCTGGTGGCTCGGCGTGCGTCTCAACCTAGACATCCGGTTATCTATTTGCGTTCCAAATGTATCCCGTGGTCCTGATCATATGACCATAGGGCCTGACGTGTATCTAAAGATATCGCGCGCTTGCCCAGATACCACTGCGTTCCACAAGTGAGTTCCATTATCTGCGCCTGCGTACTCTTCTCCGTGCCCCATAGTGAGAAGATCATTTGTGCTAGTGCGCACGCGTCATCACTACGGCAACCGGAGAGACCATCTTACATATAGCTGCTGCGCCTGCGCTGTTCCTTCCATGGAAGCGCCGAACTCATCGATGTGCATGCTTCATCATTCAGGCCACTTGGATACCATATATTGTAAATCTCGTTAGAAATGCATATAGTACCCATGTATTCTAAAGGCTACTACGCTTGGCATCAACATGCATGTATTTTGGTCATTATATCATTATGCAAACGCATAGAGAGTTCAGATTTAGCACACCATTTATATGCATTCTTTTATATTCACTCCATATACTATTATTAAAATGCCATCCAGGGTTGGTATAACCATTCATCTCAAAAATGCCTCTTGCCATATGGCCATATGTTAGTTCCATAAGTATCTTTTGGAAATTGGGTATCTGTCCTCCCCATTCCCATTATATAACTGACACATATATATAATCATATCAGCGCATATCACCATCTCAATTTCATAACAGAAATTACGCCTTCACCAGATGAATACAAATATAATATCCTAAAATTAGGAAGGATAAATTTTATTTAACCCATTCGGGTCGATACTGCAGGCCAACTCTTTAACCAATATTTCATCAACAGGGAATAATTCATAAAAAACAACCAAAGTTCATCTGTTCATTTAGCCCCTTTGGGGAAACAGTATCCAGTCGATGGATCCATTTGACCTCCTTCCGTAAAATGTTTCTATCCCAGTTACCACCTCGGACCGATGGAGCCACCACTTCCACAACGCAGAAAGAGAAGGAACCAAGGTCACCCTGGTGTACTTCCCGGACATGCCTAGATATAGGAGTATCCCTGGCATGTCTAATGTCACCCAGATGATCCCCTATCCTTCTCCTCAATTCCCTTTTAGTTTTTCCAATGTAGTTTTTTGGGCAGGTACACTTAAATAAATATACCAAACCACACGTCTTGCAATTGGCAAAATGTCTGGTCTCAAAAATTTTACCTGTACTTGCACTAGAGAAGAGGTTTCCTGTTGAAATGAAGCCACAAAAGGAACAACCCCCACATCGAAAGGTGCCCATCTGTCTTTTATCAAGCCAAGTGCCACTCTTTTTTGGACGGGTAAAGGTGCTGTGCACAAGTTGATCTCTAATGGACCTCCCCCTCTTGTATGTAATCATAGGTGTTACAGGCAAAAATTCTTTGATGTCTGTATCTGCCAACAGGATATCCCAGTACCTTCCAATAATATCCCTTACTTCCCGGGAGCAGTCATCAAAGTTACCAATGAGTCTCACAATAGAGTCAGTTTGTTCCCTGATCTTAGGTTGCAGGAGGCTAGTTCTTGGGATTTTTTCCACATGCTTAAATGTTTCCCGAAGAATGTTATTGGGGTAGCCCCTTTCCCGGAATCTATCCCTTAGATTCCGAGTCTCCACATAAAAGGACGAGTCTGAGGAGCAATTTCTCCTAGCCCTCATGTATTGACCCTTAGGTATCCCCCTCCTGAGTCCATAAGGGTGGTGACTGCTCCATCTTAATAAATTATTTGTAGAGGTGGGTTTCCTGTATATTGCAGTCCCCAGGCGGCCTTCACTATCTTTTCTAATTGTGACGTCCAAGAAATTGATTTTCTCTTTATCAATCTCAGCTGTAAACCTCAGACCAATATCGTTCTTATTTAAATCCTGAACAAAAGTGTTGAAGGAGGTAGCATCCCCGATCCACAGAATCAGCACATCATCGATATAACGCCCCCAGAATAATATCTGGGGGCACCACCAGGACGACCTCCCCTCATCAAATACAACAGTGTCCTCCCACCAGCCCAGGAGCAGATTAGCATAGGTAGGGGCACATGGGCTACCCATTGCCGTGCCCCTGAGCTGGTGGTAAAACTTTGCATCAAAAAGAAAATAATTATGGGTCAACACAAATTGTAAAAGGCGGCCTATGAACTGGTTATGCTCCACAAACTGGATTCCTCTGGATTTCAAAAAATAATCAACGGCTCGAAGACCTGCATCATGAGGGATGCTGCTATACAAAGCTTCAACATCAATTGATGCTAAACATACCTCCTCTCCGACCATGATATCCTCTATTTTCAATAAAAGATCAGCAGTATCCCGTACATAAGATGGTAGGGCTGTCACGAAGTTTATATTGATAAAGTTTTAAGAAACTTTGTGACAGCCCTACCATCTTATGTACGGGATACTGCTGATCTTTTATTGAAAATAGAGGATATCATGGTCGGAGAGGAGGTGTGTTTAGCATCAATTGATGTTGAAGCTTTGTATAGCAGCATCCCCCATGATGCAGGTCTTCGAGCCGTTGATTATTTTTTGAAATCCAGAGGGATCCAGTTTGTGGAGCAAAACCAGTTCATAGGCTGCCTTTTACAATTTGTGTTGACCCATAATTATTTTCTTTTTGATGCAAAGTTTTACCACCAGCTCAGGGGCACGGCAATGGGTAGCCCATGTGCCCCTACCTATGCTAATCTGCTCCTGGGCTGGTGGGAGGACACTGTTGTATTTGATGAGGGGAGGTCGTCCTGGTGGTGCCCCCAGATATTATTCTGGGGGCGTTATATCGATGATGTGCTGATTCTGTGGATCGGGGATGCTACCTCCTTCAACACTTTTGTTCAGGATTTAAATAAGAACGATATTGGTCTGAGGTTTACAGCTGAGATTGATAAAGAGAAAATCAATTTCTTGGACGTCACAATTAGAAAAGATAGTGAAGGCCGCCTGGGGACTGCAATATACAGGAAACCCACCTCTACAAATAATTTATTAAGATGGAGCAGTCACCACCCTTATGGACTCAGGAGGGGGATACCTAAGGGTCAATACATGAGGGCTAGGAGAAATTGCTCCTCAGACTCGTCCTTTTATGTGGAGACTCGGAATCTAAGGGATAGATTCCGGGAAAGGGGCTACCCCAATAACATTCTTCGGGAAACATTTAAGCATGTGGAAAAAATCCCAAGAACTAGCCTCCTGCAACCTAAGATCAGGGAACAAACTGACTCTATTGTGAGACTCATTGGTAACTTTGATGACTGCTCCCGGGAAGTAAGGGATATTATTGGAAGGTACTGGGATATCCTGTTGGCAGATACAGACATCAAAGAATTTTTGCCTGTAACACCTATGATTACATACAAGAGGGGGAGGTCCATTAGAGATCAACTTGTGCACAGCACCTTTACCCCCCAAAAAAAGAGTGGCACTTGGCTTGATAAAAGACAGATGGGCACCTTTCGATGTGGGGGTTGTTCCTTTTGTGGCTTCATTTCAACAGGAAACCTCTTCTCTAGTGCAAGTACAGGTCAAATTTTTGAGACCAGACATTTTGCCAATTGCAAGACGTGTGGTTTGGTATATTTATTTAAGTGTACCTGCCCAAAAAACTACATTGGAAAAACTAAAATGGAATTGAGGAGAAGGATAGGGGATCACCTGGGTGACATTAGACATGCCAGGGATACTCCTATATCTAGGCATGTCCGGGAAGTACACCAGGGTGACCTTGGTTCCTTCTCTTTCTGCGTTGTGGAAGTGGTGGCTCCATCGGTCCGAGGTGGTAACTGGGATAGAAACATTTTACGGAAGGAGGTCAAATGGATCCATCGACTGGATACTGTTTCCCCAAAGGGGCTAAATGAACAGATGAACTTTGGTTGTTTTTTATGAATTATTCCCTGTTGATGAAATATTGGTTAAAGAGTTGGCCTGCAGTATCGACCCGAATGGGTTAAATAAAATTTATCCTTCCTAATTTTAGGATATTATATTTGTATTCATCTGGTGAAGGCGTAATTTCTGTTATGAAATTGAGATGGTGATATGCGCTGATATGATTATATATATGTGTCAGTTATATAATGGGAATGGGGAGGACAGATACCCAATTTCCAAAAGATACTTATGGAACTAACATATGGCCATATGGCAAGAGGCATTTTTGAGATGAATGGTTATACCAACCCTGGATGGCATTTTAATAATAGTATATGGAGTGAATATAAAAGAATGCATATAAATGGTGTGCTAAATCTGAACTCTCTATGCGTTTGCATAATGATATAATGACCAAAATACATGCATGTTGATGCCAAGCGTAGTAGCCTTTAGAATACATGGGTACTATATGCATTTCTAACGAGATTTACAATATATGGTATCCAAGTGGCCTGAATGATGAAGCATGCACATCGATGAGTTCGGCGCTTCCATGGAAGGAACAGCGCAGGCGCAGCAGCTATATGTAAGATGGTCTCTCCGGTTGCCGTAGTGATGACGCGTGCGCACTAGCACAAATGATCTTCTCACTATGGGGCACGGAGAAGAGTACGCAGGCGCAGATAATGGAACTCACTTGTGGAACGCAGTGGTATCTGGGCAAGCGCGCGATATCTTTAGATACACGTCAGGCCCTATGGTCATATGATCAGGACCACGGGATACATTTGGAACGCAAATAGATAACCGGATGTCTAGGTTGAGACGCACGCCGAGCCACCAGGTGATAATAGTGAGTAGTACGGAAGGTATAAAGCGCATGCACTTTGGCACTTTCTTCGAGGCATCATATCAAGAGGGGACCTGCCCTGGAATGCCGAGCTGTATAAATGGTTAAAACACACCAATATTGAAGATAAGAGCTAAGTAACCCTTTGATAACAAATTATTGCTCCTGATTAACCTCATATGATTTGTGAGGGGAAACGCGTCGAGTGTTCAAGGGATATACTTGTGGATACATAATGTGAATGGAGGCTATAAGGGATATACCTATAGTTGTATAATGTGAATGATGCCATTGTGTCCAAAGGATTTTTTCGGTATCTCAAAACAGCGGCTATACCAAGGGATTATGGATTATACCTACTAGTGCACCAGGAGGATCAGGCTGTGCACTAGATTAGACATTTGAAAGTGTGTAACATCAAACTGTAGCAGTGCACCATAGTGATCTGGTGATGTGCTAGATCTGATATTTGGAAGTGGTAAACACCAAGCTGTTTTTGTGTCTGGTATACATGCGCTGTGAATGTTGTTATTAAGGGGATCCGGATTTACATGTATAATCCTGAGGAGTGTTTTGGGACATCTTTTAAGCACTACAGCACTTTAATGATAAACTACTTTTTCCCTCAACCGTCTGATAGGGGACAGGATAGAGGCTAGCCGTCGAGGAGTGGGGGCGCCACTGTCATATCATAATAGGGTGCCAACCCCCGCTGCTAGGCAGGGGCAGGATAGTTGCAGATAGAAACCTGCCACTTTATCAATATTTCTTACAATTTGAACATTGATGATGGGTGATTTGCTATGATTGGCATTAATTTTCTATCCTGTCCTATCAGGGCCCAACAGGGGTAGGAGGGATAGCCGACGAGGAGCGGGGGCGCCAATTGCGCAGGAATATAGGGTGCCAACCTCCGCAGGCAGGTAGGGTGCAAGTAGTGAAGTACAGGGTTAGGCACCACCCTGGTCTTTTCTATGGTATGTTGCTGTTATGGTGATGGTTTTTGTTAGTGCACCAATTCTTTAGGGCTGTTATTAACGGTAAAACGGTGACCGCAAAAAATGTCATATTTTTCATTTAATTTCTCTCTCCTCTGATGTGATCCCACTTCAGAGAAATAGGGTCCCCCGATCACCCCCGATACCTCTGATGTCCAGGCATTCCCCCATGAAGTCCCCCAGGCCACCATCGTCTTCTGAGAGAAAATGGCGGGTGCATGTGCACATAATTTACCTGTGTCAAATTGGGGACAAACAGTATTGGTCCAGTTCTTTGGCTGTAAATTAATTTCTCCCATTATAATCTATGTTTTTGAAAATATTTTGAGTATGGTAAATCCTGAAAGGCTTACACATGGTCTAAAAACTTCTGAAGTACCAGATTTATAGAGGTTGCAAATTTGGGTCAAGTGAGTCCAAGTAATCATAGAATCATAGAATGGCAGAGTTGGAAGGGACCTCCTGGGTCACCTGGTCCAATGTTATGATCTGGTGGCCTAGAAGCAGCATGAGACATACTCTGGAGAAGGTGGTACCTGTACTGACCGCAGACCCTGAACCTAACACCGCAACTAGAAGTAGCCGTGGAATGTACCTAGCACTCCCTAGACATCTCGACACAGCCGGAGGACTAATTACCCCTAGAGATAGAAAAGGGAAAACTATCTTGCCTCAGAGAAAATCCCCAAAGGATAGGCAGCCCCCCACAAATATTGACTGTGAGAGGAGAGGGAAATAACATACACAGACTGAAATGAGAATTTAGCAAAGGAGGCCACTTCTAGCTAAAAAGAAAGGATAGGACAGAGTACTATGCGGTCAGTATTAAAACACTAGAAAATATCCACCATAGAAAAGTACAAAAACTCCACAGCTAACTAAAGATATGGAGGGTATATCTGCATCTCCAGAGATACCAGCTTGGCTAAACAAATCCTTATACAGACCAAGCTGGACAAGACAAAAACATGGAAAAGAACTGAACAATAAGGCCACAGCATGTGGACAGCAAAAAATCAAGGCCAGAACTTAATGTTTGTTGAAAAGAACTGCAAAGCAGGAGAGACCAGGCAGAGATGTGAATCCTCCAGGAACAATGGACAACTGGCACTGACTAAAGGGTGAAGCAAGACTAAATAGCCCAGTCAAAATTGCACAAAGTGAACACACCTGATAAATGCTGCGATTCAAAGACAGCAGCGCTACCACTTACAACCACCGGAGGGAGCCCAAGAGCAGAATTCACAACAGTACCCCCCCTTGAGGAGGGGTCACCGAACCCTCACCAGAGCCCCCAGGCCGATCCGGACGAGCCAAATGAAAGGCACGAACCAAATCATCAGCATGAACATCGGAGGCAACAACCCAAGAATTATCCTCCTGGCCATAACCCTTCCATTTGACAAGATACTGAAGCCTCCGCCTCGAAAAACGAGAATCCAAAATCTTCTCAACCACATACTCCAACTCCCCATCAATCAACACCGGGGCAGGAGGATCAACAGAGGGAACAACGGGCACCACATATTTCCGCAACAAAGATCTATGAAAAACATTATGGATGGAAAAAGAGGCTGGAAGGGCCAAACGAAAAGACACTGGATTGATAATCTCAGAAATCCTATAAGGGCCAATAAACCGAGGCTTAAACTTAGGGGAAGAAACCTTCATAGGGACATGACGGGAAGGCAACCAGACCAAATCCCCAACCCGAAGCCGGGAGCCAACACACCGACGACGGTTAGCAAAACGCTGAGCCCCCTCCTGAGACAACACCAAATTGTCAACAACATGAGCCCAAATTTGCTGCAACCTGTCAACCACAGAGTCCACCCCAGGACAATTAGAAGGCTCAACCTGCCCTGAAGAAAAACGAGGATGAAAACCAGAGTTACAAAAGAAGGGTGAAACCAAGGTAGCAGAACTAGCCCGATTACTAAGGGCAAATCCAGCCAATGGCAAGAAAGCCACCCAATCATCCTGATCAGCAGACACAAAGCATCTCAAATAAGTTTCCAAAGTCTGATTAGTTCGCTCGGTTTGGCCATTTATCTGAGGATGAAATGCAGAAGAAAAAGACAAATCAATGCCCAGCCTAGCACAAAAGGCCCGCCAAAACCTAGAAACAAACTGGGAACCTCTATCGGACACAATGTTCTCCGGAATGCCATGCAAACGAACCACATGCTGAAAAAACAACAGAACCAAATCAGAAGAGGAAGGCAACTTAGGCAAAGGTACCAAATGAACCATCTTAGAAAACCGGTCACAAACCACCCAGATAACTGACATCCTCTGGGAAACCCCGAAATAAAATCCATAGAAATATGCGTCCAAGGCCTCTCAGGGACCGGCAAAGGCAAAAGCAACCCACTAGCGCGGGAACAGCAAGGCTTGGCCCGCGCACAAGTCCCACAGGACTGCACAAAAGAACGCACATCCCGTGACAAAGAAGGCCAGCAAAAGGACCTACCAACCAAATCTCTGGTACCAAAAATCCCAGGATGACCAGCTAACACAGAACAATGAACCTCCGAAATCACTTTACTAGTCCATCTGTCAGGAACAAACAATTTCCCCACTGGACAGCGGTCAGGTTTATCAGCCTGAAATTTCTGAAGAACCCGTCGTAAATCAGGGGAGATGGCAGAAAGAATCACACCTTCCTTCAGAATACCGACCGGCTCAAGGACCCCAGGAGAATCAGGCAAAAAGCTCCTAGAGAGGGCATCAGCCTTAACATTCTTAGAACCCGGAAGATACGAGACAACAAAATCAAAACGGGAGAAAAACAGGGACCATCGGGCCTGTCTAGGATTCAGCCGTTTGGTAGACTCGAGATAAATCAGATTCTTATGATCGGTCAAGACCACAATATGGTGCTTGGTCCCCTCAAGCCAATGTCGCCACTCCTCAAATGCCCACTTCATAGCCAACAACTCACGATTGCCGACATCATAATTGCGTTCCGCAGGTGAAAACTTTCGAGAAAAGAAGGCACACGGTTTCAACAAGGAACCATCAGAATTCCTCTGAGACAAAACGGCCCCTGCCCCAATCTCAGAAGCGTCAACCTCAACTTGAAAAGGAAGAGAAACATCCAGCTGACGCAACACAGGGGCAGAAGTAAATCGGCGTTTAAGCTCCTGAAAGGCAGAAACAGCCGCAGAGGACCAATTCGTCACATCAGCGCCTTTCTTCATCAAATCGGTCAGGGGTTTAACCACACTGGAGAAGTTGGCAATGAAACGGCGATAAAAATTAGCAAAGCCCAAACATTTCTGAAGGCTCTTCACGGATGTGGGCTGTATCCAATCATGAATGGCCTGAACCTTAACCGGATCCGTTTCTATAGATGAGGGAGAAAAAATGAAACCCAAAAAAGAAATCTTCTGTACCCCAAAGAGGCACTTAGACCCCTTCACAAACATGGCATTATCACGAAGGATCTGAAATACCATCCTGACTTGTTTCACATGAGACTTCCAATCATCTGAAAAAATCAAAATATCATCCAAATATACAATCATGAATTTATTAAGATAATTCCGAAATATATCATGCATGAAGGACTGAAACACAGATGGAGCATTAGAGAGTCCGAATGGCATCACAAGGTATTCAAAATGGCCTTCGGGTGTGTTAAACGCAGTTTTCCATTTGTCACCTGTTGTGAATTTGCTTTTTGCTCCCTCTAGTGGTTACTAGTTTTTTGACTCTGGTTTTTCTGTCATTCCTTTTATCCGCACCTGGGTCGTTAGTTAGGGGTGTTGCTATATAAGCTCCCTGGACCTTCAGTTCAATGCCTGGCAACGTAGTTATCAGAGCTAGTCTGCTGTGCTCTTGTCTACTGATCCTGGTTCCAGTTATATCAGCTAAGTCTGCCTTTTGCTTTTTGCTATTTGTTTTGGTTTTGTATTTTTGTCCAGCTTGTTCCAAATCTATATCCTGACCTTTGCTGGAAGCTCTAGGGGGCTGGTGTTCTCCCCCCGGACCGTTAGACGGTTCGGGGGTTCTTGAATTTCCAGTGTGGATTTTGATAGGGTTTTTGTTGACCATATAAGTTACCTTTCTTTATTCTGCTATCAGTAAGTGGGCCTCTCTGTGCTAAACCTGGTTCATTTCTGTGTTTGTCATTTCCTCTTACCTCACCGTCATTATTTGTGGGGGGCTTCTATCCAGCTTTGGGGTCCCCTTCTCTGGAGGCAAGAAAGGTCTTTGTTTTCCTCTACTAGGGGTAGCTAGATTCTCCGGCTGGCGCGTGTCATCTAGAATCAACGTAGGAATGATCCCCGGCTACTTCTAGTGTTGGCGTTAGGAGTAGATATATGGTCAACCCAGTTACCACTGCCCTATGAGCTGGATTTTTGTATTCTGCAGACTTCCACGTTCCTCTGAGACCCTCGCCATTGGGGTCATAACAGTTTGCCAGGCCAGTATTAAATGTTTAATGCATTGCAGAAGAGGGATTATAAGAAAGAAGATTCTGAGTTTTTTTTTTTCTCCTTCCCCTTTACCTCAGAGTGGCTATGCTTGCTGCAGACATGAATGTCCAGACCTTGATTACAAGTGTGGACCAGCTGGCTACTCGTGTGCAGGGCATACAAGACTATGTTATCAGAAATCCTAGGTCAGAACCTAAAATACCGATTCCTGAACTGTTTTCCGGAGACAGGTTTAAGTTTAGGAATTTCGTGAATAATTGTAAATTGTTTTTGTCCCTGAGACCCTGTTCATCAGGAGATTCTGCTCAGCAAGTAAAAATTGTTATTTCGTTCTTACGGGGCGACCCTCAGGATTGGGCTTTTTCGCTGGCGCCAGGAGATCCGGCATTGGCTGATCTTGATGCGTTTTTTCTGGCGCTCGGTTTACTTTATGAGGAACCCAATCTTGAGATTCAGGCAGAAAAGGCCTTGCTGTCTATGTCTCAGGGGCAGGACGAGGCTGAAGTGTATTGCCAAAAATTTCGGAAATGGTCCGTGCTGACACATTGGAACGAGTGTGCACTGGCCGCTAATTTTAGAAATGGCCTTTCTGAAGCCATTAAGAATGTTATGGTGGGTTTTCCCATTCCCACAGGTCTGAATGATACTATGGCACTGGCTATTCAAATTGACCGGCGGTTGCGGGAGCGCAAAACCGCAAATTCCCTCATGGTGTTGTCTGAACAGACACCTAATTCGGTGCAATGTGATAGAAAAACCGCAAATTCCCTCATGGTGTTGTCTGAACAGACACCTGATTTAATGCAATGTGATAGAATCCTGACTAGAAATGAGCGGAAAATTCATAGACGCCGGAATGGCTTGTGCTACTACTGTGGTGATTCTACACATGTTATCTCAGCATGCTCTAAACGTATAGCTAAGGTTGTTAGTCCTGTCACCGTTGGTAATTTGCAACCTAAATTTATTCTGTCTGTGACTTTGATTTGCTCACTGTCATCTTATCCTGTCATGGCGTTTGTAGATTCAGGTGCTGCCCTGAGTCTCATGGATCTCTCATTTGCTAAGCGCTGTGGATTTACTCTTGAACCATTAGAAAATCCTATTCCTCTTAGGGGTATTGATGCTACACCATTGGCAGCAAATAAACCGCAGTATTGGACTCAGGTTACCATGTGCATGACTCCTGAACACCGCGAGGTGATACGTTTCCTGGTTTTACATAAAATGCATGATTTGGTCGTTTTAGGGCTGCCATGGTTACAGACCCATAATCCAGTCCTGGACTGGAAGGCTATGTCAGTCTCAAGTTGGGGCTGTCGTGGTATTCATGAGGATTCCCTGCCTGTGTCTATTGCTTCTTCTATGCCTTCGGAAGTTCCGGAGTATTTGTCTGATTATCAGGATGTCTTCAGTGAGTCTGAGTCCAGTGCACTGCCTCCTCATAGGGACTGTGACTGTGCTATAGATTTGATCCCAGGCAGTAAATTTCCTAAGGGAAGGCTGTTTAATCTGTCGGTACCTGAACATACCGCTATGCGTTCATATATCAAGGAGTCTCTGGAAAAAGGACATATTCGTCCGTCTTCTTCCCCTCTTGGTGCGGGATTCTTTTTTGTGGCAAAAAAGGACGGATCTTTGAGACCTTGTATTGATTATCGGCTTTTAAATAAGATCACTGTCAAATTTCAGTATCCTTTACCGCTGTTGTCTGACTTGTTTGCCCGGATTAAGGGTGCCAAGTGGTTCACCAAGATAGACCTTCGTGGTGCGTACAACCTTGTGCGCATTAAGCAAGGTGATGAATGGAAAACCGCATTCAATACGCCCGAAGGTCATTTTGAGTACTTGGTGATGCCTTTTGGGCTCTCCAATGCGCCTTCAGTTTTTCAGTCCTTTATGCATGACATTTTCCGGAAGTATCTGGATAAATTTTTGATTGTCTATCTGGATGATATTTTGGTTTTTTCTGATAATTGGGATTCGCATGTGGAGCAGGTCAGGTTGGTCTTTAAAATTTTGCGTGAAAATTCTTTGTTTGTCAAGGGCTCAAAGTGTCTCTTTGGTGTACAGAAGGTTCCCTTTTTGGGGTTCATTTTTTCCCCTTCTGCTGTGGAGATGGACCCAGTCAAGGTCCGAGCTATTCTTGATTGGACTCAGCCCTCGTCAGTTAAGAGTCTTCAGAAGTTCTTGGGCTTCGCTAACTTCTACCGTCGTTTTATCGCTAATTTTTCTAGCATTGTGAAACCTTTGACGGATATGACCAAGAAGGGCTCCGATGTAGCTAACTGGGCTCCTGCTGCCGTGGAGGCTTTCCAGGAGTTGAAACGCTAGTTTACTTCGGCGCCTGTTTTGTGCCAGCCTGACGTCTCACTTCCCTTTCAGGTTGAGGTGGATGCTTCGGAGATTGGGGCAGGGGCCGTTTTGTCGCAGAGAGGCCCTGGTTGCTCTGTTATGAAACCTTGTGCCTTTTTCTCTAGGAAGTTTTCGCCTGCCGAGCGAAATTATGATGTGGGCAATCGGGAGTTGTTGGCCATGAAATGGGCATTTGAGGAGTGGCGTCATTGGCTCGAGGGTGCTAAGCATCGTGTGGTGGTCTTGACTGATCACAAAAATCTGATGTATCTCGAGTCTGCTAAACGCCTTAATCCGAGACAGGCCCGCTGGTCATTGTTTTTCTCCCGCTTTGATTTTGTTGTCTCGTATTTACCAGGTTCAAAGAATGTGAAGGCCGATGCTCTTTCTAGGAGCTTTGTGCCTGATGCTCCTGGAGTCGCTGATCCTGTTGGTATTCTTAAAGATGGAGTTATCTTGTCAGCTATTTCTCCGGATCTGCGACGTGTGTTGCAGAGATTTCAGGCTGATAGGCCTGAGTCTTGTCCACCTGACAGACTGTTTGTCCCGGATAAGTGGACCAGCAGAGTCATTTCCGAGGTTCATTCCTCGGTGTTGGCAGGTCACCCGGGAATTTTTGGCACCAGAGATCTGGTGGCCAGGTCCTTTTGGTGGCCTTCCTTGTCAAGGGATGTGCGGTCATTTGTGCAGTCCTGTGGGACTTGTGCTCGAGCTAAGCCTTGCTGTTCTCGTGCCAGCGGTTTGCTCTTGCCCTTGCCTGTCCCGAAGAGACCTTGGACACATATCTCCATGGATTTCATTTCTGATCTTCCGCTATCTCAGGGCATGTCCGTTATCTGGGTGATATGTGATCGCTTCTCCAAGATGGTCCATTTGGTTCCTTTGCCTAAGCTGCCTTCCTCTTCCGATCTGGTTCCTGTGTTTTTTCAGAACGTGGTTCGTTTGCACGGCATCCCTGAGAATATTGTGTCAGACAGAGGATCCCAGTTCATTTCCAGGTTCTGGCGATCCTTTTGTAGTAGGATGGGCATTGATTTGTCGTTTTCGTCTGCTTTCCATCCTCAGACTAATGGACAGACGGAGCGAACCAATCAGACTTTGGAGGCTTATTTGAGGTGTTTTGTCTCTGCTGATCAGGACGATTGGGTGACATTCTTGCCGTTGGCTGAGTTTGCCCTTAATAATCGGGCTAGTTCCGCCACCTTGGTTTCGCCTTTTTTCTGCAACTCTGGTTTCCATCCTCGCTTTTCTTCGGGTCATGTGGAGCCTTCTGACTGTCCTGGGGTGGATTCTGTGGTGGATAGGTTGCAGCAGATCTGGAATCATGTGGTGGACAACTTGAAGTTGTCACAGGAGAAGGCTCAGCGCTTTGCCAACCGCCGCCGCGGTGTGGGTCCCCGACTACGCGTTGGGGATTTGGTGTGGCTTTCTTCCCGCTTTGTTCCTATGAAGGTCTCCTCTCCCAAATTTAAACCTCGTTTTATTGGGCCTTACAAGATATTGGAAATCCTTAATCCTGTATCTTTTCGTCTGGATCTTCCTGTGTCGTTTGCTATTCACAATGTATTTCATAGGTCCTTGTTGCGGCGGTACATTGTGCCTGTAGTTCCTTCTGCTGAGCCTCCTGCTCCGGTGTTGGTTGAGGGCGAGTTGGAGTACGTGGTGGAGAAGATCTTGGATTCTCGCCTCTCCAGGCGGAGGCTTCAGTACCTGGTCAAGTGGAAGGGCTATGGTCAGGAGGATAATTCCTGGGTGGTCGCCTCTGATGTTCATGCGGCCGATTTAGTTCGTGCCTTTCATGCCGCTCATCCTGATCACCCTGGTGGTCGTGGTGAGGGTTCGGTGACCCCTCACTAAGGGGGGGGTACTGTTGTGAATTTGCTTTTTGCTCCCTCTAGTGGTTACTAGTTTTTTGACTCTGGTTTTTCTGTCATTCCTTTTATCCGCACCTGGGTCGTTAGTTAGGGGTGTTGCTATATAAGCTCCCTGGACCTTCAGTTCAATGCCTGGCAACGTAGTTATCAGAGCTAGTCTGCTGTGCTCTTGTCTACTGATCCTGGTTCCAGTTATATCAGCTAAGTCTGCCTTTTGCTTTTTGCTATTTGTTTTGGTTTTGTATTTTTGTCCAGCTTGTTCCAAATCTATATCCTGACCTTTGCTGGAAGCTCTAGGGGGCTGGTGTTCTCCCCCCGGACCGTTAGACGGTTCGGGGGTTCTTGAATTTCCAGTGTGGATTTTGATAGGGTTTTTGTTGACCATATAAGTTACCTTTCTTTATTCTGCTATCAGTAAGTGGGCCTCTCTGTGCTAAACCTGGTTCATTTCTGTGTTTGTCATTTCCTCTTACCTCACCGTCATTATTTGTGGGGGGCTTCTATCCAGCTTTGGGGTCCCCTTCTCTGGAGGCAAGAAAGGTCTTTGTTTTCCTCTACTAGGGGTAGCTAGATTCTCCGGCTGGCGCGTGTCATCTAGAATCAACGTAGGAATGATCCCCGGCTACTTCTAGTGTTGGCGTTAGGAGTAGATATATGGTCAACCCAGTTACCACTGCCCTATGAGCTGGATTTTTGTATTCTGCAGACTTCCACGTTCCTCTGAGACCCTCGCCATTGGGGTCATAACAGTCACCCTGCTTAATACGAACAAGATTATATGCCCCTCGAAGGTCAATCTTAGTAAACCAACTAGCCCCCTTAATCCTAGCAAACAGATCAGAAAGCAAAGGCAAAGGGTATTGGAATTTGACCGTGATCTTATTCAAGAGGCGATAATCAATACAGGGTCTCAAGGAGCCATCTTTTTTGGCAACAAAGAAAAAACCTGCTCCCAATAGTGAAGAAGATGGCCAAATATGCCCCTTCTCCAAGGACTCCTTAACGTAGCTCCGCATGGCGGTATGTTCTGGCACAGACAGGTTGAAAAGTCGGCCCTTAGGGAACTTACAGCCTGGAATCAAGTCAATAGCACAATCACAGTCCCTATGCGGTGGAAGGGAACTGGACTTGGGCACATTGAATACATCCTGGAAATCTGACTAAAACTCAGGAATTTCAGAAGAGGGGGAAGAGACAATTGACATCACAGGAACGTCACCATGAACCCCCTGACAACCCCAACTAGCCACAGACATACAGTACAGACCAAAAGTTTGGACACACCTTCTCATTTAAAGATTTTTCTGTATTTTCATGACTGTGAAAATTGTAAATTCACACTGAAGGCATCAAAACTATGAATTAACACATGTGGAATTATATACTTAATAAAAAAGTGTGAAACAACTGAAAATATGTCTTATATTCTAGGTTCTTCAAAGTAGCCACCTTTAGCTTTGACGACTGCTTTGCACACTCTTGGCACTCTCTTGATGAGCTTCAAGAGGTAGTCACCAGAAATGGTCTTCCAACAATCTTGAAGGAGTTCCCAGAGATGCTTAGCACTTGTTGGCACTTTTGCCTTCACTCGTCGGTCCATCTAACCCCAAACCATCAGGTCATCTGGCGTAGCACACCATCACTCTTCTTCTTGATCAAATAGCCCTTACACAGCCTGGAGGTGTGTTTGGGGTTATTGTCCTGTTGAAAAATAATTGATGGTCCAACTAAATGCAAACCGGATGGAATAGCATGCCGCTGCAAGATGCTGTGGTAGCCATGCTGGTTCAGTATGCCTTCAATTTTAAATAAATCCCCAACAGTGTCACCAGCAAAGCACCCCCACACCATCACACCTCCTCCTCCATGCTTCACGGTGGGAACCAGGCATGTAGAGTTCATCCGTTCACCTTTTCTGCGTCGCACAAAGACACGGTGGTTGGAACCAAAGATCTCAAATTTGGACTCATGAGACCAAAGCACAGATTTCCACTGGTCTATTGTCCATTCCTTGTGTTCTTTAGCCCAAACAAGTCTCTTCTGCTTGTTGCCTGTCCTTAGCAGTGGTTTCCTAGCAGCTATTTTACCATGAAGGCCAGCTGCACAAAGTCTCCTCTTAACAGTTGTTGTAGAGATGTGTCTGCTGCTAGAACTCTGTGTGCCATTGACCTGTTCTCTAATCTGAGCTGCTGTTAACCTGCGATTTCTGAGGAAGGTGATTCAGATAAACTTATTCTCAGAAGCAGAGGTGACTCTTGGTCTTCCTTTCCCGGGGCGGTCCTCATGTGAGCAAGGTTCTTTGCAGCACTTGATGGTTTTTGCAACTGCACTTGGGGACACTTTCAAAGTCTTCCCAATTTTTTGGACTTACTGACTTTCATTTCTTAAAGTAATGATGGCCACTCGTTTTTCTTTACTTAGCTGCTTTTTTCTTGCCATAATACAAATTCTAACAGTCTATTCAGAAGGACTATCAGCTGTGTATCCACCAGACTTCTGCTCAACACAACTGATGGTCCCAACCCCATTTATAAGGCAAGAAATCCCACTTATTAAACCTGACAGGGCACACCTGTGAAGTGAAAACCATTTCCGTTGACTACCTCTTGAAGCTCATCAAGAGAATGCCAAGAGTGTGCAAAGCAGTCATCAAAGCAAAAGGTGGCTACTTTGAAGAACCTAGAAAATAAGACATATTTTCAGTTGTTTCAGACTTTTTTGTTAAGTATATTATTCCACATGTGCTAATTCATAGTTTTGATACCTTCAGTGTGAATTTACAATTTTCATAGTCATGAAAATATGGAAAAATCTTTAAATGAGAAGGTGTGTCCAAACTTTTGGTCTGTACTGTATATTTCCAATCTAATACCGGATTATGCACCTGTAACCATGGGAAACCCAGCACAATAGCATCATGCAAATTATGCAACATCAGAAAACGACAACCTTCCTGATGGGCTGGCGCCATGCACATGGTCAGCTGTGTCCAAAACTGAGGTTTATTTTTAGCCAACGGTGTAGCATCAATGCCCCTCAAAGGAATAGGACTCTGCAAAGGCTGCAAGGGGAAACCACAACGTCTGGCAAATTCTAAGTCCATTAAGTTTAGAGCGGCGCCTGAATCCACAAATGCCATGACAGAAAATGACGATAATGAGCAGATCAGGGTCACAGATAACAGAAATTTAGGTTGTACAGTACTGATGGTAACAGAACTAGCGATTCTCTTGGTTCGCTTAGGGCAATCAGAAATAACATGAGCAGAATCGCCGCAGTAAAAACACAACCTATTCTGACATCTGAATCCTTGTCGTTCAGCTCTAGACACAATCCTATCACACTGCATAGGCTCAGGACTCCGCTCGGAAGACAATGCCGTAGTGTGCACAACTCTGCGCTCGCGCAAGCGCCGATCAATCTGAATGGCCAGAGACATAGAATCACTCAGACCAGCAGGCGTGGGGAACCCCACCATAACATCTTTAATGGATTCAGAAAGACCCTTTCTGAAGATTGCCGCCAAGGCATCTTCATTCCATTTAGTCAGTACAGACCATTTTCTAAACTTCTGGCAATATGATTCTGCCGCTTCTTGACCCTGAGACAGGGCCAGCAAGGTCTTCTCAGCATGATCCACTGAATTAGGTTCGTCATACAATAACCCAAGCGCCTGAAAAAATGTGTCTACATTAAACAACGCCGGATTCCCAGGTTCCAGGGCAAATGCCCAATCCTGGGGTCACCACGCAGCAGAGATATAATAATTTTAACCTTCTGGATGGGATCACCAGAGGAACGGGGTTTCAGAGCAAAAAATAGTTTACAGTTATTTTTAAAGCTCAGAAATTTGGACCTATCCCCAAAAAACAAATTAGGAGTTGGAATTCTAGGCTCTAAAACTGGAGTCTGAACAATATAATCAGAAATACCCTGTACTCTAGCAGCAAGTTCATCCACACGAGAAGCCAATCCCTGAACATCCATACCAGCGCCGAACTCCTGAGCCACCCAGAGGTAAAGAGGGAAGAGAAAAAAAAAACACAACAGACTACAGAAAAAAAAATGGCTCAGCACTTTCCTTCCCTTCTTCTGAGATGCGGTTAACTCATTGTTGGCCAGTTGTACTGTTATGACCTGGTGGCCTAGGAGCAGCATGAGACGTACTCTGGAGAAGGTGGTACCTGTACTGACCGCAGACCCTGAACCTAACACCGCAACTAGAAGTAGCCGTGGAATGTACCTAGCGCTCCCTAGACATCTCGACACAGCCGGAGGACTAATTACCCCTAGAGATAGAAAAGGGAAAACTATCTTGCCTCAGAGAAAATCCCCAAAGGATAGGCAGCCCCCCACAAATATTGACTGTGAGAGGAGAGGGAAATAACATACACAGACTGAAATGAGAATTTAGCAAAGGAGGCCACTTCTAGCTAAATAGAAAGGATAGGACAGAGTACTATGCGGTCAGTATTAAAACACTAGAAAATATCCACCACAGAAAATTACAAAAACTCCACAGCTAACTAAAGATATGGAGGGTATATCTGCATCTCCAGAGATACCAGCTTGGCTAAACAAATCCTTATACAGACCAAGCTGGACAAGACAAAAACATGGAAAAGAACTGAACAATAAGGCCACAGCATGTGGACAGCAAAAAATCAAGGCCAGAACTTATCTTTGTTGAAAAGAACTGCAAAGCAGGAGAGACCAGGCAGAGATGTGAATCCTCCAGGAACAATGGACAACTGGCACTGACTAAAGTGTGAAGCAAGACTAAATAGCCCAGTCAAAATTGCACAAAGTGAACACACCTGATAAATGCTGCGATTCAGAGACAGCAGCGCTACCACTTACAACCACCGGAGGGAGCCCAAGAGCAGAATTCACAACAGTCCAACCCCCTGCTCAAAGCAGGATTCACTAAATTATCCCATACAGATGTCTGTCCAGCCTTTGTTTGAAGACTTCCATTGAAGGAGAACTCGCCACCTCACGTGGCAGCCTGTTCCACCCATTGATCACTTTGTCAAAAAGTTTTTTCTAATGTCTAATCTGTGTCTCCTCCCATTCACTTTCATCCCATTGCTTCTAGTCTTTCCTTGTGCAAATGAGAATAAAGATGATCCTTCTACAATTTGACAGCCCTTGAGATATTTGTAGATAGCTATTAAGTCTCCTCTCAGTCTTCTTTTTTGCAAGCTAGACATTCCCAAATCCTGTAACAGTTACTCATAGGACATGGTTTGCAGACCGGTTACCATTCTGGTCGCTCTTGTCTGAACTCGTTAATGTCTTTTTGAAATATGGTGCCCAAAACTGGACACAGTATGTTAGGGCTGGCGGAACACATGAAGTAAATGTAGAGATAGTATAGGTGCGTTCTCAGCCCGGGGTCCACTGTGCAGGAGTGGAACCTGCTGCAAGTAAATGGCGGCACTATAGGGTGGTACTACGCCTGAATAGACACGGGTATCGTCACCCGATCTGTATAGGAGCAAACTCTGTTGCTTCACAGAGTTGCCGAGATTAAAAATAACGCTGTGCCCTGTTAGCATTCACAGGGCGCAGCAAATGGATACTAGTGGGATCCCTGAAACTCACCCCCACTAAGCTGGCGGTTGATCCCGCTCTGACCCTATGTGGCTTTTGAGCCTGCGCCTGAGGACACCTTGAGTCAGATGCTGGGATCAAATGGGAGTTCCCACTCTACACAGATGGATAGTCAGGAGATGCTAAAGATAGTCGCACAGAGTGCATACAGCACCGCAGCAGTGGTCACTGCAGAATAGACGCAGTATATTTTGTGCCTGGGGCTGGATGGCACTATCTGGTGCTAGACAGCTACAACACTCACGAGCATTCAACAACTCGTGGAATGGGAATGATTCAGAGCTTTCCCCAGAACAGGCATACATCCACAAATACTGAATTATACTAGCGCATGGCCGAGCGGCCAAGCGAACCTTTTATAGCTGCAGCACTTCAGGACCTTCCTGGTGGACCAATAGGAGCTGCTACAGGACCTGAGCATGTGCCCTCCGACCTCCAATGAGAGATCCTCCCTTGGGCATGCTCAGAAGGAGAAAAGCAGGACTTAGTCCCAGGGACGCCTGCTCGCTGCTGAACAGTATTGGTTATAATGGCTGAGCCTGGAAGGGCAGCAGTAATCAAATGCGATTCACCTGTCCGAGCCAGGCGCTGGGACCGATGTCTCTGCTGACCAGGCTCCACTGTAGCTGGAGGAGAATGGGAGACCGCAATGGAGATGGTTCGAGATTCGCCCTGTGCAGTGGCGGGACCTCGACACCTAACACAGTATTCCAGATGTGAGATCTGACCAAAGAAGAGTAGAGGGGGATAATGACTTCACGTCATCTAGACTGTATGCTTCTGTTAATACATACCAGAGTTGTATTTGCTTTTTTTGAAGCTTCTCCAAACTATTGACTCTTGCTCTATCTGTGATCTATTAGTATACCCAAGTCTTTTTCACAGGTGCTGTTGCTTAGCGAAATTGTTTAACCATAAACTAATTTTTGCTTTTGAATTTTTATATTTTTTCAAATATGTTGGAAATGGTAGGTTCTAAAGCCTTACTAAACACCTGAATTAGGTATGCGCCACATTTATGCAAATTAGTATAATTGTTTGGCCATTTATTAATATTTTTATGTTTTTGTGTTTAGAATAGTAAGTCCTAGAGAGCTAAATCCCAGTATAAAATATTCCACAGTGCCTGATTTACTTATATGTTAAATTTGTGGCAGACTGGTCCTATGTTTTGCGCTAAGACATGTAAACATGAAACATGAAAACTGAACTGCAATACTGCACTAGAAATATGAAAAATGAGAGCGTTTAGCGCATAAAAATGGCCAATTTTATGTGTACCTGATAGCCCCTTTACGGCATCTCTCGTATACCAGGTCTTTTTTCATATTTCTAGTGCAGTATTGCAGTTCAGTTTTCATGTTTCATGTTTGCATGTCTTAGCGCTGCAGTGTGCTGCCTTTTTTACTTGACTATATATGAGTTGGTTACTCTAGGTTCAGCACCTGTTCACACTTAGTCTATGTATGGATGTGACGGTCAGTTTTTTCAAATATATTATTTAGCCTTCTGACTGAGCACTCCGCCTCCTAGCCCAGGTGTTTTAATCGCAGCAGGTCCAGTACCCCTCCACAGAGAGAGAGAATATGAGTCTAGGAAGAGGTCTTCACAGGTACCCATTCACATGGAGACGTTTATTCTCAGCGAGGTAGGCAAGCGTAGGACCTGATATACGAGAGATGCCGTAAAGGGGCTATCAGGTACACATAAAATTGGCCATTTTTATGCGCTAAACGCTCTCATTTTTCATATTTCTAGTGCAGTATTGCAGTTCAGTTTTCATGTTTCATGTTTGCATGTCTTAGCGCTGCAGTGTGCTGCCTTTTTTACTTGACTATATATGAGTTGGTTACTCTAGGTTCAGCACCTGTTCACACTTAGTCTATGTATGGATGTGACGGTCAGTTTTTTCAAATATATTATTTAGCCTTCTGACTGAGCACTCCGCCTCCTAGCCCAGGTGTTTTAATCGCAGCAGGTCCAGTACCCCTCCACAGAGAGAGAGAATATGAGTCTAGGAAGAGGTCTTCACAGGTACCCATTTACATGGAGACGTTTATTCTCAGCGAGGTAGGCAAGCGTAGGACCTGATATACGAGAGATGCCGTAAAGGGGCTATCAGGTACACATAAAATTGGCCATTTTTATGCGCTAAACGCTCTCATTTTTCATATTTCTAGTGCAGTATTGCAGTTCAGTTTTCATGTTTCATGTTTGCATGTCTTAGCGCTGCAGTGTGCTGCCTTTTTTACTTGACTATATATGAGTTGGTTACTCTAGGTTCAGCACGTGTTCACACTTAGTCTATGTATGGATGTGACGGTCAGTTTTTTCAAATATATTATTTAGCCTTTTGACTGAGCACTCCGCCTCCTAGCCCAGGTGTTTTAATCGCAGCAGGTCCAGTACCCCTCCACAGAGAGAGAGAATATGAGTCTAGGAAGAGGTCTTCACAGGTACCCATTCACATGGAGACGTTTATTCTCAGCGAGGTAGGCAAGCGTAGGACCTGATATACGAGAGATGCCGTAAAGGGGCTATCAGGTACACATAAAATTGGCCATTTTTATGCGCTAAACGCTCTCATTTTTCATATTTCTAGTGCAGTATTGCAGTTCAGTTTTCATGTTTGATGTTTGCATGTCTTAGCGCTGCAGTGTGCTGCCTTTTTTACTTGACTATATATGAGTTGGTTACTCTAGGTTCAGCATCTGTTCACACTTAGTCTATGTATGGATGTGACGGTCAGTTTTTTCAAATATATTATTTAGCCTTCTGACTGAGCACTCCGCCTCCTAGCCCAGGTGTTTTAATCGCAGCAGGTCCAGTACCCCTCCACAGAGAGAGAGAATATGAGTCTAGGAAGAGGTCTTCACAGGTACCCATTCACATGGAGACGTTTATTCTCAGCGAGGTAGGCAAGCGTAGGACCTGATATACGAGAGATGCCGTAAAGGGGCTATCAGGTACACATAAAATTGGCCATTTTTATGCGCTAAACGCTCTCATTTTTCATATTTCTAGTGCAGTATTGCAGTTCAGTTTTCATGTTTCATGTTTGCATGTCTTAGCGCTGCAGTGTGCTGCCTTTTTTACTTGACTATATATGAGTTGGTTACTCTAGGTTCAGCACCTGTTCACACTTAGTCTATGTATGGATGTGACGGTCAGTTTTTTCAAATATTATTTAGCCTTCTGACCGAGCACTCCGCCTCCTAGCCCAGGTGTTTTAATCGCAGCAGGTCCAGTACCCCTCCACAGAGAGAGAGAATATGAGTCTAGGAAGAGGTCTTCACAGGTACCCATTCACATGGAGACGTTTATTCTCAGCGAGGTAGGCAAGCGTAGGACCTGATATACGAGAGATGCCGTAAAGGGGCTTTCAGGTACACATAAAATTGGCCATTTTTATGCGCTAAACGCTCTCATTTTTCATATTTCTAGTGCAGTATTGCAGTTCAGTTTTCATGTTTCATGTTTGCATGTCTTAGCGCTGCAGTGTGCTGCCTTTTTTACTTGACTATATATGAGTTGGTTACTCTAGGTTCAGCACCTGTTCACACTTAGTCTATGTATGGATGTGACGGTCAGTTTTTTCAAATATATTATTTAGCCTTCTGACTGAGCACTCCGCCTCCTAGCCCAGGTGTTTTAATCGCAGCAGGTCCAGTACCCCTCCACAGAGAGAGAGAATATGAGTCTAGGAAGAGGTCTTCACAGGTACCCATTCACATGGAGACGTTTATTCTCAGCGAGGTAGGCAAGCGTAGGACCTGATATACGAGAGATGCCGTAAAGGGGCTATCAGGTACACATAAAATTGGCCATTTTTATGCGCTAAACGCTCTCATTTTTCATATTTCTAGTGCAGTATTGCAGTTCAGTTTTCATGTTTCATGTTTGCATGTCTTAGCGCTGCAGTGTGCTGCCTTTTTTACTTGACTATATATGAGTTGGTTACTCTAGGTTCAGCACCTGTTCACACTTAGTCTATGTATGGATGTGACGGTCAGTTTTTTTAAATATATTATTTAGCCTTTTGACTGAGCACTCCGCCTCCTAGCCCAGGTGTTTTAATCGCAGCAGGTCCAGTACCCCTCCACAGAGAGAGAGAATATGAGTCTAGGAAGAGGTCTTCACAGGTACCCATTCACATGGAGACGTTTATTCTCAGCGAGGTAGGCAAGCGTAGTACCTGATATACGAGAGATGCCGTAAAGGGGCTATCAGGTACACATAAAATTGGCCATTTTTATGCGCTAAACGCTCTCATTTTTCATATTTCTAGTGCAGTATTGCAGTTCAGTTTTCATGTTTCATGTTTGCATGTCTTAGCGCTGCAGTGTGCTGCCTTTTTTACTTGACTGTATATGAGTTGGTTACTCTAGGTTCAGCACCTGTTCACACTTAGTCTATTTATGGATGTGACGGTCAGTTTTTTCAAATATATTATTTAGCCTTCTGACTGAGCACTCCGCCTCCTAGCCCAGGTGTTTTAATCGCAGCAGGTCCAGTACCCCTCCACAGAGAGAGAGAATATGAGTCTAGGAAGAGGTCTTCACAGGTACCCATTCACATGGAGACGTTTATTCTCAGCGAGGTAGGCAAGCGTAGGACCTGATATACGAGAGATGCCGTAAAGGGGCTATCAGGTACACATAAAATTGGCCATTTTTATGCGCTAAACGCTCTCATTTTTCATATTTCTAGTGCAGTATTGCAGTTCAGTTTTCATGTTTCATGTTTGCATGTCTTAGCGCTGCAGTGTGCTGCCTTTTTTACTTGACTATATATGAGTTGGTTACTCTAGGTTCAGCACCTGTTCACACTTAGTCTATGTATGGATGTGACGGTCAGTTTTTTCAAATATTATTTAGCCTTCTGACCGAGCACTCCGCCTCCTAGCCCAGGTGTTTTAATCGCAGCAGGTCCAGTACCCCTCCACAGAGAGAGAGAATATGAGTCTAGGAAGAGGTCTTCACAGGTACCCATTCACATGGAGACGTTTATTCTCAGCGAGGTAGGCAAGCGTAGGACCTGATATACGAGAGATGCCGTAAAGGGGCTTTCAGGTACACATAAAATTGGCCATTTTTATGCGCTAAACGCTCTCATTTTTCATATTTCTAGTGCAGTATTGCAGTTCAGTTTTCATGTTTCATGTTTGCATGTCTTAGCGCTGCAGTGTGCTGCCTTTTTTACTTGACTATATATGAGTTGGTTACTCTAGGTTCAGCACCTGTTCACACTTAGTCTATGTATGGATGTGACGGTCAGTTTTTTCAAATATATTATTTAGCCTTCTGACTGAGCACTCCGCCTCCTAGCCCAGGTGTTTTAATCGCAGCAGGTCCAGTACCCCTCCACAGAGAGAGAGAATATGAGTCTAGGAAGAGGTCTTCACAGGTACCCATTCACATGGAGACGTTTATTCTCAGCGAGGTAGGCAAGCGTAGGACCTGATATACGAGAGATGCCGTAAAGGGGCTATCAGGTACACATAAAATTGGCCATTTTTATGCGCTAAACGCTCTCATTTTTCATATTTCTAGTGCAGTATTGCAGTTCAGTTTTCATGTTTCATGTTTGCATGTCTTAGCGCTGCAGTGTGCTGCCTTTTTTACTTGACTATATATGAGTTGGTTACTCTAGGTTCAGCACCTGTTCACACTTAGTCTATGTATGGATGTGACGGTCAGTTTTTTTAAATATATTATTTAGCCTTTTGACTGAGCACTCCGCCTCCTAGCCCAGGTGTTTTAATCGCAGCAGGTCCAGTACCCCTCCACAGAGAGAGAGAATATGAGTCTAGGAAGAGGTCTTCACAGGTAACCATTCACATGGAGACGTTTATTCTCAGCGAGGTAGGCAAGCGTAGTACCTGATATACGAGAGATGCCATAAAGGGGCTATCAGGTACACATAAAATTGGCCATTTTTATGCGCTAAACGCTCTCATTTTTCATATTTCTAGTGCAGTATTGCAGTTCAGTTTTCATGTTTCATGTTTGCATGTCTTAGCGCTGCAGTGTGCTGCCTTTTTTACTTGACTGTATATGAGTTGGTTACTCTAGGTTCAGCACCTGTTCACACTTAGTCTATGTATGGATGTGACGGTCAGTTTTTTCAAATATATTATTTAGCCTTCTGACTGAGCACTCCGCCTCCTAGCCCAGGTGTTTTAATCGCAGCAGGTCCAGTACCCCTCCACAGAGAGAGAGAATATGAGTCTAGGAAGAGGTCTTCACAGGTACCCATTCACATGGAGACGTTTATTCTCAGCGAGGTAGGCAAGCGTAGGACCTGATATACGAGAGATGCCGTAAAGGGGCTATCAGGTACACATAAAATTGGCCATTTTTATGCGCTAAACGCTCTCATTTTTCATATTTCTAGTGCAGTATTGCAGTTCAGTTTTCATGTTTCATGTTTGCATGTCTTAGCGCTGCAGTGTGCTGCCTTTTTTACTTGACTATATATGAGTTGGTTACTCTAGGTTCAGCACCTGTTCACACTTAGTCTATGTATGGATGTGACGGTCAGTTTTTTCAAATATTATTTAGCCTTCTGACCGAGCACTCCGCCTCCTAGCCCAGGTGTTTTAATCGCAGCAGGTCCAGTACCCCTCCACAGAGAGAGAGAATATGAGTCTAGGAAGAGGTCTTCACAGGTACCCATTCACATGGAGACGTTTATTCTCAGCGAGGTAGGCAAGCGTAGGACCTGATATACGAGAGATGCCGTAAAGGGGCTTTCAGGTACACATAAAATTGGCCATTTTTATGCGCTAAACGCTCTCATTTTTCATATTTCTAGTGCAGTATTGCAGTTCAGTTTTCATGTTTCATGTTTGCATGTCTTAGCGCTGCAGTGTGCTGCCTTTTTTACTTGACTATATATGAGTTGGTTACTCTAGGTTCAGCACCTGTTCACACTTAGTCTATGTATGGATGTGACGGTCAGTTTTTTCAAATATATTATTTAGCCTTCTGACTGAGCACTCCGCCTCCTAGCCCAGGTGTTTTAATCGCAGCAGGTCCAGTACCCCTCCACAGAGAGAGAGAATATGAGTCTAGGAAGAGGTCTTCACAGGTACCCATTCACATGGAGACGTTTATTCTCAGCGAGGTAGGCAAGCGTAGGACCTGATATACGAGAGATGCCGTAAAGGGGCTATCAGGTACACATAAAATTGGCCATTTTTATGCGCTAAACGCTCTCATTTTTCATATTTCTAGTGCAGTATTGCAGTTCAGTTTTCATGTTTCATGTTTGCATGTCTTAGCGCTGCAGTGTGCTGCCTTTTTTACTTGACTATATATGAGTTGGTTACTCTAGGTTCAGCACCTGTTCACACTTAGTCTATGTATGGATGTGACGGTCAGTTTTTTTAAATATATTATTTAGCCTTTTGACTGAGCACTCCGCCTCCTAGCCCAGGTGTTTTAATCGCAGCAGGTCCAGTACCCCTCCACAGAGAGAGAGAATATGAGTCTAGGAAGAGGTCTTCACAGGTACCCATTCACATGGAGACGTTTATTCTCAGCGAGGTAGGCAAGCGTAGTACCTGATATACGAGAGATGCCGTAAAGGGGCTATCAGGTACACATAAAATTGGCCATTTTTATGCGCTAAACGCTCTCATTTTTCATATTTCTAGTGCAGTATTGCAGTTCAGTTTTCATGTTTCATGTTTGCATGTCTTAGCGCTGCAGTGTGCTGCCTTTTTTACTTGACTGTATATGAGTTGGTTACTCTAGGTTCAGCACCTGTTCACACTTAGTCTATGTATGGATGTGACGGTCAGTTTTTTCAAATATATTATTTAGCCTTCTGACTGAGCACTCCGCCTCCTAGCCCAGGTGTTTTAATCGCAGCAGGTCCAGTACCCCTCCACAGAGAGAGAGAATATGAGTCTAGGAAGAGGTCTTCACAGGTACCCATTCACATGGAGACGTTTATTCTCAGCGAGGTAGGCAAGCGTAGGACCTGATATACGAGAGATGCCGTAAAGGGGCTATCAGGTACACATAAAATTGGCCATTTTTATGCGCTAAACGCTCTCAATTTTCATATTTCTAGTGCAGTATTGCAGTTCAGTTTTCATGTTTCATGTTTGCATGTCTTAGCGCTGCAGTGTGCTGCCTTTTTTACTTGACTATATATGAGTTGGTTACTCTAGGTTCAGCACCTGTTCACACTTAGTCTATGTATGGATGTGACGGTCAGTTTTTTCAAATATATTATTTAGCCTTCTGACTGAGCACTCCGCCTCCTAGCCCAGGTGTTTTAATTGCAGCAGGTCCAGTACCCCTCCACAGAGAGAGAGAATATGAGTCTAGGAAGAGGTCTTCACAGGTACCCATTCACATGGAGACGTTTATTCTCAGCGAGGTAGGCAAGCGTAGGACCTGATATACGAGAGATGCCGTAAAGGGGCTATCAGGTACACGTAAAATTGGCCATTTTTATGCGCTAACCGCTCTCAATTTTCATATGTCTAGTGCAGTATTGCAGTTCAGTTTTCATGTTTCATGTTTGCATGTCTTAGCGCTGCAGTGTGCTGCCTTTTTTACTTGACTATATATGAGTTGGTTACTCTAGGTTCAGCACCTGTTCACACTTAGTCTATGTATGGATGTGACGGTCAGTTTTTTCAAATATATTATTTAGCCTTCTGACTGAGCACTCCGCCTCCTAGCCCAGGTGTTTTAATCGCAGCAGGTCCAGTACCCCTCCACAGAGAGAGAGAATATGAGTCTAGGAAGAGGTCTTCACAGGTACCCATTCACATGGAGACGTTTATTCTCAGCGAGGTAGGCAAGCGTAGGACCTGATATACGAGAGATGCCGTAAAGGGGCTATCAGGTACACATAAAATTGGCCATTTTTATGCGCTAAACGCTCTCATTTTTCATATTTCTAGTGCAGTATTGCAGTTCAGTTTTCATGTTTCATGTTTGCATGTCTTAGCGCTGCAGTGTGCTGCCTTTTTTACTTGACTATATATGAGTTGGTTACTCTAGGTTCAGCACCTGTTCACACTTAGTCTATGTATGGATGTGACGGTCAGTTTTTTCAAATATATTATTTAGCCTTTTGACTGAGCACTCCGCCTCCTAGCCCAGGTGTTTTAATCGCAGCAGGTCCAGTACCCCTCCACAGAGAGAGAGAATATGAGTCTAGGAAGAGGTCTTCACAGGTACCCATTCACATGGAGACGTTTATTCTCAGCGAGGTAGGCAAGCGTAGGACCTGATATACGAGAGATGCCGTAAAGGGGCTATCAGGTACACATAAAATTGGCCATTTTTATGCGCTAAACGCTCTAATTTTTCATATTTCTAGTGCAGTATTGCAGTTCAGTTTTCATGTTTCATGTTTGCATGTCTTAGCGCTGCAGTGTGCTGCCTTTTTTACTTGACTATATATGAGTTGGTTACTCTAGGTTCAGCACCTGTTCACACTTAGTCTATGTATAGATGTGACGGTCAGTTTTTTCAAATATATTATTTAGCCTTCTGACTGAGCACTCCGCCTCCTAGCCCAGGTGTTTTAATCGCAGCAGGTCCAGTACCCCTCCACAGAGAGAGAGAATATGAGTCTAGGAAGAGGTCTTCACAGGTACCCATTCACAAGGAGACGTTTATTCTCAGCGAGGTAGGCAAGCGTAGGACCTGATATACGAGAGATGCCGTAAAGGGGCTATCAGGTACACATAAAATTGGCCATTTTTATGCGCTAAACGCTCTCATTTTTCATATTTCTAGTGCAGTATTGCAGTTCAGTTTTCATGTTTGATGTTTGCATGTCTTAGCGCTGCAGTGTGCTGCCTTTTTTACTTGACTATATGAGTTGGTTACTCTAGGTTCAGCACCTGTTCACACTTAGTCTATGTATGGATGTGACGGTCAGTTTTTTCAAATATATTATTTAGCCTTCTGACTGAGCACTCCGCCTCCTAGCCCAGGTGTTTTAATCGCAGCAGGTCCAGTACCCCTCCACAGAGAGAGAGAATATGAGTCTAGGAAGAGGTCTTCACAGGTACCCATTCACATGGAGACGTTTATTCTCAGCGAGGTAGGCAAGCGTAGGACCTGATATACGAGAGATGCCGTAAAGGGGCTATCAGGTACACATAAAATTGGCCATTTTTATGCGCTAAACTCTCTCATTTTTCATATTTCTAGTGCAGTATTGCAGTTCAGTTTTCATGTTTGCATGTCTTAGCGCTGCAGTGTGCTGCCTTTTTTACTTGACTATATATGAGTTGGTTACTCTAGGTTCAGCATCTGTTCACACTTAGTCTATGTATGGATGTGACGGTCAGTTTTTTCAAATATATTATTTAGCCTTCTGACTGAGCACTCCGCCTCCTAGCCCAGGTGTTTTAATCGCAGCAGGTCCAGTACCCCTCCACAGAGAGAGAGAATATGAGTCTAGGAAGAGGTCTTCACAGGTACCCATTCACATGGAGACGTTTATTCTCAGCGAGGTAGGCAAGCGTAGGACCTGATATACGAGAGATGCCGTAAAGGGGCTATCAGGTACACATAAAATTGGCCATTTTTATGCGCTAAACGCTCTCATTTTTCATATTTCTAGTGCAGTATTGCAGTTCAGTTTTCATGTTTCATGTTTGCATGTCTTAGCGCTGCAGTGTGCTGCCTTTTTTACTTGACTATATATGAGTTGGTTACTCTAGGTTCAGCACCTGTTCACACTTAGTCTATGTATGGATGTGACGGTCAGTTTTTTCAAATATATTATTTAGCCTTCTGACTGAGCACTCCGCCTCCTAGCCCAGGTGTTTTAATCGCAGCAGGTCCAGTACCCCTCCACAGAGAGAGAGAATATGAGTCTAGGAAGAGGTCTTCACAGGTACCCATTCACATGGAGACGTTTATTCTCAGCGAGGTAGGCAAGCGTAGGACCTGATATTCGAGAGATGCCGTAAAGGGGCTATCAGGTACACATAAAATTGGCCATTTTTATGTGCTAAACGCTCTCATTTTTCATATTTCTGGTGCAGTATTGCAGTTCAGTTTTCATGTTTCATGTTTGCATGTCTTAGCGCTGCAGTGTGCTGCCTTTTTTACTTGACTATAAATGAGTTGGTTACTCTAGGTTCAGCACCTGTTCACACTTAGTCTATGTATGGATGTGACGGTCAGTTTTTTCAAATATATTATTTAGCCTTCTGACTGAGCACTCCGCCTCCTAGCCCAGGTGTTTTAATCGCAGCAGGTCCAGTACCCCTCCACAGAGAGAGAGAATATGAGTCTAGGAAGAGGTCTTCACAGGTACCCATTCACATGGAGACGTTTATTCTCAGCGAGGTAGGCAAGCGTAGGACCTGATATACGAGAGATGCCGTAAAGGGGCTATCAGGTACACATAAAATTGGCCATTTTTATGCGCTAAACGCTCTCATTTTTCATATTTCTAGTGCAGTATTGCAGTTCAGTTTTCATGTTTGATGTTTGCATGTCTTAGCGCTGCAGTGTGCTGCCTTTTTTACTTGACTATATATGAGTTGGTTACTCTAGGTTCAGCATCTGTTCACACTTAGTCTATGTATGGATGTGACGGTCAGTTTTTTCAAATATATTATTTAGCCTTCTGACTGAGCACTCCGCCTCCTAGCCCAGGTGTTTTAATCGCAGCAGGTCCAGTACCCCTCCACAGAGAGAGAGAATATGAGTCTAGGAAGAGGTCTTCACAGGTACCCATTCACATGGAGACGTTTATTCTCAGCGAGGTAGGCAAGCGTAGGACCTGATATACGAGAGATGCCGTAAAGGGGCTATCAGGTACAAATAAAATTGGCCATTTTTATGCGCTAAACGCTCTCATTTTTCATATTTCTAGTGCAGTATTGCAGTTCAGTTTTCATGTTTGATGTTTGCATGTCTTAGCGCTGCAGTGTGCTGCCTTTTTTACTTGACTATATATGAGTTGGTTACTCTAGGTTCAGCACCTGTTCACACTTAGTCTATGTATGGATGTGACGGTCAGTTTTTTCAAATATATTATTTAGCCTTCTGACTGAGCACTCCGCCTCCTAGCCCAGGTGTTTTAATCGCAGCAGGTCCAGTACCCCTCCACAGAGAGAGAGAATATGAGTCTAGGAAGAGGTCTTCACAGGTACCCATTCACATGGAGACGTTTATTCTCAGCGAGGTAGGCAAGCGTAGGACCTGATATACGAGAGATGCCGTAAAGGGGCTATCAGGTACACATAAAATTGGCCATTTTTATGCGCTAAACGCTCTCATTTTTCATATTTCTAGTGCAGTATTGCAGTTCAGTTTTCATGTTTCATGTTTGCATGTCTTAGCGCTGCAGTGTGCTGCCTTTTTTACTTGACTATATATCAGTTGGTTACTCTAGGTTCAGCACCTGTTCACACTTAGTCTATGTATGGATGTGACGGTCAGTTTTTTCAAATATATTATTTAGCCTTCTGACTGAGCACTCCGCCTCCTAGCCCAGGTGTTTTAATCGCAGCAGGTCCAGTACCCCTCCACAGAGAGAGAGAATATGAGTCTAGGAAGAGGTCTTCACAGGTACCCATTCACATGGAGACGTTTATTCTCAGCGAGGTAGGCAAGCGTAGGACCTGATATACGAGAGATGCCGTAAAGGGGCTATCAGGTACACATAAAATTGGCCATTTTTATGCGCTAAACGCTCTCATTTTTCATATTTCTAGTGCAGTATTGCAGTTCAGTTTTCATGTTTCATGTTTGCATGTCTTAGCGCTGCAGTGTGCTGCCTTTTTTACTTGACTATATATGAGTTGGTTACTCTAGGTTCAGCACCTGTTCACACTTAGTCTATGTATGGATGTGACGGTCAGTTTTTTCAAATATATTATTTAGCCTTCTGACTGAGCACTCCGCCTCCTAGCCCAGGTGTTTTAATCGCAGCAGGTCCAGTACCCCTCCACAGAGAGAGAGAATATGAGTCTAGGAAGAGGTCTTCACAGGTACCCATTCACATGGAGACGTTTATTCTCAGCGAGGTAGGCAAGCGTAGGACCTGATATACGAGAGATGCCGTAAAGGGGCTATCAGGTACACATAAAATTGGCCATTTTTATGCGCTAAACGCTCTCATTTTTCATATTTCTGGTGCAGTATTGCAGTTCAGTTTTCATGTTTCATGTTTGCATGTCTTAGCGCTGCAGTGTGCTGCCTTTTTTACTTGACTATATATGAGTTGGTTACTCTAGGTTCAGCACCTGTTCACACTTAGTCTATGTATGGATGTGACGGTCAGTTTTTTAAAATATATTATTTAGCCTTCTGACTGAGCACTCCGCCTCCTAGCCCAGGTGTTTTAATCGCAGCAGGTCCAGTACCCCTCCACAGAGAGAGAGAATATGAGTCTAGGAAGAGGTCTTCACAGGTACCCATTCACATGGAGACGTTTATTCTCAGCGAGGTAGGCAAGCGTAGGACCTGATATACGAGAGATGCCGTAAAGGGGCTATCAGGTACACATAAAATTGGCCATTTTTATGCGCTAAACGCTCTCATTTTTCATATTTCTAGTGCAGTATTGCAGTTCAGTTTTCATGTTTGATGTTTGCATGTCTTAGCGCTGCAGTGTGCTGCCTTTTTTACTTGACTATATATGAGTTGGTTACTCTAGGTTCAGCATCTGTTCACACTTAGTCTATGTATGGATGGGACGGTCAGTTTTTTCAAATATATTATTTAGCCTTCTGACTGAGCACTCCGCCTCCTAGCCCAGGTGTTTTAATCGCAGCAGGTCCAGTACCCCTCCACAGAGAGAGAGAATATGAGTCTAGGAAGAGGTCTTCACAGGTACCCATTCACATGGAGACGTTTATTCTCAGCGAGGTAGGCAAGCGTAGGACCTGATATACGAGAGATGCCGTAAAGGGGCTATCAGGTACACATAAAATTGGCCATTTTTATGCGCTAAACGCTCTCATTTTTCATATTTCTGGTGCAGTATTGCAGTTCAGTTTTCATGTTTGATGTTTGCATGTCTTAGCGCTGCAGTGTGCTGCCTTTTTTACTTGACTATATATGAGTTGGTTACTCTAGGTTCAGCATCTGTTCACACTTAGTCTATGTATGGATGTGACGGTCAGTTTTTTCAAATATATTATTTAGCCTTCTGACTGAGCACTCCGCCTCCTAGCCCAGGTGTTTTAATCGCAGCAGGTCCAGTACCCCTCCACAGAGAGAGAGAATATGAGTCTAGGAAGAGGTCTTCACAGGTACCCATTCACATGGAGACGTTTATTCTCAGCGAGGTAGGCAAGCGTAGGACCTGATATACGAGAGATGCCGTAAAGGGGCTATCAGGTACACATAAAATTGGCCATTTTTATGCGCTAAACGCTCTCATTTTTCATATTTCTAGTGCAGTATTGCAGTTCAGTTTTCATGTTTCATGTTTGCATGTCTTAGCGCTGCAGTGTGCTGCCTTTTTTACTTGACTATATATCAGTTGGTTACTCTAGGTTCAGCACCTGTTCACACTTAGTCTATGTATGGATGTGACGGTCAGTTTTTTCAAATATATTATTTAGCCTTCTGACTGAGCACTCCGCCTCCTAGCCCAGGTGTTTTAATCGCAGCAGGTCCAGTACCCCTCCACAGAGAGAGAGAATATGAGTCTAGGAAGAGGTCTTCACAGGTACCCATTCACATGGAGACGTTTATTCTCAGCGAGGTAGGCAAGTGTAGGACCTGATATACGAGAGATGCCGTAAAGGGGCTATCAGGTACACATAAAATTGGCCATTTTTATGCGCTAAACGCTCTCATTTTTCATATTTCTAGTGCAGTATTGCAGTTCAGTTTTCATGTTTGATGTTTGCATGTCTTAGCGCTGCAGTGTGCTGCCTTTTTTACTTGACTATATATGAGTTGGTTACTTTAGGTTCAGCACCTGTTCACACTTAGTCTATGTATGGATGTGACGGTCAGTTTTTTCAAATATATTATTTAGCCTTCTGACTGAGCACTCCGCCTCCTAGCCCAGGTGTTTTAATCGCAGCAGGTCCAGTACCCCTCCACAGAGAGAGAGAATATGAGTCTAGGAAGAGGTCTTCACAGGTACCCATTCACATGGAGACGTTTATTCTCAGCGAGGTAGGCAAGCGTAGGACCTGATATACGAGAGATGCCGTAAAGGGGCTATCAGGTACACATAAAATTGGCCATTTTTATGCGCTAAACGCTCTCATTTTTCATATTTCTAGTGCAGTATTGCAGTTCAGTTTTCATGTTTCATGTTTGCATGTCTTAGCGCTGCAGTGTGCTGCCTTTTTTACTTGACTATATATGAGTTGGTTACTCTAGGTTCAGCACCTGTTCACACTTAGTCTATGTATGGATGTGACGGTCAGTTTTTTCAAATATATTATTTAGCCTTCTGACTGAGCACTCCGCCTCCTAGCCCAGGTGTTTTAATCGCAGCAGGTCCAGTACCCCTCCACAGAGAGAGAGAATATGAGTCTAGGAAGAGGTCTTCACAGGTACCCATTCACATGGAGACGTTTATTCTCAGCGAGGTAGGCAAGTGTAGGACCTGATATACGAGAGATGCCGTAAAGGGGCTATCAGGTACACATAAACTTGGCCATTTTTATGCGCTAAACGCTCTCATTTTTCATATTTCTAGTGCAGTATTGCAGTTCAGTTTTCATGTTTCATGTTTGCATGTCTTAGCGCTGCAGTGTGCTGCCTTTTTTACTTGACTATATATGAGTTGGTTACTCTAGGTTCAGCACCTGTTCACACTTAGTCTATGTATGGATGTGACGGTCAGTTTTTTCAAATATATTATTTAGCCTTCTGACTGAGCACTCCGCCTCCTAGCCCAGGTGTTTTAATCGCAGCAGGTCCAGTACCCCTCCACAGAGAGAGAGAATATGAGTCTAGGAAGAGGTCTTCACAGGTACCCATTCACATGGAGACGTTTATTCTCAGCGAGGTAGGCAAGCGTAGGACCTGATATACGAGAGATGCCGTAAAGGGGCTATCAGGTACACATAAAATTGGCCATTTTTATGCGCTAAACGCTCTCATTTTTCATATTTCTAGTGCAGTATTGCAGTTCAGTTTTCATGTTTCATGTTTGCATGTCTTAGCGCTGCAGTGTGCTGCCTTTTTTACTTGACTATATATGAGTTGGTTACTTTAGGTTCAGCACCTGTTCACACTTAGTCTATGTATGGATGTGACGGTCAGTTTTTTCAAATATATTATTTAGCCTTCTGACTGAGCACTCCGCCTCCTAGCCCAGGTGTTTTAATCGCAGCAGGTCCAGTACCCCTCCACAGAGAGAGAGAATATGAGTCTAGGAAGAGGTCTTCACAGGTACCCATTCACATGGAGACGTTTATTCTCAGCGAGGTAGGCAAGCGTAGGACCTGATATACGAGAGATGCCGTAAAGGGGCTATCAGGTACACATAAAATTGGCCATTTTTATGCGCTAAACGCTCTCATTTTTCATATTTCTAGTGCAGTATTGCAGTTCAGTTTTCATGTTTCATGTTTGCATGTCTTAGCGCTGCAGTGTGCTGCCTTTTTTACTTGACTATATATGAGTTGGTTACTCTAGGTTCAGCACCTGTTCACACTTAGTCTATGTATGGATGTGACGGTCAGTTTTTTCAAATATATTATTTAGCCTTCTGACTGAGCACTCCGCCTCCTAGCCCAGGTGTTTTAATCGCAGCAGGTCCAGTACCCCTCCACAGAGAGAGAGAATATGAGTCTAGGAAGAGGTCTTCACAGGTACCCATTCACATGGAGACATTTATTCTCAGCGAGGTAGGCAAGCGTAGGACCTGATATACGAGAGATGCCGTAAAGGGGCTATCAGGTACACATAAAATTGGCCATTTTTATGCGCTAAACGCTCTCATTTTTCATATTTCTAGTGCAGTATTGCAGTTCAGTTTTCATGTTTCATGTTTGCATGTCTTAGCGCTGCAGTGTGCTGCCTTTTTTACTTGACTATATATGAGTTGGTTACTCTAGGTTCAGCATCTGTTCACACTTAGTCTATGTATGGATGTGACGGTCAGTTTTTTCAAATATATTATTTAGCCTTCTGACTGAGCACTCCGCCTCCTAGCCCAGGTGTTTTAATCGCAGCAGGTCCAGTACCCCTCCACAGAGAGAGAGAATATGAGTCTAGGAAGAGGTCTTCACAGGTACCCATTCACATGGAGACGTTTATTCTCAGCGAGGTAGGCAAGTGTAGGACCTGATATACGAGAGATGCCGTAAAGGGGCTATCAGGTACACATAAAATTGGCCATTTTTATGCGCTAAACGCTCTAATTCTTCATATTTCTAGTGCAGTATTGCAGTTCAGTTTTCATGTTTGATGTTTGCATGTCTTAGCGCTGCAGTGTGCTGCCTTTTTTACTTGACTATATATGAGTTGGTTACTCTAGGTTCAGCATCTGTTCACACTTAGTCTATGTATGGATGTGACGGTCAGTTTTTTCAAATATATTATTTAGCCTTCTGACTGAGCACTCCGCCTCCTAGCCCAGGTGTTTTAATCGCAGCAGGTCCAGTACCCCTCCACAGAGAGAGAGAATATGAGTCTAGGAAGAGGTCTTCACAGGTACCCATTCACATGGAGACGTTTATTCTCAGCGAGGTAGGCAAGCGTAGGACCTGATATACGAGAGATGCCGTAAAGGGGCTATCAGGTACACATAAAATTGGCCATTTTTATGCGCTAAACGCTCTCATTTTTCATATTTCTAGTGCAGTATTGCAGTTCAGTTTTCATGTTTCATGTTTGCATGTCTTAGCGCTGCAGTGTGCTGCCTTTTTTACTTGACTATATATGAGTTGGTTACTCTAGGTTCAGCACCTGTTCACACTTAGTCTATGTATGGATGTGACGGTCAGTTTTTTCAAATATATTATTTAGCCTTCTGACTGAGCACTCCGCCTCCTAGCCCAGGTGTTTTAATCGCAGCAGGTCCAGTACCCCTCCACAGAGAGAGAGAATATGAGTCTAGGAAGAGGTCTTCACAGGTACCCATTCACATGGAGACGTTTATTCTCAGCGAGGTAGGCAAGCGTAGGACCTGATATACGAGAGATGCCGTAAAGGGGCTATCAGGTACACATAAAATTGGCCATTTTTATGCGCTAAACGCTCTCATTATTCATATTTCTAGTGCAGTATTGCAGTTCAGTTTTCATGTTTCATGTTTGCATGTCTTAGCGCTGCAGTGTGCTGCCTTTTTTACTTGACTATATATGAGTTGGTTACTCTAGGTTCAGCACCTGTTCACACTTAGTCTATGTATGGATGTGACGGTCAGTTTTTTCAAATATATTATTTAGCCTTCTGACTGAGCACTCCGCCTCCTAGCCCAGGTGTTTTAATCGCAGCAGGTCCAGTACCCCTCCACAGAGAGAGAGAATATGAGTCTAGGAAGAGGTCTTCACAGGTACCCATTCACATGGAGACATTTATTCTCAGCGAGGTAGGCAAGCGTAGGACCTGATATATGAGAGATGCCGTAAAGGGGCTATCTGGTACACATAAAATTGGCCATTTTTATGCGCTAAACGCTCTCATTTTTCATATTTCTAGTGCAGTATTGCAGTTCAGTTTTCATGTTTCATGTTTGCATGTCTTAGCGCTGCAGTGTGCTGCCTTTTTTACTTGACTATATATGAGTTGGTTACTCTAGGTTCAGCACCTGTTCACACTTAGTCTATGTATGGATGTGACGGTCAGTTTTTTCAAATATATTATTTAGCCTTCTGACTGAGCACTCCGCCTCCTAGCCCAGGTGTTTTAATCGCAGCAGGTCCAGTACCCCTCCACAGAGAGAGAGAATATGAGTCTAGGAAGAGGTCTTCACAGGTACCCATTCACATGGAGACGTTTATTCTCAGCGAGGTAGGCAAGCGTAGGACCTGATATACGAGAGATGCCGTAAAGGGGCTATCAGGTACACATAAAATTGGCCATTTTTATGCGCTAAACGCTCTCATTTTTCATATTTCTAGTGCAGTATTGCAGTTCAGTTTTCATGTTTGATGTTTGCATGTCTTAGCGCTGCAGTGTGCTGCCTTTTTTACTTGACTATATATGAGTTGGTTACTCTAGGTTCAGCACCTGTTCACACTTAGTCTATGTATGGATGTGACGGTCAGTTTTTTCAAATATATTATTTAGCCTTCTGACTGAGCACTCCGCCTCCTAGCCCAGGTGTTTTAATCGCAGCAGGTCCAGTACCCCTCCACAGAGAGAGAGAATATGAGTCTAGGAAGAGGTCTTCACAGGTACCCATTCACATGGAGACGTTTATTCTCAGCGAGGTAGGCAAGCGTAGGACCTGATATACGAGAGATGCCGTAAAGGGGCTATCAGGTACACATAAAATTGGCCATTTTTATGCGCTAAACGCTCTCATTTTTCATATTTCTAGTGCAGTATTGCAGTTCAGTTTTCATGTTTCATGTTTGCATGTCTTAGCGCTGCAGTGTGCTGCCTTTTTTACTTGACTATATATGAGTTGGTTACTCTAGGTTCAGCACCTGTTCACACTTAGTCTATGTATGGATGTGACGGTCAGTTTTTTCAAATATATTATTTAGCCTTCTGACTGAGCACTCCGCCTCCTAGCCCAGGTGTTTTAATCGCAGCAGGTCCAGTACCCCTCCACAGAGAGAGAGAATATGAGTCTAGGAAGAGGTCTTCACAGGTACCCATTCACATGGAGACATTTATTCTCAGCGAGGTAGGCAAGCGTAGGACCTGATATATGAGAGATGCCGTAAAGGGGCTATCAGGTACACATAAAATTGGCCATTTTTATGCGCTAAACGCTCTCATTTTTCATATTTCTAGTGCAGTATTGCAGTTCAGTTTTCATGTTTCATGTTTGCATGTCTTAGCGCTGCAGTGTGCTGCCTTTTTTACTTGACTATATATGAGTTGGTTACTCTAGGTTCAGCACCTGTTCACACTTAGTCTATGTATGGATGTGACGGTCAGTTTTTTCAAATATATTATTTAGCCTTCTGACTGAGCACTCCGCCTCCTAGCCCAGGTGTTTTAATCGCAGCAGGTCCAGTACCCCTCCACAGAGAGAGAGAATATGAGTCTAGGAAGAGGTCTTCACAGGTACCCATTCACATGGAGACGTTTATTCTCAGCGAGGTAGGCAAGCGTAGGACCTGATATACGAGAGATGCCGTAAAGGGGCTATCAGGTACACATAAAATTTTCCATTTTTATGCGCTAAACGCTCTCATTTTTCATATTTCTAGTGCAGTATTGCAGTTCAGTTTTCATGTTTCATGTTTGCATGTCTTAGCGCTGCAGTGTGCTGCCTTTTTTACTTGACTATATATGAGTTGGTTACTCTAGGTTCAGCACCTGTTCACACTTAGTCTATGTATGGATGTGACGGTCAGTTTTTTCAAATATATTATTTAGCCTTCTGACTGAGCACCGCCTCCTAGCCCAGGTGTTTTAATCACAGCAGGTCCAGTACCCCTCCACAGAGAGAGAGAATATGAGTCTAGGAAGAGGTCTTCACAGGTACCCATTCACATGGAGACGTTTATTCTCAGCGAGGTAGGCAAGCGTAGGACCTGATATACGAGAGATGCCGTAAAGGGGCTATCAGGTACACATAAAATTGGCCATTTTTATGCGCTAAACGCTCTCATTTTTCATATTTCTAGTGCAGTATTGCAGTTCAGTTTTCATGTTTCATGTTTGCATGTCTTAGCGCTGCAGTGTGCTGCCTTTTTTACTTGACTATATATGAGTTGGTTACTCTAGGTTCAGCACCTGTTCACACTTAGTCTATGTATGGATGTGACGGTCAGTTTTTTCAAACATATTATTTAGCCTTCTGACTGAGCACTCCGCCTCCTAGCCCAGGTGTTTTAATCGCAGCAGGTCCAGTACCCCTCCACAGAGAGAGAGAATATGAGTCTAGGAAGAGGTCTTCACAGGTACCCATTCACATGGAGACGTTTATTCTCAGCGAGGTAGGCAAGCGTTGGACCTGATATACGAGAGATGCCGTAAAGGGGCTATCAGGTACACATAAAATTGGCCATTTTTATGCGCTAAACGCTCTCATTTTTCATATTTCTAGTGCAGTATTGCAGTTCAGTTTTCATGTTTCATGTTTGCATGTCTTAGCGCTGCAGTGTGCTGCCTTTTTTACTTGACTATATATGAGTTGGTTACTCTAGGTTCAGCACCTGTTCACACTTAGTCTATGTATGGATGTGACGGTCAGTTTTTTCAAATATATTATTTAGCCTTCTGACTGAGCACTCCGCCTCCTAGCCCAGGTGTTTTAATCGCAGCAGGTCCAGTACCCCTCCACAGAGAGAGAGAATATGAGTCTAGGAAGAGGTCTTCACAGGTACCCATTCACATGGAGACGTTTATTCTCAGCGAGGTAGGCAAGCGTTGGACCTGATATACGAGAGATGCCGTAAAGGGGCTATCAGGTACACATAAAATTGGCCATTTTTATGCGCTAAACGCTCTCATTTTTCATATTTCTAGTGCAGTATTGCAGTTCAGTTTTCATGTTTCATGTTTGCATGTCTTAGCGCTGCAGTGTGCTGCCTTTTTTACTTGACTATATATGAGTTGGTTACTCTAGGTTCAGCACCTGTTCACACTTAGTCTATGTATGGATGTGACGGTCAGTTTTTTTAAATATATTATTTAGCCTTCTGACTGAGCACTCCGCCTCCTAGCCCAGGTGTTTTAATCGCAGCAGGTCCAGTACCCCTCCACAGAGAGAGAGAATATGAGTCTAGGAAGAGGTCTTCACAGGTACCCATTCACATGGAGACGTTCATTCTCAGCGAGGTAGGCAAGCGTAGGACCTGATATACGAGAGATGCCGTAAAGGGGCTATCAGGTACACATAAAATTGGCCATTTTTATGCGCTAAACGCTCTCATTTTTCATATTTCTGGTGCAGTATTGCAGTTCAGTTTTCATGTTTCATGTTTGCATGTCTTAGCGCTGCAGTGTGCTGCCTTTTTTACTTGACTATATATGAGTTGGTTACTCTAGGTTCAGCACCTGTTCACACTTAGTCTATGTATGGATGTGACGGTCAGTTTTTTCAAATATATTATTTAGCCTTCTGACTGAGCACTCCGCCTCCTAGCCCAGGTGTTTTAATCGCAGCAGGTCCAGTACCCCTCCACAGAGAGAGAGAATATGAGTCTAGGAAGAGGTCTTCACAGGTACCCATTCACATGGAGACGTTTATTCTCAGCGAGGTAGGCAAGCATTGGACCTGATATACGAGAGATGCCGTAAAGGGGCTATCAGGTACACATAAAATTGGCCATTTTTATGCGCTAAACGCTCTCATTTTTCATATTTCTAGTGCAGTATTGCAGTTCAGTTTTCATGTTTCATGTTTGCATGTCTTAGCGCTGCAGTGTGCTGCCTTTTTTACTTGACTATATATGAGTTGGTTACTCTAGGTTCAGCACCTGTTCACACTTAGTCTATGTATGGATGTGACGGTCAGTTTTTTCAAATATGGTCCTATGTTTTGGACTAAATTAATTTTTGTGCTTTATGGTTTTTTTTGGCAAATATCTAGAGGACGGTAGGTCCTTAAGTCCTAGCTCTCTTTCTAAAATTTAGGCAACATATAAACAAGTGTAGTTATTGCCGGACGTTATAAATATTTATGGGGTTATTTATTGAATATAATTTGTCTAATAAAGGGAAATATTCTGCCTTGAACCATTTGTGCTTAAACCCAATATTTTACATTTAAAGTAGTAGTGTCCTAGAAGTTCCCTATCCCTTCTCTAGCTGAATGTATGGTGCTGATAAAATGAAAACACTTATATTCAACTCCAGTGCCGGCGCCATTATGTCAATGTCAGCACTCACATTTCTGGGCCTCTTGTGTGGTTGTTATGACACGTGAGCCCTGTGCCCAATCAGTGCTAGCATCACTGTCCCTGCCTTTAGAGAAATCAAACATCAAGAGGAAGTCAGAGAGTAACTGCAGTGTGTCTGAAGGTAGGACAGTGAAACCGACACTTATTGGGAGCAGGAATCACAAGTCAAAACAACTGCATGAGGGGCCCTGGAATGCAGTGCAGACATCTCTGGAACAGCACCAACACGGGAGGTGAGTATAAGTGTTTTTATTTTATTGGTGCCAAATATTCAGATTAAGATGGGGTTGTCCAAGCAGTGGACAACCCATTTAAGCTATGTATTTCTACAGTAGGAGAATGCCAATGAAATTTGACTTGAGTAGTTCACAATTCACTTGTTTTTCTTGCACTTCTGCCACTTTATTATAGCTATTGGATCTTAGTCATACATTACCCTGTAATAAGGCAACCCCTTTAACTTCTTAACGACCGCCGATACGCCTTTTAACGATGGCAGTTAAGGGCACTTAAACCATAGTGCAGCAATTTAACAGTGCTGAGTTTTAAGAGTGCCAGAGTCGGAATTTTTCCAGAGTCTCAGAGAACATGATTTGGGTCAGTTTTTGCCAACCACGGTGTTGCGATTGCTGTTTTTAACAGTATAATGGTGACCACAAAAAAAGTCATATTTTCCATTTAATTTCTCTCTCCTCTGATGTGATCCCACTTCAGAGAAATAGGATCCCCCGATCACCCCCGGTACCTCTGATGTCCAGGCACCCCCCATGAAGTCCCCCAGGCCGCCATCGTCTTCTGAGAGAAAATGGCGGGCGCATATGCAGTACGCCCACCAAGAGCTGCCAACCGGTACCTGGCAACAATAGGAAATTTTTCCTGTTGGTTCATTTTGATCACTGTGATAGACCCTATCACATTGATCAAAATATAAAAAATAGTAAATAAAACACCCCTTTACAACCCCCCTTAGGGAAAAAGAAATAAAAATATTTATTTCCATTTTTCCATTAGGGTTAGAGTTGGGCTAAAGTGAGTTGGACTAAAGTTAGGGTTAGGGCTAGGGTTAGGATTAGGGCTAGGGTTAGCAATAGGGTTAGGGCTAGGATTAGGGCTAGGGTTAGGGTTAAGGCTAGGATTAGGGTTGGGATTACAGTTAGGGTTTGGATTGGGTATGGGGTGTGTTGGGGTTAGGGTTGTGGTTACGGTTATGGCTAGTATTGGGATTAAGTTTAGGGGTATTTTGGGGTTAGGTTTGTGGTTATGGTTAGATTTGGAATTAGGGTTAGGATTAGCGTTATGGGTGAGTTGAGGTTAGGGTTATGATTAGGGTTGGGATTGGGGTAAGGGGTGTGTTGGGGTTAGTGTTGTGGTTAGAGTTTTGATTAAAGTTGGGATTAGGGATAGGGGTGTGTTGAGGTTAGGGTTGTGGTTATGATTAGGGTTGGGATTAGGGTTAGGGGTTTGTTGGGGTTAGGGTTGTGGTTGGGGTTTGGTTTTGGTTGGGATTAGTGTTAGGGGTGTGTTGGGGTTAGGGTTGGAGTAAGAATTGGGGACTTTCCACTGTTTAGGTACATCAGGGGGTCTCCAAATGTGACATGGCACCACCATTGATTCCAGCCAACATTGCGTTCAAAAAGTCGAATGGTGCTCCCTCCCTTCTGAGCCCTGCCATGCACCCAAACAGAGGTTTACTCCCACATATGGGGTATCAGCATACTCAGGACAAATTGCACAACACAACAACTTTGGGGGTCTAATTTATCCTGATACCCTTGGAAAAATAAAAAATTGGGGGTAAAAGATCATTTTTGTGGATAAAATATGATTTTTTATTTTCACGGCTCTATGTTATAAACTTCTGTTGAGCACTTCGGGGTTCAAAGTGCTCACCACACATCTAGATAAGTTCCTTAGGGGGTCTAGTTTCCAAAATGGTGTCAAATGTGTTTTATTCACTATTTGGGCACATCAGAGGCTCTCCAAATGCAACATGGTGTTCGATCTCAATTCCAGCCAATTCTGCGCTGAAAAAGTTTATCAGAGCTCCTTTTCTTCCGAGCTCTGCCATGCGCCAAAACAGTGGTTTACCCCCACATAAAGGGTATTGGCGTATTCAGGAGAAATTGCACAACTTTTGTGGTTCATTTTCTCTTTTTACCCTTGTGAAAATAAAAAAAAATTGGTTCGACTTAAATGTGAAAAACGTTAAATGTTCATTTTTTCCTTACACATTGCTTCAGTTCCTGTGAAGCACGTAAAGGGTTAATAGACTTCTTGAAAATGGTTTTGAGCACAATGAATTGTGCATTTTTTAGAATGATGTCACTTTTGGGTATTTTCTGTCATGTTCACTCCTCAAAATGAATTGAAATGTGATGCGGTCCCTAAAAAAATGGTTTTGTTAATTTTGTTGTAAAAATGAGAAATCGCTGATCAACTTTTAACCTTTATAACCCGTTTCCAAAATTGTGCTGATGTAAACTAGACATGTGGGTAATGTTATTTATTAAGTATTTGGTGTGACATATCTCTCTGATTGAAGGGCCTAACAATTCAAAGTTTGAAAATTGCTAAATTTTAAATTTTTTTGACATATTTCATAAATTTTTCATAAATAAACACGTCATATTGACATATAAGGAAGTACAATATGTCTTGAAAAAGCAGTCTCAGAATCAGTGCGATCTGTTGAAGCATTTCAGAGTTATAACCACATAAAGTGACAGTGGTCAGAATTGTAAAAATTGAATTGTTCATTAAGCAGCAAATTGGTTTTGTCACTAAGGGTACTGTCACACAGTGCAATTTTGATCGCTACGACGGCACGATCCGTGACGTCGCAGCGTCGTATGATTATCGCTCCAGCGTCGTAGACTGCGGTCACACTTTGCAATCACGGCGCTGGAGCGATCCCGAAGTCCCCGGGTAACCAGGGTAAACATTGGGTTACTAAGAGCAGGGCCGCGCTTAGTAACCCGATGTTTACCCTGGTTACCAGCGTAAACGTAAAAAAAACCAAACAGTACATACATTCCGGTGTCTGTCCCCCGGCGTTCTGCTTCTCTCCACTGTGTAAGCACCATAGCCGGAAAGCAGAGCGGTGACGTCACCGTGTCACCGCTGTGCTCGCTTTCCGGCCGGCAGGCACTCACAGTGCAGAGAAGCTGAGACGCCGGAGGACAGACACCGGAATGTGAGTATGTACTGTTTGGTTTTTTTACGTTTACGCTGGTAACCAGGGTAAACATCGGGTTACTAAGCGCGGCCCTGCGCTTAGTTACCTGATGTTTACCCTGGTTACAAGCGAACACATCGCTGGATCGGTGTCACACACAACGATCCAGCGATGTCAGCGGGTGATCAAGCGACGAAAGAAAGTTCCAAACGATCTGCTACGACGTACGATTCTCAGCAGGATCCCTGATCGCTGCTGCGTGTCAGACACTGCGATATCGTAACGATATCGCTAGAACGTCACGAATCATGCCGTCATAGCGATCAAAATTGCACTGTGTGACAGTACCCTAAGGGGTTAAAATACATTGAAACACAAACAATTGTTTGACTTTGTACATAAGATAAACACTAATCCTTTCATTAATTGTGATGTTCACATATTGTAGCCATGAACAGCTTAGTTTTTTGGTGCACTGAATCTACTCTTTAGTTGGAATGATGATCCTATTATTCTAATTTTCTCTCCTATCGGCTCAATTATAGTGGAAAGTACATTGTCAATCTCACCTTCTATGTTTTTAATGCTACCCTTTTCCTAGAAAATAGCTGAGATTGTTCCTAACATAATAGAGATGCACATTAACTCATTTTCTATCTCTCATTATCATGGATTGACACAATCTAAGAACTTTTGACCTATACACTGGAAACCTGCAGCAACTTACTCATTGAGCTCTGGTAAATTGTTTTATTACATGTGCTTACTGGGAAACTAAGAAAAAGGGATGTCAGGCTGCAACTTGGTGCATTATGTTCTGGCACTAGACTATATTTTTTGGAAGTGTGATTCACATGGCAACTTTTCAACAATGTACCTGCTCTTGAAGTAATTTACTAGAATGTAAAAAATATTAGTGAGAAAAATAAGAACGAACAATAAAACTTTTATTGGTAAGAAACTTAGCATTTTATCAAAGGAGATTAGAAATTGCTTTCATGATGAATATTTTAACTTGAAGCATTACAAAAACGACTGACAAAAGCAAAGCAATGTTTTGTTTTTTTTTCCACCAGAAGTACTGAGGGATTTTGTAAGATTACACAAAACATATATTTTTTTACATAACACTGTATCATCAATATTGCTGCAAACTCCGGGAGTTAAATGACTGCTAGCAGGATTCCTCTTCAGCTTAATGTAATTCACTGATTAACTGAGCATCAGCTGTCAGTTCTAACTTCTGAAAGTATTACTGTTAAATAAAAGAATGTCAGAAAGAGAAGTTGAGTTTTGTATTGTTTTTTCCTTAGGGTGGGTTTAGTTACCATGTGCTGTAAAAAGATTATAGGTTTATTTATGAGAATTTTAGACATCATATTGTTACAGTAAATTATGGCATTCTCTTTCAACTCTTTTGAAAAATTAGTTCTTGTTAACTGGGAATAGAAACACAAAATGTTGATAATCCAAATATGAGTATAAAATAAACAATTAACCAAAAAGTTTCAATAATTTTTTAAATGTTACATTTCTTACAAGGAGTTAAACAGAAACTTGGACAAAAGGCACTATTTTGGGTAAAAAAATGTGATACTGTACTTCATTCACATTTTATTTTTAAGTTAATCTCCTGGTCTTAGAAAACATTTTCTCATAGTTTAGAATTTAATCCAAAAAATGATTGTCCAGTACATGCATTTCAGTGTAGGAACATTGCTAGAGTTAGGAGAAAAAGTCTTAAGATATGTTTTGTTTTATGATCATAATTATAAGTTTTCCCTTTTTTCTGTATACTTACGGTACTTAGACATTCATGAAAAATGCTTCCAGCCACGATTCATCTCAGCACACAAACTCCCCATTCTTTTTCTAACCGCAATGCCACTTTCAGTGTCCTGCACACAGTAATAGTGGTTCCACTTGATACTTCTGTGTTGTGAATTCTGTTCTCGAACTCCCTCCTGTGGTCGTGAATGGTACTTCGGTGAGTTCTGTCCATGGACTCCCTCTGGTGGCTGTGAGTGGAGCTGCTGGTTCTGAGGTTCTTTCCTCAGCTGACCTCGTTTAGTTCTAGGCTGGCTGCTGTATTTAACTCCACTCAGATCATTACTTGATGCCAGCTGTCAGTGTCCTTGTACTGGTTCAGATCTCTCTTGGATCTTTCAGATGACCTGTCTACTCCATCAGAAGCTAAGTCCCTGCGAGTTTATTTGCTAATCATTGTTTATTTGTCCAGCTTGCTATCATGATATTGCTTGGCTAGCTGGAAGCTCTGGGATGCAGAGTGGCACCTCCACACCGTCAGTCGGTGTGGGGCTCTCTTTTGCGCACTCTGCATGGTTTTTATAGTTTTTTGTGCTGACCGCAAAGACAGTTTCTATCCTCAGTCTGTCTAGTGAAGTCTGGCCTCCTTTGCTGAAACCTGTTTCATCCCTGTGCTTGTGACTTCTATCTTAACTCACAGTCAATATATGTGGGGGCTGCCAATTTCTTTGGGGAATTTCTCTGAGGCAAGCTAGGCTTTATTTTCTATCTTTAGGGGTAGCTAGTTCTTAGGCTGTGAAGAGGCATCTAGGCAGAGTTAGGTACGCTCGACGGCTATTTCTAGTGTGTTGTGATAGGATTAGTGTTGCGGTCAGCAGAGCTCCCACTTCCCAGAGCTTGTCCTGTATTACTAGTTTGCTCATCAGGTCATTCCGGGTGCTCCTTACCACCAGGTCACCATAACAGTACAGCTGGCCAGTAAAGTGTTAATGCATCTCAATAGAGGGATAAGAGAAGATCTGAGACCATTTTTTTTTTCCTCTGCAGCGTGTTTTGTTTTTCTTTTCCCCTAAATCTCTGGGTGGTTCAGGACACAGGTGTAGATATGGACATTCAAGGTCTGTCCTCTTGTGTGGATCAACTCACTGCAAGGGTACAAGGCATGAAAGATTATGTAGTTCAGAATCCGATGTTAGAACCCAGAATTCCAATTCCTGATTTGTTTTCTGGGGATAGATTTAAGTTCCTGAATTTCAAAAATAATTGTAGACTGTTTTTTGCTTTGAAACCCCGCTCTACTGGTGACCCCATTCAGCAGGTAAAAATCATTATTTCTTTGCTACGTGGCGACCCTCAAGACTGGGCATTTTCCCTTGCGCCAGGAGATCCTGCATTGCGTAATGTCGATGCATTTTTTCTGGCGCTTGGATTGCTTTATGATGAACCAAATTCAGTGGATCAGGCTGAGAAAATCTTGCTGGCTTTGTGTCAGGGTCAGGATGATGCGGAGGTATATTGTCAGAAGTTTAGAAAGTGGTCTGTGCTTACTCAGTGGAATGAGTGTGCGCTGGCGGCAATTTTCAGAAAGGGTCTTTCTGAAGCCCTTAAGGATGTTATGGTGGGATTTCCCACGCCTGCTGGTCTGAATGAGTCTATGTCCTTGGCCACTCAGATCGATCGACGCTTACGTGAGCGCAAAACTGTGCACCATTTGGTGGTATCTTCTGAGCAGAGGCCTGAGCCTATGCAATGTGATAGGACCTTGACCAGAGTTGAACGGCAAGAATACAGACGTCAGAAGGGGCTGTGTTTTTACTGTGGTGACTCCACTCATGCTATCTCTGATTGTCCTAAGCGCACTAAGCGGTTCGCTAGGTCTGCCACCATTGGTACGGTACAGCCAAAATTTCTTTTGTCCGTTACTCTGATTTGCTCTTTGTCGTCCTATTCGGTTATGGCATTTGTGGATTTAGGCGCTGCCCTGAATTTGATGGACCTGGAGTTTGCCAGGCGCTGTGGTTTTTTCTTGGAGCCCTTGCAGTATCCTATTCCATTGAGAGGAATTGATGCTATGCCTTTGACCAAGAATAAGCCTCAGTACTGGACTCAATTGACGATGTGCATGGCTCCTGCATATCAGGAGGATATTCGCTTTTTGGTGTTGCATAATCTGCATGATGTGGTCATTTTGGGTCTGCCATGGCTACAGGTCCATAATCCAGTATTGCATTGGAAATCAATGTCTGTATCCAGTTGGGGTTGTCAAGGGGTACATGGTGATGTCCCATTGTTGTCAATTTTGTCTTCCCATCCTACTGAAGTCCCTGAGTTCTTGTTGGATTACCGGGATGTATTTGATGAGCCCAAATCCAGTGCCCTACCTCCTCATAGGGATTGCGATTGTGCTATTAATTTGGTTCCTGGTAGTAAGTTTCCGAAGGGCCGACTGTTCAATTTGTCTGTGCCAGAACACGCCGCTATGCCGAGTTATATAAAGGAGTCCTTGGAGAAAGGGCATATTCGCCCGTCCTCGTCACCGTTGGGAGCGGGGTTCTTTTTTGTGGCCAAGAAGGATGGTTCTCTGAGACCTTGTATAGATTACCGCCTTCTCAATAAAATCACCGTCAAATTTCAGTATCCTTTGCCACTACTGTCTGATTTGTTTGCTCGGATTAAGGGGGCTAGTTGGTTCACCAAGATAGATCTTCGAGGGGGCGTATAATCTTGTGCGTATTAAACAGGGCGATGAATGGAAAACAGCATTTAATACGCCCGAGGGCCATTTTGAGTACCTGGTGATGCCATTCGGGCTTTCTAATGCTCCATCTGTGTTTCAGTCCTTTATGCATGACATCTTCCGAAAGTACCTGGATAGATTCATGATTGTATATTTGGATGATATTTTGGTCTTTTCGGACGATTGGGAGTCTCATGTGAAGCAGGTCAGAATGGTGTTCCAGGTCCTTCGTGCTAATTCTTTGTTTGTGAAGGGGTCTAAATGTCTCTTTGGAGTTCAGAAGGTTTCCTTTTTGGGCTTTATTTTTTCCCCTTCTACTATCGAGATGGACCCTGTTAAAGTTCAGGCCATTTATGATTGGACTCAGGCTACTTCTGTGAAGAGCCTTCAGAAATTCCTGGGTTTGCTAATTTTTACCGTCGCTTCATCGCTAATTTTTCTAGTGTTGTTAAACCATTGACTGATTTGACCAAGAAAGGTGCTGATGTGGTCAATTGGTCATCTGCGGCCGTTGAGGCTTTTCAGGAGTTGAAGCGTCATTTTTCTTCTGCCCCTGTGTTGTGTCAGCCAGATGTTTCGCTCCCGTTTCAGGTCGAGGTGGATGCTTCTGAGATTGGAGCAGGGGCTGTCTTGTCTCAAAGAAGTTCTGAAGGCTCGGTGATGAAACCATGTGTTTTCTTTTCTAGAAAGTTTTCGCCTGCTGAGCGCAATTATGATGTGGGCAATCGAGAGTTGTTGGCTATGAAGTGGGCGTTTGAGGAGTGGCGACATTGGCTTGAGGGAGCCAAGCATCGCGTGGTGGTCTTGACGGATCACAAGAATCTGACTTATCTCGAGTCTGCCAAGCGGTTGAATCCTAGACAGGCTCGATGGTCGCTGTTTTTCTCCCGCTTCGATTTTGTGGTTTCGTACTTGCCGGGTTCTAAGAATGTGCAGGCTGATGCTCTTTCAAGGAGTTTTGTGCCTGATTCTCCGGGAGTTCCTGAGCCGGTTGGTATTCTCAAAGAGGGGGTAATTTTGTCTGCCATCTCCCCTGATTTTTGGAGGGTGCTGCAGGAGTTTCAGGCTGATAGACCTGATCGTTGTCCAGCAGAGAAACTGTTTGTCCCTGATAGATGGACTAGTAGAGTTATCTCTGAGGTTCATTGTTCGGTGTTGGCTGGTCATCCTGGAATCTTTGGTACCAGAGATTTGGTGGCTAGATCCTTTTGGTGGCCATCTTTGTCACGGGATGTGCGTTCTTTTGTGCAGTCCTGTGGGACTTGTGCTCGGGCTAAGCCCTGCTGTTCTCATGCCAGTGGGTTGCTTTTGCCCTTGCCGGTCCCGAAAAGGCCCTGGACGCATATTTCCATGGATTTTATTTCAGATCTCCATGTCTCTCAGAGGATGTCAGTTATCTGGGTGGTTTGTGATTGCTTCTCTAAGATGGTCCATTTGGTACCTTTGCCTAAATTGCCTTCCTCCTCTGATTTGGTTCCATTATTTTTCCAGCACGTGGTTCGTTTGCATGGCATTCCGGAGAACATCGTGTCGGACAGAGGTTCCCAGTTTGTTTCGAGGTTTCGGCGGTCCTTTTGTGCTAGGATGGGCATTGATTTGTCTTTTTCTTCGTCTTTCCATCCTCAGACAAATGGCCAAACCGAACGAACCAATCAGACTTTGGAAACATATCTGAGATGCTTTGTTTCTGCTGATCAGGATGATTGGGTGTCCTTCTTGCCTTTGGCTGAGTTCGCCCTTAATAATCGGGCCAGCTCGGCTACTTTGGTATCGCCTTTTTTCTGTAATTCTGGTTTCCATCCTCGTTTTTCTTCAGGGCAGGTTGAGTCTTTGGACTGTCCTGGTGTGGATTCTGTGGTGGACAGGTTGCAGCAAATTTGGACTCACGTTGTGGAAAATTTGACATTGTCCCAGGAGAAGGCTCAACGTTTCGCTAACCGCCGTCGCTGTGTTGGTCCCCGACTTTGTGTTGGGGATTTGGTTTGGTTATCATCTCGTTATGTTCCTATGAAGGTTTCGTCTCCTAAAGGTACCGTCACATTAAGCGACGCTGCAGCGATAGCGACAATGATGGCGATCGCTGCAGCGTCGCTGTTTGATCGCTGGAGAGCTGTCACACAGACCGCTCTCCAGCGACCAACGATGCCGAGGTCCCCGGGTAACCAGGGTAAACATCGGGTTGCTAAGCGCAGGGCCGCGCTTAGTAACCCGATGTTTACCCTGGTTACCAGCGTAAAAGTAAAAAAAACAAACAGTACATACTCACCTGCGCGTCCCCCAGCGTCTGCTTCCTGACACTGACTGAGCTCCGGCCCTAACAGCAGAGCGGTGACGTCACCGCTCTGCTTTCACTTTCACTTTAGGGCCGGCGATCAGTCAGAGCAGGAAGCGGACGGCAGGGGACGCGCAGGTGAGCATGTACTGTTTGGTTTTTTTACTTTTACGCTGGTAACCAGGGTAAACATCGGGTTACTAAGCGCGGCCCTGCGCTTAGTAACCCGATGTTTACCCTGGTTACCAGTGTAAAATATCGCTGGTATCGTTGCTTTTGGTGTCAAACACAACGATACACGGACGACCAAATAAAGTTCTGGACTTTATTCAGCGACCAGCGACATCACAGCAGGATCCTGATCGCTGCTGCGTGTCAAACTAAACGATATCGCTAGCGAGGACGCTGCAACGTCACGGATCGCTAGCGATATCGTTTAGTGTGACGGTACCTTAAGTTTAAGCCTCGTTTCATTGGTCCTTATAAGATTTCTGAAATCCTTAATCCTGTGTCATTTTGTTTGGACCTTCCAGCTTCTTTCGCCATCCATAATGTGTTCCATAGGTCGTTGTTGTGGAGGTATGTGGCTCCTATGGTTCCCTCTGTGGACCCTCCTGCCCCGGTGATGGTTGAGGGGGAGTTGGAGTATGTGGTGGAGAAGATTTTGGATTCTCGTATTTCGAGACGGAAACTTCAGTACCTGGTCAAGTGGAAAGGTTATGGTCAGGAGGATAATTCCTGGGTTGTTGCTTCCGATGTTCATGCTGCCGATCTGGTTCGTGGCTTTCATTTGGCTCGTCCTGATCGGCCTGGGGGCTCTGGTGAGGATTCGGTGACCCCTCCTCAAGGGGGGGTACTGTTGTGAATTCTGTTCTCGAACTCCCTCCTGTGGTTGTGAATGGTACTTCGGCGAGTTCTGTCCATGGACTCCCTCTGGTGGCTGTGAGTGGAGCTGCTGGTTCTGAGGTTCTTTCCTCAGCTGACCTCGTTTAGTTCTAGGCTGGCTGCTGCATTTAACTCCACTCAGATCGATACTTGATGCCAGCTGTCAATGTCCTTGCACTTGTTCAGATCTCTCTTGGATCTTTCAGATGACCTGTCTACTCCATCAGAAGCTAAGTCACTGCGAGTTTATTTGCTAATCATTGTTTATTTGTCCAGCTTGCTATCATGATATTGCTTGGCTAGCTGGAAGCTCTGGGATGCAGAGTGGCACCTCCACACCGTGAGTCGGTGTGGGGCTCTCTTTTGCGCACTCTGCGTGGTTTTTAAAGTTTTTTGTGCTGACCGCAAAGACACCTTTTCTATCCTCAGTCTGTCTAGTGAAGTCTGGCCTCCTTTGCTGAAACCTGTTTCATCCCTGTGTTTGTGACTTCCATCTTAACTCACAGTCAATATACAGTTAGGTCCATATATATTTGGACAGAGACAACATTTTTCTAATTTTGGTTATAGACATTACCACAATGAATTTTAAACAAAACAATTCAGATGCAGTTGAAGTTCAGACTTTCAGCTTTCATTTGAGGGTATCCACATTAAAATTGGATGAAGAGTTTAGGAGTTTCAGCTCCTTAACATGTGCCACCCTGTTTTTAATGGGACCAAAAGTAATTGGACAGATTCAATAATTTTAAATAAAATGTTCATTTGGAGTACTTGGTTGAAAACCCTTTGTTGGCAATGACTGCCTGAAGTCTTGAACTCATGGACATCACCAGACGCTGTGTTTCCTCCTTTTTGATGCTCTGCCAGGCCTTCACTGCGGTGGTTTTCAGTTGCTGTTTGTTTGTGGGCCTTTCTGTCTGAAGTTTAGTCTTTATCAAGTAAAATGCATGCTCAATTGGGTTGAGATCAGGTGACTGACTTGGCCATTCAAGAATATTCCACTTCTTTGCTTTAATAACCTCCTGGGTTGCTTTGGCTTTATGTTTTGGGTCATTGTCCATCTGTAGTATGAAACGACGACCAATCAGTTTGGCTGCATTTGGCTGGATCTGAGCACACAGTATGTCTCTGAATACCTCAGAATTAATTCGGCTGCTTCTGTCCTGTGTCACATCATCAATAAATACTAGTGACCCAGTGCCACTGGCAGCCATGCATGCCTATGCCATCACACTGCCTCCGCCGTGTTATACAGATGATGTGGTATGCTTTGGATCATGAGCTGGACCACGCCTTCGCCATACTTTTCTCTTTCCATCATTCTGGTAGAGGTTGATCTTGGTTTCATCTGTCCAAAGAATATTCTTCCAGAACTGTGCTGGGTTTTTTAGATGTTTTTTAGCAAAGTCCAGTCTAGCCTTTTTATTCTTGATGCTTATGAGTGGCTTGCACCGTGCAGTGAACCCTCTGTATTTACTTTCATGCAGTCTTCTCTTTATGGTAGATTTGGATATTAATACACCTAACTCCTGGAGAGTGTTGTTCACTTGGTTGGCTGTTGTGAAGAGTTTCTCTTCACCATGGAGATTATTCTGCGATCATCCACCACTGTTGTCTTCCGTGTGCGCCCAGGTCTTTTTGTATTGATGAGTTCACCAGTGCTTTCTTTCTTTCTCAGGATGTACCAAACTGTAGATTTTGCCACTCCTAATACTGTAGCAATTTCTTGGATGTTTTTTTTTCTGTTTTTGCAGCTTAAGGATGGCTTGTTTCACCTGCATGGAGAGCTCCTTTGACCGCATGTTTACTTCACAGCAAAGCCTTCCAAATGCAAGCACCACACCTCAAATCAACTCCAGGCCTTTTATCTGCTTAATTGAGAATGACATAATGAAGGGATTGCCCACACCTGTCCATGAAATAGCCTTGGAGTCAATTGTCCAATTACTTTTGGTCCCTTTAAAAACAGGGTGGCACATGTTAAGGAGCTTAAACTCCTAAACTCTTCATCCAATTTTAATGTGGATACCCTCAAACGAAAGCTGAAAATCTGAACTTCAACTGCATCTGAATTATTTTGTTTAAAATTCATTGTGGTAATGTCTATAACCAAAATTAAATTTTTTTTTGTCTCTGTCCAAATATATATGGACCTAACTGTATGTGGGGGCTGCCTATTTCTTTGGGGAATTTCTCTGAGGCAAGCTAGGCTTTATTTTCTATCTTTAGGGGTAGCTAGTTCTTAGGCTGTGAAGAGGCGTCTAGGCAGAGTTAGGTACGCTCCACGGCTATGTCTAGTGTGTTGTGATAGGACTAGTGTTGCGGTCAGCAGAGCTCCCACTTCCCAGAGCTTGTCCTGTATTACTAGTTTGCTCATCAGGTCATTCCGGGTGCTCCTTACCACCAGGTCACCATAACACTTCTGCCCTATCTAATCGTCTCGCAAAACAGTAGTGCCCCCACACAGTAATTTCCACTTTCTGCTTACCACAGAGAAATAACACAACTTTGTTCGCCGCAGTAATAATTTCCCCATTTTTTTATTCCAAACAGTAATAAAGGCCATTTACTGCCACAAAGTTAAGGTATGGTGCCCTTCACCATACTCCCCAAAATTGCACTGACACCTCTGTGCTCCAACAAAAATATTAGTGTCTCTTCTGTGCCACACAAAGATATACTGTCCCTTCCATGGTTTGCAGTGAAAATTTTGCCTCTATGCCATTTAGAGATGAGCACAAATCGATTTACTGCAAATTTTGTGTCAAATTTTATGAAATTCGCAAGTTGAAGCAAATTTAAACAATTCAAGTAAATTACAAAAAGATGCTTAATGCCTATCTATACATTGCAAAAGATTTCACATGCAAGAAAGGTAAAGATACAGTCTCAGCCCTTAAAAAATATAAAGTTTTATTGTTTCACATAAAACAAGGCAACCACTAATGCATACATAGGTGTGAGTTGGGGATACGGGGTGTGAGGAAAATGCCAGATGAGTTTAGAATGTTAACTAAAATGAAGACAAGAAAGTGAGGGATTCAAAAACATTGCATGACCAGAATTATTAATTAATTAGTGGACACCTGTGAGATGCTAACAATGCTTGGTCCATATTAAAACATGTATGGAAAAATCAAACATTAACCCCTTAATGACCGCCAAAAAGCCTTTTAACTGCGGTAGTTTTGGGTACTTAAACCACAGTGCCGTTAATTAACAGCACTGTGGAAAAATATAGCATATATTATAATAGAGTATAGCACCCCCCAGAATTGTACTTTCTCTGGGGTCTCGCCTGATGGGGGTAGCTGAAATCCTAGAGAACATAATTCAGGTTGGTTTTTATCAACCCGGGGTTGTGGTCGCGTTATTAACCATATAACGGTGACCGCAAAAAAAGTGCGATTTGACATTTAATTTCTCTCTCCTCTGATATGATTGCACATCACAGAGAAATAGGGTCCCTGATTCCCTTCATGTACTCCCGGTGTCCCCCGGGTATGCCTGGACCCGCTTTTATTCTCCTGTGTCTCCCCGCATCATCTTCTGGGAAGAAAATGATGGCTGCATGTGCAGTGCACCCGCTGAGATCTGATGGCTGGCACCCGGCAACAATAGGGAGATTTTTCCTATTGGTTCATTTTGGTCACTGTGATAGATGCTATCACAGTGATCAAAATAAAAATAAAAAAGCAAATGAACCCCTTCCCTTATCACCCCCTTAGTTAGGGAAAAATAATAAAATAAAGAAATTATAGTTTTTTCCCATTAGGGTTACAGTTGGGCTAAAATTAGTTGGGCTAAAGTTAGGGTTAGGGTTGGGATTAGGGTTAGGGTTTGGATTAGGGTTTGGATTAGGGATAGGGTTTGTATTAAGGTTAGGATTAGGGTTAGGGTTTGGATTAGGGTTAGAGTTTGTATTAGGGTTGGGATTAGAGTTAGGTTTGGGATTAGGGTTAGGTTTGGGATTAGGGTTAGGGTTGAGATTAGAGTTAGGGGTGTGTTGGGGTTAGGGTTGAGATTAGGGTTGAGATTAGGGTTAGGGTTGTGGTTAGGGTTATGATTAGCATTGGGATTAGGGTTAGGGGTGTGTTAGGGTTAGGGTTGTTTTTAGGGTTATGGTTAGGGTTGGGATTAGGGTTAGGATAAGGGTTAGGGGTGTGTTGGGGTTAGGGCTTGGATTAGGATTTTGGGGTCCAATTTCTCCTGTTACCCTTGAGAAAATAAAAAATTGGGGGCTAAAAAATATTTTTTGTGGAATAAAAATGATTTTTTGTTTTCACGGCTCTGCGTTATAAACTTTAGTGAAATACTAGGGGGTTCAATGTTCACACAACACATTTAGATACATTCCATGGGGGGTCTAGTTTCCAAAATAGGGTCACTTGTGGGGGGTTTCTACTGTTTAGGCACATCAATGGCTCTGCAAATGCAACATGATGCCCGCAGATCATTCAATCAAAGTCTGCATTCCAAAATAGCGCTTCTTCCCTTCCGAGCCCTGCTGTGCGCCCAAACAGTAGTATTCCCTAACATATGGGGTATCAGCGTACTCAGGACAAATTGCACAACAAATATAAAATGAAAATACAAAAACACACAAGCGCTACCTGACCATGCAGCAGAAAACCACCACTAGAATCCCCTCCGCTGTAAAGGTCAATAAGGGGTAGGTGTCACCCTTATAGAAAAATAGACAAGTGTTAAATAGACTGACCGCACTCCAGAGGAGAATATCACATAGCAAACTAAGTGGGTCCAATGAACAAAGAATATATAGACTGTCAGCCGTCCAATAAGACAAATACTAGCCCCAGATGGCACTCCAAGAAAGAATAGCGGAAACAAAACAAAAAAAAAAAACAAGCTAAGTAGATTCGATAAACAAAAAAATATATGTATATAGTAATCTAGTGGTCATCCGGTAAATAAATAAATTCCTAGCCCCACCGCTGTGCTCTGCTTTTACTTTCCGGCCGGCAGTCAGTCAGTGCGGGAAGCAGACGGCTAGGGACCTGACGGACACCGGAATGTGAGTATGTACGTTTTTTTTTTTTTTTACATTTACGATGGTAACCAGGGTAAACATCGGGTTACTAAGCGCAGCCCTCTGCTTAGTAACCCGATGTTTACCCTGGTTACAAGCGAACGCATCGCTGGATCGGTGTCACACACACCGATCCAGCGATGACAGCGGGAGATCCAGCGACGAAATAAAGTTCCAAACGATCTGCTACGACGTACGATTCTCAGCAGGGTCCCTGATCGCTGCTGCGTGTCAGACACAGCGATATCGTATGGATATCGCTGGAACATCACGGATCGTGCCATCGTAGCGACAAAAGTGCCACTGTGAGACGGTACCCTTAAATGTACATTGTGATTCTTAAACTGCAACCTATCCCTAGGGAATTTTACACCAGAATGTCAAGATTTTTACTACATTGCTTGCCATTTGCATGGATGAACAAGAAGGGAACATAACAAGAATTGATGTTGCTAAGCCATGCTTAAAATATTCATTTGTATTTGTGTTTTCAGGCCTCAATGGCATCATTATAAATACTAATACTTAATAGTCATGGCTTCTGTCAGATCCAATTTAGAAATTCGTTGTGTTTAAGCGTTGGCATTAGGGAGTCACGGTTCATGCCAGATCTAATTTAAAATAGTAAATACTCACAGTAAATTAGTATGATTTATGTCAGAAGTGATTTTTAGTATTTTCCTTCAACTAAGACAAATAAGTATCTAATCCAGAGTTAAGATTTATGTGTTGAAAAACTGGCACATAAGAAGCAGCTAATCTATAAAGAACAGATAAGCAAATATGCATCTCTAGCCTTGGAGCAAGATAATCCAATAACCCTTCTAATGAATCCCTTTTCTTTTCATTCTGTCCAATTTCCTCAGGGATCAGCTTGTTTTGTCGTTTCTGTGACAGAATACATATGATTGTTTCGAGACTTAAAGATGTTACTCAGGATCCAACCAGGTGACCTAGATTTACAATAGTGTAGCAGTATATAAGCTATGACTAGTGCCAGTATGAATCAATTCGCTGTTATGATTAAGTGTATAAAAAAGCTAAATAGTCTTGCAATCCTGTATTTGAAATACTATGTATCCAAGAGTGTCTTATTGAATCTAAAATAAAAAAAAAAAAAAGCGGCTCTCCATAATGTACACGTTTTAGGTAAATGCAGTGACTCTGAGAGTATACAAAACTGCTCACTTTGGCAAGATGAGGAGAACATAATTTTACCTCTATACAAGTCACTAGTTCGACCACACTTAGAATACTGTGCACAGTTCTGGTCTCCGGTGTATAAGAAAGACATAGCTGAACTAGAACAGGAGAAGAGAAGAGCGACCAAGATTATTAGAGGACTGGGGGGTCTGCAATACCAAGATAGGTTATTACACTTGGGGGGCTATTTAGTTTGGAAAAACGAAGACTAAGGGGTGATCTTATTTTAATGTATAAATATATGAGGGGACAGTACAAAGACCTTTCTGATGATCTTTTTAATCATAGACCTGAGACGGAGACAAGGGGGCATCCTCTACGTCTGGAGGAAAGAGGGTTTAAGCATAATAACAGACGCGGATTCTTTACTGTAAGAGCAGTGAGACTATGGAACTCTCTGCCGTATGATGTTGTAATGAGTGATTTGTTACTTAAATTTAAGCGGGGACTGGATGCCTTTCTTGAAAAGTATAATGTTACAGGGTATATACACTAGATTCCTTGATATGGAATTTTTTGCCTTCCTCTGGATCAACATGTTAGGGCATGTTAGGTTACGCTATGGGTTGAACTAGATGGACTTAAAGTCTTCCTTCAACCTTAATAACTATGTAACTATGTAACTATGTAAGATGTGCTTACAACAGGCACATTTCTGATATGGCCTAATGAAGGCAACTGTATAGTGCTGAAAGGTGTTGCCTCAATAAAGTGTACCTCTACCCATGAGTCACCTCTTTTACAGCAGCACCCACTTGTTTCTTGTTTTTCTTCTACACCCTGAATGTCTTGACTCTTAACCTATGACGTGCAAGTTTTGCATTTTTAGTAGATACCTTTATTACTTTTCATGTTAGCAGCTAATAGACACCATGAATAAAGATGAGTAAATCTATCATTCAAAGTGTTTTCCAAAATTACTTTTCTCAACCCTGGCAAATGACTTCTTCCTCACAATATATTACAAAGTTTATGTTGTGCATGTTTGCTATTTGTGTTTTATGTTCATGCTGTGTAGCACTCGTGTTTTACATGGCTGTTGTATCTGTTTTTATCTGTGATGTGTAAGTACAATATTAGTGGCAATTGTATGGGTGAACTTGAACTTGGTAAATCCACTGCAATATACTGTATTGGTGCTGGTTGTTGGCCATTTATGTTTTTAACCTCCATTTATCAGTTTTATAAGAGCATTTGTTTCACTAATGTTTAAATTTTAAGACACAGACTAGTAGAATGATAATAATGAACCTCTAAGCAGACTTTGTAAGATTCAAGAACCTAATATGGAAGTGAGCATGGATGAGATAAAACTGGGTGGAAGAGACCTTCTGAAAAACTATTCAATATAAATTATGCACTATGAAGCAATTAAATGCACATTACTATATGGCAACAACGGAGAGTTAATACCTAATATCCACTGTTATGATGACGCAGATCTTTTTTTTATATATATATATATGATTAGTGTGGCATGAATTGATGTTAAATGTAACTTTTGTAAGGAACTAGTTGTCTGTAGGGTTGAGCGACTTTTATTTTTATAGGTACGGGTCGAGTTTCACGAAACCCGACTTTCTCAAAAGTCGGGTCGAGTGAAATCGGCCGATCCTATAAAAAAGTCGGGGTCGGGGTTGGCCGAAACACGAAACCCAATGCAGTGCAATGGGATACTATGGTTCCCAGGGTCTGAAGGAGAGGAAACTCTCCTTCAGGCCCTGGGATCCATATTAATGTGTAAAATAAAGAATCAAAATAAAAAATATTTACATACTCACCCTTGGACACGCCCTGGTACTAACCGGCAGGCTTCCTTCCTAAGAATGAGCGCGTGAATGACCTGCGGTGACGTCGCGGCTTGTGATTGGTCGCGAGCGGTCACATGGACAAGCCGCGACGTCATCTAAGGTCATTCACGCGCTCATTCTTAGGAAGGAAGGCTGCCGGAAAGAAGCAGGGTGCGTCCGAGGGTGAGTATATTCCTATTAGATATATACTCACCCTCGGATGCACCCTGCTTCTTTCCGGCAGCCTTCCTTCCTAAGAATGAGCGCGTGAAGGACCTTAGATGACGTCGCGGCTTGTCCATGTTACCGCTCGCGACCAATCACAAGCTGCGACGTCACCGCAGGTCAATCACGCGCTCATTCTTAGGAAGGAAGCCTGCCGGTTAGTACCAGGGCACGTCCGAGGGTGAGTATATCAATATTTTTTATTTTGATTCTTTATTTAACACTTAAATATGGATTCCGATACCGATTCCCGATATCGCAAACATATCGGAACTCGGTATCGGAATTCCGATACCAGATTCAGAAGATCGCCGACCTCATGGCCGACCCCACACAGGGGTCGGGTCGGGTTTCATGAAACCCGACTTTGCCAAAAGTCGGCGACTTCTGAAAATGGCTGACCCGTTTCGCTCAACCCTAGTTGTCTGGCATTTGTGCTGCCTTGATATTAAAGTATTTTTTTCTTGAAAAAATTTAGAAGCATATTTCCCCAAAATACCAGCTTTTCCACCCATAGGAGGGCACAGCTGCAATAAGTCTCAAGCTACCTGCTAAGGGTTACTGCTAAACAAGGAAAAGGAAACAAGGAAAAAACAATATAATATTGCAAATGGAGTTACAACTCTATTGAACAAGATAGGTTTAAAGATAACAGTGGATAAATGTACAGTGGCGCTCGTATGTATACAACCAGCTAGCAGTAAATACGGCAAAACCCACAGATTTGTCTAGTGAAGTATGTCAACAAAAATAATTTTTCGCACATAGCCAAAGAGCAATAGTTATTATGGACAGATGTAAGACACGCACATACTCTGTAGCCACACTATACCCTTTGTGTATATGTTAGAGATAGGGCGCATAATGTTTAGGTGTACTGGATCCTGTGTTACACCTGGGGATACTGAGTGCTTGATAGTTAATCGTGGTAGAGACCTGCATCCAGAGTCAATACCATTGGTGCATAATTAACAGCAATGAGATACAGTAAAGGTACCGTCACATTAAGTGACGCTGCAGCGATATAGACAACGATGCCGATCGCTGCAGTGTCGCTGTTTCGTCGTTGTGTGGTCGCTGGAGAGCTGTCACACAGACAGCTCTCCAGCGACCAACGATGCCGCAGTCCCCGGGTAACCAGGGTAAACATCGGGTTACTAAGCGCAGGGCCGCGTTTAGTAACCCGATGTTTACCCTGGTTACCAGTGTAAATGTAAAAAAAACCAAACACTACATACTTACATTCCGGTGTCTGTCACATCCCCCGGCGTCCGCTTCCCTGCACTGTGTAAGCGCCGGCCCTAAAGCAGAGTGGTGATGTCACCGCTGTGCTCTGCTTTACGGCCGGCCGGCGCTGACACATTCAGTGCAGGGAAGCCGCCGGCGGGGGACGTGACAGACATCAGAAGGTGAGTATGTAGTGTTTTTTTTTTAACTTTTACAATGGTAACCAGGGTAAATATCGGGTTACTAAGCGCGGCCCTGCGCTTAGTAACCCGATATTTACCCTGGTTAAAAGTGAACACAGTTCACAGTGTCACACACACCGATCCAGCAATGTCAGCGAGTGATCCAGTGACGAAATAAGGGGTTGGCCTTCTAGCTCCGACCAGCGATGTCACAGCAGGATCCTGATCGCTGCTGCATGTCAAACACAACGAGATCGCTATCCAGGACGCTGCAACGTCACGGATGGCTATCGTTATCATTGTTAAGTTGTTCAGTGTGAAGGTACCTTAAGAGTCTCCAAAACTTCATCCGACGCGTTTCGGAAAATCTAAGGTATCCTTCATCAGGAATGGCTAAAGAGCGAATATTCATTTTTATTGACAGGTTTAAGGATAAGTTGCTACCTAAATTAAATGAAGGTTTGGTTTGTGAACAAATGCCCAAAGCAGTCCAATGTGCCGATAATCCGATTATCAATTAACAGAGGGATTCATTATATATGATGTGAGGCAGTGCAGTATTTTTTAATAGAGAGTATGAATAGTGCCAAAAGGCCTTAGTAGCATCCTTATTTTTAATAAGGATGCTATATTAAATATGATGGTCATTTTTAGCTATAGAAGAGGGGTACACCGAAGGACGACAGATTGACACCAAGTTTCACTAACCTTTATGTGGGTTTCTGGGAGACATTTTAAAGACATGTTTTTTATAAAGTCAGGTGGGGAAGATTTCTTGAAATGCTTTTAACTAATCTTAATAAAATTGCATTTTATCTACAGTTTACATTAGCATATAGCAATCAGAAACTGATTTTTTTAGACATAACTATATACACTCACCGGCCACTTTATTAGGTACACCATGCTAGTAACGGGTTGGACCCCCTTTTGCCTTCAGAACTGCCTCAATTCTTCGTGGCATAGATTCAACAAGGTGCTGGAAGCATTCCTCAGAGATTTTGGTCCATATTGACATGATGGCATCACACAGTTGCCGCAGATTTGTCGGCTGCACATCCCAAAGATGCTCCATACAAGGCAGGATGGATCCATGCTTTCATGTTTTTTACGCCAAATTCTGACCCTACCATCCGAATGTCGCAGCAGAAATCGAGACTCATCAGACCAAGCAACGTTTTTCCAATCTTCTACTGTCCAATTTCGATGAGCTTGTACAAATTGTAGCCTCAGTTTCCTGTTCTTAGCTGAAAGGAGTGGTACCCGGTGTGGTCTTCTGCTGCTGTAGCCCATCTGCCTCAAAGTTCGACGCACTGTGCGTTCAGAGATGCTCTTAGGCCTACCTTGGTTGTAACGGGTGGCGATTTGAGTCACTGTTGCCTTTCTATCAGCTCGAACCAGTCTGCAAATTCTCCTCTGACCTCTGGCATCAACAAGGCATTTCCGCCCACAGAACTGCCGCTCACTGGATTTTTTTTCTTTTTCGGACCATTCTCTGTAAACCCTAGAGATGGTTGTGCGTGAAAATCCCAGTAGATCAGCAGTTTCTGAAATACTCAGACCAGCCCTTCTGGCACCAACAACCATGCCACGTTCAAAGGCACTCAAATCACCTTTCTTCCCCATACTGATGCTCGGTTTGAACTGCAGGAGATTGTCTTGACCATGTCTACATGCCTAAATGCACTGAGTTACCGCCATGTGATTGGCTGATTAGAAATTAAGTGTTAACAAGAAGTTGGACAGGTGTACCTAATAAAGTGGCCGGTGAGTGTACATTGAAAATGAAAACTTTATGATCAAAACTTACAGTAAGCTAACAGCAATAGCTGCAGTCTTACTGTTAAAAAAACATCCAGAGAAGTCAATTCTTGTGATTAAGAAGGAACTGAACCAAAATAGAGGTTTAAAATGAAGAGGCAAATAATATGGTGGAAAAAATGTATGCAGTAAATATCAGAATGAACACCCGGAAATAGCAAAAAAGGGAGATAGAAAAACACTGAGAGAAAACTATTATTGGTGGATAGAATTGAAAAAAAAATCCAGTATTCTGAGCAAGAAGAAAATTCCCTTTATCACACAAAATACAAAGGATTATTTAAGCATATAATTCATAAATACTGGCCACTTTTATGAGAGAAAAAAAACAGTGGGATAATTAATCCTAAAATGTCCTAGTTTTGAATATAGAAAGGCAAAAAAATGGGCAAACTGTATAGCACCAACAATAGTAAATGATCCCCCTATATAAAAGAGAACAGGTAATGTGGAGCATTATGATTTTTTCCTTGAAAAAATGCATTACATGCAATTCACTAAAAAACACAAATAATGATAAACACCATTTGTTTACAAAGATGGGGAGATAAATAATACAAAGGATCATTTATCCTGTGGTAGTAAGGGAGAGATCTATTGTATTCAGTGTCCCTGTAATAAATTATGAATAGGGTATCCAAAGCATTAATTACGCATTAAATTGAATGAGCATGCCTACAATATATAAAAACAGTTCACAGATTATCTCCTATCTAAACACTACAAAAAGCTCCATAATGGTGATTTAAAAAACACTGCTTTTGGGGGGTTTGAAAGAGTTAAACAACACTGCAGAGGGGGTAATTATTTGCATTTAATGTTTAGAACAGAGATGTTTCAATTGAATACCCTAAAACCAGCTAGATTAAAGAGCAAAACAGAACTATTCGCATTCATGAGCTAAACTGTGGAAATATATGTGGTGTACGATTAGTTCATTAATCACCTGGTAAGATGTCTGCCTATGTAAGTTCACAGCAGGAGCTACAATCTCTGATGAAGAAGGATGTTTCCTGTGAAATGCATTGGATAAAATACTCTTTTGAAACATAGACAATTCCATAGTGGATGATGTCACAACATTTGGGTGGTGTTTTTTTCATTGGGGTTAGTGTTGCCGGACGTAGCGCTGCAAAGGAACCTCGTACTCTCATTATCCTCAGCCAACTCACACCTATCATCTACACCCCAGGAAGTTGACGGTTGATGGGCAAAAATCATTATATTTCTCTCTTATAGTTGATAACCTAATTATCAGCAAACTGAACTTCTTTGGGCATTTGGTCACAAACTAGACATTCATTCAATTTAGGTAGGAACTTATCCTTAAACCTATTCGTTAGTGATGAGCAAATGTGCTAGCCATTACTCGTTACTCGCCCGAGTATCATTGTACTCGGTGTACTCAGTGAGCATCGAGCATTTCTGGGATTACTCTGTGGGAACTGGAGTCTCCACCCTGCATTTTTGGCGGTCTTTAGACTTTAGAGACCCAATCAACATGCAGGCATTGTCTGCCAGGCACTGTAATGCCACAGCCATCATTGTTGTGGTCTTGCAGTGATTGGCTGGCCACACAGTATCATCAGGGGTATAACAGACCGGACGCCACCCTGCTTGGCGCATTCAGCTCTGGAATCAGACAGTGTAAGGAGAGCCGCTGCTGAGATAGGGTCAATTTGGGGATTTCTTAGTCAGTGTAGGGTCTACCATCCTAAACTACTCAAATCCAGCTAGACCAACAGTCCTTCTAAGGACTAATTCCAGAGTATATAGGTTGCAGTGCTAGGTAGGCAGGGGAGTGTACATCGGCTATACATATCAGTGCAAGGCCTGCAGGCACTGTATGTGTGTATATACATATCATTGCATATATCAAGAGGGTCCATTCCATTACTGTCTTCTGCTACCTATAGCATATAGTGACTGTATATACCTAGTCCCAGGTATAATTGGCTAGGGAAATTTTTTTTCAAGGTTCATAGAGATTATTTTATTGCAAAGCAATCCAGAGCCCTTCTTTTTCTCCATTTGCTTTTTGACACTGCACAATACAGCCAGATCCTGTTCCTAGCACAGCGTGAAATTCAGCACTTTTAAAGGGGTCACAAAAATCACTTATAAGTGCACAGAAAAATCATTTTTTTAGGTACATACAGTACCATTTTTTTTGAGTGTCTTACACAATTTCTTGACACCATTTTTCTGAACCCCCCAAAAATACATACAGGCCACATATTGGGCAGTGTGGAATATCTGTGACACGCCTCATACATCCGTGTGCTAAAAAACTTGGGCATTTTAGGCCTAAATTCAATTTTTTTGCTGTCTGTTACTCTAGTTATATACAGCACTATTTTGCAAACCCCCAAAACAATACAGGCCACATATTTGGCAGTGTGGTATCTCCGTGACAGGCCTCATATATCTGTGTGCTCCAACTTTGGGCATTTTAGGCTGGTATTCCAGTCTTTTCCCTGTCTGTTACTCTAGTTCTATACAGAACTCTTTTGCATTAAAAAATAAAAATTACAGGCCACATATTTGGCAGTGTGGTATTTCAGTGACAGGCCTCCTATATCGGCCTCACATATCTGTGTGCTCCAAGTTTGGGCATTTTAGGCTGGTATTCCAGTGTTTTTCCAGTCTGTTATTATAGTTCTATACAGCACTATTTAGCAGACCCCTCAAAAAATACAGGCCACATATTTGGCAGTGTGGTATCTCCGTTACTTGCCTCATATATCTGGGTGCTCCAAATTTGGGCATTTTAGGCCGGTATTCCTTTCTTTTTCCTGTCTGTTGCTCTAGTTCTAAGCAGCACTATTTTGCATAAAAAAATAAAAAATACAGGCCACATATTTGGCAGTGTGGTATCTGCGTGACAGGCCTCATATATCTGTGTGTTTCAAGTCTGGGCATTTTTGGCCGGTATTCCATTCTTTTTCCTGTCTGTTACTCTAGTTATATACAACACTATTTTCCATTAAAAAAAACATACAGGCCACACATTTGGCAGTGTGGTATCTGCGTGACAGGCCTCATATATCTGTGTGCTCCAAGTTTGGGCATTTTAGGCCGGTATTCCATTATTTTCCTGTCTGTTACAGTAGTTATATACAGTACTATTTTGCATATAAAAATGTACACTGTATTTGCTGTCCATTACCCTAGTTCAGTATACTATTTTTGGTAAAAAACAAAAAATACAGGCCACATATTGAACAGTGGGGTATCCCTGTAAAAATACTTCTGTTTCAAGCTGTTATGGCTGCTTCTTGACTGTCTTAAATGCTCCAACTACTACCACTATCATCATCTTCTGACTAGAGGCAGTCACTGAGCATATAGAAAGTCTGAGGAGCAGAGAGTGAATGCTTGGGCAGTGTTGTACTCTTTCTCTGGATTATGAAGGCAAAATCTTCTAGATTAAATCATGACTGGGAGAGCCAGAGCAAGAGCACGTGGAAGTGCAGGGGGGCCAGGACTCGCAACCACTGAAGCCTGGTGTTCCTGGGCTGGATTCTGACAATCCATCACCTACTAATACTGAACTGGTTGGACGAGGACATCAAAAAGGAGCCTCTGCATTTTCTATAACAAAAGCTAGATATTTTGACATTTTGGCTGTATTTCAGAAGCTGTCAATTGGAGAGTGTGGTGGTCACAGATGTGACTTCTACACCACCACCCGAGCTGCCGCCTTACCACCAACCAAGCAGCCGCACCCCCAACATTCTGTCTCTTCCCCATTATCCAGTAGAATATAAGTCTGCAAGGACATGGTCCTCTCCCCTCTGTACCAGTCTGTCATTATAATTTTTTTACTGTAAAAGATATCTATTAATTTGTATGTAATCCCTTCTCATGTACAGCACCATGGAATTAATGGCGCTATATAAATAAATAATAATAATACTATATGGGTGTTTCCACTAGACAATCCATCCAACATGTTATTGAATCAAAATCTTGTTTTTCTGACAACTCTGTTCAGCTGTGCACAAACTATGTCAAATTGGTAGCTAGACCCCAGTGGGTCTTGTCACAGTGTCATGTTGACTACAGTCCACAGATGTTATCTAGATCCCTAATCTCACCTCTACTTTACCAGCATGATAAATTAATATGAAAAGCATGTGATATTGATGGAGCTGTTGTTTTCTTGCCTAAGAAACTCAATAAAATCAATGAGGTGGGTAGCCGCACACGGAATGGAAAAATAGTAAAGATGACAATTACTTTCACATTTGAGTTAAAACACACTTCACCAACTTGCTTTCACTTTTGCAACATTATATTCCGAAGCCTTGAAGAAAAAGAAGAATATATTGTGAAGCAAATAGGTATGAATAATTATCACCCAAATGACATTACATAAGTCAGAAAATACACAACCTATCTGCAAGGAAATGATTTACCACCGAAATTTTGAAGCATGAGACTAGTGTCATCTTGTGGATTGATATGAGCCACAAAGTCCTTCAAAGTGAAACTGTTCTGGATGTAATGTACAATTTTATCTTGAAAATTAGAAGAAAATTCCTTCTATGATGCTTGCATTAAAAAACTGATTGGCCATATATGTACGTGCAGCGCCCCAGGGTCCTGGTCGTTGCAGTACTGTGGCTCCGCCACTAAGGGGAGCTATGGTACGTCTGATGGCACTGAAGGAGTTCATCTGACCAGGTATCACAGACACCAATACATTTCACCGTCGGGCCTCCAGGGGGAGCTAAGGGTTCTATTCATTAGGCCACTCCTCACATACTGGTAAAACTGGGGGTCAGGCAGGAAGTTAGGACAGAAAGCTGACTAGGTTGGAACCAGGCAACACCTTGTGGCAGAGGGTGTTGTGGGAGAAGATTCAGTAGGGTCCCTGTCAGGGGTGGGATCCTGACAGAGGCCTGGCAACTTGAGCGAACGTAACGGGACCGTGCCTGCTCAGTATAGCGGCGGTGCCCAAGGAGGGATTGGAAGCGAGATAGATTGTGCTGAGTGAGAAACGAGATCAAAGCAAGAAGGAGAATACCAGTAGGAGTCGTGCTGTGAGACCGAGGCAACATCCTACTGAGGCGCACAACCGGCGGCCGGAACGCCGAGGGAGTATTACAATATTCAGCTTCAGGCAATACTCTAAACCAACGGCAGGACAGTCAGTCTAAGGCGGGCTGTCTCACCTAAATCACCTATGCAGTCTTGGGGGGCAACTTGTGGAGAGGGGCGACTCTAGGGTCCCGGAAGAGCTCCGAGCCTACCCGTCATACGGGTGCCGTCCTAACCGTAACATCAGGGAAGGACGGAGGATTAGCAGAACATCATCTAATCGAGTTGTAAGGGAACGTAAGAAACGGACACAACAGTTGTGGGGACTTTCCGTAAGCACAGCAGGGAAGGACCGCAACACCTAGCGCTAGAAGGAAGGCACAGATTTCCACCTGCTAAGAGAACTCTGGAGGTGCCATTGGACCGGCCGGACTTGCACAGCCTGGTTATCCGGATTCTGGACTGAGGACCCAGAGATCTTCAGTAAAGAGGTAAAGAGACTGCAACCTGGTGTCCTCGTTATTTACTACAACCTACACTGCACCGCAACACCACCATCACCATCCATATCTATCACTGTACTCCCCTCAGCAGGGTCACGGACCGGGCCTAGCCACCGTGACAACCCCAGAGCAGAGACTCGGAGGCCCGGTACCGGGTAACCCCTCGGCCCTGCGGCAGTGGGGGCGCTACAATTTTGGCGTCACGAACAGGATCTACTTAAGCCTGAAGAATCAGGTCATGTGTGCCTTGGAACTGTGATTTACTGTGTTTGGACTGTACTTTATTGCAAAGACTGTGTGTTGCCATTTACTGCCAAAATCCGCCGCCATAACAGCGCTGAGGAGAGCGCAGGAGAAGAAGAGGGGCGTGGAGTAGGCGTAGACAAGCTGAAGAGCGCGAAAGACAATGGCCGCCCAGTCTAAATATTTCTGTGTCCTGAGGACGTGTCCGTCAACAGCCGAGGTCCGCCTCCTGATCTTGTTTGGAGGATGGAGACCATGGAGACGGGGCCGCCCACGAAAGAGACCGCGGGAAGAGGACACTGGAGAAGAAGCGAAAATGGCGACACCGGGAGCACCGCATGGGAATGACCAGACTCGGCGAGAGGCTGTACAGCCCGATGCAGCCCAGGATACGCCGTCACTGCGGGAGCTGACCCTTGCAGAGCCAACGATGGGCCGACCTCCCCGGCTGCCATCCGAGGAGTGCGTGGCCGCAGCCGAGGCCCGGCGGATAGCCTACCGCTTGGAAGCCGATGCCCGTGTGATCGCTCGGCTGGGCCAGCCTACGGAGGTCCGCCTGTCTCCAGTGTCCCCTGCCTCCTCCATCCAGGCCACGGCAGAGTGTGAGCTGCGCGCATCGGGCCTGAGGATCCTGCCAGAGGCCGAACATCTGCGGCACCTCATGGCAGCTTGGCGGGACAGACCTCAGCCTGCCGCCCAGGTGGATCTAACCAGTGTGGAAGAAACCCCACCGTCCCACTGGGGTGTGGTGGTCTCCTTTAACTCCCGACATGGGAAGGGAGTCATCCAAGAGATCGGGGAGCCACTGCAGGTCCGCGTTGACCGTGATGAAGTCGAGCCCTGTGGAGGAAAGTATGACGCCGACCTGGAGCCTGGCGATGCCGTGACCTACACCCGGTGGAGGAGGAAAGCGGGTGGAACAGGCTGGATAGCTCGGGGTGTCCAGCGGTGCGTCGCCCTGCAGGCTGCTACTGGAACGCCGGAGGATGAGCCTTCTGTAGGGAAGGTGCCGGAGCCCGTCCCCGTGGAACCTCAGGAGGACCGGGTCCACTGTTATGACCCCAGTGGACAGGGTCTCAGAGGAACGTGTAAGTCTTCAAGATACAAAAATCCAGCTCATAGGGCTGTGGTAACTGGGTTGACCAAATAGCTACTCCTAACGCCAACACTAGAAGTAGCCGGGGATCATGCCTACGGTGATCGCTAGATGACTCGCGCCAGCCGGAGAATCAAACTACCCCTAGGAGAAGAAAACAAACACCTCTCTTGCCTCCAGAGAAAGGGACCCCAAAGCAAGATACAAGCCCCCCACAAATAATAACGGTGAGGTAAGAGGAAATGACAAACACAGAAATGAACCAGGTTCAGCAAAGAGAGGCCAGCTTACTAATAGCAGAATATAGCAAGATAACTTATCTGGTCAACAAAAACCCTATAAAAATCCACGCTGGAGATTCAAGAACCCCCGAACCGTCTAACGGTCCGGGGGGAGAACACCAGCCCCCTAGAGCTTCCAGCAAAGGTCAGGATACAGATAGGAACAAGCTGGACAAAAATACCAAACAAAACAAAAGCAAAAAGCAAAGAAGCAGACTTAGCTTGAAAAACAGGAACCAGGATCAGAGGACAAGAGCACAACAGATTAGCTCTGATTTCAACGATGCCAGGCATTGAACTGAAGGTCCAGGGAGCTTATATAGCAACGCCCCTGAACTAACGGCCCAGGTGAGGATATAGGAAAAGACAGACGCTCCAGAGTCAAATCACTAATGACCACTAGAGGGAGCAAAAAGCAAAATCACAACAGTACCCCCCCCTTAGTGAGGGGTCACCGAACCCTCACCACGACCACCAGGGCGATCAGGATGAGCGGCATGAAAGGCACGAACTAAATCGGCCGCATGAACATCAGAGGCGACCACCCAGGAATTATCTTCCTGACCATAGGCCTTCCACTTGACCAGGTACTGAAGCCTCCGCCTGGAGAGACGAGAATCCAAGATCTTCTCCACCACGTACTCCAACTCGCCCTCAACCAACACCGGAGCAGGAGGCTCAGCAGAAGGAACCACAGGCACAACGTACCGCCGCAACAAGGACCTATGAAACACATTGTGGATAGCAAACGACACAGGTAGATCCAGGCGAAAGGATACAGGATTAAGAATTTCCAATATCTTGTAAGGACCAATAAAACGAGGTTTAAATTTGGGAGAGGAAACCTTCATAGGAACAAAGCGGGAAGAAAGCCACACCAAATCCCCAACACGTAGTCGGGGACCCACACCGCGGCGGCGGTTGGCAAAGCGCTGAGCCCTCTCCTGTGACAACTTCAAGTTGTCCACCACAAGATTCCAGATCCGCTGCAACCTATCCACCACAGAATCCACCCCAGGGCAGTCAGAAGGTTCCACATGACCCGAAGAAAAACGAGGGTGGAAACCAGAGTTGCAGAAAAACGGCGAAACCAAGGTGGCGGAACTAGCCCGATTATTAAGGGCAAACTCAGCTAACGGCAAGAAGGTCACCCAATCGTCCTGATCAGCAGAGACAAAACACCTCAAATAAGCCTCCAAAGTCTGATTAGTTCGCTCCGTCTGTCCATTAGTCTGAGGATGGAAAGCAGACGAAAACGACAAGTCAATGCCCATCCTACTACAAAAGGATCGCCAGAATCTGGAAACGAACTGGGATCCTCTGTCTGACACAATATTCTCAGGGATGCCGTGCAAACGAACCACGTTCTGGAAAAACACAGGAACCAGATCGGAAGAGGAAGGCAGTTTAGGCAAAGGAACCAAATGGACCATCTTGGAGAAGCGATCACATATCACCCAGATAACAGACATGCCCTGAGACACCGGAAGATCAGAAATGAAATCCATGGAGATATGTGTCCAAGGTCTCTTAGGGACAGGCAAGGGCAAGAGCAACCCGCTGGCACGAGAACAGCAAGGCTTAGCTCGAGCACAAGTCCCACAGGACTGTACAAATGACCGCACATCCCTAGACAAGGAAGGCCACCAAAAGGATCTGGCCACCAGATCTCTGGTGCCAAAAATTCCTGGGTGACCTGCCAACACCGAGGAATGAACCTCGGAAATGACTCTGCTGGTCCACTTATCAGGCACAAACAGTCTGTCAGGTGGACAAGAATCAGGCCTATCAGCCTGAAATCTCTGCAACACACGTCGCAGATCAGGAGAAATAGCTGACAAGATAATACCATCCTTAAGAATACCAACAGGTTCAGCGACTCCAGGAGCATCAGGCACAAAGCTCCTGGAAAGAGCATCGGCCTTCACATTCTTTGAACCTGGTAAATACGAGACAACAAAGTCAAAACGGGAGAAAAACAATGACCAGCGGGCCTGTCTAGGATTCAGGCGTTTAGCAGACTCGAGATACATCAGATTTTTGTGATCAGTCAAGACCACCACACGATGCTTAGCACCCTCGAGCCAATGACGCCACTCCTCAAATGCCCATTTCATGGCCAACAACTCCCGATTGCCCACATCATAATTTCGCTCCGCAGGCGAAAACTTCCTAGAGAAAAAGGCGCAAGGTCTCATAACAGAGCAACCAGGGCCTCTCTGCGACAAAACGGCCCCTGCTCCAATCTCTGAAGCATCCACCTCAACTTGAAAGGGAAGCGAGACATCAGGCTGGCACAAAACAGGCGCCGAAGTAAACCGACGTTTCAACTCCTGGAAAGCCTCCACGGCAGCAGGAGCCCAATTAACCACATCGGAGCCCTTCTTGGTCATATCCGTCAAAGGTTTCACAATGCTAGAAAAGTTAGCGATAAAACGACGGTAGAAGTTAGCGAAACCCAAGAACTTCTGAAGACTCTTAACTGACGAGGGCTGAGTCCAATCAAGAATAGCTCGGACCTTGACTGGGTCCATCTCCACAGCAGAAGGGGAAAAAATGAACCCCAAAAAGGGAACCTTCTGTACACCAAAAAGACACTTTGAGCCCTTGACAAACAAAGAATTTTCACGCAAAATTTTAAAGACCATCCTGACCTGCTCCACATGCGAGTCCCAATTATCAGAAAAAACCAGAATATCATCCAGATAAACGATCAGAAATTTATCCAGATAGTTCCGGAAAATGTCATGCATAAAGGACTGAAAAACTGAAGGGGCATTAGAGAGCCCAAAAGGCATCACCAAGTACTCAAAATGACCTTCGGGCGTATTGAATGCGGTTTTCCATTCATCCCCTTGCTTAATGCGCACAAGGTTGTACGCACCACGCAGGTCTATCTTGGTAAACCACTTGGCACCTTTAATCCGGGCAAACAAGTCAGACAACAGCGGCAAAGGATACTGAAATTTGACAGTGATCTTATTTAAAAGCCGATAGTCAATACAAGGCCTCAAAGATCCATCCTTTTTAGCCACAAAAAAGAATCCCGCACCAAGAGGGGAAGAAGACGGACGGATGTGTCCTTTCTCCAGAGACTCCTTGATATATGAACGCATAGCGGTATGTTCAGGTATCGACAGATTAAACAGTCTTCCCTTAGGAAATTTACTGCCTGGAATCAAATCTATTGCACAGTCACATTCCCTATGAGGAGGCAATGCACTGGACCTGGACTCGCTAAAGACATCCTGATAATCAGACAAGTACTCCGGAACTTCCGAAGGCGTAGAAGAAGCAATAGACACAGGCAGGGAATCCTCATGAATACCACGACAGCCCCAACTAGACACTGACATAGCCTTCCAGTCAAGGACTGGATTATGGGTCTGTAACCATGGCAGCCCCAAAACAACCAAATCATGCATTTTATGTAGAACGAGAAAACGTATCACCTCGCGGTGTTCAGGAGTCATGCACATGGTAACCTGTGTCCAATACTGCGGCTTATTTTCTGCCAATGGCGTAGCATCAATACCCCTAAGAGGGATAGGATTTTCTAATGGTTCAAGAATAAAACCACAGCGCTTAGCAAATGAGAGATCCATAAGACTCAGGGCAGCACCTGAATCTACAAACGCCATGACAGGATAAGATGACAGTGAGCAAATCAAAGTTACAGACAGAATAAACTTAGGATGCAAATTACCAACGGTGACAGGACTAACAACCTTAGATATACGTTTAGAGCATGCTGAGATAACATGTGTAGAATCACCACAGTAGTAGCACAAGCCATTCCGGCGTCTATGAATTTTCCTCTCATTTCTAGTCAGGATTCTATCACATTGCATCAAATCAGGTGTCCGTTCAGACAACACCATGAGGGAATTTGCGGTTTTTCTATCACATTGCATCACATCAGGTGTCTGTTCAGACAACAACATGAGGGAATTTGCGGTTTTGCGCTCCCGCAACCGCCGGTCAATTTGAATAGCCAGGGACATGGTATCATTCAGACCTGTGGGAATGGGAAAACCCACCATAACATTCTTAATGGCCTCAGAAAGGCCATTTCTAAAATTAGCGGCCAGTGCACACTCGTTCCAATGTGTCAGCACGGACCATTTCCGAAATTTTTGGCAATACACCTCAGCCTCGTCCTGGCCCTGAGACATAGCCAGCAAGGCTTTCTCTGCCTGAATCTCAAGATTGGGTTCCTCATAAAGTAAACCGAGCGCCAGAAAAAACGCATCAATATCAGCCAATGCCGGATCTCCTGGCGCCAACGAAAAAGCCCAATCCTGAGGGTCACCCCGTAAGAATGAAATAACAATTTTTACTTGTTGAGCAGAGTCTCCAGACGAACAAGGTTTCAGGGACAAAAATAATTTACAATTATTCCTGAAATTCCTAAACTTAAATCGGTCTCCTGAAAACAGTTCAGGAATCGGAATCTTGGGTTCAGACCTAGGATTTCTGGTAACATAATCTTGTATACCCTGCACACGAGCAGCAAGCTGGTCCACACTTGTAATCAAGGTCTGGACATTCATGTCTGCAGCAAGCTTAAGCCACTCTGAGGTAAAGGGGAAAAGAAAAAAAAAAAAATGAGAGAGAGAAAAAAAAAACTCAAAATTTTCTTTCTTATAATCCCACTTCTGCAATGCATTAAACATTTAATACTGGCCTGGCATACTGTTATGACCCCAGTGGACAGGGTCTCAGAGGAACGTGTAAGTCTGCAAGATACAAAAATCCAGCTCATAGGGCTGTGGTAACTGGGTTGACCAAATAGCTACTCCTAACGCCAACACTAGAAGTAGCTGGGGATCATGCCTACGGTGATCGCTAGATGACTCGCGCCAGCCGGAGAATCAAACTACCCCTAGGAGAAGAAAACAAAGACCTCTCTTGCCTCCAGAGAAAGGGACCCCAAAGCAAGATACAAGCCCCCCACAAATAATAACGGTGAGGTAAGAGGAAATGACAAACACAGAAATGAACCAGGTTCAGCAAAGAGAGGCCAGCTTACTAATAGCAGAATATAGCAAGATAACTTATCTGGTCAACAAAAACCCTATAAAAATCCACACTGGAGATTCAAGAACCCCCGAACCGTCTAACGGTCCGGGGGGAGAACACCAGCCCCCTAGAGCTTCCAGCAAAGGTCAGGATACAGATAGGAACAAGCTGGACAAAAATACCAAACAAAACAAAAGCAAAAAGCAAAGAAGCAGACTTAGCTTGAAAAACAGGAACCAGGATCAGAGGACAAGAGCACAACAGATTAGCTCTGATTTCAACGATGCCAGGCATTGAACTGAAGGTCCAGGGAGCTTATATAGCAACGCCCCTGAACTAACGGCCCAGGTGAGGATATAGGAAAAGACAGACGCTCCAGAGTCAAATCACTAATGACCACTAGAGGGAGCAAAAAGCAAAATCACAACAGTCCACCGCGTGCCTCTGGGTCGCGCTCGCCCACAAGCTAGGAGGGCATCCCGGCGAGGGATCCTGTCGCTGCTGGAGCCAGGACCGGCCCTTGCCACACCAAGGCGACCCGTTGGCCGGGTGAGGCCTGGAAGGAGACCACCCCCTACACTACAAGACTGAGTAAGCAGGAATGCTTTAATAAATGTAAATAGTTACTGTTCTGCTCCGTTGCTGCTAAACCCGTTCAGGGTTAACTTTTTAAAGGGATCCCTTTGTTGACCCGGGATCCCTATTGTTTCTTATTTTTGTTTATTTTCTATGTTCCTTCCCCTGTTATCAAGAACTGCCGCAATCATGAACAGTGCATGATACAAACTGCTTGTAAATAGTTTGCACCTTCTTAAAGGTGCTCCCTACTGGTTTTACTTAAAGAAGGACTCTTTGTGAAGATACCGCACCGGAGCCTTTGCTGAGTATGGACTGGTAGCTTGAGAAGATGTGCTACCTCATAAAGACTTGGTCCCCTCTTAAAGGGGATGTTCACTTGTTGCACTTAAAGAATGGTATTGCTTTAAAACTGATAGATAGCAATAATGTCTTAAAAAGAGAAAGTAATAATGCTGATATGTAAGAGTTAAATGTAGCTAACTAGTTAATTGTAAGAAATGATTGATGATGTTGATAGAAAAATTAGGACAGAAAGTGAACCCGTACGGGGTTAGTCAGCGAGTCCTCTTTGGAGCCATATAGGGATGGCTCAGTGATTTCAAACCGAAAGTAAACGTTATGTTCTATACTGTGTATAGTAGTTGAAAAGGCAGAAGGCCCGGGCTGAAAGGGGCGGTCCTGTAAAGAGAGGAGAGGCAGCAGGCCTGGAGCAGTTAGGACAGGCGGTCCTGCAGATTCAACGAAGGAGAATGAAAGAGAAACAGTTAATTAATATTATAATGTTCAGCATAAGTCTTTAGTGGATAGGAAGTGTACGTCCTTAAAGACAATGTTAACTTATTATTCAAAAGTTTGCACTAAGTAGAATACCCGGTTGGGTAACAGGAGTTATTTATAGCCTGTAATTTATAATGTTTAACCATGTTTGTAACATTCAAGTGTCCTCACCTCCCATAAAGGGAAGCTCTGTTCAAGCTTACTTATTGTTATTACATTTTCAAAATTGTGTGTCTTTTTGCTAATCTGTATTGTTGTTTTCTTCCCAGTCCCAGAGTACTAGATTTAACCAGGGGGGAGTGCAGCGCCCCAGAGTCCTGGTCGTTGCAGTACTGTGGCTCCGCCACTAAGGGGAGCTATGGTACGTCTGATGGCACTGAAGGAGTTCATCTGACCAGGTATCACAGACACCAATACATTTCACCGTCGGGCCTCCAGGGGGAGCTAAGGGTTCTATTCATTAGGCCACTCCTCACATACTGGTAAAACTGGGGGTCAGGCAGGAAGTTAGGACAGAAAGCTGACTGGGTTGGAACCAGGCAACACCTTGTGGCAGAGGGTGTTGTGGGAGAAGATTCAGTAGGGTCCCTGTCAAGGGTGGGATCCTGACAGAGGCCTGGCAACTTGAGCGAACGTAACGGGACCGTGCCTGCTCAGTATAGCGGCGGTGCCCAAGGAGGGATTGGAAGCGAGATAGATTGTGCTGAGTGAGAAATGAGATCAAAGCAAGAAGGAGAATACCAGTAGGAGTCGTGCTGTGAGACCGAGGCAACATCCTACTGAGGCGCACAACCGGCGGCCGGAACGCCGAGGGAGTATTACAATATTCAGCTTCAGGCAATACTCTAAACCAACGGCAGGACAGTCAGTCTAAGGTGGGCTGTCTCACCTAAATCACCTATGCAGTCTTGGGGGGCAACTTGTGGAGAGGGGCGACTCTAGGGTCCCGGAAGAGCTCCAAGTCTACCCGTCATACGGGTGCCGTCCTAACCGTAACATCAGGGAAGGATGGAGGATTAGCAGAACATCATCTAATCGAGTTGTGAGGGAACTTAAGAAACGGACACAACAGTTGTGGTGACTTTCCGTAAGCACAGCAGGGAAGGACCGCAACACCTAGCGCTAGAAGGAAGGCACAGATTTCCACCTGCTAAGAGAACTCTGGAGGTGCCATTGGACCGGCCGGACTTGTGCAGCCTGGTTATCCGGATTCTGGACTGAGGACCCAGAGATCTTCAGTAAAGAGGTAAAGAGACTGCAACCTGGTGTCCTCGTTATTTACTACAACCTACACTGCACCGCAACACCACCATCACCATCCATATCTATCACTGTACGCCCCTCAGCAGGGTCACGGACCGGGCCTAGCCACCGTGACAACCCCAGAGCAGAGACTCGGAGGCCCGGTACCGGGTACCCCCTCGGCCCTGCGGCAGTGGGGGCGCTACATACGGACTCAGGATGACCGGGCTGTGGGTACCTGTGCTGTTCCGGGTCCAGAACTGTCAAGGCTGCGTCCCCTGATTCCCAGGGGAAGGAATAGGGGAATGGACAGGCCCCATTACCCAGGAAGAGGGGGCGTATGAAGACAGGGAACCTGGCCATAAGCTGAAGGGAAAAAAACACAAAGAAGGAGTGAGTCCCCAGCTGTCAGCAAGTGAGCAGCAAGGGGGGCAGTGCACTACGCACCCGAAGCGCCGCTGCTGCGACCTACTGCAGCAGACAGACCCAGTGACCTAGAGGCAGGGGGGCCAGATTAAGAGAAATTGGGCACAACAGCAGAGATTTTTGGCATGGACAAGCAGCGCATAGGAGGCTGAGGAGCGTGCTTCGTACTTAGAGCACTGGCGCCACAAAGGACTGTTACTTTTGGCTCCCGCTACTAAAAGCAGTACAGCCAGAGAGAGAGGCACTGTGTGCCCAGTATCCACCAGAGAGTGAGGCGCCATGCGCTCCATGACCGTGAATATAGCACATGTGCGCAGTAGAGAGAGCCAGTTCATGCTATGTGTTCAGTTTTGCTAACCAATCATTTAAAGACACAGAGGAATGACAGAGGACATTGGTATGATCAGCAAGGTACTCCCTCAGCATTTTCCCAAACTTTGCACTCCTTGTGAGACTCCCCCATGTCTCAGGCATGGGCAATGGGAGGGTCTGGGAAAACTCTCCGTGAACTTTGCCAGTGTTCCACTGCCTCTGCTGGATAGGAGTTGTGTCTCTCTCACCTGTGCTCCTTGCTTGGCAAATGAACTGTGACCTCTGCTGCCAGCGTTTTCAGGTGGGAATTTTTTTAATAATTCTGCAAGAAGGGCCCTCTGGTCCTCCAATATTTTAGTACACCTGTCTCTCTCTGGAATAAGAGATATAAAGTTCTCCTTGTAGCGTGGGTCTAGAAGTGTCACCAATCAGTATTGCCTGGCTGTCACCCAAAATTTTAAGAACGCGAGGGTGACAGGAAAGGCAGAGTAATATAAACTCAGCCATGCGTGCAAGACTGCTAACAGTCAAAACTTCCGTGTCCTCACCAAGAGGACAACTGACCATGCTCTTCTCCGCGTCCTTGTCCTCAGGCCTCCATAATTTTCGACAAACCTCAGTAATATCTTTGTAAATACATTATTGTACATACAACCCTGTAGTTTTTATTTCCCCAGCCTCATTGTAGATTGTAAGCTGTCACGAGCAGGGCAGTTTTATTTCTGTTTAATTATTGTATTATTGTTATTGTTGTTACTTAGGACTGTTGTGTTTGAAACTTAAACTGTAAATATGTTGGCGTTATATAAATAACTATATATATTAATATTAGAACACAGAGAAGCAAGATGGAGACGTAAATTATGGCCTCATTGCCGCTCACCATCTTGGTGGATTCCTCAAAGTTTTGGATGATGGTATATCTGTCTGACATCCATGTCCACTCCTGAGATATTATGTGTGAAGTCAGAACTGAATACCGACAGCCTTGTTGATGCTGGTAGTCACCAACTGCCCTCTTCTGCAAATCCTTTCCAACATCTGCAGTGTAAAGTTCCAACGCGTTGGGACATTACACACCAGTTGGTGAGCCAGAAACTGCAAATGCTGCTGAAGCAAGGCAAGGGCATATGAAACTCTAGCTGACTTTCTAAAATGTGTACACAGAGCCTCGTACTTTTCCTAGCAGATCTTTTAGCTCCCTGTCGCTTTTCAGAAAATGTTGAACAAAGAGTTTAAGCACATGGGCCAGGCATGGCACGTGTGTGAGCTCGCCTTGCCACAGAGCAGCCACCAGGTTCCAGCCATTTTCACACATGACCATGCCTGGCTTTAGGTTCAGCGTTGTCAGCCACAAATCTGTCTGCTCTTTCAGAGCTGTCCACAACTCTTCATCATTGTGCGATTTGTCACCTAAGCATATTAGCTTCAGCACAGCCTGTTGCCTCTTGGATGAGGCAGTGCTGCAGTGCTTCCAGCTTGTGACTGATGTGCTACTTTTGGAGATGGAGGCTGAAGAGGAAGCGAAGGAGGAAAAGGTGCAGGAGCTCTAGACTGTGGGGGCAACCCAGATTGACGTAGGGCCCGCAATACTCAGGGTTGGGAGGACATGCACCATCCCAAGGTCAGACTGGGTCCCGGCTTCCACTATGTTAACCCAGTGTGCCATCAGTGAGATGTACCACCCCTGACCACAAAAACTTGTCCACTTGTCCTTGGTTAGGTGGACTTTCCCAGTAACAGCCTTGTGGAGGGCACAGGTAATGTTGTGGGACATGTGCCTGTATAATGCTGGGACGGCACACCAGGACAAATAGTCCCACATGTTCGAGGCCTCAGGGTGATCCTCGACTCTACCTTCTCTTTCAAGCTACATATCCAAGTCCTTGCCTCCTCCTGCTTATGACAACTCCAAAACATTTCCAGTATCCATGTTTGCGCACGCCCTCATTATCTCCCGCCTTGACTGTTGCAAACTTCCACTCACTGGCCTCCCCTCTAGCACTCTTGCACCACTACAATCTATCCTAAACTATGCTGACCGAGTAATCCAACTGTCCCTCCATTATTCTCCAGCCTCTCCTCTCTGCCAGGCCCTTCACTGCCTTCATATTGCCCAGAGGCTACAGTTCAAAACCCTAACTATGACATATAAAGCCTTCAACAACCTGTCTCAATACATCTGTGACATGGTCTCCCAATGTCCGACTGGGTCATGGCTTCCTCTACGCTGTTGTGAACTCTGTTTTTGGGCTCCCTCTTGTGGTCACAACTGGTACTGTGTGAGTGCTGTCTTTGGGCTCCCTCTGGTGGTTCTTTGGGTCATTCTGCAGGTCTGAGGCTGATCAGCTGTCTCGTTATCTGTTAGCTGGTTCCTATTTAGTTCACCTGGACTCTCAGTTGTTGCCTGCTGTCAATGTCTTCAGTGCTATTTTGGAGCTCTCCTGCAGTCCTTCGTTATCAGTCTCTTCAAGAGAAGCTAAGTTTTGCTTGGTTCATTTTTTGACCATCAGTGGTCATATGTTTCTTGGTTTATTTATGTTTCTTGTCCAGCTTGCTAAATATGTGATTTCCTTGCTTGCTGGTAGCTCTAGGGGGCTGAGTTTCTCCCCTCACACCGTTAGTTGGTGTGAGGGTTCTTGTATTCTCAGCGTGGATATTTTGCATAGGGTTTTTTACTGACCGCACAGTTCCCTATCTGTCTTCTGCTTTCAAGTATTAGCGGGCCTTATTTGCTGAATCTGTATTCATTTCTACGTTTGTGTTTTCCCCTTACCTCACCGTTATTATTTGTTGGGGGCTTCCTATATCTTTGGGGTGATTTCTCTTGAGGCAAGTTAGGTCTTACTTTCCCTCCAGGAATAGATAGTTTCTCAGGCTGCGTCAAGACGTCCAGGATTTTAGGCACGTTCACCGGCTGCCTTTAGTGTGTTGGTTAGGATCAGGTTTGCGGTCAGTCCAGTTACCACCTCCCTAGAACATGTGTCTATGTTCATATACTTAGCTAGTCTGTTTTGTGATCCTCAGCCACTAGGATCATAACAGTACAGCAGGCCATAAAGTGTTTAATGCATCGCAGAAGTGGGATAAGAGAAGCCCTGAGTACAATTTTTTTTTTCCTCTCTATCTTTGCTGCAGTCTGTCCAGCTTCTCTCATCCCCTTAATCTCTGGGTTGTTTTGTGTTCAGCTGCAGACATGGATATTCAGAGTCTGACTTCTAGTGTGGATCATCTTGCTGCAAGGGTGCAAAGCATTCAGGATTTTGTTGTTCATAGCCCTATGTCAGAGCCAAAAGTACCTATTCCTGAGTTGTTTTCTGGAGATAGATCTAGATTTCTGAATTTTAAGAATAATTGTAAATTATTTCTATCTTTGAGACCTCGTTCCTCTGGTGATTCCGCTCAGCAAGTTAAAATTGTTATCTCCTTGTTACGTGGCGACCCTCAAGATTGGGCTTTCTCTCTGGTGCCAGGAGATCCTGCATTGCTGAATGTGGATGCATTTTTTCTGGCGCTTGGACTGCTTTATGAGGAACCTAATGTTGAGAACCAGGCAGAAAAGGCCTTGCTGGCTCTTTCTCAGGGCCAGGATGAAGCTGAGGTGTATTGTCAAAAATTTCGGAAATGGTCGGTGCTTACTCAATGGAATGAGTGTGCTCTGGCTGCAAATGTCAGAGAAGGTCTTTCTGAAGCCATTAAGAATGTTATGGTGGGGTTCCCCACGCCTGCAAGTCTGAATGACTCAATGGCTTTGGCCATTCAGATTGATCGGCGTTTGCGGGAGCGCAAATCTGCGCACCATCTAGCGGTGTTTTCTGAACAGAGACCTGAGTCTATGCAATGTGATCGAGTTCTGACTAGAATTGAGCGGCAAAATCATAGATGTCAAAATGGGTTGTGCTTTTACTGTGGTGATTCAACTCATGTTATCTCAGCATGCTCTAAGCGCGTTAAAAAAATCGCTAAACCTGTCACCATTGGTACTATACAGCCTAAATTCATTTTGTCTGTTACTTTAATTTGTTCTTTGTCGTCCTACTCGGTTATGGCTTTTGTGGATTCAGGTGCTGCCCTGAATCTGATGGATTTGTCGTTTGCCAGGCACTGTGGTTTTGTCCTGGAGCCTTTGGAATTCCCTATTCCACTGAGGGGAATTGATGCTACACCATTGGCTGAGAATACGCCTCAATATTGGACTCAAGTGACCATGTGCATGACTCCTGTGCATCAGGAGGTGATTCGCTTTCTTGTGCTGCATAATTTGCATGATGTTGTCGTGTTGGGTCTGCCATGGCTGCAGGCCCATAATCCAGTTCTGGATTGGAAAGCTATGTCTGTGTCAAGTTGGGGTTGCCAGGGGATTCATGGCAGTGCTCCTTTGGTATCAATTGCTTCTTCCACTCCTTCTGAGGTCCCTGAGTTTTTGTCGGACTACCAGGATGTATTTGATGAGCCCAGATCCGGTGCCCTGCCTCCTCACAGGGATTGTGATTGTGCTATAAATTTGATTCCTGGTAGTAAGTTCCCTAAGGGACGACTTTTTAATTTGTCTGTACCAGAACATGCCGCAATGCGGAGCTATATAAAAGAGTCTTTGGAGAAGGGACATATTCGCCCGTCCTCCTCCCCTCTTGGTGCAGGATTCTTTTTTGTGGCCAAGAAGGATGGGTCTCTGAGACCTTGTATAGATTATCGTCTTCTAAATAAAATCACGGTCAAATTTCAGTATCCTTTGCCATTGTTGTCTGATCTGTTTGCTCGGATTAAGGGGTCCAGTTGGTTCACCAAGATAGATCTTCGTGGTGCGTATAACCTTGTGCGCATTAAGCAGGGGGATGAATGGAAAACAGCATTTAATACGCCCGAAGGCCATTTTGAGTACTTGGTGATGCCTTTTGGACTCTCTAATGCTCCTTCTGTGTTCCAGTCCTTCATGCATGACATCTTCCGAGAATATCTGGATAAATTTATGATTGTGTATCTGGATGACATTTTGGTCTTTTCTGAGGACTGGGAGTCCCATGTGAAGCAGGTCAGGATGGTATTTCAGGTCCTGCGTGCTAATGCCTTATTTGTGAAGGGCTCAAAATGTCTCTTCGGAGTACAGAAGGTTTCCTTTTTGGGTTTTATTTTTTCTCCTTCTACTATTGAGATGGACCCAGTCAAGGTCCAGGCTATTCATGACTGGACTCAGCCTACATCTGTTAAGAGTCTTCAGAAGTTCTTGGGTTTTGCTAATTTTTACCGTCGCTTCATTGCTAATTTTTCTGGCGTGGTTAAACCCTTGACGGATTTGACCAAGAAGGGTTCTGATGTGACTAATTGGTCTCCTGCGGCTGTGGAAGCCTTTCGGGAGCTGAAGCGCCGGTTTTCTTCGGCTCCAGTTTTGTGTCAGCCTAATGTCTCTCTTCCTTTTCAGGTCGAGGTTGATGCTTCTGAGATTGGAGCAGGGGCTGTTTTGTCGCAGAGAAGCTCTGATTGCTCTGTGATGAAGCCTTGTGCTTTCTTTTCAAGAAAGTTTTCGCCTGCCGAGCGGAATTATGATGTTGGTAATCGGGAGTTGTTGGCTATGAAGTGGGCATTTGAGGAGTGGCGACATTGGCTCGAGGGAGCTAAGCATCGTGTAGTGGTCTTAACTGATCACAAAAATCTGATTTATCTCGAGTCTGCCAAGCGGCTGAATCCTAGACAGGCTCGTTGGTCGTTGTTTTTCTCCCGTTTCGATTTTGTGGTCTCGTACCTGCCTGGTTCAAAGAACGTGAAGGCTGATGCTCTTTCTAGGAGTTTTGTGCCTGACTCTCTGGGAGTTTCAGAGCTGGCTGGTATCCTCAGAGAGGGAGTGATTTTGTCTGCCATTTCCCGAGTGCTGCAGAAATTTCAGGCGGATAGACCTGACCATTGCCCACCAGAGAGACTGTTTGTCCCAGATAGTTGGACCAGCAGAGTTATTTCCGAGGTTCATTCTTCGGTGTTGGCAGGCCATCCTGGGATTTTTGGTACCAGAGACTTCGTGGCTAGGTCCTTCTGGTGGCCTTCCTTGTCGCGGGATGTGCGTTCCTTTGTGCAGTCCTGTGGGATTTGTGCTCGGGCTAAGCCTTGCTGTTCTCGTGCCAGCGGTTTGCTTTTGCCCTTGCCTGTCCCGAAGAGGCCTTGGACGCACATTTCCATGGATTTTATTTCGGATCTTCCAGTCTCTCAGAGAATGTCTGTCATCTGGGTGGTGTGTGATCGTTTTTCCAAAATGGTCCATTTGGTGCCCTTGCCTAAGTTTCCTTCCTCCTCCGATTTGGTTCCTCTATTTTTTCAGAATGTGGTTCGCTTGCACGGCATCCCTGAAAATATTGTGTCTGACAGAGGATCCTGTCATGATCTCCATGGCCAGAGAACTAGCATAAGCCTCTATAGGAACAAGCTCTTGGAAGATGTAACTGTACTGACCATGAACTAAACCTACCGCATCATCTAGAAGTAGCCAGGTAGCATGTCCTACTTTTTATCCCTATATGCCCAGCGCCGGCCGGAGAACTAAATAATGCTAGCAGAGGGAAATATAAGACCTGACTCACCTCTAGAGAAATGCCCAAAAGGAGACAGAAGCCCCCCACATATATTGGCGGTGATATGAGATGAAACAACAAACGCAGCAGGAAAATAGTTTTAGCAAATTTGAGGTCCGCTTTCTAGATAGCAGAAGACAGAAAGCATACTTTCATGGTCAGTAGAAAACCCTAACAAAACACATCCAGAAATTACTTTAGGACTCTGGCATTAACTCATAATACCAGAGTGGCAATTCCTGATCAACAAGAGCTTTCCAGACACAGTAACGAAACTGCAGCTGTGAACTGGAACCAAAATACAAAAACAAAACATGGACGAATGTCCAACTTATCTAGTAGATGTCTGGGAGCAGGAACAAGCACAGAGAGGCTTCTGATAACATTGTTGACCGGCAAGCATCTAACAGAGAAGCCAGGTTATATAGCGACACCCAGATCTAATCAGAACAGGTGAACAGGGAAGATGATGTCACAAGTTCAATTCCACCAGTAGCCACCGGGGGAGCCCAGAATCCAAATTCACAACAGTACCCCCCCCTCAAGGAGGGGGCACCGAACCCTCACCAGAACCACCAGGGCGATCAGGATGGGCCCTATGAAAGGCACGAACCAGATCAGAGGCATGAACATCAGATGCAGTGACCCAAGAATTATCCTCCTGGCCGTATCCCTTCCACTTGACCAGATACTGGAGTCTCCGTCTGGAAACACGGGAGTCTAGGATTTTTTCCACAACGTACTCCAACTCACCCTCAACCAACACCGGAGCAGGAGGCTCAACGGAAGGCACAACCGGTGCCTCATACCTGCGCAATAACGACCGATGAAAAACGTTATGAATAGAAAAGGATGCAGGGAGGTCCAAACGGAAGGAAACAGGGTTAAGAATCTCCAATATTTTATACGGACCGATGAACCGAGGCTTAAACTTAGGAGATGAGACCCTCATAGGGACAAAACGAGAAGACAACCACACCAAATCTCCAACACAAAGCCGAGGACCAACACGACGGTGACGGTTGGCAAAAAGCTGAGTCTTCTCCTGGGACAACTTTAAATTGTCCATCACCTGCCCCCAGATATGATGCAATCTCTCCACCACCGCATCCACTCCAGGACAATCCGAGGATTCCATCTGACCGGAGGAAAATCGAGGATGGAACCCCGAATTACAGAAAAACGGGGAAACCAAGGTGGCAGAGCTGGCCCGATTATTGAGGGCGAACTCCGCCAATGGCAAAAAAGCAACCCAATCATCCTGGTCAGCAGACACAAAACACCTCAGATATGTCTCCAGGGTCTGATTAGTCCGCTCGGTCTGGCCATTAGTCTGAGGGTGAAAAGCAGACGAAAAAGACAAATCTATGCCCATCCTAGCACAAAATGCCCGCCAAAATCTAGACACAAATTGGGTTCCTCTGTCAGAAACGATATTCTCAGGAATACCATGCAAACGAACAACATTTTGAAAAAACAGGGGCACCAACTCGGAAGAAGAAGGCAATTTGGGCAGGGGAACCAAATGAACCATCTTAGAAAAACGGTCACACACCACCCAGATGACAGACATCTTCTGAGAAACAGGCAGATCTGAAATAAAATCCATCGAGATGTGTGTCCAAGGCCTCTTAGGAATAGGCAAGGGCAACAATAATCCACTAGCCCGAGAACAACAAGGCTTGGCCCGAGCACAAACGTCACAAGACTGCACAAAGCCTCGCACATCTCGTGACAGGGAAGGCCACCAGAAGGATCTTGCCACCAAATCCCTGGTACCAAAAATTCCAGGATGACCTGCCAACGCAGAAGAATGCACCTCAGAGATGACTTTACTGGTCCAATCATCAGGAACAAACAGCCTATCAGGCGGACAACGATCCGGTCTATCCGCCTGAAACTCCTGCAAGGCCCGCCGCAGGTCTGGAGAAACAGCTGACAAGATAACTCCCTCCTTAAGAATACCTGTGGGGTCAGAGTTGCCAGGTGAATCAGGCTCAAAACTCCTAGAAAGGGCATCCGCCTTAACATTCTTAGAACCTGGTAGGTACGATACCACAAAATTAAACCGAGAAAAAAATAATGACCAGCGCGCCTGTCTAGGATTCAGGCGCCTGGCGGTCTCAAGATAAATCAAATTTTTGTGGTCAGTCAATACCACCACCTGATGTCTGGCCCCCTCGAGCCAATGGCGCCACTCCTCAAACGCCCACTTCATGGCCAAAAGCTCCCGATTCCCAACATCATAATTCCGCTCAGCGGGCGAAAATTTACGGGAAAAGAAGGCACAAGGCCTCATCACGGCGCAGTCAGAACTTTTCTGCGACAACACTGCCCCAGCTCCGATCTCAGAAGCGTCGACCTCAACCTGAAAAGGAAGAGTCACATCAGGCTGACGCAACACAGGGGCAGAAGAAAAACGGCGCTTAAGCTCCTGAAAGGCCTCCACAGCATCAGGGGACCAATTAGCAACATCAGCACCCTGTCTAGTCAAATCGGTCAATGGCTTAACGACATCCGAAAAACCAGAAATAAATCGACGATAAAAGTTGGCAAAGCCCAAAAATTTCTGAAGACTTTTAAGAGAAGAGGGCTGCGTCCAATCACAAATAGCTTGAACCTTGACAGGATCCATCTCAATGGAAGAGGGAGAAAAAATATATCCCAAAAAGGAAATTCTCTGAACCCCAAAAACGCACTTAGAACCCTTGACACACAGAGAATTAGACCGCAAAACCTGAAAAACCCTCTTATCTTGCCGGACATGAGAGTCCCAGTCATCCGAAAAAATCAGAATATCATCCAGATACACTATCATAAATTTATCCAAAAAATCGCGGAAAATATCATGCATAAAGGACTGGAAGACTGAAGGGGCATTAGAAAGACCAAAAGGCATCACCAAATACTCAAAGTGGCCCTCGGGCGTATTAAATGCGGTTTTCCACTCATCCCCCTGCCTGATCCGCACCAAATTATACGCCCCACGGAGATCAATCTTAGAGAACCACTTGGCCCCCTTTATGCGAGCAAACAAATCAGTCAGCAACGGCAATGGGTATTGATATTTAACCGTGATTTTATTCAAAAGCCGATAATCAATACATGGTCTCAAAGAGCCGTCTTTTTTTGACACAAAGAAAAAACCGGCTCCTAAGGGAGATGACGATGGACGAATATGTCCCTTTTCCAAGGACTCCTTTATATATTCTCGCATAGCAGTATGTTCAGGCACAGACAGATTAAATAAACGACCCTTTGGGTATTTACTACCCGGAATTAAATCTATAGCACAATCGCACTCACGGTGCGGAGGTAGTGAACCCAGCTTGGGTTCTTCAAAGACGTCACGATAATCAGACAGGAACTCAGGGATTTCAGAGGGAATAGATGATGAAATGGACACCAAAGGTACGTCCCCATGAGTCCCCTTACATCCCCAGCTCAACACAGACATAGCTCTCCAGTCAAAGACTGGGTTGTGAGACTGCAGCCATGGCAATCCCAGCACCAAATCCTCATGTAGATTATACAGCACTAGAAAACAAATAGTCTCCTGGTGATCCGGATTAATACACATAGTCACTTGTGTCCAGTATTGTGGTTTATTATTAGCCAATGGGGTGGAGTCAATCCCCTTCAGAGGAATAAGAGTTTCCAAAGGCTCTAAATCATACCCACAACGATTGGCAAAGGACCAATCCATAAGACTCAAAGCGGCGCCAGAGTCGATATAGGCGTCAGTAGTAATAGATGACAAAGAGCAAATCAGGGTCACAGACAAAATAAATTTAGACTGTAAAGTGCCAATGGAAACGGATTTATCAAGCTTTTTAGTACGCTTAGAGCACGCTGATATAACATGAGTAGAATCCCCACAATAGAAACACAACCCATTTTTCCGTCTAAAATTCTGCCGCTCGCTTCTGGACAGAATTCTATCACACTGCATGCTTTCTGGCGTCTTCTCAGTGGATACCGCCAGATGGTGCACAGGTTTGCGCTCCCGCAGACGCCTATCGATCTGAATGGCCATTGTCATGGACTCATTCAGACCTGCAGGCACAGGGAACCCCACCATAACATCCTTAATGGCATCAGAGAGACCCTCTCTGAAAGTAGCCGCCAAGGCACACTCATTCCACTGAGTAAGCACAGACCATTTACGGAATCTTTGGCAGTAAATTTCAGCTTCATCTTGCCCCTGCGATAGGGACATCAAAGTTTTTTCTGCCTGAAGTTCCAAATGAGGTTCCTCATACAGCAAGCCCAAGGCCAAAAAAAACGCATCCACATTGCGCAACGCAGGATCCCCTGGTGCCAATGCAAAAGCCCAGTCTTGAGGGTCGCCGCGGAGCAAGGAAATCACAATCCCAACCTGCTGTGCAGAGTCTCCAGCAGAACGAGATTTCAGGGACAAAAATAGCTTACAATTATTTCTAAAATTCTGAAAGCTAGATCTATTCCCTGAGAAGAATTCCGGCAAAGGAATTCTCGGCTCAGATACTGGAGCATGAATAATAAAATCTTGCAAATTTTGTACTTTCGTGGTGAGATTATTCAAACCTGCAGTTACACTCTGAAGATCCATTATTAACAGGTGAACACAAAGCCATTCAAAGATTATAAGGAGAGAGAAAAAAAAGAAAGACTGCAGCATAGACAGACTGGCAAGTGATCCAATTAAGAGCACAGAGGAAAAAAAAAAAAAAAAACTCTCAGCAGACTTCTTATTTCTCTCCTTTCTCAGCCAAGGATTTTAACCCTTTAGTGGGCCGGTCAAACTGTCATGATCTCCATGGCCAGAGAACTAGCATAAGCCTCTATAGGAACAAGCTCTTGGAAGATGTAACTGTACTGACCATGAACTAAACCTACCGCATCATCTAGAAGTAGCCAGGTAGCATGTCCTACTTTTTATCCCTATATGCCCAGCGCCGGCCGGAGAACTAAATAATGCTAGCAGAGGGAAATATAAGACCTGACTCACCTCTAGAGAAATGCCCAAAAGGAGACAGAAGCCCCCCACATATATTGGCGGTGATATGAGATGAAACAACAAACGCAGCAGGAAAATAGTTTTAGCAAATTTGAGGTCCGCTTTCTAGATAGCAGAAGACAGAAAGCATACTTTCATGGTCAGTAGAAAACCCTAACAAAACACATCCAGAAATTACTTTAGGACTCTGGCATTAACTCATAATACCAGAGTGGCAATTCCTGATCAACAAGAGCTTTCCAGACACAGTAACGAAACTGCAGCTGTGAACTGGAACCAAAATACAAAAACAAAACATGGACGAATGTCCAACTTATCTAGTAGATGTCTGGGAGCAGGAACAAGCACAGAGAGGCTTCTGATAACATTGTTGACCGGCAAGCATCTAACAGAGAAGCCAGGTTATATAGCGACACCCAGATCTAATCAGAACAGGTGAACAGGGAAGATGATGTCACAAGTTCAATTCCACCAGTAGCCACCGGGGGAGCCCAGAATCCAAATTCACAACAGGATCCCAGTTTGTGTCCAGATTTTGGCGGATCTTTTGTGCTAAGATGGGCATTGATTTGTCTTTTTCGTCGGCCTTCCATCCTCAGACGAATGGCCAAACCGAGCGAACTAATTAGACCTTGGAAACTTATTTAAGATGTTTTGTTTCTGCTGATCAGGATGATTGGGTGACTTTTTTGCCATTGGCTGAGTTTGCCCTTAATAATCGGGCTAGTTCTGCTACTTTGGTTTCACCTTTTTTCTGCAATTCTGGTTTTCATCCTCGTTTTTCCTCGGGTCAGGTTGAGCCTTCTGACTGTCCTGGGGTGGATTCTTTGGTGGATAGGTTGCAACAGATTTGGAACCACGTGGTGGACAATTTGAAGTTGTCACAGGAGAAGGCTCAGCACTTTGCCAACCGCCGTCACGGTGTGGGTCCCCGACTTCTTGTTGGGGATTTGGTATGGCTGTCTTCTCGGTATGTTCCAATGAAGGTTTCCTCTCCTAAATTCAAGCCTCGCTTCATCGGTCCTTATAAGATTTTGGAAATCCTTAACCCGGTGTCATTTCGTTTGGACCTCCCAGCATCGTTTGCCATTCATAACGTGTTCCATAGGTCTTTGTTGCGGAGGTATGTGGTGCCTGTGGTTCCTTCTGTTGAACCCCCTGCTCTGGTGCTGGTTGAGGGCGAATTGGAGTACGTGGTGGAGAAGATCTTGGATTCTCGTATTTCTAGACGGAGGCTTCAGTATTTGGTTAAGTGGAAGGGCTATGGTCAGGAGGATAATTCCTGGGTTGTCGCCTCTGATGTTCATGCGGCCGATTTGGTTCATGCCTTCCATGTGGCTCATCCTGATCGCCCTGGGGGTTTTGATGAGGGTTCGGTGACCCCTCCTCAAGGGGGGGGTACTGTTGTGAACTCTGTTTTTGGGCTCTCTCTTGTGGTCACAACTGGTACTGTATGAGTGCTGTCTTTGGGCTCCCTCTGGTGGTTCTTTGGGTCATTCTGCAGGTCTGAGGCTGATCAGCTGTCTCGTTATCTGTTAGCTGGTTCCTATTTAGTTCACCTGGACTCTCAGTTGTTGCCTGCTGTCAATGTCTTCAGTGCTATTTTGGATCTCTCCTGCAGTCCTTCGTTATCAGTCTCTTCAAGAGAAGCTAAGTTTTGCTTGGTTCATTTTTTGACCATCAGTGGTCATATGTTTCTTGGTTTATTTATGTTTCTTGTCCAGCTTGCTAAATATGTGATTTCCTTGCTTGCTGGTAGCTCTAGGGGGCTGAGTTTCTCCCCTCACACCGTTAATTGGTGTGAGGGTTCTTGTATTCTCAGCATGGATATTTTGCATAGGGTTTTTTACTGACCGCACAGTTCCCTATCTGTCTTCTGCTTTCTAGTATTAGCAGGCCTCATTTGCTGAATCTGTTTTCATTTCTACGTTTGTGTTTTCCCCTTACCTCACCGTTATTATTTGTTGGGGGCTTCCTATATCTTTGGGGTGATTTCTCTTGAGGCAAGTTAGGTCTTACTTTCCCTCCAGGAGTAGATAGTTTCTCAGGCTGTGTCGAGACGTCCAGGATTTTAGGCACGTTCACCGGCTGTCTTTAGTGTGTTGGTTAGGATCAGGTTTGCGGTCAGTCCAGTTACCACCTCCCTAGAGCTCGTGTCTATGTTCATATACTTAGCTAGTCCGTTTTGTGATCCTCAGCCACTAGGATCATAACACTAAGCTAACCCATTGTGCCATCAGTGAGATGTACTGTCCCTGCCCAAAAGCTCTTGTCCATGTGTCCGTGGTTAGGTGCACTTTCCCAATAACAGCATTGTTGAGGGACTGGGTAATGTTGTGGGACATATACTTGCTTGTGTAATGTCTTGACGGCAGACCGTTAGAAATTGTGGCGGCTAGGGACCGAGTACCTTGTGATGGTCACCACCATCAGGTTTCGGAAAGCTTCCATCTCCCATGAGCCTAAAATGCAACATTTTGAGCTCAAGTGGACAAGAAATGTGTGAATTTAGTACTGTGGGATTGGCTGCGTATTTCTGCTTGCGTTCCAAGGACTGGGGTGTGGACAACTGAACGTTGCGCTGGGTCAAGGATGTAAACGTGCTTGTTGATGGTGCTAGTTGAGTTTGTGTGCAACTACAGATGTAGGTCAGGAGGCATCTTTACATACACCGTGGACAGGGGATTGGCTTGCACTCACAACATCAGAAGAAGCAGTGGTATCACCTGCAGACGCTGTTCATGGAGCCTTGTGTTCAACCAACAAAGTCGAGTGCTTTGCTGCTATGTGACTGATCATGCTGGTGATGGTTTGGCTGGTAGTTTTGCTACCCCTACTGATGCGGGCATGGCCGGTGGTGCAAATGGCCTTTTTGGAGTTATCGGCAGAGTCTTTAAAAAACAACCAGACTGTTATGGGGACATTCAGTGTCTCCCTCTCCCACACAACCTCCTTACCTCTACCTCTGTCTTTCGGTGGTCCCCAAGGCTCTGTTATAGGACCTCTACTCTTCTCCATCTACACCTTCAGCCTTAAGGACAGCTGATGTAATTGCACAGTTTGCAATGTCATCAGTACGCCGATGACACGCAGATCTACCTATCTGTATCTGACATCACCTCCTTACTGACCAAAATGACACATCTTTCCGCTATTTCATCCTTCTTTTCTGCTCTCTGTCAAAAAGTGGACATGAACAAAACATAATACATAATCTTTCAACCATATCATGCTAAATAGGTATGCGGGCTGTGTATGCATCATTCGGTACCACTTTAGTAAGAGGGAAAGTTTGCCCAAGAGAAAATGATTTTCCAGACATTCACAGTCTTTTATGCACATTTTTTGAGCTGTGATCTTCACTTCTTGGTGTGAATGTGGTAAATTTCAAAGTCGTCATTAGTGATGAGCAAATGTGCACGCCACTACTCGTTACTCGCCTGAGTATCACTATGCTCGGTGTACTCAACGAGCACCGAGCATTTCCGGGATTTTTCAGCGGTAACTGGTGTCTCCACCCAGCATTTTTGATGGACTTGAGAGACCCAATCACGATGCAGGGATTGTCTGCCAAGCCATGAAATGCCGCAGCCATCTTTGTTGTGGTTGTGCAGTGATTGGCTTGGCTGCACAGCATCATCCTGAGTATAAGAGACATGGCGCCACATTCTGCTCCAGATTCAACGAGAGTATAGAGAGATGCTGGCAAGATAGGGACAGAATCATGGTTTTTAGAGTTAGTGTAGGTCTGCAACTCGTAAATCCACAACCCCAGAGAAACCAACTGTCCTTTTTAGGGCTAATTCGTGGGTCCTGATATTGCAGCGCTAGGTAGGCAGGGCACAGCATATCCACATCAGTGCAAGGCCTGCAGGCACTGTATGTGCATCTATTGCTCCCACTGAATTCCTCCCAAAGCTCCATAACTGTCTGCTGCTGCAGCTTCTTTACTATATACCTAGTTGCATTTTTTTTCCAAAAATTACTCCCCCTCAAAAAAATATACAATGTGTTCTGTCAGACTGAGACCTGTTTAAAAATCATAGTTTGTCAGGCATACGTAGCATAATTGTGCGTGCTAGCCTTGTGCCACTTTTTTTGGTGTTTTAAATTCACCAAAAAGGCCTCATATATCTGTGTGCTCCAAGTTTTTGCATTTTAGGCCATTTTGCCACTGTTTTTGCTGTCTTTTACTCTAATTATATACAGCACTATTAAGCATAAAAAATATAAAAAGGCCACATATTTGCCAGTGTAGTATTTCTGTGAGAGCCCTCATGTCATGCTCACGCCCTGACTGGTGGGCGTGAGCTCCGGGGGGTTGTGGCCCCACTGTGCCACAAACCAGACTACTCTGGAAGGGGTGTGACTATGACAGCTGCCTAGGTTTTCACTGGAGCCTCTGATGGTGAGGTCAGGCTTGTGCAGCAGGCAGCTGCCAGGTGCTACTCCAGGGTGGTGTCTGGCTGTGGCTGCTGATCCCACTTGGAGAACAGGAACACTAGGACAGGTGTGGGTATCAGGCAGGACTGGCAGAAGAGCATGGTTAAAACTCAGATGAATAGGCTGGTACGGCTGAGACACAGGGCTGGCAGAGACATGGCAGAGAACACAGAGCTGGCAGGCACGGCAGAGAACACAGGGCTTGCAGGCACGGAAGAGAACACAGGGCTGGCAGGCATGGCAGAGAACACAGGGCTGACAGGCACGGCAGAGAACACAGGGCTGGTTGGTGTGGTGTATGAAGGAACAGGTAGGGACCTGTTCACACTGGAGGCGCAGGTAAGGAAACATGCAGAAGGGAAAGAAGTATGAAGGAACAGGTTGGGACCTGTTCACACAGGAAGAGAAGTGCAAGGCTGCAAATAGGAGTGGAAGAGCAGCAAGAGATAGCGTAGCAACAAAAGCTAAGCAGAGCGGAACCGCAAGGAATGCGGAGAGGAGCCGTAGCAAGAGATTTCTGCAGAAGCTAAGCAGAGCGGAGCCACACGGAATTCGGAGAGGAGCTGCAGCAAGAGATTACAGCAGCAGCAGAAGCTAAGCAGAGTGGAGCCACAAGGAATGTGGAGAGGAGCTGCAGCAAGAGGTTTCTGCAGCAGCAAGGCAGAGCAGAACCACAAGGAATGCGGAGAGGCGCTGCAGCAAGAGATTACTGCAGCAGAAGCTAAGCAGAGTAGAACAGAGCAGAACCGCAGGAGTGTGGAGCAGAGGTAAAGCCACAAAGGTACAGAGCAGGCAGAGCTGCAAGAGTGCAGAGCAAAAGCAGACTGAGAACACAAGGAAAGACACAACAGGGAAGGAAGCCACAGATAAGGAGACCGAGATAAGACTAAGTTCAGACAAGGAAAGGGAACAAGACAAGAAACAAGAACAAAGACACACACACTGAACTAACCCATTGCACAGGCCCAGTCCACTGGGTGGAGCTACACTAAATACTGGAGGCCTCTTGGTAATTGGTCAGGAACAGGTTAGACAGGTGCACCTGATTCCTATAAGAGAGAGTTCAGGTGCTGCCCCCTATGCACACAGCCAGGAAGCATGCAGAGAGCAGAGGAACAGAATATGGAGCTGGCAAGAAACAGAAACCACCTCATGGCCTGGAGAAGTGGGTAAGATAGTGTGAGAGATGAGAGGCCATCCCGTGATGCCAGCAGAGTTGTTACACCTCATATATCTGCATGCTCCAAGTTTGGTCATTGTAGGCCGGTGTACCACTTTTTTGCTGTCTGATACTCTAATTATATACAGCACTATTTAGCATAAAAAATAGAAAAGACCACATATTTGCCAGTGTGGTGTTTCTGAGAAAGCCCTCATATACTGTATCTGCGTGCTCCAAGTTTGGGCATTGTAGGCCGTTTTGTCACTGTTTTTGCTGTCTGTTACTCTAATTATATACAGAACTATTTGGCATTTCTAAAACAAACAAGCCACATATTTGCCAGTGTGGTATTTCCGTGACAGCCCTCATATATCTGCATGCTCAAAGTTTGGGGATTGTAGGCCGATGTACCACTTTTTTTGCTGTCTGTTACTGTAATTATATACAGCACTATTTAGCATAAAAAATATAAAAAGGCCACATATTTTCCAGTGTGGTATTTCCATGAGAGACCTCATACATCTGCATGCTCCAAGTTTGGTCATTGTAGGCATGTGTACCACTTTTTTTGCTGTCTGTTACTGTAATTATGCAGCGCCCCAGAGTCCTGGTCGTTGCAGTACTGTGGCTCCGCCGCTATGGGGAGCTACGGTGCGTCCGATGGCACTGAAGGAATTCATCTGATCAGGTATCACAGACACCAATACATTTCACAGCTGGGCCTCCGGGGGGAGCTAAGGGTGCTATTCATTAGGCCACTCCCCACCATAGTGGGTAAACTGGGGGTCAGGCAGGAAGTTAGATCAGAAAGCTGACTGGATTGGACGAAGCAACACCTGGTGGCAGAGGGTGTTGTGGAGGAAGAGACAGTAGGGTCTCTGTCAGGGGTGGGATCCTGACAAAGGCTTGGCATTGGAAAGAACGTAATGGGTCCGCGCCAGCTCCGGGAAGCGGCGGGGCCCAAGAAAGGACTAGAAGCGAGATAGATTGTGCTGAGTGAGAAACGAGATCAAGCAATAGGAGAATACCAGTAGGGGTCATGCTGTAAGACCGGAGCAACACCCTACTGAGGCGCACTACCGGTGGCCGGAACGCCGAGGGAGTATCATAACATTCAGCTTCAAGCAATACTCTAAACAGCGGCAGAACAGTCAGTCTAAGGCGGGCTGTCTCACACAAATCACCTATGAAGTCTTGGGGGGCACCTTGTGGAGAGGGGCGACTCTAGGGTCCCGGAAGAGCTTCGAGCCTACCCGTCAAACGGGTGCCGTCCCAACCAGAACAACAGGGAGGGACGGAGGATTAGAAGAACATCATTTAATCGAGTTGTGAGGGAACTTAAGAAACAGACACAACGGTTGTGGGGACTTTCCGTAAGCACAGCAGGGGAGGACCGCAACACATAGCGCTAGAAGGAAGGCACCGATTTCCACCTGTGAAGAGAGCTCTGGAGGTGCCATCGGACCGGCCGGACTTGCGCAGCCTGGTGAACCGTATTCTGGACTGAGGACCCAGAGATCTTCAGTAAAGAGGTAAAGAGACTGCAACCTGGTGTCCTCGTTATTTACTGCATCGCACCACCACCACTGTCATCTACACGTATTATAATACTGTGCGCCCCACGGCAGGGTCACGGACCGGGGCCTAGCCGCTGTGACAACCCCAGAGCAGAGACTCAGAGGCCCGGTACCGGGTTACCCCTCGGCCCTGCGGCGGTGGGGGCGCTACAACTATATACAGCACTATTTAGCAAAAAAAATATAAAAAGGCCAGATATTTGCCAGTGTGGTATTTCCATCAGAGTCCTCATATATCTGCATGCTCCAAGTTTGGTCATTGTTGGCCGGAATACCACTTTTTTTGCTGTTTGTTACTCTAATTACATACAGCACTATTTAACATAAAAAATATAAAAAGGCCACATATTTGCCAGTGTGGTATTTCAATGACAGCCCTCATATATCTGCGTGGTCCAAGCTTACAGCGCTATTTTGCATAAATTAATAAATTAACTTCACAAAAAAGCCCCCAAAAATTGAATACAGTCTTTTATGTCAGGCTGAGGCCTTCCTGGTGTTTGGGTTTGAAAAATCATAGATTTGCAGGCATACTGATCAGATATTATTTCACTACTAGTAAATATATTTGTGTTGAGCATTTGAAATAGTGCAGTAGTCCATTATGGGCAAGGCAAGGCAAGGGGCAAGGGTCGGGGAAGTGGACGTGATGATGATAGTGCATGCAGAGGACGAGGCCGTGGCCAAGGTGAAAGTGGGCAACAACAAAGACCCACATCTTGTCGCTCTACTTCCTGTCCCAGTTTCTAGGGGACCGCAATACACCACTATTGAAGCCAGAGCAGTGAGAAATGGTTGTTGGTTGAATAGTGGATAATGCTTCCAGTCACTTAGCCACCACCACCTCCATGTCTTCAACACGGTCAAGTCTGAGCAGCCGTGAGCATGGACCGGATAATCATCACCCTGATCCTCCTTCCTCCCACCATGCCGAGTGCCCTGAGACAACTGATCCCATACTTGGACACTCTGAAGAGCTGTTCAGTTTTCCATTTCAAGATTCAGAACTATCGGCTGGTCAACTTGAAGTGGGGACAGATGAGATCGCATGTAGAGATGCCCAAAGCTTTGACCAGCCCCGGTCACGCAAAGGCGATGGTGGGAAAGTGTCAGAAGAGGTGGACGATGATGAGACACAATTGCCAGAAAGTCAGGAGGAGTAACAGGGTGTGGATGTGGAAGATGAGGTGGTGGATGACTATGTGACTGACCCAACCTGGCAGGAGGACATGCAGAGCGAGGGCAGCAGCACACATAGGGAAGAAGGCATATCACCCCAACAGGCAGGAAGAAGCAGGGTGGTGACTGTCATGAATCCCCAATGGCTAGGGATAGCACAGGACAAGCAAAGTACAAATAAATAACGGACGAGCTCTAGGGTGATGGAACCTGGGCTGACCGCTGCCCTACGCCTGACAAACGCAACTAGAGATAGCCAGGGAGCGTGCCTACGTTGGTTCTAGACGCCACGCACCAGCCTAAGAGCTAACTAGTACTGCAGAGAAAATAAGACCTCACTTGCCTCCAGAGGAATGAACCCCAAAAGATATAGTTGCCCCCTCACATGTATTGACGGTGAAATGAGAGGAAGGCACACACATAGAGATGATATATATAGCTTTAGCAAATTGAGGCCCGCTGTAAACTAGAAAGCAGAAAGATACAAAAGGGGACTGAGCGGTCAGCAAAAAACCCTAATCAAAAAAAACCATCCTGAGATTACAAGAACCCATGTGCCAACTCATGGCACATGGGGAGAACCTCAGTCCACTAGAGCTACCAGCTAGCATAGAGACATAATAAGCAAGCTGGACAAAAAACCAAACAACTGAAAATCAGCACTTAGCTTATCCTGAAAGATCTGGGAGCAGGTAGGCAGGAACCAAACAGAGCACATCTGAATACATTGATAGCCGGCAAGGGAATGACAGAAAGGCCAGGTAAAATAGGAAACACCCAGCCTCTGATGGACAGGTGGAAACAAAAGGCCGCAACCCACCAAAGTCACCCAGTACCAGCAGTAACCACCAGAGGGAGTCCACAAACAGAATCCACAACAGTACCCCCCCCTTGAGGAGGGGTCACCGAACCCTCACGAGAACCCCCAGGGTGATCAGGGTGAGCACTATGGAAGGCGCGGACCAAATCAGTCGCATGAACATCGGAGGCGACCACCCAGGAATTATCCTCCTGACCATAACCCTTCCACTTAACCAAATACTGGAGTTTGCGTCTGGAAACACGAGAATCCAAGATCTTCTCAACAACATACTCCAATTCTCCCTCCACCAGCACCGGAGCAGGAGGCTCAACCGAAGAAACAACGGGCACCTCATACCTCCGCAACAACGACCGATGGAACACATTATGAATAGCAAACGATGCTGGGAGATCCAAACGAAAAGATACAGGGTTAAGAATCTCCGAGATCCTATAAGGACCGATGAACCGAGGCTTGAACTTAGGAGAAGAGACCTTCATAGGGACAAAACGAGAAGACAACCACACCAAATCCCCAACAAGAAGTCGGGGACCCACGCGGCGACGGCGATTAGCAAACTGCTGAGTCTTCTCCTGAGATAACTTCAAATTGTCCACCACCTGATTCCAAATCTGATGTAGCCTGTCCACCACCACGTCCACTCCAGGACAATCCGAAGACTCCACCTGACCAGAGGAAAAACGAGGATGAAACCCCGAATTACAAAAAAAAGGAGAGACCAACGTGGCAGAACTAGCCCGATTATTAAGAGCAAATTCGGCCAGTGGCAAAAAAGCAACCCAGTCATCTTGATCAGCAGAAACAAAACACCTCAAATAAGTTTCCAAGGTCTGATTAGTTCGCTCCGTCTGGCCATTCGTCTGAGGATGGAATGCAGACGAGAAAGACAAATCAATGCCCATCTTGGCACAAAACGTCCGCCAAAATCTAGACACAAACTGGGATCCCCTGTCAGAAACGATATTCTCCGGAATCCCATGCAAACGAACCACGTTCTGAAAAAATAAAGGGACCAACTCAGAGGAGGAGGGCAACTTAGGCAAGGGCACCAAATGAACCATCTTGGAAAAGCGGTCACACACAACCCAGATAACGGACATTTTCTGCGAAACCGGGAGATCAGAAATAAAATCCATGGAAATGTGCGTCCAAGGCCTCTTCGGAATGGGCAAAGATAACAACAACCCACTGGCCCGAGAACAGCAAGGTTTAGCTCGAGCACACACTTCACAAGACTGCACAAAGGTACGCACATCCCTAGACAAGGAAGGCCACCAAAAAGACCTGGCCACCAAGTCTCTAGTACCAAATATTCCAGGATGACCAGCCAACACAGAAGAATGGACCTCGGAGATGACTCTACTGGTCCAATCATCCGGGACAAACAGTCTTTCTGGGGGACAACGATCCGGTTTATCCACCTGAAACTCCTGCAATGCACGTCGCAAGTCTGGGGATACGGCGGACAATATTACCCCATCCCTAAGGATACCAGTAGGCCCAGAGTCTCCAGGAGAGTCAGGCACAAAACTCCTGGAAAGAGCATCTGCCTTCACATTCTTTGAACCTGGCAGGTATGAAACCACGAAATTGAAACGAGAAAAAAACAACGACCAACGAGCCTGTCTAGGATTCAAACGCCTGGCAGACTCAAGGTAAATGAGATTCTTGTGATCAGTCAAGACCACCACACGATGTTTAGCACCCTCAAGCCAATGACGCCACTCCTCAAATGCCCATTTCATGGCCAAAAGCTCCCGATTACCCACATCATAATTGCGCTCGGCGGGCGAGAATTTTCTAGAGAAGAATGCACATGGCTTCATCACCGAGCCATTAGAACTTCTCTGTGACAAAACCGCCCCCGCTCCAATCTCAGAAGCATCAACCTCAACCTGAAAAGGAAGTGAAACATCTGGTTGACACAACACAGGAGCAGAAGAAAACCAGCGCTTAAGTTCCTGAAAGGCCTCCACAGCCGCAGGAGACCAATCAGCAACATCAGCACCCTTTTTAGTCAAATCAGTCAAAGGTTTAACAATACTGGAAAAATTAGCAATGAACCGACGATAAAAATTAGCAAACCCCAAGAACTTCTGAAGGCTCTTAACAGATGTAGGTTGTGTCCAGTCACAAATAGCCTGAACCTTGACGGGATCCATCTCAATAGTAGAAGGAGAAAAAATGTACCCCAAAAAAGAAATCTTCTGGACTCCGAAGAGACACTTTGAGCCCTTCACAAACAGAGAATTGGCCCGCAGAACCTGAAACACCTTCCTGACCTGTAGAACATGAGACTCCCAGTCATCAGAAAACACCAAAATATCATCCAAATACACAATCATAAACTTATCCAGATATTCACGGAAAATATTGTGCATAAAGGACTGAAAGACTGACGGAGCATTGGAGAGTCCAAAAGGCATTACCAAATACTCAAAATGGCCCTCAGGCGTATTAAATGCGGTTTTCCACTCATCACCCTGTTTTATCCGCACCAGATTATACGCACCGCGAAGATCTATCTTAGTGAACCACCTGGCCCCCTTAATGCGAGCAAACAAATCAGTTAATAATGGCAATGGATACTGATATTTGACTGTAATCTTATTTAGAAGGCGATAATCTATACAAGGCCTCAGGGAACCATCTTTTTTTGCCACGAAAAAAAAACCTGCTCCCAGAGGGGACGAAGATGGACGAATATGTCCCTTTTCCAAGGACTCCTTAATATATTTCCGCATAGCAGTATGCTCTGGTAGTGACAGATTAAATAAACGACCCTTAGGGAACTTACTGCCAGGAATCAATTCTATAGCACAGTCACACTCTCTATGAGGAGGGAGCGAATTGAGCTTAGGCTCCTCAAAAACATCCCTATAGTCAGACAAAAACGCAGGGATCTCAGAAGGAGTAGATGAAGCGATTGAAATCGGAGGTGCATCACCATGAACCCCCTGACATCCCCAGCTTAACACAGACATTGTTTTCCAGTCCAGGACAGGATTATGAGTTTGTAACCATGGCAGACCAAGCACTAGTACATCATGTAAATTATACAGTACAAGGAAGCGAATCACCTCCTGATGAACGGGAGTCATGCGCATGGTCACTTGTGTCCAGTACTGCGGTTTATTCATAGCCAATGGTGTAGAGTCAATTCCCTTCAGAGGAATAGGAACTTCCAGAGGCTCCAGACCTAAACCGCAGCGTTTAGCAAATGACCAATCCATAAGACTCAGGGCAGCGCCCGAATCCACATAGGCATCAACGGAAATGGAAGACAGTGAAAAAATCAGAGTCACAGACAAAATGAACTTAGGCTGCAGAGTACCAATGGCAAAAGATTTATCAACCCTTTTTGTGCGTTTAGAGCATGCTGATATAACATGAGCTGAATCACCACAATAAAAACACAATCCATTTTTCCGCCTATAATTTTGCCGTTCACTTCTGGACTGAATTCTATCACATTGCATAGTCTCAGGTGCCTGTTCAGAAGACACCGCCAACTGGTGCACGGGTTTGCGCTCCCGTAAACGCCGATCAATCTGAATGGCCATAGCCATAGACTCATTCAGACCTGTAGGCGTAGGGAACCCCACCATAATATCCTTAATGGCCTCAGAAAGACCATTTCTGAAGTTTGCAGCCAGGGCGCACTCATTCCACTGAGTAAGCACCGACCATTTCCGAAATTTTTGACAATATATTTCCGCTTCATCATGCCCCTGAGAGAGGGCTAATAAAGCCTTTTCAGCCTGAATCTCCAGGTTAGGTTCCTCATAGAGCAATCCCAATGCCAGAAAAAACGCATCCACACTGAGCAATGCAGGATCCCCTGGTGCCAATGCAAATGCCCAATTCTGAGGGTCGCCCCGCTGGAAAGATATTACAATCTTGACCTGTTGAGCAGGGTCTCCAGAGGAGCGAGATTTTAAAGAAAGAAACAATTTACAATTGTTCCTGAAATTCAGGAAGGTAGATCTATCTCCAGAAAAGAACTCTGGAATAGGAATTCTAGGTTCAGACATGGGAGTGTGAACAACAAAATCCTGTATGTTTTGAACTTTTGCCGCGAGATTACTCAGGCTGGAAGCCAAACTCTGGACATCCATGTTAAACAGCTAATATCAGAGCCATTCAAGGGTTAAGAGGAGGTAAGAAGCAGCTAGACAGCAATTAAGGGCTAGGCAGCAAAACTCTGAAGGAAAAAAAAAAAAAAAAAAATTTCCCTTAAACACTTCTTTTTCTCCTGCTTCAGCCCAAACAATTAACGCTTTGCTGGCCGGCTATACTGTCATGAATCCCCAATGGCTAGGGATAGCACAGGACAAGCATAGTACAAATAAATAACGGACGAGCTCTAGGGTGATGGAACCTGGGCTGACCGCTGCCCTATGCCTGACAAACGCAACTAGAGATAGCCAGGGAGCGTGCCTACGTTGGTTCTAGACGCCACACACCAGCCTAAGAGCTAACTAGTACTGCAGAGAAAATAAGACCTCACTTGCCTCCAGAGGAATGAACCCCAAAAGATATAGTTGCCCCCTCACATGTATTGACGGTGAAATGAGAGGAAGGCACACACATAGAGATGATATATATAGCTTTAGCAAATTGAGGTCCGCTGTAAACTAGAAAGCAGAAAGATACAAAAGGGGACTGAGCGGTCAGCAAAAAACCCTAATCAAAAAAACCATCCTGAGATTACAAGAACCCATGTGCCAACTCATGGCACATGGGGAGAACCTCAGTCCACTAGAGCTACCAGCTAGCATAGAGACATAATAAGCAAGCTGGACAAAAAACCAAACAACTGAAAATCAGCACTTAGCTTATCCTGAAAGATCTGGGAGCAGGTAGGCAGGAACCAAACAGAGCACATCTGAATACATTGATAGCCGGCAAGGGAATGACAGAAAGGCCAGGTAAAATAGGAAACACCCAGCCTCTGATGGACAGGTGGAAACAAAAGGCCGCAACCCACCAAAGTCACCCAGTACCAGCAGTAACCACCAGAGGGAGTCCACAAACAGAATCCACAACAGGTGACCACAGACAGAAGGTGTGCATCTGTTCCCCATAACACTAACATGAGGGAAGTTGCCATTCCAACTGTTATCTTCCTGAGTCTGGTAATTTTTAAAAGACTCTGCCGATAACCCCAAACAGGCCATTTGCAGCACCTGCCATGCCCGCTTCAGCAGGGGTAGCAAAACAACCAGCCTGACCACCACCAGTATGATCAGGCACGTGGCAGCAAAGCACCCAACTTTGTGGGCCGAACCCCAGGCTCCAGGACCACTTCCTGCAGGTCACACCACTGCTTCTTCTACTGTTTTGCGTAGAAGATAATCCCCAGTACACCGTGCATGTGAAGATGCCTCTAGCCCTGCACCTGTTGTGGCACACAGTCAAGCAGCACCATCATCAAGCCCCTTTAAGTCCTTGTCCCAGCACAGCCTTCAGTTATCTATAACCCAGTCTTTGGAACGCAAGCGGAAATACCCAGCCAACGCCCCACAGGCCACAGTCCTAAATTCTAATATTTCTATTCTGCTTGCGCTTGAAATGCTGCCTTTTAGGCTTGATGAGATGGAAGCTTTCCGCAACCTGATGGTGGCGGTCGTTCCAAGGTACACGGTCCCCAAGTCGCCACTATTTCTCCTGGTGTGCCGTCCCAGCATCACACCAGCATGTTTCCCACAACATTACCCGTGCCCTCAACAATGCTGTTACAGGGAAAGTCCACCTAATCACGGAGACACGGACAAGTGCTTGTGGGCAGGGAAGGTACATCTCACTGATGGCACACTGGGTTAACATAGTGGAACCCGGAACCCAGTGTTAGGGCTGGCGGAGCGCACCAAGTAAATATAATGATAACAAAGGTGTGTTCGCAGCCCGGGATTCACCGTGCAGGAGTGGAACCTGCTGCTAGTTAATGGCGGCACTATATGGTGGTACTACGCCAGAATAGACAAGGGTTCCGTCACCCGGTCTGTTTAAGAGCGAACTCTGTTGCTTCACAAAGTCGCAGGGAATAAAGGTAAAGCTGTGCTCTGTTAGCAGACACAAGGTGCAGCAAATGGATACTAGTGGGATCCCAGCAATTAACCCCCACAATGCTGGTGATTGATCCTGCTCTGACCCTTGGTGGCATTTGAGCTCCGACCTGAGGACGCCCTGAGTCAGATGCTGGGATCAAGTGGGAGTTCCCACCCTACACTGATGGATTGTCAGGAGAAACAGGAGATAGCGGCACAGAGTGCGTACAGCACAGCACTGGCGGTCACTGCTGGTTAGGCGCAGTATAGATTGTGCCTGGTGCTGCATGGCACTATCTGGCACTAGACAGCTCCAACATTCGTGAACATTCATCAACTCTAGGGATGGGAATGATTCGGAGCTTTCACCAGAACAGGCATGCATCCACACACACACAATTACTGATTTATACTAGCGCATGGCCGAGCAGCCATGCGAACCCTTTATAGCTGCAGCTCTCAAGGACCTTCCTAGTGGACCAATAGGAGCTGCTACAGGGCCTGAGCGTGTGACCCCCGACCTCCAATGAGAGGTCTTCCCTAGGGCATGCTCAGAAGTAAAAAAGCAGGACTTAGTCCCAGGAGCGCCTGCTCACTGCTGAACAGCATTGGTTATAATGGCTGAACCTGGAAGAGCAGCAGTAACCAAACGCACAGTATCTGTCCAAGCCAGGCGCTGGGACCGACATCTCCGCTGAGCGGGTTTCACTGTGGCTGGAGAAGAATGGGAGACCGCAGTCGACATGGTTATAGAATATCTTTGTTTTCTTTGAACATGCATAATTCGCATTTGTTATGATAACACCCTTGTTTTCTGTGTTACTTGGACAGTAGAGCTACAGCAGAGCATTGGGTGAAAACTGAATGGCCTCAGCAACAGAGTTTGGCATCTGGCGATAAGAATGTCATCCATGATCCTCTAGTGGATAGGAAGGACATTGTCTTTCCTCCCTTACACATAAAACTTGGATTGATGGAGCAGTTCGTCAAAGCTCTCAATCACAGTGGAGAATGCTTTAACTATATATGTTCAACTTTTCCTGGTCTTAGTGAAGAGAAGAAAAAGGCTGGAATATTTGATGGACCTCAAATAAGAACACTTATGAGAGACCCAAATATTATCACATCAATGAATAAGACAGAAGAAAGAGCTTGGAATGCATTTTGTAATGTGGTGCAGAATTTTCTAGGGAATAAGAAAACAGACAGCTATGAAGAGATTGTGGAAGAGCTACTAATGAGTCTGCGAAATCTTGGATGTAGAATGAGTATCAAGATTCACTATTTACACAGCCATTTGGACTTTTTTTCCAGAGAACCTTGGGGATGTGAGCGAGGAACAAGGGGACCATTTTTATCAGGACATTAAAACAATGGAAGAACGGTATCAAGGTCGGTGGGACTCACATATGATGGCTGACTATTGCTGGAGCTTGATGAGAGACAACCCAGAAGCTGTACATCACAGATCAGCCAAGAAAAGAAAGTTCAAATAACTGCCATTTGTCATTCATCTGTGTGCCATATATATGTGTTTTTATATTTTGTAGTTTAATTCTGTAAGTATATTTGATTTGCTGTACATAGACTTTGTAATCTTTGTTATTCTTTGATTAAAAATATACAAAATGTACTACTGAAAATCATGTGTTTTTATCATAAAACATTAGGAGTAATTTTCATCAAAAATTGAAAATATCTCGAAATCCTGATGTGATAGCCAAAAACGGAGTTCATGTTCGTAATCAGCAGCCAAAATTGACTTAAAATATGTTTTAAAACCTTTTGCCAGAAAAATTACGTTGACCATTGTATTCAGTTCAGACTCCACACATAAGACCTCAGGAGTGGACATGGATTTTCGACATATGTATCATCCTCCAAAACTTTGAGGACTGCACCAAGATGGTGAGCGGCGATGATGCCATAATTAGCGTCACCATCCCTCTTCTCAGCATTCTGAAAACCTCTCTGCTCACAATTAAAGAGGATGCATTGCAGTCAGAGCATGAGGACATGGAGCAAGGAACCATACAGGGGGATTACACTCAGCCCAGCCTCATGTCCTCTCAACATGGATTGGTAGTCAATGAGGAGGTGGAGGAGGAAAAACAGGAGCTACTTTCATGAACTATAGACAGTACTACAAACACAGCTGTCATACCGTCTTTTCAGTGGGGATGGCCTGAGGACAGGTAGTAGGAGGATGAGGAGGAGGAGGACAGCATGGTCAGTCGTCCTGTTGGTGAGGACACGGAAGTCTTTCCTGCTAGCAGTCTGGCACGCATGGCTGACTTTATGTTGCGCTGCGTTTCACGTGACCCTCGCATTATAAAAATTTTGGGTGACACTCATTACTGGTTGGTGTCACTTCTAGACCCATGCTACAAGGAGAACATTCATCTCTACCAGAAGCAGAGAGGTGTACTAAAATGTTGCAGTACCAGAGGGCTCTTGTTGCGGAATTACTTAGAAAATACCCATGTGAGAACGCTGGCAGCAGATGTCAGAGTTTGTTGTACAACTAAGGAGTCCAAGCGAGAGAGACAGAAGTACAATCTAGCTCAGGCAGGGGAACAATGGCAAAGTTCTGGGACAGTTTTCTCAGACCCTCACATCGTGACGGCATAGAGGCAAGGGGTGCTGTCACAAGAAGTGCAATGTTTGGGAAGATGGTGAGGGAGTACCATGCAGATTGTACAAACATCCTCTGTGTTTCCTCTGGCATTCTTTTATTTTGTAAAAAAAAGGACCCCACATTGGGGAATTGGGCTTGACATTACTTTGGGCCTACTTCTTCATTCTGTCTCCTGCAATGTGTCCTTTAACTGCCACTAGATCACCAGGGTGAACGTGCTCTGTACGGTGCATTTTGGGCAAGGGGGCTGTGATGGCGCTATTTTGTTTTGTTAAAAAAGGAACTCACATTGGGGAATTGGTCATGAATTGGGAATTGGGTACACACCACATGGCCAGCTAGGTTGTTAAATGTTACAATTAAATTTCCCAGTAAACGCATTTGTAGTGGTTGAAAGCAATGCTAAAGTTGAAAAACACCTCAAAAACGCTGCGTTTGAACTAAGCCTAAGTGGGTGAGGAAATTTTCGCGTTGGGGTTAATAATTTGGCATTACAGGAAAGTCATTAACCTGCAAAGGATGTACCTTAACATATTTCCCAGCAAAATCCGTTTTGGTTTCGTTTTAGTGTGTTTTTGGTGGCCCTGGGAAAAATGGCATGAATCTCGGAAAAAATGGTTTAAAGCTGTGAACTAGGAGTCAGGAATGCTTCCAGGGGTGATCCCCATGATGTTCCTGTGTCATTTGAGCAGTGTTTCCATCATTTTCAGACATTTGTAGACCTTAAAAGGACCCCGGGGGGATCGCGTTAAAAAACTCGGGTCTCCCTTAGACTTACATGGGGCTCGTTGTTCTGGCCGAGTACCTGAGTATTCCAATCTGCTCGACCCGAGCAACGAGCATCCGAGCATTTTATTGCTCTCTCATTACTAGCGTCATCAATACCATCATCGTCCATATCTTGTAAAGAGGAAATCTAGTGTTTCCCAGGGTCGCGGTTATCTATTTTTAGTGGCATTCCTTTAACAGTGTTCGTTACACTAGAACAAATAATTTTCGACTGTGAAATTTGGATATTATTGGTAATATGTATGGGTGAAGATGAAGAAGCTTGTGCCACCAGTGTGTTTATAGTTACGGACGGTGCACTCCTCCTTAAACTTAGTTTTTCATGAGTATCCATCAGTTTGTTTGGTTTTCCTCCAACACTGATCTGCTTTCTCTAATTCCGCATCTCATGAATATGTTGCACTTTGCCCTTTAGATAGTCCCACACGCACATCTGTTACACCGATCTTCTGATGGGCATGAAACACATTCTGGTAATTGGTGGTGGCTAAACGACTAATCATTGTAGGCTGTATCCTGGATCTCATATCTCCCATAGCCACCGCTGTTATTAATCATGTACTTTCCCATTCCTGTCATCACCATGCCCCTATATTTGTCCACCATATTTTTACTAAAAACCTGCACCTTCCCAGCAACAACTGTGTAGGAAACCACTTTATAGTTTTGCAAGGTGTTTATGATGCCCCGAAAAAAATAAACATACACACTATTTTGATATGTACCCCCAGGGGGAAATGTTAGTCAGCCCATGCACTTAGTGTATGGACATTCCAAGTATAGATTAAATGCTCTTTTGTAATGTGAATTTTTTTTATGAAACCCTCCTCCACATTTCTTCCAAGGGGGATTGTGGTGCATGAAAATTAGGGCCAGACCTTGCATTCACTTCATGGACAAACTTTATGGTAAATATAAAATAAAATAATAAAGGAAACTTTTGTTTCATGTGGCCATTCAGTACGTGGTTTCAAATGCTTATTGAGGTGCAAATAACATTGGTGCAGAGCAGGTGTTTCAGTCAATGCATAAGAAAGCAGTATGGGAGGACAACATGAATAATGTGAAGTGGATTTTCCTGTGCCCATCCAGTATGTGGTTTCAAAGGTTTATTGGGGTGCAAATGACTTGGTAGCAGGGCAGGCCTTGAAGTCAATACATAAGAAAACAGTATGGGAGTACAAAATGAGTAATGTGAAGTGAATTTTCCTGTGTCCATCCAGTACCTGGGTTCAAAGGCTTGTTGGGGTGCATATGACTTGGTAGCAGGGAAGGCCTTGCAGTCAATACGTAAGAAAACAGTATGGGAGTGCAAAATGAATACTGTGAAGTGGATATTCCTGTGGCCATCCAGTATGTGGTTTCAAAGGCTAATTGGGGCGCAAATGACTTTGCAGCAGGGCAGGCCTTGCAGTCAATGCATAATCGAACAGTATGGGAGTACAAAATGAATTCTGTGAAGTAGGGTTGAGCGAAACGGATCGGTCATTTTCAGAAATCGCCGACTTTTAGGCAAAGTCGGGTTTCATGAAACCCGAACCGATCCTAGTGTGGGATCAGCCATGCGGTACACGATCAGAGCACCAAAGTCGCATTTCGTATGACGCTGTTACCGCCGTTTTTCATTCAATGGAGGACGCAGAGTGTGGGCAGCGTGATGACAAAAGTTTCTGTCCCCACCATCTTAGACAGGGCATGGCAGTGATTGGCTTGCTGTCTGCGGCGTCACAGGGGCTATAAAGGGGCGTGCACGCCGACCGCCATCTTACTTCTGCCGATCTGAGCATAGGGAGAGTTTGCTGCAGTTAGTCAGAAGCAGGGACAGAGATAGGGAGGAAATATAAACCCCCAAACCGCTTGTACTGGAGCAATTTTCACTGTCCCACACCACCTTTTTGTGCAGGGACAGTGGAGGTCGTATTTTAGTGCAGCAGCTGCATAGCTGTGTGCACGGTGCTGTGCAAACCAACTGCTTTTTTCAAAGCAAAAATTCTGTTGCTCCTTTCTGCACAGTTACCTGTCTTGTTTATTTGTCTACCAATTTTTTGGTTCAGCAGTCCTTTTTATTGCTGCCATACTTGTCCTGAGATCATTGTAGGAAGCTTGTTAATTTTTTTTTTATAATAATTACAGCCACTTTCTGCCACGTTCATAGTGTTGTGTTATACCACTGGGCCAGAGTTGTGGTTCAGTGTCTCCCCCCAAAAGTGAGATAGTAATTCTCACACAGTTTATATTCTGCTGTACTGCTAGTGTGTCGTATATCAGGCAGCCACTTTCTGCCACGTTCATAGTGTTGTGTTATACCACTGGGACAGAGTTGTGGTTCAGTGTCTCCCCCCAAAAGTGAGATAGTAATTCTCATACAGTTTATATTCTGCAGTACTGCTAGTGTGTCATATATCAGGCAGCCACTTTCTGCCACATTCATAGTGTTGTGTTATACCACTGGGCCAGAGTTGTGGTTCAGTGTCTCCCCCCAAAAGTGAGATAGTAATTCTCACAGTTTATATTCTGCTGTCCTGCTAGTGTGTCGTATATCAGGCAGCCACTTTCTGCCATGTTCATAGTGTTGTGTTGTACCACTGGGCCAGAGTTGTTGTTCAGTTTCTCCCCCCAAAAGTGAGATAGTAATTCTCACACAGTTTATATTCTGCTGTACTGCTAGTGTGTCGTATATCAGGCAGCCACTTTCTGCCATGTTCATAGTGTTGTGTTAATCCACTGGGCCAGAGTTGTGGTTCAGTGTCTCCCCCCAAAAGTGAGATAGTAATTCTCACACAGTTTATACTCTGCTGTACTGCTAGTGTGTCGTATATCAGGCAGCCACTTTCTGCCACGTTCATAGTGTTGTGTTATACCACTGGGCCAGAGTTGTGGTTCAGTTTCTCCCCCCAAAAGTGAGATAGTAATTCTCACACAGTTTATATTCTGCAGTACTGCTAGTGTGTTGTATATCAGGCAGCCACTTTCTGCCACGTTCATAGTGTTGTGTTATACCACTGGGCCAGAGTTGTGGTTCAGTGTCTCCCCCCAAAAGTGAGATAGTAATTCTCACACAGTTTATATTCTGCTGTACTGCTAGTGTGTCGTATATCAGGCAGCCACTTTCTGCCACGTTCATAGTGTTGTGTTATACCACTGGGACAGAGCAGAGTTGTGGTTCAGTGTCTCCCCCCGAAAGTGAGATAGTAATTCTCACACAGTTTATATTCTGCTGTACTGCTAGTGTGTCGTATATCAGGCAGCCACTTTCTGCCACGTTCATAGTGTTGTGTTATACCACTGGGACAGAGTTGTGGTTCAGTGTCTCCCCCCAAAAGTGAGATAGTAATTCTCACACAGTTTATACTCTGCAGTACTGCTAGTGTGTCATATATCAGGCAGCCACTTTCTGCCACGCTCGTAGTGTTGTGTTATACCACTGGGCCAGAGTTGTGGTTCAGTGTCTCCCCCCAAAATTGAGATAGTAATTCTCACACAGTTTATATTCTGCTGTACTGCTAGTGTGTCGTATATCAGGCAGCCACTTTCTGCCACGTTCATAATGTTGTGTTATACAACTGGGACAGAGTTGTGGTTCAGTGTCTCCTCCCAAAAGTGAGATAGTAATTCTCACATAGTTTATATTCTGCAGTACTGCTAGTGTGTCATATATCAGGCAGCCACTTTCTGCCACGTTCATATTGTTGTGTTATACCACTGGGCCAGAGTTGTGGTTCAGTGTCTCCCCCCAAAAGTGAGATAGTAATTCTCACATTTTATATTCTGCTGTACTGCTAGTGTGTCGTATATCAGGCAGCCACTTTCTGCCACGTTCATAGTGTTGTGTTATACCACTGGGCCAGAGTTGTGGTTCAGTGTCTCCCCCCCAAAAGTGAGATAGTAATTCTCACACAGTTTATATTCTGCTGTACTGCTAGTGTGTTGTATATCAGGCAGCCACTTTCTGCCACGTTCATAGTGTTGTGTTATACCACTGGGCCAGAGTTATGGTTCAGTGTCTCCCCCCAAATGTGAGATAGTAATTCTCACACAGTTTATATTCTGCTGTACTGCTAGTGTGTCGTATATCAGGCAGCCACTTTCTTCCACGTTCATAGTGTTGTGTTATACCACTGGGCCAGAGTTGTGGTTCAGTGTCTCCCCCCAAAAGTGAGATAGTAATTCTCGCACAGTTTATATTCTGCTGTACTGCTAGTGTGTTGTATATCAGGCAGCCACTTTCTGCCACGTTCATAGTGTTGTGTTATACCACTGGGACAGAGTTGTGGTTCAGTTTCTCCCCCCAAAAGTGAGATAGTAATTCTCACACAGTTTATATTCTGCTGTACTGCTAGTGTGTCATATATCAGGCAGCCACTTTCTTCCACGTTCATAGTGTTGTGTTATACCACTGGGCCAGAGTTGTGGTTCAGTTTCTCCCCCCAAAAGTGAGATAGTAATTCTCACACAGTTTATATTCTGCAGTACTGCTAGTGTGTCATATATCAGGCAGCCACTTTCTGCCATGTTCATAGTGTTGTGTTATACCACTGGGCCAGAGTTGTGGTTCAGTGTCTCCCCCCAAAAAATGAGGGAGTCTGGTGGAAGAGGCCGTGGGCGGGGGTTGCCAACTAGTACTGATAGTGGTGGTGGTGCTGCATCTGGTGGTAGTGGCAAAAGCACAGTAGCACGTAAGGCTGGAGGTGTTGAGCCTGCGTCATCGTCTGGCTACACAAAGCCTCGAAGGCTCCCTTACCTGGGAGTAGGAAAACAGCTTTTAAAGCCGGAGCAGCAGGAAAAAGTTTTGTCTTTCCTTGCTGACTCAGCCTCTAGCTCTTTCGCCTCCTCTTCCCAAAGTTCAAAATCTAAGAGCAGCCAGTCGTCAGTGGATGCTTCCGGTCCGGAAAAAGACGTTTCCTTGTGTCCTTCTCCCAAACCAAAAGTGAAGGATGCATCAGGCGACACTACAGGTTACTCCATGGAGCTCTTTACCCATACCGTGCCAGGGTTTGAAAGGGAAATTGTACACTGCCCATTACAAGAAGAATCGGACATGGAGTGCACTGATGCACAGCCACAGCTAGATTATGATGCTGTTCCATTGACTCAGATCACTACATTGACCTCGCAGTTTCCAGAGCCAGAATCTGACCCTGATGAGACTATGGTGCCCTGTCCCGAACGCTATAGCACCGGCTTACACGGTGACACTGAGGAAGGTGCACATGACATTGTGGAGGAGGAGGTGATAGATGACCCAGTTCTTGACCCAGATTGGCAGCCATTGGGGGAAGAGGGTGACGCTGGCACTAGCTCACAAGCGGAGGAGGGTTATCCGCAGCAACACCAATCTACATCGCAACAGCTGTCATCAGCCAGGCCCGTATCAGGCCCAAAACGTGTGAAAAAAACAGTTTTAGGACAGCGTGGCCAACCGCTGAAAGTTGCACAGCGTGCAATTCCTGAAAAGGAATTCCATAGTAGGAAGACTGCAGTGTGGCATTTTTTTTACCAAGATCCCAATGATCAGTCTAAAGTGATCTGTAAGAAATGCTCAAAAACCTTTAGCAGAGGGAAGATTCTTCAAAATTTAAATACAACGTGCATGCGTAGACATTTAACCAGCATGCACTTGCAAGCCTGGACTAATTACCAAATGTCCTGTGCCGTTGGTGCACCTGGTCAGAATGAAGGTAGTCAGCAACACTGCATTGCTTCCCTCACTGTAAGCCCACCGGTTCGGACACCACCAGCAGCAAATGTGGAGGGATCGTCGCAAGGCCAAAGCAGGCAGGGAATCAGAAGGTTATTGGTAGGAAGCACTGTATGTAGGCCAACATCACCAACTGTCTCTCAATCCGCCATGTCCAACACCACCACCGCTAGTTCAACCATCTGCAGGTCTCCTGTCCAGCTCACCCTAGAAGAGACTCTCGTGAGGAAAAGAAAGTACTCATCCTCCCATCCGTGTACACAGGGTTTGAACGCCCACATTGCCAGATTAATCTCGTTAGAGATGATGCCCTACGGGTTGGTCGAAAGCAAAGCTTTCAAAGACCTGATGGCCTACGCAGTACCACGCTATGACCTACCCAGTCGTCACTTCTTTGCGAGAAAAGCCATCCCAGCCCTCCACCAGCATGTCAAAGACCGCATTGTCCATGCACAGAGGCAGTCTGTCAGTGGAAAGGTGCACCTCATCACAGATGCATGGACCAGTAGGCATGGCCAGGGACGTTACATGTCCATCACGGCGCACTGGGTTAATGTGGTGGATGCAGGGTCCACAGGAGACAGCCATAATGAGACAGTGCTGCCTAACCCACGGTCTAGGAAACAGTTGGCAGTAGGCATTCAACCCCCCTCCTCCTCCTCCTCCTCCAGAAGCGACAGCTCATCCACAGAGCGCAGTCGCCTGCCAACTCCATCCGCAGCTGCCAGTGTTGCACACGAGGTGTCTCATTATGGAACAACTAGTGGTAAGCGTCAGCAGGCTGTGTTGGAAATGAAGTGTTTGGGCGACAACAGACACACCGCAGAAGTACTGGCCGAGTTCTTGCAGCAAGAAAGTGAGTCATGGCTGGGCAGTGTACATCTTGACGCAGGCAAGGTAGTCAGTGATAACAGAAGGAATTTTATGGCTGCCATAGCCCTTTCACAACTTAAACACATACCTTGCTTGGCTCACACTTTGAACCTGGTGATGCAGTGCTTCCTGAAAAATTATCCGGAGTTACCAGCCCTGCTCCTGAAGGTGCGAAAACTTTGTTCGCACATCCGCCGGTCGCCCGTACACTCCAGCCGTATGCTGAACCATCAGCGATCGCTAAATCTTCCACAGCAACGCCTAATTATAGATGTTGCAACAAGGTGGAACTCCACACTGCACATGGTTCAGAGGCTGTGTGAACAGAGGCGTGCTGTCATTTATTTGTGGGAGGATACGCATACACGGGCAGGCAGTTGGATGGCAGACATGGAGTTGTCTGGTGTGCAGTGGTCGAAGCTACAAGACCTCTGTCAAGTCCTTCAGTGTTTTGAGGAATGCACGCAGCTGGTAAGTGCAGACGACGCCATCATAAGCATGAGCATCCCACTTATGCATCTGCTGATGCAAAGTTTGACGCACATTAAGGAGCAGGCGTCTGCAGCCGAGGAGGAGGGAAGCCTTGATGACAGTCAGCCATTGTCTGGTCAGGGAACTGTCCGGGACGAGGTGGCGGACGAAGAGCATGAGGAGGAGGATGATGGGGCTGAATATGTATGGGAGGAGGGAGCTTCTCAGGGGGCAATAGAAACTGGTGCCGTTGCAAGGTCTGGTACAGGTTTCTTGCGGGACACTTGTGATGTAGATTTGCAAGAAAGTGCTCCTCAACCCAGCAGAAGCAGTGAATTGACACCTGGAACATTGGCCCACATGGCTGAGTATGCCTTGCGTATCCTAAAAAGGGACCCCCGCATTGTCAAAATGATGACCGATGATGATTACTGGTTGGCCTGCCTACTGGATCCACGCTACAAAGGGAAATTGCAAAATATCATGCCACATGAGAACCTAGAGCAAATATTGGCTTTCAAACGAGCAACTCTTGTAGTCCGTTTGGTTCTGGCATTCCCAGCACACAGCGGCGGTGATGGTTCTCACACGAGCCGTAGGGGGCAACATGGCAGAGGTGCTAGCGGTGCAGAAATCTGAAGTGGCGTTAGACAGAGGGGTTTTATGACAAGGTTGTGGAGTGATTTTTCAATGACCGCTGACACGAAAGGGACAGCTGCATCGATTCTAAGTGACAGGAGACAGCATTTGTCCAGTATGGTTACAAACTACTTTTCCTCCCTTATCGATGTTCTCCCTCAACCGTCATTCCCATTTGATTACTGGGCATCTAAACAAGACACCTGGCCTGAATTTGCAGAATATGCATTACAGGAGCTCGCTTGCCCTGCTGCCAGTATGCTATCAGAATGAGTCTTCAGTGCTGCTGGTTCAATACTGACTGAAAAAAGGACACGTCTGGCTACCCAAAATGTTGATGATCTAACCTTTATTAAAATGAACCAATCATGGATTTCAAATTCTTTTGCCCCACCTTCCCCTGCTGACACATAGCTTTCCTTTAAAAAGGTCTTGCTTTTGGACTCCTCTTACTGACTGCTCCAATTCCTTCATTTGCTGCTGCTGAATGTCCACCATAGGCCATTTTTAACACCTCCCTAAATGGGCTGACTCCCCCCATGGGCCCCTGGTCACCACTTGGCGCAAGCACCCGTGCGAGTGCCGTTTGCCTGGACAGGTGGGTGTGCCCACTTTTGGCCGACGGCACTGGCACAGGGTCCCTCATCGTACAATTAAGTGTCTCTGGCGGTGGGGGTGCACACCCAACGTCAGACACACCGTCGTAATATGAGGGGCCCTGGGCCAGTACCGCCGCCCATGAGAGAGTGTTCCCCCCCAGCTCAAACAGTGCTCCACCGCTGTTTAGTCGGTGCTGTTAAATCCTTCATTGGCACTGCCAATACAGATTGAGAGATGATAGTAAATATATACAGGGACCATGCCCTCCATTTTGACCTGTGAATACTGTGCGCGTACTACCACTATCTGGTACTCAGCAGAGGAACCCACCCCTGTACGTTGCTTTGCCACCTGTTTATTTACGAACATTTTTTTTGCAGACATTTAGCCCACTTTACTATTTAGGCCAACGTACTGTGTCAGCCACTTATTCCAGTTGTCCTCCACCGAACAAAGCAGTGCCACCAGTTTACTCCTGTTTCCAGTTTAGAACTGCATTGAGCCAACTTTTTTATTTTAGGCCTAGTAAGTCTGTCTGCGCCACTCCTAGCAATCGTCCTCCGCTGACCAAACCAGTACTGCCTGTGTACCCCTGTTACCTATTTTAAACTGCATTGAGCGTACTTTTTTATTTTAGGCCTAGTAAGTCTGTCTGCGCCACTCCTAGCAATTGTCCTCCGCTGACCAAATCAGTGCTGCCTGTGTACCCCTGTTACCCATTTTAAACTGCATTGAGCCAACTTTTTTATTTTAGGCCTAGTAAGTCTGTCTGCGCCACTCCTAGCAATCGTCCTCCGCTGACCAAACCAGTGCTGCCTGCGTACCCCAGTTACCCATTTTAAACTGCATTGAGCCAACTTTTTTATTTTAGGCCTAGTAAGTCTGTCTGTGCCACTCCTACTAATCGTCCTCCGCTGACCAAAACAATGCTGCCTGTGTACCCGATACCCATTTTGAACTGCATTGAGCCTACTTTTTTATATTAGGCCTAGTAAGTCTGTCTGCGCCACTCCTAGCAATCGTCCTCCGCCTAACAAAACAATGCTGCCTGTGTACCCCTGTTACCCATTTTTAACTGCATTGCGCCAACTTTTTTATTTTAGGCCTACTAAGTCTGTCTGGGCCACTCCAGTCCTGACAATCGTCCTCCGCTTAACAACGCTCTGCCTCCTGTGTACCCCTGTTACCAAGTTTAAACTGCATTGAGACAACTTTTTAAATTTAGGCCTACTACCTGTGTCTGTCTGCGCCACTCAATACAGCTGTCCTTCACTGCACAAAGCAGAGCCTCAATTTGCAGCCGATATCACATATTAAAGTGCATTTGGCCTACTAGTTTGGTTGGGCCTACTAACGGTGTCTGCCGCTCCTTCGTATTCTCCTGTGTTTTTCTCCTGAGCTTCAATCTTCAGGCTTTCGGCCTATAGGAATTTTAAAACTGCATTTGGCCTACTGGTTTGGTTGGGCCTACTAACGTTGTGTCTGCCGCTACTTCCTGTTCTCCTCCACTGAACAAAGCAGTGCTGCCTGTTTACTCCTGTTACCAATTTTGAACTGCATTTAGCCTACTTTATTCTTTGGGCCTATATCTGTGTTTCCTCCTCATCCTGCCCATTGCCCAGCCACTGCTAGATGAGTCTGCCGGTACATTGACCCAGACCACTACATTCCCCTTGCACTCTACATAGCCAGTATCTGACCCTGCAGAAAGTCTGGTTCCCCTTCCCGCATACTATACCACCTTACATGGGGACAAAGAGGAAGGTGCAGATGAAAGTGCAGGTTCCTTCAACAGGTGGGGGGGCATACTCGTTGGCGACGTCACTGGCACAGGGCCCCTCATAGTACGCAAAACTGTCTCTGCTGGTGGGAGGCGCCCCCGCCGTCAATCACAATGCCGTACTTTGAGGGGCCCTGTGCCAGTGGCAATGCGAATGAGTGTGCCCCCCCTGCTTGCTCAGGATCACAGCACTTGCAAAGTTGAAATACTTACCTCTCCCTGCTCCACCGCCTTGACGTAGTCCGCGTTATCTGGGCCCACGAAAAACTTGAGCCAGCCCTACTCCCCCCACAACTGTTGCCAAATGACCCCCAAATTTTCAATGGCTAACTATTATTATAAGGTAAATTAAGATTGACAAGCTTAAGTAGCAATAATTGATGTTTTTGGCATTAAAATGGGCTCTGTTGGTGTTTTCCTGTCCTCCACTCACTGCCGACTTTGATTCTCCTGAATATAAGAATCACTGCACACGTACAGGAGAGTATGCTTGCAAGTGGAACTTTATTTATAGTGGTTGTGAAGTCAAGCGACTGGTAAATTTAACGTTTCGGCCAATACATAGCCTTGGTCACAACGTCGCTAGTATGCAGAATAAAGTCTTCGTTCGGGGGTTAACTGGTGTTGAAAACAGGTTATATCCATGTAGTTTCCATGGAAACCCAAGTGGTTAGGGCTGAAGGATTGCTCCTTAAAATCCGTGTAGTGGATGGCTGTCGCGTTTGCGTACCAGGAGCCTGTGGAACTATATGGTACAGGAAATATAGTATGGAATCCGAGATTAATAGTGATTTCAACGGTGCTCCTAAGGTTGCGACGCCCCTGCGTATGTCACTAGTCCACGAAATGGCCTATCAGTAAGCTACTGATATAGTGATGCTGCCCTCTGGGTAAAGCCTGACGTCCAGCGGCAGTGTGTGGGGTTCCTGACACAGCCGTGTCTAGGTTGGTGTAGGTGCTGGCATCAGGGCTCCCGAATGGGTCCGGTGCTGACACTACCGTGTCCTTAGGGTATGGGTGACTTTGATTCTCCATTGACTTGCATTGGGTTTCGTATTTCGGTCGGATCCCCGACTTTTCGCAATAATCGGCCGATTTCACCCGACCCGACTTTTGACAAAGTCGGGTTTCGCGAAACCCGCCTCGATCCTGAAAAAGTAAAAGTCGCTCAACCCTACTGTGAAGTAGATATTTCTGTGGCCATCCAGTATGTGGTTTCAAAGGCTTATTGGGTTGCATATGACTTGATATCAGGGCAGGCCTTGCAGTCAATGTGTAATCAAACAATATGGGAGTACAAAATGAATAATGTGAAGTGGATTTTCCTGTGCCCATCCAGTACCTGGGTTCAAAGGTTTATTGGGGTGCATATGACTTGGTAGCAGGGTAGGCCTTGCAGTTAATACATAAGAAAACTGTATGGGAATACAAAATGAATAACATGAAGTGGATTTTCCTGTGGCCATCCAGTATGTGGTTTCAAAGGCTTATTGGGGTGCATATGACTTGGTAGCAGGGCAGGCCTTGCAGTCAATGCATAAGAAAACAGTATGGGTGTTACGACAGCACAAACCGCACATACTTACCTGTCTTCTTCTATCCCTCGGTGCGCTCCCGAATCTGTCCTGTGCAGCTCTGCTTCTCCTTTCTCTGGGTCGCGGCATTCAGTTCTTCCACACATGCGCAATCTCGTTTCCTGCGCCGCACTGCCTCCTGGGAAGTCGCGACCCAATGGCTCTGCCCCATCATGGTGGCACCCATCGAATATTTCTTCCCGGCATCTTCCCAGGTAAGACGCCTTTGCTTTGTAGGTTTCTCTGTACTTTCGTCAGCATACCTATGTCCTAGGTTCCCCGGTCTCAGTACCTTTCTCTCCGCCATGCCTGCCCTGCATTCCAGCCTTGTCTTCCCGGTCTCTCTGCCGAGCCTGCCCTGCATACTTGCCTTGTCTGCCCTGTCTCTCTGCCGTGCCTGCCCTGCATACTTGCCCTGTCAGCCCTGTGTCTCTGACATGTCTGCCCTGCGTACCTGCTTTGCCTGCCCTGTCTCTCCACTGTGCTTGCCCTACGTATTTGTCTCGTCAGCCCTGTGTCTTCACGTGCCTGCCCTGCGTTCCTGCCTTGTCAGCCCAGTGTCTCTGCCATTTCTTCTCCGTGTTCCAGTCTTGCCCACTCTGTGTCTCCGCTGTGTCTGTCCTCTTCTTTTGTTTTAGTAGCCATCCCTTTGGCTCAAAGTTGTGTCTCCATCCCCCTTGGGCCTGCTCCTAATGCTCCCTGAATAGGGGTGGTTCCATCTGGTCCGCTCGTCCTCGGGGGCTCTAGAGTCACGACCCAGAGGGTCCACTCTCTCCAAATCCTTACAGTAAGCAAAGGCCATGGATCCCACTGGAGCGTCAGCTGCGCAAAAAGAGTTAGTCTTTTTGCGGGAGAACCAGACCCGTATCAAGTCTTTCATGAAGGCTATGGACTCTCGTCTTTCTTCGCTCCAGTCTTCTGACCCTGGTAACGCCTCCCAATTGGCTGGCTTACAGCAAGAGTTGGTTCAGCAATGTGATACCCAGACTCATATTCTTAGCTACATGGCCTCGGTGGATGACCGGCTGTTTTCTTTGCAAACGGCCGCCTCCACTTCGGCCTCTGCTCCCCATCCACCTCCCCACTTAGCTAAACCTCCATGATACAGTGGTGATCCCAAAGAATGTCAGGGTTTTTTAAATCAATGTCGCCTTCATTTTGAACTTCTTCCCCAGCTATACCCTACCGATCGGGCTAAAATAGCTTTTTTGATTTCCCATCTGGAGGGTGACACCTTGGCAAGGGCTAATCCCCTTTGGGAGCAAGATTATCCCATGGTCTCCCGATTGTCTTAATTTTTAGAGACTTTTTGTCATGTTTTTGACGAACACGGACATCTTCCCTTTACTACGGAGGCTCTTTTTAATCTACATCCTTAACTGTGGGCCAATACGCCATTCAGTTTTGTATGCTCTCCTTCGATTTAGGCTGGAATAATGAGACATTGGTAGGAGCTTTCTGGCGAGGTCTCTCAGGGCGTATAAAGGATGAGCTAGCTGGTCGGGACACTCCTACTGCTTTGGAGGATTTGATTTCCTTGGCCACCCGTATTGATCTTCGTTTTCAGGAGCGTGCTCGGGAGCGGAGACTTCTTCAGCCTTCCCCTGCTACCTGCAAACCATTCAGTCCGAGGCTCGCAACTTCCTCCATGGTGTCGGCACCAGAACCGATGCAGGTGGACCGTCTCAAAATGTCTGAACAACGATGTAAGGAGAGGCGTACTCAAGGGTTATGTTTCTCCTGCAGGAGTGCCTCTCATCTGTGGCGGTCCTGTCCTAAACATCTGTAAAACTTCTCCGCCTAGGGCAGGTAAGAGAGGCCTCCCTAGCTGTTTCTGATACCTCTCATCCTCTTACATTGTCTGTCTTATTGCACATTTCTGGTAAGGGTGTTTCTTTAGACGCTTATGTGGAGTCGGGCACTGCAGGGAATTTTATTAGACTAGAAGAGGTCACAAAATGTTCTGCCCCTGTTAAAACCTTGGAGAGTCCTTTATTCCTTGCATCCATGGATGGTAAATCGTTACAGGAGACTGTTACGCAAGTTACACACGAGGTGGAGCTTCAAGTAGGGGCTGTGCATAGGGAGAAAATTGCATTTTATGTTTTAGCTGGTCTGTCTCATCCTCTTCTTCTTGGTCTTCCCTGGTTACGGAATCACGAGCCTTTATTAGGTTGGCATAATGGTAATATTTTGCGCTGGGGAGAATTCTGTCGGGAACGTTGTCTGCTGCCGGTGCGTCCTGTGGGTGTTTCTTCTTCTTCTTCCTTTTCCGCTTTACCCTGTGTCTACAGTTCATTCTCGGATGTCTTCGACAAGAAGGAGGCAGAAGGTTTACCTCCACACCTACCATATGATTGTCCCATCGACCTCATGTCTGGGGCTGTCCCTTCAAGAGGTAGAATCTATCCTCTCTCCCCTATTGAGATGCAAGCCATGTCAGAGTATATTAAAGAGAATCTAGCAAAGGGATTCATTCACAAATCCTCTTCTCCTGCCGGAGCAGGCTTCTTTTTTGTAAAGAAGAAGGATGGTTCACTTTGTCCCTGCATTGATTATAGAGGTCTAAGCAACATTACAGTGTAGAACAAATACCCACTGCCACTCATTCCTGAACTTTTCGATTGCCTCAGAGGAGCGCATATTTTTACCAAACTGGATTTGCGTGGAGCGTACAATCTGGTTCGAATTCATGTTGGAGACAAGTAGAAAACTGCCTTTAACACTCACGACTAGGGTTGAGCGAAACGGGTCGATCATTTTCAAAAGTCGCCGACTTTTGGCTAAGTCGGCGTCTCATGAAACCCGATCCGACCCCTGTGCTTGTCGGCCATGCGGTACGCGACTTTCGCGCCAAAGTCGCGTTTCAATGACGCGAAAAGCGCCATTTCTCAGCCAATGAAGGTGAACGCAGAGTGTGGGCAGCGTGATGACATAGATCCTGGTCCCCACCATCTTAGAGAAGGGCATTGCAGTGATTGGCTTGCTGTCTGCGGCGTCACAGGGGCTATAAAGGGGCGTTCCCGCCGACCGCCATCTTACTGCTGCTGATCTGAGCTTAGGGACAGGTTGCTGCCGCTTCGTCAGAAGCAGGGAGAGCGTTAGGCAGGGTCCACTAACCACCAAACCGCTTGTGCTGCAGCGATTTCCACTGTCCAACACCACCTTCGGTGTGCAGGGACTGTGGAAGCTATTTTTTTTTTTTTTTCCCCTCAGCGCTGTAGCTCATTGGGCTGCCCTAGAAGGCTCCGTGATAGCTGTATTGCTGTGTGTACGCCACTGTGGAAACCAACTGCTTTTTTCAAAGCACATATCCTCTTGTTCCTTCCTTTCTGCACAGCTATCTTTTTTGTTTGTCCACACTTTTTATTTAATTTGTGCATCAGTCCACTCCTATTGCTGCCTGCCATACCTGGCTTAGATTACTGCAGGGAGATAGTAATTGTAGGACAGTCCCTGTTTTTTTTTTGTTTTTTTTGTGGGAGATTAAGATTGGCATTTCTGCTACAGTGCCATCCCTGTGTGTGCCATCTCTCACTGAGTGGGCCATAGAAAGCCTATTTATTTTTTCCGTGATTTGTGTTCTAAATTCTACCTCAACACAAAAACACTACATCAATCAGTGGGAGAAAAATATTGGCCTCAGTCAGGGCTTGTGTGCCACTGCTGTGTGTGCTATCTCTCATTCAGTGGGCTATAGAAAGCCTATTTATTTATTTATTTTTTTTAATATTATTTGGTTTCTAAAGTCTCCCTGAAAAAAAAAAAAAAACCTAAAAAAACAGTGGGAGAGTAATATTGCCCTTTCAGCTTGTGTGCCAGTCTTGACTCCTGGGTGTGCCACCTCTCTCTCTCATTCAGTGGGCCATAGAAAGGCTATTTTTTTTTTTTTTTTTTTAATATTATTTGGTTTCTAAAGTCTCCCTGAAAAAAAAAAAAAAAAACATAAAAAAACAGTGGGAGAGTAATATTGCCCTTTCAGCTTGTGTGCTAGTCTTGACTCCTGGGTGTGCCACCTCTCTCCCTCTCATTCAGTGGGCCATAGAAAGCCTATTTATTTTTTTTTAAAAATATTATTGGGTTTCTAAAGTCTCCCTTAAAAAACAAAAAATACATAAAAAAACAGTGGGAGAGTAATATTGCCCTTTCAGCTTGTGTGCCAGTCTTGGCTCCTGGGTGTGCCACCTCTCTCTCATTCAGTGGGCCATAGAAAGCATTTTTTTTTTTTTTCCTTGATTTGTGTTCTAAAATCTACCTCAACACAAAAACACTACATCAATCAGTGGGAGAAAAATATTGGCCTCAGTCAGGGCTTGTGTGCCACTGCTGTGTGTGCTATCTCTCATTCAGTGGGCTATAGAAAGCCTATTTATTTATTTATTTTTTTTCTTATTATTTGGTTTCTAAAGTCTCCCTGAGAAAAAAAAATAAATAAATTAGGTGGGAGATTAATATTGACATTAGTGCTTGAGTGACAGTCCTGCGTGTGTGTCATCTCTGTGATTTTGTGCCACAGAAAACAGAGTGTGTAACATTGTGCCTGATTTTCCTTGTGGTCTCACCAACCTGTTAAGGGATATTGAAATCATACTGAAGTTATAGCTCACCGTGTAAGTTGTTTGACAGCAACAAATAAAGTTACTTTGGTTAAGATTTTAAAACAATGAGGAAGTCTGGTGCAAGAGGTCGTCGTGGGCGTTCATTGTCAGCTGGTAATGATGGTAGTGGTAGTGGAGCATCAGGTGGTCGTGGGGATAAAAATATTCCACCTAAGTCTGGAGCTGTGGAGCCAGTTTCGTCGTCAGGCTACACAAGGCCTCGAACGCTCTCTTTTCTGGGAGTAGGAAAACCGCTTTTAAAGGCGGAGCAGCAACAGCAAGTTTTGGCTTACATTGCAGACTCAGCCTCTAGCTCTTTTGCCTCCTCTTCCGAAACTGGTAAATGTAAAAGCAGCGCGTCGCTTGTGGATGTTCACGGTCAGGGACAAGTCGCTTCCTTGTCCTCCTCAGCAAAAACTACAACAAGAGAGAAGGATGCAGCAGGCGACACAACGGGTCACTCCATGGAGCTCTTTACACATACCGTCCCTGGCTTAGAAAGTGAAACATTTAACAGGCCATGCCCATTACAAGTATATTCTGACATGGAGTGCACTGATGCACAGCCACAGCCAGAGTACTATGCTGCTCCTTTGACTCAGACCACCACATTGCCCTCTCAGGGTACAGATCCACAATCAGACCCTGATGAGACTATGTTGCCCCGCCACGAACGCTATACCACCGACCGACACAGTGACACAGACGAAGTTGCACACGAGCTCGAAGAGGAGGTAATAGATGACCCAGTTATTGACCCCGATTGGCAGCCATTGGGGGAACAGGGTGCAGGCGGCAGTAGTTCAGAAGCGGAGGTGGAGGAGGGGCCGCAGCAGGCATCAACATCGCAACAGGTTCCATCTGCCGGGCCCGTATCTGGCCCAAAACGCGTGTCAAAGCCAAAACCTGTTGGAGCACAGCGTTGCCATCCGGTTAAAGCTCAGTCTGCAATCCCTGAAAAGGGATCCGAGTCTAGGAAGAGTGCAGTCTGGCATTTTTTTAAACAACATCCAACTGATCAGCGCAAAGTCATCTGTCAAAAATGTTCAACTAGCTTAAGCAGAGGTCAGAATCTGAAAAGTCTAAATACTAGTTGCATGCATAGACACTTAACCACCATGCATTTTCAAGCCTGGACTAACTACCAAACGTCCCTCAAGGTTGTAGCACCCTCGGCCAATGAAGCTAGTCAGCAACGCAACATCCCTTCCGTCACTGTAAGGACACCATTTTCCGCACCACCGGCAGTATCTGTGCAGGTTTCTTTGCCAGCCAAAAGCAGTCAGGGTCAGGGAATCACCAGTTTTGTAGGAGGAAATATTGCATCTAGGGCACCGGCGGAAACAATACCGTCTCCAACCGTCTCTCAGTCTGCCATGTACACCGGCACACCCGAAAGTTCCACGATCTCCAGCTCTCCAGTCCAGCTCACCCTACATGAGACTCTGGTTAGAAAAAGGAAGTACTTATCCTCGCATCCGCGTACACAGTGTTTTAACGCCCACATAGCTAGACTAATCTCGTTAGAGATGATGCCCTACCGGTTAGTTGAAAGCGAAGCTTTCAAAGCCCTGATGGAGTACGCTGAACCACGATACGAGCTACCCAGTCGACACTTTTTTTCCAGAAAAGCCATCCCAGCCCTGCACCAGCATGTTAAACAGCGCATCGTCCATGCACTCAGGCAATCTGTGAGTACAAAGGTGCACCTGACTACAGATGCATGGACCAGTAGGCATGGCCAGGGACGTTATGTGTCCATCACGGCACACTGGGTGAATGTGGTGGATGCAGGGTCCACAGGCGACATCAATTTAGGGACAGTTGTGCCTAGCCCACGGTCTAGGAAACAGTTGGCTGTAGGCGTTCGCACCCCCTCCTCCTCCTCCTCCTCGTCCTCCTGCAGAAGCTACAGCTCTTCCACAGAACGCAGTCTGCCAACCACTCCATCGGCAGATGACACTGTTGCACACCAGTTGTCCCATTATGGGCCAGCTACTGCCAAGCGTCAGCAGGCTGTATTGGCTATGAAGTGCTTGGGCGACAACAGACACACCGCGGAAGTTCTGTCCGAGTTCTTGCAACAAGAAACGCAGTCGTGGCTGGGCACAGTAGATCTTGAGGCAGGCAAGGTAGTGAGTGATAACGGAAGGAATTTCATGGCTGCCATCTCCCTTTCCCAACTGAAACACATTCCTTGCCTGGCTCACACCTTAAACCTGGTGGTGCAGTGCTTATTGAAAACTTATCCTGGGTTCTCCGACCTGCTCCTCAAAGTGCGTGCACTTTGCTCACATATCCGACGTTCGCCTGTACACGCCAGCCGTATGCAGACCTATCAGCGGTCTTTGAACCTTCCCCAGCATCGCCTAATCATAGACGTTGCAACAAGGTGGAACTCAACACTGCACATGCTTCAGAGACTGTGCGAACAGAGGCGTGCTGTTATTTATTTGTGGGAGGATACACGGGCAGGCAGTAGGATGGCAGACATGGAGTTGTCAGGTGTGCAGTGGTCTAAGATACAAGACATGTGTCAAGTCCTTCAGTGTTTTGAGGAATGCACACGGCTGGTTAGTGCAGACAACGCCGTAATAAGCATGAGCATCCCCCTAATGCGTCTGCTGATGCAAAGTTTGACGCACATAAAGGAGCAGGCGTCTGCACCAGAGGAAGAGGAAAGCCTTGATGACAGTCAGCCATTGTCTGGTCAGGGCAGTGTACAGGACGAGGTAGCGGGCAAAGAGGAGGTGGAGGACGAGGAGGATGATGGGGATGAGTATATTTTTAATGCCGAACCTTTCCCGGGGGCACAGGAAATTGGTTGCGTGTCACGGCCGGGTTCTGGTTTTTTGAGGGACACAAGTGACGTAGATTTGCCTGCAACTGCCCCTCAACCAATCACAACCGGAGATTTGACAACTGGAACTTTGGCCCACATGGCGGATTATGCCTTACGTATCCTAAAAAGGGACACACGCATTACGAAAATGATGAACGATGACGATTACTGGTTGGCCTGCCTCCTTGATCCACGCTATAAAGGCAAATTGCAAAATATTATGCCACATGAGAACTTGGAACTAATATTAGCAACCAAACAATCAACTCTTGTTGACCGTTTGCTTCAGGCATTCCCAGCACACAGCGCACGTGATCGTTCTCACACGAGCTCCAGGGGGCAGCAGACTAGGAGTGTTAGGGGTGCACACATCAGAAGTGGCGTTGGACAGAGGGGTTTTCTGACCAGGTTGTGGAGTGATTTTGCTATGACCGCAGACAGGACAGGTACTGCTGCATCAATTGAAAGTGACAGGAGACAACATTTGTCCAGTATGGTTACTAACTATTTTTCATCCCTTATCGATGTTCTCCCTCAACCGTCATTCCCATTTGATTACTGGGCCTCCAAATTAGACACCTGGCCAGAATTGGCAGAATATGCATTGCAGGAGCTTGCTTGCCCGGCAGCAAGTGTCCTATCAGAAAGAGTATTCAGTGCTGCAGGTTCAATATTAACCGAAAAAAGGACTCGTCTGGCTACCCAAAATGTTGACGATCTAACATTCATTAAAATGAACCACAACTGGATTTCGAAATCTTTTGCCCCACCTTGCCCGGCCGACACCTAGCTTTCCTATGAAAAGCTCTTGCCTGTGAATTACTTTTCTAATGTCTAATTTGCTGCAGCTGATTGTACAGCATACGACATGTTTACACCTCCCTAAATGGCAAAACTCCCCACACGGGGCCGTGGTATCGCGACTTGGCGCAAGCACCCGTGAGACTGCTGTTTGTCTGAAGAGGTGGGTGTGCTCGCTTTTGGTTGACGGCATTGCTACTGGGTCCCTCATAGTACAATGTAGTGTCTCTGGCGGTGGTGGTGCGCACCCAACGTCAGACACACCGTTGTAACATGAGGGGCCCTGGGGCGGTCCCGCCGGCCTCAAGAGAGTTCCCCCCTACCCCAGCTCAAAATGTGCTCTACCACGTGCAAAATTATGTCGCACAGCTCCACCAATCTTTAGTCTATTCGCTGACATCATTCAATGTCTGGCACTGACAATACAAATTTGTAGACATCTATGATGCAACTTAAAGTAGTCTGTGTCTGTGTCCTATATTGGCACCATTAAATAGTTACTGCCAAATTACTATGTCAGAAACTCAGCAGATGAGCCCACCCCTGTACCTAAGTATGCCACCTTTTTTTTTGTTTTGGTTGTTTTGCGAGACATTAACATCTATTTATATTTTGGGAGTACTGGGACAGACACTCCTTGCACTACTCCTCCACTCACCACCAAGCTGCCCGTGTATCCATGTAACCGCTGTAAAACTGCCATGAGCCTATTGTTTGTTATTTTAGGCCTTTGAAGCCTGTCTGCGGTCCCTCCTTCCACTAGTCCTCCACTGACCAGACCACTGCTGCCCGTGTACCCCTGGAACCAATTATAAAGTGCCTACAGCCAGCCCATTTTTTTATGTTAGGCCTTTGAAGCCTGTCTGCGGTCCCTCCTTCCACTAGTCCTCCACTGGCCAGACCACTGCTGCCCGTGTACCCCTGGAACCAATTATAAAGTGCCTACAGCCAGCCCATTTTTTTATGTTAGGCCTTTGAAGCCTGTCTGCGGTCCCTCCTTCCACTAGTCCTCCACTGGCCAGACCACTGCTGCCCGTGTACCCCTGGAACCAATTATAAAGTGCCTACAGCCAGCCCATTTTTTTATGTTAGGCCTTTGAAGCCTGTCTGCGGTCCCTCCTTCCACTAGTCCTCCACTGACCAGACCACTGCTGCCCGTGTACCCCTGGAACCAATTATAAAGTGCCTACAGCCAGCCCATTTTTTTATGTTAGGCCTTTGAAGCCTGTCTGCGGTCCCTCCTTCCACTAGTCCTCCACTGACCAGACCACTGCTGCCCGTGTACCCCTGGAACCAATTATAAAGTGCCTACAGCCAGCCCATTTTTTTATGTTAGGCCTTTGAAGCCTGTCTGCGGTCCCTCCTTCCACTAGTCCTCCACTGGCCAGACCACTGCTGCCCGTGTACCCCTGGAACCAATTATAAAGTGCCTACAGCCAGCCCATTTTTTTATTTTAGGCCTTTGAAGCCTGTCTGCGGTCCCTCCTTCCACTAGTCCTCCACTGGCCAGACCACTGCTGCCCGTGTACCCCTGGAACCAATTATAAAGTGCCTACAGCCAGCCCATTTTCTTATGTTAGGCCTTTGAAGCCTGTCTGCGGTCCCTACTTTAAATACTCCTCCACTCACCACCAAGCTGCCTGCCCGTGTATCCATGTAACCGCTGTAAAACTGCCATGAGCCTATTGTTTGTTATGTTAGGCCTTTGATAGCCTGTCTGCGGTCCCTACTTTAAATACTCCTCCACTCACCACCAAGCTGCCTGCCCGTCTATCCATGTAACCGCTGTAAAACTGCCATGAGCCTATTGTTTGTTATGTTAGGCCTTTGATAGCCTGTCTGCGGTCCTTACTTTAAATACTCCTCCACTCACCACCTAGCTGCCTGTGTATCCATGTAACCGCTGTAAAACTGCAATGAGCCTATTGTTTGTTATTTTAGGCCTTTGATAGCCTGTCTGCGGCCCCTACTTGCAATACTCCTCCACTGACCACAATGCTGCCTGGAGTGCCTGCCTGTGTATCCATGTAACCGATGTAAAACTGCCATGACTGCCTACTGTTTGTTATTTTAGGCCTTTGATAGCCTGTCTGCGGCCCCTACTTGCAATACTCCTCCACTGACCACAATGCTGCCTGGAGTGCCTGCCTGTGTATCCATGTAACCGATGTAAAACTGCCATGACTGCCTACTGTTTGTTATTTTAGGCCTTTGATAGCCTGTCTGCGGCCCCTACTTGCAATACTCCTCCACTGACCACAATGCTGCCTGGAGTGCCTGCCTGTGTATCCATGTAACCGATGTAAAACTGCCATGACTGCCTACTGTTTGTTATTTTAGGCCTTTGATAGCCTGTCTGCGGCCCCTACTTGCAATACTCCTCCACTGACCACAATGCTGCCTGGAGTGCCTGCCTGTGTATCCATGTAACCGATGTAAAACTGCCATGACTGCCTACTGTTTGTTATTTTAGGCCTTTGATAGCCTGTCTGCGGCCCCTACTTGCAATACTCCTCCACTGACCACAATGCTGCCTGGAGTGCCTGCCTGTGTATCCATGTAACCGATGTAAAACTGCCATGACTGCCTACTGTTTGTTATTTTAGGCCTTTGATAGCCTGTCTGCGGCCCCTACTTGCAATACTCCTCCACTGACCACAATGCTGCCTGGAGTGCCTGCCTGTGTATCCATGTAACCGATGTAAAACTGCCATGAGTGCCTTCTGTTTGGTATTTTAGGCCTTTGATAGCCTGTCTGCAGCCCCTACTTGCAATACTCCTCCACTGACCACACCAATGCTGCCCGTGTACCCCTGGAACCTATTTAAAAGTTCATAGAGCCTAGTTATATATTTTATTTACTATTAATAAGGCCATGATGGACTACGCTGTACCACGCTACAAGCTAACCAGTCGACACTTCTTTTGCGAGAAAAGCCATCCCAACCCTCCACCAGCATGTAGAAGACCGCATTGTCCATGCACTCTGGCAATCTGTGAGTACAAAGGTGCACCTGACAACAGACGCATGGACCTGTAGGCATGGCCACGGAAGATTACGTGTCCATTACGGCGCAATGGGTTAATGTGGTGGATGCATGGTCCACAGGGGACAGCCTACTAAGTCTGTCTGCAGTCCCTAATTCAAATTGTCCTCCACTGTCTAAATTGGAGCTTCCACCTTCTGGCTTTCGGCCTATAGTATCAGAAATTAAACTGCATTTGGCCTTCAACTTTGGTTAGGGCCTACTAACGGCTTCTGCCCCTCCCTGGTGTTGCCCTCAACTAAATAAAGCTGAGCTTCAACCTTCCAGCTCTCATTAAGTGGATTTAAAAAAAAAAATTGGTGGTTAGGGCCTACTAACGGCTTCTGCCCCTCCCTGGTGTTGCCCTCAACTAAATAAAGCTGAGCTTCAACCTTCTGCTCCAAATTACCATTTTAAAAAATGCAATAGGCTTTTCCGGCCTACTAAAGGTGTCTGTCTGTGTGCCCCTGCCTGGTGTTGTCCTCAACTAAATAAAGCTGAGCTTCAACCTTCTGCTCCAAATTACCATTTTAAAAAATGCAATAGGCTTTTCCGGCCTACTAAAGGTGTCTGTCTGTGTTCCCCTGCCTGGTGTTGTCCTCAACTAAATAAAGCTGAGCTTCAACCTTCTGCTCCAAATTACCATTTTAAAAAATGCAATAGGCTTTTCCGGCCTACTAAAGGTGTCTGTCTGTGTGCCCCTGCCTGGTGTTGCCCTCAACTAAATAAAGCTGAGCTTCAACCTTCTGCTCCAAATTACCATTTTAAAAAATGCAATAGGCTTTTCCGGCCTACTAAAGGTGTCTGTCTGTGTGCCCCTGCCTGGTGTTGTCCTCAACTAAATAAAGCTGAGCTTCAACCTTCTGCTCCAAATTACCATTTTAAAAAATGCAATAGGCTTTTCCGGCCTACTAAAGGTGTCTGTCTGTGTGCCCCTGCCTGGTGTTGCCCTCAACTAAATAAAGCTGAGCTTCAACCTTCTGCTCCAAATTACCATTTTAAAAAATGCAATAGGCTTTTCCGGCCTACTAAAGGTGTCTGTCTGTGTGCCCCTGCCTGGTGTTGTCCTCAACTAAATAAAGCTGAGCTTCAACCTTCCGGCTCTCATTAAGTGGTTTTTAAAAAAAAAAATGGTGGTTAGGGCCTACTAACGGCTTCTGCCCCTCCCTGGTGTTGCCCTCAACTAAATAAAGCTGAGCTTCAACCTTCTGCTCCAAATTACCATTTTAAAAAATGCAATAGGCTTTTCCGGCCTACTAAAGGTGTCTGTCTGTGTGCCCCTGCCTGGTGTTGTCCTCAACTAAATAAAGCTGAGCTTCAACCTTCTGCTCCAAATTACCATTTTAAAAAATGCAATAGGCTTTTCCGGCCTACTAAAGGTGTCTGTCTGTGTGCCCCTGCCTGGTGTTGTCCTCAACTAAATAAAGCTGAGCTTCAACCTTCCGGCTCTCATTAAGTGGTTTTTAAAAAAAAAAATGGTGGTTAGGGCCTACTAACGGCTTCTGCCCCTCCCTGGTGTTGCCCTCAACTAAATAAAGCTGAGCTTCAACCTTCTGCTCCAAATTACCATTTTAAAAAATGCAATAGGCTTTTCCGGCCTACTAAAGGTGTCTGTCTGTGTGCCCCTGCCTGGTGTTGTCCTCAACTAAATAAAGCTGAGCTTCAACCTTCCGGCTCTCATTAAGTGGTTTTTAAAAAAAAAAATGGTGGTTAGGGCCTACTAACGGCTTCTGCCCCTCCCTGGTGTTGCCCTCAACTAAATAAAGCTGAGCTTCAACCTTCTGCTCCAAATTACCATTTTAAAAAATGCAATAGGCTTTTCCGGCCTACTAAAGGTGTCTGTCTGTGTGCCCCTGCCTGGTGTTGTCCTCAACTAAATAAAGCTGAGCTTCAACCTTCTGCTCCAAATTACCATTTTAAAAAATGCAATAGGCTTTTCCGGCCTACTAAAGGTGTCTGTCTGTGTTCCCCTGCCTGGTGTTGTCCTCAACTAAATAAAGCTGAGCTTCAACCTTCTGCTCCAAATTACCATTTTAAAAAATGCAATAGGCTTTTCCGGCCTACTAAAGGTGTCTGTCTGTGTTCCCCTGCCTGGTGTTGTCCTCAACTAAATAAAGCTGAGCTTCAACCTTCTGCTCCAAATTACCATTTTAAAAAATGCAATAGGCTTTTCCGGCCTACTAAAGGTGTCTGTCTGTGTGCCCCTGCCTGGTGTTGCCCTCAACTAAATAAAGCTGAGCTTCAACCTTCTGCTCCAAATTACCATTTTAAAAAATGCAATAGGCTTTTCCGGCCTACTAAAGGTGTCTGTCTGTGTGCCCCTGCCTGGTGTTGTCCTCAACTAAATAAAGCTGAGCTTCAACCTTCTGCTCCAAATTACCATTTTAAAAAATGCAATAGGCTTTTCCGGCCTACTAAAGGTGTCTGTCTGTGTGCCCCTGCCTGGTGTTGCCCTCAACTAAATAAAGCTGAGCTTCAACCTTCTGCTCCAAATTACCATTTTAAAAAATGCAATAGGCTTTTCCGGCCTACTAAAGGTGTCTGTCTGTGTGCCCCTGCCTGGTGTTGTCCTCAACTAAATAAAGCTGAGCTTCAACCTTCCGGCTCTCATTAAGTGGTTTTTAAAAAAAAAAATGGTGGTTAGGGCCTACTAACGGCTTCTGCCCCTCCCTGGTGTTGCCCTCAACTAAATAAAGCTGAGCTTCAACCTTCTGCTCCAAATTACCATTTTAAAAAATGCAATAGGCTTTTCCGGCCTACTAAAGGTGTCTGTCTGTGTGCCCCTGCCTGGTGTTGTCCTCAACTAAATAAAGCTGAGCTTCAACCTTCTGCTCCAAATTACCATTTTAAAAAATGCAATAGGCTTTTCCGGCCTACTAAAGGTGTCTGTCTGTGTGCCCCTGCCTGGTGTTGTCCTCAACTAAATAAAGCTGAGCTTCAACCTTCCGGCTCTCATTAAGTGGTTTTTAAAAAAAAAAATGGTGGTTAGGGCCTACTAACGGCTTCTGCCCCTCCCTGGTGTTGCCCTCAACTAAATAAAGCTGAGCTTCAACCTTCTGCTCCAAATTACCATTTTAAAAAATGCAATAGGCTTTTCCGGCCTACTAAAGGTGTCTGTCTGTGTGCCCCTGCCTGGTGTTGTCCTCAACTAAATAAAGCTGAGCTTCAACCTTCCGGCTCTCATTAAGTGGTTTTTAAAAAAAAAAAATGGTGGTTAGGGCCTACTAACGGCTTCTGCCCCTCCCTGGTGTTGCCCTCAACTAAATAAAGCTGAGCTTCAACCTTCTGCTCCAAATTACCATTTTAAAAAATGCAATAGGCTTTTCCGGCCTACTAAAGGTGTCTGTCTGTGTGCCCCTGCCTGGTGTTGTCCTCAACTAAATAAAGCTGAGCTTCAACCTTCTGCTCCAAATTACCATTTTAAAAAATGCAATAGGCTTTTCCGGCCTACTAAAGGTGTCTGTCTGTGTTCCCCTGCCTGGTGTTGTCCTCAACTAAATAAAGCTGAGCTTCAACCTTCTGCTCCAAATTACCATTTTAAAAAATGCAATAGGCTTTTCCGGCCTACTAAAGGTGTCTGTCTGTGTTCCCCTGCCTGGTGTTGTCCTCAACTAAATAAAGCTGAGCTTCAACCTTCTGCTCCAAATTACCATTTTAAAAAATGCAATAGGCTTTTCCGGCCTACTAAAGGTGTCTGTCTGTGTGCCCCTGCCTGGTGTTGCCCTCAACTAAATAAAGCTGAGCTTCAACCTTCTGCTCCAAATTACCATTTTAAAAAATGCAATAGGCTTTTCCGGCCTACTAAAGGTGTCTGTCTGTGTGCCCCTGCCTGGTGTTGTCCTCAACTAAATAAAGCTGAGCTTCAACCTTCTGCTCCAAATTACCATTTTAAAAAATGCAATAGGCTTTTCCGGCCTACTAAAGGTGTCTGTCTGTGTGCCCCTGCCTGGTGTTGCCCTCAACTAAATAAAGCTGAGCTTCAACCTTCTGCTCCAAATTACCATTTTAAAAAATGCAATAGGCTTTTCCGGCCTACTAAAGGTGTCTGTCTGTGTGCCCCTGCCTGGTGTTGTCCTCAACTAAATAAAGCTGAGCTTCAACCTTCCGGCTCTCATTAAGTGGTTTTTAAAAAAAAAAATGGTGGTTAGGGCCTACTAACGGCTTCTGCCCCTCCCTGGTGTTGCCCTCAACTAAATAAAGCTGAGCTTCAACCTTCTGCTCCAAATTACCATTTTAAAAAATGCAATAGGCTTTTCCGGCCTACTAAAGGTGTCTGTCTGTGTTCCCCTGCCTGGTGTTGTCCTCAACTAAATAAAGCTGAGCTTCAACCTTCTGCTCCAAATTACCATTTTAAAAAATGCAATAGGCTTTTCCGGCCTACTAAAGGTGTCTGTCTGTGTTCCCCTGCCTGGTGTTGTCCTCAACTAAATAAAGCTGAGCTTCAACCTTCTGCTCCAAATTACCATTTTAAAAAATGCAATAGGCTTTTCCGGCCTACTAAAGGTGTCTGTCTGTGTGCCCCTGCCTGGTGTTGCCCTCAACTAAATAAAGCTGAGCTTCAACCTTCTGCTCCAAATTACCATTTTAAAAAATGCAATAGGCTTTTCCGGCCTACTAAAGGTGTCTGTCTGTGTGCCCCTGCCTGGTGTTGTCCTCAACTAAATAAAGCTGAGCTTCAACCTTCTGCTCCAAATTACCATTTTAAAAAATGCAATAGGCTTTTCCGGCCTACTAAAGGTGTCTGTCTGTGTGCCCCTGCCTGGTGTTGCCCTCAACTAAATAAAGCTGAGCTTCAACCTTCTGCTCCAAATTACCATTTTAAAAAATGCAATAGGCTTTTCCGGCCTACTAAAGGTGTCTGTCTGTGTGCCCCTGCCTGGTGTTGTCCTCAACTAAATAAAGCTGAGCTTCAACCTTCCGGCTCTCATTAAGTGGTTTTTAAAAAAAAAAATGGTGGTTAGGGCCTACTAACGGCTTCTGCCCCTCCCTGGTGTTGCCCTCAACTAAATAAAGCTGAGCTTCAACCTTCTGCTCCAAATTACCATTTTAAAAAATGCAATAGGCTTTTCCGGCCTACTAAAGGTGTCTGTCTGTGTGCCCCTGCCTGGTGTTGTCCTCAACTAAATAAAGCTGAGCTTCAACCTTCTGCTCCAAATTACCATTTTAAAAAATGCAATAGGCTTTTCCGGCCTACTAAAGGTGTCTGTCTGTGTGCCCCTGCCTGGTGTTGTCCTCAACTAAATAAAGCTGAGCTTCAACCTTCCGGCTCTCATTAAGTGGTTTTTAAAAAAAAAAATGGTGGTTAGGGCCTACTAACGGCTTCTGCCCCTCCCTGGTGTTGCCCTCAACTAAATAAAGCTGAGCTTCAACCTTCTGCTCCAAATTACCATTTTAAAAAATGCAATAGGCTTTTCCGGCCTACTAAAGGTGTCTGTCTGTGTGCCCCTGCCTGGTGTTGTCCTCAACTAAATAAAGCTGAGCTTCAACCTTCCGGCTCTCATTAAGTGGTTTTTAAAAAAAAAAATGGTGGTTAGGGCCTACTAACGGCTTCTGCCCCTCCCTGGTGTTGCCCTCAACTAAATAAAGCTGAGCTTCAACCTTCTGCTCCAAATTACCATTTTAAAAAATGCAATAGGCTTTTCCGGCCTACTAAAGGTGTCTGTCTGTGTGCCCCTGCCTGGTGTTGTCCTCAACTAAATAAAGCTGAGCTTCAACCTTCTGCTCCAAATTACCATTTTAAAAAATGCAATAGGCTTTTCCGGCCTACTAAAGGTGTCTGTCTGTGTTCCCCTGCCTGGTGTTGTCCTCAACTAAATAAAGCTGAGCTTCAACCTTCTGCTCCAAATTACCATTTTAAAAAATGCAATAGGCTTTTCCGGCCTACTAAAGGTGTCTGTCTGTGTTCCCCTGCCTGGTGTTGTCCTCAACTAAATAAAGCTGAGCTTCAACCTTCTGCTCCAAATTACCATTTTAAAAAATGCAATAGGCTTTTCCGGCCTACTAAAGGTGTCTGTCTGTGTGCCCCTGCCTGGTGTTGCCCTCAACTAAATAAAGCTGAGCTTCAACCTTCTGCTCCAAATTACCATTTTAAAAAATGCAATAGGCTTTTCCGGCCTACTAAAGGTGTCTGTCTGTGTGCCCCTGCCTGGTGTTGTCCTCAACTAAATAAAGCTGAGCTTCAACCTTCTGCTCCAAATTACCATTTTAAAAAATGCAATAGGCTTTTCCGGCCTACTAAAGGTGTCTGTCTGTGTGCCCCTGCCTGGTGTTGCCCTCAACTAAATAAAGCTGAGCTTCAACCTTCTGCTCCAAATTACCATTTTAAAAAATGCAATAGGCTTTTCCGGCCTACTAAAGGTGTCTGTCTGTGTGCCCCTGCCTGGTGTTGTCCTCAACTAAATAAAGCTGAGCTTCAACCTTCCGGCTCTCATTAAGTGGTTTTTAAAAAAAAAAATGGTGGTTAGGGCCTACTAACGGCTTCTGCCCCTCCCTGGTGTTGCCCTCAACTAAATAAAGCTGAGCTTCAACCTTCTGCTCCAAATTACCATTTTAAAAAATGCAATAGGCTTTTCCGGCCTACTAAAGGTGTCTGTCTGTGTGCCCCTGCCTGGTGTTGTCCTCAACTAAATAAAGCTGAGCTTCAACCTTCTGCTCCAAATTACCATTTTAAAAAATGCAATAGGCTTTTCCGGCCTACTAAAGGTGTCTGTCTGTGTGCCCCTGCCTGGTGTTGTCCTCAACTAAATAAAGCTGAGCTTCAACCTTCCGGCTCTCATTAAGTGGTTTTTAAAAAAAAAAATGGTGGTTAGGGCCTACTAACGGCTTCTGCCCCTCCCTGGTGTTGCCCTCAACTAAATAAAGCTGAGCTTCAACCTTCTGCTCCAAATTACCATTTTAAAAAATGCAATAGGCTTTTCCGGCCTACTAAAGGTGTCTGTCTGTGTGCCCCTGCCTGGTGTTGTCCTCAACTAAATAAAGCTGAGCTTCAACCTTCCGGCTCTCATTAAGTGGTTTTTAAAAAAAAAAAATGGTGGTTAGGGCCTACTAACGGCTTCTGCCCCTCCCTGGTGTTGCCCTCAACTAAATAAAGCTGAGCTTCAACCTTCTGCTCCAAATTACCATTTTAAAAAATGCAATAGGCTTTTCCGGCCTACTAAAGGTGTCTGTCTGTGTGCCCCTGCCTGGTGTTGTCCTCAACTAAATAAAGCTGAGCTTCAACCTTCTGCTCCAAATTACCATTTTAAAAAATGCAATAGGCTTTTCCGGCCTACTAAAGGTGTCTGTCTGTGTTCCCCTGCCTGGTGTTGTCCTCAACTAAATAAAGCTGAGCTTCAACCTTCTGCTCCAAATTACCATTTTAAAAAATGCAATAGGCTTTTCCGGCCTACTAAAGGTGTCTGTCTGTGTTCCCCTGCCTGGTGTTGTCCTCAACTAAATAAAGCTGAGCTTCAACCTTCTGCTCCAAATTACCATTTTAAAAAATGCAATAGGCTTTTCCGGCCTACTAAAGGTGTCTGTCTGTGTGCCCCTGCCTGGTGTTGCCCTCAACTAAATAAAGCTGAGCTTCAACCTTCTGCTCCAAATTACCATTTTAAAAAATGCAATAGGCTTTTCCGGCCTACTAAAGGTGTCTGTCTGTGTGCCCCTGCCTGGTGTTGTCCTCAACTAAATAAAGCTGAGCTTCAACCTTCTGCTCCAAATTACCATTTTAAAAAATGCAATAGGCTTTTCCGGCCTACTAAAGGTGTCTGTCTGTGTGCCCCTGCCTGGTGTTGCCCTCAACTAAATAAAGCTGAGCTTCAACCTTCTGCTCCAAATTACCATTTTAAAAAATGCAATAGGCTTTTCCGGCCTACTAAAGGTGTCTGTCTGTGTGCCCCTGCCTGGTGTTGTCCTCAACTAAATAAAGCTGAGCTTCAACCTTCCGGCTCTCATTAAGTGGTTTTTAAAAAAAAAAATGGTGGTTAGGGCCTACTAACGGCTTCTGCCCCTCCCTGGTGTTGCCCTCAACTAAATAAAGCTGAGCTTCAACCTTCTGCTCCAAATTACCATTTTAAAAAATGCAATAGGCTTTTCCGGCCTACTAAAGGTGTCTGTCTGTGTGCCCCTGCCTGGTGTTGTCCTCAACTAAATAAAGCTGAGCTTCAACCTTCTGCTCCAAATTACCATTTTAAAAAATGCAATAGGCTTTTCCGGCCTACTAAAGGTGTCTGTCTGTGTGCCCCTGCCTGGTGTTGTCCTCAACTAAATAAAGCTGAGCTTCAACCTTCCGGCTCTCATTAAGTGGTTTTTAAAAAAAAAAATGGTGGTTAGGGCCTACTAACGGCTTCTGCCCCTCCCTGGTGTTGCCCTCAACTAAATAAAGCTGAGCTTCAACCTTCTGCTCCAAATTACCATTTTAAAAAATGCAATAGGCTTTTCCGGCCTACTAAAGGTGTCTGTCTGTGTGCCCCTGCCTGGTGTTGTCCTCAACTAAATAAAGCTGAGCTTCAACCTTCCGGCTCTCATTAAGTGGTTTTTAAAAAAAAAAATGGTGGTTAGGGCCTACTAACGGCTTCTGCCCCTCCCTGGTGTTGCCCTCAACTAAATAAAGCTGAGCTTCAACCTTCTGCTCCAAATTACCATTTTAAAAAATGCAATAGGCTTTTCCGGCCTACTAAAGGTGTCTGTCTGTGTTCCCCTGCCTGGTGTTGTCCTCAACTAAATAAAGCTGAGCTTCAACCTTCTGCTCCAAATTACCATTTTAAAAAATGCAATAGGCTTTTCCGGCCTACTAAAGGTGTCTGTCTGTGTGCCCCTGCCTGGTGTTGTCCTCAACTAAATAAAGCTGAGCTTCAACCTTCTGCTCCAAATTACCATTTTAAAAAATGCAATAGGCTTTTCCGGCCTACTAAAGGTGTCTGTCTGTGTTCCCCTGCCTGGTGTTGTCCTCAACTAAATAAAGCTGAGCTTCAACCTTCTGCTCCAAATTACCATTTTAAAAAATGCAATAGGCTTTTCCGGCCTACTAAAGGTGTCTGTCTGTGTGCCCCTGCCTGGTGTTGCCCTCAACTAAATAAAGCTGAGCTTCAACCTTCTGCTCCAAATTACCATTTTAAAAAATGCAATAGGCTTTTCCGGCCTACTAAAGGTGTCTGTCTGTGTGCCCCTGCCTGGTGTTGTCCTCAACTAAATAAAGCTGAGCTTCAACCTTCTGCTCCAAATTACCATTTTAAAAAATGCAATAGGCTTTTCCGGCCTACTAAAGGTGTCTGTCTGTGTGCCCCTGCCTGGTGTTGCCCTCAACTAAATAAAGCTGAGCTTCAACCTTCTGCTCCAAATTACCATTTTAAAAAATGCAATAGGCTTTTCCGGCCTACTAAAGGTGTCTGTCTGTGTGCCCCTGCCTGGTGTTGTCCTCAACTAAATAAAGCTGAGCTTCAACCTTCCGGCTCTCATTAAGTGGTTTTTAAAAAAAAAAATGGTGGTTAGGGCCTACTAACGGCTTCTGCCCCTCCCTGGTGTTGCCCTCAACTAAATAAAGCTGAGCTTCAACCTTCTGCTCCAAATTACCATTTTAAAAAATGCAATAGGCTTTTCCGGCCTACTAAAGGTGTCTGTCTGTGTGCCCCTGCCTGGTGTTGTCCTCAACTAAATAAAGCTGAGCTTCAACCTTCTGCTCCAAATTACCATTTTAAAAAATGCAATAGGCTTTTCCGGCCTACTAAAGGTGTCTGTCTGTGTGCCCCTGCCTGGTGTTGTCCTCAACTAAATAAAGCTGAGCTTCAACCTTCCGGCTCTCATTAAGTGGTTTTTAAAAAAAAAAATGGTGGTTAGGGCCTACTAACGGCTTCTGCCCCTCCCTGGTGTTGCCCTCAACTAAATAAAGCTGAGCTTCAACCTTCTGCTCCAAATTACCATTTTAAAAAATGCAATAGGCTTTTCCGGCCTACTAAAGGTGTCTGTCTGTGTGCCCCTGCCTGGTGTTGTCCTCAACTAAATAAAGCTGAGCTTCAACCTTCCGGCTCTCATTAAGTGGTTTTTAAAAAAAAAAATGGTGGTTAGGGCCTACTAACGGCTTCTGCCCCTCCCTGGTGTTGCCCTCAACTAAATAAAGCTGAGCTTCAACCTTCTGCTCCAAATTACCATTTTAAAAAATGCAATAGGCTTTTCCGGCCTACTAAAGGTGTCTGTCTGTGTGCCCCTGCCTGGTGTTGTCCTCAACTAAATAAAGCTGAGCTTCAACCTTCTGCTCCAAATTACCATTTTAAAAAATGCAATAGGCTTTTCCGGCCTACTAAAGGTGTCTGTCTGTGTTCCCCTGCCTGGTGTTGTCCTCAACTAAATAAAGCTGAGCTTCAACCTTCTGCTCCAAATTACCATTTTAAAAAATGCAATAGGCTTTTCCGGCCTACTAAAGGTGTCTGTCTGTGTTCCCCTGCCTGGTGTTGTCCTCAACTAAATAAAGCTGAGCTTCAACCTTCTGCTCCAAATTACCATTTTAAAAAATGCAATAGGCTTTTCCGGCCTACTAAAGGTGTCTGTCTGTGTTCCCCTGCCTGGTGTTGTCCTCAACTAAATAAAGCTGAGCTTCAACCTTCTGCTCCAAATTACCATTTTAAAAAATGCAATAGGCTTTTCCGGCCTACTAAAGGTGTCTGTCTGTGTGCCCCTGCCTGGTGTTGTCCTCAACTAAATAAAGCTGAGCTTCAACCTTCTGCTCCAAATTACCATTTTAAAAAATGCAATAGGCTTTTCCGGCCTACTAAAGGTGTCTGTCTGTGTTCCCCTGCCTGGTGTTGTCCTCAACTAAATAAAGCTGAGCTTCAACCTTCTGCTCCAAATTACCATTTTAAAAAATGCAATAGGCTTTTCCGGCCTACTAAAGGTGTCTGTCTGTGTGCCCCTGCCTGGTGTTGTCCTCAACTAAATAAAGCTGAGCTTCAACCTTCCGGCTCTCATTAAGTGGTTTTTAAAAAAAAAAATGGTGGTTAGGGCCTACTAACGGCTTCTGCCCCTCCCTGGTGTTGCCCTCAACTAAATAAAGCTGAGCTTCAACCTTCTGCTCCAAATTACCATTTTAAAAAATGCAATAGGCTTTTCCGGCCTACTAAAGGTGTCTGTCTGTGTGCCCCTGCCTGGTGTTGTCCTCAACTAAATAAAGCTGAGCTTCAACCTTCCGGCTCTCATTAAGTGGTTTTTAAAAAAAAAAATGGTGGTTAGGGCCTACTAACGGCTTCTGCCCCTCCCTGGTGTTGCCCTCAACTAAATAAAGCTGAGCTTCAACCTTCTGCTCCAAATTACCATTTTAAAAAATGCAATAGGCTTTTCCGGCCTACTAAAGGTGTCTGTCTGTGTGCCCCTGCCTGGTGTTGTCCTCAACTAAATAAAGCTGAGCTTCAACCTTCTGCTCCAAATTACCATTTTAAAAAATGCAATAGGCTTTTCCGGCCTACTAAAGGTGTCTGCCTGTGTTCCCCTGCCTGGTGTTGTCCTCAACTAAATAAAGCTGAGCTTCAACCTTCTGCTCCAAATTACCATTTTAAAAAATGCAATAGGCTTTTCCGGCCTACTAAAGGTGTCTGTCTGTGTTCCCCTGCCTGGTGTTGTCCTCAACTAAATAAAGCTGAGCTTCAACCTTCTGCTCCAAATTACCATTTTAAAAAATGCAATAGGCTTTTCCGGCCTACTAAAGGTGTCTGTCTGTGTTCCCCTGCCTGGTGTTGTCCTCAACTAAATAAAGCTGAGCTTCAACCTTCTGCTCCAAATTACCATTTTAAAAAATGCAATAGGCTTTTCCGGCCTACTAAAGGTGTCTGTCTGTGTGCCCCTGCCTGGTGTTGTCCTCAACTAAATAAAGCTGAGCTTCAACCTTCCGGCTCTCATTAAGTGGTTTTTAAAAAAAAAAATGGTGGTTAGGGCCTACTAACGGCTTCTGCCCCTCCCTGGTGTTGCCCTCAACTAAATAAAGCTGAGCTTCAACCTTCTGCTCCAAATTACCATTTTAAAAAATGCAATAGGCTTTTCCGGCCTACTAAAGGTGTCTGTCTGTGTGCCCCTGCCTGGTGTTGTCCTCAACTAAATAAAGCTGAGCTTCAACCTTCTGCTCCAAATTACCATTTTAAAAAATGCAATAGGCTTTTCCGGCCTACTAAAGGTGTCTGTCTGTGTGCCCCTGCCTGGTGTTGTCCTCAACTAAATAAAGCTGAGCTTCAACCTTCCGGCTCTCATTAAGTGGTTTTTAAAAAAAAAAATGGTGGTTAGGGCCTACTAACGGCTTCTGCCCCTCCCTGGTGTTGCCCTCAACTAAATAAAGCTGAGCTTCAACCTTCTGCTCCAAATTACCATTTTAAAAAATGCAATAGGCTTTTCCGGCCTACTAAAGGTGTCTGTCTGTGTGCCCCTGCCTGGTGTTGTCCTCAACTAAATAAAGCTGAGCTTCAACCTTCCGGCTCTCATTAAGTGGTTTTTAAAAAAAAAAATGGTGGTTAGGGCCTACTAACGGCTTCTGCCCCTCCCTGGTGTTGCCCTCAACTAAATAAAGCTGAGCTTCAACCTTCTGCTCCAAATTACCATTTTAAAAAATGCAATAGGCTTTTCCGGCCTACTAAAGGTGTCTGTCTGTGTGCCCCTGCCTGGTGTTGTCCTCAACTAAATAAAGCTGAGCTTCAACCTTCTGCTCCAAATTACCATTTTAAAAAATGCAATAGGCTTTTCCGGCCTACTAAAGGTGTCTGTCTGTGTTCCCCTGCCTGGTGTTGTCCTCAACTAAATAAAGCTGAGCTTCAACCTTCTGCTCCAAATTACCATTTTAAAAAATGCAATAGGCTTTTCCGGCCTACTAAAGGTGTCTGTCTGTGTTCCCCTGCCTGGTGTTGTCCTCAACTAAATAAAGCTGAGCTTCAACCTTCTGCTCCAAATTACCATTTTAAAAAATGCAATAGGCTTTTCCGGCCTACTAAAGGTGTCTGTCTGTGTTCCCCTGCCTGGTGTTGTCCTCAACTAAATAAAGCTGAGCTTCAACCTTCTGCTCCAAATTACCATTTTAAAAAATGCAATAGGCTTTTCCGGCCTACTAAAGGTGTCTGTCTGTGTGCCCCTGCCTGGTGTTGTCCTCAACTAAATAAAGCTGAGCTTCAACCTTCTGCTCCAAATTACCATTTTAAAAAATGCAATAGGCTTTTCCGGCCTACTAAAGGTGTCTGCCCCTCCCTGGTGTTGTCCTCAACTGAACAAAGCTGAGCTTCCACATTCTGGCTTTCGCCCTATACTATCAGATATTAAACTGCATTTGGCCTACTAGTGTGGTTAGGCCCTTGAAACAGTGTCTGCTGCTCTTGGGTTTGCTACTCCACTGAACAAAGCAATGCCGCCTGTTTAGTCCTGTTACCAATTTTGAACTGCATTTAGCCTACTTTATTCTTTGGCCCTATATCTGTTTCCTCCTCATCCTGCCCATTGCCCAGCCACTGCTAAATGAGTCTGCTGGTACATTGACCTAGACCACTACATTCCCCTTGTACTCTACACAGCCAGAATCTGACCCTGCTGAAAGTAAGGTTCCCCTTCCCGCATGTTATACCACCTTACACAGGGACAAAGAGGAAGGTGCAGATGAAAGTGCAGGTTCCTTCATCAGGTGGGGGGGCATACTCGTTGGCGACGTCACTGGCACAGGGCCCCTCAGAGTACGCAAAAGTGTCGCTGCTGGTGGGAGGCGCCCCCGCCATGCAAACACACCGCCGTACTTTGAGGGGCCCTGTGCCAGTGCCAATGCGAACGAGTGGGCCCCCCCCTGCTTGCTCAGGATCACAGCACTTGCAACGTTTAAATACTTACCTTTCCCTGCAACACCGCCGTGACGTAGTCCGCATTTCCTGGGCCCACGAAAAACTTGAGCCAGCCCTACTCCCCCCACAACTTTCCCCCAATTCCCTATGCCCAACTATTATTATACAGTTAATTAAGATTGGCAAGCTTCAGAAACAAGAATGGATGTTTTTGGCATTAAAATGGGCACTGTAGGTGTTTTCCTGGCCTCCACTCACTGCCGACTATGCTTCCCCATTGACTTGCATTGGGTTTCGTTTTTCGGTCGATCCCCGACTTTTAGCGATAATCGGCCGACTGCACTCGACTCGACTCTGGACAAAATCGGGTTTCCCAAAACCCTACTCGATCTTAAAAAAATGAAAGTCGCTCAACCCTACTCACGACGGTCACAATAAGTATTTGGTTATGCCATTCGACCTTTGCAACATACCTGCGGTATTCCAAGAATTTGTTAATGATGTACTCCAGGATCTTCTCTACTCCAGTGTCGTGGTTTAGCTAGACGACATTCTCATCTTCTCTCCGGACCTTTCTTCTCATAGACCGGATGTACGTCGTGTTCTTCAACGACTAAGGGAGAATCATCTTTTTGCAAAGATTGAGAAATGCGTCTTTGAGCAGTCCTCCTTGCCCTTCCTTGGATACATTGTCTCAAAATATGGTCTGGAAATGGATCCCGAGAAGGTTTCTGCAGTTCTTAACTGGCCTTGTCCTCTTGGAATAAAAGCAATCCAACGTTTTCTTGGCTTTGCCAATTACTATAGACAGTTCATTCCTCATTTCTCTTCGATTGCTAAGCCTATTTCAGCTCTTGTTCGCAAGGGAGCCAACTCCAATCTTTGGTCCTCTGAAGCTGAAGAAGCTTTCCAGACTCTAAAGCAGAGGTTTGCTGCAGCTCCTGTGCTTCATCGCCCAGATGCAAATAGACCATTTATCATCGAAGTCGACGCATCTTCCGTCAGAGCTGGAGCAGTTCTCTTGCAAAGATCCTCTTCCAGCCATTTAGTTACCTGTGTTTTTTTCTCCAAGACCTTCTCTTCCTCAGAACGGAACTATTCCATTGGAGATAATGAACTATTGGCTATCAAGTTAGTTTTAGAGGAGTGGCGCTACCTTCTTGAAAGAGCCGTTCATCCGTTCATCATTTACACAGACCACAAGAATCTTGCCTGTGTTCAGTCCGCTCAGAGACTTAATCTACAACACGCTAGATGGTCTTTATTCTTCGGACGGTTTGATTTTGAGCTTCATTTCCGACCCGTAAATAAGAACGTCAAGGCGGATGCTCTCTCTAGATCCTTTCAGCCTATGGATGTAGAAGACTCTCCGGCTCATATCATTGATCCTGCAAGAATCAACACCCTTGCTCCTCTAAGAGTGGTCTCTCCACCTCCTGGCAAAACTTTGGTGTTGGATCAAGACAAAGTGAGAATTTTACATTTGCATTATTGGTGGCCGTCCCTCTGTCAAGACGTCTCTGAACTCATAGCTTCTTGTCCTTCCTGTGCCAAGAACAAAGTTTCCAGACAACTTCCGTCCAGACTCCTGCATCCTCTGCCAGTGCCTTCTGTTCCTTGGAGCCATATCGCCATGGACTTTGTCACTGATTTGCCCCATTCTTCTAATTGCTCTGTCATCCTGGTTATCGTAGATCAGTTTTCCAAAATGGCTCACTTTGTTGCATTGCCTGGTCTGCCTTCCGCCCCCGAGTTGGCAAAAATCTTCTTATATCAAGTCTTCCATCTTCATGGTTTCCTGCAGCATATTGTCTCTGACTGTGGAGTTCAATTTACCTCTCGTGTTTGGAGAGCTCTTTGCAGATTAATGAAGATTAACCTGGATTTCTCTTCTGCATATCATCCACAATCCAATGGCCAAGTGGAGTGAGTTAATCAAGTTCTAACTACATACCTGCGACATTTTTCCAATGCTCATCAGGATGACTGGGTCTCTCTTCTCCCTTGGGCTGAGTTTGCTTATAACAATCTTCCCAGTGAATCTTCTTCCAAATCTCCCTTCTTTGTGGTCTTTGGTCAACATCGGGGCATTCCTCTTCCTGTTTCTCTCACCTTGAGGGTACCGGCGGTGGATTTCTAGTCCCAGGAGTTCTCTAAAATTTGGAGTGAGACCAAAGAGGCTCTCGAAGGTGCTAGTTATAGAATGAAGAGGTTTGGCGATAAAAAAGTGTTTGGATGCTCCTCCATATATTCCCGGCGATAGAGTTTGGCTATCTTCTCACTACATTAAGCTTAAGATTCCCTCTCACAAACTGGGACCTCGCTACATTGGTCCCTTTCCTATCTTAAGTCGCATCAATGATGTTTCCTACAAATTGAAGCTACCTGCTTCCTTATGTATTCCCAATGCCTTCCATGTGTCTCTTCTCAAATCCACAGTGTTCAATCATTTCCACCCGTCTATCCCTCATTCTCCACAACTCAGTACTTCTGATGGTATTTTTAATGTTAAAGATATCCTTGCCAAAAAAGTTGTTAGGGGAAGGACCTATTTTTTGGCTGATTGGGAGGGTTTTGGTCCTGAGGAGAGATCCTGGGAGCCCCGTGAAAATATCAATGCTCCTCTTATCATGAGATTTCTCTCCGGCCTTAAAAAGAGGGGGAGTAAGGAGGGGGGTACTGTTACGACCGCACATACCGCACATACTTACCTGTCTTCTTCTATCCCACAGAATGCTCCCGAATCTGTCCCGCACCTCTCTGCTTCTCCCTTCTCTGGGTCACGGCGTTCAGTTCCTCCGCGCATGCGCAATCGTGTTTCCTGTGCCGCATTGCCTCCTGGGAGGTCGCGACCCGATGTGTTATGATCCTGGTGGTTAGAACACATGAACTGACCTGATAAGTAAACCCAAAAATAAGGACAAGCTCTGGGAATGTGGGAACTTTACTGACCGCAATCCTGATCCTATCAAAACACACTATGAGCAGCCGTGGAGCGTTCCTAACTCGGCCTAGACGCCTCGTTCACAGCCTGAGAAACTAGCTACCCCTAGAGAGAAACAAAGCCTCACTTGCCTCAGAGAAATTTTCCCCAAAGTGTAAGCAGCCCTCCACAAATAATAACGGTGAGTTTAAGGGGAAAACACAAACATAGAAAAGAAAATAGGTTTTAGCAAATGAGGCCCGCTAATAACTAAATAGTCAGAAGATAGCAAGGAATCTGTGCGGTCAGTATAAAATACTACAAAAATATCCACGCAGAGAATACAAAAAGACCCCCACACCGACTCATGATGTGAGGGGCGCAACTCCGCACCCCAGAGCTTCCAGCTAATAAGCAAGCTGGACTGAACTCATAACATACTGAGAAACATTTTCAAATAGAAATGAGCAAAAATGTACTAGCATAAACTTAGCTTCTCCACGAGGAGACAGATCACAAGGGAAGTCCCAGAGAGATCTGAACCAGTACTGAATACAACGACAGCAGGCAACAAGTAAAGGTCCAGATGGAGTTAAATAGGCAGCAGGCCTAGCAGGAAACGAGGCAGCTGGAGTCCAGCTACAGACCAGCCGTAACACTAAAAGCCACCAGAGGGAGCCCATGAACAGAACTCACAAAGTACCACTCATGACCACAGGAGGGAGCCCGAGAACGGAATTCACAACACCGATGGCTCTGCCCCAACATGGCAGCGCCCATTGGGTATTTCTTCCCGGTGTCTTCCCAGGTAGGATGCCTTTGCTTTGTAGGTTTCTCTGTACTTTCGTCAACGTACCTATGTCCTAGGCTCCCCGGTCTCAGTACCTTTCTCTCCACTATGCCTGCCCTGCATTCCAGCCTTGTCTGCCCTGTCTCTCTGCCGAGCCTGCCCTGCATACTTGCCTTGTCTGTCCTGTCTCTCTGCCGTGCCTGCCCTGCATACTTGCCCTGTCAGCCCTGTGTCTCCACCGTGTCTGCCCTGCATACCTGCTTTGCCTGCCCTGTCTCTCCGCCGTGCCTGCCCTGCATACTTGTCTCGTCAGTCCTGTGTCTTCACCGTGCCTGCCCTGCATTCCTGCCTTGTCAGCCCAGTGTCTCTGCCGTTTCTTCTCCGTGTTCCAGTCTTGCCCACTCTGTGTTTCCGCTGTGTCTGTCCTCTTCTTTTGTTTTAGTAGCCATCCATTTGGCTCTAGCTGTTGTGTCTCCATCCCCCTTGGGCCTGCTCCTAATGCTCCCTGTATAGGGGGTGGTTCCATCTGGTCCGCTCGTCCTCGGGGCTCTAGAGTCATGACCCAGAGGGTCCACTCTCGGGTTCTTCTCCAAATCCTTACAAGGGGAGTACAAAATGAATAAAGTGAAGTGGATTTTCCTGTGGCCATCCAGTATGTGGTTTCAAAGGCTTATTGAGGTGCATATGACATGACAGCAGGGCAAGTTTTGCATTCAATGCAACATTTTTTCAGGTAGCACTCCTGTACCTCTTGTGAAAGGGGTATTGGGGTGAGTCATAATTCTTGGCAGCCCAGCCACTCACTGCATAAGCAATAACAGTATAGGAGACCCACTGTTTAATAATGGCCCTTTAAGAATATTAATGCCACCTGATGCCCCTCTAAAGGCTTTGAGAATTTAAGAGTTCCTCCTTCTTAAATGAAACAAGATGTGTCTGCTTATGTGTCACATACCACATGGCCAGCTAGGGTTGTTAAATGTTACAATGACATTTCCCAGTGAATGAATTTGTATTGGTTGAAAGCAATGTTAAAGTTGAAAAACGCATAAAAAATGCTGCGTGTCAATATAAGTGGTTGAGGAACATTTTGGTCTGGGGCTAATTATTTTGCCTTATATACAAGTCATTACCCTGGAAAGTATGTACCTTAATGTATTTTCCAGCAAAATTCATTTTGGTTTCGTTTTTGTATGTTTTTTGGTGCACCTAAAAAAATGGCGTGAAACATTGTTTACCTCTGTGATCTAGGAGTCAGAAATGCTTCCAGTGGCGATCCCCATGATGATCCCGTATCATTTGAGCAGTTTCCATCATTTCCAGACGTTTATAGACCTTAAAAGGACCCCCGGAGGATCGCAGTAAAAATGCTTGGGTCTCCCATAGACTTACATTGGGCTCGTTGTTCTGTCAGAGTACCCGAGTATTCCAATTTGCTCGACCCGAGCAACGAGCACCCAAGCATTTTAGTGCTCGCTCATCACTACTATTCTTTTATTTTTTGTGCTATCTTGTTCAATAAAGTTGGAACATTTGTAGCTTGGTTTGCAATATTATGACAATTAAGAAGCACTTTTTAAATCTACAAGGGTGCGTCATTTACACATAGATGAAATGGGAATAGTTGGTGATATCAACTTCCTGTTTGTGACACATTGGCATATGGGAGGGGGAAAACTTCTCAAGATGAATGGTGACCATGGTGTCCATTTTGAAGTTGGCCATTTTGGATCCAACTTTTTTTCCAATGGAGAGAGTGTCATGTGACACATCAAACCTTTTGAGAATTTCAGCAGAAAAACAATGATGTTCTTGGTTTTAATGTAACTTTATTCTTTCATGAGTTATTTACAAGTTTATAACCACTTATAAAATGTGTTCAAAGTGCTGCCCATTGTGATAGATTGTCAATGCAACCCTCTTCACCCACTCTTGACACACTGATAGCAGCACTGCAGAAGAAATGCTAGCACAGACTTCCAGTATCCGTTGTTTCAGATGTTGCATATCTTGTATCTTCACAGCATAGACAATTGCCTTCAGATGACCCCAAAAGATAAAAGTCTAAAGGTACCGTCACACTCAGCAATTTTGCAACGAGAACAACAACGATCCGTGAAGTTGCAGCGTCCTGGATAGCGATCTCGTTGTGTTTGACATGCAGCAGCGATCTGGATCCCGCTGTGATATCGCTGGTCGGAGCTAGAAGTCCAGAACTTTATTTCGTCATCAGGTCGGCGTTTATCGTCATGTTTGACATCAAAAGCAACGATGTCAGCAATGTTTTACATGGAGCTAACAACCAGCGAGAATGATAAGTGAGTCGCCATTACGTCACTGGATCGCTCCTGCATCATGCTGGAGCTGCTGTGTTTGATGTCTCTACAGAGACCAAAACAGCGACGCTCCAGCGATCGACTCGTTGTCTATATCGCTGCAGCGTCGCTGAGTGTGAAGGTACCTTAAGTGGGTCAAATCAGGAGACCTTGGTGGCCATTCAACTGGCCAACGACAACCAATCCACTTTCCAGGAAACTGTTCATGTAGGAATGCTCGTACCTGAGACGCATAATGTGGTGGTGCACCATCTTCGATGTAAGGTCCGAGCATGAACAGTTTCCTGGAAAGTGAATTGGTCGTAGGAGCTAGACATCAATTTTCTCTTTCTTCCACTGATTAAAAAGACAGCTACTAGATCTTACAAGTCAAAGATTGGAAAAATCCTGTTCATGCAATGGATTTACTTGTTTTTATGAGAATATTCACATTGTAGATTCAAACTGAAGGAAGCGATTCAGGAAAAACACATATGGAAATGAGAAGTGAGGAAACACGTGAAACAAACAGTATATGTGTTAAACCTAAGATTCCTCATAATACCACTAAAAGTGTTTGGATGACAGTTTTTCAACCCCTTGGAATACCCTCAAGTGGTTTTATCAGGTAGCCACCTGGGAAGGCTTCCAGTGAACAAGTATTCTTCATCAAGTGATCATTTGTGGAATCACCAACCTTCTGAAAATTTTTGCTACTAGAGATGAGCTGATCGATCTGCAGAGGATTTAATTTGAGTCGAGTATTCTGATGTTTGCAGTTTCACACAAATTTAATCATTTTGAAATTCAATTTTTTGGTTCATAAAGCAAAACAAAAGAAAGCTTGCCCTGCACCATTGTTTACCACACTGCTAAAGAACCCAAGAGCGGGCTAGCATCATCTTGCTTTGCATGGCTAACTTTAACACGATTAGGATGATGTCTGATATGTTGGACAGCAGAGGAAAGGGAAGGTAAACAAATAGTGATCAACACTTCTAGGAAGTCCTACAAATATATTGCAAAGCTGTTCAAGGTGACTACTTGATTAAGCTGCTTGAGAAAATGCCAAGGCTTTGTAAGGAGTAAAAGAGCGACACTATGAGGAATCTAAAGTTTATCACATTTTTTTGGTTTGCCTCACAAGTATTTCTCTAATCCTTGCTTCTATTTCCGTAATTTTAAGCTTTTGCTGCCTTCAGTATGAATCTACAATGTTACATTTCAATATGAAGAAGGAAAACCATTGTAGAAATAGACGTGTTAAAACTTTTGGATTGTACAGTATGAGAGAACAGTGTCCGTATGAGATACTTCTCCACTGGGCATGACAATTCTTGGAGTTATTGGAAGCTTCTAACAGTCTGACCCACATTATTTCGAATCTTGAATATGTAATTTAATGTAGGTGCAATAAAATAGTACGATTTGAAATTTCCAGTTATCCAGCCTTATCGAAAAGCTATTCATGGCTAAACGTCTTTGGCTGTCCATATCTTTTTTAAAGAGTTTTAAAGACATTTTTCACAACAATTGGGAATTATTGTAACTATGGGGTTAAACCCAATTTGCTTTTCAAGTCAAATAATACATTAAACCCTTCCCAACCTCCACCATACTATTACTGCGGAGGTCGGGTCCCCTGCTTTGATGTGGGCTCCGGCGCTGAGCCCACCTCAAAGTCAGGATATGTCAGCTGTTTTGACCAACTGACATGTGCCTGCAGTAGTGGCGGGTGAAATCGCCATTCACCTGCCGGTATTAACCAGTTAAATGCCGCTGTCAAACGCTGACAGCGGCATTTAACCGGCGCTTCCGGCCGTGCGGCCGGAAATGATCGCATCGCCGACCCCGTCACATGATCGGGGGTCGACGATGTGTCAGGATGGTAACCATAGAGGTCCTTGAGACCTCTATCATTACTGATGCCAAACTGTTGTGAGCGCAGTTTTTAAATTTAAGTTTCTTCACTGATATACAGTAGTAAGGCTGGTTTCACACTTGCGTTTTGATCTGCAGCGTTTTAGCGCTAAAAAACGCATGCGTTTTGTTTTCTATACTTAACATTAAAAACGCATGCGTTTTTTAGCATGCGTTTTGACACATTTTCGGCAACGCATGCGTTTTTTGACGCGTGCGTTTAGTTGCAGAAATGCAACCTGTAGTAATTTCTAGCGGCATTTTTTTGCCGCAAAAAAACGCATGCGTTTATTCGCGGCAAAAAAATGTATTGCTGTCTATGTAAACGCATGCGTTTTTTAAGCACATGCGTTTCCATGCGTTTTTAAACGCATGCATTTCTATAGAAAAACACAAGAAAACACACAAAAAAACAAGAAAACCCTAACCCTAACCATAACCCTTGGGTTACTAGGGATCCTAACCCTAACCCTAAGGTTAGGATCCCTAGTAACCCTAGGGATCCTAACCCTAACCCTAACCCTAGGGATCCTAACCCTAACCCTTAGGGTTAGGATCCTAACCCTAACCCTTAGGGTTAGGATCCTAACCCTTAGGGTTAGGGTTAGGGTTAGGATCCCTAGGGTAACGGTTAGGGTTAGGGTTAGGATCCCTAGTAACCCTAGGAATCCTAACCCTAACCCTAGGGATCCTAACCCTAACCCCTAGGGATCCTAACCCTAACCCTTAGGGTTAAGGTTAGGATCCTAACCCTTAGGGTTAGGGTTAGGGTTAGGATCCCTAGGGTTATGGTTAGGGTTAGGGGTAGGGTTAGGGTTAGGGTTAGGATCCCAAGGGTTATGGTTAGAGTTAGGGTTAGGGGTAGTGTTATGACCCCAATGGCGAGGGTCTCAGAGGAACGTGGAAGTCTGCAGAATACAAAAATCCAGCTCATAGGGCAGTGGTAGCTGGGTTGACCATATATCTACTCCTAACGCCAACACTAGAAGTAGCCGGGGATCATTCCTACGTTGATTCTAGATGACACGCTCCAGCCGGAGAATCTAGCTACCCCTAGTAGAGGAAAACAAAAGACCTTTCTTGCCTCCAGAGAAGGGGACCCCAAAGCTGGATAGAAGCCCCCCACAAATAATAACGGTGAGGTAAGAGGAAATGACAAACACAGAAATGAACCAGGTTTAGCACAGAGAGGCCCGCTTACTGATAGCAGAATAAAGAAAGGTAACTTATATGGTCAACAAAAACCCTATCAAAATCCACACTGGAAATTCAAGAACCCCCGAACCGTCTAACGGTCCGGGGGGAGAACACCAGCCCCCTAGAGCTTCCAGCAAAGGTCAGGATATATATTTGGAACAAGCTGGACAAAAATACAAAACCAAAACAAAATAGCAAAAAGCAAAAAGCGGACTTAGCTGATATAACTGGAACCAGGATCAGTAGACAAGAGCACAGCAGACTAGCTCTGATAACTACGTTGCCAGGCATTGAACTGAAGGTCCAGGGAGCTTAAATAGCAACACCCTTAACTAACGACCCAGGTGCGGATAAAAGGAATGACAGAAAAACCAGAGTCAAAAAACTAGTAACCACTAGAGGGAGCAAAAAGTAAATTCACAACAGTACCCCCCCCTTAGTGAGGGGTCACCGAACCCTCACCACGACCACCAGGGCGATCAGGATGAGCGGCATGAAAGGCACGAACTAAATCGGCCGCATGAACATCAGAGGCGACCACCCAGGAATTATCCTCCTGACCATAGCCCTTCCACTTGACCAGGTACTGAAGCCTCCGCCTGGAGAGGCGAGAATCCAAGATCTTCTCCACCACGTACTCCAACTCGCCCTCAACCAACACCGGAGCAGGAGGCTCAGCAGAAGGAACTATAGGCACAATGTACCGCCGCAACAAGGACCTATGAAATACATTGTGAATAGCAAACGACACAGGAAGATCCAGACGAAAAGATACAGGATTAAGGATTTCCAATATCTTGTAAGGCCCAATAAAACGAGGTTTAAATTTGGGAGAGGAGACCTTCATAGGAACAAAGCGGGAAGAAAGCCATACCAAATCCCCAACGCGTAGTCGGGGACCCACACCGCGGCGGCGGTTGGCAAAGCGCTGAGCCCTCTCCTGTGACAACTTCAAGTTGTCCACCACATGATTCCAGATCCGCTGCAACCTATCCACCACAGAATCCACCCCAGGACAGTCAGAAGGCTCCACATGACCCGAAGAAAAGCGAGGATGGAAACCAGAGTTGCAGAAAAAAGGCGAAACCAAGGTGGCGGAACTAGCCCGATTATTAAGGGCAAACTCAGCCAACGGCAAGAATGTCACCCAATCGTCCTGATCAGCAGAGACAAAACACCTCAAATAAGCCTCCAAAGTCTGATTGGTTCGCTCCGTCTGTCCATTAGTCTGAGGATGGAAAGCAGACGAAAACGACAAATCAATGCCCATCCTACTACAAAAGGATCGCCAGAATCTGGAAACGAACTGGGATCCTCTGTCTGACACAATATTCTCAGGGATGCCGTGCAAACGAACCACGTTCTGGAAAAACACAGGAACCAGATCGGAAGAGGAAGGCAGCTTAGGCAAAGGAACCAAATGGACCATCTTTGAGAAGCGATCACATATCACCCAGATAACGGACATGCCCTGGGATAGCGGAAGATCAGAAATGAAATCCATGGAGATATGTGTCCAAGGTCTCTTCGGGACAGGCAAGGGCAAGAGCAAACCGCTGGCACGAGAACAGCAAGGCTTAGCTCGAGCACAAGTCCCACAGGACTGCACAAATGACCGCACATCCCTTGACAAGGAAGGCCACCAAAAGGACCTGGCCACCAGATCTCTGGTGCCAAAAATTCCCGGGTGACCTGCCAACACCGAGGAATGAACCTCGGAAATGACTCTGCTGGTCCACTTATCCGGGACAAACAGTCTGTCAGGTGGACAAGACTCAGGCCTATCAGCCTGAAATCTCTGCAACACACGTCGCAGATCCGGAGAAATAGCTGACAAGATAACTCCATCTTTAAGAATACCAACAGGATCAGCGACTCCAGGAGCATCAGGCACAAAGCTCCTAGAAAGAGCATCGGCCTTCACATTCTTTGAACCTGGTAAATACGAGACAACAAAATCAAAGCGGGAGAAAAACAATGACCAGCGGGCCTGTCTCGGATTAAGGCGTTTAGCAGACTCGAGATACATCAGATTTTTGTGATCAGTCAAGACCACCACACGATGCTTAGCACCCTCGAGCCAATGACGCCACTCCTCAAATGCCCATTTCATGGCCAACAACTCCCGATTGCCCACATCATAATTTCGCTCGGCAGGCGAAAACTTCCTAGAGAAAAAGGCACAAGGTTTCATAACAGAGCAACCAGGGCCTCTCTGCGACAAAACGGCCCCTGCTCCAATCTCTGAAGCATCCACCTCAACCTGAAAGGGAAGTGAGACATCGGGCTGGCACAAAACAGGCGCCGAAGTAAACCGGCGTTTCAACTCCTGGAAAGCCTCCACGGCAGCAGGAGCCCAGTTAGCTACATCGGAGCCCTTCTTGGTCATATCCGTCAAAGGTTTCACAATGCTAGAAAAATTAGCGATAAAACGACGGTAGAAGTTAGCGAAACCCAAGAACTTCTGTAGACTCTTAACTGACGAGGGCTGAGTCCAATCAAGAATAGCTCGGACCTTGACTGGGTCCATCTCCACAGCAGAAGGGGAAAAAATGAACCCCAAAAAGGGAACCTTCTGTACACCAAAGAGACACTTTGAGCCCTTGACAAACAAAGAATTTTCACGCAAAATTTTAAAGACCAACCTGACCTGCTCCACATGCGAATCCCAATTATCAGAAAAAACCAAAATATCATCCAGATAAACAATCAAAAATTTATCCAGATACTTCCGGAAAATGTCATGCATAAAGGACTGAAAAACTGAAGGCGCATTGGAGAGCCCAAAAGGCATCACCAAGTACTCAAAATGACCTTCGGGCGTATTGAATGCGGTTTTCCATTCATCACCTTGCTTAATGCGCACAAGGTTGTACGCACCACGAAGATCTATCTTGGTGAACCACTTGGCACCTTTAATCCGGGCAAACAAGTCAGACAACAGCGGTAAAGGATACTGAAATTTGACAGTGATCTTATTTAAAAGCCGATAATCAATACAAGGTCTCAAAGATCCGTCCTTTTTTGCCACAAAAAAGAATCCCGCACCAAGAGGGGAAGAAGACGGACGAATATGTCCTTTCTCTAGAGACTCCTTTGTTGTGAATTCGGTTTGTGGGCTCCCCCGGTGGTCTGTTATGGTAGTGTCTCTTATGTGCCTTCCTCCATCTCTGATTACCTGTCGCCACCCTCTTGGGGAGTTTCCTATTTAAGGCTGCTTGGCTGTTAGTCACATGCCGGCCATCAATGTGCTAGTAGCATTCTGTTGCATTCACCTGCCTCAAGTTCCAGTTCAGCTAAGTTGAATTTTGTTTCTTGTTTTGCTATTTTTGTCCAGCTATCTGCAATGTGACTCTTCAGTGCTGGAAGCTCTTGTGGACAGAAAATTACTACTCCAGTGGCATGAGTTGTCACTGGAGTTTAAAGTAATTTCTGGATGGTGTTTTTGAATAGTGATTTTTAGGTCGACCGTGAAGTAACTCTTTCCTGTCCTTCTGCTATCTAGTAAGCGGACCTCACTGTGCTAAATCTGCTGTTCATCCTACGTATGTCATTTCCTCTGAACTCACCGTCAATATCTGTGGGGGCCTACTATCATCTTTTGGGGTTCCTCACTGGAGGTAAGGTAGGCCTGTATATTCCTCTTATAGGGGTAGTTAGATCTCCGGCTGGCGCGTGGTGTCTAGGGCATCGTAGGTACATCCCCCGGCTACTGTAAGTGTTGGGTCAGGTTCAGGTCACGGTCGACCTTAGTTTCCATCACCCGAGAGCTAGTCCGTTTTGTATTTTTTTCCCATGGTCATTGGGGTAACCATAACAGTTTGGCCGGCCTGTAAAAAATCTATGTGTTAAAATATGCACTAAAGTAGGAAGGAGAAGAAAAGGTTTTTTTTTTTTTTTCTGTGTTTGAAAGTGTACCTTAGTTTGATCATTTGTATTCCTTGCTTAAACTGCAGTCTTCAGCCTTTTTTTTTTTTCTCCTCTCCTCTTAACCTCTGAATGCTTGGGTTACACCCATTTGAAACATGGATCCACAGAGTTTAGTTGCGGGTTTGAATAACCTTGCGACAAAAGTACAGAACCTACAAGATTTTGTTATACGTGCTCCAATGTCTGAACCTAAGATTCCTCTGCCTGAATACTTTACCGGAGACAGATCCCGGTTTTTGAGTTTCAGAGAAAATTGCAAATTGTTTTTGTCTCTGAGATCTCACTCTGCTGGTGATCAGACTCAACAAGTTAAAATTGTTATCTCTCTACTGCGCGGCGACCCACAAAGTTGGGCATTTGCATTATCGCCAGGGGATCCTGCGTTGTTAAATGTAGATGCGTTTTTTCAGGCTTTGGGGTTGCTTTATGAAGAACCTAATTTGGAGATTTTGGCTGAGAAAGCCTTGATAGCTCTTTCCCAAGGGCAAGATGAAGCTGAGATATACTGCCAGAAATTCCGTAAATGGTCGGTGCTTACTAAATGGAATGAGTGCGCTTTAGCAGCTAATTTCAGAGAAGGTCTCTCTGATGCCGTGAAGGATGTCATGGTGGGGTTCCCTGTGCCTACAGGTCTGAATGATGCCATGAAATTGGCTATCCAGATTGATCGGCGTTTGCGGGAGCGCAAATCTGTGCACCATATGGCGGGGTCTTCTGAGGAAGAATCTGTGCACCATATGGTGGTATCTTCTGAGCAAAAACCTGTGCACCATATGGCGGTGACCTCTGAGCAAAGACCTGTGCACCATTTGGCGGTGACCTCTGAAAAGGCATTGGAGCATATGCAATGCGATCGTGTTTTGTCTAGAGGCGAACGTCAAAATTACAGGCGCAAAAATGGATTGTGCTTCTACTGTGGAGATCCAGCTCATGTTATATCAGCATGCTCTAAACGTATAAATAAGGTTGATAAAAAGGTTGATAAATCTTTTTCTACAGGTACCTTGCAGTCAAAATTTCTTTTGTCCGTGACATTGATTTGTACCTTATCATCTGTGACTGTGAATGCTTATGTGGATTCTGGCGCCGCTCTGAGTCTCATGGATTGGTCCTTTGCCAAGCGTTGTGGGTTTGATTTGGAGCCGTTGGAAGTTTCTATTCCCCTGAAGGGTATTGATTCTACACCTTTGGCTAGCAATAAACCACAATATTGGACACAAGTGACTATGCGTCTTACCCCAGACCATCAGGAGATTATTCGTTTCCTTGTATTATATAACCTACATGATGTCTTAGTGCTTGGATTACCATGGTTACAGATTCATAATCCCGTCTTGGACTGGAAATCTATGTCTGTGTTGAGCTGGGGATGTCGGGGTATTCATGGGGATGCACCTTTGGTTCCTATTTCTTCATCTACTCCCTCTGAGATCCCAGCATTTCTGTCAGATTTTTATGATGTCTTTCAAGAGCCTAAAGTTGATTCTCTCCCTCCCCACAGAGAGTGTGACTGCGCTATTGAATTGATCCCCGGTAGTAAGTTTCCTAAGGGTCGCTTGTTTAATTTGTCTGTACCTGAACATACTGCTATGCGGGAGTATATCAGAGAATCCTTGGAAAAGGGTCATATTCGCCCCTCGTTGTCTCCACTAGGGGCAGGATTTTTCTTTGTAGGTAAAAAGGATGGTTCATTGAGACCTTGTATCGACTTTCGACTTTTGAATAAGATTACAGTTAAATACCAGTACCCGTTACCTTTACTGACTGATCTGTTTGCTCGTATAAAGGGGGCTAAGTGGTTCACTAAGATCGATCTACGTGGTGCGTATAATTTGGTGCGGATTAAGCAGGGGGATGAGTGGAAGACCGCATTTAATACGCCTGAAGGCCATTTTGAGTATTTGGTAATGCCTTTCGGTCTCGCAAATGCTCCTTCCGTTTTTCAGTCCTTTATGCACGATATTTTCCGTGAATATCTGGATAAGTTTATGATTGTGTATTTGGATGATATTCTTGTTTTTTCGGAGGACTGGGAATCTCACGTTCAACAGGTCAGGAGAGTTTTTCAGGTTTTGCGAGCTAATTCTCTTTTTGTAAAGGGCTCAAAGTGTAGTTTTGGAGTTCAGAGAATTTCCTTTTTGGGATATATTTTTTCCCCTTCATCTATGGAGATGGACCCTGTCAAGGTCCAGGCTATTTGTGATTGGATGCAACCTACTTCTTTGAAGAGTCTGCAAAAGTTCTTGGGTTTTGCTAATTTCTATCGCCGATTTATAGCGGGTTTTTCTGCCATTGCTAAACCTTTGACTGATTTGACCAAAAAGGGTGCTGATGTTGCTAATTGGTCCTCTGCGGCTGTGGAGGCCTTTCAAGAGCTTAAGCGCCGCTTTTCTTCCGCTCCTGTGTTGCGCCAACCTGATGTGTTACTTCCGTTCCAGGTTGAGGTGGATGCTTCGGAGATCGGAGCAGGTGCAGTTTTGTCGCAGAAAGATCCTGACTGCTCAGTAATGAGACCATGTGCGTTTTTCTCCCGAAAGTTTTCGCCCGCTGAGCGAAATTATGATGTGGGAAATCGGGAACTTCTGGCCATGAAGTGGGCGTTTGAGGAGTGGCGTCATTGGCTTGAGGGTGCTAGACACCAGGTGGTGGTCCTCACTGACCACAAGAATCTAATTTATCTTGAGTCGGCCAGGCGTCTGAATCCTAGACAGGCGCGCTGGTCGTTGTTTTTCTCCCGATTTAACTTTGTGGTGTCATATCTGCCTGGGTCCAAGAATGTGAAGGCGGATGCCCTCTCTAGGAGTTTTGAGCCTGACTCGCCTGGTGATTCCGAACCTACCGGCATCCTGAAGGATGGGGTGATATTGTCAGCTGTCTCCCCAGACCTGCGGCGTTCTTTGCAGGAGTTTCAGGTGGATAGGCCTGATCGCTGTCCGCCTGGTAGACTGTTTGTCCCTGATGATTGGACCAGTAGAGTTATCTCGGAGGTTCATTCTTCCGCGTTGACAGGTCATCCTGGAATTTTTGGCACCAGGGATTTGGTGTCTAGGTCCTTCTGGTGGCCTTCTTTGTCTCGAGATGTGCGCATGTTTGTGCAGTCTTGTGATGTTTGTGCTCGGGCCAAGCCCTGCTGTTCTAGGGCCAGTGGGTTGTTGTTGCCCTTGCCTATTCCTAAGAGGCCTTGGACGCACATCTCTATGGACTTTATTTCTGACCTTCCGGTTTCTCGTAGGATGTCTGTCATCTGGGTGATTTGTGACCGTTTTTCCAAGATGGTTCATTTGGTACCTTTACCCAAATTGCCCTCCTCCTCTGAGTTGGTTCCTCTATTTTTTCAGAATGTGGTGCGTTTGCATGGTATTCCTGAGAATATAGTGTCTGACAGGGGTACTCAGTTTGTGTCTAGATTTTGGCGGACGTTCTGTGCCAGGATGGGTATCGATTTGTCTTTTTCGTCTGCATTCCATCCTCAGACTAATGGCCAGACTGAGCGTACTAATCAGACCTTGGAGACTTACTTGAGGTGTTTTGTGTCCGCTGATCAGGATGATTGGCTTGACTTTTTGCCATTGGCAGAGTTTGCCCTTAACAATCGGGCTAGTTCTGCCACTTTGGTTTCTCCATTTTTTTGTAATTCAGGGTTTCACCCTCGGTTTTCGTCCGGTCAATTGGAATCTTCGGATTGTCCTGGAGTGGATGCTGTGGTTGATAGGATGCATCAGATTTGGGGACAGGTTGTGGACAATCTGAAGTTGTCCCAGGAGAAGACTCAACAGTTCACTAATCGTCATCGGCGTATTGGTCCTCGTCTTTGTGTTGGGGACCTGGTGTGGCTGTCTTCTCGATTTGTTCCTATGAAGGTCTCGTCTCCTAAGTTTAAGCCTCGGTTTATCGGCCCTTATAGGATTCTGGAGGTTCTTAATCCTGTGTCCTTTCGTTTGGACCTCCCAGCATCTTTTAATATCCATAATGTTTTCCATCGGTCATTATTGCGGAGGTATGAGGTACCGGTTGTTCCTTCTGCTGATCCACCTGCTCCTGTGTTGGTTGAGGGTGAATTGGAGTATGTGGTGGAAAAGATCTTGGACTCCCGTGTTTCCAGACGGAAACTTCAGTATCTGGTTAAGTGGAAAGGTTATGGCCAGGAGGATAATTCTTGGGTGACAGCATCCGATGTTCATGCTCCCGATTTGGTTCGTGCATTTCATAGTGCTCATCCAGGTCGCCCTGGTGGTTCTGGTGAGGGTTCGGTGCCCCCTCCTTAAGGGGGGGGTACTGTTGTGAATTCGGTTTGTGGGCTCCCCCGGTGGTCTGTTATGGTAGTGTCTCTTATGTGCCTTCCTCCATCTCTGATTACCTGTCGCCACCCTCTTGGGGAGTTTCCTATTTAAGGCTGCTTGGCTGTTAGTCACATGCCGGCCATCAATGTGCTAGTAGCATTCTGTTGCATTCACCTGCCTCAAGTTCCAGTTCAGCTAAGTTGAATTTTGTTTCTTGTTTTGCTATTTTTGTCCAGCTATCTGCAATGTGACTCTTCAGTGCTGGAAGCTCTTGTGGACAGAAAATTACTACTCCAGTGGCATGAGTTGTCACTGGAGTTTAAAGTAATTTCTGGATGGTGTTTTTGAATAGTGATTTTTAGGTCGACCGTGAAGTAACTCTTTCCTGTCCTTCTGCTATCTAGTAAGCGGACCTCACTGTGCTAAATCTGCTGTTCATCCTACGTATGTCATTTCCTCTGAACTCACCGTCAATATCTGTGGGGGCCTACTATCATCTTTTGGGGTTCCTCACTGGAGGTAAGGTAGGCCTGTATATTCCTCTTATAGGGGTAGTTAGATCTCCGGCTGGCGCGTGGTGTCTAGGGCATCGTAGGTACATCCCCCGGCTACTGTAAGTGTTGGGTCAGGTTCAGGTCACGGTCGACCTTAGTTTCCATCACCCGAGAGCTAGTCCGTTTTGTATTTTTTTCCCATGGTCATTGGGGTAACCATAACACTCCTTGATATATGAACGCATAGCGGTATGTTCAGGTACCGACAGATTAAACAGTCTTCCCTTAGGAAATTTACTGCCTGGGATCAAATCTATAGCACAGTCACAGTCCCTATGAGGAGGCAGTGCACTGGACTCAGACTCACTGAAGACATCCTGATAATCAGACAAATACTCCGGAACTTCCGAAGGCGTAGAAGAAGCAATAGACACAGGCAGGGAATCCCCATGAATACCACGACAGCCCCAACTTGAGACTGACATAGCCTTCCAGTCCAGGACTGGATTATGGGTCTGTAACCATGGCAGCCCTAAAACAACCAAATCATGCATTTTATGTAAAACCAGGAAACGTATCACCTCGCGGTGTTCAGGAGTCATGCACATGGTAACCTGTGTCCAATACTGCGGTTTATTTGCTGCCAATGGCGTAGCATCAATACCCCTAAGAGGAATAGGATTTTCTAATGGTTCAAGAGTAAAACCACAGTGCTTAGCAAATGACAGATCCATAAGACTCAGGGCAGCACCTGAATCTACAAACGCCATGACAGGAAAAGACGACAGTGAGCAAATCAAAGTTACAGACAGAATAAATTTAGGTTGCAAATTACCAACGGTGACAGGACTAACAACCTTAGCTATATGTTTAGAGCATGCTGAGATAATATGTGTAGAATCACCACAGTAGTAGCACAAGCCATTCCGGCGTCTATGAATTTTCCGCTCATTTCTAGTCAGGATTCTATCACATTGCATTAAATCAGGTGTCTGTTCAGACAACACCATGAGGGAATTTGCGGTTTTGCGCTCCCGCAACCGCTGGTCAATTTGAATAGCCAGTGCCATAGTATCATTCAGACCTGTGGGAATGGGAAAACCCACCATAACATTCTTAATGGCTTCAGAAAGGCCATTTCTAAAATTAGCGGCCAGTGCACACTCGTTCCAATGTGTCAGCACGGACCATTTCCGAAATTTTTGGCAGTACACTTCAGCCTCGTCCTGCCCCTGAGACATAGCCAGCAAGGCCTTTTCTGCCTGAATCTCAAGATTGGGTTCCTCATAAAGTAAACCGAGCGCCAGAAAAAACGCATTAATATCAGCCAATGCCGGATCTCCTGGCGCCAGCGAAAAAGCCCAATCCTGAGGGTCGCCCCGTAAGAACGAAATAACAATTTTTACTTGCTGAGCAGAGTCTCCAGATGAACAGGGTCTCAGGGACAAAAACAATTTACAATTATTCACAAAATTCCTAAACTTAAACCTGTCTCCGGAAAACAGTTCAGGAATCGGTATTTTAGGTTCTGACCTAGGATTACTGATAACATAGTCTTGTATGCCCTGCACACGAGTAGCCAGCTGGTCCACACTTGTAATCAAGGTCTGGACATTCATGTCTGCAGCAAGCATAGCCACTCTGAGGTAAAGGGGAAGAAGAAAAAAAAAAAAAAAACTCAGAATCTTCTTTCTTATAATCCCTCTTCTGCAATGCATTAAACATTTAATACTGGCCTGGCAAACTGTTATGACCCCAATGGCGAGGGTCTCAGAGGAACGTGGAAGTCTGCAGAATACAAAAATCCAGCTCATAGGGCAGTGGTAGCTGGGTTGACCATATATCTACTCCTAACGCCAACACTAGAAGTAGCCGGGGATCATTCCTACGTTGATTCTAGATGACACGCTCCAGCCGGAGAATCTAGCTACCCCTAGTAGAGGAAAACAAAAGACCTTTCTTGCCTCCAGAGAAGGGGACCCCAAAGCTGGATAGAAGCCCCCCACAAATAATAACGGTGAGGTAAGAGGAAATGACAAACACAGAAATGAACCAGGTTTAGCACAGAGAGGCCCGCTTACTGATAGCAGAATAAAGAAAGGTAACTTATATGGTCAACAAAAACCCTATCAAAATCCACACTGGAAATTCAAGAACCCCCGAACCGTCTAACGGTCCGGGGGGAGAACACCAGCCCCCTAGAGCTTCCAGCAAAGGTCAGGATATATATTTGGAACAAGCTGGACAAAAATACAAAACCAAAACAAAATAGCAAAAAGCAAAAAGCGGACTTAGCTGATATAACTGGAACCAGGATCAGTAGACAAGAGCACAGCAGACTAGCTCTGATAACTACGTTGCCAGGCATTGAACTGAAGGTCCAGGGAGCTTAAATAGCAACACCCTTAACTAACGACCCAGGTGCGGATAAAAGGAATGACAGAAAAACCAGAGTAAAAAAACTAGTAACCACTAGAGGGAGCAAAAAGTAAATTCACAACAGGGTAGGGTTAGGGTTAGGGGTAGGGTTAGGATCACAAGGGTTATGGTTAGGGTTAGGGTTAGGGGTAGGGTTAGGGTTAGGTTTAGGAGTAGGGTTAGGGTTTGGATCCCTAGGGTTATGGTTAGGGTTAGGGTTAGGGGTATGGTTAGGGTTAGGGTTTGGATCCCTTTATCACCTTGATGGTGGGGGGTGGCTTGTCAGTGACCTGGTGACCAGGACATTCTTCTAATAAAAAGCTACCCCTAACCCTAACCCTAGGGATCCTAACCCTAACCCTAACCCTAACCCTAGCTAATTCTATTAATAGTGGGTTTTCTAGTTGATTTTGATGATTGGCAGCTGTCACAAACTTCTCAGCATGCGTTTCAAAAACGCAAACGCAGGAAAAAACACATGTAAACGCGTCAAAACGCAACGGTTTTTTTCTCTGCATGCAAAAACGCATGCATCACAAAAATGCAGCGTTTGCATGCGTTTACATGCGTTTTTTCGCCACCTGCGTTTTTTTTAAATGCTGCAGATCAAAACGCAAGTGTGAAACTAGCCTAATGCTTATAATTTTTCATAAAATGATACCTCTCAACAAAGCAAATAAAACATGCCATGTACCGTACTTAATGTGTAATATTACGGAAAAAAATGAGCTTCATGCTCTAGAAAAATTAACAACATCACAAGAATTTGGGCTAAAAAAATATTTTTTATTGATTTAGTCTCATAGTATTGCTTAAATATGTTTTTAAATCTTCGGTTTTTAGAGCTGGAATCAATGGAGTGCAAGAATATTTCAACTGGAGAGGAATAGAATAAAATGTTTCACTCTTTGGTATACACAACACAAATGTCAAAAGTCTTACAGCCATAGAATGAAACATGCTTTGCTCAATATGTAAATACAATTTCAACAGGTAATTCTTCTATTCTTCTAAATAAGACTTGTAGAAATGCATGCAAATGCTGAAAAAACCTTATTTAGGCTTTTGAGATGACTCTTTTTACTCTACCCCTGAAAATATCTTTATTGAGACATGACTGTAAAGCTAAAGCTGTGTTCCAAGAGCCTACATTTGATGTTTAACCTACTGAATTGACAACAAGCTAGTGGGCCAATGAAGTGCAAATTTAACCCCTTTACCCCCAAGGGTGGTTTGCATGTTAATGACCGAGCCAATTTTTACATTTCTGACCACTGTCCGTTTATGAGGTTATAACTCTGGAACGCTTCAACGGATCCTGGTGATTCTGACAATGTTTTCTCATGACATATTGTACTTCATGATAGTGGTAAAATTTCTTTGATATTACCTGAGTTTATTTGTGAAAAAAATGGAAATTTGGCAAAAATGTAGAAAATTTTGCAATTTTCCAATTTTGAATTTTTTTGCCCTTAAATCACAGAGATATGTCATATAAAATACTTAATAAGTAACATTTCCCACATGTCTACTTTACAGCAGCACAATTTTGGAAACAATTTTTTTTGTTTGTTAGGGAGTTATAAGGTTTAAAATTTGACCAGCAATTTCTCATTTTTACAACACCATTTGTTTAGGGACCACGTTACATTTGAAGTCATTTTGAGGGGTCTATATGATAGAAAATACCCAAGTGTGACACCATTCTAAAAACTGCACCCCTCAAGGTGATCAAAACCACATTCAAGAAGTTTATTAACCCTTCAGGTGTTTCACAGGAATTTTTGGAATGTTTAAAAAAAATGAACATTTAATTTTTTTTCACAAAAATTTACTTCAGCTCCAATTTGTTTTATTTTAACAAGGGTAACAGGAGAAAATGGACCCCAAAAGTTGTTTTACAATTTGTCCTGAGTACCTGGATACCCCATATGTGGTGGTAAACCACTGTTTGGACGCATGGCAGAGCTTGGATGGGAAGGAGCGCCATTTGACTTTTCAATGCAAAACTGGCTTGAATTGAGATGGGACACCATGTTGCACTTGGAGAGCCACTAATGTGCCTAAACATTGAAACCCCCCACAAGTGACACCATTTTGAAAAGTAGGCCCCATAAGGAACTTATCTAGATGTGTGTTGAGCACTTTGACCCACCAAGTGCTTCACAGAAGTTTATAATGTAGAGCCATAAAAATAAAAAATAATATTTTTTCACAAAAATGAAATTTTCACCCCCAATTTTTTATTTTCCCAAGGGTACCAGAAGAAATTGTACTGCTAAAGTTTTTGTGCAATTTGTCCTGAGTACGCTTATACCCCATATGTGGGGTGTTTGGGTGCATGGACAGAGCTCAGAAGGGAAGGAGTACCGTTTGACTTTTCAATGCAAAATTGGCTGGATTTGAGATGTGACGCCATGTTGTGTTTGGAGAGCCCCTGATGTGCCTAAACATTGAAACCCCACACAAGTGACACCATTTTGGAAAGTAGACCCCCTAAGGATCTTATCTAGATGTGTTGTGAGAGCTTTGAATCCTCAAGTGTTTCACTACAGTTTATAACGCAGAGCCGTGAAAATAAAAATTCATTTTTTTTCACAAAAATTATTTTTTAGCCCCAGTTTTGTATTTTTCCAAGGGTAACAGAAGAAATTGGACCCCAAAAGTTGTTGTCCAATTTGTCCTGAGTATGCTGATACCCCATATGTGGGGGGTAACCATTTGGAATGCAGACTTAGATGGATTGGTCTGCAGGCGTCACATTGCATTTGCAGAGCCCCTGATGTACCTAAACAGTAGAAACCCTCACAAGTGACCCCATATTGGAAACTAGACCCCCCCCAAGGAACTTATCTAGATGTGTTGTGAGAACTTTAAACCCCCCAAGTATTTCACTACAATTAATAACCCAGAGCCGTGAAAATAAAAAAAAAACATTTTTGTCCCACAAAAATGTTTTTTTAGCCCACTAAATTTTTATTTTCCCAAGGGTAACAAGAGAAATTGGACCCCAGAAGTTGTTGTCCAATTTGTCCTGAGTACGCTGATTCCCCATATGTTGGAGTAAATCCCAGTTTGGGCGCACGGGAGAGCTCAGAAGGGAAGAAGCACTGTTTTACTTTTTCAACGCAGAATTGGCTGTAATTGAGATCGGACGCCATGTCACGTTTGGAGAGCCCTGATGTGCCTAAACAGTGGAAACCCCCAATGCTAACTGAAATGCTAACCCAAACACACCCCTAATCCCAACCACACCTCTAACCCCAACCCTAACCACTCCCCTAACTCCAACACACCCCTAACCTTAATCCCAACCATAACCCTAACCACACCCCTAACCCTAACACACCCAACTGTAAATGTAATCCAAACCCTAACCTTAGCCCAAACCCTAGCCCAAACCCTAACCCTAACCCTAGCCCCAACCCTAACCCTAGCCCTAACCCTAGCCCCAAACCTAGCCCCAACCCTATCCCCAACCCTAACCCTAGCCCTAACCCTAGCCTTAACCCTAACCTTAGCCCTAACCCTAGCCTTAACCCTAACTGTTATGATCCTGGTGGTTAGAACACATGAACTGACCTGATAAGTAAACCCAAAAATAAGGACAAGCTCTGGGAATGTGGGAACTTTACTGACCGCAATCCTGATCCTATCAAATCACACTATAGGCAGGCGTGGAGCGTTCCTAACTCGGCCTAGATGCCTCGTTCACAGCCTGAGAAACTAGCTACCCCTAGAGAGAAACAAAGCCTCACTTGCCTCAGAGAAATTTTCCCCAAAATGTAAGCAGCCCCCCACAAATAATAACGGTGAATTTAAGGGGAAAACACAAACATAGAAATGAAAATAGGTTTTAGCAAATGAGGCCCGCTAATAACTAAATAGTCAGAAGATAGCAAGGAATCTGTGCGGTCAGTATAAAATACTACAAAAGTATCCACGCAGAGAATACAAAAAGACCCCCACACCGACTCACGATGTGAGGGGCGCAACTCCGCACGCCAGAGCTTCCAGCTAGCAATCAAATAGCATATAAGCAAGCTGGACTGAACTCATAACATACTGAGAAACATTTTCAAATAGAAATGAGCAAAAATGGACTAGCATAAACTTAGCTTCTCCATGAGGAGACAGGTCACAAGGGAAGTTCCAGAGAGATCTGAACCAGTACTGAATACAATGACAGCAGGCAACAAGTAAAGGTCCAGATGGAGTTAAATAGGCAGCAGGCCTAGCAGGAAACGAGGCAGCTGGAGTCCAGCTACAGACCAGCTGTAACTCTAAAAGCCACCAGAGGGAGCCCATGAACAGAACTCACAAAGTACCACTCATGACCACAGGAGGGAGCCCGAGAACGGAATTCACAACAGTACCCCCCCCCTTGAGGAGGGGTCACCGAACCCTCACCAGAGCCCCCAGGCCGATCAGGACGAGCCAAATGAAAGGCACGAACCAAATCGGCAGCATGGACATCAGAGGCAACAACCCAGGAATTATCCTCCTGACCATAGCCCTTCCATTTAACCAAGTACTGAAGCTTCCGTCTCGAAATACGAGAATCCAAGATCTTCTCCACCACATACTCCAATTCTCCCTCGACCAACACCGGAGCAGGAGGGTCAACAGACGGAACCACAGGCACCACATACCTCCGCAACAATGACCTATGGAACACATTATGAATGGCAAAAGATGCTGGGAGGTCCAAATGAAATGACACCGGATTGAGGATTTCCAAAATCTTATAAGGACCGATGAAACGAGGTTTGAACTTAGGAGAGGAAACCTTCATAGGAACATAATGAGATGACAACCATACCAAATCCCCCACATGAAGTCGGGGACCCAAACAGCGACGGCGATTAGCAAAGCGCTGAGCCTTCTCCTGTGACAACGTCAAATTGTCCACTACGTGGTTCCAAATCTGCTGCAACCTATCCACCACAGAATCCACCCCAGGACAGTCAGAAGGTTCAACCTGACCTGAGGAAAAACGAGGATGAAAACCAGAATTACAAAAAAAAGGCGAAACCAAAGTAGCGGAACTAGCCCGATTATTGAGGGCGAACTCAGCCAATGGCAAAAAAGTCACCCAATCATCCTGATCAGCAGAAACAAAACATCTCAGATAAGTTTCCAAGGTCTGATTCGTACGTTCGGTTTGGCCATTCGTCTGAGGATGGAAGGCCAAAAAAAAGACAAATCAATGCCCATCTTAGCACAAAAGGACCGCCAAAATCTGGACACAAACTGGGACCCTCTGTCAGACACAATGTTCTCCGGAATAGCATGCAAACGGACCACATTCTGAAAAAACAGCAGAACCAAATCAGAGGAGGAGGGTAACTTAGGCAAAGGCAACAAATGGACCATTTTAGAAAAACGATCACAAACCACCCAGATGACAGACATCCTCTGAGAGACTGGAAGATCCGAAATAAAATCCATGGAAATATGCGTCCAAGGCCACTTCTGGACAGGCAAAGGCAAAAACAATCCACTGGCACGAGAACAGCAAGGCTTGGCCCGAGCACAAATCCCACAGGACTGCACAAAGGAACGCACATCCCGCGACAAAGAAGGCCACCAAAAGGACCTAGCCACCAAATCCCTGGTACCAAAGATCCCAGGATGACCCGCTAACACTGAAGAATGAACCTCGGAAATAACTCTACTGGTCCATCTATCCAGGACAAACAGTCTCTCCGGTGGACAATGGTCAGGTCTATCGGCCTGAAACTCCTGCAGCACCCGCCGCAAATCAGAGGAGATGGCAGACAAGATCACCCCCTCTCTGAGGATACCAGCCGGCTCAGAAACTCCCGGAGAGTCAGGCACAAAACTCCTAGAAAGGGCATCAGCCTTCACATTCTTTGAGCCCTGAAGGTATGAAACCACGAAATCAAAACGGGAGAAAAACAGCGACCATCGAGCTTGTCTAGGATTTAACCGCTTGGCAGACTCGAGATAAATCAAATTCTTGTGATCCGTCAAGACCACCACGCGATGCTTGGCTCCCTCAAGCCAATGTCGCCACTCCTCGAATGCCCACTTCATTGCCAACAACTCCCGATTACCAACATCATAATTCCGCTCGGCAGGCAAAAACTTTCTAGAAAAGAAAGCACATGGTCTCATCACCGAGCCATCAGAGCTTCTCTGTGACAAGACAGCCCCTGCTCCAATCTCAGAAGCATCAACCTCGACCTGAAAGGGAAGAGAGACATCAGGCTGACACAAGACAGGAGCCGAAGAAAACCGACGTTTCAGCTCCTGAAAGGCCTCAACGGCCGCAGAAGACCAATTAGTCACATCAGCACCCTTTCTAGTCAAATCCGTCAAAGGCTTAACCACACTAGAAAAATTAGTGATGAAGCGCAGGTAAAAATTAGCAAAGCCCAAGAACTTCTGAAGGCTCTTCACCAATGTAGGTTGAGTCCAGTCATAGATGGCCTGGACTTTAACTGGATCCATCTCGATAGTAGAAGGGGAAAAAATAAAGCCCAAAAAGGAAACCTTCTGGACTCCAAAGAGACATTTAGAGCCCTTCACAAACAAGGCATTGGCACGCAGGACCTGAAACACCATCCTGACCTGCTTCACATGAAACTCCCAATCATCAGAAAAGACCAAAATATCATCCAGGTACACAATCATGAATCTATCCAGATACTCTCGGAAGATGTTGTGCATGAAAGACTGAAACACGGAAGGAGCATTAGAAAGCCCAAAAGGCATCAGAAAAGTACTCAAAATGACCTTCGGGCATATTAAACGCTGTCTTCCATTCATCGCCCTGCTTTATACGCACAAGATTATAAGCTCCTCGAAGATCTATCTTGGTGAACCAACTAGCCCCCCTTATCCGAGCAAACAGGTCAGACAGCAGAGGCAAAGGGTACTGAAATTTGACCGTGATTTTATTTAGAAGGCGATAATCTATACAGGGTCTCAGAGAACCATCCTTCTTGGCCACAAAAAAGAACCCTGCACCCAAAGGTGATGAGGACGGACGAATATGCCCTTTGTTGTGAAATTGGATTTTGGGCTCCCCCGGTGGCCACTGGTGGAATTGAACTGGTGTGCATCATCCCCTCTGTTCACCTGTTTCCATCAGGATGTGGGAGTCGCTATTTAACCTTGCTCCTCTGTCACTTCCATGCCGGTCAACATTGTAATCAGAAGCCTTTCTGTGCATGTTCCTGCTGCTAGACAACTCCCAGCTAAGTTGGACTTTAGTCCTCGTTTGTTTTTGCATTTTGTTCCAGTTCACTGCTGTAGTTTCGTTTCTGTGTCTGGAAAGCTCTTGTGATCTGAAATTGCCACTCTGATGTTATGAGTTAATACTAGAGTCTTAAAGTAATTTCAGGATGGTATTTTGATAGGGTTTTCAGCTGACCATGAAAGTGCCCTTTCTGTCTTCCCGCTATCTAGTAAGCGGACCTCAATTTTGCTAAACCTATTTTCATACTACGTTTGTCATTTCATCTAAAATCACCGCCAATATATGTGGGGGCCTCTGTCTGCCTATCGGGGAAACTTCTCTAGAGGTGAGCCAGGACTATATTTTCCTCTGCCAGGATTAGTTAGTCCTCCGGCCGGCGCTGGGCGTCTAGGGATAAAAAACATAGGCAACGCTACCCGGCTACTGTTAGTTGTGCGGCAGGTTTAGTTCATGGTCAGTTTAGTTTCCATCCTTCCAAGAGCTAGTTCTTATGTTTGCTGGGCTATGTTCTCTTGCCATTGAGAACCATAACAGTTTGACCGGCCACAAAGGGTTAAATTAATTGACAGAGAAAGGAGAGAAAAGAGAAGTCTGCTGAAGATTTTTTTTTTTTTTTTTCCCCTTCCCTTCAGTTCTGAGTGTGCTTGTAATTGAATCTCTTGCAAGTCTGCCTATATTGCAGCCTTTCTCTCTCTCTCTCTCCTTCTAATCCTGGAATGGCTCTGTGTTCACCTGTTTAAAATGGATATTCAGAGTTTAGCTGCAGGTTTGAATAATCTCACCACGAAAGTTCAAAATTTACAAGATTTTGTTGTTCATGTTCCTATATCTGAACCTAGAATTCCTTTGCCTGAATTTTTCTCGGGGAATAGATCTTGCTTTCAAAATTTCAAAAATAATTGCAAGTTGTTTTTGTCCCTGAAATCTCGCTCTGCTGGAGATCCTGCTCAGCAGGTCAGGATTGTGATTTCCTTGCTCCGGGGCGACCCTCAGGATTGGGCTTTTGCATTGGCTCCAGGGGATCCTGCGTTGCTCAATGTGGATGCGTTTTTTCTGGCCTTGGGGTTGCTTTATGAGGAACCTCAGTTAGAGCTTCAGGCGGAAAAGGCCTTGATGTCCCTATCTCAGGGGCAAGACGAAGCTGAAATATACTGCCAGAAATTCCGTAAATGGGCTGTGCTTACTCAGTGGAATGAGTGCGCCCTGGCGGCGAATTTCAGAGAGGGTCTCTCTGATGCCATTAAGGATGTTATGGTGGGGTTCCCTGTGCCTGCGGGTCTGAATGAGTCCATGACAATGGCTATCCAGATCGATAGGCGTCTGCAGGAGCGCAAACCTGTGCACCATTTGGCGGTGTCTACTGAGAAGACGCCAGAGAATATGCAATGTGATAGAATTCTGTCCAGAAGTGAACGGCAGAATTTAAGACGAAAAAATGGGTTGTGCTTCTATTGCGGTGATTCAACTCATGTTATATCAGCATGCTCTAAGCGTACTAAGAAGCTTGATAAGTCTGTTTCAATTGGCACTTTACAGTCTAAGTTTATTCTATCTGTGACCCTGATTTGTTCTTTATCATCTATTACCGCGGATGCCTATGTCGACTCTGGCGCCGCTTTGAGTCTTATGGATTGGTCCTTTGCCAAACGCTGTGGGTATGATTTGGAGCCTCTTGAAACTCCTATACCCCTGAAGGGGATTGACTCCACCCCATTGGCTAGTAATAAACCACAATACTGGACACAAGTAACTATGCGGATTAATCCGGATCATCAGGAGATTATTCGCTTTCTTGTGCTGTATAACCTACATGATGTGTTGGTGCTTGGATTGCCATGGCTGCAATCTCATAACCCAGTCCTTGACTGGAAAGCTATGTCTGTGTTAAGCTGGGGATGTAAGGGGAAGCATGGGGACGTACCTGTGGTTTCCATTTCATCATCTATTCCCTCTGAGATTCCTGAATTCTTGACTGAATATCGTGACGTTTTTGAAGAACCTAAGCTTGGTTCATTACCTCCGCACCGGGAGTGCGATTGTGCCATAGATTTGATTCCGGGTAGTAAATACCCTAAGGGTCGTTTATTTAATCTGTCTGTGCCTGAACATGCTGCTATGCGAGAATATATAAAGGAGTCCTTGGAAAAGGGACATATTCGTCCTTCGTCATCTCCCTTAGGAGCCGGTTTTTTCTTTGTGGCTAAGAAAGATGGCTCTTTGAGACCGTGTATTGATTATCGGCTTTTGAATAAAATCACGGTTAAATATCAATATCCGTTGCCACTGCTGACTGATTTGTTTGCTCGCATAAAGGGGGCCAAGTGGTTCTCTAAGATAGATCTCCGTGGGGCGTATAATTTGGTGCGAATTAAGCAGGGGGATGAGTGGAAGACCGCATTTAATACGCCCGAGGGCCACTTTGAGTATTTGGTGATGCCTTTTGGTCTTTCAAATGCCCCTTCGGTCTTTCAGTCCTTTATGCATGACATTTTCCGTGATTATTTGGATAAATTTATGATTGTGTATCTGGATGATATTTTGATTTTTTCGGATGACTGGGACTCTCATGTCCAGCAGGTCAGGAGGGTTTTTCAGGTTTTGCGGTCTAATTCCTTGTGTGTGAAGGGTTCTAAGTGCGTTTTTGGGGTTCAAAAGATTTCCTTTTTGGGATATATTTTTTCCCCCTCTTCCATCGAGATGGATCCTGTCAAGGTTCAGGCTATTTGTGATTGGACGCAACCCTCTTCTCTTAAGAGTCTTCAGAAATTTTTGGGCTTTGCTAACTTTTATCGTCGATTTATTGCTGGTTTTTCTGATGTTGTTAAACCATTGACTGATTTGACTAAGAAGGGTGCTGATGTTGCTGATTGGTCCCCTGCTGCTGTGGAGGCCTTTCGGGAGCTTAAGCGCCGCTTTTCTTCCGCCCCTGTGTTGCGTCAGCCTGATGTTGCTCTTCCTTTTCAGGTTGAGGTCGACGCTTCTGAAATCGGAGCTGGGGCAGTTTTGTCGCAGAGAAGTTCCGATTGTTCCGTGATGAGACCTTGTGCCTTTTTCTCGCGTAAATTTTCGCCCGCCGAGCGGAATTATGATGTTGGGAATCGGGAGCTTTTGGCCATGAAGTGGGCTTTTGAGGAGTGGCGTCATTGGCTTGAGGGGGCTAGACATCAGGTGGTGGTATTGACTGACCACAAAAATCTAATTTATCTTGAGTCCGCCAGACGCCTGAATCCTAGACAGGCGCGCTGGTCGTTGTTTTTCTCTCGGTTTAATTTTGTGGTGTCCTACCTGCCGGGTTCTAAGAATGTTAAGGCGGATGCCCTTTCTAGGAGTTTTGAGCCTGACTCCCCTGGTAACTCTGAACCTACAGGTATCCTTAAGGATGGAGTGATATTGTCTGCCGTTTCTCCAGACCTGCGGCGGGCCTTGCAGGAGTTTCAGGCGGATAGACCTGATCGTTGCCCACCTGGTAGACTGTTTGTTCCTGATGATTGGACCAGTAAAGTCATTTCTGAGGTTCATTCTTCTGCGTTGACAGGTCATCCTGGAATCTTTGGTACCAGGGATTTGGTGGCAAGGTCCTTCTGGTGGCCTTCCCTGTCTCGAGATGTGCGAGGCTTTGTGCAGTCTTGTGACGTTTGTGCTCGGGCCAAGCCTTGTTGTTCTCGGGCTAGTGGATTGTTGTTGCCCTTGCCTATCCCGAAGAGGCCCTGGACGCACATCTCGATGGATTTTATTTCGGATCTTCCTGTTTCTCAGAAGATGTCTGTCATCTGGGTGGTGTGTGACCGTTTCTCTAAGATGGTCCATTTGGTTCCCCTGCCTAAGTTGCCTTCTTCTTCCGAGTTGGTTCCTCTGTTTTTTCAAAATGTGGTCCGTTTGCATGGTATTCCGGAGAATATCGTTTCTGACAGAGGAACCCAATTCGTGTCTAGATTTTGGCGAGCATTCTGTGCTAGGATGGGCATAGATTTGTCTTTCTCGTCTGCTTTCCATCCTCAGACTAATGGCCAGACCGAGTGGACGAATCAGACCTTGGAGACATATTTGAGGTGTTTTGTGTCTGCAGATCAGGATGATTGGGTTGCTTTTTTGCCTTTAGCAGAGTTTGCCCTCAATAATCGGGCCAGCTCTGCCACCTTGGTGTCTCCTTTTTTCTGTAATTCGGGGTTTCATCCTCGATTTTCTTCTGGTCAGGTGGAATCTTCGGATTGTCCTGGAGTGGATGCTGTGGTGGAGAGGTTGCATCAGATTTGGGGGCAGGTAGTGGACAATTTGAAGTTGTCCCAGGAGAAGACTCAGCTTTTTGCCAACCGCCGGCGTCGGGTTGGTCCTCGGCTTTGTGTTGGGGACTTGGTGTGGTTGTCTTCTCGTTTTGTCCCTATGAGGGTTTCTTCTCTTAAGTTTAAGCCTCGGTTCATCGGCCCGTACAAGATATTGGAGATTCTTAACCCTGTGTCCTTCCGTTTGGACCTCCCTGCATCTTTTTCTATTCATAATGTTTTTCATCGGTCATTGTTGCGCAGGTATGAGGTACCGGTTGTGCCTTCCGTTGAGCCTCCTGCTCCGGTGTTGGTTGAGGGCGAGTTGGAGTACGTTGTGGAAAAAATCTTGGACTCCCGTGTTTCCAGACGGAAACTCCAGTATCTGGTCAAATGGAAGGGATACGGTCAGGAGGATAATTCTTGGGTGACTGCCTCTGATGTTCATGCCTCCGATCTGGTCCGTGCCTTTCATAGGGCTCATCCTGATCGCCCTGGTGGTTCTGGTGAGGGTTCGGTGCCCCCTCCTTGAGGGGGGGGTACTGTTGTGAAATTGGATTTTGGGCTCCCCCGGTGGCCACTGGTGGAATTGAACTGGTGTGCATCATCCCCTCTGTTCACCTGTTTCCATCAGGATGTGGGAGTCGCTATTTAACCTTGCTCCTCTGTCACTTCCATGCCGGTCAACATTGTAATCAGAAGCCTTTCTGTGCATGTTCCTGCTGCTAGACAACTCCCAGCTAAGTTGGACTTTAGTCCGCGTTTGTTTTTGCATTTTGTTCCAGTTCACTGCTGTAGTTTCGTTTCTGTGTCTGGAAAGCTCTTGTGATCTGAAATTGCCACTCTGATGTTATGAGTTAATACTAGAGTCTTAAAGTAATTTCAGGATGGTATTTTGATAGGGTTTTCAGCTGACCATGAAAGTGCCCTTTCTGTCTTCCCGCTATCTAGTAAGCGGACCTCAATTTTGCTAAACCTATTTTCATACTACGTTTGTCATTTCATCTAAAATCACCGCCAATATATGTGGGGGCCTCTGTCTGCCTATCGGGGAAACTTCTCTAGAGGTGAGCCAGGACTATATTTTCCTCTGCCAGGATTAGTTAGTCCTCCGGCCGGCGCTGGGCGTCTAGGGATAAAAAACGTAGGCAACGCTACCCGGCTACTGTTAGTTGTGCGGCAGGTTTAGTTCATGGTCAGTTTAGTTTCCATCCTTCCAAGAGCTAGTACTTATGTTTGCTGGGCTATGTTCTCTTGCCATTGAGAACCATAACAGCCCTTTCTCCAAAGACTCCTTTATATAGCTCCGCATAGCGGTATGTTCTGGTACAGATAAATTAAAAAGTCGGCCCTTAGGGAACTTACTACCAGGAATCAAATTTATGGCACAATCACAATCCCTATGAGGAGGTAGGGCACTGGATTTGGGCTCATCAAATACATCCTGGTAATCCGACAAAAATTCAGGGACTTCAGAAGGAGTAGAAGAAGCAATTGACACCAAAGGAACATCGCCATGTACCCCTTGACAACCCCAACTTGACACAGACATTGCTTTCCAATCCAGGACTGGATTATGAACCTGCAGCCATGGCAGACCCAACACGACAACATCATGCAAATTATGTAACACCAGAAAGCGAATAACCTCCTGATGTGCAGGAGTCATGCACATAGTCACTTGAGTCCAGTACTGAGGCTTATTCTTGGCCAATGGCGTAGCATCAATTCCCTTTAGTGGAATAGGGAACTGCAATGGCTCCAAGACAAAACCACAGCGCCTGGCAAATGACAAATCCATCAAATTCAGGGCAGCGCCTGAATCCACAAAAGCCACAACAGAGTAGGATGACAGAGAGCAAATCAAAGTAACAGACAAAATGAATTTAGGCTGTACAGTACCAATGGTGACAGACTTAGTGAACCTCTTTGTGCGCTTATAACAATCAGAGATAACATGAGTGGAGTCACCACAGTAAAAGCACAACCCATTCTGACGTCTGTGATTTTGCCGTTCAATTCTGGTCAGAATCTTGTCACATTGCATAGACTCAGGCTTCTGTTCAGAAAACACCGCCAGATGGTGCACAGGTTTGCGCTCCCGCAAACGCCGATCAATTTGAATGGCCAAAGACATTGACTCATTCAGACCCGCAAGCGTGGGGAACCCCACCATAACATCCTTAAGGGCTTCAGAAAGACCCTTTCTGAAAATCGCTGCCAGGGCACACTCATTCCATTGAGTGAGCACAGACCACTTCCTAAACTTCTGACAGTAAACCTCTGCTTCATCCTGACCCTGAGAGAGAGCCAGCAAAATCTTTTCTGCCTGGTCTACTAGATTAGGTTCCTCATAAAGCAATCCGAGCGCCAGAAAAAATGCATCCACATTTAGCAATGCAGGATCTTCTGGTGCCAGGGAGAATGCCCAATCTTGATGGTCACCACGTAACAAAGAAATAATAATTTTAACTTGCTGAGCAGGGTCACCAGAGGAATGAGGTCTCAGAGAAAGAAACAGTTTGCAATTATTTTTGAAATTCAAAAACCTAGATCTATCTCCAGAGAAGAGCTCAGGAATTGGTATTTTAGGTTCTGACATAGGACTGCGAACTACATAATCCTGAATGCTTTGTATCCTTGTAGCAAGCTGATCCACACAAGAGGACAGACCTTGAATGTCCATATCTGCAGCTGAGTTCTGAACCACCCAGAGATTAAGGGGAGGAGAGAGGCTAAGCACACTGCAGAGGAAAAAAAAAAACCTCAGAGCTTCTCTTATCCCTCTTTTGCGATGCATTAACACTTTGCGGGCCTGCTGTACTGTTATGATCCTGGTGGTTAGAACACATGAACTGACCTGATAAGTAAACCCAAAAATAAGGACAAGCTCTGGGAATGTGGGAACTTTACTGACCGCAATCCTGATCCTATCAAATCACACTATAGGCAGCCGTGGAGCGTTCCTAACTCGGCCTAGACACCTCGTTCACAGCCTGAGAAACTAGCTACCCCTAGAGAGAAACAAAGCCTCACTTGCCTCAGAGAAATTTTCCCCAAAGTGTAAGCAGCCCCCCACAAATAATAACGGTGAATTTAAGGGGAAAACACAAACATAGAAATGAAAATAGGTTTTAGCAAATGAGGCCCGCTAATAACTAAATAGTCAGAAGATAGCAAGGAATCTGTGCGGTCAGTATAAAATACTACAAAAGTATCCACGCAGAGAATACAAAAAGACCCCCACACCGACTCACGATGTGAGGAGCGCAACTCCACACCCCAGAGCTTCCAGCTAGCAATCAAATAGCATATAAGCAAGCTGGACTGAACTCATAACATACTGAGAAACATTTTCAAATAGAAATGAGCAAAAATGGACTAGCATAAACTTAGCTTCTCCACGAGGAGACAGGTCACAAGGGAAGTCCCAGAGAGATCTGAACCAGTACTGAATACAACGACAGCAGGCAACAAGTAAAGGTCCAGATGGAGTTAAATAGGCAGCAGGCCTAGCAGGAAACGAGGCAGCTGGAGTCCAGCTACAGACCAGCCATAACACTAAAAGCCACCAGAGGGAGTCCATGAACAGAACTCACAAAGTACCACTCATGACCACAGGAGGGAGCCCGAGAACGGAATTCACAACACCTAACCTTAGCCCTAAACCTAATGGGACAATGGAAATAAACACATTTTTTTATTTCTTTTATTTTTCCCTAATTAAGGGGGTGATGAAGGGAGGTTTGATTTACTTTTATAGTGGGGTTTTTTTAGCGGATTTTTATGACTGGCACCCACCACACACTAAAAGGCACTTTTTATTGCAAAAAACATTTTTTGAGTTACCTCATTTTGAGGGCTATAATTTTTCATATTTTGGTCCACAGAGTCATATGAGGTCTTGTTTTTTGTGGGACGAGTTGACGTTTTTATTGGTAACATTTTCGGGCATGTGACATTTTTTGATCGCTTTTTATTCTGATTTTTGTGAGGCAGTATGAACAAAAACCAGCTATTCAAGAATTTCTTTTGGGGGGGCATTTATACCATTCCACGTTAGATAAAATGGATAAAGCAGTTTTATTCTTCGGGTCAGTACGATTACGGCGATACCTCATTTAGATTTTTTTTTATGTTTTGGCGCTTTTATACGGTAAAAACTATTTTATAGAAAAAATAATTATTTTTGCATCGCTTTATTCTGAGGACTATAACTTTTTTATTTTTTCACTGATGACGCTGTATGGTGGCTCATTTTTTTGTGGGACAAGATGATGTTTTCAGCCGTACCATGGTTTTTTATATCTGTCTTATTGATCACGTGATATTCCACTTTTTGTTCAGCTGTATGATAATAATGATAATGTTTTTTGCCTCATATTTTTTTTACTGTGTTTAATGAAGACGTCAACTTGTGGGACAGTTTTATAGGTTGGGTCGTTACGGACGCGGCGATACTAAATATGTGTCTTTTTATTGTTTTTTTTATTTAGATAAAGGAATGTATTAATTGGAATAATATTTTTTTTATTATTTATTTTATTTATTATTTATTTAGGTTTTTTTTTTTTACACATGTTAATATTTTTTTTTACTTTTTACTTTGCTGTGCACTGTGTCAGATCAGTGATCACACAGGCACAGCAGGGAGGCTTCCTGGTGCCTGCTCTGAGCAGGCATTTGTAAGCCACCTCCCTGCAGGACCCGGATGCAGCCCCGTGGCAATTTTGGATCTGGGGCCTGCAGGGAGGAGAAGCTCGGTACAAGGTTAGCACATCTTCCCTATGCCCCGGAATGCTGCAATCATGTTTGATCGCAGTGTGCCGGGGGTTAATGTGCCGGGGGCGATCCGTGACCGCTCCGGCAGTGCCGGATGTCAGCTGCGATAGTCAGCTGACACCCGGCCACGATCGGCCGCACTCCCCCATGAGCGCGGCCGATCGCTATGACTTACTATCCTGTCGGTGGGCATACGCGCCCACCCCACCTCAATGGGATAGTACGTCTAATGTCAGAAAGGAGATAAAGAAATGGCGGTCATCATCAGCAAATGACACAAACCCCACAAGTATGACCACACATGTATAAAGCAACAATTTTATAAGATAAAGACATAAAATATACAGAATAAGTGTGAAGAGTGGCAAATGTCATATGATCTACATGTCAAAAAATTAGAGTTGATAGAGGGAAAACTAGCTAATAAAAGAAAGAAAACACAAAACAGGTTCTTCTTTATATTCAACTAGATGGTGGCCCGATTCTAACACATCGGGTATTCTAAAATATGTATGTATGTATGTACGTCGCGCTGTGAGTGGGGGTCAAATTCCTCGTCATTATCGCTGATTGGTTGCGGCTGGCCGGGCGCGACCAATCAGCGAAGCGTGGTTCAAATCCGGCGCCAATTCGTGGGCGGACTGCACCTGTCGCAGGATTCGGGAGTTCGGGGAGCAGGATGTTGGGGGTTCGGGCAGCCTGTAGTGCAGTTTGCGGTGCCGCCTTCCTCCAGCCTGCAGGGGTCACTGTGCTCTGGAGGCGCCGCCTGTCTTTTCCTCGCCGTCAGTCCTGGAAGCCTGTGATCCCAGCCTGGCCTGGCTGTGCTGTGTGCGGCCGCCCCTCTCCTCCTGTGAGTGGCCTCCCACCCCCTCCCTATCCCGGGGCTGCGGGGCCTGAGCTCCAGACCCCAGCCACCATGCCTGGCCAGGAGCAACCCCGTGTGTATGCCAATGTGAACCCGAACTGGGGGTAACCGGGGGTACAGGGGTCCGGGATGGGGTGGCACATTGCCTTACCTGGGGGCGCTGACTGGAGGGGAGTAGGGAGGGGCCAATTCGCAGCCAGACTGTGCCTGTCGCTAGTTGGTCGTGGCCGGCCGGGCGCAACCAATTAGCAATGCGGGATTTCCGTTACCGACAAACAGACATGTAGTCCCTAAGATGATTATATATATAGATATATACATACACATATAGGCTGTGCAGCTGCACAGACATATACGGAATATAGCTCTATATGGCCACGTAGTAGATAACACAGCCCACACAGTAGTATACAGCACAGCCCACACAGTAGTATACAGTACAGCCCACATCTCCCCCCTCGCTCCCCTTCTGAGTATGGCCCCACAGTCCAGTAAAAAAAAAAAACACATTCCTCACCTCTCCTCGTGCCCATGCTGCTCCCTGCTCCTGTTTCAGCATCAGGTGATGCTCTCTCCTCCATCATTGATTTGAACTGTACCGGCAGATGCCAGTATAGTTCAATGCGGTGGGGGAGTCAGATCACCGGCTCCCTCTCCCCAGAGGCCCGGCTCTCCACACAAGCAGGACTCCTGGTGCCGGCACACAAAAGATCATCACAGGCCGGCATCCTCGCAGCCCCCTCTGCCCTCCACTCTTTGCCCTCTCCCGGTCCCCGGCTTCCTCCCCGTCTCCTTCGCTCACCCGGACCGGTACACACAGTGTCCATATGCCTCCATGTTCCCTCTTGGTTGGTACACTCTCCCGCTCCTCTCTCCTGTACACCGGCAGTGATGGTGGAGACCACAACCCTTCCCAGAAATCCCGCATCGCTGATTGGTTGCTGCCGGCCTCGACCAATCAGTGACGTGGGATTTCCCTTACAGACAAACAGACGGAAGTGGACCTTAGACAATTATATATATACAGTTATATGAAAAAGTTTGGGCAACCCTATTAATCTTAAGCTTAATGTTCTCTAAAAATTGTTTTTTTTGCAACAGCTATTTCAGTTTCATATTTCTAATAACTGTTGGACACAGTAATGTTTCTGCCTTGAAATTAGGTTTATTGTACGAACAGAAAATGTGCAATCTGCATTCAAACAAAATTTGACAGGTGCATACATATGGGCACCCTTATCATTTTCTTGTTTTAAATACCCCTACCTACTTGTTACTGACTTACTAAAGCACTTTTTTTGGTTTTGTAACCTCATTGAGCTTTGAACTTCATAGCCAGGTGTATGCAATCATGAGAAAAGCTACTTAAAGTGGCCACTTGCAAGTTGTTCTCCTGTTTGAATCTCCTCTGAAGAGTGGCATCATGGGCTCCTCAAAACAACTGTCAAATGATCTGAAAACAAAGATTATTCAAAATAGTTGTTCAGGGGAAGGATACAAAAAGCTGTCTCAGAGATTTAACCTGTCAATTTCCACTGTGAGGAACATAGTAAGGAAATGGAAGAACACAGGTACAGTTCTTGATAAGGCCAGAAGTAGCAGGCCAAGAAAAACATCAGAAAGGCAGAGAAGAAGAATGGTGAGATCAGTCAAGGACAATCCTCAGACCACCTCCAGAGAGCTGCAGCATCAACTTGCTGCAGATGGTGTCACTGTGCATCGGTCAACTATACAATGCACTTTGCACAAGGAGAAGCTGTATGGGAGAGTGATGCAAAAGAAGCAGTTTCTGTAAGCACGCCACAAACAGAGTCGGCTGAGGTATGCAAAAGCACATTTGGAGAAGCCAATTTCTTTTTGGAAGAAGGTCCTGTGGACTGATGAAACCAAGATTGAGTTGTTTGGTCATACAAAAAGGCGTTATGCATGGCGGCAAAAAAAACAGCATTCCAAGAAAAACACTTGCTACCCACAGTAAAATTTGGTGGAGGTTCCATCATGTTTTGGGGCTGTGTGGCCAATGCCGGCACTGGGAATGTTGTTAAAGTTGAGGGATGCATGGATTCCTCTCAGTATCAGCAGATTCTTGACAATAATGTTCATGAATCAGTGACAAAGTTGAAGTTATGCAGGGGATGGATCTTTCAGCAAGACAATGATCCAAAACACTGCTCCAAATCTATTCAGGCATTCATGCAGAGGAACAATTACACTGTTTTGGAATGGCCATCCCAGTCCCCAGACCTGAATATCATTGAACATCTATGGGATCATTTGAAGAGGGCTGTCCATGCTCGGCGACCATCAAACTTAACTGAACTGGAATTGTTTTGTAAAGAGGAATGGTCAAAAATACCTTTATCCAGGATACAGGAACTCATTAAAAGCTACAGGAAGCGACTAGAGGCTGTTATTTTTGCAAAAGGAGGATCTACTAAATATTAATGTCACTTTTCTGGTGAGGTGCCCATACTTATGCACCTGTCAAATTTTGTTTGAATGCAGATTGCACATTTTCTGTTAGTACAATAAACCACATTTCAAGGCAGAAACATTACTGTGTCCAACAGTTATTAGATATATGAAACTGAAATAGCTGTTGCAAAAAAAACAATTTTTATAAAACATTAAGCTTAAGATTAATAGGGGTGCCCAAACTTTTTCATATATCTGTAGATGTCTTCTCAAATTCTTCATTTCAATTTCATTTAAATCAATGCATAAATCACATAACGTGCATAAGCACATGAAACTTTCACCAGGTTTCCTGTACAGGGGCTTTCTTCTGCTTCTTCCCTGGACATATTGCTTTCTGTCAAGGACAATCCCCTTTGTGTCATGGTTAGGATTTGAAGAATAACTTAAGTACTTTATTTTTCCTTATTGATTTCAATGGAGAATAAAGCAGTTACATTATAGCCATAATCATTCCTGCTGCGATCTAACCTTTCCACCACTTCATGACATGGTGCTAAAGTGTGATTATTGACTGTGGAATATACAATCTAATGTACATATAGTACTGCCAGAATGTTTTCAAAAATGTGATGTACTTTGGTGACTACAGTTAGCAATATGCTGCTACATTTCAGTCCATCTGTTAAATATGCCCTGTTTGTTTATTAGTGATTATATACTTAGCTATGGGGTGATCCCTAGTGACTAGAAGATCTGTTCTTTTTATTATTTTTGGCTTTAGTGTATGCGTAATATTGAGACATTGCATTTGGCGCTTGCAAGTAAAATGTAATAAATAAAATAAAGCAGTTAAGAATTTCAGAAAAAGGATAAGAATTTTATGGAACTCAATAATTCCAATACTATGTCTGCAATTTGTACAATAAAATAATTGAATTAGCTTTTTAGGTATGTAACCTAGTTTTACTGTACTTTCAATATTGAATATAACTGTGAAGGACAAATAAAATGACATAAACCTTTTTGATTGAACTGCATAAATATGGAGCATAAATGAAATGGAAAAGCAAAAATGTACTATAATAGCTTGAAATAGTATTTTCCCAGTACTTTAGCTAACATGTTTGGTTAACCCCTTCCCACGATTGGATGTATCCATTAATCTTATTTTCCAAGTACTTCACAAAAATGGACAAACCAGTGGGTCCAGGTGATAATGTGAGCACTTGATCTTTGGCCACTTGATTACCACCAGCCATTTCACTTAACGTCTCCTTTATATGTCCGTGTTTCAAGTACGTGTGGTATCCATTTTTAATCACAGATACCACAAGTACCCATTATAACCACCTATGGTGCACATGTCCGTGTTTTTACACCGACCATGTGTCTGTGCAAAGCAAATGGAGACATGTCCGTTTTTTTCCTTCCAGCATGAATGACAAGGGCCAAAACAAGCTTATGGGTCCGTGAAAACCAAGGACTGCACATGGATGACATCTGTGTGCTCTATGTGTGCTGTGACTGTTTAACATTGCAAAGTAAAGGAGAAGCTTTGTCATTTCTTTCTTTCTTTATCTATACCGGAAAAACATTGATGACACACTGATAGCAAAAATGGACAGACGGATGACACACTGATATCACACTAATGGAAAACATGAATAACACCGGTACCATTTTTCATGGATGTGTTCTATAAAGATGTGTAAAGAAGGCCTAACTGACCATTGAGCTGATGCTGTAACATGACTGGTGTTTGTATTGTCCATGGTTGTGAATCTCTCTACATGTATTAATCAATAGCGATTACTACATCGAGAGCGTTGTGAGAGGCAGGGTACTACCATTACAAAGGCCTCTGGTTCTATCAAGTTTGGTGTGGATTGTTCGGCCATGCTACTATCAGGATCCAAAAAGCATCCTGTCAATGTAGCATTCACAGGTCTAATACCTGCAAATATTTGAAATAAAAAAATGATGTTTCACCAATAAATAAGCTTTTTATGTAAAAAAAACAAAAATAAACAAAACATGTGACGAACGACTGAACCTCTAAAACTGTCACTTGTCTCTTACAGAAAACACTATGAAAAACACAGCAAATATGCATTTTTTCATCATTCTGGGCACAAAAAATTAAATATTTTTTTTAATATAAAAAATGATAGCAATGAAAGTGTCATCTTATTGCGCAGAAAGCAAGCCCCTAATCAGCTCTGTCAGCAGAGAAAAATAAAGTTATAGCTCTTAGAATATGGCAATGTATAAATATTTTTTTCTCTACAGAATAGATCAAAGTGTGCAAAAATATTGTATTTGTACTGGCCTGGAGAATATAGTTGTCTTGTCACTATTACTGCATAGTGATGGTGCAAACAAAAAAAAATAAATTCCTGAATTGATATTTTTTTGCACATTCTGCTACAGGCAACAACAGAACAAAAAAGGATTAAAAATGTGTTACCTAAAATGGCATAAATAATAACTTAATCTCATCTAGTGATGGGCAAACAGTGGATGTTAAGGTACTGCGGCTTCTGCCAAACATCTCAAAAAATGTTGGTTCTGGTACCAGAACGGTACCTGGACCCTATTCAGTTCCATGGGGGGCCACAACATCAGATGTTTGTCATGCTGTCATGACAGCACAATGAATAAGGTCTCTGATTGATGGTAAGATCAGTACCGCTGGTCAGATAGCTGTGGTTCCCATGCTGCCAGATGACAGCATGAGCCAGCAGCTGTGGACGGTGATAAAATGTTACCACTGGTCACAGGCGTCGGATGATGAGAGAGCACTATTCTGATCAGCATACGCTTGCTGTCGCTGATAACAGTGAGAGCAGGCACCGCAGATGGAAGTATTCATCAGCCGATGCCTGTGTTATAAATAAAAGAAAAAATATATGGGGCCTCTTCTATTTTTGATAATCAGCGCAGGCAAAACCAACAGCTGCAGGCTGCAACCTACAACTGTCAGCTTTATAATGGTTGGTTATCAAGAATAGAGTGTTCCCATGCTGTTTTTTGTAATTATTTAATCAAATAGTTTAAAAAACAGTGTGAGGTAGCCCCTCATTTTTTACAACATGCCAAGCTAAAGCAGACAGTCGGGGGCTGGTATTCTCAGACTGGCAAGGAGCCATTGACATTGCCCCCCCCAAGCCTAAAAATAGCAGCCCACAACAACGCTAAAAAAGCAACATCTATTGGATGTGACATTTCTGGCACTTTGCCCAGCTCTTCCCACTTGTAGCACTCTCTCATTAGCTGGTTCCTGTGATGGGCGGAAATCTTTTTACAGCCGGTCACAGCTGCTGGCTCACGCTGCAATCTGAAAGCATGGAAACCGCAGCACACTGACCAGTGGTAACTTACTTAATGCCAATCAGAGCCGCCGGTTGTTCTCACACTGTCACACATATGACAATGTGGGAAACAGTCGATGTTCGGGGTGCTGAACTCAAACAGTAATATGGACTTCCTGGAGATATTTGTGTTCGGAGTCCATGCACAGACACTAGGTATTCAGTACTGACGCTGAACTTTACTGTTCAGGTTTGCCCATCTCTAATCTCATCCAGCAAAAAACAAGCTATATTGGTAGAAAAATAGAGAAATTATACCTCTCAAAATAATACTTTTTAGTGTGCAAAAGTAGCATAAAATAAAAACTATAATTCTGGTACCTTTGTAATAGTACTAGCATGAAGAATAAATAACATTCCTTAAGCCACATGATGGAGGGTGAAAAAAAAATTAAAAGCAATTCTTAAACTGCTCTTGACTTGCTCATTTTGCCTCTGAAAAAATCGCAATAAGACTAGATTTGTATTTGTCTTGTGCTGTGCACTGATCACTTACATTTCCATCTAAGGCTTCATTCCCACGATGAGCTTTGGGTGAGCTTTTAATATTTCAGATTTTCTTTACTATTTCTGCACCTATTAAATAGATTAGGTTAGTTGCGATTTTTCTTTCTTTTTGTTTTTTTAAATTAATTTTTTAACACTTTTTTTAACATGTCTTTTACGCTGTTTTTTTTTTTTTTGGCATGTCAGGTTTTAAATAAAGTTGCTTTGTTTTTGATGCTTCCTGGCTTTGACAAAACCTTATTGATGTAGTCATGTGTGGATTACATGCAATTTTTATACATTTCTACTGTGGAAAGGCAATAAAAACATATTTTTTATCTGCAGATTTTCAGCATGTAATTGAAGTCTATGGGAAAAATCTTCAAATCTTACTAATTGTACTAGCAAAAGAAATTGACATGTTGTGTATTTAAAACACAAACCACAGTTCAGTTTACACTAAGTTAAAAAAAATCACAATACGTATGAGATTTCTCTACATCCCATCCACTTTGCTGAAACTGTAGTGTGTTTAATTTTTGATGCAGCAAAAATATGCAGCATCAAAAAGTCACAAGAATTAGTTGTGGGCACACAGCCTATATTTCCAAAAATATGATTTAGGCAAAACCCCAGATGAAACCATTCACTTTAATTGGGCATATGGTGAGATTCTGGACTCCATATGGTCTCTTTTCTGGTGGTATTGTAAAATCTTTGTAGTCATGCACAAAGCAGAGTCAACTATATTTTTGTATAGCTCTAAAAACACGTAAACTACCAGATAGAGTCCAGTTAGAATCCAGAGTAACTCTACCAGCTTAATTATAGCAAAGTTATCATGAATCCTGTATTTCACAGATCTAGACCGTCCAGAAACCCCAATGTAAGTGCTCAGTGCAGAGCACAGGGTAAAAGTGGACCTAACCTTAAAAGCAATTGACAACTGTAGTTATCATCCACATGTACAGTATGTCATTACTTTAGTGAGAACAACCCAATTTTTGTGGAGTGCATGTCTCCAGCAACACAAACTGTTCACAAGGTGCTGAGCACTAAGCAGGTATATTTACAATTTTCATTCTGCAACATCTCGAGGAGTGAAATTTCCAAAATGTGGTCACTTGAGGGGGATTTCTGCTGTTCTTGTACTTGTGAACTCTGCAAACAGTTCTTATAAACATCTCACAAAAATCTGAGCTCTAAAAGTCAAATAGTGATCTCTCTTTCTGAGCCCTGCTGTGTTATCAAATAGTACTGTATGACATATTAGAGTTGTTGCTGGTTTTGGGATTAATTGCATACTAAAATTTAGGGTCCATTTTTACATATTAACCCTCGCAAAAATGAAAAATCTGGAGCTAAAATAACATTTTAGGGTACAAATTAAATGTTTTCTTCACATTCCAATGGTATAAAATTCTGTGAAACACTTGTGGTGTCAACATGTTCACTGCACCCCTAGATTATTTAATTGAGTGGGGTAGTTTTTAAAATGGGGTCACATCAAAATGGCTCTCCTTCCATCTTGAGTTTTGTAGTTGTGATGCAGTGACCCATGCTGCAGCTAGGGGGTGCTGTGTGTGCTCATCAGGATATGCATGAGGCATAACTGTAATGGTGATAAAGAGATAGTGACTGGCATTATTGTAAATGGCCGGTATATGTCGCAGAGGGAGTCTGCGTTGTAAGCCAGTAATGGTGTTGTTCTGGGAGCTGTAGTCCCACAAGTATGTGTAAAGTTGTAAAAGGAGGCTTGCAGGGTTAGTTGGAGAGCTGGGCGGGTCTGACTAACCACACACACCTCCTACCTATGGGAGTGGTTACAAGTATATATTGTGACCATGGTGTGGTCACATGGGAGAGAGTGTGTAGGTCCTGGAATGCTGGTTTGTTGGGAGGTCCTGTGTGTGGACCAGATCCCTGAATAGCGCACTGAGAGGTCGTGGACCTGAAGGCTTGTGTATTGGGAGATCCTGGGAGTAGGAGCAGATCCCTAAATAGCACATTGAGAGGCTGTGGACCTGAAGTCTTGTGTGTTGGGAGATCCTGGGAGTAGGATCAGATGCCTGAATAGTGCACTGAGAGACTTGTGTGTTGGGCGATCCTGGGAGTAGGATAGGATGCCTATAGCGCACTGAATAGCGCACTGAGAGGCCTGTGTTGGAAGATCCTGGGAGTAGGACTTCCTGAATAGCACAACCTGTGTTGGAATATCCTGGGTGTAGGACTTCCTGAAGAGCACATGGAAAGGCATGTATGCAGAGTCTGTGATGGCACTGCATTGGGAGAGCTACAGCCCATCTCAGGATCTGGACTGTCATGTGGCCCGGTGAGCAAGGCCTTGTTCGGGACGGTGATCCTAGTTCGGCAGCTTCCCTGGGAGAGAAAGTACTGACAGGAGTCAGCGTGCAGAGCAGGAGCTCCTGGAAGGTAACCCAAAGTATAGGGAACTGTGTGCACCGACAAGGGGTCAGTTAATGAACTGTGCAGTCACCCACAGTAACTGGACGAAGTGAGGTCCAGCATGTTTAGAGACTGTGAGCCAATGTCGTGTGCGCTATATGAGTAGATACATTGATACGGCGGCCGCCCCCCCCTCCCGGGAGCTAGTCAAGGAGAACAGGCGTGTGTACTGTCTGAACTGTGAGTTAAAGCCGTATGTGAAGTGTCTAAGTTAAAGCTGCAACTTAATGTGATCTGTTGGTGCCTATTGTGTTCCATGAAGTATATAATGAACTGTGCATGACCCGGTTTATAACTGCATAATAAACTGCATGGACTGTTTAATAGAGAAAATCGTGCCCGTGTGACTGAATCCCGTTGCTAAGCGAATGTCCCCCAACACATGCAGTAAGCGCTATCTTACATAATGTACACAAAGAGGAGTTTCTGAGCACATATGGAGTATTCTTGCAATCAAGAGAAGTTGTGTAACAAATTGAGATGTCTATTTTCTCCTATTACACAGAGTGAAAATTAAATACTTGCTGCTAATTCAACATGTTACTGTAAAAATGTATTTTTTGTTTTTAAAACTCAATGCCATAAAATTCTATGAAGCATCCGTCGGTTCAAAATGATGGCTTCACCCTTATATGAGTGCCTCTAGAAGTGCAATTTTCAAAATGGGACCTACTGTTTTTGCAACGAGGGGCTCCATGGGTACAAACAGACAGAGGAGGGCAAGACTCAAATATACCAACATCGGCACTCAAAAAAGAAATTCCTTTCCTTCTGAGTGTTGCAGTGTGTTGAAAGAGGACTTTTTGATCACGTGTATTGACGTGCTCAGAAGAAATTGCACAACAAAGCGTGGGGTCTATTTTCTCCCATCATAGTTGTGAAACTCAGAAATTTGGTGCTAAAAATATTTTTGGAAAAAAAAAATATTTAATTTTCATGACCTAATATTATAAAATTCTAAGGACCATAGGGTCACAATGCTCATGAAGCCTCTAGTTGAATTTCCCAAGAGATGTAGCTACCAAAATAGGGTCACGTGGGAGCTTCTGCTGTTTTGGCATCTAGAGGCTCCAGATGTGCACAAAGACAGTAGAGTGCCACTGTGCAAGAACAGTACATGGGATTTTTGAAATACAATATATTGCAAAGAGGCTTGGCCTATGTGTGCAGCTGCATCAAGAGCAGTTATTAATTGCACATTACAAATATACCAGAAATGTACTAGACATAGGAACATAGGAGCATAGGCAGCATCAATAGTAAAAAGTTGGTCACACAGGGTTAATAGTAGCGGTAACGGAGCGCATTACATCACGGCATAACGCGGTCCGTTACCGCTGCCATTAACCCTGTGTGAACGCTGACTGTGGGGAGTATGGAGCAGGCACTGACTGCGGGGAGGAAGGAGCGGCCATTTTGCCGCTGGACTGTGCCCGTCGTTGATTGGTCGTGGCCGTTTTGCCACGACCAATCAGCGACTTGGATTTCCATGACAGACAGAGGCCGCGACCAATGAATATCCAGAAAGACAGACAGAAAGACAGAAAGACGGAATTGACCCTTAGACAATTATATAGTAGATAATTGTTTATCTATTACATTACTTAGTTCACTTAGTACTCGTGGGTGAATGCCATCCAGACCCAGAGATTTATCTATTTTAATCTTAGCCGGTTTCGCATCTCTTCTTGTGTTGGATTGGTGACCCTTAATATAGAGTTTTCTTTGTCTCTAAGCATTTCACTCAGTATTTCATTTTCCACCATGAATACCATGGAGAAGAAGGTGTTTAATATATTAGCTTTTTCCTCGTCAACTACAACCATTCTTTCCTCACAATTTTTTAAGGGGCCTACATTTTCACTTATGATTCTTTTACTATTGATATAGTTGAAGAACAGTTTGGGATTAGTTTTACTTTCCTTAACAATGTGCTTCTCTGTTTCCTTTTTGGCAGCTTTAATTAATTTTTTAGATAAAGTATTTTTCTCCCTATAGTTTTTTAGAGCTACAACGGTGCCATCCTGCTTTAATAGTTTAAATGCTTTCTTTTTACTGTCAATTGCCCCTCTCACTTCTATGTTGAGCCACATTGGGTTTTTCCTATTTCTTGTCCTTTTATTACCACAAGGTATAAACCTCTTACAGTGTCTATTTAGGATGTTATTAAACATGTCCCATTTATTATCTGTATTCTTATTTCTGAGGACATTGTCCCAGTCAACCAGATTAAGGGCATCTCTAAGCTGGTCAAACTGTGCCTTCCTAAAGTTCAGTATTTTTGTGACTCCCTGACAAGTCCCCCTTGTGAAAGACAAGTGAAACTGTGCAATATTGTGGTCGCTATTTCCTAGATGCCCGACGACCTGCAGATTCGTTATTCTGTCAGGTCTATTTGATAGTATTAGTTCCAAAAGTGCTGCTCCTCTGGTTGGATTCTGCACCAATTGTGAAAGATAATTTTTCTTGGTTATTAGCAGAAACCTGTTGCTTTCATGGGTTTTGCAGGTCTCTGTTTCCCAGTTAATATCTGGGTAGTTAAAGTCCCCCATAACAAGGACCTCATCTAGGGTTGCAGCTTCAGCTATCAGCTTTAGGGCTCCTTCTCACTTGCATAAAATACGGCCGAGTCTCGCAGGTTAAAACCCGGCTCTGCCACCGGCACTCCACAGTGGAGCGTGCGGCCGCACAGCAATACAAGGAGCTGCACGCTCCGCTCTGGAGTGCCAGCAGCAGAGCCGGGTTTTAACCTGCAAGACTCGGCCGTATTTTACACAAGTGAGAAAGAGCCCTTAGTAGTAGACTTTCCATGATTTCTGTTATACACCATGTTCCAAATTATTATGCAAATTATATTTTTGGGGGATTTTCCTAAATGGTCGGTGTCAAGACTCGGCCATATTTTACGCAAGTGAGAAAGAGTCCTTAGTAGTAGACTTTCCATGATTTCTGTTATACACCATGTTCCAAAATATTATGCAAATTATATATTTTTGGGATTTTCCTAAATGGTCGGTGCAAATGACAGTCAATCTATTAAAAGTCATCACCCGTTAGAGTATACATCGAATTTTATTGAAGAAACCTCCCAATGATAACAGTATAATCTCCAAAATGAATAAAGCCTCAAAATGCACTGCTCCAAATTATTAAGCACAGTAGAATTTCTAAACATTTGATATGTTTTAAAGAACTGAAAATGCTCATTTGTTGAATTTGCAGCATTAGGAGGTCACATTCACTGAACAAAAAAGCTATTTTAACTCCAAAACATCCTAACATTCCAAGTTACATGTTAACATAGGAACCCTTCTTTGATGTCATCTTCACAATTCTTGCATCCATTGAACTTGTGAGTTTTTGGAGAGTTTCTGCTTGTATTTCTTTGCATGAAGTCAGAATAGGCTCCCAGAGTTGCTGTTTTGATGCGAACTGCCTCCCACCCTCATAGATCTTTTGCTTGATGATACTCCAAAGGTTCTCTATAGGGTCTAGGTCAGGGGAAGATGGTGTCCACACCATGAGTTTGTCTCCTTTTATGCTCATAGTGGCCAATGACTCAAAGGTATTCTTTGCAGCATTAGATGGTGCATTTTCATGCATGAAGATGATTTTGCTCATGAAGGCACGTTTCTGCTTTTTATACCATGGAAGAAAGTTGTCAATTCAGAAACTCTATATACTTTGCAGAGGTCATTTTCACACCTTCAGGAATCTTAAAGGGCCCTACCAGCTGTTTTCCCATGATTCTAGCCCAAAACATGACTCCTCCATCTCCTTGCTGATGTCGCAGCCTTGATGGGACATGGTGGTCATCCACCAACCATCCACTACTCCATTGATCTGGACCATCCAGGGTTGCTCAACACTCATCAGTAAACAAGACTGTTTGAAAATTAGTCTTCATGTATGTCTGGGCCCACTGCAACCGTTTCTGTTTGTGAACACTTTAGGGGTGGCCGAATAGTAGGTTTATGAACCAACACAAGCCTTTGAAGGATCCTACACCTTTAGGTTCGAGGGACTCAAGAGGCACCAGCAGCTTCAAATATCTCTTTGCTGGTTTGTAATGGCTTTTTAGCAGCTGCTCTCCTAATCCGATGAACTTGTCTGGCAGAAACCTTCCTCATTATGTCTTTAACAGCACAAACACATCTGTGCTCAGATTCAGCCACAAATCTCTTAACGGTACAATGATCACGCTTAAGTTTTCGGGAAATATCTAATGTTTTCATCCCTTGACCAAGGTATTGCACTATTTGATGCTTTTCGGCAGCAGAGAGATCCTTTTTCTTTACCATGTTACTTGAAAACTGTGGCCTGCTTAATAATGTGGAACATCATTTTAGGTAGTTTTCCTTTAATTAGAATCACATGGAAAACTAATTATCACATGTGTTTAAGATTAATATCAGTGATCCATTGAGCCCTGAGACACAATACCATCCATGAGTTTATTTGAAAAACAAAACAATTAAATCTTTATGACACTAAAATCCATTTTGCATAATAATTTGGAACACCGTGTATTTGGGGGTTTGTAAGAGACCCCAATAAGAATTTTGTTTCTATATTTTCCTCCATGTATTTCGACCCATATGGACTCGACATCCTCATTCCCTTCACTAATATCCTCCATTAAAGTGGACTTTAGAAAAGACTTTACATAAGGACAAACCCCTCCTCCTTTCCGATTTTTATGATCTTTTCAAAACAGACTGTAACCCTGTAAGTTAACTGTCCAGTCATAGCTTTCATCTAACAATGTCTTGGTTATTCCCACTATGTCATAGTTACCTGTGGATATTTCTGCTTCTTGTTCTTCCATCTTGTTTGTCAAGCTTCTGGCATTTGCAAGCATGCAGTTTAGAGGGTTTTGTTTTGTTCCAATCTCCTCCCTGTGGTTTGTTTTAGAAATCATCTTACCTCCCTTTGGAGTATGTTGTCTCGGATCTTTTTTGGATGTCCTTGCAACTGATGATCTTCGGTATCCTATCGGTCACAGACAGGAAGGCAGCAAATTTCTCTTGCGGTTATGTCCAGTCTGCAGATGGCTGCTTCTGTGCCTCTCAGTAGTGGGTCTCCCACTACTACCACTATTCTTCGCTTCTTGGCTGTACTGTTTGTTGTCACCTGTAGGTGTTGCTGTGTTCCTTTTCTTCTTTGCTTGCTGGTAGTGCCTCATCCTTAGGTGTGCCATCTTCGTCCTCCACCTGCCATAAATGTAGACTACTGGCCCTATTAGAAGAAAAGGTGCTGGGTCGGTTTCTTAGTTGTGTGATTGGTGATGTCGCCATGGACTTCTTGCTTCTTTTGGTCACGTGCTTCCACTCATCTGCTTTTTGAGGTTCTCTGACACTTTCTTCACCTTATGTGACCAGTAGAGATGCTTCTGTTCTGTCTTGGAAGTCTTCATTTTCTTTGATGAGTTTCAAAGTTTCAATTCTTTCTTCCAGACCCAGCACCTTTTCTTCTAAAAGGGCCAGTAGTCTACATTTCTGGCAGGTGAAGTTGTATTCTTCTTCTGGTCGATCTGTGAACATGTAGCACATGTTGCAGCACACCATGTAGGTTGTCATATCTGCCATGTTGCTCATAAATCCTGCTGACTTTCTGTGTGTATTCCTTCTTGTGTAATCTGCTGTTTTTTTCTTCTTGTGTAATCTACTCAATCAGCCAAGCTTTCTTGCAATAATGTCCTACAATACAAAATTTGCGCGTTTTTCCCATAAGGCACCTGGAATATGCAAATTGACCTCATCAAGCTTCAATTCCTGGTTTGCCAATGCTTTCCAAGCAGCTGGTCCCGGCTACACCCAATGATTTTCTTACTGAGGGAGACTCTTCTCTTTTCCCAGAACGCATCTGGAATATGCAAATTGGCCTCCTCAAGCTTCAATCCCTGGTTTCAATGACCAGAAGGTAAGAGCTACAGCAGCTACCTTTTTCTCTATACCATAACTACTTTTTCAGCAAGCTTACATATCCCCTTACAATTATTGCTACACTAATAGTTACTCTCCTTCACTATCCACAAACCCCAGCACTCTCAAACTAATAATTATCCCATTTTCCCTTTTATCCCACCACTTGATCTCATCTGCAGACCGGCTCCTAAATGTCAGATGCCTCCTTCTACAACATAAAACAAGCTGGGCACTCTTCTTCTCACTTGTTTGCTCTGTTTTACATACACTATATAAAAAGATACCAATGCATTTTTTTCTCAATATCTGACATGAAATCAGAATAAACCTTCCCCATTTTAGGTCAATCATAATTAATAATATTTGCCAAGTGCCAGAATAATGAGACAGAGAAACTGTTTTAAGGCATTTTCATTACTTACTGCAATGTCAAAAGTTTACATACATTTCATTAGTATTTGGTACCATTGCCATTAAACTGAATGACTTGAGTCAAACATTTGGGATATCCTTCCACATGCTTCTCTGTTATGACCCCAATGGCAGAGGGTCTCAGGAATCAATATCAAGTCTGCAAACACAAAAAACCAGCTCATAGGGCAGTGGTAACTGGGCTGACCATATATCTAATCCTAGCACCACAAATAGAAGTAGCCGGGGAACGTGCCTACGTTGGTTCTAGACGTCTCGCGCCAGCCGGAGAACTAACTAACCCTAGAAGGGAAAAGAAAGACCTTTCTTGCCTCCAGAGAAAAGACCCCAAAAGTTGGATACAAGCCCCCAACAAATAATAACGGTGAGGTAAGAGGAAAAGACAAACATAAGAATGAGCTAGGTATTTAGCAAAGAGAGGCCCACTAGCTAATAGCAGAATATAGTAAGATGACTTATATGGTCAGCAAAAACCCTATTAAAATATCCACGCTGGATATTCAAGAACCCCCGAACCGTCTAACGGCCGGGGGGAGAACACCAGCCCCCTAGAGCTTCCAGCAAGGTCAGAAATCACATTTAGTACAAGCTGGACAAAAATAGTAGCAAAGCAAGTAACTCAAAAAACAAAGAAGCAAGACTTAGCTTAATTTTGCAAGAGCCAGGACCAGCAGACAGGAGCAACAGAAGGATCTGATTACAACGATGCCAGGCACTGGACTAAGGATCCAGGAAGTTAATATAGCGACACCCCTGGACTAACGACCCAGGTGAGTGCCAAACAGAAAAAAGACAATCCCAGAGTCATACCACTAGTGACCACAAGAGGGAGCCAAAAAGTCTAATTCACAACAGTACCCCCCCTTAAGGAGGGGTCACCGAACCCTCACCAAGACCACCAGGGCGATCAGGATGAGCAGCGTGAAAGGCACGAACTAAATCGGCCGCATGCACATCAGAGGCAACCACCCAGGAATTATCCTCCTGACCATAGCCCTTCCACTTGACCAGATACTGAAGCCTCCGCCTGGAGAGACGAGAATCCAAGATCTTCTCCACCACGTACTCCAACTCGCCCTCAACCAACACCGGAGCAGGAGGCTCAACAGAAGGAACCACAGGTACAACGTACCGCCGCAACAAAGACCTATGGAACACGTTGTGAATGGCAAACGACACAGGAAGATCCAAGCGAAAGGACACAGGATTAAGGATTTCCAATATCTTGTAAGGACCGATGAAGCGAGGCTTAAATTTAGGAGAGGAGACCTTTATAGGAACAAATCGAGAAGACAGCCATACCAAATCCCCAACACGAAGTCTGGGACCCACACCGCGGCGGCGGTTGGCAAAACGCTGAGCCTTCTCTTGTGACAACTTTAAGTTGTCCACCACATGATTCCAGATCTGCTGCAACCTATCCACCACAGAATCTACCCCAGGACAGTCAGAAGGCTCCACATGTCCCGAGGAAAAACGAGGATGGAAACCAGAGTTGCAGAAAAATGGCGAAACCAATGTAGCGGAACTAGCCCGATTATTAAGGGCAAACTCAGCCAACGACAAGAAGGTCACCCAATCATCCTGATCCGCAGAAACAAAACACCTCAAATAAGCCTCCAGAGTCTGATTAGTTCGCTCCGTTTGTCCATTAGTCTGAGGATGAAAGGCAGACGAAAATGACAACTCAATGCCCATCCTAGCACAAAAGGATCGCCAGAACCTGGAAACAAACTGGGATCCTCTGTCAGACACAATATTCTCAGGAATGCCGTGTAAACGAACCACATTCTGAAAGAACACAGGAACCAGATCGGAAGAGGAAGGCAGCTTAGGCAAAGGTACCAAATGGACCATCTTAGAAAAGCGATCACATACCACCCAGATGACAGACATGCCCTGAGACACCGGGAGATCTGAAATGAAATCCACGGAAATGTGTGTCCAAGGCCTCTTCGGGACAGGCAAGGGCAAGAGCAACCCGCTGGCACGCGAACAGCAAGGCTTAGCTCGAGCACAAGTCCCACAGGACTGCACAAACGACCGCACATCCCGTGACAAGGAAGGCCACCAAAAGGATCTAGCCACCAGATCTCTGGTGCCAAAAATTCACGGATGCCCTACCAACACCGAGGAATGAACCTCGGAAATGACTCTGCTGGTCCACTTATCAGGAACAAACAGTCTGTCAGGTGGACAAGAGTCAGGTCTACCAGCCTGAAATCTCTGCAACACATGTCGCAAATCCGGAGAAATAGCTGACAAGATAACTCCCTCTTTAAGAATACCAACTGGTTCTGCGACTCCCGGAGAGTCAGGCACAAAGCTCCTTGAAAGAGCATCAGCCTTCACATTCTTTGAACCTGGTAAATACGAGACCACAAAGTCAAAACGGGAGAAAAACAATGACCAGCGGGCCTGTCTAGGATTCAGGCGTTTAGCAGACTCGAGATACATCAAATTTTTGTGATCAGTCAAGACCACCACACGATGCTTAGCACCCTCGAGCCAATGACGCCACTCCTCAAATGCCCACTTCATGGCCAACAACTCCCGATTGCCAACATCATAATTCCGCTCAGCAGGCGAAAACTTCCTCGAGAAAAAGGCACAAGGTCTCATCACAGAGCAACCAGGGCCTCTCTGCGACAAAACGGCCCCTGCCCCAATCTCAGAAGCATCCACTTCAACCTGAAAGGGAAGTGAGACATCAGGCTGGCACAAAACAGGCGCCGAAGTAAACCGGCGCTTCAACTCCTGGAAAGCCTCCACGGCTGCAGGAGCCCAGTTAGCAACATCAGAACCTTTCTTGGTCATATCCGTCAAAGGCTTAGCAATGCTAGAAAAATTTGCAATAAAACGACGGTAGAAGTTAGCAAAACCCAAGAACTTCTGAAGACTCTTAACTGACGTGGGTTGAGTCCAATCATGAATAGCATGGACCTTGACTGGGTCCATCTCCACCGCAGAAGGGGAAAAAATAAACCCCAAAAAGGGAACCTTCTGTACTCCAAAGAGACACTTTGAGCCCTTAACAAATAAAGCATTCTCACGCAAAACCTGAAACACCATCCTGACCTGCTCTACATGCGAGTCCCAGTCATCAGAAAAAACCAGAATATCATCCAGATAAACGATCATAAATTTATCCAGATACTTCCGGAAAATATCATGCATAAAGGACTGAAACACTGAAGGAGCATTAGAGAGCCCAAAAGGCATCACCAAGTACTCAAAATGACCTTCGGGCGTATTAAACGCGGTTTTCCATTCATCTCCTCGCTTAATGCGCACAAGGTTGTACGCACCACGAAGATCTATCTTGGTGAACCACTTGGCACCTTTAATTCGGGCAAACAAGTCTGACAACAAAGGCAAAGGATACTGAAATTTAACAGTGATTTTATTCAAAAGCCGATAGTCAATACAAGGTCTCAAAGATCCGTCCTTCTTGGCCACAAAAAAGAATCCCGCACCAAGAGGGGAAGAGGAAGGACGGATATGCCCCTTCTCCAGAGATTCCTTGATATACGAACGCATTGCGGTATGCTTAGGTACAGACAGATTAAATAGTCTTCCCTTAGGAAATTTGCTACCTTGAATCAAATCTATGGCACAGTCACAGTCCCTATGAGGAGGCAGAACACTGGACCTGGACTCGCTGAACACATCCTGATAATCAGACAAATACTCAGAAACTTCCGAAGGAGTAGAGGAAGCAATAGACACCGGCGGGGAATCACCATGAATACCCTGACAGCCCCAACTTGACACAGACATTGCCTTCCAATCCAAGACTGGATTATGAGTCTGTAACCATGGCAAACCCAAAACGACCAAATCATGCATTTTATGCAGAACAAGAAAATGAATCACCTCCCGATGTTCAGGAGTCATGCACATGGTTACCTGTGTCCAAAACTGCGGTTTATTTTCCGCCAATGGCGTAGCATCAATACCCCTCAGAGGGATAGGATTAACCAACGGCTCAAGAACAAAACCACAGCGCTTGGCAAATGACAGATCCATAAGACTCAGGGCAGCACCTGAATCCACAAACGCCATAACAGGGTAGGAGGACAATGAGCAAATTAAAGTCACAGACAAAATAAATTTAGGTTGCAAATTACCAATGGCGACAGGACTAACAACCCTTGTTAGGCGTTTAGAGCATGCTGATATAACATGTGTAGAATCACCACAGTAAAAACACAACCCATTCTGATGTCTATGATTTTTCCGTTCATTTCTAGTCTGAATTCTACCACATTGCATTAAATCAGGTGTTTGTTCAGACAACACCACCAAAGGATTAGCGGCTTTGCGCTCCCGCAAACGCCGGTCAATTTGAATAGCCAGCGCCATGGAATCATTCAGACTTGTAGGAATGGAGAAACCCACCATCACATTCTTAATGGCTTCAGAAAGGCCATTTCTGAAGTTTGCGGCCAGAGCACACTCATTCCACTGAGTAAGCACGGACCATTTCCGAAATTTTTGGCAATACACTACAGCTTCATCCTGGCCCTGAGAAATAGCCAGCAAGGCTTTTTCTGCCTGAACCTCAAGATTGGGTTCCTCGTAAAGCAATCCGAGCGCCAGAAAAAACGCATCAATATTTGCCAATGCCGGATCTCCTGGCGCTAGCGAGAAAGCCCAATCCTGAGGGTCGCCCCGTAAAAAAGAGATAACAATTTTAACTTGCTGAACTGAGTCTCCAGATGAACGGGGTCTCAGAGATAGAAACAATTTACAATTATCCCTGAAATTCCTAAACTTAAATCGGTCTCCACTCCAGAAAACAGTTCAGGAATAGGTATTTTAGGTTCAGACACAGGACTACTGGTAACAAAATCTAGTATGCTTTGCACACGAGCAGCAAGCTGGTCCACACTTGTAATCAAGGTCTGGACATTCACGTCTGCAGCAAGCTCAAGCCACTCAGAAGTAAAGGGGAGGAAGAGAGGAAAAAAAAAAAAATTCAGAATTTCCTTTCTTATATCCCACTTCTGCAATGCATTAAACATTCAATGTTGGCCTGGCATACTGTTATGACCCCAATGGCAGAGGGTCTCAGGAATCAATACCAAGTCTGCAAACACAAAAAACCAGCTCATAGGGCAGGGGTAACTGGGCTGACCATATATCTAATCCTAGCACCACAAATAGAAGTAGCCGGGGAACGTGCCTACGTTGGTTCTAGACGTCTCGCACCAGCCAGAGAACTAAAGGTACCGTCACACTAGGCGATATCGCCAGCGATCCGTGACGTTGCAGCGACCTGGATAGCGATATCGCTGTATTTGACACGCAGCAGCGATCTGGATCCCGCTGTGAAATTGCTGGTCGCTGCTAGAAGGTCTGCACTTTATTTGGTCGCTAGGTCGCCGTGTATCGCCGTGTTTGACAGCAAAAGCAAGGATACCAGCGATATTTTACACTGGTAACCAGGGTAAACATCGGGTTACTAAGCGCAGGGCCGCGCTTAGTAACCCGATGTTTACCCTGGTTACCAGCGTAAAAGTTAAAAAAACAAACAGCACATACTCACCAGCGCGTCCCTCAGCCTCTGCTTCCTGACACTGACTGAGCGCCGGCCCTAAACTGAAAGTGAAAGCACAGCGGTGACGTCACCGCTGTGCTGTTAGGGCCGGAGCTCAGTCAGTGTCAGGAAGCAGAGGCTGGGGGACGCGCTGGTGAGTATGTGCTGTTTGTTTTTTTAACTTTTACGCTGGTAACCAGGGTAAATATCGGGTTACTAAGCGCGGCCCTGCGCTTAGCAACCCGATGCTTACCCTGGTTACCCGGGGACCTCGGCATCGTTGGTCGCTGGAGAGCTGTCTGCGTGACAGCTCTCCAGCGACCAAACAGCGACGCTGCAGCGATCGGCATCGCTGTCGCTATCGCTGCAGCGTCGCTTAATGTGACGGTACCTTTAGTAACCCTAGAAGGGAAAAGAAAGACCTTTCTTGCCTCCAGAGAAAAGACCCCAAAAGTTGGATACAAGCCCCCAACAAATAATAACGGTGAGGTAAGAGGAAAAGACAAACATAAGAATGAGCTAGGTATTTAGCAAAGAGAGGCCCACTAGCTAATAGCAGAATATAGTAAGATGACTTATATGGTCAGCAAAAACCCTATTAAAATATCCACGCTGGATATTCAAGAACCCCCGAACCGTCTAACGGCCGGGGGGAGAACACCAGCCCCCTAGATCTTCCAGCAAGGTCAGAAATCACATTTAGTACAAGCTGGACAAAAATAGTAGCAAAGCAAGTAACTCAAAAAACAAAGAAGCAAGACTTAGCTTAATTTTGCAAGAGCCAGGACCAGCAGACAGGAGCAACAGAAGGATCTGATTACAACGATGCCAGGCACTGGACTAAGGATCCAGGAAGTTAATATAGCGACACCCCTGGACTAACGACCCAGGTGAGTGCCAAACAGAAAAAAGACAATCCCAGAGTCATACCACTAGTGACCACAAGAGGGAGCCAAAAAGTCTAATTCACAACACTTCTCACAATAGTTGGTAAGAATTTGGGCCCATTCCTCATGACTAGGGTTGAGCGAAACGGGTCGGCCATTTTCAGAAGTCGCCGACTTTTGGCAAAGTCGGGTTTCATGAAACCCGACCCGACCCCTGTGTGGGGTCGGCCATGAGGTCGGCGATCTTCTGAATCTGGTATCGGAATTCCGATACCGAGTTCCGATATGTTTGCGATATCGGAAATCGGTATTGGAATCCACATTTAAGTGTAAAATAAAGAATTAAAATAAAAAATATTGATATACTCACCTCTCCGAAGGCCCCTGGACATCGCCGCTGGTAACCGGCAGCCTTCTTTGCTTAAAATGAGCGCGTTTACGGCCTTCCATGACGTCACGGCTGCTGATTGGTCGCGTGCTGCTCATGTGGGCAGCCTAGGAATTTAGGACCTGAGAATTACGTCACGGCTTGTGATTGGTCGCGTGGCGGTCACATGGGCAGCCGCGACCAATCACAAGCCGTGACGTCATCTAAGGCCCTGAACGCGCTCATTCTTAAGAAGGAAGGCTTAACACTTTGGGCATCAGTCACGGGTGTGCTCCTGCCCGTGACTGAGGACGTTTAGATTACATGACAAAAAGGGATCTGTCACAGTTCTGTGAAAAAATGGGGAAAACTTCCCTGGCGTAAGCGGTGTCCTCCTGTGGTCCTGATGATGGCGGTGTCCTCTGGTGGTCCTGGCAGTGGCAATGTCCTCTGGTGAACCTCATGATGGTGATCATAGTCTGTGGTATTATCATGGGCACTGGCCCTAAAGGATGAAGAGAGGATGGAGGAATAGTCTCTTCCCTCAGCGGTGAGAGTCCCTACACTGCTGGACCCTGTGACACTGTCCTGACACACTTGATAATGACCAGCTTGGTCTACTGTGATGTACCAATGGTCACCTATATCCTGTACACAGACCTTGCCTCTCACTGTCAGTACTCGCGGCTAGGGCTGTCTTGTCAGCATCGTCGGCTGAGTCAGCAGTCTCTTAATGGTCCACGATGTAAGCGGGGACAGCGGTGTTAGCGAGGACAGTGTTATCTGTTGTGTCTCAGCGGGAACACATCAGTTGGTTCCTGTCAGTGCATGTCTGACAGGACTCTCCTGCATGTGCTGTTCCCACCTGAACTGTTTGAATTTCTGCACGCACATTAACTGTCTGCTTATCCACGGCCCCTTTCTCTCAAGCATAGGGACACCCCAAGCTCCCCCCTGTATCCTAGGTGACAGACCAGACGGTTCCAGACCAGTTATGGATGAGGCAAACCTGGTTAGTTTCTCCCCCTTACATTCCCCCTCTCTTTGTGCTCACCATTCCATGGGCGAGAGTTCCTGCAAGAGGCGCTGACATTCTTTTATGTTTCGAACAACTTGTTGCCAAACAAAATTTTCCTGGTCCAATCGGTTAGAGTTTTTTCCTGCTGTTGAACGTTCAGAACGTCGTAAACTGGGAATTTCAGCTGGTTCTGCTTGAGTACTTCAATCAGGCTGTATAGACAAAGGTGTGGGTTCGCTCTGCCAACGAGAAATAGCCCTTGTAGGAATTTCCAGTCTCTGGATTCTCAGATTTTTGTTCTTTTTCTGATTCTATCCCTGTAGGTTCAGTGTACTCGTCATCTTCTTCAACACTTGCAATGGGTAGAGGTTCCTCAAAGGAGTCATGCTTTTCTTTTTCTATTCACATGGGATCTCTAGATACACAGGGGTGTAACATGTTTCAGTGTACAACATGGGTAGAGGTATCGTCATCACCTTTGGGCTGGACTTCGTCAACAAGTCCTTCACAATTGACTCATCGCTGTACACAGTATGGTGTCTTTTCCCATCGATGATCTAATTTGTTTTGAGGACACTTCTCCCTGATTAACACCCAGTCGCTGGCCTGTAGAGCTGTCCCCCATAGATGAGCCATTTCTGGGTGTTCTAACTCTCGAAAATGGGTCTGCATCAGATGATGTAGGGTCTGTAGTCGATGATGATGCTCTCGGACCCAGCTTGACACCCCTGTCCTTGGGTAGTCCTCCTTAGGGTCCAGCTCCAACTCAGTGATCTCTTTTCCTGGCTGGCCAAAAAGCAGAGTATAGGGCGTGTATCCGGTGGTGCGATGTACCCAATTGTTATACACCCACACTAGTTCTGCTAGATAGTCCGGCCAACGGGCCTTACGATCCTCTTCTAGGGTTCTCAACATTTGTATGAGGGTTTGATTGAACCGTTCACATGCTCCATTGCCCTGAGGATGATAAGGGGTCAGCCGAGATTTCTCAATTCCATGCAATTGATGTTGTTCTTCCATAACTCGCCCTAAGAAGCAAGTACCTTGGTCTGAGTGAATTCTCTTCGGGCAGCCATACACTTGAATGAAGTTTTTACAGATGGCATAAGCTGCGGTCTCAGCAATTTGATCCCGAGTTGGGATCACTCCCGCGAACTTAGTGAAGTGGTCAACCAAAACTAAACAATGTTCATACCCTTGATGGGCTTGGCCTATTGTTAAATAATTGATTATTAGCGGAGCAGAGGTTACAATGGTTTGTGTGGGGGCCTTCTGCTCCGGAGGATTGACCAGCTTACAGTTCCTACAGAATCGGCAGACTTCTTCCATCTTTAATTTTAACAGTAGATGATGCACCAGTGTTTGCAGCCAATGCAAGGTTTTTTCTGGACTGAAGCGAGCTCCTTTTTAATGTGCCTCTGTGGCCACTTGATGTAAAAGATTTTCAGGAATCACCACTTGCCAGGTGACAGATAGGGCCCACTGTATCTGTACTTTTCTCTTCAACAATCCTTCTTTTAGGTGGACCCTCTCCCACTGCTGGAGTATCTGTTTCATTCCAGGGGACCGGTTCTCTCTCTCCTTCCGTGTAGACAGTTGGTTGAGGGCCACCCATTGCCGAAGTTGGGCAAGCTCTTCATCTTCCTGCTAAATCCGTATCCACTCTTCATGAGGCTGCTCCAACACACTCCCCTGAAATTTTTGCCAGTTCTGGTTCCCTCGTAGCTGCCAACATCCTGGCATATCCGTGGAACTTCAGCACTTCATCAGCCTCCAGGTCTTCATACCGGTTAGGGCTGGGTTGCCCATAGGGGACTCTGGAAAATGCGTATGCATGGGTGTTTTCAGCCCCCCCTTTGTAGGCTATTCTGTACAGGTATTTGGCCATTCGAGCAACCCAGCCTTGTTCCAAGGCCCCTAATTTTGCATTTTCTAAATGGGCCAGAGGGTTATCTGTGCACACCTGTACTTCTGATCCGGATAGGTACTCCGCAAACTTTTCTGTCATGGCCAAGACTATTGCTAACAGTTCTAGTTTGAATGAACTGTAATTGTCTGGGTTTCATTCAGAGTCATGAAAGGAATGACTCACATAGGCAATCACCCTCTATTTTCCATCTTGGATCTTCAAAAGCACAGCTCCAACCCATGTAAGCTTCCATTTGTATGAAGAATGAACGGTTGAGAGAAATCAGCATAGGCTAGGACCGGGGCCTCTGTCAGAGCCATTTTCAAGGTCTGGAACACTTTCCCCTTGCACTCTCCCCACTGAATCTTTTGATTTCTTGCTCCTGCTGGTACTCCTTTCAACAGTTCCAATAACGGATTCGCCATCTGGGTGAAGTTTTTCATGAACCATCCATAATACACAGTCAGTCCTAAGAAGGCTCAGACATCTTTTACAGTTCTTAGGGTTGGCCAGTCTCAAACTGCTGCAATCTTTTCACGAGATGGACATATACCTTCTGCAGAGACCACATCCCCCAGGTACTCAATCTGACTGCGGAATAAGTGACATTTAGATGGTTTCACTCGAAGCCCATGCTTCTGTAGCCGGCTGAGTATTTGCTCCAGATGCTGTAAGTGTACTTCAAAAGTGGGGGCAAATACAATTATGTCATCCAGATAGATGAGGGTGGCTTCAAAGTTCAGATCCCCAAAACACCTCTCCATGAGTCACTGAAAAGTACCGGGAGCATTAGCCAATCTAAACGGCATTCTATTGAACTCATACAGGCCTATGGGTAGTATAAAGGCCGTTTTTGCTTGGTCGTGTCCTGGCATTGGCACTTGCCAGCACCCACTAGCCAGGTCGAGAAAGGAGAAGTATTTTGCGTTCCCAGAGCGGACAGCGATTCTTCAATCCGGGGCAGTGCATACGAATCTCACACCGTACAGGTGTTTAACTAGCAATAGTCCACACTGAACCGTAGGGTGCCATCTTTTTTACTTACGAGGACAATAGGTGCAGCCCACGGGCTCTGACTCTCTCAGATGACTCCATTATGTAACATTTGTGCTAACAAGCTTTTTACCTCCTGGTACATTTGCAGGGGAATCTGTCTGTAATGTTCTCTCAGAGGTGCAGCGTTACCCATTGGATCTCATGGGTGATAGCAGTCATACAACCAAAGTTATCCTTGTGTCTAGCGAACACTTCTTGATAATGTCCCAACACAGCCTCCACTTTTTTCACCTGTTGTGGTGTGAACTCTGCCAACTCAGCCCGGGTTTGTTCCAGGATGTGACGCCCCCTCTTTTGTAATTTAGGTTCCAACACAGGGGTTGTCTCTACAGCTACAGTCCAAGGATCTTCCTTGTTTGCCTTTAATTGAACAGCCTGTGTTGGTATAAGTTCTTCTGGCAAGTGTCAGAGTATCTTCTCTTAGGTTTACACACCGCATGGGTATTTTTCTATCACACACGGTAGCTATTGTCCTGGCTTTTAAGAGCCCCAATGGTAAGCTTTCCATAGTTGCTGGTTTCAGTTGAACTTCAACCCCTTCCAACGGGGTACATGCTCGAACAGGTAGTGAAACCACACTTTGACCCGGAGGTAAGTCAAGATTGGTGGTGGCTGGTATGATCACCTTCCCTAACACCTTTCCTTTGCAGGAGACCTCTTTTGCCTGGGCCATCCGGATCAATTGATGGAACACTTCCCTTTGCGGGGTATGCAGGCTCCATTGTTTCAGGAATGCGTTCGGAGATTCGCTAATCAGAAGACTTCCAAACTCTATGAGTACATTTATTCCAAGTGTAACAGTATGTCCCTGCACGGGGTCGTCTGCGATCCACACCACTCCCTTACAGCCCAGGTCTTTGCCACAGACTTTAATCTGCATTGATGCCACCCCTGCGACCGGGATGGGCAGTTGATTGGTGGCTGTCAACTTGATCACTGGCCCCCACTCTTGCCTCAAGTCTTCTGGGAAGTGTCTATTAAAATATGTCTCAGGCATCGTTGTTACTTGAGAGCCTGTATCTACAAGGCAAGGTACGTCCCGTCCATCTATTTCGGCCCATACCAAGGGACTCACTGACACCAGCCTTGGAGCCCTTTAGTTTAACGGGTGATGTCGTGGTGGCCTTCCAGGTTGTGGGCAGACCCACAATCCTGTCCTAATTCTCCACATAGATAACACGTTAAGGGTTCTATCCGAAGAGACCCTCTTTCATCCCGTCTTGGCACTAAGAGGGCTTTGCTTCTGGGTGTACTTATTAAACTCACTTTTCTTTTATTCTCGGTCAGATCCTCCCTCATCGATTGGATCTCTTTTTGTAAATCTTCCACCCATTCTGGTTCAGCAGTTGCATTCACGACTGCCTCCCTGCTCCGGACCTTCTCCACCGGGACTATCACCCCTTGTTCCTGCTCATGCCTCACTTCCCACCTCTGCAAAGGCCACATGGGGGTTCACGCGCAAGCGTTTTCACAATGCCTGCTTAAGCAATGTGCCTCTCATCCCAGTCACTAAATGGTGGAGCAACACCACATCAGTCGGTTCTACTCCCAAGCCATCTTTTTTGACTATGGCTGTATGAATCACTTGCAATGCATTAATATACTGTGTCACAGTCTCCCCCTCTCTTTGACCCTGATGGAACAGATGCATGCGTAATTCTCCTAGGTCTGTGAGGTCCCCATGGGTCTCCTCCAGTATCTGCAATACTTTGTCAAGGGTGTCTCATTCACGGGGGCTGCAACATATCTGAATGTCTTGCCTCCAAGTCTAAGGCCATCACAGCGACCTCTGCCTGCAAGGAATCATAGAAATCATAGGGTACATTCTCATCATCCCCTTTATGCGCTCAGTCCAGCACCACAACATGGTGTTGTTCCCATTAACCCCTTCATGACCCAGCCTATTTTGACCTTAATAATCTGGCCATTTTTTGCAATTCTGACCAGTGTCCATTTATGAGGTAATAACTCAGGAACGCTTCAACGGATCCTAGCGGTTTTGAGATTTTTTTTTGTGACATATTGGGCTTCATGTTAGTGGTAAATTTAGGTCGATAATTTTTGCGTTTATTTGTGAAAAAAATGGAAATTTGGCGAAAATTTTGAAAATTTCGCAATATTCAAATTTTGCATTTTTATTCTGTTAAACGAGAGAGCTATGTGACACAAAACAATAAATAACATTACCCACATGTCTACTTTACATCAGCACAATTTTGGAAACAAATTTTTTTTTTCTTGGAAGTTATAAGGGTTAAAATTTGACCAGCAATTTCTCATTTTTACAACAAAATTTACAAAATCATTTTTTTTAGGGACCACCTCAAGTTTGAAGTGACTTTGAGGAGCCTACATGACAGAAAATACCCCAAAATGATACCATTCTAAAATCTGCACCCCTCAAGGTACTCAAAACCACATTCAAGAAGTTTTGTTAACCCTTCAGGTGCTTCACAGCAGCAGAAGCAACATGGAAGGAAAAAATGAACATTTAACTTTTTAGTTACAAAAATGAACTTTTAGCAACAATTTTTTTTATTTTCCCAAGGTTAAAAAGAGAAACTGGACCCCAAAAGTTATTGTACAATTTGTCCTGAGTACTCCGATACCCCATATGTGGGGGGAACCACTGTTTGGACACACGACAGGGCTCGGAAGGTAAAGAGCGCCATTTGACTTTTTCAATGAAAAATTGGCTCCAAACTTTAGTGGACACTGTTATGATCTGGTGACCTTGGAGCCGCATGAAACTTTCTCTGGAGTCGGTGGAACCTGTACTGACCGCGAATCCTGAACTAACACCGCAACTAGAAGTAGCCGTGGGGTGTGCCTAACGTACCCTAGACACCTCGACACAGCCGGAGGACTAAATATCCCTATAGATGGAATTAGGAATGCTACCTTGCCTCAGAGCAGACCCCCGAAGGATAGGCAGCCCCCCACGAATAATGACTGTGAGTAGGAGAAGAATAGACACACGCAGGTAGAAAACAGGATTTAGCAAAAGAGGCCACTCTAGCTAAATAGGAAAGCATAGGACAGATTACTAGGCGGTCAGTATGAAAACCCTTCCAAAAATATCCACAGCAGATAATACAAAAAGTTCCACAATCTAACTAAAGACATGGAATGTATATCTGCCACTCCAGAGAATCCAGCAAGACTGAGAAAATACTGACACAATCTAAGCTGGACAAGAAAACACAAAGAATAGCACTGAATTGTGAAGCACACAGCATGAGTCTATCTTTGCTGATTTGGCAGAAAGGCAGGAGGAACCAGGGAGAGGACAAACACCTCCCAACAACAATTGACAACTGGCAAGGACTAATGAATCCTGCACACCTAAATACCCCAGTCAGAACTGCAATCAGCAGACACACCTGACCAGGACTGCAACCCAGGGACAACTGCATTACCACCTACTACCACCGGAGGGAACCCAAAAGCAGAATTCACAACAGGACACCATGTTGCGTTTGGAGAGCTCCTGTGTGCCTAAATATTGGAGCTCCCCCACAAGTGACCCCATTTTGGAAACTAGACCCCCCAAGGAACTTATCTAGATGCAGAGTGAGCACTTTGAACCCCCAAGTGCTTCACAAATTGATCCGTAAAAATGAAAAAGTACTTTTTTTTCACAAAAAATTTCTTTTAGCCTCAATTTGTTCATTTCCACATGGGCAACAGGATGAAATGGATCCGAAAATGTGTTGGGCAATTTCTCCTGAGTACACTGATACCTCACATGTGGGGGTAAACCACTGTTTGGGCACACGGCAGGGCTCGGAAGGGAAGGAGCGCCATTTGACTTTTGAATGAAAAATTAGCTCCAATCGTTACCGGACACCATGTCACGTTTGGAGAGCCCCTGTGTGCCTAAACATTGGAGCTCCCCCACATTTGACCCCATTTTGGAAACTAGACCCCCCAAGGAACTTATCTAGATGCCTAGTGAGCACTTTGAACCCCAAGGTGCTTCACAAATTGATCCGTAAAAATGAAAAAGTACTTTTTTTTTCACAAAAAATTTCTTTTAGCCTCAATTTGTTCATTTCCACCTGGGCAGCAGGATAAAATGGATCCTAAAATGTATTGGGAAATTTCTCCTGAGTACACTGATACCTCACATGTGGGGGTAAACCACTGTTTGGGCACACGGCAGGGCTCAGAAGGGAAGGAGCGCCTTTTGACTTTTTGAATGAAAAATTAGCTCCAATCGTTAGCGGACACCATGTCGCGTTTGGATAGACCCCGTGTGCCTAAACATTGGAGCTCCCCCACATGTGACCCCATTTTGGAAACTAGACCTCCCATGGAACTAATCTAGATGTGCGGTGACCACTTTAAACCCCCAAGTGCTTCACATAAGTTTATAACGCAGAGCCGTGAATATAAAAAATCTTTTTTCTTTCCTCAAAAATTATTTTTTAGCCCGCAATTTTTTTATTTTCACAAGAGTAACAGGAGAAATTGGACGCCAAAAGTTGTTGTCCAGTTTGTCCTGAGTACGCTGATACCCTATATGTGGGTGGGAACCACTGTTTTGGCACACGTCAGGGCTCGGAAGGGAAGTAGTGACGTTTTGGAATGCAGACTTTGATGGAATGGTCTGCGGGCATCATGTTATGTTTGCAGAGCCCCTGATGTGCCTAAACAGTAGAAACCCCCCACAAGTGACCCCATTTTGGAAACTATACCCCCCAAGGAACTTATCTAGATATGTGGTGATCACTTTGAACCCCAAAGTGCTTCACAGAAGTTTACAACGCAGAGCCGTGAAAATAAAAAATCATTTTTCTTTCCTCAAAAATGATGTTTCAGCAAGCAACTTTTTATTTTCACAAGAGTAAAAGAAGAAATTGGACCCCAATAGTTGTTGACCAGTTTGTTCCGAGTATGCTGGTACCCCATATGTGGGGGTAAACCACTGTTTTGGCACACATCGGGGCTCGGAAGGGAAGTAGTGACGTTTTGGAATGCAGACTTTGATGGAATGGTCTGCAGGCGTCACGTTGCATTTTCAAAGCCCCTGATGTGCCTAAACAGTAGAAACCCCCCACAAGTGACCCTATTTTGGAAACTAGACCCCCAAAGGAACTTTTCTAGATATGTGGTGAGCACTTTGAACCCCCAAGTGCTTCACAGAAGTTTACAATGCAGAGCTGTGAAAATAAAAAATCATTTTTCTTTCCTCAAAAATGATGTTTTAGCAAGCAATTTTTCATTTTCACAAGGTTAAAAGGAGAAATTGGACCCCAATAATTGTTGCCCAGTTTGTCCCGAGTATGCTGGTACCCCATATGTGGGGGTAAACCACTGTTTGGGCGCACATCGGGGCTCGGAAGGGAGGGAGCACCATTTGACTTTTTGAACGCAAGATTGGCTGGAATCAATGGTGGCGCCATGTTGCGTTTGGAGACCCCTGATGTGCCTAAACAGTGGAAACCCCTCAATTCTAACTCCAACACTAACCTCAACACACCCCTAACCCTAATCCCAACTCTAGCCATAACCCTAACCACAACCCTAACCCCAACACACCCCTAACCACAACCCTAACCCCAACACACCCCTAACCCTAATCCCAACCCTAATCCCAACCCTAATCCCAACCATAACCACAACCCTAACCCCAACACACCCATAACCATAATCCTAACCACAAGCCTAATCTTAACCCTATTTCCAACCCTAACCCTAATTCCAACCCTAACTCTAATTTCAACCCTAACCCTAAGGCTATGTGCCCACGTTGCGGATTCGTGTGAGATTTTTCCGCACCATTTTTGAAAAATCCGCAGGTAAAAGGCAATGCGTTTTACCTGCGCATTTACTGCGGATTTCCAGTGTTTTTTGTGCGGATTTCACCTGCGGATTCCTATTGAGGAACAGGTGTAAAACGCTGCATAATCCGCACAAAGAATTGACATGCTGCGGAAAATACAACGCCGCGTTCCCGCGCTGTATTTTCCGCACCATGGGCACAGCGGATTTGGTTTTCCATAGGTTTACATGGAACTGTAAACCTGATGGAACACTGCTTCGAATCCACAGCGGCCAATCCACTGCGGATACGCAGCCAAATCCGCACCGTGTGCACATAGTCTAATTCTAAGGCTATGTGCACACGCTGCGGAAAACGCTGCGGATCTGCAGTGTTTCCGCAGCTGTGGGTGCGCAGCAGTTTCCCATGAGTTCATAGTTCAATGTAAACCTATGGGAAACAAAAAACACTGTGCCCATGCTGCGGAAAAAAATGTGTGGAAACGCAGCGGTTTACATTCTGCAGCATGTCACTTCTTTCTGCGGATTCCGCAGCGGTTTTATGCCTGCTCCAATAGAAAACCACAGTTGTAAAACTGCAGTGAAATCCGCAGAAAAACCACGGTGAATCCGCGATAAATCCGCAGCGGTTTTGCACTGCGGATTTATCAAATCCGCTGCGGAAAAATCCACAGAGGACCAGAATACGTGTGCACATACCCTAACCCTAACCCTAACCCTAGTTCTAACCCTAACCCTAACCATAGTTCTAACCCTAACCCTAACCCCAACCCTAGTTCTAACCCTAACCCTAGTTCTAACTCTAACCCTAGTTCTAACCCTAACCCTAACCCTAACCCTAGTTCTAACTTTAGTGGGGGAAAAAATAAAAAAAAATATTTTCTTTATTTTATTGTTGTCCCTACCTATGGGGGTGATAAAGGGGGGGTTCATTTACTATTTTTTTTATTTTGATCACTGTGATAGGTTTTATCACAGTGATCAAAATGTACATTGAACGAATCTGCCAGCCGGCAGATTCGGCGGGTGCACCGCGCATGCGCCCGCCATTTTGGAAGATGTCGGCGCCCAGGGAGAAGACGGATGGACACCGGGAGGCTCGGTAAGTATGAAGGGGGGGAGATCGGAGCACGGGGGGGATCGGAGCACAGGGGGGGTGGATTGCAGCACGGGGAGAGCGGACAGGAGGACGGGGGAGCAGACAGGAGGTCGGAGGGGAGTGGACCACCGAACGGAGGACTGGGGAGTAGATCGGGGGCGGTGGGGGGGGGCAGACCAGTATTTCCAGCCATGGCTGATGATATTGCAGCATCGGCCATGGCTGGATTGTAATATTTCACCATTTTCATAGGTGAAATATTACAAATTGCTCTGATTGGCTGTTGCACTTTCAACAGCCAATCAGAGCGATCGTAGCCACAGGGGGTGAAGCCACCCCCCCTGGGCTGAAGTACCACTCCCCCTGTCCCTGCAGATTGGGTGAAATTGGAGTTAACCATTTCACCCGATCTGCAGAGACGCAATCATTCTGTGACACAGCATATGCGTCATAGGTCGGATTGGCACCGACTTTCATGACGCATACGCTGTGTCACAGGTCGGGAAGGGGTTAAACTTTGGGAGGTTATTTAACATTGCCCCCAGGAAGATACTAGATCTAGGGCCCTCCTCAGATGCTTGGTCTGTCATGTCTGTATGTGTAGACTGCATCCTGCAGACTACGCCAAGTGTAAGCAAGTAGAGGGATGCAGTGTGGGACAGGAGGCAGATCAAGGGTTAACAAGGGGTATAATAAATAATAGTTACTCGTCGAAGGGAGATACAGTATGTACACAAGGAGCAAGGTTATACCTAATGCAGAGAGAACTAATAGGGGAGAAGGTTTTGTAACGAACAGGGGAGAAAAATACACCTAACACTCTGGGCATCAGCCACGGTTGTGCTCCTGCCCGTAACTGAGGACGTTTAGATTACATAACAAAAAGGGATCTGTCACAGTTCTGTGAAAAAATGGGGGAAACTTCCCTGGTGCTAATGGTGTCCTGTGGTCCTGATGATGGTGGTGTCCTCTGGTGAACCTGGTGATGGCGGTGATAGTCTGTGGTATTATCACGGGCACTGGCCCCAATGAATGAAGGGAGGAAGGAGGAATAGTCTCTTCCCTCAGTAGTGAGAGTCCCTGCACTGCCAGACCCTGTGACACTGTCCCGACACACTCATTAATTGCCAGCTCGGTCCACTGTGCCATACCAATGGTTGCCTGTATCCCGTACACAGACCTTGCCTCTTACGGTCAGTACTAGTGTTGAGCGATACCTTCCGATACTTGAAAGTATCAGTATCGGATAGTATCAGCCGATACCTGAAAAATATCGGATATCGCCGATACCGATACCTGATACCAATACAAGTCAATGGGACTCAAGTATCAGAAGGTATCCTGGATGGTTCCCAGGGTCTGAAGGAGAGGAAACTCTCCTTCAGGCCCTGGGATCCATATCCATGTAAAAAATAAAGAATTAAAATAAAAAATATGGATATACTCACCCGTCCGGTGGCCCCTGGACCTTACCGATTGTAACCGGCAGCCTCCGTTCCTAAGAATGAGCAGTTTAGGACCTTCGATGACGTAATGCTTGTGATTGGTCGCGTGAGCGGTCACATGAGCAGCACGCGACCAATCACAAGCCGCGACGTCATCGAGGGTCCTAAACTTCTCATTCTTAGGAACAGAGGCTGCCGGTTACAATCGGTAAGGTCCAGGGGCCACCGGAGGGGTGAGTATATCCATATTTTTTATTTTAATTCTTTATTTTTTACATGAACATGATCCCAGGGCCTGAAGGAGAGTCTCCTCTCCTCCAGACCCTGGGAACCATACACTGGGAACTTCCGATTCCGATTTCCGATACCACAAAAGTATCGGAACTTGGTATTGGAATTCCGATACCGCAAGTATCGGCCGATACCCGATACTTGCGGTATCGGAATGCTCAACACTAGTCAGTACTCATGGCCAGGGCAGTCTTGTCAGCGTCGTCGGCTGAGTCAGCAGTCTCTTAACGGTCTGCGATGTAAGCGAGGACAGTCGTGTTAGCAAGGACAGTGTTTTCTGTGGTGTCTCAGTGGGACCCTGTCGATTGGTGCCTGTCAGCGCGTCCTCTCGTCCCTGGCACCAGTCAGCACCGTCCTGTCAACTCAGAGCTGATCTTCTCTGACAGGACCTTCTTGCAGGTGCCGTTCCTGCCTAAGCTGTTAGAATTTCTGCATGCGCATTAACTGTCTGCTTAACCACGCCCCCTTCTCTCAAGCACAGAGACACCCCAAGCTCTCCCACCTGTATCCTAGGTGACAGACCCGATGGTTCCGGACCCATTCTGGATGAGGCAAACCTAGATGGTTTTTCCCCATGACATTTGTGACACGCCCACCAGGGCCGTGGGGTATTCGGAACCGGGTCGCACAGTTCTTTGGGGAAGTCACGGGGCCGTAACCTAAGAGAAACAGAGAAAAGACGAGACTAATGAGGGTATGCACAACCACATATTAAAAATAAAAAAACCTTTATTGTCACCTTAGAAAATGTATCTAAAACATTTAAAAATATGTGAACCACCAAAACCACATTCCCACTCATAGATATGTGTACCATATCAAGATAAGAGCCTATACAAGAAACAATATACAAAAATGCAAAAATGCTATATCAACAGATACATGGAAGGGCCTCTGCCCATATCAATAAATACTTCTTAACATTTTGGCTATAAACCTCTAAAATTGGAGGAACATGTGCATAATTTACACCCAATCAAAAAAAGCACTTTGGATAAATACCTGTCAGGACTCATTTTTTATTACCTTTTGTGCATTACTGCCCTTTTCCAAGATGGCGTCTTTGGTCTCATGTGCACTGTGTCTTCCTGCTATAAAACTCCACCCCAGCCTTCAGTCTATGCTTGAGTATTCTGCCTTGCATCCAGCTCCTGACCTCTGGTGACTCCCTGGCTATATACCTGCTCCTGTGAACCTGTGTGGTGATCCTGCTACTCTGCTCTGAGTTCCTGCTGCATACACCAGTTTCCAGTAATCCTCCTTCATCTGCTGCTCGTGTTTACTTCCATCTGCATTTGCTGGACATGTAAGCTGTTGCTGCTCTGCAAAAACCTGAGACTATTACCCAGGCCTCCCTGGTTGTGCTAAGATATTATTTGAACTGCCTTATAAGCATATCTATCTGTGTTTGGACTAAGACAAGGACTTATTTGTGTCAAGTATCCTCAAGAATAACTGTGCTTCATAGACTTTCTGCGTGTTTGCATTTTCCTCTGAAGTTCCCTATAGACTGCTAAGCTGCGTTTAATATTTACACCAAGTATTGTGGACTTGAGTTTCTCTCTGCACCTGTTTGAATCACCGTGTGATAATATAGACTTTACCACTTATAAAACTGTGTCCTGTAGTTGTCTTGTTCCACGCAAAGAGTTTACTGAGTTCCTGTAGTTGTCTTGTTCCACGCAAAGAGTCTCCTGAGTTATCCCCTATAATTATTACAATACCATACACATAATAGGCCCTTGGAAAAATCCCATGATCAATGTAATATGTTCATGGATACAATCTGGTAGTAGGTCACAAGGGCATGCTTCCAAAAATTATATCCTTGGGGCCGTGACCTGACTCCGTGGCCCTGGCTGTGCCGTAAAATGGGGAATATGTATATGGGATTTAATGTGACGCCAGCTGTGGTGTTCGGCAACGGATGGAGAATGCTGCTAAAGGAGACCACTGGGGCTGATAGTGATGGGGCTGGGATGGTTTTGCTCCCCACAGGTGGAGGGGGTCAAAGGGCTACCGGTCCCATTTATGTCAGGCTCTGTGTACCTTGTGGTGCAGGACTCAGGGCACAAGAAATCACTGAATGACACAAGGGCTGTAGTTTTCTTTTCCTTTACTTGGTGGTTGATAGTACAGACCAGGGTACTGGTAACAGATCATAATGGAGAGCCGGACAGCCTGGAAGCAATTTTTGGATAAACCTGGTCAGGTAGGTACAGAGGCCTTCCTTCTGCTCTGTCCTCCCTTTTTCCTTGCTACCTAACAGCTCAACCCCATGCTGCAAACTGTCTCTCTCTAATTTTAAAAAACTAACTGTTGCCTACATGGCAGGCAGCTCGAGCCTATCACAGGTTCCGCTCCTTTGTTTTGGCTCCAGGCTCTGGTATGCTGCTGTGCTGCCAGGTATTTGATTGGGCCAGGAGACCTGCAGTCTCCTGCCCTCCAGATTTAGCTGCCTGGACTTCAGTAGCCACGCAACCACAGACTTCGGTATCCGGTTCCTAGCTCTCAGCTCTGGGGCGAGTTTAATCACATCTCCACTCCCCAGGTTCTGCTCTACTTCTCTCCTATTGACACCTGGAAAGGGGACCCCTCCTTGCTTCCTGGGGTGCCACATTTGTCAATTTGGAAGACCCATTTCCGCCCAAGCTTTAACTTCCTGGCTGATGTCTTTACTGGATGTTGCTTCTATATTGCCACATAATCTTCTTTTCTAATTATGCTATTTTATGAAGTGCATCTGTCCCTCCTGCAGCAAACCAACAGCATAACATTATACTGCCACTCCCATGTTTTACAGTTGGGATGGTGTTCATAGGCTTCCAAGCATCTCCCTTTTTCCTCCAAACGTAACAATGGTGAAAAGTTAAATTTTAGTTTCATCAGACCACAGGACATGACACCAAAAATTATAGTATTTGTTCCTGTGTGCTTTTGCAAGCGTTAATCTGGCTTTTTTTATGCTTCTTTTGGAGTAATGGCTTCTTCCTGGAAAAGTGGTCTTTCAGCCCATGTTGATACAGTATTCGTTTCATTGTGGATATTGACAAAATCTTACCAGCTCCCGCCATCATCTTCAAATTGTCTTTTCCTTTTGTCCTTGGGTTGATATGCACTTGTCGGACCAAAGCACATTCATTTCTTGGACACAGAACCCACCTTGTTTGTACTTGCATATAATTGTTTGTACAGATGAATAAGGCACCTTCAGGTATCTTGAAATTGTATCTAGGGATGAGCCAGACTTGTGCAAGTCAACAATTCTTTTCCTGATATCTTGGCTAATTTCTTTAGACTTTCCCACGATGCTACACATAGAAGCAATTTGTTTGAGGTGTGCATTAAAATACATCCACAGAGGTGTCTATAGTTAACTCTGATGTTGCCAAAAAAACTATCAGAAACTTCCAAACACATGACATCATCATATGTGCAGTCCCAAATTGTTTAAAGGCATAGTAATCTTAGTATATATAAACTTTTGACTTTGCAGAAGTAATAAAAATGCCTTAAAACATTGTCTCTCTCATTATTCTGGCATTTGTCTAATATTAATAATTATGGTAATCCTAATTGATCTAAAACGGGAAAGGTTTATTCTAATTTGATATCAGATATAGAGAAAAACATGCATATGTGTCTTTTTATATAGTGTATGTAAACTTCTGGTTTCATCTGTATCTCTCAATCCTGGACCTCCACAGCTGATACCCACCAACCTCATTATTTCTCCCTCAAATCACTCTCCACCTACTAGAAACTACCACAACCTTCTAATATAAAACTGATTAATTTCACCTTCACTCTGCCGCTCATTCTCCCTGGAACATATTAGAAAGCCATTCAGTCTGAAACACATTCCATGTCATTCACAACTTCTTTACGTCTTGACACCTATCCTTCCTGTGCTTCCACAGAAAATGGTCAGCACACTCTGACACAGTTTACTTTGTCATGCTGTGTAATGGTGGCCTTCATTTCACCCACACCAACCCGGTAGAGACAAGTTTGTCAATTTAACTGTAAGTTCATAGAGTGGCATATACAGTAGAACAGGGACCCATCAGAGGGAAGTCACCATGCCATGCTTGGGCATACCTGAATTGACCAATGTATGCACTAAGAACCTTCATTTTTGTAAGCACATCTTTTTGAGTAGTAAAGTCTAGATTCAATGGTTTTAATGTTTTCAGTGTTTTCACATGGCCTAACTTATGCAGAGTGCTGCTGTGTTTTCTTTTTCTTTCTTTCTTTCTTTCTTTCTTTCTTTCTTTCTTTCTATCTATCAGAGTAAATTACATCACACTTTTCCTTGTACAGGAAGCCTGTTGCCTCAGAGTAAGGGTACTGTCACACAGTGCCATTTTGATCGCTACGATGGCACGATCCGTGACGTCGCAGCGATCGAATGATTATCGCTCCAGCGTCGTAGACTGCGGTCACACGTTGCAATCACGGCGCTGGAGCGATGCCGAAGTCCCCGGGTAACCAGGGTAAACATCGGGTTACTAAGCGCAGGGCCGCGCTTAGTAACCCGATGTTTACCCTGGTTACCAGCGTAAACGTAAAAAAACCAAACAGTACATACTTACATTCCGGTGTCTGTCCCCCGGCGTCTCAGCTTCTCTGCACTGTGTAAGCACAGCGGCTGGAAAGCACAGCGGTGACGTCAGACGTCACCGCTGTGCTCGCTTTCTGGCTGGCCGGCGCTCACAGTGCAGAGAAGCTGAGACGCCGGAGGACAGACACCGGAATGTAAGTATGTACTGTTTGTTTTTTTTACGTTTACGCTGGTAACCAGGGTAAACATCAGGTTACTAAGCGCGGCCCTGTGCTTAGTTACCCGATGTTTACCCTGGTTACAAGCGAACACATCGCTGGATCGCTGTCACACACAACGATCCAGCAATGTCAGCGGGTGATCAATCGACGAAAGAAAGTTCCAAACGATCTGCTACGACGTACGATTCTCAGCAGGGTCCCTGATCGCTGCTGCGTGTCAGACACTGCGATATCGTAACGATATCGCTAGAACGTCACGAATCGTACCGTCGTAGCGATCAAAATTGCACTGTGTGACAGTACCCTTACTCTCGACTCTGCCTTGTCCTTCAAACCGCACATTCAACCTCTTATCAAATTCTGCGACCTCAACTAAAATGCTAGTGTATGCTCTCATCTCATTATATCCTGCATCAACTACAATATTATGTTCTTGGGTGGCCTTCCTGCTTACAGTCTTGCTCCTCTCCAGTCTGTCCTTAACTCTGTGGCCCAACTAATATATCTCTCTTCTCTCTACTACTCTATCCTCTGCAAACCACTTTATCGGCTACTTATTCCCTAACATATCCACTTCAGATTTCTAACATTAACCTCCATAATCTGTCTCCGGCACATACAGCATCTCCGAACTAATCTTCTGATATCTTCTCACACGTTATCTCCACTTATCTCTTCTACACTCCTACATTTCTCACTGAATCGCCCCTAAAGGTACCTTCACACGAAGCGACGCTGCAGCGATAGCGACAACGATGCCGATCGCTGCAGCGTCGCTGTTTGATCGCTGGGGAGCTGTCACACAGACCGCTCTCCAACGACCAAGGATGCCGAGGTCCCCGGGTAACCAGGGTAAACATCGGGTTGCTAAGCGCAGGGCCGCGCTTAGTAACCCGATGTTTACCCTGGTTACCAGCGTAAAAGTAAAAAAACTTACTGAGCGCCGGCCCTAAAGTGAAAGTGAAAGCACAGCGGTGACGTCACCGCTGTGCTGTTAGGGCCGGAGCTCAGTCAGTGTCAGGAAGCAGACGCTGGGGGACGCGCAGATGAGTATGTACTGTTTGTTTTTTTTACTTTTACGCTGGTAACCAGGGTAAACATCGGGTTACTAAGCGCGGCCCTGCGCTTGGTAACCCGATGTTTACCCTGGTTACCAGTGTAAAACATCGCTGGTATCGTTGCTTTTGCTTTCAAACACAACGATACACGGCGATCGGACGACCAAATAAAGTTCTGGACTTTATTCAGCGACCAGCGACATCACAGCAGGATCCTGATCGCTGCTGCGTGTCAAACTAAACGATATCGCTAGCGAGGACGCTGCAACGTCACGGATCGCTAGCGATATCGTTACAAAGTCGTTTCGTGTGAAGGTACCTTAAGACCTTTCCAAAGTATGCCCCATCTTCTGGAATTATGTGCCCCAATACGTCTGATAGTTCACCATATGCAGTATTTTCAGTTGGAACTTGAAACCCCATCTCTTCTAGAAAGTTAACTACCTGCAATGACCCTGCTGCTACCTCAACACTGCCGCAGCCTCCCAGCCTACTGTCACTTTCCCCATTATCCTGCAAACTGTATGTCTCCCTTTGGACTAATCTATCATTGTTAGTTTGCTCATTGTAAATTATATTTGTATTTTCTATGTAACCCCTTTTCACATGTACAATACAATGGAATCAATGGTGCTATACAAATAAATAAGAACCAAAATAAATAATAATTATAAAAATAGATCATCATAATCCATCCGTTTATGTGGCTTAGATAGAACCTGATAGTATACCAGGTGGTATTTCCTGATGAAGGGGGCATGAGACCACTGAAACGCGTTGAATAAAACCACTGTGAAGCAAAAGTAAGATAAAAACTGATATTGCTTATGGCTCGCCCATCACACAAGCCAAGACACACAGTTTCTCTGACGGTCAAGTCTTAGCTTCAGTACTTTTCTTCAGTAGGAAAATTAGTACTGAGGGTACTTAAGCTACCCATTGCATGTAGATTGTCAAGAATGCTATTTTTTATAGTTCTGAGTCAGGCTTAGCACACTGTCCACAGTATATTAATTCACTTCTTTGGGGGGCTAGAGGAAAAGCAAATCATTACACTCATACTTGAAATGTATCTTCTGCAAAGGTAAAATATGTAAACTATGAGACATCATTCTAATTGTTATTCTGATTTCTTACCATCCAGTTATAGTATATTACATCCATGCAATTTTAAATGGATTTACTACATAATGCAACATTTAATGAAAGGGCTTGAAATACTTACTTAATACACGACTGCATTTTAGCAGTTGTCATTAATTGGGATATTTCAATCCATCGGCATCTATGTTCATCCTCAAGGCTAATTAAGGTGGATTAAGCACACTACTGTATTTTCTAGCACTCTGTAGTCAGTAAGACTTTCATATACTGTTTACCACTTATAATTATCTGCCGCCTCAAGTGTTGCTGATCTAATTAAGTTGTGTATGCATCATTCATTTTGGAATATCCAGCATAATTAGAAATGGAGAAATCAACTTTTTTATAGTACTTTCCCTTCAGAAATCTCCCAGGTATTGGGATTTCATATGCATAGTATCCACTTCAGGAAATCTAATAAACCAACATTCTGATAGAATTTATAAAGGGGTCTGATGTCTTCTATATGTAAGCACATTATTACGTACAATCATTAATGACACTTTGATTTTAGGTACTGTAATGTTCATCCATTTACGAAAGAAGATCTTTTTTATTTCAGTTTTATGAAATCTATTAAATTAAATTATTATTCATTATGATTTCTACGACCAATTTTTAGGCAAAAATTAGTTGAAACCTGGAAGTATATCAGTAAGGCAAACTTTTCTAACATTAAAGCGTTGCATAGCATGCTTAAAGGACAACCTACATAACCGTGGCTATGGGAATACCCTGCAACAATTTTGGGAAAGATTCAATCCCTTGTCACAATCAAGAAGTAATTTTGTCCTTTTTAATAGAGATGAGCAAACCTGTGGATGTCAGTGTTCTGCTGGTTTGGGTGGAATATTTAACAAATTCCGGTTCAGGAACCGAACTTCAGAGCTGTAAAATGGCTATAAAACAGTCATAGTAAGGGAAAGAGTATCTGCACAAAAGATGCTTACAAACTTCACCCCCAAACCATGGGGCAAAGTACCCCCACAGAAGCTGAATCAAATGTCACCCACAGAGCATGCGGTGCAATACCCCCGCATAACGTTACACTAAATTTGAGCCACAAAGCATGGGGCATGATACTCCAAATGTTCAAAAATTTATGGTACAGTACTGTGTACTGCAAATGCATCTGAGGAAAACAGTAGGTCCCATATATAGATGAGGGAACCTTTTAATGTTCAGTTCTGTTCAATTCACCAAACGTTTAGACATTCGCCAAAGAGTTGGATGAATGTACACAAACCCCATTAAATTCAATGGGATGCCAAACCAAACGGACAGTATATGCAACACCTAAAGGGGTAACAGGTAACAAAAAGCTTCCCAAACAGCTAAAATTAGGGGTAGACACAATTAAATATGCCATCAATCGACCCATAGTAGAAATTTGATAGCACAGAAGCAGTCAGCCATGGGCCATGCAGGAGGAATCAGGGTCTGGGCCAGCATTTAAAGCTTTGAATTGAAGTTTCAATTAAGACCTCATGTTAAGGGAGAAGTATAAGCTTTCTTATGCAACAGCTCCAATTATTTTCTTTCAGCCACATTCAAGTGGCACAAACATCAGTTTTCTTACTTCTTTCGAAGAGGACCTGGTGGTTAAGGGGCGGTGTAAGCCTTCTTATCTAGCAGCCCTAATACCTCATGCAACAACTCCATTTTTTAATTCCAACCACACTCAGATGCCACAGACATCAGTTTCATACTGTACTATTGGTAGAAAAATGTAAGGAAAGTAACACTCACAGTTGACTGATTAATTGACCACACACATTAAGATATTAAAGAAAAAAAAGTAAAAAAAATTGTAGTCCGCAGTTCCTCTGACATAGAAATGCCCTCTCCCCTCATCAGACGTGTCCCCCAATCCCATCCCATTCATCATACAGCACCACTATCTTAGCCAAAGTAATATAAAAAGCATTAGGGGAAATGCAATGATTTACCGAACTGGGACCGAATTTTGCCGCCTTTGAGTAAAAATGCTCTGAAATTGGAACATCAATCCGAATGTGCTACGTTTGTGCAGAATTTGAGATTGGTGAATGTTTTCCAAACAACTTGGCTCATCTCTGGTCCAGAATCCCAAAGGGTTTTAGACAATTATGCAAATTTTATTTTATTTTTTTTTTTTGGGGGGGGGAGGCCTTAAAAGTTAACACATGGAGCGTTGTGCACAATACCACCACAGAAAAAGTTTAAAAAATTCAGTCTTAGAGCATGGACAGCAATACCCCACATAAAATTACACTAAATTTCACCAACAGCGCATGAGGAACAATGTTCCACAGACACTGATTAAAATTTCACTCCAAGAGGCAATGGTTGCCTGAAAAATGGTTGTAGTAAGGGGTAGGGTGTTAAAAAAGGAAGCAAAATGGTTACTAAGCAGGAGGTACCCATGCCTGAAAGCACTACCAAGGACCACCTGACGTTGGTGGAACTCGGATACCCAGAAGGAGGCACCTAAGCCAAAGGCTCTGCCCGGAACCAGCTGACGGTACTGGAACCAGGATGGGGAGCAGAAGGTACAAGAGCAAAAGACACTGCCGAGAACCAGCTGACGGTACTGGAACCCGGATGGGTAGCCGAAGGTCCAAGAGCCAATGGAACTACCGAGGACCAGCTGACGTTACTGGAACCCGGTTACTAAGCAGGAGGTACCCGTGCCTGAAAGCACTACCAAGGACCACCTGACGCTGGTGGAACTCGGATACCCAGAAGGAGGCACCTAAGCCAAAGGCTCTGCCCGGAACCAGCTGACGGTACTGGAACCAAGATGGGGAGCAGAAGGTACAAGAGCAAAAGACACTGCCGAGAACCAGCTGACGGTACTGGAACCCGGATGGGTAGCCGAAGGTCCAAGAGCCAATGGAACTACCGAGGACCAGCTGACGTTACTGGAACCCGGTTACTAAGCAGGAGGTACCTGTGCCTGAAAGTACTACCAAGGACCACCTGACGTTGGTGGAACTTGGACACCCAGAAGGAGGCACCTAAGCCAAAGGCTCTGCCCGGAACCAGCTGACGGTGCTGGAACCAGGATGGGGACCTATTCAAGCTTGTCTTCCCAGAGCCCCAACTAGCGGTGTTGGAGCAAAGGGTCAGCAGGGGGAGCAGAGTGTAGGCCGAAGCCTGCACTGGAGGCATTTGTAGGTCTGTTGTGTCTGCGTGGCTGTTGCAGGACACGTTGCCGGCTACACAGCAGGGGAACAGCTGGCGGTGCTGAACCCCACTGACACATTGGCGGGTGTTTTTCTCTGTGCAGCCAGCACTTCGGGGCACCAACTGGCGGTGTTAGAGCCCAGGCTCTGCAGGGGGAGCAGAGTGTAGGCCGAAGCCTAATTGAACCAATTTTAAAGGTAACCTTTAACCCCCCCTCAGGTGTTACAAACTAGAAGAGCCACGCCTTATGCAGCAGTAGTGCTGCACAAGTCAAAGGTTGCTCTTTTCATTTTGTTCCTTGCACAAGCTGAATGAAACACGTACAACATTTTGGCCCTTATACAGTCAATCTGTCTTGGAGGCGGGAGTTCCCTTCGTAATGAGACGCAGCACGGCTGGCAAAAATACCACCTTGGTGCTTGGCGCGGCCTCCTGAGCATCGCATTTTGATGTACAGGAGTCTGCGTTGTTGCGTTATCCCTTCGCCATGCGCTGCCCGTCTTCTGACATCATTTCATGTCGGCTGGTGCGGTTCACGATGCCCATGAATCCCAGCCCCGCAGTGTCTTTACAGTGTTTCACACTGTGGGGCTGGGATTCATGGCCTGGTGCAGTACATATGTTCGCCTCTCGCTCGGGTCTTTACATCTGCTACAGACTGTGCGGCATCAGCTGATCCCTTATCGCATGCCACGGCCATGAAGCCGCACAGTCTGAAGAAGGCGGAAGGAGCTGAGTGACAGCCTGGCGAAGATATGCACTGCTCATGCCCGTCAATCACACCCTCGCAGTCAAGATAAATAAGACACCGAGGGGCGTTGTGTGGGGCAGGGCGGCCGCAGAGGCGCAGCCAGCCAAACAATGATGTGAGAAGACGGGCAGCGCTACCAAGGGGGTTGCAGCGTGTCAATACAAAGGAAAGTCACACCTCAGGCACGTTTTAATGGTCTCAGGGGACACATTGTAGATGTGTTACGTTCGGCGTGTGCAAGGAGAATAACTTAGTGAGCCACCTTGTACAAATGCAGCATTACTGCTGTACAAGGTGGCTGTTATACATACAAACACCTGGGGGGGGGACAGGTTCCCTTCAATTTCAGTTCTTGTGTCTGCGTGGCTTTTGCAGGACACGATGCAGGCTACACAGCAGGGGAACAGATGGTGGTGCTGAACCCCACTGACACATTGGATGGTGTTTTTCTCTGTGCAGCTAGCAGTACAGGGCGCCAACTGGCGGTGTTAGAGCCCAGGGTCAGCAGGAGTAGAGGGAGCAGAGTGCAGGCCGAAGCCTGCACTGGTGGCAGCTTTGTGTCTGCGTGGCTGTTGCAGGACACGTTGCCGGCTACACAGCAGGGGAACAGCTGGCGGTGCTGAACCCCACTGACACATTGGCGGGTGTTTTTCTCTGTGCAGCCAGCACTTCGGGGCACCAACTGGCGGTGTTAGAGCCCAGGCTCTGCAGGGGGAGCAGAGTGTAGGCCGAAGCCTAATTGAACCAATTTTAAAGGTAACCTTTAACCCCCCCTCAGGTGTTACAAACTAGAAGAGCCACGCCTTATGCAGCAGTAGTGCTGCACAAGTCAAAGGTTGCTCTTTTCATTTTGTTCCTTGCACAAGCTGAATGAAACACGTACAACATTTTGGCCCTTATACAGTCAATCTGTCTTGGAGGCGGGAGTTCCCTTCGTAATGAGACGCAGCACGGCTGGCAAAAATACCACCTTGGTGCTTGGCGTGGCTTCCTGAGCATCGCATTTTGATGTACAGGAGTCTGCGTTGTTGCGTTATCCCTTCGCCATGCGCTGCCCGTCTTCTGACATCATTTCATGTCGGCTGGTGCGGTTCGCGATGCCCATGAATCCCAGCCCCGCAGTGTCTTTACAGTGTTTCACACTGCAGGGCTGGGATTCATGGCCTGGCGCAGTACATATGTTCGCCTCTCGCTCGGGTCCTTACACTTGCTACAGACTGTGCGGCGTCAGCTGATCCCTTATCGCATGCCACGGCCATGAAGCCGCACAGTCTGAAGAAGGCGGAAGGAGCTGAGTGACAGCCTGGTGAAGATATGCACTGCTCATGCCCGTCAATCACACCCTCGCAGTCAAGATAAATAAGACACCGAGGGGCGTTGTGTGGGGCAGGGTGGCCGCAGAGGCGCAGCCAGCCAAACAATGATGTGAGAAGACGGGCAGCGCTACCAAGGGGGTTGCAGCGTGTCATTACAAAGGAAAGTCACACCTCAGGGACGGTTTAATGGTCTCAGGGGACACATTTTAGACGTGTTACGTTCGGTGTGTGCAAGGAGAATAACTTAGTGAGCCACCTTGTACAAATGCAGCATTACTGCTGTACAAGGTGGCTGTTATACATACAAACACCGGGGGGGGGACAGGTTCCCTTCAATTTCAGTTCTTGTGTCTGCGTGGCTTTTGCAGGACACGATGCCGGCTACACAGCAGGGGAACAGCTGGCGGTGCTGAACCCCACTGACACATTGGCTGGTGTTTTTCTCTGTGCAGCTAGCAGTACAGGGCGCCAACTGGCGGTGTTATATCCCAGGGTCAGCCGGAGGAGAGGGAGCAAAGTGCAGGCCGAAGCCTGCACTGGCGGCAGCTTTGTGTCTGCGTGGCTGTTGCAGGACACATTGCCGGCTACACAGCAGGGGAACAGATGGCGGTGCTGAACCCCACTGACACATTGGCGGGTGTTTTTCTCTGTGCAGCCAGCACTTCGGGGCACCAACTGGCGGTGTTAGAGCCCAGGCTCTGCAGGAGGAGCAGAGTGTAGGCCGAAGCCTGCAGTGGAGCAAGTTGAAAGGGAACCTTTAACCCCCCCCCAAGGCATTTGTAGCTGAAAGAGCCATCTTGTACAGCACTAATGCTGGAAAAGGTAAACTTAGCTCTTTTAATTATGGTCCTTGCAAACGCTGTACTTGACACTTATGAAATGTGTCCCTTCCCACCGTTCAACCGTCTGGTAGGTGGAACTTTCCTTCGTTATGTGACGCAGCACAGCCGTCATTCTTACCCCTTGGCACCGTGCGCCGCCTCCTCAGCGTTGTTTGAATCTGTCCCGGAGCCTGTGCTGGTATGTTAGCCCTTGGCCATGCACACATTTTGCGCTGCCTGTCTTCTGACATCATTTGGTGTCAGGCTGGCTGCGCCTGTGCGGCCGCGCTGGCCAAGATCCCGCCTCGCTGTGTCATCTAATGTAATCACTCTGCGGACCTGTGATCCATGGGCATGAGCAGTGCATATCCTCGCCTCTCACTCCCCTCCCTACGGCTTCATCAGATTGTGCGGCGTCACGGCCGTGGCATGCTATTAGGGATCAGCTGACGTTGCACAGTCTGAAGAAGCCGTAGGGAGATGAGTGAGAGGCGGATGTTAAGATATGCACTGCGCATGTCCATGGATCACAGGCCCACAGTGGGATTAAATCAGAAGACACTACGAGGCGGGATCTCGGCCAGCGCAGCCGCACAGGCGCAGCCAGCCTGACACCAAATAATGTCAGAAGACGGGCAGCGCTAAGTGTGCATGTCCAAGGGCTAACATAACAGCGCAGGCTCCGGGACAGATTCAAACAACGCTGAGGAGGCGGCGCACGGCGCCAAGGGGGTAAGAATGATGGCTGTGCTGCGTCACATTACGAAGGAAAGTTCCGCCTACTGGACGGTTTAACGGTGGGAGGGGACACATTTCATAAGTGTTAGGTTCAGCATGTGCAAGGAGCACCACGAAAAGAGGCACTTTTTCCTTTTGCATCATTACTGCTGCACAAGGTGGCTCTTTCAGTAAGAAACGCCTGGGGGGGGGAAAGGTTCCCTTAAATTTAAGTTGTTGTGCCTGCGTGGCGGTCGCATGACACGTTGCCGTATACACAGCAGGGGAGCAGCAGGCATTACTGAACCCCACTAACACATTGGCAAGGTGTTTAGCTCTGTGCGGACAGCACTTCCGGTCAACAACTAGTGGTGTTGGAGCCCAGGGACAGCAGGAGGAGGAGGTGGAGGAGAGAGGAGGGATTGCCACACACACAGCTGGGGAACAGCTGACGTTACTGAACCCCAATAACAGAGGAGCGACTGTTGACTGTGCGGACAGCACTTCCAGACAACAACTAGTGGTGTTGGAGCCCAGGAACAGCAGGAGGAGGAGGTGGAGGAGAGAGGAGGGATTGCCACACACACAGCTGGGGAACAGCTGATGTTACTGAACCCCAATAACAGAGGAGCGACTGTTGACTGTGCGGACAGCACTACCAGGCAACAACTAGCGGTGTTGGAGCCCAGGAACAGAAGGAGGAGGAGGTGGAGGAGAGAGGAGGGATTGCCACACACACAGCTGGGGAACAGCTGACGTTACTGAACCCCAATAACAGAGGAGCGACTGTTGACTGTGCGGACAGCACTTCCAGACAACAACTAGCGGTGTTGGAGCCCAGGGACAGCAGGAGGAGGAGGTGGAGAGATGAGGGATTGCCACACACACAGATGGGGAACAGCTGACGTTACTGAACCCCAATAACAGAGGAGCGACTGTTGACTGTGTGGACAGCACTACCAGGCAACAACTAGCGGTGTTGGAGCCCAGGGACAGCAGGAGGAGGAGGTGGAGGAGAGAGGAGGGATTGCCACACACACAGCTGGGGAACAGCTGATGTTACTGAACCCCAATAACAGAGGAGCGACTGTTGACTGTGCGGACAGCACTACCAGGCAACAACTAGCGGTGTTGGAGCCCAGGGACAGCAGGAGGAGGAGGTGGAGGAGAGAGGAGGGATTGCCACACACACAGCTGGGGAACAGCTGACGTTACTGAACCCCAATAACAGAGGAGCAACTGTTGACTGTGGAAACAGCACTTCCAGGCAGCAACTAGCGGTGTTGGAGCCCAGGGTCAGCAGGAGGAGCAGAGTGTAGGCCGAAGCCTGCACTGGAGGCAGTTTAATATCTGATGGAGTGTCAGCGTGGCGTTCGCAGGACACATTGCCGGATACACAGCAGGGGAGCAGCTGACGTTACTGAACCCCACTAACACAGGAGCAAGTGTTTTTCCATGTGCAAACAGCACTTCTGGGAAGCAACTGGTGGTGTTGGAACCCAGGGTCAGCAGGAGGAGCATAGTGTAGGCCGAAGCCTGCACTGGAGGCAGTATAATATCTGATGGAGTGTCAGCGTGGCGGTCGCAGGACACATTGCCGGATACACAGCTAGGGATCAGCTGACGTTTCTGAAACCCAATAACAGAGGAGCAAATGTTGACTGTGCAAACAGCACTTCCAGTCAGCAACTAGCGGTGTTGGAGCCCAGGGTCAGCAGGAGGAGCAGAGTGTAGGCTGAAGCCTGCACTGGAGGCAGTTTAATATCTGATGGAGTGTCAGCGTGGCGGTTGCAGGACAAATTGCCGGATACACAGCAGGGGAGCAGCTGATGTTACTGAACCCCACTAACACAGGAGCAAGTGTTTTTCTCTGTGCAAACAGCACTTCCGGGAAGCAACTGGCGGTGTTGGAACCCAGGGTCAGCAGGAGGAGCAGAGTGTAGGCCGAAGCCTTCACTGGAGGCAGTTTAATATCTGAAGGAGTGTCAGCGTGGCGGTCGCTGGACACATTGCCGGATACACAGCTAGGGATCAGCTGACGTTTCTGAAACCCAATAACAGAGGAGCAACTGTTGACTGTGCAAACAGCACTTCCGGGAATCAACTGGCGGTGTTGGAACCCAGGGTCAGCAGGAGGAGCAGAGTGTAGGCCAAAGCCTGCACTGGAAGCAGTTTAATATCTGATGGAGTGTCAGCATGGCGGTCGCAGCACATATTGCCAGATACACAGCAGGGGATCAGCTGACGTTACTGAAACCCAATAACAGAGGAGCAACTGTTGACTGTGCAAACAGCACTTCCAGGCAGCAACTAGCGGTGTTGGAGCCCAGGGTTAGCAGGAGGAGCAGAGTGTAGGCCGAAGCCTGCCCTGGAGACAGTTTAATATCTGATGGAGTGTCAGCGTGGCGGTCGTAGGACACATTGCCGGATGCACAGCAGGGGAGCAGCTGACATTACTGAACCCCACTAACACAGGAGCAAGTGTTTTTCTCTGTAAAAACAGCACTTCCGGGAAGCAACTGGCTGTGTTGGAACCCAGGGTCAGTAGGAGGAGCAGAGTGTAGGCTGAGGCCTAATTGAAGCAAATTGAAAGTGAACCTTTAACCCCCCCAGGTGTTAGTAACTAGAAGAGCCACCTTGTGCAGCAGTAATGCAGCACAAGGAAAATGTGGCTCTTTTAATTATGCTCCTTGCACACGCTGAACGAAACACTTATAAAATTGTGCCACTCATACCATGAAACCGTCATGGAGGCAGGACTTTCCTTCTTAATGAGACGCAGCACAGCTGTTAAAAATACCCCCTTGGCGCTGGGCGCAGCCTCCTGAGCATTGCTTTTTTGTGTACCGGTGTCTGCGCTGTTATGTTATCCCTTGGCCATGCGCTGTTAGCGCTGCCCATCTTCTGACATCATTTGATGTCAGCTTGTGCAGTCGCGCTGCCCATGAACCCAGCCCCGCAGTGTCTTGTGATTTATTCACACTGCAGGGCTGGGATTCATGTCCTTGCACAGTAAAAATGTTCGCCTCTCACTCATGTCCTTACGCCTGCTTCAGATTGTGCAGCGTCAGATGATCCCTAATCACATGCCACTGTAGTGAAGCTGCACAGTCTGAAGAAGGCGGAAGGAGATGAGTGAGAGGCGAAGATTTGCACAGCGCATGGCCATGAATCCCAGCCCTGCAGTGTCTTGTGATTCATTCACAAAGCGGGGCTGGGATTCATGGCCTTGCGCAGTAAAAATGTTCGCCTCTCACTCATGTCCTTATGCCTGCTTCAGACTGTGCAGCGTCAGCTGATCCCTAATCACATGCCACGGCCGTGAAGCCACACAGTCTGAAGAAGGCGGAAGGAGATGAGTGAGAGGCGAAGATATGCACCGCGCATGCCCCTGAATCACAGGCCCGAAGTGAGAATAAATAAGACACTGCGGGGCGCTATCTCGGGCAGGGCGGCCACACAGGCGCAGCCAGGCTGACACCAAATGATGTCAGAAGACGGGCAGCGCTAACTGCACATGGTTCTATCAAAGTTGGATCTTCACAACACGTTTGTGAAAAGTGTATCAAGATATTTCATTGGATTTCACAGGAAGAGTTGTCCATGCTCTTCAGGTTGGAAATGGTTTCAAAACCAATGCTAAAGGATTTGGCCTCCACCAATCCATAATCAGAACAAATGGAAATTCAAGACTATTATTACCTTCTCCGTGATTGGTTGACCAACAGAGATCACTACAAGATCAAGGCGTATAATAATGTTTGAGGACACAAAGGAACCCAAGGTAACCTCTACATCCTCCATCAGTACAACACTGAACAACAATGATGTGCATGACAGAATTGCAAGAAGAAAGTATTTGCTCTTCAAAACGAATATTGCTGCCTGCCTACAAATTGCTAAAGATAACCTAGACAAGCTAGAAGTCTACTGAAACAATTTTTTGTGGATGGATAAGATCAAAATTGAGATTTTCAGTTTAAATGACAAGTGTTATGTTTGGAGAAAGAAAAACACTGTATTACAGCATTAACATTTCATATCATATGTGGAACACAGTGGTGTTATCATGGTTTAAGACTGTTTAATGCATTAGTGCCAGGAGAGCTTACCAACATTAAACCCCTCTGTGACCTTTGACGTACTATCCCGTCGAGGTGACCTGGGCCTATCTGACCCTCGACGGGATAGTACGTCATAGCCGATCGGCCGCGCTCACGGGGGGAGCGCGGCCGATCGCGGCCGGGTGTCAGCTGACTATCGCAGCTGACATCCGGCACTATGTGCCAGGAGCGGTCACGGACCGCCCCCGGCACATTAACCCCCGGCACACCGCGATCAAACATGATCGCGATGTGCCGGCGATGCAGGGAAGCATCGCGCAGGGAGAGGGCTCCCTGCGGGATTCCCTGAGCCCCCCGCAGCAACGCGATGTGATCGCGTTGCTGCGAGGGTCTTACCTCCCTCCCTGCCTGCTCCAGACCCGGATCCAAGATGGCCGCGGATCCGGGTTCCTGCAGGGAGGGAGGTGGCTTCACAGAAGCCTACTCAGAGCAGGCACTGTGAAGCAGCCTGCACTTCAATCAGATCGGTGATCTGTCAGAGTGCTATGCAAACTGGCAGATCACCGATCTGTATTGTCCCCCCCTGGGGCAAAGTAAAAAAGTTTAAAAAAAAATTTCCAAATGTGTAAAAAAAAATAAAAAAAAATATTCCAAAATAATGAAAAAAAAAAAAATATTATTCCCATAAATACATTTCTTTACCTAAATAAATACACATATTTAGTATCGCCGCGTCCGTAACGACCCGACCTATAAAACTGGCCCACTAGTTAACCCCTTCAGTAAACACCGTAAGAAAAAAAAAAAAAAAAACGAGGCAAAAAACAACGCTTTATTATCATACCGCCGAACAAAAAGTGGAATAACACGCGATCAAAAAGACAGATATAAATAACCATGGTACCGCTGAAAGCGTCATCTTGTCCCGCAAATAACGAGCTACCATACAGCATCATCAGCAGAAAAATAAAAAAGTTATAGTCCTGAGAATAAAGTGATGCAAAAATAATTATTTTTTCCATAAAATAGTTTTTATCGTATAAAAGCGCCAAAACATAAAAAAATAATATAAATGAGATATCGCTGTAATCGTACTGACCCGAAGAATAAAACTGCTTTATCAATTTTACCAAACGCGGAATGGTATAAACGCCTCCCCCAAAAGAAATACATGAATAGCTGGTTTTTGGTCATTCTGCCTCACAAAAATCGGAATAAAAAGCGATCAAAAAATGTGACGTGCCCAAAAATGTTACCAATAAAAATGTCAACTCGTCCCGCAAAAAACAAGACCTCACATGACTCTGTGGACCAAAATATGGAAAATTTATAGCTCTCAAAATGTGGTAACGCAAAAAATATTTTTTGCAATAAAAAGTGTCTTTCAGTGTGTGACGGCTGCCAATCATAAAAATCCGCTAAAAAACCCGCTATAAAAGTAAATCAAACCCCCCTTCATCACCCCCTTAGTTAGGGAAAAATAAAAAAAAAGTATTTATTTCCATTTTCCCATTAGGGCTAGGGTTAGGGCTAGGGTTAAGGCTACAGTTAGGGTTGGGGCTAAAGTTAGGGTTAGGGTTGGGGCTAAAGTTACGGTTAGGGTTTAGATTACATTTACGGTTGGGAATAGGGTTGGGATTAGGGTTAGGGGTGTGTCAGGGTTAGAGGTGTGGTTAGGGTTACTGTTGGGATTAGGGTTAGGGGTGTGTTTGGATTAGGGTTTCAGTTATAATTGGGGGGTTTCCACTGTTTCGGCACATCAGGGGCTCTCCAAACGCGACATGGCGTCCAATCTCAATTCCAGCCAATTCTGCGTTGAAAAAGTAAAACAGTGCTCCTTCCCTTCCGAGCTCTCCTGTGTGCCCAAACAGGGGTTTACCCCAACATATGGGGTATCAGCGTACTCAGGACAAATAGGACAACAACCTTTGGGGTCCAATTTCTCCTGTTACCCCTAGGAAAATACAAAACTGGGGGCTAAAAAATAATTTTTGTGGGAAAAAAAAGGATTTTTTATTTTCACGGCTCTGCGTTATAAACTGTAGTGAAACACTTGGGGGTTCAAAGTTCTTACAACACATCTAGATAAGTTCCTTGGGGGGTCTAGTTTCCAAAATGGGGTCACTTGTGCGGGGCTTCTACTGTTTAGGTACATTAGGGGCTCTGCAAACGCAATGTGACGCCTGCAGACCATTCCATCTAAGTCTGCATTCCAAATGGCGCTCCTTCCCTTCCGAGCCCTCCCATGCATCCAAACGGTGGTTCCCCCCACATATGGGGTATCAGCACACTCAGGACAAATTGGACAACAACTTTTGGGGTCCAATTTCTCCTGTTACCCTCGGGAAAATACAAAACTGGGGGCTGAAAAATAATTTTTGTGGGAAAAAATTTTTGTTTTATTTTTACGGCTCTGCATTATAAACTTCTGTGAAGCCCTTGGTGGGTCAAAGCGCTCACCACACATCTAGATAAGTTCCTTAGGGGGTCTACTTTCCAACATGGTGTCACTTGTGGGGGGTTTCTACTGTTTAGGTACATTAGGGGCTCTGCAAACGCAATGTGACGCCTGCAGACCATTCCATCTAAGTCTGCATTCCAAATGGCACTCCTTCACTTCCGAGCCCTTCCATGCGTCCAAACGGTGGTTTCCCCCCACATATGGGGTATCAGCACACTCAGGACAAATTGGACAACAACTTTTGGGGTCCAATTTCTCCTGTTACCCTCGGGAAAATACAAAACTGGGGGCTGAAAAATAATTTTTGTGGGAAAAAATTTTTGTTTTATTTTTACGGCTCTGCATTATAAACTTCTGTGAAGCCCTTGGTGGGTCAAAGCGCTCACCACACATCTAGATAAGTTCCTTATGGGGTCTACTTTCCAACATGGTGTTACTTGTGGGGGGTTTCTACTGTTTAGGTACATTAGGGGCTCTGCAAACGCAATGTGACGCCTGCAGACCATTCCATCTAAGTCTGCATTCCAAATGGCGCTCCTTCCTTTCCGAGCCCTCCCATGCGCCCAAACAGTGGTTCTCCCCACATATGGTATATCATCGCACTCAGGACAACTTGGACAACAGATTTTGTGGTCCAATTTCTCCTGCTACCCTTGGGAAAATACAAAACTGGGGGCTAAAAAAATAATTTTTGTGGGAAAAAATTTGTGTTTTATTTTTACGGCTCTGCATTATTAACTTCTGTGAAGCCCTTGGTGGGTCAAAGCGCTCAAAACACATCTAGATAAGTTCCTTAGGGGGTCTACTTTCCAAAATGGTGTAACTTGTGGGGGGTTTCAATGTTTAGGCACATCAGTGGCTCTCCAAACGCAACATGGCGTCCCATCTCAATTCCTGTCAATTTTGCATTGAAAAGTCAAACGGTGCTACTTCCCTTCCGAGCTCTCCCATGCGCCCAAACAGTGGTTTATCGCCACATATGGGGTATCAGCGTACTCAGGACAAATTGTACAACAACTGTTGGGGTCCAATTTCTTCTCTTACCCTTGGGAAAATAAAAAATTGGGGGCGAAAAATAATTTTTGTGAAAAAATATGATTTTTTATTTTTACGGTTCTGCATTATAAACTTCTGTGAAGTACTTGGTGGGTCAAAGTGCTCACCACACCTCTAGATAAGTTCCTTAGGGGGTCTACTTTCCAAAATGATGTCACTTGTGGGGGGTTTCAATGTTTAGGCACATCAGGGGCTCTCCAAACGCAACATGGCGTCCCATCTCAATTCCAGTCAATTTTGCATTGAAAAGTCAAACGGTGCTACTTCCCTTCCGAGCTCTCCCATGCGCCCAAACAGTGGTTTATCGCCACATATGGGGTATCAGCGTACTCAGGACAAATTGTACAACAACTTTTGGGGTCCAATTTCTTCTCTTACCCTTGGGAAAATAAAAAATTTGGGGCGAAAAATAATTTTTGTGAAAAATATGATTTTTTATTTTTACGGTTCTGCATTATAAACTTCTGTGAAGTACTTGGTGGGTCAAAGTGCTCACCACACCTCTAGATAAGTTCCTTAGGGGGTCTACTTTCCAAAATGGTATCACTTGTGGGGGGTTTCAATGTTTAGGCACATCAGGGGCTCCCCAAACGCAACATGGCGTCCCATCTCAATTCCAGTCAATTTTGCATTGAAAAGTCAAATGGCGCTCCTTCGCTTCCGAGCTCTGTCATGCGCCCAAACAGTGGTTTACCCCCACATATGGGGTATCGGCGTACTCAGGACAAATTGTACAACAACTTTTGGGGTCCATTTTCTCCTGTTACCCTTGGTAAAATAAAACAAATTGGAGCTGAAGTAAATTTTTTGTGAAAAAAAGTTAAATGTTCATTTTTACTTAAACATTCCAAAAATTCCTGTGAAGCACCAGAAGGGTTAATAAACTTCTTGAATATGGTTTTGAGCACCTTGAGGGGTGCAGTTTTTAGAATGGTGTCACACATGGGTATTTTCTATCATATAGACCCCTCAAAATGACTTCAAATGAGATGTGGTCCCTAAAAAAAAATGGTGTTGTAAAAATGAGAAATTGCTGGTCAACTTTTAACCCTTATAACTCCCTAACAAAAAAAATTTTTGGTTCCAAAATGGTGCTGATGTAAAGTAGACATGTGGGAAATGTTACTTATTAAGTATTTTGCATGACATATCTCTGTGATTTAAGGGCATAAAAATTCAAAGTTGGAAAATTGCAAAATTTTCAAAATTTTTGCCAAATTTCCATTTTTTTCTGCAAATAAACGCAGGTAATATCAAATAAATTTTACCACTATCATGAAGTACAATATGTCACGAGAAAACAGTGTCAGAATCGCCAAGATCCGTTGAAGCGTTCCAGAGTTATAACCTCATAAAGGGACAGTGGTCAGAATTGTAAAAATTGGCTCGGTCATTAACGTGCAAACCACCCTTGGGGGTGAAGGGGTTAATGGAACTACACTAGCAAATTCTAAAGACCATGTTTCCATGAACTAAATCTGAAGGGAATGTGGTTCATGCAGCAAGACAACGATGGAGAACACAAGTTGTTCAATAAAAGAATGATAAAATAAAAATTAATTCAAAGTTTTGGAAGAGCCAAGTAAAAGTCATGACTTCAATCCTATTTAAATGTTGAAAAAGGATATGTTGGGTTGGAACATATACGATTGTATCTGATGGCTTGGCTGTAGACAATGGAGTTTTTTATGTGTTTTGGATGGAAACTGCCCCATTTAAGGTATGTTGAACGGTCGATTGGCTTCTGATACAGGGATGTCTCTATTTTATTGTTCTGCAACTTAATGATGGTGTCCAAAAAGTTAATTTCAGTACAGGAGTAGTTGAGTGTCAAGTTGATGGTAGGATGAAATTGATTAAACTTATATGTTCCAACCCAATGAATAGGGATGAACACCTTGGTCGCCTCAGAAAGACCTTTTTGAATCAGGGCTACATCCAAGAACAATTGAAAACCAGATTACAAGAGCCACCAGAATATCCAGGAATCACCTGCTACATTACAAAGCTAAAGAAGAAAATAACCGGGTGCCTCTAGTAGTCACCTACAACCCAAATCTAGAAGTGCTAAGGGGAGCTGCACAGATATTGCAACCTTTACTACAAAAAGATGCCCGATTACAATCCATTTTTCCAGACCCCCCACTACTGTGTTTTAGGCAGCACCCAAATCTAAGAAGCATCATTGTCAAGTGCTCCCTGTCCTTTCCAACAGCTGCAGGTACCTTTCCTTGCAATAAAAAAAAATGTTAAACCTGTCCATTTATAATGACCACGGACAAGATAAAGATCCCCAATTCACATCAGGACTACAAGATACCAGGTACTTTCAGCTGCGACACTTCTAATGCGGTGTATCTAATTATTTGTTCTAAATGTCCAAATGGGGGTCTGTATGTGGGAGAGACAGGGCAAAAGCTTAGAACAAGAATGAATTCTCACCGCCACACAATAAGAGAAAAAAGAATGGATCTACCTGTGGCAATACATTTTTGTCTCCCAAATCATAACATTATGGACATGAAATTAATTGTGTTAAAAGGTAGCTTTAAATCTCAGAGAGACAGAAGAGTATGGGAATATAAACTGATGACGACCTTTAACAGTCTTAGTGAAATAATCAATGTGTTGCATGGATTTATGTCTTTTTACATCAACTAAGGAACTTGCCCCTCAGACTATGAGGGGTCATCACAACAGAGCCAGACCCCAATCAGAGGACAATAAAACATTCCTTATCTAAGAACTGGTCCAATATTTATGGACACTCAGGTAATTCTGCTTCATGTCACCTGTCTTATCCATGGTTGTTTTTTTTCTGTGCTATTTTGTGCATAAATATGTGATTCTTCAGAATTTCTTTTAGTCTCTGCCTGATGAAGAGACCTGTGTAGTCTCAAAAGCTTGCAATTTGTTAAAATCTTTTCAGTTAGCCATTAAAAGGTATCAACCACTGAGGACTCTCAATTCTAAATATTTTCCTGTTCTCTAGGAATTTTCAAAGATTCTGGCTAGTGCCAGCAAGACTGGCATCAAACCAGCAATGGGGCTGCCACATGCGCACTTGGTGCAAGCTGCCCAAGCTTCCATCTTCATCCATCTCCCTGTAAATGGGAGGGGGACTTTAGCAGAGCTCTTTCCATGTCCACTGTCGAAGGGCAGTTGGCACCTGATGACTAGTGTTGAGTGATACCTTCCGATATCGAAAAGTATCGGTATCGGATTGGATCGGCCGATATTCAAAAAATATCGGATATCGCCGATACCAATACCCGATACCAATGCAAGTCAATGGGACCAAAATATCGGAATTAAAATAAACCCTTTCTTTCCTTGTAGGTTCATTCTACATGAAGGAAACAACTAAGAATAATGTAGGATGTATTGGGGGAGGTGGCGGAGACATTAAAGGCATAGAGGTTTAGCCCAATCAAATAGAATAGCAGGAATTTAAAAAAAATTTTAAGACGTTCAGAGTTAGGCTACGTTCACATTTGCGGTGTGCGCCGCAGCGTCGCCGCCGCAACGCACCGCATGCGTCGTGCGGCCCTATCTTTAACATTGGGGCCGCATGGCGCCGCATGTACATGCGTTGTCATGCGTTGTGGTGCGTCGTACGCCGCATGCGGCGTTAGGGCGCACCTGCCAGGGCGCGGCAAACGCAACATGTTGCATTTTTTGGGCGGCGCAGACTTTTTAAAAAACGCATGCGTCGTGTTTGCGTCGTGTTTGCGTCGTCGATGCGCCTTTTTTCCCATTGACTTGCATTGACAACGCAGACGACGCAAGTACTTGCGTCGTGATGCGTTGTACGACGCATGCGTGTTTCTTACAAAAATGCAAAACATTGTCTAGACTTTGTCTAGACACTTAAAAAAAGCACTATATATATAAAAAAAGGGGTGGGGGTTTGCCATTGTCTTTCACCAGGCTATCCACACAAGACACTGAGAGGAGCAACCTGCTTTCCAAACCTGTAAGTATATATTTCTCTTTGCATAATTTTTTTTCTGTGTTTTATTTTTTTTTTTTATTTAATTTGTGCAATGTTTGCTCTGTGATATTGTACGGTTATGGCACTGTAGGTTGTTATTGAATAATAACATTTTTTTTAATGTGTTTCTGATATATGCTGGCGTTTCTTGTGTGCGGCCTTGCTGGGTTTGGATTGGTTTTGGATTTATATTTTGGTTGTTCTTGTGTCATGCGGATGTTCAATGCCTTTTTTTTGTAAGATTTTTTATTGTAAAATTTGTGGTGCATGTCTTTTTCTGGCTTCTATTGTTGGGGTAACCGTATGGCGTTTTCTAGGCTCATGTCTTGCTGGGTTTTATTATGCTGTTGGCATTTTTTTTTCTTTCCTTGAGTGTCTTTTCTTGCTGGTGGGGGGCTACATTTATGATGTTTCATTTGTATTGTATTGTTCCGTGCTGCTATATGCCATTCGTTTTCTGTATGGCTTCCATATATATATCTCCTGTCTTGAATGTTTCCATAGCCAAGTGTGTAGTATTTATTTTTTTTTTTTTTTTAGTTTGGGCCCTTTTTTAAAAATTTCTTGTGTTCTCTTTTCTATTTGACTATGGTTTTTCTTTTGGTTGCTGTATATTGTCCTGTAATGTTTATTGCTTATTATCTATAATGGTATTTATCGCCTTTTTCAGATGTATTTCTGTGGTAGATGTCACCAGATGGTGTTGTTTTGGATCATGTCTTGTTGCTATTGTAAAGTATGGCGTGCAGTTTGCTATTTCATTGTGCCTTTTTTTTTCCTCTTTATTTTTTTATTTTTTTTTTTTTTAAATTTGGACATAGGTGTCTATTTTTGCTTAATTTTGTTTGGGTCTATTCTTGTATTGTTTCTTCTATTGTCTTCTCTTGTAATGTATGGCGTTGTGGTGTCGCTTTTTGAGTTTGCATTGTCCTATCAGTCAACAGTCAATTGTGGTTGTTTTAATGTTTTATTGTATGTGGCATTGCTTTGAATGTGATTTTTTGCTCATTTTTTCATTGCAGAGCAAACTTGCAAGAATGACGAGTGAGTCAGAGTCTGAACATAGGCAATCGGCGAGGGGGAGTGCGATGAGTAATTATGTCCAGTTGCTTACTATTCGCTGCCATTTGTAGCATTGTCACTAATTTTTGTATACATTTTTTTACAGGCTTCTTCAAGTGAGGGGGAAGGCACACAGCGGGAGCAGGGAGATCGGTGCCAAGATGGGTCGTCAGGCCGGCAAGTGAGTATTTGTTTTTTTTTTTTTATCTTTTTTTTTTTTGTGGCATCCTGCTGGGAGGAACATTAGGAGCAACCTGGTTTCACTAGGGCTGTTTACTAAGCTTAATTACATATAGCTTTTCAGGGCAGCAAGTATTTGGGGGAAGGTAACATACAGTTGAACTCCCTGCACAAAAACATTCAAAAATACAGGTTTAGAAACCATCAATATACATACATAAAATGGCAAAGGATAGGGCAAAGGTACAAATCATGCCAGGTGCTGATGATGGTTGTTTATATTTGCCTATTTGTAACCTTTTTGTTTTCTATTTTTTCTAGGTTTCACAACGGGACCACAGGGAGAGTATCGATGTGGAGCTCCTGATCTCCAGCATCCAGGAGCGTGGCCCGTTGTGGGACAGCCGTGACCCCCGGCACATGGACCAGGTGGTTTCTAGGCGTTTGTGGGCAGAGGTGGCAAAGTCGCTGTGGGATGGCTTTGACAGTGCCTCCGCCAAGGACAAAGGCACCTTTAGTGAGTATTGCTGATACGCTGCTATGACCCATCTTGCCAGGATAAACACAACCGTGTGTGATGCTATCAACGCCTAAACTTTGCATCACACACGGTTGTTTTATCATTTTAAAATGCTACATATGTAACCTTTTTTTTTCTTTGCATTCACAGTGACAAAGTTGAGGACCAGATGGCGATCCATGAAGGACCGTTTCAATAAGGGGCTGCGTGCTGAGGAGGAGCAATCGAGGAGTGGTGCTGCTGCGGCCAAGTCGGTTCCATATAAATACAACCGACAATTACAGTTCCTAAGACCAATCCTTGGCCGCCGACAGTAAGTATTTTGTCCACATACCATATTGCACATTGGACATTGCCCAGACACATATATTGCACAGCCACATAGTACATTGCCCAGCCACGTACATTGTGCATCCACACACATAGTATGTTTGCAGGCCACTATATCGCAGCCACATAGTACACGTTCTAGCCACGTATCCACATAGTACATTTCCCAGGCACATAGTGTCTTGGCCATCAATGTAGTCAGCGTAGCATATTGGCCATCCACGGTATTTTTTTTAGGTTAAGCGAGAGTCCTTGTAGTCCATGACAGGTTACGTTCTGAGTCAGTGTAGTTCTGATCGCAGGAATAATGATGACGTCTCGATCACAAGATCCTAACGTCATGGACATTCCTGCGATCAGATCAGCAAAGTTTTTTTTTGTTTTTTTTTTTTAATTTTTTTTTTATAGACCTTAAATTTTCTATTATTTTTGAGACATAGACGGCATCTTGAAATTATTATTTCACACCAAAATTTTTTCAAAATATGACAGGGGTATGCATTGCCTTTGGCAGAGGGAATGTACAGTCATTTTCTGCCGTCGGTATGTCCATGATTGTTATCGTGAGCCCTAATGGTCAGCTGGCGATAACAATCAGCAATTTATTATAGGCCACACAGAGTGAGAGACAGGGGATTGTAATGTTTTGTTGTGTCATGTAATGAACATTTTTTTACAGGAGTTGGCGTATGTGATAGTTTATTAATTGAAGACTAATTTTTACATTATCTTTTCACAGGACACACAGCAGCACCCTCCAGCGAGCTCCCCCCTGTGAAGCGGAACTTCATGGATCGCCATCTGAGCCGTCACAGCCATCCCACAGCGACAGCAGGCCTGCACCACCATCATCTGGAGAACCGGCTGCCGGTACGTCAGGTTTTCCCCTGCCCGAGGCCTCTGGCGCACCTTCGTTCGGGAATTCCCGACAGCGCCAGCGGGCCTCGGACAGGTCAGTCATGCCTGAATTTTTGCACTTGGGCACGGTGTTCCAGAACGGTTTCAAGGCGTTGAGAGATGAAATGTCCAGTATGGGACGGCGCCTTGAAATCCTGGAAGCCGAGCTCACAAATCCGGCAAAACATTTTTTAAGCACAATTGCTAAGGGCATGGTGGAAAACCTTACGCCGGAACTCCAGATTTCGGTGATGCAGGACTGCCACAATTCTTACGTGAGGGCTCTGCAGCAGTCTCGGGTCGCGCAGTCAGCGACACTGCCCGTAGTGCCGTCGCTGGCTAGCGTGACTCCGACTACTGCTGCAGAGTCACTCCAGCCACCCCACCCTGGTCCAAGTGCCGGGCGACGCCACCACAGCCACCATACCAGTGTGCGGCCCACTCCTGCTCCTGCCAGGCCCTCATCCTCCCGTAGGAGTGCTTCTGGGGGAGATGCCGCCGAAGGCAGGGAAAAAAAAAAAAGAAAACATAAGAGGAGGCACACAGACACACACCCAGAGGCACAGGTTCTGGCTGCTCCAGGACACACACCATCTCGTCGTGGCTCTAGCCACAGCAGGAGCAGCCAGGGCCAACCAAGCCAAAAAAGAAGGCGGCTTGTGTTGCCTCCTCCCTCCTCCACTGACGAGGCGGTCTCCCCAGTGTACCCTGCGGGGGGTTTGGACCTGCCCTCAAGCCTCCTTCAGTATGGCGGCTCCTCCTCCTCTACCACTCCCACTCTCAGGTCCAGAACTCGAAGCTACCGGTCACCGCTGGTAGCGGATGTTGATCCCCCCTCGGATGTTGATACCCCCTAATTTGCTTTTCCCTTTTTTTCTGTTTCCCCCCAATAAAAATTTATTTTTTTGTATACAATATTTGGTCTTCTTTTCAAGTACAATGCTCGGTAATTCACTCCGTGCGCCGTTTATTTGTGCTTCAAACGCCTCATATATGCAATGTCAGACAGTATTTTTGGATTTTTTAATTTGACCGTTTCTTTGGGTGTCGTTCATTGCTGTATGAGGTGTTTCCAAACACTAAAGTGTATGAGTTGTTTTCAAAGAAAAAGGGTATGTGTCCACGCTCAGGATTGCATCCGAATTTGGTCCGGATTTTAATTCAATATTTGTAGCCAAAACCAGGCGTGGGTAATAAATACAGCAGTGGAGCATATGTTTCTATTCTACTTTTCATAATTGTTCCACTCCTGGTTTTGGCTTACAAATATTGATGAAAAAACCTGAGCAATTCAGGATGCAATCCTGAACGTGGACACATACTGTAAAGGTACCTTCACACTTAACAATGCTGCAGCAAAACAGACAACGATGCAATTCACTGCAGCATCGCTATTTGGGAGCTGGAGAGCTGTCTGTGTGACCGCTCTCCAGCGACCAACGATGCCGAGGTCCCCGGGTAACCATGTTAAACATCGGGTTGCTAAGCGCAGGGCGCACTTCCGATGTTTACCCTGGTTACCAGTGTAAAATGAAAAAAAAAAATAAATATTCACAATCGCATCCCCCGGCGTCAGCTTCCCTGCACTGACTGAGTGACGTCCCTCACAGCAACGCTGTGCTGTGCATTCACTTTACGGCCGGCGCTCACTCAGTGCAGGAAGTGGACGCCAGGGGACGCGAAGATGAGTATATTTATTTTTATTTTTTAGTTTACAATTAACACTGGTAACCACGGTAAACATAAGCGCGACCATGCGCTTGGTAACCCGTTGTTTACCCTGGTTACCAGTGTAAAACATCGCTGGTATCGTTGATTTTGCTGTCAAACACAACGATACACGGCGATCTGACAAACAAATAAATATGGTATGGTATAAATTTTGTCTTGGAAGCATGGTAGAAAACGTAAGAAATTTTTTTTATTAAAACACAACATTTTAAAAACAAAGGTTTACAAGTTTTTTAGATAAGGCACATTTACATTGGTGAACTATTTTTAGCATAGTCACACCAGAATACAGTCCAACAGTTTATTACACCATTGAATCTTGCCATGACAGACGGCCAACATCTGACACAAAATAGGCCGCAAAACGGTCCCTCATCTGCGCAATTTCCACGCTTGACCTCAGAGGATGATCATGGAAATTGGGCAATGGGTTGGCTATGGTTTCATCCAGATCAACGTTCAGTCTCTCTTTGGCCAGAATAAAATTGTGGAGAACCACACACGCCTTCACCACCTCATCCACTGTCTCAGTTTTCAGATTAATGGCGGATCCTAATATCCGCCATTTAGAGACAAGGATGCCAAAGGCGCACTCCACAGTCCTTCTGGCCCTGGACAGTCTGTAATTGAACACCCTTTTCGTGTGGTCCAAGCCCCGACTTGAGTAGGGTTTCAATAGGTTGGCAGACATTTGGAATGCCTCATCCCCAACCACAACAAATGGCATCGCAGGGCCTTCGGTGTGGGGAAGAGGTCGTGGCTGGGGGAAATTGAAATTGTTGCCATATAATTTTTGGCCCATATCAGACTCTTTGAATGTGCGCGAGTCATTTGACCGGCCAAAAGCACCAATGTCGACTGCCAGAAAACGGCAGTCCGCACCGGCAATTGCCATCAGCACAGTGGAAAAATATTTTTTGTAGTTATAGAAAAGGGATCCACTTTTCCCTGGCTTGGTAATACGAATGTGCTTGCCATCCACCGCGCCAATACAGTTTGGAAACGAACACACTTCCTCAAATTTCTCGGCGTTGGCCAACCAGATATCGCTTGTAGGGACGGGTAAAAATTCTTCCCGGAGGTTATCCCACAAAGCGCGGCAGGTCTCAGCAATAATTCCCGAGAGAGTGGAGACTCCAATCCGGAACTGAAATTGAAGGGATCGCAAGGTCTCTCCGGTAGCCAGGAAACTGCCAAGAAGATAAAGAAATTACATTAGTACATTGCAATTTATAAGGGTATGTCTCCACTGTCCGGAGACGCGGCGCTATCGTTGCAGCGGCGAAGCCGGTCGGCGATAAGCCCCGCCCCCTTCCTGGGACGCAATGGTGCCGGATGTGTACAGTACACATCCGGGATCATCGCACCCCTCGCCGTAGGGCCCTGTGATATACCTTGCGGGGACGCTGCGTCCCCGCAAGGTGTACGGACATGCTGTGTTCTGAAAAGACGCGCAGCATGTCCGGAGTCGCAGGGCCTCCGCGTGCGGGTTTCCACGCATAGTGGAGACGGGATTTCATAAAATCCCCTCCACTATGCTGGAACATCTGGACGCTGCTTGTTTGACGCTGCAGCGTCAAACAAGCTTACTGACCGTAGAAACACAGCCTAAAAGTACATTGACCATACCACCCCCAACAAAAATTAAGAAAAAAAAAAAAAAAAAAAGGGAAGATGTGAACGTAGCCGAACATATCTCAAGTCATTCAAACAGCTACGTACCGTAGAGTCACCAGCAGCCGCTCCTCTGCGGATATAGCTCTCCGGAGCTGAGTATCCTGCCTGCTGATGGCTCCTTCCACCCGACGCAGAAGATACCGGAAGCTCTCCTGAGACATCCTGGTGTACTCGAAATACTTCTCCAGGTTCTCATTCAGTTCGCCAAACAAGCTATGGTATGCTCCACGGCTCTCCCGGACTTCCAAGATAGGGTGTATCCAAAATCTGCGATGAATCCATCTCCGTTTTTCTCTTTCTCTTTGATGAGCACAGGCGACAGCATAGGCATGAGCCAAGGCTAAATCCATCTCCATATCCATGATAACACTGTCCAAGGGACGCTCCATCATGAATACCAGCAAATGGGAGGAATTCATGTCTGCCATGGTATATATACACAATTACATAAACACCAACCCTCTTCTAGCCATTGGTGGCCCTTATCTATTGTGTAGACACTTTTTTTGGTGGGTGGGATGAAGAATGACTCACTGCACAAAAAACGCATGCGGCGCAAAACGCTGCGTTTTTTGTTGGAAACGCAACTGCGTTTACAAAAAACGCTGCGTTTTGCGCCGCATGCGTTGAACGCATGCGGCGCAAAACGCAGCGTTGTGCATGCGTTGTGTTGCGTTTTTGTCTGCGTTGTGCGTTGCGGCGGCGACGCTGCGGCGCACACCGCAAATGTGAACGTAGCCTTACAAAGATATTGACTATGTTAAGATTTTTTTATTTTGTCAGATATTGATGTTTCACTACTTCCATGCCCTTCACCTTCTTTTTTACTTCTCCGACACTTTCTTCTTCATCATCCTCAGCAGCAGCATCTTTGACATCAACTTCTTCCTCACCTTATTCATCTTCTTCTTCATCTTCTACCTATTATTTTTTTTGTTACATTCTTCATATTCTTTTTATTAAACTATTATTCTTCTTCATATTCTACTTCTTCATCATATTCTTATTTGTGACAGGCATTCCTGTAGTTGTTATCTATAACAGTTTGAAGATTACACCTTTCGTTCTGCCTGTCACAAAAGAGTTACAACAGGATTTGTCCGCATTCAGTTAGGCCTGCAGCAGCAGGCTTTTTCCAGGGGCACCACGTGGAGGAACGGACTCACCCCCATACACTGCTTAGTCTTCTTCTGCTTATAATTTAGATAATATCTTTTGCTCTGATGTTTAGTCTTATGCTTAATATTCTTCTGCTCTTTGTTCTGCAGCCTCTTGTTCTTCTGCTTCTCGGTCTTCCGGGTCGTCGTCTCCAGGGTCGTCGTTGTCATCGGGGTGGTCTTCAGGGTCATCGTCTCCATAGTCGTCGTCTCAGGGGTTGTCGTCTCTAGTGTCGTCGTCATCTTAGGGGTGGTCTTCAGTGTCGTCGTCTTTAGGGTCTTGAACTTGGAAATGTAGCAGAAGGTAGAAAAAGGCTGAGAAAATGCCGAGAACCAGCTGATGGAACTGGAACCCGGATGGCTACCCGAAGGTCCAAGAGCCAATGGAACTACCGAGGACCAGCTGACGTTACTGAAACCCGGTTACTAAGCAGGAGGTACCCGTGCCAGAAAGCACTACAAAGGACCATCTGACGTTGGTGGAACTCGGATACCCAGAAGGAGGCACCTAAGCCAAAGGCTCTGCCCGGAACCAGCTGATGGTACTGGAACCAGGATGGGGAGCAGAAGGTACAAGAGCAAAAGACACTGCCGAGAACCAGCTGACGGTACTGGAACCTTGATGGGTAGCCGAAGGTACAAGAGCCAATGGAACTACCGAGGACCAGCTTATGGTACTGGAACCTGGTTACTAAGCAGGAGGTACCCATGCCTGAAAGCACTAACAAGGACCACCTGATGTTGGTGGAACTCGGATACCCAGAAGGAGGCACCTAAGCCAAAGGCTCTGCCCGGAACCAGCTGATGGTAATGGAACCAAGGGAACCTATTCAAGATTGTTTTCCTACAGCCCCAACTAGCGTTGTTGGATCCCAGGGTCAGCAGGAGGAGCAGAGTGTAGGCCGAAGTGTGCACTGGAGGCAGTTTAATATCTGATGGAGTGTCAGCATGGCGTTCGCAGGACACATTGCCGGATACACAGCAGGGGAGCAGCTGACGTTACTGAACCCCACTAACACAGTAGCAAGTGTTTTTCTCTGTGCAAACAGCACTTCCGGGAAGCAACTGGCAGTGTTGGAACCCAGGGTCAGCAGGAGGAACATAGTGTAGGCCAAAGCCTGCACTGGAAGCAGTTTAATATCTGATGGAGTGTCAGCATGGCGGTCGCAGGACACATTGCCGGATACACAGCTAGGGATCAGCTGACGTTTCTGAAACCTAATAGCAGAGGAGCAACTGTTGACTGTGCAAACAGCACTTCCAGTCAGCAACTAGCGGTGTTGGAGCCCAGGGTCAGCAGGAGGAGCAGAGTGTAGGCTGAAGCCTGCACTGGAGGCAGTTTAATATCTGATGGAGTGTCAGCGTGGCGGTCGCTGGACACATTGCCGGATACACAGCAGGGGAGCAGCTGACGTTACTGAACCCCACTAACACAGTAGCAAGTGTTTTTATCTGTGCAAACAGCACTTCCGGGAATCAACTGGCGGTGTTGGAACCCAGGGTCAGCAGGTGGAACATAGTGTAGGCCAAAGCCTGCACTGGAAGCAGTTTAATATCTGATGGAGTGTCAGCATGGCGGTCGCAGGACACATTGCCGGATACACAGCAGGGGATCAGCTGACATTACTGAAACCCAATAACAGAGGAGCAACTGTTGACTGTGCAAACAGCACTTCCAGGCAGCAACTAGCGGTGTTGGAGCCCAGGGTCAGCAGGAGGAGCAGAGTGTAGGCCAAAGCCTGCACTGGAAGCAGTTTAATATCTGATGGAGTGTCAGCATGGCGGTCGCAGGACACATTGCCGGATACACAGCAGGGGATCAGCTGACATTACTGAAACCCAATAACAGAGGAGCAACTGTTGACTGTGCAAACAGCACTTCCAGGCAGCAACTAGCGGTGTTGGAGCCCAGGGTCAGCAGGAGGAGCAGAGTGTAGGCCGAAGCCTGCCCTGGAGACAGTTTAATATCTGATGGAGTGTCAGCGTGGCGGTCGCAGGTCACATTGCCGGATACACAGCAGGGGAGCAGCTGACGTTACTGAACCCCACTAACACAGGAGCAAGTGTTTTTCTCTGTAAAAACAGCACTTCTGGGAAGCAACTGGTGGTGTTGGAACCCAGGGTCAGCAGGAGGAGCAGAGTGTAGGCTGAGGTCTAATTGAAGCAAATTGAAAGTGAACCTTTAACCCCCCCAGGTGTTAGTAACTAGAAGAGCCACCTTGTGCAGCAGTAATGCTGCACAAGGAAAATGTGGCTCTTTTAATTATGCTGCTTGCACACGCTGAACGAAACACTTATAAAATTGTGCCACTCATACCGTGAAACCGTCACAGAGGCGGGACTTTCCTTCTTAATGAGACGCAGCACAGCTGTTAAAAATACCCCCTTGGCGCTGGGCGCAGCCTCCTGAGCATTGCTTTTTTGTGTAGCGGAGTCTGCGCTGATATGTTATCCCTTGGCCATGCGCTGTTAGCGCTGCCCATCTTCTGACATCATTTGATCTCAGCCTGTGCTGTCGTGCTGCCCATTAATCCCAGCCCCGCAGTGTCTTGTGATTTATTCACATTGCAGGGCTGGGATTCATGGCCTTGCACAGTAAAAATGTTCGCCTCTCACTCATGTCCTTACGCCTGCTTCAGACTGTGCGGCGTCAGCTGATCCCTAATCACATGCCATGGCCGTGAAGCTGCACAGTCTGAAGAAGGCGGAAGGAGATGAGTGAGAGGCAAAGATATGCACAGCGCATGGCCATGAATCCCAGCCCTGCAGTGTCTTGTGATTCATTCACACTGCGGGGCTGGGATTCATGGCCTTGCACAGTAAAAATGTTTGCCTCTCACTCATGTCCTTATGCCTGCTTCAGAATGTGCAGCGTCAGCTGATCCCTAATCACATGCCACGGCCGTGAAGCCGCACAGTCTGAAGAAGGCAGAAGGAGATGAGTGAGAGGCGAAGATATGCACCGTGCATGCCCCTGAATCACAGGCCCGAAGTGAGAATAAATAAGACACTGCGGGGCGCTATCTCGGGCAGGGCGGCCACACAGGCACAGCCAGGCTGACACCAAATGATGTCAGAAGACGGGCAGCGCTAACTGCACATGGCCAAGGTTGAACATAACAGCGCAGGCTCCGGGACAGATTCAATCAATGCAGAGGAGGCGTCATACAAAGCCAAGGGGGTTGCTGCGTGTCATTACGAAGGAAAGTCACACCACAGGGACGGTTTAACGGTATCAGGGGACACATTTTATACGTTTTTACTTCTGCATGTGCAAGGAGAATAGCTAAATGTAAAAATGCAGCATTAGTGATGCACAAGGTGGCTCTTCTAGTTACAAACGCCTGGGGGGACAGGTTCCATTAATTTTGTGTTGTAGTGTCTGCGTGGCGTTTGAAGGACACATTGCCGGTTACACAGCAGGGGAACAGCTGGCTTTACTGAACCCCACTGACACAGTGGCGAGTGTTTTTCTCTGTGCAGCCAGCACTTCCAAGCACCAACTGGCAGTGTTAGAGACCAGGGACAGCAGGAGGAGCAGAGTGTAGGCCGAAGCCTGCACTGGAGGCAGTAAAATATCTGTAGTGTCTGCGTGGCATTTGCAGGACACATTTCCGGCTGCACAGCAGGGGAACAGCTGGCGCTACTGAACCCCACTGACACAGTGGCGAGTGTTTTTCTCTGTGCAGCCAGCACTTCCGAGCACCGACTGGCGGTGTTAGAGCCCAGGGATAGCAGGAGGTGCAGGCTAGAGTTATTGCCGCAACACAGCAGGGGATCAGCTGGCATTACTGAACCCCAATAAAACGGCAGCAAGTGTTGACTGTGGAGACAGCACTTCCGGGCAGCAACTGGCGGTGTTGAAGCCCAGGGAAAGCAGGAGGAGCAGAGTGTAGGCTGAGGCCTAATTGGAGCAAGTTGAAAGGGAACCTTTAACCCCCCCAGGCGTTTGTAGCTGAAAGAGCCAACTTGTGCAGCACTAATATCCATATATAGATCAATTGGCCTATGTGTATGACACTTCCATTAATATAACAGAATCCAAAGAGCACCAAATACGGAAGTCCATGTCATATTTTTCCATAAAATAGTAAATTTTATTAAATATATCTTTTTTTTAAAAATACCAAGCAATTAAAACAAATAACTCAAACAATGGAGACAACACATGCAAGTACACCGCCTAGTAACAGTTTCAGCAGCACATATTATATAGGGGATAAGTAGTAAGCTAGTAAGGTGCAAAAGTAATATGCAGCTATATTGCTTAAGTTGTACATGTAGGGATAAATAGTTGACATATAAACACCTGTACCCTTTAGTGGGCCATGCTAAGTAACCCTACAGGAGTATATGTGGCAGTGTGTATGGCCTAATAAAGTGCATAGTGCATTGTGCTTAACTACCACCACCACATAGCCTCCATATAAGCAACCCAGCTGCCTTTGGTAAGCAAATTTTCAATTCATCAACAATCCTATAAATCCTAAAGCTTAGGACCGCGTACACAGGTTATGTAACACTACTTATTTCTACACTTTATGCATACTAATATATGGGATTTATAGGATTGTTGATGAATTGAAAATTTGCTTACCAAAGGCAGCTGGGTTGCTTATATGGAGGCTATGTGGTGGTGGTAGTTAAGTACAATGCACTATGCACTTTATTAGGCCATACACACTGCCACATATACTCCTGTAGGGTTACTTAGCATGGCCCACTAAAGGGTACAGGTGTTTATATGTCAACTATTTATCCCTACATGTACAACTTAAGCAATATAGCTGCATATTACTTTTGCACCTTACTAGCTTACTACTTATCCCCTATATAATATGTGCTGCTGAAACTGTTACTAGGCGGTGTACTTGCATGTGTTGTCTCCATTGTTTGAGTTATTTGTTTTAATTGCTTGGTATTTTAAAAAAAAAGATATATTTAATAAAATTTACTATTTTATGGAAAAATATGACATGGACTTCCGTATTTGGTGCTCTTTGGATTTTGTGCAGCACTAATGCTGCAAAAGGAAAAGGTGGCTCTTTTAATTATGCTCCTTGCAAACACAGAACTAAACACTTATAAAATGTGTCCCATGACACAGTGAAACCGTCCCGGAGGTGGGACTTTCCTTCGTAATGGGTCGCAGCACAGATGTTATTCCTACCCCCTTGGCGCCGTGCGCCGCCTCCTCAGCGTTGTTTGAATCTGTCCCGGAGCCTGCGCTGTTAGGTTCAACCTTGGCCATGCGCAGTTAGCGCTGCCTGTCTTCTGACACCATTTGGTGTCAGGCTGGCTGCTCCTGTGCATCCGTGCTGCCAGAGATCCCGCCTCGCAATGTCGTCTAATGTAATCACACTGCAGGTCTGGGATCCATGGGCATGCGCAGTGCATATCTTCGCCTCTCACTCATCTCCTTTTGGATTCTTCAGACTGTGTGGCATCACGGCGGTGGCATGCTAGTAGGGATCAGCTGACGGTGCGCAATCTGAAGAAGGCGGAGGGAGATGAGAGACAGCTTGAGGTGAAGATATGCACTGGGCATGCCCATGGATCCCAGGCCCGCAGTATGATTAAATCAGAAGAGACTGCGAGGCGGGATCTCGGGCAGCGCGGCCACACAGGCCCAGTCCGCCTGACACCAAACTGCGCATGGCCAAGGTTGAACAAAACAGCGCAGGCTATGGGACAGATTCAAACAACGCTAAGGAGGCGGCGCACGGCGCCAAGGGGGTAGGTATGACGGCTGTGCTGCGTCCCATTATGATGGAAAGTCCCACCTCCGGGACGGTTTTACGGTATCAGGGGACACATTTTATAAGTGTTAAGTTCAGCATGTGCAAGGAGCAAAACTAAAAGAGCTACCTTTTACTTGTGCAGCATTACTGCACAAGGTGGCTCTTTCAGTAACAAATGCCTGGGGGGACAGGTTCCCTTACATTTCAGTTGTTGTGTCAGCGTGGTGGTCGCAAGACACATTGCCAGATACACAGCTGGGGATCAGCTGACATTACTGAACCCCAATAACACGGCAGCAAGTGTTGACTGTGCAGACGGCACTTCTGAGCATCAACTGGCGGTGTTGGAGCCCAGGGATTACAGTTCAGGTGGTAGAAACGTGAACGCAACAGGAGACATGGATACTGTAGCCAACCAATTATTTAATCTGGAAGAGGAGTGGCAAATTCCTGCGAGATCCAGTCCTTGTTCATTTTCAGAAAAGTAAGCCAGTCAACATTATCGGAGGATAGTCGCATGCGACGGTCTGTTAGTACACCACCTGCGGCACTAAAGACGCGTTCCGATAATACACTAGCAGCAGGGCAAGCCAGCACCTCCAATGCGTACTGGCTTAGCTCTGGCCATGTATCCAGCTTAGAGACCCAAAACTTGAAGGGGGAAGAGCCGTCTGGGAGTACAGTAATAGGGCAAGACACGTAGTCTGTCACCATCTGACGGAAAGGTTGCCTCCTGCTGACTGGAGCCGCCTGTGATGGTGTAGACATTTGTGGCGGGCACACAAAACTGTGCCACAGTTGGGCCATACTGGTCTTGCCTTGTGCTGAGGCACTGCTTCTGCTCCCTCTTTGTGCAGAGCTTCCTCCACTGCCTCGATGCACTGAGCTGCTTTGTAAAGCACTAGCAGCACTGCTCTCAGTTGGACTGGAGTAGATGATGGAATTCACCAGTGTGTCTTGGTACTCCCGCATTTTACGCTCCAGGTTCAACGGTGTTATGAAGCTTTGTAAGTTGTCCCGGTAGCGAGGATCTAGGAGGGTGTACACCCAATAATCAACTGTGTTGAGAATGTGGGCAATGCGGCGGTTGTTTCTCAGGTACTGCAGCATGTAATCAGCCATGTGCTTCAGACTGCCAACTGGCCAAGAAACGCTGTACCCTGCTTGAGGCGAGATCTCTGCCTGCTCTGCATCACCCCACCCTCACTCTACACACTGACTACTGGAGAATTGTGTAACTCCCTCCTCTGGACCGATGTCTTCCTCCTCCATTGACTCCTCCTCATCCTCCACACAAAGTGTCCCCTGCCTAGGCCTTTGTGAGGAACCACGTAGCGCTGACTGTCCAGAAGCTGATGGAATTGGTGACATCTCGTCCTGCACCTCTTCCACAACGTCATCCCTTAGCGCATGCAGTGTTTGTTGAAGCAGGCAGATAAGAGGGACAGTCATGCTGACTAGTGCATCATCTGCACTCGCCATCCGCGTGGAATCATCGAAGGAACACAAAACCTGGCAAACGTCCTTCATAGTGGCCCACTCAGTGGTTGTGAAGTCTGAACGGTGCGAGGTGCGACTTCTTTGTGCCTGATGCAGCTGGTACTCCATTACTGCTGGCTGTTGCTCACACAACCGCTCCAACATATGCAACATGGAATTCCACCTGGTGGGTAGGTCACATATGATGCAATGTTCCAGAAGGCGGAATCGGCGCTGCAGAGCTGCAGTGCGCGATCTTGCCATGCTGGAACGCCGCAAGTGAGCACACTCTAGGCGGGCCTTGTGCAGCAGTGCATCAAGATCCGGATAGTCCCTCAAAAAACTCTGCACGACCAAGATGAGCACATGTGCCAGATATGGGATGTGAGTGAGGTTGCCTAGGCCCAGAGCTGCCACCAGATTGTGGCCATTGTCACACACTACCATGCCTGGCTGGAAATTCGCTGGCATAAACCACAGGTCGCTCTCCTGCTTTATGGCACTCCAGAGCTCCTGTGCTGTGTGGCTCCGATTTCCCAAGGAAATTAATTTCAATGCGGCCTGCTGACGTTTGGCCACAGCTGTGCTCATATCGGTCGTAACAGGTAAACATTCATGGGTCCATGTGGAGGTAGACTGTGATGGCTCCTGCAGCGATGATTCTGAGGAACTTGAGTATGAGGAGGAGTCAATGCATACAGACTGGATTCCTGCAATCCTTGGAGTTGGCAGAACATGTCCTGCACCACTCGCACGATCTGTACCCGGCTCAACAACATTAACCCAATGGGCAGTGAGGGAAAGGTATCGCCCCTGTCCATGGTGACTGGTCCATGCATCGGTGGTGAGGTGGACCATGCTACTGACGGCGTTCAGTAGCACGTGTTTTATATGTCCCTCCACATGCTTGTTCAGGGCAGAGATGGCTTGCCTGCTGAAATAAAAGCGGCTGGGCACATTGTTTTGTGGGACTGCCAATGCCATCAAGTTACGGAAGCTGTCAGTCTCCACCAGCCTGAATGACAGCATTTCAGGGGACAGTAGTTTTGCAATGCCAGCATTCCATGGCCGTGAAGCCACACAGTCTGAAGAAGGCGGAAGGAGATGAGTGAGAGGCGAAGATATGCACAGCGCATGGCCATGAATCTCAGCCCCACAGTGCCTTGTGATTCATTCACACTGCTGGGCTGGGATTCTTGGCCTTGTGCAGTAAAAATGTTCACCTCTCACTCATGTCCTTATGCCTGCTTCAGACTGTGCGGCGTCAGCTGATCCCTAATCACATGCCACGGCCGTGAAGCCGCACAGTCTGAAGAAGGTGGAAGGAGATGAGTGAGAGGCAAAGATATGCGCCGCGCATGCTGTCATGATTCTCAATGGCGAGAGAACATAGCCCAGCATATATGAGAACTAGCTCTTGGAAGATGGAAACTATACTGACCATGAACTAAACCTGCCGCACAACTAGAAGTGGCCGGGTAGCATGCCTACGTTTTTGTAACCCTAGATGCCCAGCGCCAGCCGGAGAACTACCTAATCCTAGCAGAGGAAAAGACAGTCCTGGCTCACCTCTAGAGAAATTTTCCCAAAAGGCAGACAGAGGCCCCCACATATATTGGCGGTGATTTTAGATGAAATGACAAACGTAGTATGAAAATAGGTTTAGCAAAATCGAGGTCCGCTTTCTAGATAGCAGGAAGACAGAAAGGACACTTTCATGGTCAGCAGAAAACCCTATCAAAACACCATCCAGAAATTCCTTTAAGACTCTAGCATTAACTCATAACACCAGAGTGGCAATTTCTGATCACAAGAGCTTTCCAGACACAGTAACGAAGCAGCAGCTGTGAACAGGAACAAAATGCAAAAACACACAAGGACAAAAGTCCAACTTAGCTGGGAGTTGTCTAGTAGCAGGAACAAGCACAGAAGGCTTCTGATTACATTGTTGACCGGCATGAAACTGACAGAGGAGCAAGGTTATATAGCGACTCCCACATCCTGATAGGAGCAGGTGAACAGAGGGGATGATGCACACAAGTTAATTCCACAAGTGGCCACCGGGGGAGCCCAGAATCCAATTTCACAACAGTACCCCCCCTCAAGGAGGGGGCACCGAACCCTCACCAGAACCACCAGGGCGATCAGGATGAGCCCTATGAAAGGCACGGACAAGATCGGAGGCATGAACATCAGAGGCAGTGACCCAAGAATTATCCTCCTGACCGTATCCCTTCCATTTGACCAGATACTGGAGTTTCCGTCTGGAAACACGAGAGTCTAAGATCTTTTCCACAACGTACTCCAACTCACCCTCAACCAACACCGGAGCAGGAGGCTCAACGGAAGGCACAACCGGTACCTCATACCTGCGCAACAATGACCGATGAAAAACATTATGAATCGAAAAGGATGCAGGGAGGTCCAAACGGAAGGACACAGGGTTAAGAATCTCCAATATCTTGTACGGGCCGATGAACCGAGGCTTAAACTTAGGAGAAGAAACCCTCATAGGGACAAAACGAGAAGACAACCACACCAAGTCCCCAACACAAAGCCGAGGACCAACACGACGACGGCGGTTGGCAAAAAGCTGAGTCTTCTCCTGGGACAACTTCAAATTGTCCACCACCTGCCCCCAAATCTGATGCAACCTCTCCACCACAGCATCCACTCCAGGACAATCCGAAGATTCCACTTGACCGGAGGAAAATCGAGGATGAAACCCCGAATTACAGAAAAACGGGGACACCAAGGTGGCAGAGCTGGCCCGATTATTGAGGGCGAACTCCGCCAAAGGTAAAAAAGCAACCCAATCATCCTGATCCACAGACACAAAACACCTCAAATATGTCTCCAAGGTCTGATTAGTCCGCTCGGTCTGGCCATTAGTCTGAGGATGGAAAGCAGACGGAAAAGACAAATCTATGCCCATCCTAGCACAGAATGCCCGCCAAAATCTAGACACGAATTGGGTCCCTCTGTCAGAAACGATATTCTCCGGAATACCATGCAAACGAACAACATTTTGAAAAAACAGAGGAACCAACTCGGAAGAAGAAGGCAACTTAGGCAAGGGAACCAGATGGACCATCTTAGAGAAACGGTCACACACCACCCAGATGACAGACATCTTCTGAGAAACAGGCAGATCCGAAATAAAATCCATCGAGATGTGCGTCCAAGGCCTCTTCGGGATAGGCAAGGGTAACAACAATCCACTAGCCCGAGAACAACAAGGCTTGGCCCGAGCACAAACGTCACAAGACTGCACAAAGCCTCGCACATCTCGTGACAGGGAAGGCCACCAGAAGGGCCTTGCCACCAAATCCCTGGTACCAAAGATTCCAGGATGACCTGCCAACGCAGAAGAATGAACCTCAGAGATGACTCTACTGGTCCAATCATCAGGAACAAACAGTCTACCAGGTGGGCAACGATCAGGTCTATCCGCCTGAAACTCCTGCAAGGCCCGCCGCAGGTCTGGAGAAACGGCAGACAATATCACTCCATCTTTAAGGATACCTGTGGGCTCAGAATTACCAGGGGAGTCAGGCTCAAAACTCCTAGAAAGGGCATCCGCCTTAACATTCTTAGAACCCGGTAGGTACGACACCACAAAATTAAACCGAGAGAAAAACAACGACCAGCGCGCCTGTCTAGGATTCAGGCGCCTGGCAGACTCAAGGTAAATTAAATTTTTGTGGTCAGTCAATACCACCACCTGATGTCTGGCCCCCTCAAGCCAGTGACGCCACTCCTCAAAAGCCCACTTCATGGCCAAAAGCTCCCGATTCCCAATATCATAATTCCGCTCGGCGGGCGAAAATTTACGGGAAAAAAAAGCACAAGGTCTCATCACGGAGCAGTCGGAACTTCTCTGCGACAACACCGCCCCAGCTCCGATTTCAGAAGCGTCGACCTCAACCTGAAAAGGAAGAGCAACATCAGGCTGACGCAACACTGGGGCGGAAGAAAAGCGGCGCTTGAGCTCCCGAAAGGCCTCCACAGCATCAGGGGACCAATCAGCAACATCAGCACCCTTCTTAGTCAAATCAGTCAATGGTTTTACAACATCAGAAAAACCAGCAATAAATCGACGATAAAAGTTAGCAAAGCCCAAAAATTTCTGAAGACTCTTAAGAGAAGAGGGTTGCGTCCAATCACCAATAGCCTGAACCTTGACAGGATCCATCTCGATGGAAGAGGGGGAAAAAATGTATCCCAAGAAGGAAATCTTTTGAACCCCAAAAACACACTTAGAACCCTTCACACACAAGGAATTAGACCGCAAAACCTGAAAAACCCTCCTGACCTGCTGGACATGAGAGTCCCAGTCATCCGAAAAAATCAGAATATCATCCAGATACACAATCATAAATTTATCCAAATAATCGCGGAAAATGTCATGCATTAAGGACTGGAAGACTGAAGGGGCATTTGAAAGACCAAAAGGCATCACCAAATACTCAAAATGGCCCTCGGGCGTATTAAATGCGGTTTTCCACTCATCCCCCTGCTTGATTCGCACCAAATTATACGCCCCACGGAGATCAATCTTAGAGAACCACTTGGCCCCCTTTATACGAGCAAACAAATCAGTAAGCAGTGGTAACGGATATTGATATTTAACCGTGATTTTATTCAAAAGTCGATAATCAATACACGGCCTCAAAGAGCCGTCTTTCTTAGACACAAAGAAAAAACCGGCTCCTAAGGGAGATGACGAAGGACGAATATGTCCCTTTTCCAAGGACTCCTTTATATATTCTCGCATAGCAGCGTGTTCAGGCACAGACAGATTAAATAAACGACCCTTAGGGTATTTACTACCCGGGATCAAGTCTATGGCACAATCGCACTCCCGGTGCGGAGGTAGTGAACCAACCTTGGGTTCTTCAAAAACGTCACGAAAGTCAGACAAGAATTCAGGAATCTCAGAGGGAATAGATGATGAAATGGAAACCAAAGGTACGTCCCCATGAGTTCCTTTACATCCCCAGCTTAACACAGACATAGCTCTCCAGTCGAGGACTGGGTTATGAGATTGCAGCCATGGCAATCACAGCACCAAAACATCATGCAGATTATACAGCACCAGAAAGTGAATAACCTCCTGGTGATCCGGATTAACACGCATAGTCACTTGTGTCCAGTATTGTGGTTTATTACTAGCCAATGGGGTGGAGTCAATCCCTTTCAGAGGTATCGGAGCCTCCAATGGCTCCAAATCATACCCACAGCGTTTGGCAAAGGACCAATCCATAAGACTCAAAGCAGTGCCAGAGTCGACATAGGCGTCCGCGGTAATAGATGACAAAGAACAAATCAGGGTCACAGATAGAATAAACTTAGACTGTAAAGTGCTAATTGAAACAGACTTGTCAGGCTTCTTAGTACGCTTAAAGCATGCTGATATAACATGAGTAGAATCACCACAATAGAAGCACAACCCATTTTTACGTCTAAAATTCTGCCGCTCGCTTCTGGACAGAATTCTATCACATTGCATATTTTCTGGCGTTTTCTCAGTAGACACCGCCAAATGGTGCACAGGTTTGCGCTCCCGCAGACGCCTATCGATCTGAATAGCCATCGTCATGGACTCATTCAGACCCGCAGGCACAGGGAACCCCACCATAACATCCTTAATGGCATCAGAGAGACCTTCTCTGAAAATCGCCGCCAGGGCGCACTCATTCCACTGAGTAAGCACAGACCATTTGCGGAATTTTTGGCAGTATATTTCAGCTTCATCTTGCCCCTGAGACAAGGACATCAAGGCCTTTTCCGCCTGAAGCTCTAAATGAGGTTCCTCATAAAGCAACCCCAAGGCCAGAAAAAACGCATCCACATTGAGCAACGCAGGATCCCCTGGTGCCAATGCAAAAGCCCAGTCTTGAGGGTCGCCCCGGAGCAAGGAAATTACAATCCTGACCTGCTGTGCAGGGTCTCCGGCAGAGCGAGACTTCAGGGACAAAAACAATTTGCAATTATTTTTAAAATTTTGAAAGTGAGATCTATTCCCCGAGAAGAATTCAGGCAAAGGAATTCTAGGCTCAGACATAGGTGCATGAACAACAAAATCTTGCAAATTTTGTACCTTTGTGGCGAGATTATTCAAACCTGTAGCTACACTCTGAAGATCCATTTGAAACAGGTGAACACAGAGCCATTCAAGGATTAGAAGGAGAAAAATGGAGGAAGGCTGCAGTATAGGCAGACTAGCAAGTGATTCAATTAAGAGCACACTCAGAACTAGAGGAAAAAAAAAAAAAAAAAAAAAATTGTAGCAGACTTCTTTTTTCTCTCCTTTCTCAGCCAGTAATTTAACCCTTTTTTTGGCCGGTCAAACTGTCATGATTCTCAATGGCGAGAGAACATAGCCCAGCATATATGAGAACTAGCTCTTGGAAGATGGAAACTATACTGACCATGAACTAAACCTGCCGCACAACTAGAAGTGGCCGGGTAGCATGCCTACGTTTTTGTAACCCTAGATGCCCAGCGCCAGCCGGAGAACTACCTAATCCTAGCAGAGGAAAAGACAGTCCTGGCTCACCTCTAGAGAAATTTTCCCAAAAGGCAGACAGAGGCCCCCACATATATTGGTATATTGATTTTAGATGAAATGACAAACGTAGTATGAAAATAGGTTTAGCAAAATCGAGGTCCGCTTTCTAGATAGCAGGAAGACAGAAAGGACACTTTCATGGTCAGCAGAAAACCCTATCAAAACACCATCCAGAAATTCCTTTAAGACTCTAGCATTAACTCATAACACCAGAGTGGCAATTTCTGATCACAAGAGCTTTCCAGACACAGTAACGAAACAGCAGCTGTGAACAGGAACAAAATGCAAAAACACACAAGGACAAAAGTCCAACTTAGCTGGGAGTTGTCTAGTAGCAGGAACAAGCACAGAAGGCTTCTGATTACATTGTTGACCGGCATGAAACTGACAGAGGAGCAAGGTTATATAGCGACTCCCACATCCTGATAGGAGCAGGTGAACAGAGGGGATGATGCACACAAGTTAATTCCACAAGTGGCCACCGGGGGAGCCCAGAATCCAATTTCACAACAGCATGCCCATGAATCACAGGCCCGAAGTGAGAATAAATAAGACACTGCGGGGCGTTATCTCGGGTAGGGCAGCCACACAGGCGCAGCCAGGCTGACACCAAATGATGTCAGAAGATGGGCAGCGCTAACTGCACATGGCCAAGGTTGAACATAACATCGCAGGCTCCGGGACAGATTCATCAATGCAGAGGAGGTGTCGTACAACGCCAAGGGGGTTGCTGCGTGTCATTACGAAGGAAAGTCACACCACAGGGACGATTTTATCTGTATCAGGGGACACATTTTATACGTGTTTACTTCTGCATGTGCAAGGAGAATAACTAAATGAGCCACCTTGTAAAAATGCAGCATTAGTGATGCACAAGGTGGCTGGGTCTGTGGACAACAGTGCCAGAGGTTCTTCCATGGTGATCCTGTGAGGAAGCCGAACCAGCTGTGTGTGAGCTGGAGGAAGAGGCAACAACATGAGCTAAAGAGGTGGTAGCTGCCGCTGTTGGTTGGCCTAGGTCTTCAGTGTGTTTCTGTAACTCCACCGCGTGCTTGGTCCGCAGATGTTTCCACATATTTGAGGTATTAAGGTTGCTGACATTTTTCCCTCTTTTGACTTTCTGATGACACACCTTGCATTTGACAAAGCAAATGTCATCTGCAACTGTGTCAAAAATGGAGCAGGCACTTCAAGTCTTGGGAGCACCCTTTTTTGCTTTTGGAAGAGGCATGCTCCTAACGGGTGCCGAAGTGGAGGCTACAGGAACCACAGTCACCCCCCTCCCTCTCCCTCTTTGGCCCGTTCAGGGAATCTCTTCCTCAGAGCTGCTCCCACCACCTTCCTGTTCCTCACGCCATGATGGGTAAAGGACCTCATCATCTACACTACCCTCTGCCACCAACTGCTTCTCCTGGGTAGTCTCGGCAGCACAGTACGCACCAGAAAGTGGCACCTGAGTCTCATCATCAGATGTGTACTGCGGTGTGGTGACTGGAGGCACTGGCCCACCAACCTCTTCAGAGTCAGAGAGACAAAGCTGTTGGGCATCACTGCATACTGCCTCTTCTTCCATTTCTCCAATGCTGCTTGGCTGGCCCCCTGTTTCCAAGCCAAGAGATTCAGAGAACAGAAGTAGAGATGGCTCCTGTCCTAGGCTCTCTGACTGCCTGGGCAATTTGGCAGGTGGTGAAGAGACAGATGGGTGCTCTCCAGTGCTCTGTGCCTGAGAGGATGTGGCACTAATTGAAGTCGATGCGTTAGCTGCCATCCATCTGACAACAGCTTCAATTTGTTCTTCACGCAGCAGCGGCGTACGGCGATCTCCTACAAAGCTGTGCATGAAGGACTGTTCCCTGCTGAAAGTGGGTGATAATGAGTCACCGGTGCCCGCAGCAGGCACAGAATCCCCACATCCTCTCCCTGCTCCGCGCGCATGCCCACGTGCCTTACTCCCTGCCTTCTTCATCTTGGTTGACTGATAAAGATAAGCAGAAAAGTACTAAGGGCTTAGTGTGCTTATTCCTGAAGAGCTCCTAACAGGTATAAGAAACACTAATTTTCTAAAGTGTGGACTAGACTTTAATATGAGCTAATGTGGCCTACACAACTGTAAAGTGGTGTGTTTGGTGAACTTTATTATTTTTTTTTTTTTTGCAGAACTGACTACAGAGTGAGCTGCACTCACACACAGACCATGCAGACAGCCGTGAACGGTGCTGCAAGGCCAAAACAAGCTCCTCTATGTAATCCTATATAGTGTTTTTCCACAATTTAGCAGATGCAGACAGCCGTGAACGGTGCTGCAAGGCCAAAACAAGCTCCTCTATGTAATCCTATATAGTGTTTTTCCACAATTTAGCAGGATACGAAGGGAAAGCCACTAATAGGATAAATTTGAAAAAATGTGCAGCAGGCTGCACTAATTGAGAGTCTGACAATGGAACGGTATGAGGCACTGACGCACCCTGAGCTGACTACAACTGGCTGTGGCTGCGGACAGACTACAGAGTGAGCTGCACTCACACACAGACCATGCAGACAGCCGTGAACGGCTCTGCAAGGCCAAAAAAGCTCCTCCATGTAATCCTATGTAGTGTTTTTCCACAATTTAGCTGGATACGGATGGAAAGCCACTAATAGGAAATATTTGAAAAAATGTGCAGCAGGCTGCACTAATTGCAAAAAAGGACAATGGATTGAACGGTATGAGGCAGTGAACACTCTGAGCTGACTACAACCAACTGTGGCTGCGGACAGACTAGAGAGTGATGTGCACTCACACAGAGACCGTGCAGACAGCCGTAAACGGCGCTGCAAGGCCAAAAAAAGCTCCTCTATGTAATCCTATGTAGTGTTTTTCCACAATTTAGCTGGATACGGATGGAAAGCCACTAATAGGAAACATTTGAAAAAATGTGCAGCAGGCTGCACTAATTGCTAAAAAGGACAATGGATTGAACAGTATGAGGCAGTGACGCACTCTGAGCTGACTACAACCGGCTGTGGCTGCGGACAGACTACAGAGTGAGCTGCACTCACACACACAGAGACCTTGCAGACAGCTGTGAACAGCGCTGCAAGGCAAAAGCAAGGATCTCACATAGCGGTTGCTAAATTAGCCTGGGTAAAGCACATTGAAGCAAATCACTATCCCTAAACTGTCCCTCAGTCCGAACACAGCATCCTGTCCCTAACTGAATTCACAGCAGAGTGAGCCCTAAATGGCGGCAGTGACTTTTATAGTGCGTCATGACATTATTTCAGCAGCCAATCACAGCCATGGCAGTACTTACATGCCCACCATGCAGAACAGGATGTGCCCACACTTATAATCATTCCTCATTGGTTGAATTCGGGCACTTTGAATTGTGGGAACTTCTGATTCCGGTATCCGATATACTGAAAATATCGGAACTCGGTATCGGAATTCCGATACCGCAAATATCGGCCGATACCCGATACTTGCGGTATCGGAATGCTCAACACTACTGATGACGCGATCAAAAACTTGTTGAGAATAAGTGGTTTCCTCTGTGAGAAACACTGGGAGCAAGAAAGGGAAATGAATCTCAAGTCCAACCCTGAAAGAGAGCAACCAATACTGATAGCACCACTTGTCAGTGCAAAGAGTGTCATCTGGTTTGGCTGGGTGAGAGGCATCTCACTGACAAGGAGCAGTACCCCAAAATGCAGTGTCTGCAAATTGAGATTCTGGTTTTAGCTTTCATCCTAAAGGTACCTTCACACTAAGCGACGCTGCAGCGATACAGACAACGATGCCGATCGCTGCAGCGTCGCTGTTTCGTCGTTGTGTGGTCGCTGGAGAGCTGTCACACAGATGGCTCTCCAGCGACCAACGATGCCGAAGTCCCCTGGTAACTAGGGTGAACATCGGGTTACTAAGCGCAGGGCGCGCTTAGTAACCCGATGTTTACCCTGGTTACCATTGTGAAAGTAAAAAAAAAACACATACTCACATTCCGGTGCCCGGCGTCCACTTCCCTGCACTCCTCCTGCATCCTGTGTCAGCGCCGAACATCTCCGGCATCTCCCACAGAGCAGAGCGGTGACATCACCGCTCTGCTTTACGGCCGGCACTTACACAGGATGCAGGAGGAGTGCAGGGAAGCGGACGCCGGACACCGGAATGTGAGTATGTGTTTTTTTTTTTTTAACTTTTACAACGGTAACCAGGGTAAACATCGGGTTACTAAGTGCGGCCCTGCGCTTAGTAACCTGATGTTTACCCTGGTTACCAGTGAAGACATCGCTGGATCGGTGTCACACACACCGATCCAGTGATGTCAGCGGGAGATCCAGCGACAAAATAAAGTTCTGGACTTTCAGCAACGACCAGCGATCTCACAGCGGGATCCTGATCGCTGCTGCGTGTCAAACACAACGATATCGCTATCCAGGACGCTGCAACGTCACGGATCGCTAGCGATATCGTTTAGTGTGAAGGTACCTTAAGTCATGTGGAATGGTTTGTTAAAGGGTCAATATTGACTGTTAGGATTGCTACTTCCAATAGGTGGCACTAGAGTTCTAATCCCCTTCCTCTCTGAAGAGACAATTTGCATAAGAGATTTTAGAGAAATCTATGTACAGAATTGACAAGGCCAATGATCAATATTTGATGCTTGTCATCTATGAGTCTTTAAGTGGTACTGCATTAAAACAAGCTGTGTAAATAACAGCATAAGCTCAGAAATATTTCCAAAAATTGCTGACTGTGAACAGAGCTGACCATGCAATCCACAAATGTTGGTTAAAGTTCTATATGCAAAGAAGAAGACATATATCAATACAATAAACACTGTCATCTTCTCGAAGCCAAAGCTAATGTAAAATGGACTGAGGCAAAATGAAAAACTGTTCTGTGGTCAGATGAGACAAAATTTAAAACTCTTTATGGAAACCACAGAAGTCTTGTTCTGCAGACTCAAGAGGAACTGCTGCTTTTTATCAGTGCACAGTTCAAAAGCTTGGATCTCTAATAGCATGAGTTTGCATCTGTGCCTATGGCATGTGCTACACACAGATCTTGTAAGGCACTATCAATGCTGAGCATTATATAGAGGTTCTAGAACAACATGTGCTCAGATCCAGAACACTTATAATTTAGGGAAGGCCTTTCATATTTCAGCAAGCCAAGGCTAAACCAAATACTGTATTTCTTTCAATAGAAGAGTTGGTTGATGAACCGGGAGCCTGAAGTTCAGACCTTTCATCAATAGTTAACATTTAGCGAGTTATGAATAAAAAAAGAAATCCCAGGACTGGTCAGCAGCTAAAATCCTACAACAACTGAGAATTATAATCCTAGAGAATCTTTAAATATTTAGGGTAAGTTCACACAGGTGCGTTTTTGCTGCATATTTTTCTGCGGTTTTTTTCTGCTAATTTTCAGCTGGTATTTACAGTACCAGCAAAGCCTATGAGATTTCAGCAACCTCATGCACACACATTTTTTTTGTGTCATCAGGATTTTGTGCTTTGCTGCTTTTTTTGGACATAGAGCATGTCACTTCTTTCAGCACTTTTGCAGCGTTTTTCACCCATTGGCTTGAATGAGTGTTGAAAACACGCTGCAAAAACGCAGGTACCATTATTTGCAGCGTTTTACTGCAGAAAGTCAATGGACATTAGCATGGACAAAGAGAAACAAAAAACGCACCAAACATGGACCAAAAACACACAACAAATCCGCAACAAAAAACACAGCAAAAACACACCTAAACCTGCGTTTTTGCCGCAGCTTATTTCCTGCCAAGAACATCAGGTTTTGCTACAAAAAAAAAGAGCAGCAAAAACGCACTGTGTGAACTTACCCTTAAATTCATCTTTAAATTTTAAAATCTTTAAATTCATAAATGCTGACCCCTGAAGTATTTGGTGGGTGAGCATTCTTACTAACTTTATTCATAACACAGGTCAACAAAAAAAATTTTTTTTTTTGGTGTCCAAAATATTTTAATGAATTTGGGGTATTTTTGGGGTGCTGATTCTGAATATGTCATCAGTTTTGCCAGATTGGCTCAAGTTTTTGAGATTTTTGGTATCTTATTTATAGCACTTGTTGGTAAATGCGACGCATCATCTCATTAATTTCTTTGGATTAGTACTTGAACTGAGCAGTTCTCAATATAGTTTTGTGTTAATTAGTGTTCTAAAAGTTTGTTCATAGCTTGATTTTTGCACTAACTTTATGTTGTTGTCTGTTTTCCAGTGAAAAGCATGAACTCATCAAGAAGAAGTTGTCTTAACGATCCAGACTCATTCTGTTACATTTGTGGTGAATACACACTGCCAAAACATAGAAGAAACATAACAGACTTCGTAAAAAAAGTGTATTTTGCCTATTTTGGGGTTATGCTTGGGGACCAAGACAAGTTTTGGGCACCACACATAGTGTGCAAAGCATGTATCGAATTATTACGAAAATGGAGCAAAGGACAAAGAAAAAGCTTCAAATTTGGTGTTCCAATGGTGTGGAGAGAGCCAAAAAATCATCATGATGACTGTTATTTCTGTGCAGTGCAAGTGCAAGGATTCAATAAGCATAAGAAACGAAAATGGGAGTAACATGGAATCTGCAAGAAGGCCTGTCCCTCATTGTGAAGATGTGCCTGTACCTGTGTTTACCATAAATAACAGTCATCATGATGATTTTTTGGCTCTCTCCACACCATTGGAACACCAAATTTGAAGCTTTTTCTTTGTCCTTTGCTCCATTTTTGTAATAATTCGATACATGCTTTGCACACTATGTGTGGTGCCCAAAACTTGTCTTGGTCCCCAAGCATAACCCCAAAATAGGCAAAATACACTTTTTTTACGAAGTCTGTTATGTTTCTTCTATGTTTTGGCAGTGTGTATTCACCACAAATGTAACAGAAGGAGTCTGGATCGTTAAGACAACTTCTTCTTGATGAGTTCATGCTTTTCACTGGAAAACAGACAACAACATAAAGTTAGTGCAAAAATCAAGCTATGAACAAACTTTTAGAACACTAATTAACACAAAACTATATTGAGAACTGCTCAGTTCAAGTACTAATCCAAAGAAATTAATGAGATGATGCGTCGCATTTACCAACAAGTGCTATAAATAAGATACCAAAAATCTCAAAAACTTGAGCCAATCTGGCAAAACTGATAGCATATTCAGAATCAGCACCCCAAACATACCCTAAATTCGATGAAATATCTTTGGCACCAAAAATGGTGTTGACCAGTGTAATCTGTGACTTTTATATGGGATATATACTCATTCGTGTTACTGCATGAACACTTATTCATGTATTATTACATATAAACAAATGACATTGTGTACTTCTAATTTTCTTTTGGTATAACATATATTTGGTGATCCATGATTTTTTTACTACACTGTTGCTGACCCATAGTCTTCTGAGTCTTATGTCTTTATTGCCCAAATTTTCTAATAATTATTGTTTTTATTAACTGGACCTAATAAAAATTTACCTTTTTTAATTTACTTGCTTTACTAATGTTGTTCTGGCACATATTTGTATCTATAGTTCTTTTAAAAATCCTAAAACAGACAGGAATTAAACAACCTTCCTCTCTAAAAAGGCCAACAATTGTTTTCCTCATTTCCCAGACTGTTGGAAAAATAAGAGGGGATGTTACACAATGGTAGACATGGTCCTGTCCAAACTTTGAGATGCGTTGCTGCCCTCGATTTTTAAATTAGTTAATTTTTTCAATAGAAATGGAAAAATGTTTAACTTTTACCTTCTGAAATGTGCTCTGTGATCTCTTGTGAATAAATAAGGCTGTGGTAGGTGTCGAGTTCCCGCTGCTGCACAGGAGGAATCTCAAACCATGACCGCTGCGGTCTCCCTTTCTCCTCCAGCAGCAGTGGAACCTGCTCGACATAGACATCGGTCCCAGTGTCTGGCTCAAGTGTGAATGGTTACTGCTGCCTTTCCAGGCTCTGCCTTTGTAGCCAGCACTGATCAGCAGCGAGCAGGCCTTTCTTTTCCTGCTTTTCCCATACTAAGAGAACCCACAGGACGACCTCCCATTGGAGGTCAGGGTCACATGCTCAAGTCCTGTTGCGGCTCCTATTGGACCATAAGGAAGGTCCCGGAGCGCTACTGCTATAAAAGGTTTGTATGGCCACTCGGCCATGCGCTAGTGTAAACTTGCTAATGTGTTTGTGTGGATGTATGCCTGCCAATGGATGAAAGCTCTGAATGATTACCATCCCTAGTGTTGTTGCCTGCTCGCGAATGGTGGAAGCTACCTAGTGCCAGACAGTGCTACTCTGCATATCCAGCACACAATTCAGCATCTCTCAACAGCGACCGCCAGTGTGGCGCTGGGTGCTTAGTGCGCTTTCCTGCCCTACTTAGGGCGGTTAGTGGTGTCTGCCAGAGCGGCGCTGTGTGCACTCTTGTGCGGAAAATTATTTTGTTCAGTTCTATCCCTGACGCTGCAGTAGCGGTGTCGAGCTTAAGAGGTCTAGAGAAACTCTTTCCCCGTGTTTTGGGACAGAGTTCTGAGACTCTTTACTTGCGCTCTCTGTGCGGTATTGTGGCCCTGTGACGCAACAGGGTTCGCTTCCTTCATACCGGGTGAAGCTAACCCGTGTGTGTATTCTCATTATACCGCCATCTAGTCCGTCATTACCGAGCAGGAGGTGTCCTTTCTGCACGGTGGACCCCGGACTGCGAATGCACCTCATATCCTCTCTAATTATTATTTGGTGCATTCTGCCAGTCCTAACAGGCTGTAAAAGATTTTTTAAAATATTGCTTTCTTGTTCTCTTTACATTTTATACAATGTCACAACTTTGAGAGAGATGAGCAGGGCATTTCAAGTTCAGCTGTGAGCAATCACAAAGGGAGAATACAAGCAGTCAATTGTAGGAATAGTGGGACATGCAGAGCCCAAATAAGAAAAGCATTGTTTGACAATTGACACTATTCTGGCATAAAAAGCTTTGAAGTGTTGTATAATTTTTGAACAATTTTAAACATTTTTACTCACACCAACTCTGACAAATGGGCAGAGTTATTTTAGGACAGGGGAATGGCAACTGCATCTCATCATAGCAGTGTTTGCTATGCCACAAACTTTACTAGAATTTGTGGCAAGTCACACACAGAGGCACCTGCTATTCGTCTGATGATCTTAATTCATAAAGAGGCATACACCTCTTCATGAGTCTGTAGCATCTGACTCCAGCACACCTCCTCATCAACTTGATGAGAACATTGAAAATATTGATGAATTGGGGCCATAGTCTTCAAATAGCATGGGAATTATCTGTAGCTCTGCTTAATAGTCCAGTCAACAGAAAAATTAAATAAAAGAGCAAAATATAAATATTACAGAATTTATATTGTAACTCCTCTTTTATGACATATAATTTCTGTCCATTTCTACTACACTCCTTAATGTTAAGATTGCACACCAAAATAGGAAAATTGAGAAATTCTGAAAATCATAAGGTCAAAAGATATGTGGGTGATATGCAAATGATGCAAAAACTTAAACAAAAATTTTATAATATTAATGAACTCTCTGTTAGCTGTCAAAGAATATACCATATACACTCGAGTATAATCCGAGATTTTCAGCCCATTTTTTAGGCTAAAATTACCCTCTCAACTTATACTCGAGTCATTGTCCCAGGGGGTAGGCGGCAGAGGGGGAGCAGCAGGAGCTGCTGTCAGATCATACTCACCCTCTCCTGGCACAGTCTCTGCACTTCCCTGCTTCTCAGATGGTCTCCCACGCTGGCAGCTCTTCCTGTGTTCAGCGGTCAAGTAGTACCGCTCACTAAAGTGTGAAGTGCGTATTCATTACTTTAATGAGTGGTACCACGTGACCGCTGAACACTGTAAGGAGCTGCCGGCCCCAGGACGATGGAGAAGCAAGAAGTGCAGAGACCGCACCAGGAGGTGGTGAGTATGACGGGGAGGAAAGGGGGAGTCAGGTGATTTTCACCTGTCCTCGTTCCACTGCCATGCACCACTGCCTGAACAGTCATTGCAGAGAGACAGAGAAGTGCGCACTGGTGGAACGGGGACAGGTGAATATCACAAGTGCTGGGGGACTGAGCCAGCAACGATATCAGCACACCTGGTCCCCATAGCGCGTCGGTGTCCCCGCCTGCTCTGAACAGCGGCACCTGGCCCCCAGCGACGAGAGGTGAGTATGTCTTTTTTTTTTTAAATCGCTGCAGCATATGGGGCATATTACTCTATAGAGCATCTTATGGGGCCATCAACCTTTATGATGCATTATATGGGGCATTTTTTAATATGGAACATCTTATGGGACCATTATTAACCTTTCTGCAGCATGATATGGGACATATTTTTTGTATGGAGCATCTTCTGGAGCCCATCATGAACTTTATGGAGCACTATACAGTTATATGAAAAAGTTTGGGCACCCCTATTAATCTTAAGCTTAATGTTTTATAAAAATAGTTTTTTTTGCAACAGCTATTTCCGTTTCATACTAATAACTGTTGGACACAGTAATGTTTCTACCTTGAAATGAGGTTTATTGTACTAACAGAAAATGTGCAATCTGCATTCAAACAAAATTTGACAGGTGCATAAGTATGGGCACCTCACCAGAAAAGTGACATTAACATTTAGTAGATCCTCCTTTTGCAAAAATAACAGCCTCTAGTCTCTTCCTGTAGCTTTTAATGAGTTCCTGGATCCTGGATGAAGGTATTTTTGACCATTCCTCTTTACAAAACAATTCCAGTTCAGTTAAGTTTGATGGTCGCCGAGCATGGACTGCCCTCTTCAAATAATCCTACAGATGTTCAATGATATTCAGGTCTGGGGACTGGGATGGCCATTCCAGAACAGTGTAATTGTTCCTCTGAATGAATGCCTGAGTAGATTTGGAGCGGTGTTTTGGATCATTGTCTTGCTGAAATATCCATCCCCTGTGTAACTTCAACTTTGTCACTGATTCATGCACATTATTGTCAAGAATCTGCTGATACTGAGAGGAATCCATGCGTCCCTCAACTTTAACAAGATTCCCGGTGCCGGCATTGGCCACATAGCCCCAAAACATGATGGAACCTCCACCAAATTTTTCTGTGGGTAGCAAGTGTTTTTCTTGGAATGCTGTGTTTTTTCGCCGCCATGCATAACGCCTTTTTGCATGACCAAACAACTCAATCTTGGTTTCATCAGTCCACAGGACCTTCTTCCAAAAAGAAATTGACTTCTCCAAATGTGCTTTTGCATACCTCAGCCGACTCTGTTTGTGGCGTGCTTGCAGAAATGGCTTCTTTCGCATCACTCTCCCATACAGCTTCTCCTTGTGCAAAGTGCGTTGTATAGTTGACCGATGCACAGTGACACCATCTGCCGCAAGTTGATGCTGCAGCTCTTTGGAGGTGGTCTGAGGATTGTCCTTGACTGATCTCACCATTCTCCTTCTCTGCCTTTCTGATGTTTTTCTTGGCCTGCCACTTCTGGCCTTAACAAGAACTGTACCTGTGTTCTTCCATTTCCTTACTATGTTCCTCACAGTGAAAATTGACAGGTTGAATCTCTTAGACAGCTTTTTGTATCCTTCCCCTGAACAACTATGTTGAATAATCTTTGTTTTCAGATCATTTGACAGTTGTGTTGAGGAGCCCATGATGCCACTCTTCAGAGGAGATTCAAACAGGAGAACAACTTGCAAGTGGCCACTTTAAGTAGCTTTTCTCATGATTGCAGACACCTGGCTATGAAGTTCAAAGCTCAATGAGGTTATAAAACCAAAAAAAGTGCTTTAGTAAGTCAGTAAAAAGTAGGTAGGAGTATTTAAAACAAGAAAATGATAAGGGTGACCATACGTATGCACCTGTCATATTTTGTTTGAATGCAGATTGCACATTTTCTGTTAGTACAATAAACCTCATTTCAAGGCAGAAACATTACTGTGTCCAAAAATTATTAGATATATGAAACTGAAATAGCTGTTGCAATAAAAACAATTTTTATAAAACATTAAGCTTAAGATTAATAGGGGTGCCCAAACTTTTTCATATAACTGTATGGGTCGTATTTTGTATGGACCATCTTATGGGGCCCATCATGAACTGTATGGAGCATTATATGGGGCTCCTGATTCAATATGGATATTCAAAAACATTTAGCCTACTGACATTTCAATTAATTTTACTTTTATTGGTATCTATTTTTATTTTTGAAATTTACCAGTAGCTGCTGCATTTCCTACCCTAGGCTTATACTCGAGTCAATAAGTTTTCCCAGATTATTGTGGCAAAATTAGGGGCCTCGGCTTATACTTGGGTCGGCTTATACTCAAGCATATAAGTTAAGTTTGGGTATTTCTGAGCATTGTGCTTATACTCGATGCTAAATAAATTGCCATGTTTTAACCCCTTAATCCCATATGACGTACTATACCGTCGAGGTGGGGTGGGCCTTAATTCCCGGTGACGGGATAGTAAGTCATACGCGATCGGCCGCGCTCACGGGGGGAGCACGGCCGATCGCGGCCGGGTGTCGGCTGCATATCGCAGCTGACATCCGGCACTATGTGCCAGGAGCGGTCACGGACCGCCCCCGGCACATTAACCCCCGGCACACCGCGATCAAACATGATCGCGGTGTACCGGCGGTACAGGGAAGCATCGCGCAGGGAGGGGGCTCCCTGCGGGCTTCCCTGAGACGATCGGTACAAGGTGATGTACTCACCTCGTACCGAACGTCTTCTCCCTGCAGGCCCCGGATCCAAAATGGCCGAGGGGCTGTATCCGGGTCCTGCAGTGAGCACTTCCGGGTCGGAGCAGGCTGCAGATGAAAGCTGCAGCCTGCTCCGATGAAAGTATGATCGCAGATCTGATAGAGTGCTGTGCACACTATCAGATCTGCGATCTGTGATGTCCCCCCCTGGGACAAAGTAAAAAAGTAAAAAAAAAAATTTCCACATGTGTAAAAAAAAAAAAAATAATAATTCCTAAATAAATAATAATAAAAAAAAAAATATTATTCCCATAAATACATTTCTTTATCTAAAAAAACAAACAAAAACAATAAAAGTACACATATTTAGTATCGCCGCGTCCGTAACGACCCAACCTATAAAACTGGCCCACTAGTTAACCCCTTCAGTAAACACCGTAAGAAAAAAAAAAAACGAGGCAAAAACAACGCTTTATTACCATACCGCCGAACATAAAGTGGAATAACACGCGATCAAAAAGACGGATATAAATAACCGTGTTACCGCTGAAAACGTCATCTTGTCCCGCAAAAAACGAGCTGCCATACAGCATCATCAGCAAAAAAATTAAAAAGTTATAGTCCTCAGAATAAAGCGATGCCAAAATAATTATTTTTTCTATAAAATAGTTTTTATCGTATAAAAGCGTCAAAACATAAAAAAATGATATAAATGAGGTATCGCTGTAATCGTACTGACCCGACGAATAAAACTGCTTTATCAATTTTACCAAGCGCAGAACGGTATAAACGCCTCTCCCAAAAGAAATTCATGAATAGCTGGTTTTTGGTTATTCTGCCTCACAAAAATCGGAATAAAAAGTGATAAAAAATGGTCACGTGTCCGAAAATGTTACCAATAAAAACGTCAACTCGTCCCGCAAAAAACAAGACCTCACATGACTCTGTGGACCAAAATGTGGAAAAATTATAGGTCTCAAAATGTGGAGACGCAAAAACTTTTTTGCTATAAAAAGCATCTTTTAGTCTGGTTTCACACTTGCGTTTTTATCTGCATGCGTTTTTTAAAAAAACCGCATGTGTGAAAAAATGCATGTAAACGCGGTAAAACGCATGCGTTTTTATAGAAAAACACAAGAAAACAAGAAAAAAACAAAAAACCCTAACCCTACCCCTAACCCTACCCCTAACCTGAAATACGTGGCACTGAAATACGTGGCACTGAAATATACGTTTATATACGTATATACGTATATAAGTGCCACGATATTTCAGTGGCCACGTATATAAGTGCCACGTATTTAAGTGCCACGTATTTAAGTGCCACGTATTTAAGTGCCACGTATTTAAGTGCCACGTATTTAAGTGCCACGTATTTACGTGCCACGTATTTAAGTGCCACGTATTTACGTGCCACGTATTTACGTGCCACGTATTTTTCAGTGCCTGAAATACGTGGCACTGAAATACGTGGCACTGAAATACGTGGCACTGAAATACGTGGCACTGAAATACGTGGCACTGAAATATACGTTTATATACGTATATACGTATATAAGTGCCACGATATTTCAGTGGCCACGTATATAAGTGCCACGTATTTAAGTGCCACGTATTTAAGTGCCACGTATTTAAGTGCCACGTATTTTTCAGTGCCTGAAATACGTGGCACTGAAATACGTGGCACTGAAATATCGTGGCACTGAAATATCGTGGCACTGAAGTATTTACGTGCCACGTATTTTTCAGTGCCTGAAATACGTGGCACTGAAATACGTGGCACTGAAATACGTGGCACTGAAATACGTGGCACTGAAATATTGTGGCACTGAAATATCGTGGCACTTAAATACGTGGCACTTAAATACGTGGCACTTAAATACGTGGCACTTAAATACGTGGCACTTAAATACGTGGCACTTATATACGTGGCACTTATATACGTGGCACTTATGACTGTCAGAAAATGTTCAGTAAACGGTTAGGGGTAGGGTTTCAGGTAGAATTGGGGAGTTTCCACTGTTCAGGCACATCAGGGGCTCTCCAAACGCGACATGGCGTCCAATCTCAATTCCAGCCAATTCTGCGTTGAAAAAGTAAAACAGTGCTCCTTCCCTTCCGAGCTCTCCCGTGCGTCCAAAAAGGGGTTTACCCCAACATATGGGGTATCAGCGTACTAGGGACAAATTGAACAACAACTTCTGGGGTCCAAGTTCTCTTGTTATCCTTGGGAAAATAAAAATTTGGGGGGCTAAAAATCATTTTTGTGGGAAAAAAAATATGTTTTATTTTCACGGCTCTGCGTTGTAAACTGTAGTGAAACACTTGGGGGTTCAAAGTTCTCACAACACATCTAGATAAGTTCCTTGGGAGGTCTAGTTTCCAAGATGGGGTCACTTGTGGGGGGTTTGTACTATTTGGGTACATCAGGGGCTCTGCAAATGCAACGTGACGCCTGCAGACCAATCCATTTAAGTCTGCATTCCAAATGGCGCTCCTTCCCTTCCGAGCTCTGTCATGCGCCCAAACAGTGGTTCCCCCCACATAGGGGGTATCAGCGTACTCAGGACAAATTGGACAACAACTTTTAGGGTCCAATTTATCCTGATACCCTTATGAAAATACAAAACTGGGGGCTAAATTTCATTTTTGTGAAAAAAAAAAAAAAAATTATTTTCACGGCTCTGCGTTATAAACTGTAGTGAAACACTTGGGGGTTCAAAGTTCTCACAACACATCTAGATAAGTTCCTTGGGGGGTCTAGTTTCCAATATGGGGTCACTTGTGGGGGGTTTGTACTGTTTGGGTACATCAGGGGCTCTGCAAATGCAACGTGACGCCTGCAGACCAATCCATTTAAGTCTGAATTCCAAATGGCGCTCCTTCCCTTCCGAGCTCTGTCATGCGCCCAAACAGTGGTTCCCCCCCACATAGGGGGTATCAGCGTACTCAGGACAAATTGGACAACAACTTTTAGGGTCCAATTTATCCTGATACCCTTGTGAAAATACAAAACTGGGGGCTAAATTTCATTTTTGTGAAAAAAAAAAAAAAAATTATTTTCACGGCTCTGCGTTATAAACTGTAGTGAAACACTTGGGGGTTCAAAGTTCTCACAACACATCTAGATAAGTTCCTTGGGGGGTCTAGTTTCCAATATGGGGTCACTTGTGGGGGGTTTGTACTGTTTGGGTTCATCAGGGGCTCTGCAAATGCAACGTGACGCCTGCAGACCAATCCATTTAAGTCTGCATTCCAAATGGCGCTCCTTCCCTTCCGAGCTCTGTCATGTGCCCAAACAGTGGTCCCTCCCCACAAATGGGGTATCAGCGTACTCCAGACAAATTGGACAACAACTTTTGGGTTCCAATTTATCCTGATACCCTTGTGAAAATACAAAACTGGGGGCTAAAAAATCATTTTTGTGAAAAAAAAAAATAATTTTTATTTTCACGGCTCTGCGTTATAAACTGTAGTGAAACACTTGGGGGTTCAAAGCTCTCAAAACACATCTAGATAAGTTCCTTAGGGGGTCTACTTTCCAAAATGGTGTCACTTGTGGGGGGGTTTAATGTTTAGGCACATCAGGGGCTCTCCAAACGCAACATGGCATCCCATCTTAATTCCAGTCAATTTTGCATTGAAAAGTAAAATAGCGCTTCTTCCCTTCTGAGCTCTGCTATGCGCCCAAACAATGGTTTACACCCACATATGGGGTATCGTCGTACTCAGGACAAATTGCACAACAACTTTTGTGGTCTAATTTCTTCTCTTACCCTTGGGGAAATAAAAAAATGGGGGTGAAAAGATCATTTTTGTGAAAAAATATGATTTTTTATTTTTACGGCTCTGCATTATAAACTTCTGTGAAGCACTTGTTGGGTCAAAGTGCTCAACACACATCTAGATAAGTTCCTTAAGGGGTCTACTTTCCAAAATGGTGTCACTCGTGGGGGGTTTCAATGTTTAGGCACATTAGGGGCTCTCCAAACGCAACATGGCGTCCCATCTCAATTCCAGTCAATTTTGCATTGAAAAGTCAAATGGCGCTCCTTCCCTTCTGAGCTCTGCCCTGCGCCCAAACAATGGTTTACACCCACATATGGGGTATCAGTGTACTCAGGACAAATTGCACAACAATTTTTGGGGTCCAATTTCTTCTCTTACCCTTGGGAAAATAAAAAATTGGGGGTGAAAAGATCATTTTTGTGAAAAAATATGATTTTTTATTTTTACGGCTCTGCATTATAAACTTCTGTAAAGCACTTGTTGGGTCAAAGTGCTCACCACACATCTAGATAAGTTCCTTAGGGGGTCTACTTTCCAAAATGGTGTCACTTGTTAGGGGTTTCAATGTTTAGGCACATCAAGGGCTCTCTAAATGCAACATGGCGTCCCATCTCAATTCCAGTCAATTTTGCATTGAAAAGTCAAATGGCGCTCCTTCCCTTCCGAGCTCTGCCCTGCGCCCAAACAATGGTTTACACCCACATATGGGGTATCAGCGTACTCAGGACAAATTGCACAACAATTTTTGGGGTCCAATTTCTTCTCTCACCCTTGGGAAAATAAAAAATTGGGGGTGAAAAGATAATTTTTGTGAAAAAATATGATTTTTTATTTTTACGGCTCTGCATTATAAACTTCTGTAAAGCACTTGTTAGGTCAAAGTGCTCACCACACATCTAGATAAGTTCCTTAGGGGGTCTACTTTCCAAAATGGTGTCACTTGTGGGGGGTTTCAATGTTTAGGCACATCAGGGGCTCTCCAAATGCAACATGGCGTCCCATCTCAATTGCAGTCAATTTTGCATTGAAAAGTCAAATGGCGCTCCTTTGCTTCCAAGCTCTGCCATGCGCCCAAACTGTGGTTTACCCCCACATATGGGGTATCAGCGTACTCAGGACAAATTGTACAACAACTTTTCGGGTCTATTTTCTCCTGTTACCCTTGGTAAAATAAAACAAATTGGAGCTGAAATAAATTTTGTGTGAAAAAAAGTTAAATGTTCATTTTTATTTAAACATTCCAAAAATTCCTGTGAAACACCTGAAGGGTTAATAAACTTCTTGAAAGTGGTTTTGAGTACCTTGAGGGGTGCAGTTTTTAGAATGGTGTCACACTTGGGTATTTTCTATCATATAGACCCGTCAAAATGACTTCAAATGAGATGTGGTCCCTAAAAAAAAATGGTGTTGTAAAAATGAGAAATTGCTGGTCAACTTTTAACCCTTATAACTCCGTCACAAAAAAAAATTTTGGTTCCAAAATTGTGCTGATGTAAAGTAGACATGTGGGAAATGTTATTTATTAAGTATTTTGTGTGACATATGTCTGTGATTTAAGGGCATAAAAATTCAAAGTTGGAAAATTGCGAAATTTTCAAAATTTTCGCCAAATATTCATTTTTTTCACAAATAAACACAAGTTATATCGAAGAAATTTTACCACTAACATGAAGTACAATATGTCATGAGAAAACAGTGTCAGACTCGCCAAGATCCGTTGAAGCGTTCCAGAGTTATAACCTCATAAAGGGACAGTGGTCAGAATTGTAAAAATTGGCCCGGTCATTAACGTGCAAACCACCCTCGGGGCTTAAGGGGTTAAAAATGTTGTTTCCATTTTTCCATCATTTGCTTCTTATGATTTCCAGAATTCCACAACGTTTCCATTTTGGTGTTGCAATTTTAATGTTAATAAGTATATTTGTCAAGAGATATTTATTTTATCTCTCACAGAACCCCTTTAAATCCTTTGATATCTTTACATGAATATTTGTTGTTCATTTTTTAAGCAACTGGGAAACTTGTCAAAAGCTAAGCACAATTTCCAAAGTTTTTTGCGCTCTGCTTGAAGGTATAGCAAGAAGTACAATTAGGAACATAAAGTATAATATTTAATAGGATGATTTTATTTTAACTAACTTCTGTCCAGTTCTGAGGGAGATTTAACGCATACTAATTTTAATCCTGTATGTGTTTGCAGTTATCTGAATCTAATTAGTATAATGTAATGTAGAACATTACAGTTTAAAGCACTATTTTGGGATGGAACTTACATCACTGAGTAGCTATGACTTTAATGACAAAGCGGACCTCAAAATTGGCTAAAACAAGCCAAATTCATGTTACCAGGCTAATTATTTTTAATTACAACTTTGGTTGCAATTTAATAGAACATAGCTAGGAAATTCTGCTTTATAAAAGTGACTATCGGGTTGATCTTTAAGTCTGAAATATAGACGCAAGCACAGTTAAAAGAACGAAGTCAATCTTCCAGTAATATAATTAGGGAACATCACTGATAGTCACCACTTTACTTTTTCCTGCAGAGGAAAGTTTTGATCAGTCTAAGCCCACTTAGATTTTATATTCCTTCTTCCTAAATAGTTTCTTAAATATTATTAGACTTCATGTTTTGATGTTCTTATTTGTTTCAAAAGGTTTTAATTTTGTAAATGAATGTATTTTTTTCTTACGTTTGAAAACCTGGGTGATATTATAGACTTTTTCATAATATACAATTATACAAGTTTTGTGGTTATTGCATTCAATATACTTGCTTATATTGTTTAAAATGTTTGAAGAAAATGCAGCACTCACCTGTTACGCACCAAGATTCTCCCTCGGCACAGGATGGATCCCAAGCCTTACATTTTCCTGCGGTCTCCCATTCAGTCTCAACCACAGTAGATGCTGCTCAGAAAGACATCTGTCTCAGCATCTTGCTCAGACTCGCACTGTGTGCATTGTTACTGCTGCCTCTCCAGGTTCAGCTATGGTAACTAACAATAGACAACATTGAGCAGTCATTCCTGAGACTGAGTCCAGGATACGCTTTACTGAGCATGCTCGTGAGGTGGCAAACTCTCATTGGTGCAGGTCGTCAGCTGCTCAAGTCCTGTGCCGGCTCCAGATTGGCCCACAAGCAAGGTCCTGTCTGATTGGCACAATCTATAAAAGGATCTTTGGCGCTCCCGTCGGTGCGCTAAGACTATGTGTATTTGCTGTGTGTTTAGGTGAAACAGTTACCACCTTGTATGCACGGGTGCCACAGGACCCATAGAAGCACAAGGGAGCGTGAAACGGCCGTCGTCCGATTTTTTCTTCCCGTTATATACCCCCCTGCGGAAGATATTTTAAATCATCACAATAAAGATTGGATTTTAGAAACGATGAGTGCCACCCTTTTTTCTCTTCAGTATATGGATTTATGCAATTGTTTACAGGGTTTAGCACCCATGAATCCGAAAGGGCGGTGTATTAGACGTGTAATCACACACAGTAGATATTTGAGCTCAGGTGTTGCAGCAGTGCAGGATTCTTTCTTCTATAGTATTGATTCTTTCAAGAAAGCAATGTTTTAATTCATTAATTTGTTTGTTGAATATGATATCATTATTATTGATTTTCATAGCCTTAGCATCTGGCTATATGATAATCCTTTTTTAGTATGCATGGGATGTGCGCTTTTATAATAAAGCATCATGTTTGTTGCAGTGGGTTTTCTGAATGCTTCTGTAACGATTAGTGTTGAGCATTCCGATACCGCAAGTATCGGGTATTGGCCGATACTTGCGGGTATCGGAATTCCGATACCGAGATCCGATACTTTTGTGGTATCGGGTATCGGTATCGAAACAACATTAATAGTAATTATGTGTAAAAGAGAGAATTAAAATAAAAAATATTGCTATACTCACCACTCCGACGCAGCCTGGACCTCACCGAGGGAACCGGCAGCGTTGTTTGCTTAAAATTCGCGCGTTTACTTCCTTACTTGAAGTCCCGGCTTGTGATTGGTCGCGTGCCGCCCATGTGGCCGCGACACGACCAATCACAGCAAGCCGTGACGTAATTTTAGGTCCTTCAGGATTTTAAAATTACGTTCTGGCTTGTGATTGGTCGCGTCGCGGTCACATGGGCGACGCGACCAATCACAAGCCGTGACGTCACGGGAGGCTGGACACGCGCGCATTTTAAAATGCGCACTTGTCCTGCCTCCCGTGACGTCCCGGCTTGTGATTGGTCACGTCGCCCATGTGGCCGCGACGCGATCAATCACAGCAAGCCGTGACGTAATTTTAGGTCCTTCAGGATTTTAAAATTACATTCTGGCTTGTGATTGGTCGCGACGCGATGCGACCAATCACAAGCCGTGACGTCACGGGAGGCAGGACAAGCGCGCATTTTAAAATGCGCGCGTGTCCAGCCTCCCGTGACGTCACGGCTTGTGATTGGTCGCGTCGCCTATGTGACCGCGACGCGACCAATCACAAGCCAGAACGTAATTTTAAAATCCTGAAGGACCTAAAATTACGTCACGGCTTGCTGTGATTGGTCGCGTCGCGGCCACATGGGCGGCACGCGACCAATCACAAGCCGGGACTTCACGTAAGGAAGGAAAAGCGCGAATTTTAAGCAAAGAACGCTGCCGGTTCCCTCGGAGAAGTGAGTATAGCAATATTTTTTATTTTAATTCTTTATTTTACACATTAATATGGTTCCTAGGGCCTGAAGGAGAGTTTCCTCTCCTTCAGACCCTGGGAACCATCAGGAATACCATCCGATACATGAGTCCCATTGACTTGTATTGGTATCGGGTATCGGTATCGGATTAGATCCGATACTTTGCCGGTATCGGCTGATACTTTCCGATACCGATACTTTCAAGTATCGGACGGTATCGCTCAACACTAGTAACGATCTGTCCATTTATTATATTTATTTTTACATCCAAGAATTCCAAGTTATCACCTCCAAAATGTGATGTAAACGCATGTTCTCTACATTAGCATTATTTAAAAATGACACAAAATCTTGAAATTCTTGCTCCGTTCCCTCCCATACCATAAATAAGTCATCCACATATCTCTAATATGTACGGACATATTTAAGGTAGGGGATAGATATTTTGGAGATATATATTTTTCTTAAAAAAAATGCTAGAAATAAATGAGCAAAATCACATGCTACTGGTGTGTCCATTTCAGTCCCTACATGCTGCAAATACCATTAGCCTAAGAATTTAAATGCATTGTGAGATAGTATAAATTCTAAAGCTTTAATACAAAAGCGATGTGATCTTTACTTTTATTGATATTGGACAATATTCTGATGATGGCTTCAATCTCTGTTTTTTTGTGGAATGCGAGTATACTGTATAAGTTTTCCACATCTATGGTTACTAAAACAAAACGTTCTTGCCAATCTATCTCTTTAATTGCTTTTAGGAAATTTCGAAAATCTTTTAAAAAGGATGGTATTTTTAAACCATTAAAATCAATAGCCAATCAAAGTATTGTGACCAGAGTTCCGTAAGTGAGTCTATACCTGAAATAATCGGGTGACCCGAAGGTTGCTGCATGAATTTGTGAATTTTGGGGATACTGTACCAATGTGGTTTCTGTGGATATTCTAGTAATAATCATTCAAATTTCTTTTTTGAAAGAATCCCTTTTTCTACATTTTTTCTCAATAGTGATCTAAGTTTATTTTAACATTTTTGTGTTGGGTCATTATCCAGAGGGAGATTAGTGCTTGAGTCACTTAATTGTGATAAGGCTTCAGCAATATAGTAATCTATTTCCAATAGAACCAAATTTCTGCCTTCATTGACCCATCCGAATATAATGTAATTCCATTTCTTCATGTCTTTCATAGCATTTAGTTCAGTGATTTTTAGATTATTTTGAGGTGATTTATAATACAAAGCCTCCACATCTTTTATCACTAAATCTTGAAATAAATCTATCATATGTTAGAAGTCGAGTTCCCGCCGCTGCACAGGGGGAATCTCGAACCATGTCTGCTGCGGTCTCCTATTGTGCATCGGCCGTGGTGGAGCCTGCTCAGCGGAGGCATCGGTCCCAGAGTCTCACTGAATCTGATACTGTGCAAAGGGTTACTGCTGCCTCTCCAGGCTCTGCTATTGTACCCTGCACTGGTCTGCGATGAGCAGGATTTTCTGGGACTAAGTCCTGCTTTGCACACACTGAGCGTGCCCAGGGTAAGATCTCTCAGTGAAGATCAAGGGTCACATGCTCAGGTACTGCAGCTACTTCCATTGGTCCTCCAGGAAGGCCCTGTACCTGATCAAGTTCTGTGGCGTTCTTCCATTGGTCCTTCTGGGAAGATCCTGAAGTTGCTGCAGCTATAAAAGGTTCTCATGACCGCACGGCCATGCGCTAGTATCAAATGTGTATGAGCTCAGCGCCAGTGTGGTCGTGTGTGTGGTCAAGGACCCGGCTGAAATAAGCCCATAGAATGCTGGCACCTCTGGCAAGGAGTTTTGTGTATATGCAGTCAGGGACCCAGCTGAAATAAGCCCCTAGAATGCTGGCACCTCCGGTGAGGAGTTTCTTATGAGTGAATTCAGAGCTGGCTAATTGCCATTAGAATTCCGGCTCCACCGGAGAGGAGCAGCATGTTTGCTTTGGACTGCATGTCCATTGTCAGCTCTACTCAGTAGCTGTGTTCCCTGTGAGCTAAACTGGGCACAGCGTTCTCTTTACTACGGGCTCTGTGTAGTAATAGAGTTTGCTTATACTATTTACTTCACAGCCTTACTTAGCAGCGGGTTCTTCCCTGCACGGTGGATCCTGGGTTGCGAACGCACCTAACTCTCCTAATAAATATATTCGGTGCGTTCCGCCAACCCTAACATCATATTTCCAGGTGAAATGGGTGGCATATAATTAGATGGAACACCTCCCACAAAGGGTTTGAAATCTGTTGGAGTGTCAATATTCATAGTCAATTTAGATGTGGATGGCTTTGTTAAACCAACAATTATGCATGCATCGTTAAGTAATTCAGAGTGGCTGGGCAAATTTACTGTGAAGCCTAAAGTGCCAACTGTGCTTGGTATTTCTTCTTCCGGACAAGACAAAACATCATTAGTCTTTACACTTGCAAAAGATTTACATAAATGCATCTTTCTCATGCTTTTAAATAAGACTATTTTAAACTCAGTAAGATCGAATGGTTTCGGTATGCAAAAGTTCAGTCCTTTAGATAAAACTGATAGATGATCTGCAGTTAATTGTCTCTTTGTTAAATTCACAATTTAGTGCTCTTTATTTGATATAGTTATTTCTTCCATGAGACTTGTATCTGCTTCTTTCCTGTGCTTACTGTTCGGCGAGTAGGGACCATTCAGTGAATCTGAATCGATCCGAACCTTGACAGGTTCATTCATCTCTGTTTATAACGTTGAGCCGAGAAAGTTAAAAAAATTGCATATTTCTCACAAAAAATGTTTTTCAGCCCCACATTTTGCATTTTTACAAAAGTAACAGGCAAAATTGAGCCATAACATTTATTGTGCAATTTCTCATGAACACCCAATATGTGAATGAAAACTACTGTTTAGCACAGCAAGGCTAGGAAAGGAAGGTGTGCCATTTGAACTTTTGAATGCAAAATTTGCTGGAATAATTAGCAGATGCAATGTTGAGTTTGTAAAGCCTCTGATGTGCCTAAACAGTGGAAACCCCCCACAAAGGACAACATTTTGGAAACTAGACCCCTCATGGAGCTTATCTAGATGTAATCACCTTGAACCCCCAAGTACTTCACAGATGTTTATAACGTAGAGCTGGGAAATTAAACATGACATTTTTCATGACAGTGACGTTTTTTCCCTCCAAATTGTATTTTATCCACAATTTTTTTTATTTTCACAAGGATAACAGGAGAAAATGAAAATTGTTGTGCAATTTCTCCTGAGTGCCTCATATGTGGGGGAAAACTACTGTTTGGATGCACGGCAGGGCTCAGAAAGTAAGAATTGATGTTTTGGAACACTGACTTTGATGGAATGGTCTGCGTGCGTTATGTCGCGTTTGTAGAGCCCTTGATGTGCCTAAACAGTCGAAAATCCTATTGACCCTCACGGTTTTTAGAATCTAGACCCCTCAAGGAATTTATTTATTTATGAGATGAGTCCTTTTAACCCACAAGTGCTTCACAGAATTTTACAACATTAATCTGTAAAATGAAAAAATATATATTTTTACCACAAAAAATGTTGTTTTAGCCCCGATTCTTTTTTTCAGTTTCACAAGGATAGCAGAAAAAAATGCACACAAAATGTTGTGCAATATTTCCTGTGTACGCCGATACCCTATATGTCATTGAAAACTACTTTTTAGGCACAGTGCAAAGCTCAGAAGGGAAGAAGCACCGTATTGGAGTTCAGATTTGTTGCACTAGTTTGAGGGTGCCATGTCAAATTGTCAAAACCTTTGAGGTGCCAGAACAACAGAAACTCCCATAAGACACACCATTTTACAAAATACATCTCCCAATCAATTCAGTGATTATATTGACACTACAGGTGGGTCACAGAATTTTAGACCATTGGGCATTGAAGAAAAAAATAATTACATTTTTACCACCCAAATTTTGTTTTAGCCACAGATTTTACATTTTCACACAAGAAGTGGGTAAAAATTGCACCATAATTAGTCTCATAATTTGTGTTGAATGTAGAAATACCTTATATATGGCTGTACAGTACTGCTTAGCCACACGGCGAGACTGGGGAGGAATAGAGCACTATTTGCCTCGTGGAGTGCAGATTTTCCTATAATAGTATGCAAACTTCTTATACAGAACCTCTAAGTGATATAATAGCAGAATACCCACTCAGAATAATAATAATAATCTTATTTAATCTCCAAAATTTCTACTTATTCTAAGGGGTAACGTTTCTCCTTATGGAGAGTGACATACCATCTCTGGCTTGTCAAGGTAAGGAGGCTTATTTGCCGTACAATGCTCCTCTGGGAATTTAAATATGCAAATTGCCCCTTCTGAGAAAAAGAGGACTTAACTCTATAGCGCCACCTGTTGGAAGTGGCGATCCTACAAGTCACAATCAACCCTTTAACCAGTCGTGCAATATGACTTAGGATAAAAGCCAAATCAGTATCTCAATTCGCAGACACTGTGTTTCGGGCTGTTGGCCCTCATCAGTGCGAAGCATGAGAACTGATTTGGCTAGGTGAGAGGCTCTGGACTGGGGTCTAAGGGGTAACGTTTCTCCTTATGGAGAGTGACATACCATCTCTGGCTTGTCAAGGTAAGGAGGCTTATTTGCCGTACAATGCTCCTCTGGGAATTTAAATATGCAAATTGCCCCTTCTGAGAAAAAGAGGACTTAACTCTATAGCGCCACCTGTTGGAAGTGGCGATCCTATAAGTCACAATCAACCCTTTAACCAGTCGTGCAATATGACTTAGGATAAAAGCCAAATCAGTATCTCAATTCGCAGACACTGTGTTTCGGGCTGTTGGCCCTCATCAGTGCGAAGCATGAGAACTGATTTGGCTAGGTGAGAGGCTCTGGACTGGGGTCTAAGGGGTAACGTTTCTCCTTATGGAGAGTGACATACCATCTCTGGCTTGTCAAGGTAAGGAGGCTTATTTGCCGTACAATGCTCCTCTGGGAATTTAAATATGCAAATTGCCCCTTCTGAGAAAAAGAGGACTTAACTCTATAGCGCCACCTGTTGGAAGTGGCGATCCTACAAGTCACAATCAACCCTTTAACCAGTCGTGCAATATGACTTAGGATAAAAGCCAAATCAGTATCTCAATTCGCAGACACGGTGTTTCGGGCTGTTGGCCCTCGTCAGTGCGAAGCATGAGAACTGATTTGGCTAAGTGAGAGGCTCTGGACTGGGGTCTAAGGGGTAACGTTTCTCCTTATGGAGAGTGACATACCATCTCTGGCTTGTCAAGGTACCAGACTGTTATGACCCCAATGGCAGGGGGTCTCAGAAATAGTTACCAAGTCTGCAAACACAAAAACCAGCTCATAGGGCAGTGGTAACTGGGCTGACCATATATCTAATCCTAGCACCACAAATAACAGCAGCCGGGGAACGTGCCTACGTTAATTCTAGACGTCTCGCGCCAGCTGGAGAACTAACTAACCCTAGAAGGGAAAAGAAAGACCTTTCTTGCCTCCAGAGAAAAAGACCCCAAAAGTTGGATACAAGCCCCCAACAAATAATAACGGTGAGGTAAGAGGAAAAGACAAACGTAGGAATGAGCTAGGTATATAGCAAAGAGAGGCCCACTAGCTAATAGCAGAATATAGTAAGATAACTTATATGGTCAGCAAAAACCCTATCAAAAATATCCACGCTGGAAATTCAAGAACCCCCGAACCGTCTAACGGCCCGGGGGGAGAACACCAGCCCCCTAGAGCTTCCAGCAAGGTCAGGAATCACATTTAGTACAAGCTGGGCAAAAATGAGAGCAAGCAATTAACTGAAAAAACAAAGAAGCAAAACTTAGCTTAATTTTGCACGAACCAGGACCAGCAGATAGGAGCAAACAAAAAGGATCTGATTACAACGATGCCAGGCACAGGACTAAGGATCCATGAGGTTTATATAGCAACACCCCTGGACTAACGACCCAGGTGGGTGCAAACTGAGGGAAGAAAATCCCAGAGTCATATCACTAGTAACCACCAGAGGGAGCCAAAAAGTCTAATTCACAACAGTACCCCCCCTTAAGGAGGGGTCACCGAACCCTCACTACGACCACCAGGGCGATCAGGATGAGCAGCGTGAAAGGCACGAACTAAATCGGCCGCATGCACATCAGAGGCAACCACCCAGGAATTATCCTCCTGACCATAGCCCTTCCACTTGACCAGATACTGAAGCCTCCGTCTGGAGAGACGAGAATCCAAGATCTTCTCCACCACGTACTCCAACTCGCCAGACCCCAAAAAGGGAACCTTCTGTACTCCAAAGAGACACTTTGAGCCCTTAACAAACAACGCGTTCTCACGCAAAACCTGAAACACCATCCTGACCTGCTCCACATGTGAGTCCCAATCTTCAGAGAAAACCAGAATATCATCCAGATAAACAATCATAAATCTATCCAGATACTTCCGGAAAATGTCATGCATAAAGGACTGAAACACTGAGGGAGCATTAGAGAGCCCAAAAGGCATCACCAAGTACTCAAAATGACCTTCGGGCATATTAAATGCAGTCTTCCATTCATCTCCTTGCTTAATGCGCACAAGATTGTACGCACCGCGTAGATCTATCTTGGTGAACCACTTGGCACCTTTAATCCGGGCGAACAAGTCCGACAACAGAGGCAAAGGATACTGAAATTTAACAGTGATTTTATTCAGAAGACGATAGTCAATACAAGGTCTCAAAGATCCGTCCTTCTTGGCCACAAAAAAGAATCCCGCACCAAGAGGGGAAGAGGATGGACGGATATGCCCCTTCTCCAGGGACTCCTTGATATACGAACGCATTGCGGCATGCTCAGGTACAGACAGATTAAATAATCTACCCTTAGGAAATGTACTACCTGGAATCAAATCTATGGCACAGTCACAGTCCCTATGAGGAGGCAGAGCACTGGATCTGGACTCGCTGAATACATCCTGATAATCAGACAAATACTCAGGAACTTCCGAAGGAGTAGAGGAAGCAATAGACACCGGCGGGGAATCAGCATGAACTCCCTGACAACCCCAACTCGACACAGACATTGCCTTCCAATCCAAGACTGGATTGTGGGTCTGTAACCATGGCAGACCCAAAACGACCAAATCATGCATTTTATGCAGAACAAGAAAACGAATCACCTCCCGATGTTCAGGAGTCATGCACATGGTTACCTGCGTCCAAAACTGCGGTTTATTTTCCGCCAATGGCGTAGCATCAATACCTCTAAGAGGAATAGGATTTACCAACGGTTCAAGAACAAAACCACAGCGTTTGGCAAATGACAGATCCATAATACTCAGGGCAGCACCTGAATCCACAAATGCCATAACAGGGTAAGAAGACAATGAGCAAATTAAAGTCACAGACAAAATAAATTTAGGTTGCAAATTACCAATGGTGACAGGACTAACAACCCTTGTTAGGCGTTTAGAGCATGCTGATATAACATGTGTAGAATCACCACAGTAAAAACACAACCCATTCTGACGTCTATGATTTTTCCGCTCATTTCTAGTCTGAATTCTATCACATTGCATTAAATCAGGTGTTTGTTCAGACAACACCACCAGAGGATTAGCGGTTTTGCGCTCCCGCAAACGCCGGTCAATTTGAATAGCCAGCACCATGGAATCATTCAGACTTGTAGGAATGGGGAAACCCACCATCACATTCTTAATGGCTTCAGAAAGGCCATTTCTGAAATTTGCGGCCAGAGCACACTCATTCCACTGAGTAAGCACGGACCATTTCCGAAATTTTTGGCAATACACTTCAGCTTCATCCTGGCCCTGAGAAATAGCCAGCAAGGCTTTTTCTGCCTGAACTTCAAGATTGGGTTCCTCGTAAAGCAATCCGAGCGCCAGAAAAAACGCATCAATATTTGCCAATGCCGGATCTCCTGGCGCTAGCGAGAAAGCCCAATCCTGAGGGTCGCCCCGTAAAAAGGAGATAACAATTTTAACTTGCTGAGCTGAATCTCCAGATGAACGGGGTCTCAGAGAAAGAAACAATTTACAATTATTCCTGAAATTCCTAAACCTAAATCGGTCTCCAGAGAACAGTTCAGGAACAGGTATCTTAGGTTCAGACATAGGACTACTGGTAACAAAATCTTGTATGCCCTGCACACGAGCAGCAAGCTGGTCTATACTTGTAATCAAGGTCTGGACATTCATGTCTGCAGCAAGCACAAGCCACTCAAAGGTAAAGGGGAGGAAGAGAGGAAAAAAAAAAAAAACTCAGAATTTCCTTTCTTATAATCCCACTTCTGCAATGCATTAAACATTCAATGTTGGCCTGGCATACTGTTATGACCCCAATGGCAGGGGGTCTCAGAAATAGTTACCAAGTCTGCAAACACAAAAACCAGCTCATAGGGCAGTGGTAACTGGGCTGACCATATATCTAATCCTAGCACCACAAATAACAGCAGCCGGGGAACGTGCCTACGTTGATTCTAGACGTCTCGCGCCAGCCGGAGAACTAACTAACCCTAGAAGGGAAAAGAAAGACCTTTCTTGCCTCCAGAGAAAAAGACCCCAAAAGTTGGATACAAGCCCCCAACAAATAATAACGATGAGGTAAGAGGAAAAGACAAACGTAGGAATGAGCTAGGTATATAGCAAAGAGAGGCCCACTAGCTAATAGCAGAATATAGTAAGATAACTTATATGGTCAGCAAAAACCCTATCAAAAATATCCACGCTGGAAATTCAAGAACCCCCGAACCGTCTAACGGCCCGGGGGGAGAACACCAGCCCCCTAGAGCTTCCAGCAAGGTCAGGAATCACATTTAGTACAAGCTGGACAAAAATGAGAGCAAGCAAATAACTGAAAAAACAAAGAAGCAAGACTTAGCTTAATTTTGCACGAACCAGGACCAGCAGATAGGAGCAAACAAAAAGGATCTGATTACAACGATGCCAGGCACAGGACTAAGGATCCATGAGGTTTATATAGCAACACCCCTGGACTAACGACCCAGGTGGGTGCAAACTGAGGGAAGAAAATCCCAGAGTCATATCACTAGTAACCACCAGAGGGAGCCAAAAAGTCTAATTCACAACACCAGACCCTCTCACCTAGCCAAATCAGTTCTCATGCTTTGCACTGACGAGGGCCAACAGCCCGAAACACCGTGTCTGCGAATTGAGATACTGATTTGGCTTTTATCCTAAGTCATATTGCACGACTCGTTAAAGGGTTGATTGTGACTTGTAGGATCGCCACTTCCAACAGGTGGCGCTATAGAGTTAAGTCCTCTTTTTCTCAGAAGGGGCAATTTGCATAGTTTTTCCAGGAATTCCCTGGTTTTTAATTCATAACCTATCTATCAACTGGGCATCAAAGACCCTAACCTTCCCCTCTGAGAACTGTAAGAACATTTGCCATGCTAATGTATCTGTTTCCAAACAAATTCAAATTTCTGAGTTTTCTCATCAGAATTTTGATAAACTACCACCTCAGTACCACCAGTTCACTGAGGTCTTCAGTAAGAAGAAATTAATTAAATTAACTGTCTTAGTAGAGGACACTGCAGACTCTCACACAGCGTGCTGCCGTAATTAGATCTCCTCTATCCAGATGACTGATGAAGGTCAGGTATTGACCGTCTCATTTTTCTGGAATTTCTTCACTGAATAAATAAGTTCTTGAACACACCTATATGAGTGCCAAGTATTTCTACATCACTGCAGTAAGAAGAAAGCCGAGCAACTACCTCATCATCGTCCTTATGACTGTCCCATTGAATTGAATCCTGGAGCGTTCATTCCATTTGGATGAATTTACAATCTTTCTGAGCCAGAATTAATGGTAGTAAAGGAATACCTAGATGAAAATTTAAAGAAAATGTTTATTCAACCTTCTTCTTCACCAGCTGGAGCACCCTTGTTTTTTGCAGAAAAGAAAGACTCAACCCTGCGGCCATGTATTGATTATAGAGAAATCAATAAAATTACCACTAAGAATCGCTACCCACTTCCCTTCATTCCTGAGCTGATGGAGAGACTGCCTTCTGCAAGACATTTTACCAAACTCGATCTAAGAGGGGCTTATAATCTCATACCAATCAGCCCACGAGATGAGTGGAAAACTGCCTTTAGAACTAAGTATGGACATTTTGAATATTTGATCCTGCCTTTCGGCCTTAGCAATGCCCCTGTCACATTTGAAGACTTCATCAATGATGATTTTGATATTGTCTGGATCGATTTGTTGTTGTTTATCTCAATGACATTCTTATATTTTCAGATATCCTGGAGGAGCTTTGCAGACATGTCCTGTTAGTCCTGGAACATCTACTGGAAAAGCATTTCTATATCAAACTCGAAAAATGTGAATTTGAACAAACCAGAACTCAATTTCTTGGATATATTATCTCCCCAGAAGGTCTGAGCATGGATCCCAGTAAAATCAGAGTGGTAGTTGACTGGCATACCTCAAGAAATTTAAAAGATGTTCAGCGCTGTATAGGATTTGTAAATTTTTACAGAAGATTCATTAAAAACTTTTCAAAAATAATCTTACCAATTACTTCACTCACAAAGAAAACCAGAGTGGTTTTTTTTGGTCTTCAAAGGCATAAATGGCACTTGACAAACTAAAGACACTTTTTACTTCTGGACCATTACTTGTCAATCCAAACCCTGAACTGCCATTTGTTGTCGAAGTAGACGCCTCAGGCTCTGCAGTGGGAGCCGTTTTATCACAGCGAGTTGGAGACAAAATGCACCTTCATCCTTGTGCATTTCTTTCTCATACCATGTCAGCTGCAGAAAATAATTATGACATGTGGAATAAGGAATAGTGATGTTCGAGCACTAAAATACTCGGGTGCTCGTTGCTCGGGTCGAGCAAATTGGAATACTTGGGTACTCGGCCAGAACAACGAGTCCAATGTAAGTCTATGGGAGACCCGAGTATTTTTACTGAGATCCCCCTGGGGGTCCTTTTAAGGTCTAAAAACATCTGAAAATGATGGAAACACTGCTCAAATGACACAGGGATATCATGGAGATCGCCCCTGGAAGCATTCCTGACTCCTAGTTCACAGCTTTAATCATTTTTTTTCGAGATTCATGCCATTTTTTCCCAGTGCCACAAAAATCACATGAAAACTAAACCAAAATGGTTTTGCTTAGAAATGTGTCAAGGTACATCCTTTGCAGGTTAATAACTTGCCTGTAAGGCCAAATATTTCACCCCAGACCAAAAATTTCCTCTCCCACTTAGGCTTCAGACGCAGCATGTTTTAAGCGTTTTTCAACTTTAACTTTCCTTTCAACCACTACAAATGCATTCACTGGGTAATGTCATTGTAACATTTAATAACCCTAGCTGGCCATGTGGTGTGTGACACATAAGCAGACCCATCTTGTTTCACTTACGAAGGAGGGACTCTTAAAGTCGCAGAGCCTATTTTTACTGGTGCATCAGGAGGCATTAATCTTCTTAAAGGGCCATTTTGAAACTGTGGGTCTCCTAAGCTGTTGTAGCCTATGCTGTGAGTGGATGGACTGCCAAGAATTACGACGCACCACAATACCCCTGTCATAAGATGTCCAGGGGGGACTCCTGAAAAAGTATTGCATTGATTGCAAGGCCTGCCCTGCTACCAATTCATATGCACCCCAATAAGCCTTTGAACGCTCATTATAGATGGGCCCAAGAAAATCCACTTCACAATATGCATTTTGTACTCCGTACTCCTTTGTTTTACACATTGGCGGCAAGGCCAGCCCTGCTGCATAGTCAGTCATATGCACCTTATTAGGCTTTGGAACCCACATACTGGATGTGCCCATGAAAATCCACTTCACAATATGCATTTTCTACTCCCGCACTCCTTGGTTTTACATATTGGCGGCAAGGCCAGCCCTGCTGCATAGTCATATGCACCCCATTAGGCCTTGGAACACACATACTGGATGGGCCCAGGAAAATCCCTTCACAATATGCATTTTGTGCTCCATACTCCTTTGTTTTATACATTGGCAGGAAGGCGAGCCCGGCTGCACAGTCATATGCACCCCATTAGGCCTTGGAACCCACATACTGGATGGGTCCAGAAAAATTCAATCATATATTTTAATGGTATGATGGTTTCCTCTTTGCACAATTATTTACAGGAGAATTTGGCAATTTTATTTGACATGTTTTTAACACTAAGGTTCAGATACAGCTTTAAAAAAGGCTAATACTTGCAATACAAGGCAATTTTATTGCAAACTACAAAATTCAAGGAATAGTATGATTGAATAGTGTGAGTGCGTACGCTTTTGTATCTGTTAACATGCACAGGTTAATAAGTACATATAAGGATTAAATAAATATAGTGATTACGTATATATGAAGATTAATTACATACGATATACTTAGATCGCCACCAAGAGGCTTTTAAACATCATTCGTCTGGAATATCAGAGAAGCAACACCAAGACAGAGAACCCCTGGAAGATTACCTACACTGCATGGGCATCCCTAATTATGCAGGTATCAGCACACTGTACATGTACAGGTACAACAGTTTTGGCATCTGTCTTAAGGTACCTTCACACTGAGCGACTTTGCAGCGAGAACGACGACGATCCGTGACATTGCAGCATCCTGGATAGCGATGTCGTGGTGTTTGACACGCAGCAGCGATCTGGATCCCGCTGTGATATCACTGGTCGGAGCTAGAAGTCCAGAACTTTTTTTTGTCGCTTGATCACCCGCTGTCATCGCTGGATCGGCGTGTGTGACACCGATCCAGCGATGTGTTCACTTGTAACCAGGGTAAACATCGGGTTACTAAGTGCAGGGCCGCGCTTAGTAACCCGATATTTACCCTGGTTACCATTGTAAAAGTTAAAAAAAAAACAGTACATACTCACCTTCTGATGTCTGTCACGTCCCCGGCGTCCACAGGGTTACGCGCTGCTGCCGAGAACTTCCTGCACTGAATGTGTCAGCACTGGCAGTAAAGCAGAGCACAGCGGTGACGTCACCAACAAGGATGTGGTTTCACCAATGGGGGATGCCTTTTGTAAAAATAGACTAGTGCCTTCACAGCCCCCCTTGACCAAACTTCACCGGCATATAACAGTGCAAACCAGGTTCACCCTGGTGATCTAGTGGCAGTTAAACAAGAGACATTGCAGAAGACAGAGTTAACAAGTAGGCCTAATGGAATGCCATGCCCAATTCCCCAATGTGGGGTCTTTTTTGGACTGATTAAAATAGTGCCATCACAGCCCCCTAGCCCTAAATACCCCATACAGACCATGTTCACCCTGATGATCTACTGACAGGAGCAGGACACATTGCCAATGGGGGATGCCTTTTGTAAAAATAGACTAGTGCCTTCACAGCCCCCCTTGACCAAACTTCACCGGCATATAACAGTGCAAAGCAGGTTCACCCTGGTGATCTAGTGGCAGTTAAACAAGAGACATTGCAGAAGACAGAGTTAACAAGTAGGCCTAATGGAATGCCATGCCCAATTCCCCAATGTGGGGTCCTTTTTGGACTGATTAAAATAGTGCCATCACAGCCCCCTAGCCCTAAATACCCCATACAGACCATGTTCACCCTGATGATCTACTGACAGGAGCAGGACACATTGCCAATGGGGGATGCCTTTTGTAAAAATAGACTAGTGCCTTCACAGCCCCCCTTGACCAAACTTCACCGGCATATAACAGTGCAAAGCAGGTTCACCCTGGTGATCTAGTGGCAGTTAAAGAAGAGACATTGCAGAAGACAGAGTTAACAAGTAGGCCTAATGGAATGCCATGCCCAATTCCCCAATGTGGGGTCTTTTTTGGACTGATTAAAATCTTGCCATCACAGCCCTCTAGCCCTAAATACCCCATACAGACCATGTTCACCCTGATGATCTACTGACAGGAGCAGGACACATTGCAGGAGACCGAGTTAAGAAGTAGGCCCAAAATAATGTCATGCCCAATTCCCCAATGTGTTGTCCTTTGTGGACTTAAAAATATAGAGCAATCACAGCCCACTTGCCCAAAATTCACTGGCCTATAACAGTACAGACCACGTTCACCCTGGTGATCTAGTGGCAGTTAAACAAGAGACATTGCAGGAGACAGAGTTAACAAGTAGGCCCAATGGAATGCCATGCCCAATTCCCCAATGTGGGGTCCTTTGTGGACTGATTAAAATTGTGCCATCACAGCCCCCTAGCCCTAAATGCACCGTACAGACCATGTTCACCCTGGCAATCTACTGGCAGGAACTGAACAGATTGCAGGAGAGAGAGTTAAGAAGTAGGCCCAAAGTAATGTCATGCCCAATTCCCCAATGTAAATCCTTTTTAAAAAAAATAAAAGAGTGGCATGACAGCCTCCTTGGCCAAAATGCAAGGTACAGAGCACATTCACCCTGGTGATCTACTGGCAGGAACTGGACTGATTGCAGGAGACAGAGTTAAGAAGTAGGCCCAAAGTAATGTAATGCCCAATTCCTCAATGTGGGGTCCTGTTTTTACAAAATAAAATAGTGCCTTCACAGCCCTTGTGTTGTGAATTTGCTTTTTGCTCCCTCTAGTGGTTACTAGTTTTTTGACTCTGGTTTTTCTGTCATTCCTTTTATCCGCACCTGGGTCGTTAGTTAGGGGTGTTGCTATATAAGCTCCCTGGACCTTCAGTTCAATGCCTGGCAACGTAGTTATCAGAGCTAGTCTGCTGTGCTCTTGTCTACTGATCCTGGTTCCAGTTATATCAGCTAAGTCTGCCTTTTGCTTTTTGCTATTTGTTTTGGTTTTGTATTTTTTGTCCAGCTTGTTCCAAATCTATATCCTGACCTTTGCTGGAAGCTCTAGGGGGCTGGTGTTCTCCCCCCGGACCGTTAGACGGTTCGGGGGTTCTTGAATTTCCAGTGTGGATTTTGATAGGGTTTTTGTTGACCATATAAGTTACCTTTCTTTATTCTGCTATCAGTAAGCGGGCCTCTCTGTGCTAAACCTGATTCATTTCTGTGTTTGTCATTTCCTCTTACCTCACCGTCATTATTTGTGGGGGGCTTCTATCCAGCTTTGGGGTCCCCTTCTCTGGAGGCAAGAAAGGTCTTTGTTTTCCTCTACTAGGGGTAGCTAGATTCTCCGGCTGGCGCGTGTCATCTAGAATCAACGTAGGAATGATCCCCGGCTACTTCTAGTGTTGGCGTTAGGAGTAGATATATGGTCAACCCAGTTACCACTGCCCTATGAGCTGGATTTTTGTACTCTGCAGACTTCCACGTTCCTCTGAGACCCTCGCCATTGGGGTCATAATAGTTTGCCAGGCCAGTATTAAATGTTTAATGCATTGCAGAAGAGGGATTATAAGAAAGAAGATTCTGAGTTTTTTTTTTTCTTCTTCCCCTTTACCTCAGAGTGGCTATGCTTGCTGCAGACATGAATGTCCAGACCTTGATTACAAGTGTGGACCAGCTGGCTACTCGTGTGCAGGGCATACAAGACTATGTTATCAGAAATCCTAGGTCAGAACCTAAAATACCGATTCCTGAACTGTTTTCCGGAGACAGGTTTAAGTTTAGGAATTTCGTGAATAATTGTAAATTGTTTTTGTCCCTGAGACCCTGTTCATCTGGAGATTCTGCTCAGCAAGTAAAAATTGTTATTTCGTTCTTACGGGGCGACCCTCAGGATTGGGCTTTTTCGCTGGCGCCAGGAGATCCGGCATTGGCTGATCTTGATGCGTTTTTTCTGGCGCTCGGTTTACTTTATGAGGAACCCAATCTTGAGATTCAGGCAGAAAAGGCCTTGCTGGCTATGTCTCAGGGGCAGGATGAAGCTGAAGTGTATTGCCAAAAATTTCGGAAATGGTCCGTGCTGACACATTGGAACGAGTGTGCACTGGCCGCTAATTTTAGAAATGGCCTTTCTGAAGCCATTAAGAATGTTATGGTGGGTTTTCCCATTCCCACAGGTCTGAATGATACTATGGCACTGGCTATTCAAATTGACCGGCGGTTGCGGGAGCGCAAAACCGCAAATTCCCTCATGGTGTTGTCTGAACAGACACCTAATTCGGTGCAATGTGATAGAAAAACCGCAAATTCCCTCATGGTGTTGTCTGAACAGACACCTGATTTAATGCAATGTGATAGAATCCTGACTAGAAATGAGCGGAAAATTCATAGACGCCGGAATGGCTTGTGCTACTACTGTGGTGATTCTACACATGTTATCTCAGCATGATCTAAACGTATAGCTAAGGTTGTTAGTCCTGTCACCGTTGGTAATTTGCAACCTAAATTTATTCTGTCTGTAACTTTGATTTGCTCACTGTCATCTTATCCTGTCATGGCGTTTGTAGATTCAGGTGCTGCCCTGAGTCTCATGGATCTCTCATTTGCTAAGCGCTGTGGTTTTGCTCTTGAACCATTGGAAAATCCTATTCCTCTTAGGGGTATTGATGCTACACCATTGGCAGCAAATAAACCGCAGTATTGGACACAGGTTACCATGTGCATGACTCCTGAACACCGCGAGGTGATACGTTTCCTGGTTTTACATAAAATGCATGATTTGGTTGTTTTAGGGCTGCCATGGTTACAGACCCATAATCCAGTCCTGGACTGGAAGGCTATGTCAGTCTCAAGTTGGGGCTGTCGTGGTATTCATGGGGATTCCCTGCCTGTGTCTATTGCTTCTTCTACGCCTTCGGAAGTTCCGGAGTATTTGTCTGATTATCAGGATGTCTTCAGTGAGTCTGAGTCCAGTGTACTGCCTCCTCATAGGGACTGTGACTGTGCTATAGATTTGATCCCAGGCAGTAAGTTTCCTAAGGGAAGACTGTTTAATCTGTCGGTACCTGAACATACCGCTATGCATTCATATATCAAGGAGTCTCTGGAGAAAGGACATATTCGTCCGTCTTCTTCCCCTCTTGGTGCGGGATTCTTTTTTGTGGCAAAAAAGGACGGATCTTTGAGACCTTGTATTGATTATCGGCTTTTAAATAAGATCACTGTCAAATTTCAGTATCCTTTACCGCTGTTGTCTGACTTGTTTGCCCGGATTAAGGGTGCCAAGTGGTTCACCAAGATAGACCTTCGTGGTGCGTACAACCTTGTGCGCATTAAGCAAGGTGATGAATGGAAAACCGCATTCAATACGCCCGAAGGTCATTTTGAGTACTTGGTGATGCCTTTTGGGCTCTCCAATGCGCCTTCAGTTTTTCAGTCCTTTATGCATGACATTTTCCGGAAGTATCTGGATAAATTTTTGATTGTTTATCTGGATGATATTTTGGTTTTTTCTGATAATTGGGATTCGCATGTGGAGCAGGTCAGGTTGGTCTTTAAAATTTTGCGTGAAAATTCTTTGTTTGTCAAGGGCTCAAAGCGTCTCTTTGGTGTACAGAAGGTTCCCTTTTTGGGGTTCATTTTTTCCCCTTCTGCTGTGGAGATGGACCCAGTCAAGGTCCGAGCTATTCTTGATTGGACTCAGCCCTCGTCAGTTAAGAGTCTTCAGAAGTTCTTGGGCTTCGCTAACTTCTACCGTCGTTTTATTGCTAATTTTTCTAGCATTGTGAAACCTTTGACGGATATGACCAAGAAGGGCTCCGATGTAGCTAACTGGGCTCCTGCTGCCGTGGAGGCTTTCCAGGAGTTGAAACGCCGGTTTACTTCGGCGCCTGTTTTGTGCCAGCCTGACGTCTCACTTCCCTTTCAGGTTGAGGTGGATGCTTCGGAGATTGGGGCAGGGGCCGTTTTGTCGCAGAGAGGCCCTGGTTGCTCTGTTATGAAACCTTGTGCCTTTTTCTCTAGGAAGTTTTCGCCTGCCGAGCGAAATTATGATGTGGGCAATCGGGAGTTGTTGGCCATGAAATGGGCATTTGAGGAGTGGCGTCATTGGCTCGAGGGTGCTAAGCATCGTGTGGTGGTCTTGACTGATCACAAAAATCTGATGTATCTCGAGTCTGCTAAACGCCTTAATCCGAGACAGGCCCGCTGGTCATTGTTTTTCTCCCGCTTTGATTTTGTTGTCTCGTATTTACCAGGTTCAAAGAATGTGAAGGCCGATGCTCTTTCTAGGAGCTTTGTGCCTGATGCTCCTGGAGTCGCTGATCCTGTTGGTATTCTTAAAGATGGAGTTATCTTGTCAGCTATTTCTCCGGATCTGCGACGTGTGTTGCAGAGATTTCAGGCTGATAGGCCTGAGTCTTGTCCACCTGACAGACTGTTTGTCCCGGATAAGTGGACCAGCAGAGTCATTTCCGAGGTTCATTCCTCGGTGTTGGCAGGTCACCCGGGAATTTTTGGCACCAGAGATCTGGTGGCCAGGTCCTTTTGGTGGCCTTCCTTGTCAAGGGATGTGCGGTCATTTGTGCAGTCCTGTGGGACTTGTGCTCGAGCTAAGCCTTGCTGTTCTCGTGCCAGCGGTTTGCTCTTGCCCTTGCCTGTCCCGAAGAGACCTTGGACACATATCTCCATGGATTTCATTTCTGATCTTCCGCTATCTCAGGGCATGTCCGTTATCTGGGTGATATGTGATCGCTTCTCCAAGATGGTCCATTTGGTTCCTTTGCCTAAGCTGCCTTCCTCTTCCGATCTGGTTCCTGTGTTTTTCCAGAACGTGGTTCGTTTGCACGGCATCCCTGAGAATATTGTGTCAGACAGAGGATCCCAGTTCGTTTCCAGGTTCTGGCGATCCTTTTGTAGTAGGATGGGCATTGATTTGTCGTTTTCGTCTGCTTTCCATCCTCAGACTAATGGACAGACGGAGCGAACCAATCAGACTTTGGAGGCTTATTTGAGGTGTTTTGTCTCTGCTGATCAGGACGATTGGGTGACATTCTTGCCGTTGGCTGAGTTTGCCCTTAATAATCGGGCTAGTTCCGCCACCTTGGTTTCGCCTTTTTTCTGCAACTCTGGTTTCCATCCTCGCTTTTCTTCGGGTCATGTGGAGCCTTCTGACTGTCCTGGGGTGGATTCTGTGGTGGATAGGTTGCAGCAGATCTGGAATCATGTGGTGGACAACTTGAAGTTGTCACAGGAGAAGGCTCAGCGCTTTGCCAACCGCCGCCGCGGTGTGGGTCCCCGACTACGCGTTGGGGATTTGGTATGGCTTTCTTCCCGCTTTGTTCCTATGAAGGTCTCCTCTCCCAAATTTAAACCTCGTTTTATTGGGCCTTACAAGATATTGGAAATCCATAATCCTGTATCTTTTCGTCTGGATCTTCCTGTGTCGTTTGCTATTCACAATGTATTTCATAGGTCCTTGTTGCGGCGGTACATTGTGCCTGTAGTTCCTTCTGCTGAGCCTCCTGCTCCGGTGTTGGTTGAGGGCGAGTTGGAGTACGTGGTGGAGAAGATCTTGGATTCTCGCCTCTCCAGGCGGAGGCTTCAGTACCTGGTCAAGTGGAAGGGCTATGGTCAGGAGGATAATTCCTGGGTGGTCGCCTCTGATGTTCATGCGGCCGATTTAGTTCGTGCCTTTCATGCCGCTCATCCTGATCGCCCTGGTGGTCGTGGTGAGGGTTCGGTGACCCCTCACTAAGGGGGGGGTACTGTTGTGAATTTGCTTTTTGCTCCCTCTAGTGGTTACTAGTTTTTTGACTCTGGTTTTTCTGTCATTCCTTTTATCCGCACCTGGGTCGTTAGTTAGGGGTGTTGCTATATAAGCTCCCTGGACCTTCAGTTCAATGCCTGGCAACGTAGTTATCAGAGCTAGTCTGCTGTGCTCTTGTCTACTGATCCTGGTTCCAGTTATATCAGCTAAGTCTGCCTTTTGCTTTTTGCTATTTGTTTTGGTTTTGTATTTTTTGTCCAGCTTGTTCCAAATCTATATCCTGACCTTTGCTGGAAGCTCTAGGGGGCTGGTGTTCTCCCCCCGGACCGTTAGACGGTTCGGGGGTTCTTGAATTTCCAGTGTGGATTTTGATAGGGTTTTTGTTGACCATATAAGTTACCTTTCTTTATTCTGCTATCAGTAAGCGGGCCTCTCTGTGCTAAACCTGATTCATTTCTGTGTTTGTCATTTCCTCTTACCTCACCGTCATTATTTGTGGGGGGCTTCTATCCAGCTTTGGGGTCCCCTTCTCTGGAGGCAAGAAAGGTCTTTGTTTTCCTCTACTAGGGGTAGCTAGATTCTCCGGCTGGCGCGTGTCATCTAGAATCAACGTAGGAATGATCCCCGGCTACTTCTAGTGTTGGCGTTAGGAGTAGATATATGGTCAACCCAGTTACCACTGCCCTATGAGCTGGATTTTTGTACTCTGCAGACTTCCACGTTCCTCTGAGACCCTCGCCATTGGGGTCATAACACCTTGTACCCAAAAATCACCAGCCTATAATAGTACTGAACACGTGCACCCTGGTCATCTAGTAACAGTAAAAGGATGCATTGCAAGAGACAGACTTAAGAAGTAGGCCCAATGTAATGTAATGCCCAATTCCCCACTGTGGGGTCCTGTTTTTACAAAATAAAATAGTGCCTTCACAGCCCCCTTGCCGAAAAATCATTGGCCTATAACATTACTGAGCAAATGCACCCTGGTCATCTAGTGGCATTTAAAGGACACATTGCAGGAGACAGACTGAAGAAGTAGGCTCAATGTAATGTAATGCCCAATTCCCCAATGTGGGGTCCTGTTTTTACAAAATGAAATAGTGCCTTCACAGCCCCTGTGCCCAAAAATCACCGGCCTATAACAGTACAGAGCACGTTCACTCTGGTCATCTAGTGGTTCTGGATGATGAGGATGAGGACAAGTAGGAGGAGAAAAACAAACAGACCAAATGTGGAAGCGTATACCCATGTAAGGTTGTGAAGAGGTGTATGAGAATACACCTCCCCAAAAGAGTGAATATATTTGAGGTTATGTTTCGCTGCTTTCACTTGGTGGTGTACAGAAGTCTTTCCCAGTCCAGGCTTTGTTCATTTTTATAAGAGTCAGCCTGTCAGCATTTTCAGTTGACAGACGGATGCGCTTATTTGTCATAATTCCATCAGTGGCACTAAAATCCCTCTCTGACAGAATGCTAGCAGCAGGGCAGGCCAGGACCTCCAAGGCGTAGAGAGCCAGTTGATGCCACGTGTCCAGCTTGGATACCCAATAATTAAAAGGCACAGAGGAATCACGGAGGACTTTTGTACGATCTGAAAGGTACTCCCTCACCATCTTCCCAAACATTGCACTTCTTGTGACAGCACCCCTTGCCTCTGTGCACCACGATGGGAGGGCCTGAGAAAACTGTCCCAGAACTTGGCCATTGTTCCCCTGCCTGAGCTGGATTGTACTTCTATCTCTCTCGCTTGGAGTCCTTGGTTGTACAACAAACTCTGACGTCTGCTGCCAGCATTCTCACATGGGAATTTTCTAACTAGTTCCGCTACAAGGGCTCTGTGGTACTGCAACATTTTAGTACACCTCTCTGCCTCAGGCAGAAGAGATTGAAAGTTCTCCTTGTAGCGTTGGTCTAGAAGTGTCAACAACCAGCAATGAGTGTCACCCAAAACTTTAATAATCCGAGGGTCACGTGAAATGCAGCTCAACATAAAGTCAGCCCTGCGTGCCAGACAGCTAACAGGCAAGACTTCTGTGTCCTCACCAACAGGACGACTGACCATGCTGTCCTCCTCCTCCTCTTCATCCTCTTCCTCCCTGTCCTCAGGCCATCCCCGCTGAACAGAAGCTAATACAGATGTGTTTGTAGTACCGTCTATAGCACTTGAAAGTAGCTCCTGTTCTTCCTCCTCCTTCTCCTCCTCACTGCCAACCAATCCACGTTGAGAAGACATGAGGCTGGGCTGAGTGTAATCCCCCTGTATGTTTCCTTGCTCCATGTCCTTGTGCTCCGCCTGCAATGCATCCTCTTTGATTGTGAGTCGAGAGTTTTTCAGAATGCTGAGAAGCGGGATGGTGATGCTAATTATGGCATCTTCACCATCTTGGTGCAGTCTTCAAAGTTTTGGAGGATGCTACATATGTCTGACATCCATGCCCACTCCTGAGGTCTTATGTGTGGAGTCTGACCTAAAATTTGATGGCCTTGTTGCGATTGGTAGTTTACAACTGCCCTCTTCTGCTAACAAATCCTTTCTAACATATGCAGCATAGAGTTCCAGCGCATGGGGACATCACACAACAGTCGGTGAGCTGGAAGCTAAAACGCTGCTGAAGCATGGCTAGGGTGGCTGAAGCTGTAGCTGACTTTCTAAAATGGGCAGACAGATGGCGTACTTTCACTAGCAGATCCGGCAGCTCCGGGTAGCTTTTCAGAAAATGTTAAACCAGGAGGTTAAGCACATGGCCAAGCAAGGTACGTGTGTGAGCTCACCTTGCCTCAGAGCCGCCACCAGGTTACAGCCATTGTCACACATGACCATGCCTGGCTGTAGGTTCAGTGGTGTCATCCAAACATCTGACTGCTCTTTCAGCGCAGTCCACAACTCTTCTGCATTGTGTGGTTTGTCACCTATGCAGATTAGCTTCAGCACAGCCTGTTGCGGCTTGGCTGAGGCAGTGCTGCAGCGCTTCCAGCTTCTGACTGATGTCTTGATTTCAGACATGGATGATGAAGAGTAGGAGGAGGTGCAGGAGCTGAAGACTGTGGGGGCAACCCTGATTGATGTAGGGCCAGCAATCCTCAGTGTGGGGAAGATATGTTCCATCCCAAGGTCGACTGGGTCCCGGCTTCAACTATGTTAACCCAGTGTGCCGTCATTGAGATGTACCGTCCCTGCCCACAAGCACTTGTCAATATGTCCGTGGTTAGGTGGACTTTCCCGGTAACAGCATTGTTGAGGGCACGGGTAATGTTGCGGAACACATGCAGGTGTAATGCCGGTACAGCACACCGAGAGAAATAGTGGTGACTGGAGACCGAGTACTTTGGGACGGCCGCCGCCATCAGGTTGCGGAAAGCTTCCGTCTCAACAAGCCTAAAAGCAGCACTTCTAGAACAAGCAGAAGAGAAATATTAGAATTGAGGATTGTGGCATGTGGGGCAATGGCTGGGTATTTCCGCTTCCGTTCCAAAGACTGGGTTATAGACAACTGAACACTGTGCTGGGACAAGGACGTGGACACGCTTGCTTATGGTGATGCTTGACTGTGGGCCACAACAGGTGCAGGGCTAGAGGCATCTTCACATGCACGGTGTACTGGGGATTGGTTTCTATGCAAAACAGTGGAAGAAGCAGTGGTGTGACCAGCAGGCAGTGGTCCTGGAGCCTGGGGTTCGGCCCACAATGTCGGGTGCTTTGCTTACATGTGCCTGATCATGCTGGTGGTGGTCAGGCTTGTTGTTTTGCTACCCCTGCTGATGCGGGCATGGCAGGTGCTGCAAATGGCCTGTTTGGGGTTATCGGCAGAGACTTTAAAAAATAACCAGACTCAGACTCGGGAACATCTCACAGGTGGAATGGCAACTTCACTCATGCTGGTGTTACGGGGAATGGATGCATGCCTTCTGTCTGTGGCCACCACACTGCTTCTTCCTGCCTGTTGGGGGGATATGCCTCCTTCCCCATTTGTGCAGCTGTCCTTGCTATGCATGTCCTCCTGCCAGGTTGGGTCAGTCACATAGTCATCCACCACCTCGTCTTCCACATCTGCCTCCTGCTCCTCCTCCTCACTTTTTGGCAATTGTGGCTCATCATCGTCCACCTCTTGTGATACTTCCCACCATCGCCTTCATGTGACTGAGGCTGGTCAAAGCTTTGGGAAGCTCTACTTGTGATCTCATCTTTCCCCACTTCAAGTTGACTGGCAGAGATTTCTGAATCTTGAAATGGAAAATTGAACAGCTCTTCAGAGTTTCCAAGTGTGGGATCAGTTGTCTCAGGGCACTCAGCATGGTGGGAGGAAGGAGGATCAGGGTGAGGAATATCCTGGCCACACTCACGGCTACTCAGACTTGACCATGTGGAAGACAAGGTGGTGGTGGTGACTAAGTAACTGGAAGCATTATCCGCTATCCATCCAACAACCATTTCACACTGCTCTGGCATGAATAGTGGTGTGCTGCGGTCCCTTAGAAACTGGGACAGGAAAGTAGAGCAAGAAGATATGGGTCTTTGTTGTTGCCCACTTTCACCTTGCCCACGGCCTCATCCTCGGGATGTACCATCAGCATCAAGTCCACTTCCCCGTCCCTTGCCCCTTGCCTTAACCATTTTAAATGGACTACTGCACTATTTCAAATGCTCAACACAAATGTCTTTATTAGTAGCAAAATAATATGTGATCAGTATGCCTGCAAATTTTTCAAACCCAAACACCAGGCAGGCCTCAGCCTGACCTAACAGACTGTATTCAATTTTTTTTTTTTTAAAGTTAATTTATGTGAAATAGCGCTGTATAGAATTTGAGTATCACACAGCCAAAAAATAAGTACACCGGCCTCCAATGCCCAAACTTGGAGCACAGTGATATATGACAGCTGTAACGGAAATACCACATTGGCAAATCTGTGGTCTTTCATTTTTTTTTTAATGCTAAATAGCGCTGTATAGAATTTGAGTATCACACATCCAAAAAATAAGTACACCGGCCTCCAATGCCCAAACTTGGAGCACAGAGATATATGACGGCTGTAACGGAAATACCACACTGGCAAATCTGTGGTCTTTCAATTTTTTTTTATGCTAAATAGCGCTGTATAGAATTTGAGTATCACACAGCCAAAAAATAAGTACACCGGCCTCCAATGCCCAAACTTGGAGCACGCAGATATATGAGTAGTGTTGAGCATTCTGATACCGCAAGTATCGGGTATCGGCCGATACTTGCGGTATCTTAATTCCGATACCGAGATCCGATACTTTTGTGGTATCGGGAATCGGAATCGGAAGTTCCCAGTGTATGGTTCCCAGGGTCTGAAGGAGAGGAAACTCTCCTTCAGGCCCTGGGATCCATATCCATGTAAAAAATAAAGAATTAAAATAAAAAATATTGATAAACTCACCTCTCCGGAGGCCCCTGGACATCACCGCTGGTAACCGGCAGCCTGCTTTGCTTAAAATGAGCGCGTTCAGCACCTTCCATGATGTCACGGCTTCTGATTGGTCGCGTGCCGCTCATGTGACCGCCATGCGACCAATCACAAGCCGTGACGTAATTCTCAGGTCCTAAATTCCTAGAATTCGGAATTTAGGACCTGAGAATGACGTCACGGCTTGTGATTGGTCGCGTGGCGGTCACATGAGCGGCACGCAACCAATCAGAAGCCGTGACGTCATGGAAGGCCCTAAACGCGCTCATTTTAAGCAAAGAAGGCTGCCGGTTACCAGTGGTGATGTCCAGGGGCCTCCGGAGAGGTGAGTATATCAATATTTTTTATTTTAATTCTTTATTTTACACAGTAATATGGATCCCAGGGCCTGAAGGAGAGTTTCCTCTCCTTCAGACCCTGGGAACCATCAGGATACCTTCCGATACTTGGTGTCCCATTGACTTGTATTGGTATCGGGTATCGGTATCGGCGATATCCGATACTTTTCAGCTATCGGCCGATACTATCCGATACCGATACTTTCAATTATCGGACGGTATCGCTCAACACTATATATGAGGCCTTTTTCATTGAATTTAAAACACCCCCCCCAAAAAAGGGGGCACAATTGTAGCACACACAACTATGCAACATATGCCTGACAAACTATCACTTTTCCACAGGCCTCAGTCTGACAGAACAGACTGCATATTTGTTTTTTTTGGGGGGGGAATTTTGGAAAACAAAATAAAAAAATAGGTATATAGACAGTAAATAAGCTGCAGCAGGCAGTTATGGAGCTTTGGGAAGGATGCAGTGGGACCAATGGATGCACATACAGTGCCTGCAGGCCTTGCACTGATGTGGATATGCTTTGACCTGCCTGCCTAGCGCTGGAATATCGGGACCCACGAATTAGCCCTAAAAAGGACTGTTGGTTTATCAGGAATTGTGGATGTAAGGATTACAGACCTACACTAACTTTAAAACCACGATTCTGACCATATCTCGGCAGCAGCTCTCCCTACTCTCGCTGAAACAGGAACAGAATGCGGCACCAGGTCTCTTATACGCGGGATGATGCTGTACGGCCCAGCCAATCACTGCATGACCACAACAAAGATGGCTGCGGCGTTTCATGGCCTGACAGACAATCCCTGCATGGTGATTGGGTCTCTAAAGTCCACCAAAAACGCGGGGTGGAGACTGCAGTTACCGCCAAATAATCCCAGAAATGCTCACTGCTCGGCGAGTACCTTGATACTCGGGCGAGTAACGAGTAGTGGCGAGCATGTTCGCTCATCACTAATAAGGAACTGCTAGCCATTAAAGTTGCCTTCTATGAATGGAGACATCTTTTGGAAGGGGCCAATCATCCGGTGACTGTTCATACTGAACCCACAAATTTAGAATTTATCCGTATAGCTAAGAGGTTGTCTGCAAGACAAGCATGTTCCAGGTTTAATTTTATAATTTCTCATCAGACAGCCTAGTTCAAGAAATGGCAAGGCTGATGCTCTGTTCAGGATCTTTTGTGAACCTGGACCTCAGGAGAGGTCAAGCACTGACTGTAACATTCTACGTCTAAAACTTTTTTTTAGGAATACTGGACTCCAAAGAATTTTTGACAAAAAATTTAAGAGGGATATCAAACTGACTTGTTTCTTAACCATCCTTCTAAAGACATTGAGCTTTAATTTAAGGAAAGATTTTGGATGCAGAACCACCAAATATATGTCCCTGAATCTGCTCAACTTGAAGTCCTTAAATGAGCCCATAATTCAAAACTTGTAGGACACCCTGGAGTAATGAAAATGCAAGAACCACTACATTGTTCTTTTGGTGGCTTAATTGCAGGAAGAATGTGAGAAAATATGTTTTTTATTGTTTAACATGTGCATAGAACAAGACTCCACGTCTTCTCCTCTAGGACTTCTTCAACCTCTTCCAGTTCCATCTAGGCCTTGTGGATCAATCTCAATGGATTTTAATGTGGACCTACCTCCCTAAAAAGAAATTGACTGTTATCCTTGTTGTGGTGGATCGGCTCACAAAGATGGCCCATTTTATTCTGACTAAAGGAACTAATACCATTGAACAAAATGCAGAATTAGTGATCAAAGAGGTATTCAAACTGCATGGAATTCCTGACAATTTCTTTTCTGATAGAGGTGTCCAGTTTCCACCAAGATTTTTGACAACTTTCTTTACAGTGTTATGAGTTACTGTCAAATTGTCTACTGCCTTCCACCCACAATCCAATGGCCAGACTGAAAGAACTAACCAAACCCTTGAACAATACCTGTGCTGTTTTATTTCTTACCTACAGGATGACTGTGTGGATCATGTAACAACAGCAGAATTTGCATATAATAACTGTGAGCACAGTTCTACATCCCAAAGCCCATTTTTTGCTAACTATGGCTTGCATCCAGTATTTATTCCTAATCTTCCACTCAATACCTTGGTTCCTGCTGTTACAAACAGACTTGCAGAGATGTAGAAAGCTCAAAAAGATCTAACTGAGATGTTACAAAAGGCCCAAGAAGATTGCAAAGAAACAGCAGATAAACATCCCAAAGCCCCTCCTACCCTCCAGGTCGGTGACAAGGTTTAGCTTTCTACCAAAAATCTGAAGACAAACGTACCATCTTCTAAATCACCCTGTGTTCCATGTGTACTTGATCAAACCATTCAATGAGAACCGATTTCCAGGAAAAACTCAGCCACCTCTTCCACCAGAAAAAGTTGATTGTGGATGAAATTCTGGACTCTAGAAAATTTAGAGGAAGACTACAATATTTGGTACAATGGAGGGGTTACAGACCAGAAAATAATTCATGGGAGCCAGAGGGCAACATCCATGCACCCAGGCTTACAAGAGCTTTTCATTTCAGACATCCAGAGAAGCCAGCACCTAAGATGTCCAGAGGCCATCCTGGAAGGAGTACTGTGCACCAGACAGCAGCTTTTCCCTCTGAGCTATTCAGCTTGCTTGACAGTTCCGTGCTAACCCAAATACTTGTACCGATGTTGTTGCTGATGTCTCCACCTTGAGTTCCCAGTTGGTTATTGCTCTGAGTTCCTGATTGGCTCATCCTAATTGCACATCCTATTTAAACCTGGCCTTGCTCTTTTCCTTCAGTGATTATTGAGCTACCAGCCTCTAGTCACACTTCCTTCCACCAGCTTCTTATTCCTTCAAATGACACTGCTGTTCCTGTATAACGACTCTTTGGCTATCCATGATTTTGCTACCTGCCGGTGCTGCCCCTAGTGGTTGCAATATCACTACTTCAAATCAGGTCAGTCCCTAACACTCCATGTCCTCCGAATTTCCAATCCTTTTCCAGATATACTTCCACAGCCCCCCTCCCCAACTGCATCCCAGCTTCTATCTCTACCCACTTCTTTTGGCCTATCACAATTTCCAATCTCTGAGACACACAAAGATGATAACAACCCTGATCTGGTCTTTAATCTTGGCTCTGTTCAATCTCCTACCTAGACCTAGATGACTCACCTCTTCCCCTTTCTACCCTATGAAATTAGAACTAATCACAACTTACAAATTTTTAGGTGCTCCCTAAAATCACATCTGCTACTGGCAGCCTATTAAGTCCCCCTAATCAAAGTCCTTTTTATATAAAATATAGTCTCTATTTGTTTGAACAAAATTTGCCATCAAACTCAACTGCACTTAAAAGCCTCATGCAGCATGTAAATGAGCACCTGTACTTTGTCACCCCCACCTCATTGTAGATTGTAAGTACTTTCAAGAGGGGTCATCATTATTTTTGCTTTTATTGTTGGATTATCATTAACTTTGGAACTTATGACTGTTTTGTATGAAATTCTGACTTGTAAAGCTCTGCAGAATATGTTTGCACTATATAAATAAAGGTTAATATTATTATTAGTAGTAGATTGAAGATGGTGAAGTTCAAGCTCTTAGCTTTGCCATGTGTAGGAGGAAACAATTGTTTGTGACCGCAACTGCACAAACAAGGTTTGGCTGCTGTACTGATAGAGGGTGGAGTATGGTGAGCACGACAATCTACTGGACTGTGAGTGAGGTGCCGGCACGGATGTTATGGTGGATTAAGAAACATGTCATATGCTCGGTGTCTGAGATTGGTCGAAAACAGCAGACATGTCCATTTCCAACAGCTGACAGGCTCTCACTCACCATGACTGTAGTAAGTAAACAAGTGGAGTTTTGTGGCCGAAGACGTGTGAGAACACTTGCCACGTTGACAGAGGTGAAAGAAGAAGCAGATGTGGTTCATGGGGTGGTCAGTGGTTGACGAGATCCACTAGTCAACATTTTAGGGCAGTGAGTTTCCCAGACTGATGCATGTTGATCACGCATGTTTCAGTTCATACATGTAATATGCAAATTATTGGCTTTTTTTGCCTCTACTCAGTAGTTTTTTTTACAAAGCTGGCAGATAACGTGAGTTGAGTCATCCTTTGTGGTTTGAAAAAAGGGCCAGGCTAGCCACTCCTTGCAGCCCCTGTGAAATCCATACCCACAACCACTGCTTGCCACAGCAACAGTTGTGTCTGAGGAGGCAGTGCTTTTCACAACGTAACCTACTTGACTTCCTCCTCCTCCACCTCCTCTGTTAAGCTACTCAGCTGCATGCCTCTGGGTTCACATCAAGTGGGATCTACAACCTAATTATCATCCTCTCTGTTCTCCCATTAATTGCCCTGAAAATCACCATACTCCTCTTCCTGCTCAGATAGCACAGTATAATCAATGTGTGCCTCAGGTATCTGAGTCTTATCAGAATTACCTCCACCCTCGGGGTTAACATCTGCTGATGAGGGTCTGTATTCTGCTCAGAACTTGCGTGTTCCAGCCCCAGATCCAACTGCAAAACAATGTTGCCCACCGCTGCAGATGCTTTCCCTTCTCTTGAGTCTGTGAATCTTTGGAACATAACTGCGATGCCCATGGAATAGAATATGCAAACAGCTCTGAAGACTCGCCCATCTGTGGTTCCCCACAGTAAGCTGGGAGGTTGGAGAGTTGTGACGTGGGTGGAGACAAAGGTAATTGGAGTGCCGCTTCAGAAGACTGTACAGTGTGTGATGTTAAGGTGAAATAAGAGGAGGAGAGGTCACTTGATGCAGAGCTTGCCATACACTGGAACATATTCTGGCCTTCATCTACAAGGCATATCCCTATGCGGCTTCCAAAAAAAGGGAGTATAGTAAAGCATCCAGTAACAGAAGTTGTCAAATTGTTGCACAATTTGTCACTGCAGCAAAACAAATCTACTTCTCATCTCTCATATCATCCCTGTCTCACAACACTAAAAAGCTATTCAGTACTTTCAATTCTCTCCTCATCCCCCTGCTCCCCCTCCCCATCCACTCTTCTCAGCTGAAGACGTTACCTCATTCTTTAAGCAGAAGATTGACAACATAAGGCAAAGCTTTTGCCTAAAGTCTCCACAGCCCCTCCTTATAACTACTCAATTCTCCTCCAAAACCAACTTTACCATCACAGAAGATCAACTTTCCTCTTTACACTCCAAATCACATCTCACCAACTGTGAACTTGATCCAATCTCATCTCATCTATTCCAAACCTTACAACAGTCTTCATCCCAAAACTAACCCACCACTTCAACCTGTTACCAACAACTGTTGTCTTCCTCTCATGCATCAGACATACCTTGATCACATCCATCCTAAAAAAAAAGTCCTCCCTTGACCTATCCTTTGTGCATAGCTATTGCCCAAATTACTTCTGCCTCAAAACTAGTGGCACAAAATGTCCATTTTGAACTGTCCTAAAATCTGTCCTTCAGCTACTTCTTTGACTGCTTACAATCTGGCTTCTTACTGCACCATTCCACTAAAACTGCCTTGACTAAAGTCAATAATGACCTACTAACCACTAAATCCAAGTGACACTACTTTGTCCTCCTCCTTCTGGACCTGTCATCTGCCTTTGACACAGTGGACCATTCCCTCTCACTGCAGACTTTCTCATCTTTTAGCATCACAGACTTGGTCATATCTTGTATCTCCTCTTACCTAACAGACAGGGCTTTCAGTTTCTCCCACTCACACATCACCACCTCATATTTTCCTCTATCTGTTAGTTCACCCCAAGGTTCAGTTTTAGGACCACTGCTCTACTCCATCTACACATACGGCCTGAGAAAGCTCATGGAGTCTCACGGCTTTCAGTACCATCTCTATGCTTATGACACACAGATCTACCTCTCTGGACTTGATATCACCTGCCTCCTTACTTACCAGTATCCCACAATGTAAGTCCTCTATTTCATCTTTCTTCTCGACTAGGGTTCAAAAACTTACAATGGATAAAACTGAAATCATCATCTTTCCACCATCTCATTCAACCCCCAAACTGACCTATCCATCTAAATCAATGGTTTGACTTTTATCTCTCCTTTGAACTTGTGGTCCAAGCCCTTTCCCCTTCCTGCTGACTCCAACTCAAAAATATCTCCCGAATCTGCAGATTCCTCTACTATGAATCTGCAAAAACACTAGTGCATGTCCTCATCATCTCCCACCTCGACTTTTGCAATCTTTTGCTCTTTGGCTTCCCTTCTAACACTGTCGCACCCATCCAATCTATCCAAAACTCTGCTGCCAGACTAAGCCACCTGTCACCCTGCTATTCCTTGGATTTTCCCTTCTGTCAATCCCTGCACTGGCTCTTTATTGCCCAGAGACTCTTGTTCTGAATCCTAAGTTTGGCCTACAAAGTGATCCAAAACCTGTCTCCTCTATACATCTGTGACCTAATCTGCTGTTACTTACATGCACGCAACCTCCAATCCTCAAAATATCTTATTTTCTTCTCCTCTTTTATCTCCTCTTCCCACAAACGCATACTGGATTTCAAACCTAGATCCCCTCAACTGTGGAACTGTGTTCCTCAACATATCATACTCATGCCTACCATAGGAACCTTGAAAAGTAATCTGAAGAAATACCACTCCTGACAAGCCTACAAGCTACACTAACCATCGCTCCACCATATCGCTGCGCAAGCATCTCTACCCTCACCTGTGGTATCCTCACCCATCCTTTGTAGACTATGATCTCTCAAGTGTAGGGTCCTATCTCCTCAACTAGTTGTTGGTGACTTGTATTGTTTAACCCCTTAACGACCGCCGATACGCCTTTTAACGGCGGCAGTTAAGGGTACTTAAACCACAGCGCCGTTAATTAACGGCGCTGTGGAAAAAGTGAATAGCGCCCCCCAGAGTCGGATTTTCTCTGGGGTCTCGGTTGCCGAGGGTAGCCGAGACCCCAGAGAACATGATTCGGGGTTTTTTTACCGACCCCCGAGTTGCGATCGCCGGTAATTAACTGTTTACCGGCGGTCGCAACAAAAAAAAAAACGCGATTTGCCATTTAATTTCTCTGTCCTCCGATGTGATTGCACATCGGAGGACAGAGAAATAGTGTCCCCGATGGCCCCCAATAGCCCCCCAATACTCACCTATCTCCCCCGGTGCTCCTCGTGGCTCCCGATGGGCGCCACCATCTTTTTTCCGGGAAAAAATGGCGGGTGCATGCGCAGTGCGCCCGCCGCCCGGCACCCGGAAGATCTTTGGGGTCTCGGCTGCCGGGGGTAGCCGAGACCCCAAAGAACATGATCGGGGTCGGTTTTTACCGACCCCTGTTTTGCGATCGCCGGTAATTAACTGTTTACCGGCGACCGCAAAAAAAAAAAAAAGCGATCTGTAATTCTCTGTCCTCTGATGTGATCGCACATCAGAGGACAGAGAAATAGGGGGATTCGGGGACCCTATCATACTCACCCGGTGTCCCCGGGTCCTCCTGCATCTCCTCTTGCCGGCCGGCTTCTTCCTCTGCAAAGAAAATGGCGGGCGCATGCGCAGTGCGCCCGCCATCTACTGCCATCTGCCGGCCGGCAGGAGAGATGAGTTGGGGCTAAAATTAGGGTTAGGGTTAGGGCTAGGGTTAGGGTTAGGGCTAGGGCTAGGGTTAGGGTTAGGGCTAGGGTTAGGGCTAGGGTTAGGGCTAGGGTTAGGGTTAGGGCTAGGGTTAGGGCTAGGGTTGGGGCTAAATTTAGAGTTAGGGTTAGGCTACTTTCACACTAGCGTTTTTTGGCTTCCGTCGCGCAATGCATCATTGGAGAAAAAACGCATCCTGCAAAAGTGCTTGCAGGATGCGTTTTTTTCTCCATTGACTTGCATTAGCGACACTTTGCGACGGATTGCCACACGCCGCATCCGTCGTGCGACGGATGCGTCGTGCTTTGGCGGACCGTCGGCACAAAAAAACGCTACATGTAACTTTTTTTGTGCGACGTGTCCGACATTTCCGACCGCGCATGCGCGGCCGGAACTCCGCCCCCGCCTCCCCGCACCTCACAATGGGGCAGCGGATGCGTTGAAAAAACAGCATCCTCTGCACCCGTTGTGCGGCGCTTACAACGCTAGCCTCGGTACGTCGGCCCGACACACTGCGATAAGCCGAGTACGACGCTAGTGTGAAAGTAGCCTTAGGCTTCTTTCACACTTGCGTCGGTACGGGGCGGTCGCAATGCGTCAGCCCGACGTACCGACACACGTTGTGAAAATTGTGCACAACGTGGGCAGTGGATGCAGTTTTTCAACGCATCCGCTGCCCAGTCTATGTCTTGGGGAGGAGGGGGCAGAGTTACGGCCACGCATGCGCGGAAATGGCGGACGCGACGTACACAAAAAAGGTTACATTGAACTTTTTTGTGACGACGGTCCGCCAAAACACAACGGATCCAGTGCACGATGGACACGACGTGTGGCCATCCGTCGGTAATACAAGTCTATGGGCAAAAAAGGCATCCTGTGGGCACATTTGCAGGATCCGTTTTTTGTCCAAAACGACGGATTGTGACGGATGCCACACGACGCAAGTGTGAAAGTAGCCTTAGGGTTAGGGTTGGGGCTAAAGTTAGGGCTAGGGTTAGGGTTAAATTTAAGGTTAGGATTGGGGCTAAAGTTAGGGTTAGGGCTAGGGTTGGGGCTAAAATTAGGGTTAGGGTTAGGGTTGGGGCTAAAGTTAGGGATAGAGTTGGGATTAGGGTTAGGGTTTGGATTAGGGTTGGGATTAGGGTTACGGTTGGGATTAGGGTTAAGGTTAGGGTTGGAATTAGGGTTAGGGGTGTATTGGGATTAGGGTTAGGTTTGAGGTTAGGGTTGAGATTAGGGTTAGGGGTGTGTTGGATTTAGGGTTTTGATTAGGGTTATGGTTAGAGTTGAGATTAGGGCTGTTTTGGGGTTAGGGTTGTGATTATCGTTAGGATTGTGATTAGGATTATGGATCGGGTTGAGATTAGGGTTAGGGGTGTGTTGGAGTTAGGGTTGGAGTTAGAATTGGGGGGTTTCCACTGTTTAGGTACATCAGGGGGTCTCCAAACACGACAGACAATTTTGCGCTAAAAAAGTCAAATGGTGCTCCCTCCCTTCTGAGCTCTGCCGTGCACCCAAACAGTGGTTTACCCCCACATATGGGGTACCAGCATACTCAGGACAAATTGGAGAACAAATATTGTTGTCCAATTTCTCTTGTTACCCTTGTGAAAATAAAACTTGGGGGCTAAAAAATATTTTTTGTGGAAAAAAAATATTTTCTATTTTCACTACTCTGCATTATAAACTTCTGTGAAGCACTTGGGCATTCAAAGTTCTCACCACATATCTAGATAAGTTCCTTGGGGGGTCTAGTTTCCAAAATGGGGTCACTTGTGGGGGGTTTCTACTGTTTAGGTACATCAGTGGCTCTGCAAACGCAACATAACGCCCGCAGACCATTCTATCAAAGCCTGCATTCCAAAATGGCGCTCCTTCCCTTCCGAGCTCTGCCGTGCGCCCAAACAGTGGTTTACCCCCACATATTGGGTACCAGCATACTCAGTACAAATTGGACAACAACTTTTGGTGTCCAATTTCTCTTGTTACCCTTGTGAAAATAAAAATTTGGGGGCTAAAAAATCTTTTTTGCGGGAAAAAATATATTTTTTATTTTCACTACTCTGCATTATAAACTTCTGTGAAGCACTTGGGCATTCAAAGTTCTCACCACATATCTAGATAAGTTCCTTGGGGGGTCTATTTTCCAAAATGGGGTCACTTGTTGGGGGTTTCTACTGTTTAGGTACATTAGGGGTCTGCAAACGCAACATAACGGCAGCAGACAATTCTATCAAAGTCTGCAATAAAAAACGGCGCTCCTTCCCTTCCGAGCTCAGCCATGCGCCCAATCAGTGGTTTACCCCCACATATGGGGTACCAGCATACTCAGGACAAATTGGACAACAACTTTTGGCATCCAATTTCTCTTGTTACCCTTGTGAAAATAAAAACTTGGGGGCTAAAAAATCTTTTTTGTTAAAAAAAAAAATATTTTTTATTTTCACGACTCACTACACATCTAGATAAGTTCAATGGGGGGTCTATTTTCCAAAATGGGGTCACTTTTTGGGGGTTTCTACTGTTTAGGCACATCAGGGCCTCTCCAAACGCGACATGGCGTCTGATCTCAATTCCAGTCAATTTTGCATTGAAAAGTCAAATGGCGCTCCTTTGCTTCCGAGCTCAGCCATGCGCCCAAACAGTGGTTTACCCCCACATATGGGGTGTTGGCGTACTCAGGACAAATTGTACAACAACGTCTGGGGTCCATTTTTTCCTGTTACCCTTGGTAAAATAAAAATTTGGAGGCAAAAAGATCATTTTTGTAGAAAAAATGCGATTTTTTTATTTTCACGGCTCTACGTTATAAACTTCTGTGAAGCACCTGGGGGTTTAAAGTGCTCACCACACATCTAGATAAGTTCCTTAAGGGGTCTAGTTTCCAAAATGGTGTCCTTTGTGGGGGGTTTCCACTGTTTAGGCACATCAGGGGCTCTCCAAACGTGACATGGCGTCCGATCTCAATTCCAGCCAATTCTACATTGAAAAAGTAAAACGACACTCCTTCTCTTCCAAGCTCTGCCGTGCACCCAAACAGTGGTTTACCTCCACATATGGGGTATCGACATACTCAGGAGAAATTGCACAACAACTTTTGTGGTCTAATTTCTCCTGTTACCCTTGTGGAAATAAAAAATTGGAGGCAAAAAGATCATTTTTGTATAAAAAATGCGATTTTTTATTTTCACGGCTCTACGTTATAAACTTCTGTGAAGCATTTGGGGGTTCAAAGTGCTCACCACACATCTAGATAAGTTCCTTAAGGGGTCTAGTTTCCAAAATGGTGTCACTTGTTAGGGGTTTCCACTGTTTAGGCACATTAGGGGCTCTCCAAACGCGACATGGCGTCCGATCTCAATTCCAGCCAATTCTGCATTGAAACAGTCAAACGTCGCTCCTTCACTTCCAAGCTCTGCGGTGCGCCCAAACAGTGGTTTACCTCCACATATGGGGTATCGGCGTACTCAGAAGAAATTGCACAACAAAATTTGTGGTTACATTTCTGTTTTTACACTTGTGAAAATTAAAAAAAATGTTCTGAAGTAAAATGTTTGCAAAAAAAAGTTAAATGTTTATTTTTTTCTTCCACATTGTTTCAGTTCCTGTGAAGTACGTAAAGGGTTAATAAACTTCTTGAATGTGGTTTTGAGCAGCTTGAGGGGTGCAGTTTTTAGAATGGTGTCACACTTGGTTATTTTCTATCATATAGACCCCTCAAAATGACTTCAAATGTGGTGTGGTCCCTAAAAAAAACATGGTGTTGTAAAAATGAGAAATTGCTGGTCAACTTTTAAACCTTATAACTCCCTAACAAAAAAAAATTTTGGTTCCAAAATTGTGCTGATGTAAAGTGGACATGTGGGAAATGTTATTTATTAACTATTTTTTGTGACATATCTCTCTGATTTAAGGGCATAAAAATACAAAATTTGAAAATTGCAAAATTTTAAAAATTTTCGCCATATTTCCGTTTTTTCATAAATAATCGCAAGTAATATCAAAGAAATGTTACCACTAACTTGAAGTACAATATGTCACAAAAAAACAGTCTCAGAATCAGCGGGATCCGATAAAGCGTTCCAGAGTTATAACCTCATAAAGTGACAGTGGTCAGAATTGTAAAAATTGGCTCGGTCATTAAGTACCAAATTGGCTCTGTCACTAAGGGGTTAAGATTATTGAACTTGTTTTTATTATGTATACCCTTTTCACATAAATGGCGCTATAACAATAAATAATAATAATATCACTGTGTGGCTGCCAAAGAAAGGGACTAGAGCAGACCTTGCAGTAACTGAAGTTTTCAAAAGACTGTGCAATTATAATATTTCTACCCTAGGAAATTGATGACACTTTAATGGTGTGTGTCAATAATTTTGAGAAATGTATGTACTCCAAGTTCGTTCTCCTTCATGTGTGCTGCCTGTAGCAGTAGAGTTCCCAGAGTGGCAGGCAATTACTTTCAGTCAACTACCTGTGTTAGCATCCTTACATTTTTATAACATTTGTGGTATACCAAGCTGATATTAGTGCCACCTGTGTGCGGCTGATCAAAAATCACATGGAAGGTGTTACATGAGGTATCAGGGCTCCCAGCACAGCAGGCTTACACCACTCTCTTAACCACCAGTTCCTCATTGAACCTTCAATTCCAAGCTGTAAATACTGGGCCAGAACCTGACACCTCATGCATGGCCCATGGCTGCTGTGCCATTTGCAAATTTCTACTGTGGGTTAATGGACTCCAGTTTTCATGGTGTCTACCCAACATTTTAGCTGTTTTGGAAGCTATTTTTCATCCCTTAAGGTGTTGTGTTTACTTTTGGTTTGGTCTCTTATTGAATCTAATGGTGTTCTGGTATGTTCGTCGAACATGTTCAGCAAACGTCTAATCATTCAGGGAATTGAACCGAACTGAACCTTGAAAGGTTCGTTCATCTCTAGAAACTAGTTGATTGACAAGTCTCTCGCTATGTGAACATGTGCAAGAGATCTTTTAATCACATAGAGGGGCACTGGGAGATACCAGACAGGGGTGACAACAGACTAGTCTCATTTCCAGCTATGGTCCCCAGCCAGATCTCTTGAGGATATTTTCACTGAAATTGGAGATCAATTCAGGAAAAATATACATGGTTTCTGTTGTGCAGCTAGACTCAGATCCATGCATGGTTTGGGAAGCAAAACTCAGACAACAGGTTCTCTGTAGTGTTGAGCATTCCGATACCGCAAGTATCGGGTATCGGCCGATACTTGCAGTATCGGAATTCCGATACCGAGTTCCGATACTTTTGTGGTATCGGAAATCGGACTCGGAAGTTCCCAGTGTATGGTTCCCAGGGTCTGGAGGAGAGGAGACTCTCGATGACGTCGTGGCTTGTGATTGGTCGCGTGCCGCTCATGTGACCGCTCACGCGACCAATCACAAGCTGCGACGTCATCGCAGGTCCTAAACTCCTCATTGAGGAGTTTAGGGCCTGCGATGATGTCGCGGCCTGTGATTGGTCGCGTGAGCGGTCACATGAGTGGCACGCGACCAATCACAAGCCGCGACGTCATCGAAGGTCCTAAACTGCTCATTCTTAGGAACGGAGGCTGCCGGTTACAATTGGTAAGGTACAGGGGCCACCGGACGGGTGAGTATATCCATATTTTTTATTTTAATTCTTTATTTTTTACATGAATATGGATCCCAGGGCCTGAAGGAGAGTTTCCTCTCCTTCAGACCCTGGGAACCATCCAGGATACCTTCCGATACTTGTGTCCTATTGACTTGTATCGGTATCGGGTATCGGTATCGGCAATATCCGATATTTTTCAGGTATCGGCCGATACTATCCGATACTGATACTTTCAAGTATCGGAAGGTATCGTTCAACACTAGTTCTCTGTAATCACTCCTTTTAAAAAAGTTATATCTATTTAATATTCATTGAAACATATTTATATAATTTATATCATATTGATGTATTCCTGGATACAGCATATATAAAACGTCAACACACCTGTGTTAAAATGCCATGTTTGTGTCATGTAAAAAATAGTCATGCAAGGAAGAATCATTTCAGAACTTTTTTGAACTTTGGCTACAATCTTACTGAACTGTAGAGCACTGGCAAATGGTCCCCAATAAAAATCATGTGTACCACACCGTTCTGGCCATTCCTGCTGAACACTTCTCCCTGTCCGGTTCTCTACTTCTGTCTTCCTGTATTTCAAACCCAGAGTTCAACTTCGGCCAGGACTTTTGTCTGAAAACAGGCCCAAGAGAATACTGCACATGTGTAGAAGCCTCCTTAACTTACAGCCGTAGGACGTGGCTTGGTGTTCACTCTACACATGCTCAGTGACCTCCGGGACCTGCATGCAGCCAGAAATCACAGCCTTTAATGAACACCATACCAGAAATGCAAAAAAATGGAGGCACTTAAAGCCAGACAGTGGACAGTGGGGGCAGCCAGATTAGTGAATGATAAAGTATGCGTTTCTTAAAAGAATTGAAAAATACCTCATTGTTTGCCTCTCTCTCCTACCATGTTGCTCCCTGCTTCTTGTCCTGTTATCAACACCTCTGTCATGTGACATCTCTGGCCTGGTGCTTCTACTTGGCCATGCCCCAGAGAACGATGTGCATGCATAGTGACCTGCACCTGGAAGTGCCAGCTAGGCATCTATTCAAGCATAGTGACCTATGGAGCTTACTCGTGTCCGGAAGTCCCAGTCTAGAGTGAACACCAGGCTGGAAATGCAGTGTGATTGAGGCATGAAAACCCAAACAGCAGACAGGGCACAATAGGGGTGGCCAGAAAGGTGAGTATGGGGCTTTTTTATTTTCTTTTACAACTTTAAATTTATTATGGTCTGGGGTCTGAAAAAAAACCTCAGAGCGTAATGGGGAACATTCACTTTGATGCAAATCGAATATTTTGAGCTATCAGCGCAATTTGAAGAATACAATTTTTTTCAGATCCACTCATTTCCAATGCGCACCTTTTTGACTCCTTCATATCATGTGATGTAAACTTACATCATATGTCATGTCCCTGCCTTTGATGCGAATTCACAAGATTAGCCTACATCTTTACCCACACATGAAGACTTATTGGCATGAAGGCATGAATGGGCCTTTAAGTTAGATGAGGAATGGACTTTATCCAGTACCAAAAGTACTTTTCTGCTGTTCAAAGTGACCGAGCGACCTTTTATGAAACCTGCTTGGACCGGAGATGTGAGGTGATGTAAAATGGAAGCCAGCCTGTTGGCCATTATTTTGGATATGATTTTAATGTCAGAGTTAGTGAGAGAGATTAGCCTATACGAGCTTGGGGATAAAGGGTCTTCGTCTGGTTTTAGTAATAATTTAATGTAAGCCATATTTGCCGAAGGAAAGATTGGATCACCTTGAGATATTTTATTTAAAAAACGTGCAGAATTCATTTGTATTAGCCATCTGGGCCAGGGACTTTATTTGGTTTCAGTTTCATGATTGCATAGGCAACCTCTTCCAAAGAGGTTTATTCCATATGGATTTTTGCTCCTCTGAGAAGGAGGGCAACTTGACCCTGTCTAAGAGTGTATCTGGAGAGGTAGGGGTTTGCTTTGAATTTTTTTAATGGTCTTTATAAAAGAACCCAAAATGTCATTAATTGTTTTAGGGTTGGTATGAATTTCCCCCATAATATTTTTTAATTGGAAAATGTGGTTTTATCGCCCCTCTAGTCAAACTATCCATCATTCACCTGGATTTATTTCCAAATCTATAAAAGTAAGCTTCTGATTTAGGTAAAATTTTACCTCAAATCTGCATATTAGTTAAATTCCGCTAGTTTTTGTGTTCAGTGGTCTTTATTTATGAGGGATGGATTGAGTAAAAATTTTGTATAGGCTTGTTTTAAATTCATTAGAGAGTTCACCATATTTTTAAAGAACTTTTACCCCTGAAGCTGCCTTAGCCAACTCCCATAATAACAGAGGATCATCTTGGTATGTGTGTTATCTGACATGAATTCTTGCCACCATAGTTTGAGAGAGAAATGAAAGAGCCATCTTTGCAGAAATAATCAGGGAATCTCCACAAGAAGTCCAAACCTCAAGGGAATGCTCTCGACAATTCCATAATTACTGATGCATAGGGTTGAGCGAAACGGGTCGGCCATTTTCAGAAGTCGCCGACTTTTGGCAAAGTCGGGTTTCATGAAACCCGACCCAACCCCTGTGTGGGGTCGGCCATGAGGTCGGCGATCTTCTGAATCTGGGATCGGAATTCCGATACCGAGTAACGATATGTTTGCGATATCGGGAATCGGTATCGGAATCCATATTTAAGTGTTAAATAAAGAATCAAAATAAAAAATATTGATATACTCACCCTCTGACGCGCCCTGGTACTAACCGGCAGGCTTCCTTCCTAAGAATCAGCGCGTGAATGGCCTGCGGTGACGTCCGCGGCTTGTGATTGGTCGCGTGGCGGTCACATGGGCCGTCGCGACCAATCACAAAGCCGTGACGTCATCTTAAGGTCCTTCACGCACTGATTCTTAGGAAGAAAGGCTGCCGGAAAGAAGCCGAGGGTGAGTATATACCTAATAGGAATATACTCACCCTCGGAGGCGCCCTGCTTCTTTCCGGCAGCCTTCCTTCCTAAGAATCAGCGCGTGAAGGATCTTAAGATGACATCACGGCTTTGTGATTGGTCGCGACGGCCCATGTGACCGCCACGCGACCAATCACAAGCCGCGGACGTCATTCTCAGGTCCTAAATTCCTAGAATTTAGAATTCTAGGAATTTAGGACCTGAGAATGACGTCCGCGGCTTGTGATTGGTCGCGTGGCAGTCACATGGGCCGTCGCGACCAATCACAAAGCCGTGACGTCACGGAAGGCCCTGGACGCGCTCATTTTAACCAAAGCAGGCCGCCGGTTCCCTCGGTAAGTTGCAGGGGCCGCCGGACAGGTGAGTATATCAATATTTTTTATTTTAATTCTTTATTTTACATTTAAATATGGATCCCAGGGCCTGAAGGAGAGTTTCCTCTCCTTCAGACCCTGGGAACCATAGTATCCCATTGCAGTGCATTGGGTTTTGTGTTTCGGCCGACCCCGACCCCGACTTTTTTATAGGATCGGCCGATTTCACTCGACCCGTCTTTTGAGAAAGTCGGGTTTCGTGAAACCCGACCCGATCCTATAAAAGTTAAGGTCGCTCAACCCTACTGATGCATGGTCTGAAATAGCAATGTTATTGATATTTACAGTAATTAGTTTGGCTAACAGGGAGGGGGGAAACTAGAATATAATCTGTCCGGGACCAGGAGTTATTGGCGTGTGAAAAGTGAGTACCGTAAATTCTCTATTACTAGGGTTGAGGAACCTCCATGAATCAAATAGCTGACAGGTAGATAGTGAAGGTGAAATCACCGTATCATAAGTAGTTCTTTGCTGGAGGGTACCTGCCACATTTTTTCTGTCTTCAGGGACTGATACCAGAGAATTAAAATCACTACCCACAATTTTATTAGAATTATTCAAGCAAAAGTCTAGTCTCCAACTGTTTAAAAAAGGATTTGTTCCCTATGCTAGGGGCATAGACATTATAAACAAAAAAGACCCCACTAGGCGTGGACATTGTCAGGTGGACCAGTCTACCCTCATTATCCGTATGCTGGCTGATGATCTGGTGTGTGAAGTATTTATTGATTAGGACTAAGACCACCGCTTTTCTGTCCACCGAAGATGAACCATAGATGCCACCCACCCACAAGTTTCTTAAATCTGCCTCCGGGAGGTGTGTCTCCTGTAGGAGGGCTATGTCAGGTTTTAAGCACTTTAAATACCTGAGGATTTTCATGTGTTTTTGGGGAGATTTCATACCCTTAACTGTTGTGAAATTGGATTTTGGGCTCCCCCGGTGGCCACTGGTGGAATTGAACTGGTGTGCATCATCCCCTCTGTTCACCTGTTTCCATCAGGATGTGGGAGTCGCTATTTAACCTTGCTCCTCTGTCACTTCCATGCCGGTCAACATTGTAATCAGAAGCCTTTCTGTGCATGTTCCTGCTGCTAGACAACTCCCAGCTAAGTTGGACTTTAGTCCTCGTTTGTTTTTGCATTTTGTTCCAGTTCACAGCTGTAGTTTCGTTTCTGTGTCTGGAAAGCTCTTGTGATCTGAAATTGCCACTCTGATGTTATGAGTTAATACTAGAGTCTTAAAGTAATTTCAGGATGGCGTTTTGATAGGGTTTTCAGCTGACCATGAAAGTGCCCTTTCTGTCTTCCTGCTATCTAGTAAGCGGACCTCAATTTTGCTAAACCTATTTTCATACTACGTTTGTCATTTCATCTAAAATCACCGCCAATATATGTGGGGGCCTCTGTCTGCCTATCGGGGAAATTTCTCTAGAGGTGAGCCAGGACTATATTTTCCTCTGCCAGGATTAGTTAGTCCTCCGGCCGGCGCTGGGCGTCTAGGGATAAAAAACGTAGGCAACGCTACCCGGCTACTGTTAGTTGTGCGGCAGGTTTAGTTCATGGTCAGTTTAGTTTCCATCCTTCCAAGAGCTAGTACTTATGTTTGCTGGGCTATGTTCTCTTGCCATTGAGAACCATAACAGTTTGACCGGCCCCAAAGGGTTAAATTAATTGACAGAGAAAGGAGAGAAAAGAGAAGTCTGCTGAAGATTTTTATTTTTTTTTCCCTTCCCTTCAGTTCTGAGTGTGCTTGTAATTGAATCTCTTGCAAGTCTGCCTATATTGCAGCCTTTCTCTCTCTCTCTCTCCTTCTAATCCTGGAATGGCTCTGTGTTCACCTGTTTAAAATGGATATTCAGAGTTTAGCTGCAGGTTTGAATAATCTCACCATGAAAGTTCAAAATTTACAAGATTTTGTTGTTCATGTTCCTATATCTGAACCTAGAATTCCTTTGCCTGAATTTTTCTCGGGGAATAGATCTTGCTTTCAAAATTTCAAAAATAATTGCAAGTTGTTTTTGTCCCTGAAATCTCGCTCTGCTGGAGATCCTGCTCAGCAGGTCAGGATTGTGATTTCCTTGCTCCGGGGCGACCCTCAGGATTGGGCTTTTGCATTGGCTCCAGGGGATCCTGCGTTGCTCAATGTGGATGCGTTTTTTCTGGCCTTGGGGTTGCTTTATGAGGAACCTCAGTTAGAGCTTCAGGCGGAAAAGGCCTTGATGTCCCTATCTCAGGGGCAAGACGAAGCTGAAATATACTGCCAGAAATTCCGTAAATGGGCTGTGCTTACTCAGTGGAATGAGTGCGCCCTGGCGGCGAATTTCAGAGAGGGTCTCTCTGATGCCATTAAGGATGTTATGGTGGGGTTCCCTGTGCCTGCGGGTCTGAATGAGTCCATGACAATGGCTATCCAGATCGATAGGCGTCTGCGGGAGCGCAAACCTGTGCACCATTTGGCGGTGTCTACTGAGAAGACGCCAGAGAATATGCAATGTGATAGAATTCTGTCCAGAAGTGAACGGCAGAATTTAAGACGAAAAAATGGGTTGTGCTTCTATTGCGGTGATTCAACTCATGTTATATCAGCATGCTCTAAGCGTACTAAGAAGCTTGATAAGTCTGTTTCAATTGGCACTTTACAGTCTAAGTTTATTCTATCTGTGACCCTGATTTGTTCTTTATCATCTATTACCGCGGATGCCTATGTCGACTCTGGCGCCGCTTTGAGTCTTATGGATTGGTCCTTTGCCAAACGCTGTGGGTATGATTTGGAGCCTCTTGAAACTCCTATACCCCTGAAGGGGATTGACTCCACCCCATTGGCTAGTAATAAACCACAATACTGGACACAAGTAACTATGCGGATTAATCCGGATCATCAGGAGATTATTCGCTTTCTTGTGCTGTATAACCTACATGATGTGTTGGTGCTTGGATTGCCATGGCTGCAATCTCATAACCCAGTCCTTGACTGGAAAGCTATGTCTGTGTTAAGCTGGGGATGTAAGGGGACGCATGGGGACGTACCTGTGGTTTCCATTTCATCATCTATTCCCTCTGAGATTCCTAAATTCTTGACTGAATATCGTGACGTTTTTGAAGAACCTAAGCTTGGTTCATTACCTCCGCACCGGGAGTGCGATTGTGCCATAGATTTGATTCCGGGTAGTAAATACCCTAAGGGTCGTTTATTTAATCTGTCTGTGCCTGAACATGCTGCTATGCGAGAATATATAAAGGAGTCCTTGGAAAAGGGACATATTCGTCCTTCGTCATCTCCCTTAGGAGCCGGTTTTTTCTTTGTGGCTAAGAAAGATGGCTCTTTGAGACCGTGTATTGATTATCGGCTTTTGAATAAAATCACGGTTAAATATCAATATCCGTTGCCACTGCTGACTGATTTGTTTGCTCGCATAAAGGGGGCCAAGTGGTTCTCTAAGATAGATCTCCGTGGGGCGTATAATTTGGTGCGAATTAAGCAGGGGGATGAGTGGAAGACCGCATTTAATACGCCCGAGGGCCACTTTGAGTATTTGGTGATGCCTTTTGGTCTTTCAAATGCCCCTTCAGTCTTTCAGTCCTTTATGCATGACATTTTCCGTGATTATTTGGATAAATTTATGATTGTGTATCTGGATGATATTTTGATTTTTTCGGATGACTGGGACTCTCATGTCCAGCAGGTCAGGAGGGTTTTTCAGGTTTTGCGGTCTAATTCCTTGTGTGTGAAGGGTTCTAAGTGCGTTTTTGGGGTTCAAAAGATTTCCTTTTTGGGATATATTTTTTCCCCCTCTTCCATCGAGATGGATCCTGTCAAGGTTCAGGCTATTTGTGATTGGACGCAACCTTCTTCTCTTAAGAGTCTTCAGAAATTTTTGGGCTTTGCTAACTTTTATCGTCGATTTATTGCTGGTTTTTCTGATGTTGTTAAACCATTGACTGATTTGACTAAGAAGGGTGCTGATGTTGCTGATTGGTCCCCTGCTGCTGTGGAGGCCTTTCGGGAGCTTAAGCGCCGCTTTTCTTCCGCCCCTGTGTTGCGTCAGCCTGATGTTGCTCTTCCTTTTCAGGTTGAGGTCGACGCTTCTGAAATCGGAGCTGGGGCGGTTTTGTCGCAGAGAAGTTCCGATTGTTCCGTGATGAGACCTTGTGCCTTTTTCTCGCGTAAATTTTCGCCCGCCGAGCGGAATTATGATGTTGGGAATCGGGAGCTTTTGGCCATGAAGTGGGCTTTTGAGGAGTGGCGTCATTGGCTTGAGGGGGCTAGACATCAGGTGGTGGTATTGACTGACCACAAAAATCTAATTTATCTTGAGTCCGCCAGACGCCTGAATCCTAGACAGGCGCGCTGGTCGTTGTTTTTCTCTCGGTTTAATTTTGTGGTGTCCTACCTGCCGGGTTCTAAGAATGTTAAGGCGGATGCCCTTTCTAGGAGTTTTGAGCCTGACTCCCCTGGTAACTCTGAACCTACAGGTATCCTTAAGGATGGAGTGATATTGTCTGCCGTTTCTCCAGACCTGCGGCGGGCCTTGCAGGAGTTTCAGGCGGATAGACCTGATCGTTGCCCACCTGGTAGACTGTTTGTTCCTGATGATTGGACCAGTAAAGTCATTTCTGAGGTTCATTCTTCTGCGTTGACAGGTCATCCTGGAATCTTTGGTACCAGGGATTTGGTGGCAAGGTCCTTCTGGTGGCCTTCCCTGTCTCGAGATGTGCGAGGCTCGGGCCAAGCCTTGTTGTTCTCGGGCTAGTGGATTGTTGTTGCCCTTGCCTATCCCGAAGAGGCCCTGGACGCACATCTCGATGGATTTTATTTCGGATCTTCCTGTTTCTCAGAAGATGTCTGTCATCTGGGTGGTGTGTGACCGTTTCTCTAAGATGGTCCATTTGGTTCCTCTGCCTAAGTTGCCTTCTTCTTCCGAGTTGGTTCCTCTGTTTTTTCAAAATGTGGTCCGTTTGCATGGTATTCCGGAGAATATCGTTTCTGACAGAGGAACCCAATTCGTGTCTAGATTTTGGCGAGCATTCTGTGCTAGGATGGGCATAGATTTGTCTTTCTCGTCTGCTTTCCATCCTCAGACTAATGGCCAGACCGAGCGGACGAATCAGACCTTGGAGACATATTTGAGGTGTTTTGTGTCTGCAGATCAGGATGATTGGGTTGCTTTTTTGCCTTTAGCGGAGTTTGCCCTCAATAATCGGGCCAGCTCTGCCACCTTGGTGTCTCCTTTTTTCTGTAATTCGGGGTTTCATCCTCGATTTTCTTCTGGTCAGGTGGAATCTTCGGATTGTCCTGGAGTGGATGCTGTGGTGGAGAGGTTGCATCAGATTTGGGGGCAGGTAGTGGACAATTTGAAGTTGTCCCAGGAGAAGACTCAGCTTTTTGCCAACCGCCGGCGTCGGGTTGGTCCTCGGCTTTGTGTTGGGGACTTGGTGTGGTTGTCTTCTCGTTTTGTCCCTATGAGGGTTTCTTCTCCTAAGTTTAAGCCTCGGTTCATCGGCCCGTACAAGATATTGGAGATTCTTAACCCTGTGTCCTTCCGTTTGGACCTCCCTGCATCTTTTTCTATTCATAATGTTTTTCATCGGTCATTGTTGCGCAGGTATGAGGTACCGGTTGTGCCTTCCGTTGAGCCTCCTGCTCCGGTGTTGGTTGAGGGCGAGTTGGAGTACGTTGTGGAAAAAATCTTGGACTCCCGGGTTTCCAGACGGAAACTCCAGTATCTGGTCAAATGGAAGGGATACGGTCAGGAGGATAATTCTTGGGTGACTGCCTCTGATGTTCATGCCTCCGATCTGGTCCGTGCCTTTCATAGGGCTCATCCTGATCGCCCTGGTGGTTCTGGTGAGGGTTCGGTGCCCCCTCCTTGAGGGGGGGGGTACTGTTGTGAAATTGGATTTTGGGCTCCCCCGGTGGCCACTGGTGGAATTGAACTGGTGTGCATCATCCCCTCTGTTCACCTGTTTCCATCAGGATGTGGGAGTCGCTATTTAACCTTGCTCCTCTGTCACTTCCATGCCGGTCAACATTGTAATCAGAAGCCTTTCTGTGCATGTTCCTGCTGCTAGACAACTCCCAGCTAAGTTGGACTTTAGTCCTCGTTTGTTTTTGCATTTTGTTCCAGTTCACAGCTGTAGTTTCGTTTCTGTGTCTGGAAAGCTCTTGTGATCTGAAATTGCCACTCTGATGTTATGAGTTAATACTAGAGTCTTAAAGTAATTTCAGGATGGCGTTTTGATAGGGTTTTCAGCTGACCATGAAAGTGCCCTTTCTGTCTTCCTGCTATCTAGTAAGCGGACCTCAATTTTGCTAAACCTATTTTCATACTACGTTTGTCATTTCATCTAAAATCACCGCCAATATATGTGGGGGCCTCTGTCTGCCTATCGGGGAAATTTCTCTAGAGGTGAGCCAGGACTATATTTTCCTCTGCCAGGATTAGTTAGTCCTCCGGCCGGCGCTGGGCGTCTAGGGATAAAAAACGTAGGCAACGCTACCCGGCTACTGTTAGTTGTGCGGCAGGTTTAGTTCATGGTCAGTTTAGTTTCCATCCTTCCAAGAGCTAGTACTTATGTTTGCTGGGCTATGTTCTCTTGCCATTGAGAACCATAACACTTAACGTTCCATGACACAATAAAAATACATAGGACCAAATTGGATGATCAAAACTGGTAAGGTAATTACAGGACATTGATGCATGTAGCTAGACCAGGAAACAAAAAATAAGAATTCTCAACATTGTGAAACAGACCTAATCAACAATTTTAAAACAAAACAGTAGCAAATAATTGCCCTAGCAGAAGTGAGGACATTTTGTTCCAACTCGCTAGGAAAACCTTTCTCCTGCACTTCATTTCTGCCAGACCATGTGTGTAAGACTTCAATTTGACCCTCTTTTTATATATTTTTTTCTCTGCCTTTCCCTACTTTTACCCCCTCTCTCCCCTTCATCCCTCCAAGAGAAGTATAATTTTGATAGTATAGATAATATAAATTCAGAGAGAGAGAGGGGCATAAGCAACGACATCTAAACGACACACTACACCAACATTTTTTTGTCATATATCTCTTAGGGTATGTGCACACGTTGCGGATTTCTTGCAGAAAATTCCTGAAGAAAACCGAAATTTTCTGCAAGAAATCCGCATTTTTTTTTTGCGTTTTTTTTCCGTTTTTTTCGCGTTTTTTTAGCATTCTGCAAGCGTAATTAGCTTGCAGAATGCTAAAGTTTTCCAAGCGATCTGTAGCATCGCTTGGAAAACTGACTGACAGGTTGGTCACACTTGTCAAACATAGCGTTTGACAAGTGTGACCAACTTTTTACTATAGATGCAGCTTATGCAGCATCAATAGTAAAAGATAGAATGTTTAAAAAAAATAAAAAAAATAAAAAAAATGCTTATACTCACCCAGACATCTCCTCAGCGGCCGTCCGGCTCCTCTTCTAGCTGGTCTGTGCGCACAGGACCTCCCGTGACGTCACGGTCACGTGAGCGGTCACATGACCGCTCACGACCAATCACAGGACAGTGACGTCATTCGGCGAGGTCCTTCAGCGCACACCAGCTACAGGAACCAAACGGCAGCGTGCGAGGAGGCGGGAATACATCGAGGGTGAGTATAGGACTGTTTATTATTTTATTTCTTATTTTTTGACCACTTATATGGTGCCCAGTGCGTGGAGGAGAGTCTCCTCTCCTCCACCCTGGGTACCAACCGCATATAATCTGCTTACTTCCCGCATGGTGTGCACAGCCCCGTGCGGGAAGTAAGCAGATCAATGGACCCCTAGGTGTGCGGAATCCCTGCAATTCCGCATTTTTAATGAACATGTTGCTTTTTTTTCCGCTATGCGATTTTTTCGCGGAAAAAATCGCAACATTTGCACAAAAAATGCGGAATACCCTGTAAATAATAGGAGGCTTATGTAAGCGTTTTTTTTCGCGTTTTTATCACGTTTTTATAGCGAAAAAACGCGAAAAAAACGCTAACAATCCTGAACGTGTGCACATGGCCTTAGGTCTATACTCTCCTTTGCTTGTTCGACTCGTAGATCCCTCTGGGGTCCATGATCAGGGAGACTCATCAGCTTGGGGAACCCTATCAGAACTGACTGCTGGGCATAAAAGTTTGTTGAAAAAACCTTCTGCCTTGTCAGGTGATATAAATTCATGAAAGGAACCCTCAGGATCCTTCAACTGTATAGTAGCTGGGTAATGGAGTTGAAAGCGGATTTTTTTCCCTGTTGAGCCTGGTGCATATGGAGCTGAAGGCCTTGCATTTCTGGTTACCTCTATGGAAAAATCCTCAAAAACAAGGATTTTTAGGCCTTGAATGATCAGTGGGTGGTTCAGCAGCTTGTATGCCCGGATAATATCCGTTTTATCGTTAAAATCCAGAAATTTTATTATAACTTGGAGCGGTCTGGGTGCATCCTGGTTCACAGAGGTAGATGGCAGAGGGTCAATCCTGTGGCCTCTTTTGACTCTTTTGCCCTCGGGTAATTTTAGAGCCCTTGGAACATCATTTTCACAGAGTGGCTTCATTTTGTACATGGGATTCTGGTAATCCCACTAAATGTAGGTTTCTTCTATAGGAACAATTCTCCAGGTCATCAATGCAATCTCTAAAAATCGTGTTTTGACGAGCGATAGCTATTAGTTTGACCCTGTCATATTTTGAATCATGCTTGGTGGTCGATACTCGCATTTCCAGTTGAGTCAGATGTGCAGCCTGCTCATCCTGCCTATTTTGTAGGTCCTTCAGGGCAGTATTAAGAGCGGATTGAATGATTGTTTTTTGTTTGGCTTTTTTGCTAGGTTCAGTATATGTTAAAATTGATCTGCCATTATGATTTTCCAGGTCACTACGAGTTCATAGACACCAAACATATCTAGGTTGTATTTTAACTGAGTGGTGAAAGAAAAGCAAAATGGGCAATTTTCCAATACCTGTAACGTCTCCATTTTTCGTGATCTCGGGTTGGGAGAGGGCTTATTTTTTGCATGCCAAGCTGATGATTTTAATGATGCAATTTTGGTGCGGATAACTAGAAAAAGGTATCAAGAGGAGTTTATCCAAAGGCGAAGCACCGTCTCTGGTCTTGTTCTACTTGCATCATCTGCAGGCTTCCTTGCTGACCGGTCTAACCAGTCTATTTTGTTTTCAGTTCTACTTAGTATCCCATCATGCATTCTTCCAGCTTTTTGATAGCATGTTCCATTTTTATTATCCTTTGGCTAAACTCCTCTTGATACCTATTTCTAGTTTTGTCCTTTGCAGTCATCAATATATTAGTCATCTTAGGGACTGGATAGTGGGATTTCATTTTTTTTTTTGTTTTTCTTTGTTCATGATTCATTTATTAGTCCTTTGGTCTTATTGCAATAACTTTATTTGAGATCATTTAATCATTTTGTTTTCTTTTTACATTTGATATATTTTTTTTCATCCCACTAATTCCACAACATGGTATCTAGTCATTGCATCTTGGGCTTTAATCATTAGACACTGTGCTTTTTAAGGGATACTATACATTTGTCTTATAATAGCAGATACATTTACTGTTACATTTGATAACAAATTATTGCTTGCTTCTTGATAATAGACATATAGATTAGACCTCTTCATTTGGTCACACTTATTGTTTAATTTGTTAATCTGGACCGGAGTTTTTTATATTGTACAATTAACCCCTTAGTGACAGAGCCAATTTGGTAGTTAATGACCGAGCCAATTTTTACAATTCTGACCACTGTCACTTTAAGGCTACGTTCACATTTGCGTTGTGCGCCGCTATGTCGGCGACGCAACGCACAACGCAAACAAAACCGCAACAAAAAGCACGCTAAAACGCTGCGTTTTGCGACGCATGCGTCCTTTTTAGCCGAAAGTTGGATGCAAAAAAAATGCAACTTGTTGCGTTCTCTGCGCCCAACGCTTGCAGCCATGCATCGCAAAACGCAGCACAATGCATGTCCATGCGCCCCCATGTTAAATATAGGGGCGCATGACGCATGCGGCGACGCTGCGGCGCCAAACGCTAATGTGAACGTAGACTAAGAGGTTATAACTCTGGAACGCTTTATCGGATCCAGCTGATTCTGAGACTGTTTTTTCGTGACATATTGTACTTCAAGTTAGTGGTAACATTTCTTCGATATTACTTGCGATTATTTATGAAAAAAATTGAAATATGGCGAAAATTTTTAAAATTTTGCAATTTTCAAATTTTGTATTTTTATGCCCTTAAATCAGAGAGATATGTCATGAAAAATAGTTTATAAATAACATTTTCCACATGTCTACTTTACATCAGCACAATTTTGGAACCAAAATTTTTTTTTGTTAGGGAGTTATAAGGGTTAAAAGTTGACCAGCAATTTCTCATTTTTACAACACCATCTTTTTTTTAGGGACCACATCACTTTTGAAGTCATTTTGAGGGGTCTATATGATAGAAAATAACCAAGTGTGACACCATTCTAAAAACTGCACCCCTCAAGCTGCTCAAAACCACATTCAAGAAGTTTATTAACCCTTTACGTGCTTCACAGGAACTGAAACAATGTGGAAAAAAAATGAACATTTAACTTTTTTTTGCAAACATTTTAATTCAGAACCATTTTTTAAATTTTCACAAGTGTAAAAACAGAAATGTAACCACAAATTTTGTTGTGCAATTTCTCTTGAGTACGCCGATACCCCATATGTGGAGGTAAACCACTGTTTGGGCGCACCGCAGAGCTTGGAAGTGAAGGAGCACCGTTTGACTTTTTCAATGCAGAATTGGCTGGAATTGAGATCGGACGCCATGTTGCGTTTGGAGAGCCCCTGATGTGCCTAAACAGTGGAAACCCACCACAAATGACACTATTTTGGAAACTAGACCACTTAAGGAACTTATCTAGATGTGTTGTGAGCACTTTGAACCCCCAAGTGCTTCACAGAAGTTTATAACGTAGAGCCGTGAAAATAAAAAATCGCATTTGTTTACACAAAAATGATTTTTCGCCCACAAATTCTTATTTTTACAAGGGTAACAGGAGAAATTAGACCACAAATGTTGTTGTGCAATTTCTCCTGAGTATGTCGATACCCCATATGTGGGGGTAAACCACTGTTTGGGCGCACCGCAGAGCTTGGAAGAGAAGGAGTGTCGTTTTACTTTTTCAATGTAGAATTGGCTGGAATTGAGATCGGACGCCATGTCACGTTTGGAGAGCCCCTGATGTGCCTAAACAGTGGAAACCCCCCACAAGTGACACCATTTTGGAAACTAGACCCCTTAAGGAACTTATCTAGATGTGTTGAGCACTTTAAACCCCCAGGTGCTTCACAAATGTTTATAATGTAGAGCCGTGAAAATAAAAAAATCGCATTTTTTCTACAAAAATGATCTTTTTTCCTCCAAATTTTTATTTTACCAAGGTTAACAGGAGAAAATGGACCCCGATAGTTGTTGTACAATTTGTCCTGAGTACGCCGACACCCCATATGTGGGGGTAAACCACTGTTTGGGCGCATGGCTGAGCTCGGAAGCAAAGGAGCGCCATTTGACTTTTCAATGCAAAATTGACTGGAATTGAGATCGGACACCATGTCGCGTTTGGAGAGCCCCTGATGTGCCTAAACAGTAGAAACCCCCACAAGTGACCCCATTTTTGGAAACTAGACCCCCCATGGAACTTATCTAGATGTGTGGTGAGAACTTTGAATGCCCAAGTGCTTCACAGAAGTTTATAATGCAGAGTCATGAAAATAAAAAATATTTTTTTTTCCACAAAAAAGATTTTTTAGCCCCCAAGTTTTTATTTTAACAAGGGTAACAAGAGAAATTGGACCTCAAAAGTTGTTGTCCAATTTGTCCTGAGTATGCTGGTACCCCATATGTGGGGGTAAACCACTGTTTGGGCGCATGGCTGAGCTCGGAAGGGAATGAGCGCCGTTTTGGAATGCAGACTTTGATAGAATTGTCTGTGGGTGTTATGTTGCGTTTGCAGAGGCCCTGATGTACCTAAACAGTAGAAACCTCCCACAAGTGACCAAATTTTGGAAACTAGACCCCCTAAGGAACTTATCTAGATATGTGGTAAGAACTTTGAATGCTCAAGTGCTTCACAGAAGTTTATAATGCAGAGTAGCAAAAATAAAAAATATTTATTTTTTCCACACAAAAGATTTTTAGCCCCCAAGTTTTTATTTTCACAAGGGTAACAGGAGAAACTTGGACCACATAAGTTGTTGTCCAATTTATCCCGAGTACGCCGACACCCCATATGTGGGGGTAAACCACTGTTTGGGCGCATGGCTGAGCTCGGAAGCAAAGAAGCGCCATTTGACTTTTCAATGCAAAATTGACTGGAATTGAGATCAGACACCATGTCGCGTTTGGAGAGCCCCTGATGTGCCTAAACAGTAGAAACCCCCACAAGTGACCCCATTTTTGGAAACTAGACCCCCCATGGAACTTATCTAGATGTGTGGTGAGAACTTTGAATGCCCAAGTGCTTCACAGAAGTTTATAATGCAGAGTCATGAAAATAAAAAATATTTTTTTTTCCACAAAAAAGATTTTTTAGCCCCCAAGTTTTTATTTTCACAAGGGTAACAAGAGAAATTGGACCACAAAAGTTGTTGTCCAATTTGTCCTGAGTATGCTGGTACCCCATATGTGGGGGTAAACCACTGTTTGGGTGCATGGCTGAGCTCGGAAGGGAATGAGCGCCGTTTTGGAATGCAGACTTTGATAGAATTGTCTGTGGGTGTTATGTTGCGTTTGCAGAGCCCCTGATGTACCTAAACAGTAGAAACCCCCCACAAGTGACCAAATTTTGGAAACTAGACCCCCTAAGGAACTTATCTAGATATGTGGTAAGAACTTTGAATGCTCAAGTGCTTCACAGAAGTTTATAATGCAGAGTAGCAAAAATAAAAAATATTTTTTTTTCCACAAAAAAGATTTTTAGCCCCCAAGTTTTTATTTTCACAAGGGTAACAGGAGAAATTGGACCCCATAAGTTGTTGTCCAATTTATCCCGAGTACGCTGATGCCCCATATGTGGGGGTAAACCACTGTTTGGGCGCACGGTAGAGCTCAGAAAGGAGGGAGCACCATTTGACTTTTTTAGCGCAAAATTGGCTGTCATGTTTGGAGACCCCCTGATGTACCTAAACAGTGGAAACCCCCCAATTCTAACTCCAACCCTAACCCCAACACACCCCTAACCCTAATCTCAACCCGATCCATAATCCTAATCACAACCCTAACAATAATCACAACCCTAACCCCAAAACAGCCCTAATCTCAACCCTAACCATAACCCTAATCAAAACCCTAAATCCAACACACCCCTAATCCTAATCTCAACCCTAACCTCAAACCTAACCCTAATCCCAATACACCCCTAACCCTAATCCCAACCCTAACCTTAACCCTAATCTCAACCCTAACCTTAACCCTAATCCCAACCCTAACCCTAATCCCAACCCTAATCCCAAACGTAACCCTAATCCCAACCCTAATCCCAAAATTAACCCTAATACCAACCCTAATCCAAACCCTAACCCTAATCCCAACTCTAACCCTAACTTTAGCCCCAACCCTAACCCTAACTTTATCCCCAACCCTAACCCTAATTTTAGCCCCAACCCTAGCCCTAACCCTAACTTTAGCCCTAACCCTAACCCTAAATTTAGCCCCAACCCTAACCCTAAATTTAGCCCCAACCCTAACCCTAAATTTAACCCTAACCCTAGCCCTAACTTTAGCCCCAACCCTAACCCTAAGGCTACTTTCACACTTGCGTCGTGTGGCATCCGTCACAATCCGTCGTTTTGGACAAAAAACGGATCCTGCAAATGTGCCCACAGGATGTCTTTTTTGCCCATAGACTTGTATTACCGACGGATGGCCACACGTCGTGTCCATCGTGCACTGGATCCGTTGTGTTTTGGCGGACCGTCGTCACAAAAAAAGTTCAATGTAACCTTTTTTGTGTACGTCGCGTCCGCCATTTCCGCGCATGCGTGGCCGTAACTCTGCCCCCTCCTCCCCAAGACATAGACTGGGCAGCGGATGCGTTGAAAAACTGCATCCACTGCCCACGTTGTGCACAATTTTCACAACGTGCGTCGGTACGTCGGGCTGACGCATTGCGACCGCCCCGTACCGACGCAAGTGTGAAAGAAGCCTAAGGCCACTTTCACACTAGCGTCGTACTCGGCCCGTCGCAGTGTGTCGGGCTGACGTACCGACGCTAGCGTTGTAAGCGCTGCACAACGGGTGCAGCGGATGGTGTTTTTCAACGCATCCGCTGCCCCATTGTGAGGTGCGGGGACGCGGGGGCGGCGTTCCGACCCCGCATGCGCGGTCGGAAATGGCGGACACGCCGCACAAAAAAAGTTACATGTAGCGTTTTTTGTGCCGACGGTCCGCCAAAGCACGACGCATCCGTCGCACGACGGATGCGATGTGTGGCAATCCGTCGCAATGTGTCGCTAATGCAAGTCAATGGAGAAAAAACGCATCCTGCAAGCACTTTTGCAGGATGCGTTTTTTCTCCAAAACGGCGCATTGCGACGGAAGCCAGAAAACACTAGTGTGAAAGTAGCCTAACCCTAGCCCTAACCCTAACCCTAGCCCTAACCCTAAATTTAGCCCCAACCCTAACCCTAAGTTTAGCCCCAACCCTAACCCAAGCCCTAGCCCTAACCCTAATTTAGGCCCAACTCGTCTCTCCTGCCGGCCGGCAGATGGCAGCAGATGGCGGGCGCACTGCGCATGCGCCCGCCATTTTCTTTCCCGAGGAAGAAGCCGGCCGTCAGGAGGAGACGCAGGAGGACCCAGGGACACCGGTAAGTATGATAGGGTCCCCGAATCCCCCTATTTCTCTGTCCTCTGATGTGCGATCACATCAGAGGACAGAGAATTGCAGGTCGCTTTTTTTTTTTTGCGGTCACCGGTAAACAGTTAATTACCGGCGATCGCAAAACAGGGGTCGGTAAAAACCCCGGAAAAAGATGGCGGCGTCCATCGGGAGCCACGAGGAGCACCGGGGGAGATAGGTTAGTATTGGGGGGCTATCGGGGGCCATCAGGGACCCTATTTCTCTGTCCTCCGATGTGCGATCACATTGGAGGACAGAGAAATTAAATGGCAAATCGCGATTTTTTTTCTTTTGTTGCGACCGCCGGTAAACGGTTAATTACCGGCGATCGCAACTCGGGGGTCGGTAAAAAAACCCCCGAATCATGTTCTCTGGGGTCTCGGCTACCCTCGGCAACCGAGACCCCAGAGAAAATCCGACTCTGGGGGGCGCTATTCACTTTTTCCACAGCGCCGTTAATTAACGGTGCTGTGGTTTAAGTACCCTTAGCGGCCGCCGTTAAAAGGCGTATCGGCGGTCATTAAGGGGTTAATTGGCATTGTTGTATGTTCTATACATAATATTTATTGCTGCATTTTGAGTTTATGGGGCTGAATGTCAATATGGGCACATTATTCATGCCTTTTTAATTGTTTTTAGTGGTTTTTGTTCTTGTACACTCTAATAAATTTTTGTATTGTTCATTTGGTGGTCCCTGTTTGTTAGCATGTATATTTCTCTTTAATTTTACTCACTATATCATTTTCTTTATAATCTCCTGAGTCAACTCTCTCCATTGCTTTCTTTGGAGCATGTTGAATGGTAAACACACCATCATACAAAACAACACAGGGACTACTTTTCCCCCTTTAAATAAGCAGACTGACCATTTACAAATTGTAGACACCTGTAAAATATACTTACAAAATTAAGGTACTTAATGCAGACCACCAGCTGCAACAAGGTGTATCTTACCTTGATGGGACTCTAGACCTAATATTTATAAAAAATGCCTCTCATAGGTTTATAACCTATAAATTCAAAGGGTAGGTAGGATGCAGCACTAGCTGGAAACAGGATTATGCTGTATAGTATTTTAAGTGGTGACAGCCTCCATATTTGGCTTAGTACTACTCCCTCCAGCCTAAGGCTGCAATTAATTTATTAAGGGAATGGTTGAAATGCAGTACCAAGGCAGGTTATCAAACTTGAGGTAATTCAGATTGGAAAAATGAAGGCTTAGGGGTGATCTTATTACAATGTTTAAATATAAAAAAGGACAGTAACAGACGTTTTTTTCTTATTTTTTTGTACTTAGTTCTTCAATGATGACAAGAGTGCATCCTCTACGTCTATGCCACAGAAGGCAATTCTTTACTGTAAGAGCAGTCAAATTATGTAACTACCTTCCACATGATGTTGTAATGCTAGATTTAATACAATAGTAGTAAAGAAAGGCCTGGATGCCTTTCCTAAAAGTATAATATTACAGGTTATGGGTACTAAACTGTGAGATGGGATATTAATCATGGGAATTAGCCTGATTGCCATATGTACAATTGGAAAAGAATTTAACATGGGCCAACTAGCATCTGCCTCATGGGATTTTTAAAAACCAAACAAAAGAGAAGAGCCAAACCTGTGATCCAAGTAATACGGGACAAGAAGATATATACAAATAGTATACCTTTATTAGCAAATTGGTAAAGAGTAGCACTGCATAGAAGTATCTGCAACGAAACAAATAAGAAAAAAATATAATAATATATCTGAGATAAAACAATGTTATAAACCAAGCCTAAGGTAACAAAAATGTATATCGATTTTCGGCATATGCCGTACTGTATTAAAAAATCCACATATATAAGATATTTAAGATATTTTAATAGCGTGCACAAAAAATACTAATCAAACAATGTACAGTATCTATTGAGGCATAAAAAATATAAATGACTGCATATTGCAATGTGCCCTGGAAGTTATATATCACACCATGTGTATATATACATCATGATGTATGTCCAATAAACAATATTTACTCAGGTAAAGGATGTTAGTGAATAAAAGAAAAGGAATAACGTGTAAGTGCTCCTAGGGTTCATAGGCACTTGTTTATATGGTAAAGTCCAGTAGATTAAGCCTGAGAATAAGTATGAAGGTGAGAGGACTTAGTGCAGTAAACAAGATTAAATGGGTTTGAATAAAGCATTCATTTTAAAATTAAGCTCTGCATGTGACTGTAAGTATACAAATCTTATGCGTCGTCACATGATAACTATTCAAACCACTAAAACTGCATAGGAAGGGGTTGCAAGATGAATTTTTGTCTTGTGTGCAGGAAATCCTAGATTCATCTCTGAAGAATGTGTAGAAAACAGAAGACAATTTATCCCTTCCCAGATAGTGGGTACAAGTAAATGGGCATTTACACTGCAAGATAATCATGAACAAGCTAAAAACCACATGTTTTATGATTATTTTGCTCTTTAAACAAGACTGCCAATCACATAACGACTAAACAAGACGCTCAATTGTAGAATGAAATGATCTTTTGTGCGACAACAAAAAAATCATAATTTCCTGTGCAAAATTACCTGCACTACTGAGAAAAATAGCAGCCTATGGCCACTGAGGGATCTAGTATAATATAGATCACTCAACGCCCATTGTTTGCTTTGGTCTGTCTGTGTAAACAGGCATTTAGGTGACTGCCGAACAGTAACAATTTAGCAATTGGTTGTTGTCGTATCGTGCCGCCAGTCAGTCCGTGTAAACAGTTCGTAAGAGTTAATTTTTAATAGAATATTTCTACTGTAATTAGCATACCTTTTGTAAATGATGAAAGTTACATTGAGCTTATCCAGCAAACATGCTGGTTTTTGTGCTTTGATTATTGTTTTCCTTCTAATGTGGTTCTTGATGGGAGATCTATATCTCTACAACAATGGAATTTTATAGTAAAACCAGACTCCAGAAGGTCTCCTGTGTCCGCTCTGATGAAAGCTTTTAATGTCTCCTGGCTGATAAAAAACACAATTTAAAGACTTGTTAATTCAAACATGGGAATATTGTATGTCAGTAACTAAACATCGATTGGAGATGTGGGAATGTTGTTGGAAATGGTGATCCATAAATACCCAATGTTTTCAATTAACAATTATTATGAAAATTATTGGACAAACAACCTCTGCCTTTTCCAAGAACTTGAACATTAGTATATTTTAAAAGCACCTGCATTATCAGCAATTGAGCAATTCTCTAAAATAAACAAACTATTTAGATTTCCCTCATCAAGTGGAAAAATTTCACTAAATTGAAGCATTGAATTTTCAAAATAAATCATCAATTTAGTATTCAAACTCTTTGTTTTTTTTTTCAAAGAGATACACAAGCTTTCATATGAATATAAAGTGCAAAAAAAAGTCCAGTGAAACGTCCCTTATTTGTTTTAATATAGGGTCAAATGTTATGTATGAAAAAGTTTTAGTTCTATCGCTTTCAATTTTCCTGAGCAAACCCGGACTCCCTGCGCAGGAAATCCGCTCGCGTTTTTTGCGCTTTTTTCGCATTTTTTTCCAGAGCTTCCCAATGCAATAATATAGCGGCAAAAGCACTAAAAATCAGCAAATTTTATGAACATGCTGCATTTTTTCAGCGATGCGTTTTTTTCGCGGAAAAAAAAGCAGCATGGGCACAAAAATTGCGGAATGCATTAAAATGATGGAATGCTTAATGTAAGCGTTTTTTAAGTGTTTTTGCAGAGGAAAACCGCTGATAAAGCACTAAACAAATTTGAAAAATCCTGAACGTGAGCACATAGCCTCAATGTTGATTTCCAACTATCAGGGCCTACTCCAGGTTTAGCTCTTGAATCCATTCTTTGCTTTCTATTTTTCCTCCTCACATTCAAAGAGCTGTACCTGTCTTTACTTTTCAATTGACAGAATTGTATTATTATATCAGTGCTTTATTTTGCAGTATGAGCTGTAGTTATTATTTTTAAAATTTTGGGGTATCTGTTTATTCTCTTTGAAAGGCAAAGTGAACGAAAAATAATTATTCCAATTTTTTTTAATGATTTTTGTTTCATTGATGTTATAGAATAAATATTATACTATTTTTATTTATAACTTGTTACACACATGGTGATACAAAAAATATTTATTCTTAACTTCTAAGAGGTTAATTTGCTGTGATTGGGGCTTGCACCTATTGTAGAAGTTAAGCTCGGGTGCGAGTTGTATGACACAATGTGCAGCATGCATACTTGCCAAATATATACATTGGATAACAAGTTGAAACATGAGCAGAGTGACCACAAAGCCACAATGGCCCTGGCATTTCCTTTGGTTTACCAGGTGCTAGTGACTGTCCTGCTAACTAACTTCATCTAATTTTACTTGCAGTTTAAACGCTTTATCTAAACATGCATATTCAATTATGACTTTTTCCAATTTAACATAATGTATTTTATTTGTTATGTTGATAAAACTCAGAATCCATGCATTCATAATTTAGCAAGCAGATGGACCTTTTTTGTATAAAAATATTTTAGAGAATTCTCAAGGCAGCAAAGGTTTTTTTTCTTTGTTGTCGAACTCTGCTATTACCTAGATTGTTCCATGATTCAAGAAATAAATAAATGTATTATAGAGTCATTCGTAACATAGCAGTATGCTTGAATGTAGTATATGAGAACAATGTCTTCCTATCTGACACAGTTTTATCCTAAGAACTGTTAGGGCCACATGAGTCACTATCTAGAGTAAATAAATTTTCACAGTTTCCAATGTGCTATATTTGTCTGCTCAAAACGATTTCAAAGTTTTCCTTGTCAAAGGATAGACAACTCTTGTGAAATGTACCTTCAACCTTCTGTTAACTCATACATGACACTTGGAAGTATTGTTATTAGTGATGGATGAGCACCAAAATGCTCGGGTGCTCGTTGCTCGGGTCGAACAACGAGCTCAATTTAAGTCTATGGGAAACTCTAGAATTTTTACAGAGGCCCCCTCGGTGGTCTTTGGAGGGACTAAAAATTGTGTAAATTGATTGGAACAGTTCTCAAATGACATGGAAACATTTCTGACTCCCAGGTCACATCTGTGAACAATGTTATCAGAGTCTTACGCCATTTTTACAGACTCACAATAAAACATGAATTGTTTTTTTTAAAACCAAAATGGATTTTCCTGGGAATCATTATTATTATTTATTTTTAAAGCGCCATTTATTCCATGGTGTTTACATTTGAGGAGGGGTATACTTAATAAAAATAAGTACAATAATCTTGAACAATACAAGTCACAACTGGTACAGGAGGAGAGAGGACCCTGCCCATGAGGGCTCACAATCTACAAGGGACGGGTGAGGATACAGTAGGTGAGGATAGAGCTGGTTGTGCAGTGGTTTGGTTGATCAGTGGCTACTTCAGGTTGTAGGCTTGTCGGAAGAGGTGGGTCTCCAGGTTCTTTTTCAAGGTTTCGATGGTAGGTGAGAGTCTGATATGTTGTGGTAGAGAGTTTCAGAGTAGGGGTGATGCGAGAGAGAAATCTTGTATGTGATTGTGGGAAAAGGAGAAAAGCGGGGAGTAGAGAAGGAGATCTTGTGAGGATCGGAGCTTGCGTGCAGGAAATAACCGGAGACGAGGTCACATATGTATGGAGGAGACAGGGTGTGGATGGCTTTGTATGTCATGGTTAGGCTTTTGTACTTGAGTCTCTGGGTAATGGGGAGCCAGTGAAGGGATTGACAGAGGGGAGAGGCCGAGGAATAGAGGGGGAACAGGTGTATTAGTCAGGCAGCTGATTTTAAAATAGATTGGAGGGGTGCGAGAGTGTTAGAGGGGAGGCCACAGAGCAGGAGGTTACAGTGGTCGAGGTGGGAGATGATGAGGGCATGCACTAGGGTTTTTGCAGATTCTTGTTTTAGGAATGTACGGATCCGTGAAATATTTTTGAGTTGAAGGCAGCAGGAAGTGGAAAGGGCTTAGAAATGTGGTTTGAAGGAGAGATCAGTGTCAAGGATTACCCTGAGACAGCGAGCTTGTGGGACTGGGGAGAGAGCCATTTACTGTAATGGATAGGTTCGTTGGGGGGGTCACATGAGATGGGGGAAAGATGATGAATTCTGTTTTGTCCATGTTAAGTTTTAGAAATCTAGCGGAAAAGAAGGATGAAATAGCGGATAGACATTGAGGGATTCTGGTTAGTAGGGTGGTGATATATGGTCCAGAGATGTAGATCTGTATGTCGTCAGCATTGAGATGATACTGAAAACCATGAGATTCTATGAGCTGTCCCAGGCCAAAAGTGTAAATGGAGAAGAGGAAGGGGCCTTAGAACTGAACCTTGTGGGACTCTGACAGATAGGGGGCGAGGTGAGGAGGTGGTGTGTGAGTGGCAGACGCTGAATGTCCGGTCAGTTAGATATGACAAGATCCAGGATAGGGCCAGGAGGAGGAGGATTGAGAAGTGTCACTTGCTCTTGGCGGTTAATTGGTCATTGGTGACCTTAGTTAGGGCAATTTCAGTGGAGTGGTGTGACCGGAAGCCTGATTGTAAGTGGTCGAAGAGGGAGCAGGAAGATAGATGGGAGGACAGTTCAAGATGGACATGTTGTTCCAGTAGTTCTGAGGCATAGGGGAGAAGTGATATAGGGCAATAGCTATATACAGAGGATGGTCCAAGAGAGGGCTTTTTGAGGATAGGTGTGATTGAGGCATGTTTAAAGCTGGAGGGGAAAACACCAGTTGTGGGTAATGCTGTAATGTCTATTGTCTGTACAAGTCCCCTCTATAATTTGTAAAGCGCTGCGGAATATGTTGGCGCTATATAAATAAAAATTATTATTATTATTATAGGTTGAAGAGATGGGTTAGGGTTGGGATAAAGACTGTGGTGAGGTTTGGGATAAAGGGGAAGGGATCGGGTCAAGTGCACAGGTGGTGAGATGCGATCTTGAGAGAACTGAGGTCAATATATCTCCGTTTTCCCAGATCGTTGCCACCAGCGTGCAAGACTAGTATCACCGGCCCTTTGGCCCTTTTAGCGATGTCGATGACTTCTGGGAAGATTTTTGGCCACTGTAGGCCTCTTATCCCTCTCCAGTTGACCACTACATTCCTGAAGCCTAGATTCACGCCCCCGGGCCGATGTTCGGCCCGCTTCTTTGCCCAGTAGATGTATGAATGTCCAACCACCCAAACTGTAGGTTTTTTAGCGCCTAGAAAAAACAAGATATGTTACTTAAGCAGGTAGGGTCTTATGTATCTGGCAAAGCATGCGGATTTCCACCGACCCAATCGCTGCACTTCAGCCTCGGGGATGCCGGCCTTAGCCGCCTCGGTGGCAGCCCCTATACGGAAAGAATGTGTACCGTATTCCGACGGATCAATGCTAACGGCTTCGAGACACCGATTAAAAATTGTGTGGAACTGGTATTTGGTAAGGGGGGAGCCATCTGCATGTGCCAGAAAGAATCTACTCGCGCGTTTCATTTCCGTGTATCTTTTTACTACGTTTAGTGGGCATACGGGGCCATCCGACGACTTAACGAGGACCCACGTCCCTCTCCCGGCGGGGTCGCATTTGGATTTGCGCACCCTAATGCGCAGTGCCTCGTTAGTTACATATGACGAGGTCTTCGTTGATTAGCCCGCCATCTAGTGAGGTTTTTGAACGCGGTACCAGCTCGCTGATCCGAAGCGCTCCGTAAAAGGCGATGGCAAACGCGGCTGACGCTAGGACTGACTCGTAATGGGAGGTGCACACCGATGGGGGAATCGTGAAAATATCGTGTAGTAAACTCAAAAAATGGGACAACGACACTACTGACTAGGTTGGAGCCTTTTCCAGCCTTTAACGGCTTGTCTGATGAAAAAATATTTTGTCACGTCTGCCCACCCCGAAAGCTGGAAGAAAAAGGCTAATCCCGAGAGATGTCGCTGCGCCGATGTTCCCGACTCGCCTCTTTGCCTGAGCAAATTCAAAAGATCGACCAGCACTTCGCATCTCGCCCGATCGCACCTATCGACTGGTCTTCCGTGAATTAGTGAGCACCACTCGTCCCATGCCTTACCGTAAACCTGCCAGGTAGCCGGCATAACTGATGCGCGGATCAGTGGCATCATTGATTGGCTACCGTGCCCAAAAGGAGTGTTGGACACTGGACACCCGATGGTTGCGCGGTCGGAAGGAGAGCCTTGAAAGCCTGCCAATCGGAGAATAACAGAGCGTTAACAAGGTTATCATCAACCGACGTAACTGTGGCACGACACCAGATGTTGTGCTTCAAGCATAGTAATGCCAGGCGGCGTAGCAGCGCGAGTAAAGGTGGGGATGCAGAGGACATGCTGTTCGTGTTGTCTTTTCGGGATTGGTGGTAGGGGGGAAGGCACTATTTATGACACACGGGTCTCGAAGTCTGGCAGTCGGCTGAAATCTGTACCACCCTGTACCAGTGTGTCACTGTAAACCTGTTTACTGTAAATGATATCTATAACCCTGTATGTAACCCCTTTCTCATGTACAGCACCATGGAATTAATGGTGCTATATAAATAAATAATAATAATAATAATAATAATAAAGTGGAGAGTCGAACTTCTGTAATGGTGGAGAAGTTGTTTTTGGAGGTGGAGGGCTCGGTAGTTGGGAGGAAGGGCTCCGGGGGTTGTCAACTAAAACTGTCTCTGATGTTCTCAATCTTCTGCCTGAAAAATTAGGCAAAGTCTTCAGCTGAGATGAGTGGGGAGGGAGGAGGTGCTGGGGGACGGAGTAGAGAAATGAAGGTGTTGAATAACTGTTTAGGGTTGTGAGACAGGGAGGATATGAGAGATGAGATGTAGGTTTGTTTTGCTGTGGCAAGTGTGGCCTTGAAAGTAGTGAGTGACTGTTTGAATGTGATGAAGTGCTCGTTGGAGTGGGATCTTTTCCATCTCCGCTCAGCAGCCCTGAAAGCTTGCCTCAGTTCTTTAGTCAGGCTGGTGTGCCAGGGCTGTCTGTTGATTTTGCAAGCTTTGGTATGTGTGAGAGGGGCAAGAGATTCTAAAGCTACAGCTATTGTGGTGTTATATAGAGCGGCAGCGTCATCCGCATTGTGTAGGGAACTTATGTCTGTGAGAGGGAGGAGGAATTCAGAGAGTGAGTGTAGATCAAGGTGTTTAAGATTTCTGCGAGGGTGTGCAACTTTGTGGGGCAGGGATTGTAGACAAGGAGTGGAGAGGGAAGAGAATGTGAGTAGATTGTGGTCAGAAAGAGGAAGAGGTGAGTTAGAGAGGTTAGATAGAGAGCAGAGGCGGGTGAAGATGAGGTGCAGTGTGTGACCATCTGGGGTTAGTTGAAGTGGAAACTAGGAGCAGAGGTAAGTCTGTGTGGAAAATTATGTAAAGGAACATCCTTTCCAGGGTAATGACTTGTATGTAAGGCAAAATAAATAACCAAAAACAAAAATGCTCCTCCACACCTTGGGCTATGTTCACACGTAGCGTTGTTGATTAGTGTTGAGCATTCCGATACCGCAAGTATCGGGTATCGGCCGATACTTGCGGGTATTGGAATTCCGATACCGAGATCTGATACTTTTGTGGTATCGGGTATCAGTATCGAAACAACATTAATGTGTAAAATAAAGAATTAAAATAAAAAATAGGGATATACTCACCTTTCCGACGCAGCCTGCACCTTACCGAGGGAACCGGCAGCCTTCTTTGCTTAAAATGCACGCGTTTACTGCCTTCCGTGACGTCACGGCTTGTGATTGGTCGCGTGCCGCCCATGTGGCCGCGACGCGACCAATCACAGCAAGCCGTGACGTAATTTTCAGGTCCTGAATGCCTAATTCTAGGCATTCAGGATTTTAAAATTACGTTACGGCTTGTGATCGGTCGCGTCACGGTCACATGGGCGATGCGACCAATCACAAGCCTGACGTCACGGGAGGCAGGAAACGCGCGCATTTTAAAATTACATCACGGCTTGTGATTGGTTGCGTGCCGCCCATGTGACCGCGACGCGACCAATCACAGCAAGCCGTGACGTAATTTCAGGTCCTGAATGCCTAATTCTGCATTCAGGACCTGAAAATTACGTCACGGCTTGCTGTGATTGGTCGCGTCGCGGTCACATGGGCGGCACGCAACCAATCACAAGCCGTGACGTAATTTTAAAATGCGCGCGTTTCCTGCCTCCTGTGACGTCACGGCTTGTGATTGGTCGCGTCGCCCATGTGACCGCGACGCGACCAATCACAAGCCGTAACGTAATTTTAAAATCCTGAATGCCTAGAATTAGACATTCAGGACCTGAAAATTACGTCACGGCTTGCTGTGATTGGTCGCGTCGCGGCCACATGGGCGGCACGCGACCAATCACAAGCCGTGACATCACGGAAGGCAGTAAACGCGCGCATTTTAAGCAAAGAACGCTGCCGGTTCCCTCGGTGATGTCCAGGCTGCGTCGGAGAGGTGAGTATAGCAATATTTTTTATTTTAATTCTTTATTTTACACATTAATATGGATCCCAGGGCCTGAAGGAGAGTTTCCTCTCCTTCAGACCCTGGGAACCATCAGGGATACCGTCCGATACTTGAGTCCCATTGACTTGTATTGGTATCGGGTATCGGTATCGGATTAGATCCGATACTTTGCCGGTATCGGCCGATACTTTCCGATACCGATACTTTCAAGTATCGGACCGTATCGCTCAACACTATTCTTGATGCATTTTTGATTTTTAGCATTGCTTCCAAGCAAGACAAGTGCATTCACTGAGAAATGTAATTTTAACATTTTACAACATTAGCTGGCCATGTGGTGTGTGACACATCATCAGACACATCCTGTTTCATTTATGAAGGAGGGACTCTGAAAGTCAGAAAGCATATTTGTATAGGGCCATCACGCTTCCTTTACTATTCTTAGAGATCCATCAGCTGGCCATGCTTTGTTGTTCCCATTATTAAACAGTGGCTCTTTTATACTGGTATTGCCTATGCAGTGAGTGGCAGGGCTGCCAAAAATTTGGATGCACCCCAAAACCCCATTGACAAGACGTACAGTAGGGCCTCATGAAAAAATGTTCCCATCATTAGGTAGTGGGTCTCTCATAGTGATTGTCTATGCAGTGAATGCAAGGTCTGGCCAAAATTTAGATGCACCCCAATACCTCTTTCAAGAGACGTACAAGAGGAGAATGGGAGTATTCATCAGCCACCCCTGCACTGTAAATAAATAATTTAAAGAAAAAAATGGGTTCCCCTGTATTTTAGATAACCATCCAGGCAAAACTCACAGCTGGGGGCTGCAACCCTCTGCTGTCAGCTTTAACAAGGCTGGTAATCAAGAATAGAGGGGTCCCCACACTGTTTTTTTTACATTATTTAAATAAATAATTGAAAAAAAAATGTGGGGTCCCCCCAATTTTTGACAACCAGCCCTCCTAAAGCTGACAGCTGGGGGCTGGCTTTCTCAGGCTGGTAAGGGGCCATGGATGTTGGCCCCCCAGCCTTAAAATAGCAGCCCGCAGCTGCCCAGAAAAGGCACATCTATTAGATACGCCAATTCTGGTGCTTTGCCCGGCTCTTCCAACTTGCCCTGTAATGGTGATGTTATGGAAATTTGATTTGGTTTGGATAAATCTATCCCTGTGTGTGCTGCGGCTGTTCCCAATTAGACTGAGTATTTTGAGCGCTCAAGGAAAGTGACTGCACACCATTGTGACAATAACTTTCCACCAATACTGATGATTTATTGTACATACTGTACATGGATTTATAATTGCATATAGAAAGGAGGTGGTTAGGGGTGGTTAGTTAACTACCATATTGTCTAGCTCCTCTGTTATTGGTTATCTAAATATATATGAAATATTGTGATTAATGCACATATGAATGCTGACTAATCAACTAAAATGTAGCTTTCACATTTATCCTGCTATTCAGCAGGATTCTTAGATATTAGTTCAAGACATCTGGCCTAAGTTCCGGTTTTTGGGTGACATCAAGCCCATGGCTTAATAATCGGGAGGCGTCTGTAAGTTGTATGGTAAATAAAGACACAGCCAGAATAAAGCCCTTTCTTAGAAATAAAACAATACATACTTTTACTTTTTTGTTTAAAAATAACAAACACAGTTATACTCACCAAATGCCTATTCCACTGAAGCCCTTGTTCTCCTGTAATAAAGCTAAAATAAAAAAACAACAATATACCATACCTGTCTGTCGTTCTGTCCCATGCTGTAATCAATGTCTGGGGGATAAACAGTTTTCAACCTGGATGGTGCCAAGATGTGACCATCCAGGCTTAGAACCACTGGTGACTGAAGTGCTGCGAGCGCAGCATCAGTGACCTGCGGTGACGTCATTAAGGTTATTTCTGGTCACTGAGGCTGCTTTCCCAGCTGGGCTGAACTGCGATGACCTCAGTGAGATCCCCGCCAGCAGTGCGATAATTTTTCTCATGGTGTTTGCCACACTGTCATGTACATGACAGCGTGACAAACACTTGATGTCGGGTCCCCCATTCTAGTGAATGGGGCCCGGGTTTGGCGCCGAGTACTGTTCTGGTACCCGAACTTGAACTTTTTGTAACTGTTAAGCCGAACCCGCCAGACCCAACATTCAGGGGTCCACCCATCTCTATTTTCTAGTGCAGTATTGCAATTCAAATTTCATATATTTCATGTTTGCATGCTATAGTGGTACAGAGTGCAACTTTATTTGTTGGTTATATATGGAAATGGCTACTCTTAATAATCACCTGTTCACCCCGATTTCTATTTGGAAGTGATGGTGTGATGGTCAGTCTTTTGATATTTGCATACATAAGCTCTCTGATTGAGCACTCCATCCCTCAACCTTAGACATTTTTAATTACAGCAGGATCCTACCTTCCATTATAAATGTAGGTTTTAGCCTAAGAGAGGATTCATATTAGACAAAATCCCAGCAATGAGAATTGCCTTATCGTGACTGACGGGTACACATGAATTGGCCATTTTGTGCGTTAAGTATTCTCAATTTTTCATATTTTCTAGTGCATTAATGCAAAGCAAATTTCATACATTTCATGCTTGCATGCTATAGCACTACAAAGTGCTATTTTGTTAGTAAATCAAGGGTAATTATCTGTTTATGTTACTCTAAAATAGTTAAAATGGAGCTGATCGTAAGCTTAATATTTTTCTTTCCTAATTGTGTGCTAGTGAGAATAGGGGACTCGGGAAATGCATTATTATCTTTAATGTTCTTTAGCACTGCTCACTGTCTATCAAAAGTTTGCCGACATCAAGATCAAGGGTCAATATTTTTAGATTCATTAAAGGAAGAAATAAGAATGTGGGGAAAAACTACTGTTTGGTTGCACAGCAGAGCTCAGAAAGGATGGAGTGACTTTTTGGAAAGCAGACTTTAAAGGAAGTGTGTGCAGGTGTTATGTCGTGCTTGGAGAGCCCCTGGTGTACCTAAACAGTGGAAAACCCCCACAAGTGACCCCATTTTGGAAACTAAATGGCTCGAGGTATTTATCTAGACATATGGTGAGCATCTTGAACCTCTAGGTTTTTTCACTAAATTTTACAACACTGATCTGAGAAAATGAAAAATAATTCCCACATAATTGTTGTTTTAGCCCCATTTTTTTCATTTTCGCATGGATAGCTGGAGAAAATAGACCCTAAAAATTGCAATGCAATTTCTCCTAAGTATGCCGATACCCCATATGTGGTTGAAAACTACTTTAGAGGCACAGAACAAAGCTCAAAAGGGAAAAAGTGCCATGTTGCAGTTTAGATTTCGCTGGACTGGTTTGAGGGTGACATGTCACATTGGCAGAGCCCCTGAAATGCCACACAGCAAAAAAAAAAACTCATATATGACCTAATTTTACAAACTACACTCCTCAATGAATTAATCTAGGTGTGCAGTAGTCATATTGACACCACAAGAGACTCACAGAATTTTGTACTATTAGGCAGACAAGAAAGAATAACTACATTTTTACCACTAAAATGTTGTTTTATCCTCAAGTTTTTAATTTTTATAAGACCTAAAAGGAAAAAATGGACCTCTTTGTTGAAACAATTTCTACTGAGTCTGCCAATACCATGCATATAAATGCGAAATACTTTTCAGGCACAGTTCAAAGCTTAGAAGGGAAGGAATGCCATACTAAAGAGCAGATTTTGCTGCTGTGGTTTGTGGGTGCCAAGACCCACAGAAAGAACCTCTGAGGTGCTAGAACAGCAGAATCCCTTATTAGTGATCCCATTTTACAAACTACACCTCTTGATGACTTAATCTAATCTTGCAGTAATTATATTGACACCACCAGTGTGTCACAGAATTTTATTCCATTGGACAGTGAAGAAAAAATAACTACATTTTTAAAACAAACATTTTGTTTTAGCACAAGATTTTACATTTTCACATGGAGAAATCGGTAAAAAATGGCACCAAAATTTGTTCCACAATTTCTGCTGAATGTAAAAATATTACATATGTGGCTGTACAGTAATGCTTAGCCATACGGCAAGACTATGGAGGGACTCCATATACAGAGCCGCTAAGTGAAAGAAGAGCAGAATTCCACCTCATGTGACCCCAGTTTGGAAATTATACCTCTTTCGTAATTTATCTACAGGAGAAGTGATGATTTTAAATCCATGGCTGCTTTCTAGAAACAAGAAGCAGTGTATGTTACTGAGTAAATTATATTGACCAGTACGTTGTAGTGTCAAGTATGATGCAATCACCAGCATGTTATGCCTAGCTCATGCTTCTGGAGACATGCACCTGTAAGTTAGGCGGGCCCTCGTCGTTTCAGAAATGCCAAACATGTGGACGCTATAAGAGGTTTAGGTAAATTGTACCCAGCTCATACTTCTGGAGACACATACCAGTAAATTAGGCTGGCTCTTATTACTACTAGTGATGAGCGAATTTGTTCGAATAACAATTTAGAAATAAAAATTCGGCACGAGTATGGCACATTCAGATTTGTGATCGGAATCACAAGCAAAATTGTATAAAATCGAGAAAAATCGGAAACATTTGGTAAAAAGTGAGGGAAAATATTTGCTTTGCCACTAACGTATTTTCAGCACTTTCAGCTACAATAATGGTGGTGCATCATGAGCGTGGGGCATGGGGGTTTGCAGAACTCAGAGGCGTGGCATTCTTGTAAACTGCAATTTTTTTCCTACTAACTTTATGTGTGCACATTGTGGCTAGCCAATGAGGGTTCACAATGTACTGACACAACGGCTTGTGTCATTGGCTGCTGAAATCACATGTCCCTCTCCACATAAAGAGAGGACATCTTGCTTTACCACCATTTTGACACTGTAGCAGTGCAGAGAGGCTGCTCCTGATGCTGGCAGTGTTAACAGCTAGATTTTAGATAGTTAGGCAGTTGTTTCTTACTCAGATAGTTTAGCTAGCGAGTGTCCTGTGTGGCTCTGAAATCGACCTTCCAGCATTTTTTTTGTGCCATTACTGAGGTCCACAGACAAGAAGTGTGTTGTTCACTGCTTCTATTGTGCTCCATGTATGAGTAGACCATTGTAAATCTTATTTTTTCACTAGCTAAATGTAAAACAGTATGTCATATCCCACCTTGCCAGTTAGTGGTGTGTGTTGTGAAATTGGATTTTGGGCTCCCCCGGTGGCCACTGGTGGAATTGAACTGGTGTGCATCATCCCCTCTGTTCACCTGTTTCCATCAGGATGTGGGAGTCGCTATTTAACCTTGCTCCTCTGTCACTTCCATGCCGGTCAACATTGTAATCAGAAGCCTTTCTGTGCATGTTCCTGCTGCTAGACAACTCCCAGCTAAGTTGGACTTTAGTCCTCGTTTGTTTTTGCATTTTGTTCCAGTTCACAGCTGTAGTTTCTGTGTCTGGAAAGCTCTTGTGATCTGAAATTGCCACTCTGATGTTATGAGTTAATACTAGAGTCTTAAAGTAATTTCAGGATGGTATTTTGATAGGGTTTTCAGCTGACCATGAAAGTGCCCTTTCTGTCTTCCTGCTATCTAGTAAGCGGACCTCAATTTTGCTAAACCTATTTTCATACTACGTTTGTCATTTCATCTAAAATCACCGCCAATATATGTGGGGGCCTCTGTCTGCCTATCGGGGAAATTTCTCTAGAGGTGAGCCAGGACTATATTTTCCTCTGCCAGGATTAGTTAGTCCTCCGGCCGGCGCTGGGCGTCTAGGGATAAAAAACGTAGGCAACGCTACCCGGCTACTGTTAGTTGTGCGGCAGGTTTAGTTCATGGTCAGTTTAGTTTCCATCCTTCCAAGAGCTAGTACTTATGTTTGCTGGGCTATGTTCTCTTGCCATTGAGAACCATAACAGTTTGACCGGCCAAAAAGGGTTAAATTAATTGACAGAGAAAGGAGAGAAAAGAGAAGTCTGCTGAAGATTTTTTTTTTTTTTCCCTTCCCTTCAGTTCTGAGTGTGCTTGTAATTGAATCTCTTGCTAGTCTGCCTATATTGCAGCCTTTCTCTCTCTCTCTCTCCTTCTAATCCTGGAATGGCTCTGTGTTCACCTGTTTAAAATGGATATTCAGAGTTTAGCTGCAGGTTTGAATAATCTCACCACGAAAGTTCAAAATTTACAAGATTTTGTTGTTCATGTTCCTATATCTGAACCTAGAATTCCTTTGCCTGAATTTTTCTCGGGGAATAGATCTTGCTTTCAAAATTTCAAAAATAATTGCAAGTTGTTTTTGTCCCTGAAATCTCGCTCTGCTGGAGATCCTGCTCAGCAGGTCAGGATTGTGATTTCCTTGCTCCGGGGCGACCCTCAGGATTGGGCTTTTGCATTGGCTCCAGGGGATCCTGCGTTGCTCAATGTGGATGCGTTTTTTCTGGCCTTGGGGTTGCTTTATGAGGAACCTCAGTTAGAGCTTCAGGCGGAAAAGGCCTTGATGTCCCTATCTCAGGGGCAAGACGAAGCTGAAATATACTGCCAGAAATTCCGTAAATGGGCTGTGCTTACTCAGTGGAATGAGTGCGCCCTGGCGGCGAATTTCAGAGAGGGTCTCTCTGATGCCATTAAGGATGTTATGGTGGGGTTCCCTGTGCCTGCGGGTCTGAATGAGTCCATGACAATGGCTATCCAGATCGATAGGCGTCTGCGGGAGCGCAAACCTGTGCACCATTTGGCGGTGTCTACTGAGAAGACGCCAGAGAATATGCAATGTGATAGAATTCTGTCCAGAAGTGAACGGCAGAATTTAAGACGAAAAAATGGGTTGTGCTTCTATTGCGGTGATTCAACTCATGTTATATCAGCATGCTCTAAGCGTACTAAGAAGCTTGATAAGTCTGTTTCAATTGGCACTTTACAGTCTAAGTTTATTCTATCTGTGACCCTGATTTGTTCTTTATCATCTATTACCGCGGATGCCTATGTCGACTCTGGCGCCGCTTTGAGTCTTATGGATTGGTCCTTTGCCAAATGCTGTGGGTATGATTTGGAGCCTCTTGAAACTCCTATACCCCTGAAGGGGATTGACTCCACCCCATTGGCTAGTAATAAACCACAATACTGGACACAAGTAACTATGCGGATTAATCCGGATCATCAGGAGATTATTCGCTTTCTTGTGCTGTATAACCTACATGATGTGTTGGGTGCTTGGATTGCCATGGCTGCAATCTCATAACCCAGTCCTTGACTGGAAAGCTATGTCTGTGTTAAGCTGGGGATGTAAGGGGACGCATGGGGACGTACCTGTGGTTTCCATTTCATCATCTATTCCCTCTGAGATTCCTGAATTCTTGACTGAATATCGTGACGTTTTTGAAGAACCTAAGCTTGGTTCATTACCTCCGCACCGGGAGTGTGATTGTGCCATAGATTTGATTCCGGGTAGTAAATACCCTAAGGGTCGTTTATTTAATCTGTCTGTGCCTGAGCATGCTGCTATGCGAGAATATATAAGGGAGTCCTTGGAAAGGGGACATATTCGTCCTTCGTCATCTCCCTTAGGAGCCGGTTTTTTCTTTGTGGCTAAGAAAGATGGCTCTTTAAGACCGTGTATTGATTATCGGCTTTTGAATAAAATCACGGTTAAATATCAATATCCGTTGCCACTGCTGACTGATTTGTTTGCTCGCATAAAGGGGGCCAAGTGGTTCTCTAAGATAGATCTCCGTGGGGCGTATAATTTGGTGCGAATTAAGCAGGGGGATGAGTGGAAGACCGCATTTAATACGCCCGAGGGCCACTTTGAGTATTTGGTGATGCCTTTTGGTCTTTCAAATGCCCCTTCAGTCTTTCAGTCCTTTATGCATGACATTTTCCGTGATTATTTGGATAAATTTATGATTGTGTATCTGGATGATATTTTGATTTTTTCGGATGACTGGGACTCTCATGTCCAGCAGGTCAGGAGGGTTTTTCAGGTTTTGCGGTCTAATTCCTTGTGTGTGAAGGGTTCTAAGTGCGTTTTTGGGGTACAAAAGATTTCCTTTTTGGGATATATTTTTTCCCCCTCTTCCATCGAGATGGATCCTGTCAAGGTTCAGGCTATTTGTGATTGGACGCAACCCTCTTCTCTTAAGAGTCTTCAGAAATTTTTGGGCTTTGCTAACTTTTATCGTCGATTTATTGCTGGTTTTTCTGATGTTGTTAAACCATTGACTGATTTGACTAAGAAGGGTGCTGATGTTGCTGATTGGTCCCCTGCTGCTGTGGAGGCCTTTCGGGAGCTTAAGCGCCGCTTTTCTTCCGCCCCTGTGTTGCGTCAGCCTGATGTTGCTCTTCCTTTTCAGGTTGAGGTCAACGCTTCTGAAATCGGAGCTGGGGCAGTTTTGTCGCAGAGAAGTTCCGATTGTTCCGTGATGAGACCTTGTGCCTTTTTCTTGCGTAAATTTTCGCCCGCCGAGCGGAATTATGATGTTGGGAATCGGGAGCTTTTGGCCATGAAGTGGGCTTTTGAGGAGTGGCGTCATTGGCTTGAGGGGGCTAGACATCAGGTGGTGGTATTGACTGACCACAAAAATCTAATTTATCTTGAGTCCGCCAGACGCCTGAATCCTAGACAGGCGCGCTGGTCGTTGTTTTTCTCTCGGTTTAATTTTGTGGTGTCCTACCTGCCGGGTTCTAAGAATGTTAAGGCGGATGCCCTTTCTAGGAGTTTTGAGCCTGACTCCCCTGGTAACTCTGAACCTACAGGTATCCTTAAGGATGGAGTGATATTGTCTGCCGTTTCTCCAGACCTGCGGCGGGCCTTGCAGGAGTTTCAGGCGGATAGACCTGATCGTTGCCCACCTGGTAGACTGTTTGTTCCTGATGATTGGACCAGTAAAGTCATTTCTGAGGTTCATTCTTCTGCGTTGACAGGTCATCCTGGAATCTTTGGTACCAGGGATTTGGTGGCAAGGTCCTTCTGGTGGCCTTCCCTGTCTCGAGATGTGCGAGGCTTTGTGCAGTCTTGTGACGTTTGTGCTCGGGCCAAGCCTTGTTGTTCTCGGGCTAGTGGATTGTTGTTGCCCTTGCCTATCCCGAAGAGGCCCTGGACGCACATCTCTATGGATTTTATTTCGGATCTTCCTGTTTCTCAGAAGATGTCTGTCATCTGGGTGGTGTGTGACCGTTTCTCTAAGATGGTCCATTTGGTTCCCCTGCCTAAGTTGCCTTCTTCTTCCGAGTTGGTTCCTCTGTTTTTTCAAAATGTGGTCCGTTTGCATGGTATTCCGGAGAATATCGTTTCTGACAGAGGAACCCAATTCGTGTCTAGATTTTGGCGAGCATTCTGTGCTAGGATGGGCATAGATTTGTCTTTCTCGTCTGCTTTCCATCCTCAGACTAATGGCCAGACCGAGCGGACGAATCAGACCTTGGAGACATATTTGAGGTGTTTTGTGTCTGCAGATCAGGATGATTGGGTTGCTTTTTTGCCTTTAGCGGAGTTTGCCCTCAATAATCGGGCCAGCTCTGCCACCTTGGTGTCTCCTTTTTTCTGTAATTCGGGGTTTCATCCTCGATTTTCTTCTGGTCAGGTGGAATCTTCGGATTGTCCTGGAGTGGATGCTGTGGTGGAGAGGTTGCATCAGATTTGGGGGCAGGTAGTGGACAATTTGAAGTTGTCCCAGGAGAAGACTCAGCTTTTTGCCAACCGCCGGCGTCGGGTTGGTCCTCGGCTTTGTGTTGGGGACTTGGTGTGGTTGTCTTCTCGTTTTGTCCCTATGAGGGTTTCTTCTCCTAAGTTTAAGCCTCGGTTCATCGGCCCGTACAAGATATTGGAGATTCTTAACCCTGTGTCCTTCCGTTTGGACCTCCCTGCATCTTTTTCTATTCATAATGTTTTTCATCGGTCATTGTTGCGCAGGTATGAGGTACCGGTTGTGCCTTCCGTTGAGCCTCCTGCTCCGGTGTTGGTTGAGGGCGAGTTGGAGTACGTTGTGGAAAAAATCTTGGACTCCCGTGTTTCCAGACGGAAACTCCAGTATCTGGTCAAATGGAAGGGATACGGTCAGGAGGATAATTCTTGGGTGACTGCCTCTGATGTTCATGCCTCCGATCTGGTCCGTGCCTTTCATAGGGCTCATCCTGATCGCCCTGGTGGTTCTGGTGAGGGTTCGGTGCCCCCTCCTTGAGGGGGGGTACTGTTGTGAAATTGGATTTTGGGCTCCCCCGGTGGCCACTGGTGGAATTGAACTGGTGTGCATCATCCCCTCTGTTCACCTGTTTCCATCAGGATGTGGGAGTCGCTATTTAACCTTGCTCCTCTGTCACTTCCATGCCGGTCAACATTGTAATCAGAAGCCTTTCTGTGCATGTTCCTGCTGCTAGACAACTCCCAGCTAAGTTGGACTTTAGTCCTCGTTTGTTTTTGCATTTTGTTCCAGTTCACAGCTGTAGTTTCTGTGTCTGGAAAGCTCTTGTGATCTGAAATTGCCACTCTGATGTTATGAGTTAATACTAGAGTCTTAAAGTAATTTCAGGATGGTATTTTGATAGGGTTTTCAGCTGACCATGAAAGTGCCCTTTCTGTCTTCCTGCTATCTAGTAAGCGGACCTCAATTTTGCTAAACCTATTTTCATACTACGTTTGTCATTTCATCTAAAATCACCGCCAATATATGTGGGGGCCTCTGTCTGCCTATCGGGGAAATTTCTCTAGAGGTGAGCCAGGACTATATTTTCCTCTGCCAGGATTAGTTAGTCCTCCGGCCGGCGCTGGGCGTCTAGGGATAAAAAACGTAGGCAACGCTACCCGGCTACTGTTAGTTGTGCGGCAGGTTTAGTTCATGGTCAGTTTAGTTTCCATCCTTCCAAGAGCTAGTACTTATGTTTGCTGGGCTATGTTCTCTTGCCATTGAGAACCATAACAGGTGTGGTGACATTGTTCTGTGAGTTGTTGTGCACAAAAAAAATTGGGGGGGGGGCAGTTATTAGCATGATTCACCATGCCATATCTCACTTTGTTATTTAGTGGTGGTGAAATTCCACAACCTGCACAGCTCATTCACATTTAAAAAAGAAAATATTTTTTATGTTGCTAAATGTGATACGGGCTACCTTATCCCACTTTGTAATTTTGTGGCGATGATAGGAAGATGTCTGCATACCTCACACACATTAAAAATAATAATTTTTTCTGTTGATAAGCGTAACACATCCCACCTTATACGACGTTGTCATTTTGTGGCGGTGATATGAAGCTGTCTGGAGACCTAATGCACATTAAAAAAATATTTTTTTTTTCTGTTAATAAACGTGATTCAGCCCGCAGTATCCAACATTGTAATTTTGTGGAGGTGATATGAAGTTGTCTGCAGACCTCACGCACAAAAAAAATATTTTGTCTGTTAACAAACGTGATACGGCTTGCCGTATCCAACTTTGTAATTTTGTGGCGGTGATATGAAGCTGTTTTCAGACCTCACGTGCATTAAAATATATATATTTTTAGTTGCTAAACATAATAATACAGCCAGACACATCCAACCTAGTCATTTAGTGGTGTTGAGATTTTTCTGTGTGCAGAGCTGTTGCACAGTAAAAATTTTTTTTTTTTTTTTTTTTTTTTTTACAAACGTGATACAGCAGCTTAGATCTGAATTTATTTTGTGCCTATCTTCTAGATTATGTGCATATTTGGTAACCAATTTTTCATGGCCATCTTTTATGCCTAGCTTGAGACATGCATCTGTTACACCTATCTTCTGATGAGCATTAAACGCTCTCTGATAATTGGTGGTGGGTAAACGACTAATTGTTGTAGGCTGGGTCCTGGATCTTATACTTCCCATAGCCCCCTGTTATTGATCATGTTGTACATTCCCATTCTCGCCATCATTATGCCTCTTTTCCTGATCAGTTCATCTAACAACAAATTTCTCCTGCAAACTGCACCTTCCCAGTAGCAACTGAATAGGAAAGAGGGAAGTCCAACACCATGATTAATCTTCTAGGTTATACAGGCCTCACCTGCACAATTTTTTACTTTTTTTCTCTTACTAACATGATACAGAAGGGGAGATCTCATTTTGAAATTGTTTGGAGCATCTAGTCTGTTATACAGATCACATCCACAGGCCAAAAAATAATTCTTCTGTTACTAACATCATACAGTAGGGGAGATATCATTATGAAATTGTAGCATCTAGTCAATGTTATACAGGACTCATACGCAGGTCCCCAAATTTTTTGACTAGCGTCATACAGTAGGGGAGATCTAATTTTAAAATTGTTTGGAGCATATCTTCTTTGTCATTCAGCCCTCATCCGTACTTAAACAATTCTTTTTCTGAGACTAAAGTGATTCAGCACGCCATATTTCACCTCATTTAGTGCCCCTGAAATTCAGCTGTGTGCAGAGGTGGTGCAGATTAACAAAAAATCAAATTGTAGTTGCTAATTCTGTGCTCCTAGCACACTATCTGAGCAACATAACTGGGAAAAAGTGAGATCGTGGTGGAAGTGGGATTAGGCTTCATGTTTGAGGTGTATGTGAGGTAGGTGGTAATGTTTGTGAAATCAATAGAGAACCAACAATTTCACGTCCTGACCAAAGGCAACTGACAACTTCTGTTACTGAATGCTGTAGTTTTTAGCATGCTGCATTGTTCTCATGTAATTGCAGTCTGTGATATCTTTAGAGTGGCTTCTGTGTCTGCTGTTGCTGCTGCAGATGTTAATTTGTGGAAATGTGAACAGTCCTGCTTGGGTGTCCATCTGCTGGGTTGGGTGTATTAGACGACCTGTCGGTCCCTATTACAATATTTAAACTGTGGTTAAATTGATGCCACTTTGTTGATTTCTGCCACTAACTTTTGGAAATGTGAAAACTCCTGGTTGGGTGTCCATCTGCTGGTTTAAGTATAGTGGAAAATGTGTCAGTCCCTATTATACTATTTCAACTGTGGTGAAATTGATGCCGCTTTGTTGGTGTCTGCCACAAATTTTTGGAAACGTGAAAACTCCTGGTTCGGTGTTCATTTGTTGGTTTGGGTATAGTGGTAGACCTGTTTGTCCCTATTATGCTATTGCTATTATGATATTTCTACTGTGGTGAAATTGATGTCACTTTGTTTGTGTCTGCCAATAAATTTTTTGAAATGTGTAGACTCCAGGTTGGGTCTCTTTCATGTGTGTTACCTGTAGCAGAAAGCCTCCAATACCGGCAGTCCTCCACTCTCTTTGAGTCAACTATCCTAAGATTTTTCTGACAATATTAAGCTACAGAAACTGATATTTGTGCCATCTGAGTGTGGATGAGCATCAATTTCAATTTTTTTTTATCACTTACAGTATATAGCACCAATGATTCAAAATTCCCTTTACAGACAATTCTGGAACTGTCACCATTGTGACTCACAATCTAAATTTACTATCTGTAAGTCTGTGGAGTATGGGTAGAAAACTAAGTACTAGGAGGAAACCATTGCAAACAATTGTAGAATATAGTAACTCTTTGCATATGTTGTCCTTGGTGGGGTTGGACCACAGGACTCCGGCGCTGCAAGGCTGCTAATGTTTTTGCATTGATGACTCACTGTTTCTGTGGTTGTAAACCTATCACTGCGATGCAAGCTGTGTGTCTCACTGCTGTCTTGGGGAAACCACTGTCAAGATTGTCTTCAAGCATGTTTTGATACTGCAGCATGCTTTCAAGGAGGGGAAGCAACTGGCAAAATTTACTTTTGAATTGTGGATAGAACACAATGTAGTAGTCAGCACTTTTTTGAATCATAGCTATATGGTTAACAATCATGTTGCAGATAGTGCTGCAAGAAGGCGCTCATAGGTCAGTCTCTTTCATGAGGTCCAACTCCACAGTGTGTTGGTGGTGGAATTTCACTCAAACTTTCTTCTTCGATCCACTCCTGGCAACCACGGACAACAGATAGAGAATCATTATAGTCTTCATCTCCTAACAGTTGTGCATCCAACACATCTTCCTTCTCGTCCATTTCACGGTTCTTCTCCATTTGTTCCTCCCATGGCAACCACCTGTGAGATGACAGACCTGAACTTATAGATATTGTTAACCCTAAAGGCATCCTCCCCTGCTTCCTCCTCTTCCCCCGGGATCACCACAACTCCTCACCCAGACTATTTAAAATGTGTTCCAGCATATAGATTACACTAATAGTGATGCTGATGATGTAATTGACACTGCTAACCATCTTAGTAGCCATTTTGAAAACATGCAGATGGGTGCAGAGGTCCTTCATCTATATCCAGTATGCAACTGTGAATTGCACCATGTCTGTACTGCATTGTGCCAGGCTATACAAAATGGCATGGTGCACCTGATCTCAGCACTGCTGCCAGAGTGTCTGCCACATGTGCAGAGTTTAATTCCACAGTGTAGTCACATCGCATATCAACCGGTTATTCAGTAGTCCAAAAGATGTCTAAGTCAACTGAAGTGGAATGGTCGAAGTGAGCACGCAACAACAGTTGTTTCTGCAGCAGCACATCCAGGCTAGGACAGTGGCATAGGAATTGCTGTACCATCAGGTTGAGGATGTGAGCCATGCAAGGCACGTGTGTAAGGTTGGCCAGGCATAGAGCCACCACCAGATTTGCACCATTATCGTATAAGGCCTTCCCTGACTCCCAGTTGAGTGTGGACAGCCATTGCTCAAACTCGGCATGGATAACTGTCCACATCTGTTCATCTGTATGACTGCAATCTCCTAGGCATATTAATTTAACCACTGCCTGATTGCGGTGAACCTTGGCTGCGCAATACGGAGATGGGGGATTCTCTCTGCAGTGTGGAACGTGTGTTTCATTAAGGCAGAGATTGACGGTGCAAGTGGAGGCCCTAGAGGAGGTGAAGAAGGCAGAAGCACTGGAGAAAGGATTAGATGCAGAGGTTTGTTCTGCAAGCCCTGGGGATTCCAAGACTTGGTGTATTTTGACACCATGGTGTCTAGTGCTTTATTTTTCCATCCCCTGCTGTGTACTAGTTTAGTTCTCCATCACAAGCTGTTTAGTAGTTTAGTTCTCCGTGTTCTGGTGTATATTCGATTTGCTCTGCTAGCATAGCTGTTTAGCAGTTTTGTTCTCAAACCCCTGTTGTCTATTAGTTTAGTTAGCCATGTTATGGTGTGTAGTGGTTTAGTTCTCCATCCTCAAGTGCCCTGCAAGCCTAGGGGATTGCAAGACATGTGTAGCAGTCCCTTCCCCGGCTACACCCATAGCCACCAGAGTCACTTAATGCCCAATTATCAAGATGTAAATCCTCTGTCCATGCTTGCTCTTCCAGGTGTCAGTGTTGAAATGCACCCTGACAGACAGAATTTTTCAGGGAATGAGTGATGCTGTATTCAACTTGCTGCTGTAGCGCAGGCACATCTTTCTTAGAGAAGTAATGGTGACTGGGCAACTGGTACTGGTACCGGGGGACTGCGACAACCTTTAGCTTTTGGAAACCATCTGTATCCACAAGGGGGTGAAAAGGCTTCATTTCTGTGTCCAACAGTTTGGAATGGCCATGCAATCACAGAGATCACAGGCCAGAAGTTATGCAGAAACAAGTGCTGTAATCTTTGTAGCAAAAAGCTCTCAGCTGGCTCCTATAGTCCAGACAATGACATGATCATCCGAGGAGGCCAGCGAATATTCACAATAATTAGTTCTCTGAAAACTGATAGTGAATGTGTGGCTTATCCACCTCCTTTTAAGAGCACATGGAATATGTGTATATCCTGCCGTACGATTACTGCTAACTCCATGATTACACTACACTCCTTGCTGCCACCACCAGTATCTTGTTATTAAAAAAAATAAATAAATACAGGTTGATTGAACGCCACTCTTCTTTTGAGGTTCACACCATCAGGGTTTTCCATCCCCATTCCCGCAGAGTAGCAGTCATACACTGTCACAAGGCTCAACCACCCACTTCCTAGACCATTTTTATGCATTTCTGCCTCACTTCATATCCTCAGAATTGCCAACTCTTATCCTGGGAGACTTAAGCAGCGCCACCTCCTCAACTGCATCCCACCTTTTATCTCTAGCCACTTCTTAAGGCCTCTCACAACTTTCAACGTCTGAGACACACAAAGATGGTAACAACCCTGATCTGGTCTTTGTCCAGCTCAGTTTAATCTCCTGCCTAGATAACTCACTTCTTACCCTTTGTCCACCATGGCGGCCTCGACCGATCAGAGACGCGGGATTTCCAGGACAGACAGACAGACAGACAGACAGACAGAAAAACCCTTAGACAATTATATATATACTAGATTGTGGCCCGATTCTAACGCATCGGGTATTATAGAATATGCATGTCCCCGTAGTATATGGACAATGATGATTCCGACTGTGCCCGTCGCTGATTGGTCGAGGCAACCTTTTTGACATCATCGTCGCCATGGCAACCATTATGACATCTACGTCGATACTGTGCCCGTCGCTGATTGGTCGAGGCCTGGCGGCCTCGACCAATCAGAGACGTGGGATTTCCATTATGACATCATCGTCGCCATGCTATGCCCGTCGCTGATTGGTCGAGGCCCAGGCGGCCTTAGACAATTATATATATAGATATATATATATATATATATATATATATATATATATATATATAGCCTTTTCTCTACTTCTCTGAACATAATTTGCCATCAGATTCAACTGCACCCAAAAGCCTTATGCAGGCTTTAACTACCCCCCATTTCTTCAAGATGGTTGGACCATCATTGTAAATGCACCTGTGCCTTGTGACACCCCCACCTCTTTGTAGATTGTAAGCCCTGAAAAACAGGTTCATCATAGTTTTTGCTTGAATTGTTTGATAATCTTAAACTTTGTAACTTTGACTGTTTTGTATGAACTGCTGACTTGTAAAGCTCTGCGGAATATGTTTGTGATATATAAATAAAGGTTATTATTATTAGTAAATTGAACATGGTGAAATTCAAGCTGTTAGCTTTGCCATGTGTAGGAGGTAACAATCTTTTACATGAGCACAACTGCACAAACAAAGGCTTGCTGCTGTGCTGACACAGGGTGGAGTAGGGTGAACACAACAAGCTGCTGGACTGTGAAAGAGCTTCAGGCAGAGATGTAATGATTGATTGAGAAAGATGGGGTGTGCTTGGTATGTAAAATTAGTCAAAAACAGCAGGCATGTCCATTTCTGTATCAGCTTACAGGTTCTTAGACACCCCAACTGTAGGGGGTAAACAAGCGAAGGTTTTGTGGCCAGAAACCTGTGTGACAACATTTTCCACAGTGAGGAAGGAGGAAAAATCAGAAGATGCAATTGAAGAGGTGGACGGTGGTTGGTGAGACCTGCTAGTCTGCATTTTATGACAGTGAGATTCCCAGATTAGTTCATGTTGATCACTCTTGTGCCAGTTCATGCATGTAGCACTCAAATTATTGCATTTTTTTTAACTCTACTGTGCCATTTTTAAAAAATGTTGACAGATAACATGATTTTTTAGATTTTTGCTGGTCTGAAAAAAGTCCCAAGCTAGGCAACTGCAGACCTGCAAATGCATCTGACCACTGGTATTGTTGGGGCTCAGGGTGCATTGCTCATCGTGGTTGCATAATTATGTGTCTACATAACCTCTTCTTCCTCCTCCTCCTCTGCTGAGGTACTCAGCTGCATGCCTCTGAGTTTACAACAAGTGTGATTTACTACCTCATCATCATCCTCTCTGTTCTCCCTCTCCTCACCCTGAGAGTTACCCTCCTCTTCCTGCCTTGACAGCACAGTACAGTCACAGTAAAGTCACTTAAATGTATGTGTGTTGATCCCAACAACAAATCAGGCTGCAGAAACCATCCTCAACATCATGACACAAGGTCTTCTGTGATTGGTTGCAAAAGTCACATGTTCCTGACCATCTTAAAAACAGACATCTTCTTTTGCTGGTGCCATTTGCTCAGTGTCACACTGCAGAGAGGTCGCTTCTGCACCAATGATGGTGCTGAAAGTGAACTTGTCAGTGAAATAGATATGATCCTGTCCTGTGTGAAATCGATCTTCCAGCATCGAAGTAGATTGTGCAAAAACTGTGTGGTAGTCTCGGGAAGCCCTATTTGCTACTTCAAATCGTTTGTGCTAAAACTGTGCTTCAGTGGCAAATCAGAAGGCCAGAATTCCACTTAAAAATTGTTAGGCCTAATATAGTGTAATTAGAGGAGGAAGAAAACGAAGGATAGGTCTAAAAAGGTATGAACGTATAACTAAAAAAGTAAAACATTTTATTTTTTTGGACAAACAATGCAAAGTGGCACTACAAACAGAGGTGCCCGCCCTCATGTACAAAAAAACATATAACAAAGTACAAAAAAGAATAATGATCACTACACAATAGTACTTAATATGCTATACATAGGACATTCAGAATTACCGATCTTGAATAGTATAACGGGCAGCGCAGTGGTTAGCACAGCAGCCTTGCAGCGCTGGAGTCCTGGGTTCAAACCCCACCAAGGACAACATCTGCAAAGAGTTTGTATGTTCTCTCCGTGTTTGCGTGGGTTTCCTCCAGGTTCTCTGGTTTCCTCCCACATTCCAAAGACATACTGATAGGGAATTTAGATTGTCAGCCCCAACGGGGACAGTGATGATAATGTGTGCAAACTGTAAAGCGCTGCGGAATATGTTAGCGCTATATAAAAATAAAGATTATTATTATTATTATATGTTGTTTCAATAGGAGAGGAATATACAAAAGAGTTCTATGGAACACGCTAAGTATGCCGCCTGAAGTATATAGGAAGTAATAGTTAGGATGTATGATAACAGGAAACCAAATTATATGTATAGTATATTAGGATTAGATAATAGTTGGATACACAAAAGAGTGGATATCCTGTGTGGCATATAAGTCTACAATAGCATCATACATAGCGCACAATATGCTTCCCTTAAATGTACGCAAATGACCCCTGCCTGGAGATATAGAGAGAAATATGTGATTCAATTATAAGTGATATAATTGCCTTAAATTAATAAAAACTGAGTAAATCAGTACATGGTATAATGTATTGATAGGGTGCAAGCAGTGTAGCAAGGGTAGACCAGTCCATGATTTGATGTATATAGAGGGTGCATACAGAAATGGCTTGATGCACAAGATGTAAGCAAGTTTAGGCATGATGGCTGTGCATAAGAGGTTCAAGTCAGCCAAAACAGTGACTGCATGGAAGATTCAGGTAGATGATCAGCATGTGGAGTACCTGTTCTCCATACTCTGTCCTCTCTCAGCACAGCAGACAGTATGGGAAGACTAAATGCAACATGAAGGGACGAGGGGAAGTGCAACATGAAGGGACAAGGGGAAGGAAGACCAACACTAGGGAAGGAAGGAGTGGAGATCCCCTAGGCAGAACCAAAGTCACCCTGTCTGCCCTAAACCTCCCTATACAGGTTCTGCACCTAAAGCAGAGTCAGGAACCTAATCCCTGCCTGACCCTGGCAGTAAGCCATGCTGGGGAATGACAAGAGAGGACTAGTCTATCCCCTCTACCACTAAAGACAGCTGGGATAGACAAACAAGGGAAACACTTATCTTGAGGAGACTCAGAGATAAAACACAGATGTCCTCCAGCAACACTAAAGAGGAAGATAGCTGACTGCTATAGCTCCAAGCCTCAAAAGGGGGAAATGGAAATATCAACTGCATCTCCCAGCAGCAGGCCGGAAGTCCATAAACACCCAGGTCCAGGTGTTTCAATTAGAGTCGGAGAAAGGTTGCCACTAGGTCAAAGACAGGTCAGAAGGGTTAAGAAGGTGTCTGCAAAGCCAAATGCGGTGACCTTCTGCAGCTAGATGCAGGGCAACTGTCTGCAGCTTCAAATATACCCATAACAATAACTCCCCTTCTACTAGTGGCCTCCAGACACTCAGGACCAGGGTTCTCAGGACAAAAGGTGTGAGATAAATGAACCAGCCTAGGAGCACATCACCCCTGATGCCAAGACACACATCTTTTCCTCTGCGTCATAACTCTTCCAGTGCACCAAGTATTGTAGGGAACAACATTGGAGGCTGTAATCTACAATCCTCAAAATCTGAAACTCGAGATTTCCATCAACCATTATTAGGGGCAGAGCTAGAGGGCTCAAGAGGTTCCACATACTTATTGAGCAAAGACCTATGGAAGACATTGTGGATCTTAAGAGCCTGACAGACATTTGTACCTGTCCCTCATAATCTTCAAATTACTTAGAACCCCTTGCCATACAAAGAAGAGCAACAAATCAAAAAGTTGCTCTTCCAGAACTCCTGAAGTCCCTGCCCTGCTAAAGGTACCAAACTGTGGATGATATCCATATGCACCAGACAATTGTTACCTGCCAGTAGATTCTTGATGGTGATTATTGATAGCAAATTCTGCCAGTGGTAAGTAGGATGCCCAATCCTACCGATTTTCGGAGACAAAACACCTGAGGTAAGTCTCCAAATTCTGGTTAATGCGTTTGGTCTGCCCATTCAACTGGGGATGAAGGCAGAGGAAAAGGACCGCTGCACCCCCAGTCGAGAACAGAATGCCCTCCAGAACGTGGAAACAAAACTGGGCTCCCCAATCTGACACTACATCGGAGGGAATCACGTGAAGCAACAAAATCAGCCATTTTACTGAACCATAGTTTTGCCTGCAGATACCAGTAAGTCAGTAATAAAATCCATGGACAAGTGTGTCCATGGTCTACTAGGAATAGGTAATGAAAGAAGGGTGCCAGACGGATGTGTATAAGATACATCAGAACTTGTGCAGATACTACAAACAGCTACTTGTTCAAACACATCCCAATGCAACCTCAACCACCAAAAACTATGAGAAAAGAGGTGCGATTTGCCTTACCACATGAATCCAAGCAGAGAGTTGTGATGTTTCCCAATTGCAGGAAGAGGAGGGCAGGAGGCTGAGGTGCCCCTCTGGGCCTCCAACACCTCACTCTCCTTCTCAGAGTACAATGCCGAAATAACCACCGCCTTCTGCAAAATCAGGACACGGTTCTCATGGTCACCACCACCAGGGAACCTCCAGGACAAAGCATCAGCTTTGACATTTTTGACATCTGCACAGAAATTGTGTTAGGGCTAGCGGAATGCACCGAGTAAATATAGAGGTTTCATTATAATTGATGCGTTCGCAGCCCGGGGTCCACCGTGCAGGAGAACCTGCTGCTAGCAAATGGCGGAACAATATGGCGGTATGAGCTAACCCTGTTACTTCACAGAGTAGCCAAAAGTCAAAGCACTGCGCCCTGTTTGACTTCACAGTGGCACAGGCTAACTACCCAACTGAGAGCAGTCAGTGGTCATGCATGCACACAAACTCCTCGCCGGAGGTGCCAGCATTCTAGGGGCTTATTTCAGCCAGGTTCCTGAATACATTCACACAAAATCTCCTCGCCGGAGGTGCCAGCATTCTAGGGGCTTATTTCAGCCGGGTCCCTGAACACAAACTCACATGACCACACTGGCGCAAAGCACATAACATAGAACAATACTAGCACATGGCTGTGCGGCCATGCAAGCCTTAAATAGTTGCAGCACAAACAGGACCTTCCTAGAAGGACCAATGAGAGGCTGCCACAGAGCGTGAGCACCTACAGGACCTTCCTGAAGGACCAATGGCCTTAGCTGCAGTATCTGATCATGTGACCCTCGATCTCCACTGAGAGATCTTACTCTGGGCATGCTCAGAATGAGAAAAGCAGGACTTAGTCCCAGAAGCGTCTGCTCGCCGCTGCCCAGCACTGACTTCAATGGCATAAGCAGGAAAAGCAGCAGTAACTCTTTGTATAGAGTCAGACTGAGCGAGACGCTGGGACAGACGTCTCCACTGAGCAGGCTCCACTGCGGCAGGAGAAGAATGGGAGACTGCAGCGGAGATGGCCTGAGATTCCCCCTGTGCAAAGGCGGGAACTCGACCCCTAACATTAACCCCCCTCCTAGGGCCCCCCTCCTTGGGCCTCACTACGTTCGAAGGCAGCAATGAGCTGCGGAGCCCGAATGTGCTCAGCAGGCTCTCAGGACCGTAACCCTTCCAGTCCACCAAATAAAATTTGTTGCCACGAACCACCTTGCACCCCAAAATAGCGTTCACCTCATAATCGTCCTTAGATGAACCCGATGTCCTGGCAGACGACTCAGAAGACCGGGACATGTATACGGGCTTAATGAGGGACTCATGAAAGGTGTCGGTGATACCTAGGCGTGGAGGAAGGGCTAGACGGTAGACCACAGGATTAACCTGTTCGAGAACCTTGAAGGGACCCAAGTAACGAGGTGCAAACTTAGTGGACTCAACACGCAGCCTGATGTTACGAGCGGAGAGCCACACTAAGTCGCCAGGAGCAAAGGTCAGGGCAGGGTGCCGATGTGCATCGGCGGAGGACCTCTTTCTCTCCTTGGAGGCCCGGATGGCATCCTGAGTGCAGTCCCAAATGTCTCGTGCCTCCACTGCCCAGTCTGCCACCCTGGAGTCAGCAGAGGACACGGGCATAGGCACAGGGACCCGCGGATGTTGGCCATAATTAAGGAGGAAAGGAGTCTGACTGGTGGAGTTGGCTACAGCGTTGTTAAGGGCAAACTCAGCCCACGGTAACAAGGATGCCCAGTCATCCTGCCTGGCAGAAACAAAATGTTGTAAATAAGTGACCAGAGTCTGATTGGCCCTCTCAACCAACCCATTCGTCTCGGGATGATAAGCTGAGGAGAGATTTAACTCAATACTGAGTAGACGACAAAGCTCACTCCAGAAATGAGACGCAAACTGGGGACCCCGGTCACTGACAATCTTGTCCGGCATACCGTGTAAGCGAAAGATATGCTTGATGAACAAGGCTGCCAGAGCCCGTGCAGAAGGTAACTGTGGAAGAGGCACCAAATGAACCATTTTGGAAAAATGGTCGGTGATCACCCAGATAATGGTGCAGTTACGAGACTTGGGTTAGCCCACCACAAAGTCCATCCAGACCATCTCCCAGGGCCTGTCCGCCACCGGCAGAGGGTAAAGCAACCCAGCTGGCCATTGCCGAGGGGACTTGTTCTTGGCGCAAGAGACACATGCCCGAACATAGTCTGCGACATCATGAGCCATATGCGGCCACCAGCATGTCCTCGCCAGTAACTCAGATGTCCTTTTGGAACCAAAATGTCCACCCACCCTGGACAACTATGCCCAAGAGAGAACCTCCGGTCGCAAACTGGATGGTACAAAAGTCTTGCCCTGAGGCACAGACTCTAGCGAAACCGGGGCCACAGTTCTCAGGCTCTCAGTGGGGACAATAAGCCGAGGCTCCTCTTCCTCCTCCACAGATGACACTATGGAGTGAGAGAGAGCGTCGGCATGAATGTTCTTCTCCCCAGAAAGAAAATGGAGGATGAAATGAAACCGGGAGAAGAACAAGGACCATCTGGCCTGGCGAGAATTTAACCGCTGGGCTGTCTGCAGGTACACCAAATTTCTAGATCTGTGGAGACTTGGAAGGGAAAACGAGCTCCCTCCAAGAGATGTCTCCATTCCGAGAAAGCCAACTTCATGGCTAGCAACTCCCTGTCCCTGATGGAATAATTCTTCTCTGCTGGTGAGAAGGTCTTAGAAAAGAAGAATCAAGGATGCTTCTGACCTTGAGCATCCTTTTGGAAGAGGACCTCCATGATAAATGGCTTATCTACATCGGGGCGATGTAGGATGGAAGCGCTAGCGAAGTGTGACTTTATGGAGTTAAAGGCCTTGGAGACCTCCTCAGACCACAATTTGGGATTTGCTCCCTTCTTGGTGAGGGCAACCAAGGGAGCTACCAAAGTTGAGAAGTGCGGAATGAACTGGTGATAATAATTAATGAACCCCATAAAGCGCTGCACGGCATTAAGAGAATGGGGTTCTTGCCAGTCCATCACAGCCTGTAGTTTGGCAGGATCCATAGCCAATCACTGGGCAGAGATGATATAGCCTAGGAAAGGTAAGGACTCCTGCTCAAACATACACTTCTCCAACTTGGCATAGAGGGAGTTTGCCCGTAGGAGGTCGAAGACTTTGCAAACATCTCTCCGGTGGGAGTCAATATCTGGAGAGTAGATGAGAATATCATCCAGATAGACTAAGACAGAGGTGGAGAGCATATCCCAGAAGATGTCATTCACAAAGTCTTGGAAAACGGCTGGGGCATGACAGAGCTTGAAGGGCATCACCAGATATTCATAGTGCCAATCCCTGGTGTTAAAAGCCGTTTTCCATTCGTCCCCCTCACGGATGCGAATCAAGTTGTAAGCACCCCGCAGATCTAATTTAGTAAATACCCTTGCTCCCCGAAGCCTATCGAAGAGCTCAGATATCAAGGGCAAAGGATACTTATTCTTAACGGTGATGGCGTTAAGACCCCTGTAATCTATGCATGGACGCAGCCCCAGCAGGTGACACTGACTTCCTGATGAACCCTCTTGCCAGATTCTCTTGAATGTACTGAGACATTGCATCCGTCTCCGGGAGAGATAACGGATAGACTCGACCCCGAGGAGGCTCAGCACCAGGCAAGAGGTCAATAGGACAGTCATAGGGGCGATGGGGCGGAAGCGTCTCTGCCGCCTTTTTGGAGAACACGTCCGCATAAGACCAATATTGCTTGGGGAGAGAGGATAGATCTGCGGGTACCTCTGTAGTAGCAACCTGAATGCACTCCCTCTGACACACACATACCCCCACAAGATTCACCCCATCCCAAAATTCTGCCTGAGGACCACTCGATATGAGGAGAGTGGTACCGTAGCCAAGGTATCCCCAACAGGACCTCATCAATTCCCTCAGGAATGGCGCGCAGAGATATAATCTCCTGATGGGATGGTGACATGGACAGAGTAAAAGGGATGGTCTGGTGTGTTATCTGTGAGGGCAGTTTCGACCCATTCACCACTTGTACTGTTACTGGTTGAGCTAGCATAACCAGGGGTATTGCGTGATGTTGGGCAAAGGCAGAAGACATAAAATTGCCCTCCGCCCCAGAATCCACGCAGAGCACTACCGAGTGGGAGGATGAGCCTATAATAATTGTCCCCTTAAAGGACAATTTGGAGGCAAACGTCGCCGTGTCTAGTGTACCTCCACCTACTACCACTAGACGCTGACGTTTCCTCGACTGCTGGAGACATCTGGTGGCAAGATGTCCTGACTGCTGGCAAACATGACAGATCTTGAGTGCACATGCGGTCCGGGACTTACATCCCACTCGTGACACTTCCATGGCCTCATGTTACTCAGGAACCAAGACCGGAGATTCCAGAGGTTTGGCGAAGGTGGGAGCCAGCCAAAACTTCTGCCTACACTGGGCTCGCTCTAACCTCCGCTCGTTAAAACGGAGGTCAATATGAGTAGAGACAGTTATTAACTCCTCCAGTGTGGCAGGAATCTCCCTAGTAGCCAGAGCGTCCTTCACGTGATCAGCCAGCCCCCTCCAAAATATGGGGATAAGGGCTTTATCCGACCACTCCAGCTCAGAAGCTAAAGTACGGAAGTGGACGGGAAAATGGCTGATCAAGGACACCCCCCTGAGTTAATGCCAGCAGTTGGAGCGCTGTGTCATGGGTGACTCGAGGTCCTAAAAAGACCTGTTTCAGAGTGCTCCGGAAAAGCGGAGCACTCTGCACCACATGTTCGCCATGCTCCCACAGCGGCGTAGCCCATTCCAACGCCCTGTCCAACAAGAGAGACACAATAAATCCCACCTTAGCCCGCTCCGTGGGAAAACGTGCAGCCAGGAGCTCGAGGTAAATAGAGCACTGACTCACAAATCCCCTACAAGATTTGCTATCTCCAGAAAATTTTTCTGGCAGCAGGAGGCGAGATAATGTCGGAACAGGGGTGGCAGTGGACAAGGTTGCTGCAGCCACGCTAGCAGCCTGTACAGCAACTGTGGTAACATCCACAGCTGAGGTTGAGCTCTCGAGAGCCGCCAACCTACCCTCCAGCTGCTGGATATACCGCAAGGATTGCTGAATGTCCGCCATTTACTAGCCAGACCCTGGAGCTAGTATTATCTTAGGGCTAGCGGAACGCACCGAGTAAATATAGAGGTTTTATTATAATTGATGAATTTGCAGCCCGGGGTCCACCGTGCAGGAGAACCTGCTGCTAGCAAATGGCGGAACTATATGGCGGTATGAGCTAGCCCTGTTACTTCACAGAGTAGCCAAAACTCAAAGCACTGCGCCCTGTTTGACTTCACAGTGGCACAGGCTAACTACCCAACAGAGAGCAGTCAGTGGTCATGCATGCACACAAACTCCTCGCCGGAGGTGCCAGCATTCTAGGGGTTTATTTCAGCCAGGTCCCTGAATACATTCACACAAAATCTCCTCGCCGCAGGTGCCAGCATTCTAGGGGCTTATTTCAGCCGGGTCCCTGAACACAAACTCACATAACCACACTGGCGCAAAGCACATAACATAGAACAATACTAGCGCATGGCCGTGCGGCCATGCGAACCTTAAATAGTTGCAGCACATACAGGACCTTCCTAGAAGGACCAATGAGAGGCTGCCACAGAGCATGAGCACCTACAGGACCTTCCTGAAGGACCAATGGCCTTAGCTGCAGTATCTGATCATGTGACCCTCGATCTCCACTGAGAGATCTTACTCTGGGCATGCTCAGAACGAGAAAAGCAGGACTTAGCCCCAGAAGCGTCTGCTCGCCGCTGCCCAGCACTGACTTCAATGGCATAAGCAGGAAAAGCAGCAGTAACTCTTTGTACAGCGTCAGACTGAGCGAGACGCTGCGACCGACGTCTCCGCTGAGCAGGCTCCGCTGCGGCAGGCGAGCATGGGAGACCACAGTGGAGATGGCCCGAGATTCCCCCTGTGCAGAGGCGGGAACTTGACCCCTAACAAAGTGTCCACAAAATTGAACCTAGTAAAAACAGGGACCATCTAGCTTGCCTAGGCTTGAGACGTTTAGCCGATTGAAGATATTTTCTTATGGTCAGTGATATCAGTAATAGGATGGACAGCCCTTTCCAGTCAATGTCATCATTCTTTAAATGCCAATTTAATTGCCAAAAGCTCTCATGTCATAATTTCTCTCAGCCGAAGAAAACTTTTTAGAAAAAAAGGCGCATGGACGCCATTTACCAGGGGATGGACCCTGAGAGAATACAGCCCCAACCCCACCTCCGACGCATCAAGCTCCACAACAAAGGGCTGGGAAATATCAGGGTGACTACATATAGGAGCCACGGCAAAACAGCTCTTAAGGGAGGAAAAAGCCCACAGGGAATCATCCCACCATTTGAAAAAGTCCAACCCCTTCCTTGTCATGTCAGTAAGGGGTTTACCAATTACTGAATAATTCCAGATGAATTTCCAGTAAAAATTAGCAAAGCCCCAAAAATGTTGTAGGACCTTCACGTTCTTGGGACTGTCCCAATCAAGGACAGCATGGATCTTCTCTGGATCCATTCAAAATCCTGAAGCTGACAATAGGTGCCAAAAACTGCAACTCCTGGATGGCGAAAACACATTTTTCTAATTTGGCACACAATTTGCTATCTCTTAATATTTGCAGCACCTGTTTAACATGTTCCTGATGTGTCTCCAAATCGGGAGAGTAAACCAAAATATCATCTAGATAAACCACCACAAACCTACCCACCAAATTGTGGAAAATTATCATTGATGAAATGCTGAAATACCGCAGATGCATTGGTCAGACTGATAGGCATGACCAGACACTCAAAATGACCATCAGGGATATTAAACACCATCTTCCATTCATCCTGTTCTCTGATTTTGACCAGATTGTAGGCCCCATTTATATCCAAATTGGAGAACACCTTAGCTCCCACAACTTGGCTGAACAGATCAGGAATCAGAGGAAAGGGGTATGGATCTCAGATAGTAATTTGATTTAATTCCCAGAAATCTAAACAGGGACATAGACCGCCATCTTTTTTCTTCACGAAGAAGAACCTGCTGCCAAGGGCGAAGATGAGGGTCTGATGTATCTCTTCTCCAAACTTTCTGCAATTAAATCCTTAAACAGTTCTCATGGCAGACATCCCCTCACTCAGTGATCTCCCTGGTTTGCTAATCCACCAACAGATTATGTTTCACCAACCAGGGAAGACCCAATACAATTGGGGTGGGAAGACCGTCCAGGACATAGCAAGGAATTATTTCAGAATTAACCTACCCCTCCCTCAGACTTATATTCTGTACAATTTGAGTCGCAAAGATGGGAATGGGCTTAGCTGAAGCACAGCAAACCAACCCGTGAGTTCTGGCAAGCTCAGCATCAACCATACTGACTACTCTACTGTCAACAAACACAGAAATGTCCTTGGTTTTTCTCTCCAGCACCACCTCTGCTGTCAGGACAAACCTGGAACTGCAGGTTAACGATAGATGCCCCCCTTGCTTATTCCACTCTAGACTACCAAGGGTTAAATGAGTCTCCTTTTGTTTAGGCATCAAAGGACAGTCCCCAATAAAATGTCCCTTTTTTCCACACAAAAAACACACACTTTTTTTTTTGCTTATATCCCCTGAAATGTATGATGCAGGGGCACGCCCTAACTGCATGGGTTCCTCCACCCTCTCCTGTACAGGCTCACCACTAGACTGCTCCCCTGGCAAAAGGGGCAATACCCCCCAAAAAGGCATCTGTCAACACATATAGCCAATGACAAAGCAGCCTGCAAGGACATATGGGTTTCATATACTGCAAAGGCATATTTCTACCTTTCAGTGAGACCCTGAAGAAATTGGATTCTGAGAGCCAGGTTATTCCACTTAGTATTAGTTGCCCACCTGCAGAATTTGGAGCTACACGTCTCCACTGACTGATTCTCCTGCTGAAGGCGACGTAACCTGAACTCAGCCAAGACGACTCAGTCAGGGTCATCATAAATAAGGGATAGAGCCAAAAAAAATCTCTCCACAGGCTGGAGACAAACTGAATCCTGCGGCAAAGAGAAAGCCCAGGACTGTGGATCTCTCTGTAGTATAGAGATCACAATACCAACTGTCTGGGAGGTCAATCTTGGGTTCAGGTTGTACCGGCCTACCTGCAGACACCCCAACATCAGTGACCTGCAGCCACTATCGCTGCTGCCGAACCTCATATCGAAGGTCATTTACCTCCAGAGACAGACAGTGTTGCTGCTCTGACAGCTCTGCAACCGGATCCATATCAAGGGAAAAAAGGGGAAAAAAACACACCTGAAAAAAAACACACAAACACAGAAAAAATATGCACGGGGAGTGGAGACCTCTAGGCAGATCTAAGGTAAATCTGTCTGCCCTAAACATCCCTTTGTAGATTATGCACAGCTGGGATAGATGAACAAGGGGAACACTTATCTTGAGGAGACTCATAGATGAAACAGACATCCTCCAACAACACCAAAGCGGAAGATAGCCGACTGCTATAGCTCTAAGCCTCAACAGAGGGAAATGGAAATATCACCGCCAACTCCCAGCAGCAGGCTGGTAGTCTATAAGCAGCAAGATCTAGGTGTGTCAATGAGAGCCTGAGAAAGGTTGCCACTGGGTCAGAAGGTTAAGATGGTGTCTGCCAAGCGAAACGCAGAGACCTTCTGAAGCTAGATGCAGTGCGATTATCTGCAGCTTCTGACATACCCGTGACATCTAGGTCCTGCAGTTGTGGTCATGTAAAATAATTTTTCCTTCTATACATGGCAAAGCTAAGAACTTGATCTCCACCATCTCCAATCTGTTGGCCATGGAAATACTGCCTTTCTGCCTGATGCATACAGTCGGCTTCCGAATGCTATTGGCCACCACAGTTTCCCAGAACTAGTTGCCCAATCACTATTACTTTTCTAAGAAAGCTGTGCCTGTGCTACACCAGCATGTCACCGACAACATCACCTGCTCCCTGAAAAAAGTCTAAATCTGCCAAGGTGCATTTCACCACTGACATCTGGATGAGCAAGCATGGACAGGGGCGATACATCTCGCTGACTGGGTAGTGGGTGACTCTAGTGCCTGTGGGGGCAGGTTTTCAAGGGGCTGCTCCACAAGTCTTTGAATGCAAAAATAAAACTCATCCCACAAAAATAAGCTCTGACATGGCTTTAGTGATGGAAAAATAAAAAAATGTTATGTCCGTTGGAAGAAGGGGAGGAAAAAATGATAGTGCAAAAAAATAAGGAAAATCACAAGGTCTTGAATATAAATATGGGGAATTTCCACAATAGACCCATCTGCAAAACCTGGCAAAAAAGGGCAAATTTAAAAAAATCCAAGGTTTCTATGACTTCTATTTTCTTTACTATCATGCTCTATTTTAGTGTAAATGAGGAATTTATGGCAAAAAATGGTGTGATTTTTCTGGCAGACCCATGACAAGATTGGGCCCATGAACAGGACAAGACACAAAAGGCTAACATTTTATAATAAAAAAATGACTTTCATAATTATTGTTTTCTTTAACACAATCATTGCACTGATCTACATAATTTCAAAAGTTACCAAACCAGAAAAGCAAAATAGAAGTCATAAAGTCCCATAAAAATGTACAAACTTTATTAAATATTAATATAAAAGCTTGAAATATACAGGTACAATGGCATAAGTGGGAAAAAGTGCACGCTCGCAATGGCCACACATCAGTTTGATGGAAAAAGGTCTAGATGCAAATGTAAGATATTAATCGTTAAGGACATGTTACAGCCAAGATCCTTACACCGTATGCTTTGAGGAGATTTTCCACCATCTCTTATAGTTATCCGCTCTTATGTTTCCCAAAAATATTTGTTACCACTAATGCTACCCATATAACCTTTTCCTTGTCCTCCAACAAACAGAGAAACTCCTCATCTTGAAGAAACTTACAAATCTGAGGTCCAATAAAGACTCCCTCCTTTATCTTTGTTTCTGTCATGATCCAGACAGGGATTTGATTCCTGTCTTTGCTTTTACCGGTCTGATCATGTCAGGGGTTAACTTTTTTTAGCCTCAGTCTGGTCTCAGGTTTGCTATTTAGCCCTGCTGTGTCCTTGTAGATCAGGGGTGTCAAACTGCATTCCTCAAGGGCTGCAAACAGGTCATGTTTTCAGGATTTCCTTGTATTGCACAGGTGATCATTTAATCGCCTGCACAGAATGATTCCAGCACCTTGTGCAATGAGAAGGAAATCTTGAAAACACACATGGTTTGAGGCCCTCGAGGAATGCAGTTTGACACCCCTGCTGTAGATCATGTCAGTTATAGTTTCTGCCTAGTGCTGCTGTAGCTGACTCTGATTACTCCGATTTGTCCTGCTGCGTTTGCTGTCTGAACCCGCATCTTTGTTTTCCCCTGTTCCTGACTTGACTCAGTGTTTCCCTTTAGTGTGCAGACTCCCTGGTTAGACTTGGCATTAGTGTTGAGCATTCCGATACCGCAAGTATCGGGTATCGGCAGATACTTGCGGTATCGGAATTCCGATACCGAGTTCCGATACTTTTGTGATATCGTCGGAAATCGGAATCGGATCCATATTCATGTAAAAAATAAAGAATTAAAATAAAAAATATGGATATACTCACCTCTCCGGCGGCCCCTGGACCTTACCGCTGTAACCGGCAGCCTCCGTTCCTAAGAATGAGTGCGTGAAGGACCTGCGATGATGTCGCGGCTTGTGATTGGTCGCGTGAGCGGTCACATGAGCGGTCACGCGACCAATCAGAAGCCGCGACATCATCGAAGGCCCATCACGCGCTCATTCTTAGGAACGGAGGCTGCCGGTTACAGCGGTAAGGTCCAGGGGCCGCCGGAGAGGTGAGTATATCCATATTTTTTATTTTAATTCTTTATTTTTTACATGAATATGGATCCCAGGGCCTGAAGGAGAGTTTCCTCTCCTTCAGACCCTGGGAACCATCCAGGATACCTTCCGATACTTGGGTCCCATTGACTTGCATTGGTATCGGGTATCGGTATTGGCGATATCCGATACTTTTTGGATATCGGCCGATACCATCCGATACCGATACCTTTGAGTATCGGAAGGTATCGCTCAACACTACTTGGCATGTATCCTGACCTTTTTCTGTCCTTTGTCTTTTGGCTTATCCGCTCCTGACCATTACTGACCCCTTGGCTTGAATCTGACCATGAGTTTGCTTATTCCTTTGATACAGCGCTACAGTATAGGATTTGACCTTGCTTGTTTTGGCTATTCTGCTGCCACCTTTGGTAGCCTCACTGTTGCACTGCAGGTTATCTCTGTTTAGGTGCAGACCTGCTTCCTCTCTACTGCCATCTAGCGAAGCCTGCATCTATCTACATTGCAGCAGCATGACATTATAACTGACCAGAAACTGTTTTTTTTCTCTGCTCTGCTTCCTATGGATCTGCTCCATACCTTGGTAGATCAAATGGCTAGTTTGACACAAATTATGCAGGATCTGTCTGTAGAAAATAATGCCTTGGCCATGTCTCATAACCACCTACAAAGAGAGCTTTCTGACACAGTAAGATCTTTTCAATAATTTCTTTATTTTCAGGGTAAGCTATCGGCTGAATGCTATAGTTCCGAGTGCCCTCGATGGTCCACTGAAGTATCCTGGAATGATTCTGCGCTGAGATGTCAGTTCAGGAGAGGACTGTCGGATCACCTGAAGGACGCTCTGGCTCTCCATCCACCACCCAGCTCATTGGAGAGGGCTATGACTCAGGCTATCTGAATGTATCAGAGGCTGCGGGAAAGAGGTGTTACACAGTGAGTGGGTCCGTTGCTCCCTGCTAATCCTGTTGTTTTGCACCATCTGAACCTATGGAGGTGGGGGCTACCAACTCCAAGGAGGAGAAGAAGTGATGACGTGATGGGAAATTATGTTTTTATTGTGGAGATCCGGGACATTGGAAGAAGGACTCCCCTCTTGTCCATCAAATAACAAGCTTCCGAGTCTGGGTGATTGTCAAAGAGGTCACCCAGACTCTCAGGTACCATTTTCATCATTTCAAAAAGTTTTGTTAGAGGTGGAAGTGTGTTATGGAGGTGGTTACGTATCCTCTTCAGCTTTTGTGGACTGTGGATCTTCCATGAACTTCATTGACTCTAGTCTGGTGTCCAAGTTAAAGTTAGGGACAGTTAGGCTAGAGAGTCCCATCCATATCATTGCCATTGATAAGACACCGTTGGCTCAAAATGTTATTAAGTTTGTCTCTGCGGATTTCCTCCTCAAGGTGGGTTCCTTGCACCAGGAATAAATATGATGTTATGTTATGAATTATCTTCCTGTGGGACTGGTGTTGGGGTTCCCCTGGTAACAGAGGCATAATCCTGCTATAGACTGGGGATCTCATGATATTGATAAACGGGCTCCTAATTGTTCCAATGTTTGTCTTTCTGCTGTTTTTGTACCTGCCATTAATCTGGAGGGTATTCTGGAGTACTTGGAGGATTTTGGGGACATGTTCTCTGAAAAAGAGGCTGAGGTCTTGCCACCACATCATCCATATGATTGTACAATTAATCTTATTCCGGGTTCTAAATTGCCCAAAGGCCGTTTGAACAATCTTTCTGGCCTGGAATGTACCGCTATGAAAAACTTTATCTCTGATAGTCTACAGTATGTAAAGGTCACATCCGTCCTTCTGTTTCACCTGTGGTTGCAGTATTCTTTTTTGTTTTTTGTTTGTTAAGGTTCACGCCTGTGTCTCAATTTCCAGGAACTAAATAAAATTACAGTGAGAAATACCTACCCTCTCCCACTCATCCCAGATCTTTATAACCAATTGTCTGGGGCTAAGTGGTTTTCCAAACTCGATCTCAGTGTAGCATATAACCTTATCCGCATTCGGGAAGGGGATGAGTGGAAAAGGAGTTTCTCACCTCCGGGGGTCTGTTTGAAAATTTGGTCATGCCCTTCGGTCTCACGAATGCTCCCGCAGTGTTTCAGAACTTCATGAATGATGTTTTTTCTGATTTTATCCGGCTCTTTACAGTTGTATACCTGGATGATATCCTTGTTTTCTCGCCTGACAAGGAATCCCACATTGGTCATTAACGTGCTGCTCTTCATAGGTTATGGGGAAATTCTCTGTTCGCTAAACCCGAGAAATGTTTGTTTTGTGTCCAGGAGCTTTACTTTCTGGGCTTCATCCTTTCTGCCAATGGGTTTTGGATGGATCCCGGGAAGGTACAGGCCATTTTTGATTGGGTGCAACCCATAGACCTCAAGGATCTGCAGCGTTTTCTGGGTTTCACCAATTATTATCGAAAATTCATCAAGGAATTTTCTCAGGTGGTCAAGCCACTCACCGATCTCACTCGCAAGAGGGCTGATCTCAAAGTCTTGTCACCCTTGGTGGTTGCAGCATTTTCTACATTAAAGAAGTGTTTTGTGTCTGCTCCTTTATTGGTTCAGCCTGATCCATCAAAACCGTTCATTGTAGAGGTGGATGCATCTGCGGTTGGAGTGGGAGCGGTGCTATCTTAGGGACCAGTTGCTTTGACCAATTCAAGACCATGTGCATTTTTCTCCAGGAAGTTTTCTTCTGTGGAGAGGAATTATGATGTTGGTAACTGGAAGCTATTGGCCATAAAATTGGCTTTTGAAGAATGGAGGCACTTTTTGGAGGGGCAGGTTCATCGGATCACGGTGATTATGGACCACAAGAACCTGTCTTACATTGAGTCTGCCAAGCGGTTAACTCCTAGGCAGGCGAGGTGGTCACTTTTTTTTTCTTGTTTTCATTTTTCTAACACCTTTCGGCCTGGTTCCAAGAATGTCAAGGTGGATGCCTTATCTCACAGTTTTGATCCGATATCACCCCCCGAAAATTCCTTCCTCCATTCTTCAGCTTCTTCAGCACGGGGTGGTTGTTGCTGGGGTATCCTCTGAATTGGAGCATGAAATTCGGGAAGCTCAGTCTCTTGCTCCTCTCTCTTTGCCTGATAATAAGCTCTTTGTCCTGGTTCAGTACCAGTTGAGGGTTCTCTGGGAGTTCCACGATTCTGCTCTCAGTGGACACCCAGGGATCTCAGCCACCCAGAAAGCCATTGCTAGGCTGTTTTGATGGTTCTCCATGACCTCAGATGTTGCTGTGTTTGTGTCTGCTTGTGATACCTGTGTCCTTGCTAAGATCTCCCATTACCAGCCAGCAGGGGAACTGGTGTCATTGCCAATTCCGAATAGACCTTGGACTCATTTGTCCATGCATTCTATCACTGATCTCCCTCATTCCAATGGCAATCTGTAAAACTGTGATCTGGGTAGTGGTTGACAGATTCAGTAAACAGGTGCATTTTGTACCTCTGGCAGGATTGCCTAATGCAGAAACACTATCTAAGTTGTTTGTTGAGCACATTGTGCGGTTGCATGGCATGCCTTTGACTGTGGTTTCTGATAGAGAGGTAAAAATTTGTGTCCAAATTTTGGAGGGCATTTTGCTTGAGCTTCTCCTCTGCCTACCATCCTGACACCAATGGTCAGATGGAGAGGTCCTATCAGTCACTTAAACAGATTTTGTGGTGTCTTGCTACATCTCAGCAGGATGACTGGTGTTCAGCGTTGCCAGTGGCTGAGTTTGCATTTAATAATTGGATTAACCAGTCCACTGGTACCTCTCCCTTCTTTTGTAATTACGGATTTCACCCCCATTTTGGCGAATTTTCCAGGCTGGATTCAGGATGTCCAGGAGCTGATATGGCAGCTCAACAGTTGGGGGAGGTGTGGAGGAAGGTCCAGAAGGACATTGGGGAGGCTCAGGGAAAACATAAACTTTTTGCTGACAAACAACGGTCGTAGGACCTATGTTCCTGGTCACCTTTTTGGAAACTCAGCGCACAACCATTTGCCACCTAGCCCAAAATGTCAAGATTAGTGTGGGGTCCGTGAAAAAAATCATCCAAAACCATCTTCACATGCATAAGGTATCCGTTTGCTGGGTTTCCCGGCAGCTCACACCTTTCCAGAAGCAGTAACAAGTTGAATGCTTTCAGGCTCTATTGACGATGTGCCATGGAAACCAGGAGGACTTTTTCAATAGACTTATCACGTAGGATGAAAGCTGGGTCCATCACTATGATCCTGAGACTAAAGTCCAGTTGATGCAATAGAAGCATCATGACTCGCCACTTCCAAAGAAGGCACTTGCTCAACATTCAGCAGACAAGGCCATGCTCACAATATTTTGGGACCAGCACGGAGTAGAATTGATGGATTTCCTAGCAAAAGTAGCATGATAAATGGGCATACTATGCTTCACTGCTGCGGAAATTACAGGAGGCCAACAAAACCAAAAGATGTGGCATGCTCACCAAAGATATCCGCCTTCTGCAAGACAATGCACCAGTTCGCAACTTACCTGTTGCCCAAATGGAAGCATGCTCCTGTGGCTTTGAAATTCTGCCGCATCCCCTTTATTCACCTCTACCTCACACCATTGGACTTCTACCTCTTTCCAACAATTAAATTATTTTTGAAGGTCAAGCATTTTCCAGATGATGAGACTCTGATTTCCAAAGTCACAATGTGGCTTTTGGAGCAACCTTTCGAATTCTACAAGCAAGGTGTTTACTGTTGCTTTAAGAGATGGGAGAAGTGTGTGTCCCCAGGTGGCACCTATGTAGAGAAGGACTAATAACTTTGCCAACTTTCATTGCTCTCAGTCCTCAGGAAGTGGGTCAGGGGAAATCTTTAATGAATGTCCCTCGTAAATACTGTATACATGAAAGAATTCAAATAAATTGAAGAATCATCTAAAAAACACAAAAAGTCACTTACATTTATCTTCAAAGTTTTAACCAGTACTCTGACTTCTAATATATGCAGTAGGATAATTATGAGCAATGACAAAAGCTTTTTATGTTCAGGTGCCCTGTAATTATTTTAATTGGGATTCTTAATAAAGGCAAGTTCTTGTGCCTGAATATATTGAATATAATTTATGTTGAGTTGTCTGGACAAGAGAAGAGCAAATTGAAACCCTTCATTTTTCTAACAAGAGGGTCTTGAGCTTTATATATAAAGGAAATTTTTTTTTATAACATTCCTTAATTGGACTCTTATCACACTTTCTTTATGTTGACATTTTTTTTCCTTTACCGACAGCCAGAATTTTTTTTTGTTATTTTGCATTAAGTACAATACAGCATATAGGTGAAATGAAAATAAGTTACCAATCCCTTTATATAGTAAACTGAAAAGCTGGAAAAAAAATCCAGGTTGGTAAAATGATGAAAAAAACTGCAATTCAGTCATTGTTTTTTAGGGGTTTACTTTTGTAAGGTGTTCACTGAGCTGTAAAAATGACATGGTAACTTGATATTACATGAAGGGCCACTTCAGCTTTGAGAATCTCATCTCAGGCAGCGGTCAGGGTTGACTCTCAAGGGATGTCATTTTGCTGTCTCTCAAAAGTAGGGCTGGTCTGGCAGTATAACATTGGCTATATAACATTATTAACAGTGTCAGCATCCTCAAGATGCCAATACTATTAATGACTGAAGAGGAGCAGAAAGCTTCTTACTCCTTGCAATGCCAGTTACTCTGGCAGGCTGCAAGCTACTTTCAGCCTTTAGCCTGTTGGAGGTCAGCACTAGAGATGAGCAAACTTGTTCAGAAAACGTTTGCCAATCTGAAATTCAGCACGAATGTTGCACATTTGGATTCGTGTTCTGATTCCGGAGCATTTTTCCTAAAGATCGGCAAAATTCGGCAGAAGCTTAGTAAATGATTGAGTTTGCAATAATGCTTTTGTAGGACTTTGGCTAGGATAGTGATGCTGCATGAAGAGCAGGGTTGATGTGTTTGATGAGTGGAGGGGAGAGATCAAAGTAGCGGCAGGCTATTTTTTTTATTTTTATTAACTTAATGTGTGGAGATTCCAGCAACCAATCAGGGCACAGAAATCATCCACACCGTCCAGACACAAGGGCTTCTGTCATTGGCTGATAAAGTCCCATGTCCCTCTCTATATGTATAAAAATTGGGTATGCTGTTTTTTTGCTATTTTGTCAATGTAGCTGGGCAGAAAGGTTGCTCCTGCTGCAAGTAGTCAGATAGTTAGGCAGTTTATTGTCAGCTAATTCAGCTAGATAGGATCATGTGTCAATTCATCTTTCTAGTATCTAAATCACTTGTGCTAATAGTGTGGTGCAGGCAGGATTCCACATTTCAGAATCTAAATAATTTGTGGTAATAAAATACTGTGGTGCAGGCAGGAGTCCACATTTCAGAATTTAAATCGACTGTGCTAATTCTGTGGTGCAGGCATGAGTCTACATTTTAGAATCTAAATCGTTTGTGCTAATAGTGTGGTACAGGCAGTAGTCCACATTTCAGAATCTAAATTGTTTCTGCTAATACTGTGGTTCAGGCATGACTACACATTTTATAATCTAAATTGTGTGTGCTAATACTGTGGTGCAGGCAGGAGTCCACATTTCAGAATCTAAATTGTTTGTGCTAATACTGTAGTGCAGCCAGGAGTCCACTTTTCATAATTTAAATTGTTTGTGCTAATTGTTTGATGCATCCAGGAGAGTCCACATTTCTGAATCGAAATCCGTTCTGCTAATAGTGTGGGCCATACACTAGGCCAAATTTCAGAATTTAAATAGTTTGTGCTAATAGTTTGGGCCTGACACCAGGTCACATTTCAGAATTGAAATCATTTCTGTTAATAGTGTGGTCCAAACACCAGGCCACATTTCTGAATCTGAATCATTTATGCTAAAAGTGTGTCTGGATCACACTATCTCAGCAAATGAATACTGATTATTAATTTAGTGACAGGAGACTGTCAGGTCTGGGACTAGGGTTATGACAGCTGGTTAAAAGAGAGGAAGGGTACATCCAACATGAGTGGGACAAAGCAAGGTCATAGAGGAAGGGGAATAGGCTTGGTGTTCAAGGTGTATGTGGGTAAAGTGGTAATCTTACTGAAAGCTCTACTTAACAAACACCATCTCATCATATCCAAAGACATCTGATAGCATCTGTTACTGGACAGGCTACTTAACTCCCTTTCTTTGGCAGATGCACACTGGTATTGCTTGTAGATTAGGGCAAGAAAACAGATGTGCTACAGTGGATGGCAAGAGCAGCATCAAGTGGCCTCTCCTCTTCTTCCTCCTCCATAACATTATACACAGTACAGTACAAACCTCAGAGGTGGCACCCCAATTACCTTGCTTTCACGTGCATCACAACTCTCCAACCACCCAACTGAATGTGGGGAACCACAGATGAACGAGTCTGTACAGCTGTTCACACATTTTATCCCATGGGTATCACAGGTCTGCTCCAAAGATTCACAGAATAAAGATAAGGAAAGCATCTGTAACAATGGCCAACATTTTTTTCAGTTAGATTTGGGGCCAGATTAAGTCAGGTCCGAGAAGAAGCCAGACCCTCATCATCAGAAGTTAACCCCTGGGGGGGTTGATCCTAAAGGAAACTCAGATACTTGAGGCGCACGTTGACTGTACTGTCCTGTCAGGGCAGGAAGAGAATAAGGGTGACTCTTAGAGTGAGGACTGCAAGAACAGAGAGGATGACGATGAGGTTGTAGATCCCACTTGGTGTGAACCCAGCTGTATGCAGCTGAGTAGCTCAGCAGATGAGATGGAGGAGGAGGAAGATGAGGATGTTACGTTGCAGCTTGTCACACAGACACTGAGTGATGCAACCAAGACAAGCACTGCATCCTCAGCCTCAACTCTGGCTGTGGCCAGCACCAGTGCGGGACTGCAGTTCGCAGGGGCAATATAATAATAATCTTAATTTATATAGCGCCAACATATTCGACAGTGCTTTACAGTTTAACAGCTTCAAACACAACAGTCATAAGTAACAATGTGAACAATACAATAATTAAAGCAACACAAGACGACCCTGCTCGTGAGAGCTTACAATCTACAATGAGGTGGGGGAGATACAAAGTACAGGTGTGTATTTACAATGATGTATTTACAATGATAGTCCAGCCATCTTCAGGGAGTGGGGGATAGATGGAAGTAGTGAATGGGCTATACACAAACAAAATAACTGATTAGGGAACATGATAGGCCGCTCTGAGCAAATGTGTTTTGAGGGAGCGCCTAAAACTATGCAAATTTTGGATGGTCTTAATTTCTTGGGGTAGAGCATTCCAGAGGATTGACGCAGCACGGGAGAAGTCTTGTAGACGGGAGTGGGAGGTACGGATTAGAGCAGAGGTTAGTCTGTTGTGATTTTGCTTTTTGCTCCCTCTAGTGGTCATTAGTGATTTGACTCTGGAGCTTCTGTCTTTTCCTATATCCTCACCTGGGCCGTTAGTTCAGGGGCGTTGCTATATAAGCTCCCTGGACCTTCAGTTCAATGCCTGGCATCGTTGAAATCAGAGCTAATCTGTTGTGCTCTTGTCCTATGATCCTGGTTCCTGTATTTCAAGCTAAGTCTGCTTCCTTGCTTTTTGCTTTTGTTTTGTTTGGTATTTTTGTCCAGCTTGTTCCTATCTGTATCCTGACCTTTGCTGGAAGCTCTAGGGGGCTGGTGTTCTCCCCCCGGACCGTTAGACGGTTCGGGGGTTCTTGAATCTCCAGCGTGGATTTTTATAGGGTTTTGGTTGACCAGATAAGTTATCTTGATATATTCTGCTATTAGTAAGCTGGCCTCTCTTTGCTGAACCTGGTTCATTTCTGTGTTTGTCATTTCCTCTTACCTCACCGTTATTATTTGTGGGGGGCTTGTATCTTGCTTTGGGGTCCCTTTCTCTGGAGGCAAGAGAGGTCTTTGTTTTCTTCTCCTAGGGGTAGTTAGATTCTCCGGCTGGCGCGAGTCATCTAGCGATCACCGTAGGCATGATCCCCGGCTACTTCTAGTGTTGGCGTTATGAGTAGCTATTTGGTCAACCCAGTTACCACAGCCCTATGAGCTGGATTTTTGAATATCGCAGACTTACACGTTCCTCTGAGACCCTGTCCACTGGGGTCATAACATTAGTCGAAGGTCATTTGCAGAGCGCAGAGGTCGGTTGGGCCGATAGACATAAATGAGGGAGGAGATGTAAAGGGGTGCCGCACTGTGAAGTGCTTTGTGGGTGAGAACAAGTACTTTAAATTGTATCCTGTAACTAATGGGCAGCCAGTGTAATGACTGGCGAAGAGCGGATGCATTTGAGTAACGATTAGCTAGATAGACGACCCTGGCTGCTGCATAAAGGATAGACTGGAGAAGGGAAAGTCGAGTGAGGGGGAGGCCAATTAATAGAGCTTTGCAGTAGTCCAGGCGGGAGTGGATCAGGGCGACAGTGAGGGTTACAAGGGTTGCCTAGCCTGGGCCTTTTTTTGACCTCAAAGGATGGCCCAACTCACGTCATCTGCCAACTTTGTAAAAAACGACTCAGTAGAGGCATAAATTGCAATAATTTGACTACAACATGCATGAAGCAGCACACGCATTAGCCTAGGAATCTCACTATGCTAACAGGCGGACTAGCGGGCCTCTCCAACCACCGGCCATCCCATCAACCACATCTGCTGCTTCTTCCTCCTCCATCACCATGGCAAGTGTTCTCACACAGGTCTCCGGCCGCAAAACCTCCACTTGTTTACCCCAAAAGTCAGGGTGAGTGACAGCCTATCAGCTGTTATGGAAGAGGAGATGCCTGCTGTTTTTGTTTCACTGAGGACACCATATCTTTCTCAATCCACCATAACATTTCCCCCTGCACCTCACTTACAGTCAAGGAGTTGGTTGTGTTCATTCTACTCCACCCTCTCTCCACACAGCAGCTAGCCCATGGTTCAGCAGTTGTGGTCATGAAAAAGAATGTAAGTTATGAGCTTGAACTCCACTATCTGTAATATATTGGCCACGGAAATGCTGCCTTTCCACCTAGTGGATGCAGTTTTTGAGTTTCTGACAGCTGATGGCCATTGCAGCCCCCCAGTTCCAGTTGCCATTACTTCTCTAAGAAGGCTGTGACTGCACTGCACCAGCATATAGCAGGCAACATTACCTGTTCCTTGAAAAAATCTATGCCTGCCAGGGAGCATTTCACCATTGACACTTGGCTGAGCAGACATGGTCAGGGGCATTACATCTCACTGACTGGGCACTGGGTGACTCTTGTGGCTCTGGTGGAAGGTGGGCATTGGGCTGCTCCACAAGTCTTGGAATCCCTAAAGCTTGTGGGAAAAGCCTCTGTGTGTAATACTTCCTCCACTTCTTCTGCCTCTACCACCTCCTCTTCGGCCTCCTCCTGCATCCTCAACCTCTAGCTTAATGAGATACGCATTCCAAAAGTGCAGAGAGAATCCCCCAGCTCACCACAGTCAGGCGATGTTTAAATTAATATGCATTGGAGATCGCAGCCACATGGCTCAAAAGTTGAGGACAGCTATTCAGGTCGAGTTTGAGCAATGGCTGCCTTCATTGAAACTGGAGCCAGGGAAAGCCGTGTGTGATAACGGTGCAAGCCTAGTGGCGGTCATATGCCGTGGCAACCTATCACATGTGACTTGCATGGCTCATGTTCTCAACTTGGTGGTACAGCAATTTCTCCAACATTATCCCTGTCTGGATGTTCTGCTGCAGAAAGCACGGATGTTGTGTGCTCACTTCCGCAGTTCAACTTTCATTGCTACAAAGGTATTTTGGCCTACTGGTTAACCATTGGATATGCAATGTGCCAACATGGTGGAATTGTACTCTGCACATGCTGCAGCAACTGTGGCAGCAGCAACGAGCACTGGTGCAGTATGTCCTTTTGCATAGCCTGGGCCAATGCAGAAAGGATGTGTTGCAAACTACACTTGCGGAGTGGGTACAGATGAAAGACCTCTGCACTCTTCTGCACAGTTTTTAAATGGCTACTAAGATGGTTACCTCTAATGATGCCATTATCTACATAATAGATCACACCTTGAAAAGTATGTGGGAGGAGGTGGTTGTTTCAGGGGCTGAAATGGAAGCAGAGGAGGATGCAGAAGGGATAACAATATTTCTAAGTTCTGGACTGTTGTTGCACAGGTCAGTGCCATGGGAGGGTGGATTACAGCGATCAAGGGGGGCTCAAGGTACCAGACAAACTGTTAGTGAAGGTGCAGGAGCCGAGGAACAAATGGAGGAGTAAGAGGTGATGCGCGCGACAGTCAGGACAAGAGGCGCGCGACAGTCAGGAGATGAGGAGGATAATGATCCCCTCTATGTTTTCCATGGTTGGTGGGAGGGGACAGAGAAAACAAGCTTGGGTGTTACCCAACACATGAGTGCCTTCTTGCTACACTATCTGCAACATGATGCTCATATTTTTAGGGTTAGAAATAGTGCTGACTACTGGGTTGTCAGTCTCTTAGATACATGATGCAAGAGTAATTTTTGTCAGATGCTTAGCCCTCCTGGAAAGGGATGTGTTGTGAATTCTGCTTTTGGGTTCCCTCCGGTGGTAGTAGGTGGTAATGCAGTTGTCCCTGGGTTGCAGTCTGTTGTGAATTAGACTTTTTTGGCTCCCTCTTGTGGTCACTAGTGATATGACTCTGGGATTGTCTTTCCTCAGTTTGGCACCCACCTGGGTCGTTAGTCCAGGGGTGTTGCTATATAAACTTCCTGGATTCTCAGTCCTGTGCCTGGCATCGTTGTAATCAGTTCCTTTCTGTTTGCTCCTGTCTGCTGGTCCTGGATCTTGCAAAATTAAGCTAAGTCCTGCTTCCTTGTTTTTTGGTTATTTGCATAGCTCTTATTTTTTGTCCAGCTTGTACTAAATGTGATTCCTGATTTTGCTGGAAGCTCTAGGGGGCTGGTGTTCTCCCCCCGGGCCGTTAGACGGTTCGGGGGTTCTTGAATATCCAGCGTGGAAATTTTGATAGGGTTTTTGCTGACCGTATAAGTCATCTTACTATATTCTGCTATTAGTCAGTGGGCCTCTCTTTGCTAAATATCTAGTTCATTCTTACGTTTGTCTTTTCTCCTTACCTCACCGTTATTATTTGTTGGGGGGCTTGTATCCAACTTTTGGGGTCTTTTCTCTGGAGGCAAGAAAGGTCTATCTTTTCCCTTCTAGGGTTAGTTAGTTTTCCGGCTGGCGCGAGACGTCTAGAACCAACGTAGGCACGTTCCCCGGCTGCTGCTATTTGTGGTGCTAGGATTAGATATATGGTCAGCCCAGTTACCACTGCCCTAAGAGCTGTTTTTTTGTGTTTGCAGACTTGGTATGTACTTTTGAGACCCTGTGCCATTGGGGTCATAACAGTATGCCAGGCCAAGGTTGAATGTTTAATGCATTACAGAAGTGGGATTACAAGAAAGGAAAGTCTGAGTTTTTTTTTTTTTTCTTTCCTCTCTTTTTTCCTCCCCTTTACCTCTGAGTGGCTTGTGCTTGCTGCAGACATGAATGTCCAGACTTTGATTACAAGTGTGGATCAGCTTGCTGCTCGTGTGCAGGGCATACAAGATTTTGTTACCAGTAGTCCAATGTCTGAACCTAAAATACCTATTCCTGAACTGTTCTCTGGAGACCGATTTAAGTTTAGGAATTTCAGGAATAATTGTAAATTGTTTCTATCTCTGAGACCCCGTTCATCTGGAGACTCAGCTCAGCAAGTAAAAATTGTTATCTCTTTCTTACGGGGCGACCCTCAGGATTGGGCCTTCTCGCTAGCGCCAGGAGATCCGGCATTGGCAAATATTGATGCGTTTTTTCTGGCGCTCGGATTGCTTTACGAGGAACCAAATCTTGAAATTCAGGCAGAAAAAGCCTTGCTGGCTATTTCTCAGGGTCAGGATGAAGCTGAAGTGTATTGCCAAAAATTTCGGAAATGGTCCGTGCTTACTCAGTGGAATGAGTGTGCTCTGGCCGCAAATTTCAGAAATGGCCTTTCTGAAGCCATTAAGAATGTGATGGTGGGTTTCTCCATTCCTACAGGTCTGAATGATTCCATGGCGCTGGCTATTCAAATTGACCGGCGTTTGCGGGAGCGCAAAGCCGCGAATCCTCTGGTGGTGTTGTCTGAACAAACACCTGATTTAATGCAATGTGGTAGAATTCAGACTAGAAATGAACGGAAAAATCATAGACGTCAGAATGGGTTGTGTTTTTACTGTGGTGATTCTACACATGTTATATCAGCATGCTCTAAACGCCTAACTAGGGTTGTTAGTCCTGTCGCCATTGGTAATTTACAACCTAAATTTATTTTGTCTGTGACTTTAATTTGCTCATTGTCCTCCTACCCTGTTATGGCGTTTGTGGATTCAGGTGCTGCCCTGAGTCTTATGGATCTGTCGTTTGCCAAGCGCTGTGGTTTTTTTCTTGAGCCGTTGGTAAATCCTATCCCTCTTAGAGGTATTGATGCTACGCCATTGGCGGAAAATAAACCGCAGTTTTGGACACAGGTAACCATGTGCATGACTCCTGAACATCGGGAGGTGATTCGTTTTCTTGTTCTGCATAAAATGCATGATTTGGTCGTTTTGGGTCTGCCATGGTTACAGACCCATAATCCAGTCTTGGATTGGAAGGCAATGTCTGTGTCAAGTTGGGGCTGTCAGGGAATTCATGGTGATTCCCCGCCGGTGTCTATTGCTTCCTCTACTCCTTCGGAAGTTCCTGAGTATTTGTCTGATTACCAGGATGTATTCAGCGAGTCCAGGTCCAGTGCTCTTCCTCCTCATAGGGACTGTGACTGCGCTATAGATTTGATTCCAGGTAGTAAATTTCCTAAGGGAAGATTATTTAATCTGTCTGTACCTGAGCATACCGCAATGCGTTCGTATATCAAGGAATCTCTGGAGAATGGGCATATCCGTCCATCCTCTTCCCCTCTTGGTGCGGGATTCTTTTTTGTGGCTAAGAAGGACGGATCTTTGAGACCTTGTATTGACTATCGGCTTCTGAATAAAATCACTGTTAAATTTCAGTATCCTTTGCCTCTGTTATCGGACTTGTTTGCCCGGATTAAAGGTGCCAAGTGGTTCACCAAGATAGATCTTCGTGGTGCGTACAACCTTGTGCGCATTAAGCAAGGAGATGAATGGAAAACTGCATTTAATACGCCCGAAGGTCATTTTGAGTACTTGGTGATGCCTTTCGGGCTCTCTAATGCTCCGTCAGTGTTTTAGTCCTTTATGCATGATATTTTCCGGAAGTATCTGGATAAATTTATGATTGTTTATCTGGATGATATTCTGCTTTTTTCTGATGATTGGGACTCGCATGTAGAGCAGGTCAGGATGGTGTTTCAGGTTTTGCGTGAGAATGCTTTGTTTGTTAAGGGCTCAAAGTGTCTCTTTGGAGTACAGAAGGTTCCCTTTTTGGGTTTTATTTTTTCCCCTTCTGCGGTGGAAATGGACCCAGTCAAGGTCCGAGCTATTCATGATTGGACTCAACCCACGTCAGTTAAGAGTCTTCAGAAGTTCTTGGGTTTTGCTAACTTCTACCGTCGTTTTATCGCTAATTTTTCTAGCGTTGTTAAACCTTTGACGGATATGACCAAGAAAGGTTCTGATGTTGCTAACTGGGCTCCTGCAGCCGTGGAAGCTTTTCAAGAGTTGAAGCGCCGGTTTACTTCAGCGCCTGTTTTGTGCCAGCCTGATGTCTCACTTCCCTTTCAGGTTGAAGTGGATGCTTCTGAGATTGGGGCAGGGGCCGTTTTGTCGCAGAGAGGCCCTGGTTGCTCTGTAATGAGACCATGTGCTTTTTTCTCTAGGAAGTTTTCGCCTGCTGAGCGGAATTATGATGTTGGCAATCGGGAGTTGTTAGCCATGAAGTGGGCATTTGAGGAGTGGCGTCATTGGCTCGAGGGTGCTAAGCATCGTGTGGTGGTCTTGACTGATCACAAAAATCTGATGTATCTCGAGTCTGCTAAACGCCTGAATCCTAGACAGGCCCGCTGGTCATTGTTTTTCTCCCGTTTTGACTTTGTGGTCTCGTATTTACCAGGTTCAAAGAATGTGAAGGCTGATGCTCTTTCAAGGAGCTTTGTGCCTGACTCTCCTGGAGTCGCAGAACCAGTTGGTATTCTCAAAGAGGGAGTTATCCTGTCAGCCATTTCTCCGGATTTGCGACGTGTGTTGCAGAGATTTCAGGCTGGTAGACCTGACTCTTGTCCACCTGACAGACTGTTTGTTCCTGATAAGTGGACCAGCAGAGTCATTTCCGAGGTTCATTCCTCGGTGTTGGCAGGGCATCCGGGAATTTTTGGCACCAGAGATCTGGTGGCTAGGTCCTTTTGGTGGCCTTCCTTGTCACGGGATGTGCGGTCATTTGTGCAGTCCTGTGGGACTTGTGCTCGAGCTAAGCCTTGCTGTTCTCGTGCCAGCGGGTTGCTCTTGCCCTTGCCTGTCCCGAAGAGGCCTTGGACACACATTTCCATGGATTTCATTTCAGATCTTCCGGTGTCTCAGGGCATGTCTGTCATCTGGGTGGTATGTGATCGCTTTTCCAAGATAGTCCATTTGGTATCTTTGCCTAAGCTGCCTTCCTCTTCCGATCTGGTTCCTTTGTTCTTTCAGAATGTGGTTCGTTTACACGGCATTCCTGAGAATATTGTGTCTGACAGAGGATCCCAGTTTGTTTCCAGGTTCTGGCGATCCTTTTGTGCTAAGATGGGCATTGATTTGTCGTTTTCGTCTGCCTTTCATCCTCAGACTAATGGACAAATGGAGCGAACTAATCAGACTCTCGAGGCTTATTTGAGGTGTTTTGTTTCTGCAGATCAGGATGATTGGGTGACCTTCTTGCCGTTGGCTGAGTTTGCCCTTAATAATCGGGCTAGTTCCGCTACTTTGGTTTCGCCATTTTTTTGCAACTCTGGTTTCCATCCTCGTTTTTCCTCGGGACATGTGGAGCCTTCTGACTGTCCTGGGGTAGATTCCGTGGTGGATAGGTTGCAGCAGATCTGGAATCATGTGGTGGACAACTTAAAGTTGTCACAGGAGAAGGCTCAGCGTTTTGCCAACCGCCGCCGCGGTGTGGGTCCCCGACTTCGTGTTGGGGATTTGGTATGGCTGTCTTCTCGATTTGTTCCTATGAAGGTCTCCTCTCCTAAATTTAAGCCTCGCTTCATCGGTCCTTACAAGATATTGGAAATCCTTAATCCTGTGTCCTTTCGCTTGGATCTTCCGGTGTCGTTTGCCATTCACAACGTGTTCCATAGGTCTTTGTTGCGGCGGTACGTTGTACCTGTGGTTCCTTCTGTTGAGCCTCCTGCTCCGGTGTTGGTTGAGGGCGAGTTGGAGTACGTGGTGGAGAAGATCTTGGATTCTCGTCTCTCCAGGCGGAGGCTTCAGTATCTGGTCAAGTGGAAGGGCTATGGTCAGGAGGATAATTCCTGGGTGGTTGCCTCTGATGTGCATGCGGCCGATTTAGTTCGTGCCTTTCACGCTGCTCATCCTGATCGCCCTGGTGGTCTTGGTGAGGGTTCGGTGACCCCTCCTTAAAGGGGGGGGTACTGTTGTGAATTAGACTTTTTTGGCTCCCTCTTGTGGTCACTAGTGATATGACTCTGGGATTGTCTTTCCTCAGTTTGGCACCCACCTGGGTCGTTAGTCCAGGGGTGTTGCTATATAAACTTCCTGGATTCTCAGTCCTGTGCCTGGCATCGTTGTAATCAGTTCCTTTCTGTTTGCTTCTGTCTGCTGGTCCTGGATCTTGCAAAATTAAGCTAAGTCCTGCTTCCTTGTTTTTTGGTTATTTGCATAGCTCTTATTTTTTGTCCAGCTTGTACTAAATGTGATTCCTGATTTTGCTGGAAGCTCTAGGGGGCTGGTGTTCTCCCCCCGGGCCGTTAGACGGTTCGGGGGTTCTTGAATATCCAGCGTGGAAATTTTGATAGGGTTTTTGCTGACCGTATAAGTCATCTTACTATATTCTGCTATTAGTCAGTGGGCCTCTCTTTGCTAAATATCTAGTTCATTCTTACGTTTGTCTTTTCTCCTTACCTCACCATTATTATTTGTTGGGGGGCTTGTATCCAACTTTTGGGGTCTTTTCTCTGGAGGCAAGAAAGGTCTATCTTTTCCCTTCTAGGGTTAGTTAGTTCTCCGGCTGGCGCGAGACGTCTAGAACCAACGTAGGCACGTTCCCCGGCTGCTGCTATTTGTGGTGCTAGGATTAGATATATGGTCAGCCCAGTTACCACTGCCCTAAGAGCTGGTTTTTTTGTGTTTGCAGATTTGGTATGTACTTTTGAGACCCTCTGCCATTGGGGTCATAACAGCAGTCCTGGTCAGGTGTGTCTGCTGATTGCAGTTCTGACTGGGGTATTTAGGTGTGCAGGATTCATTAGTCCTTGCCAGTTGTCAATTGTTGTTGGGAGGTGATGGACCTCTTTCTGGTTCCTCCTGCCTTTCTGCCAAATCAGCAAAGATAAGTGTGTGTTTTATTTTTCCTGTGGCTCACATGCTGTGTGCTTTACAATTCAGTGCTATTCTTTGTGTTTTCTTGTCCAGCTTAGACTGTGTCAGTATTTTCTCAGTCTTGTTGGATTCTCTGGAGTGGCAGATATACATTCCATGTCTTTAGTTAGATTGTGGAACTTTTTGTATTATCTGTTGTGGATATTTTTGGAAAGGTTTTAATACTGACCGCCTAGTAATCTGTCCTATCCTTTCCTATTTAGCTAGAGTGGCCTCTTTTGCTAAATCCTGTTTTCTACCTGTGTGTGTCTATTCTTCTCCTACTCACAGTCATTATTCGTGGGGGGCTGCCTATCCTTTGGGGGTCTGCTCTGAGGCAAGATAGCATTCCTATTTCCATCTATAGGGGTATTTAGTCCTCCGGCTGTGTCGAGGTGTCTAGGGTATGTTAGGCACACCCCATGGCTACTTCTAGTTGCGGTGTTAGTTCAGGATTTGTGGTCAGTACAGGTTCCACCGACTCCAGAGAAAGTTTCATGCGGCTCCAAGGTCACCAGATCACAACAGTACAACTGGCCCATAATTAGTTAAATGCATCTCAGAAGAAGGGAAGAAAGGTGTTGAGCCATTTTTTTTTCTGTAGTCTGTTTTGTCTTTTCTTCCCTCTTTATTTATGGGTGGCTGAGGAGTCTTGTGCCAGCATGGATGTTCAGGAATTAGCTTCTCGTGTAGACCAGCTTGCTGCTAGGGTACAGGGTATTTCTGATTATATTGTTCAGACTCCTGCTTTAGAGCCGAAGATTCCTACTCCTGATTTGTTTTTTGGTGATAGGTCCAAATTTTTGGGTTTTAAAAACAATTGTAAACTGTTTTTTGCTCTGAGACCGCGATCCTCCGGTCATTCCATTCAGCAGGTTAAAATTGTCATCTCCCTGCTGCGTGGCGATCCACAGGATTGGGCATTTTCCCTGGAATCTGGGAATCCGGCCTTGCTTAATGTAGATTCCTTTTTTCAGGCTTTAGGATTATTATATGATGAATCGAATTATGTGGATCAAGCAGAGAAAACCTTGTTGGCCCTGTCTCAGGGTCAAGAGGCGGCAGAATTGTATTGTCAAAAATTTAGAAAATGGTCTGTGTTGACTAAATGGAATAATGATGCTTTGGCGGCAATTTTCAGAAAGGGTCTTTCTGAATCCGTTAAAGATGTTATGGTGGGGTTTCCCACGCCTTCCGGTCTGAGTGATTCTATGTCTCTGGCCATTCAGATTGATCGGCGCTTGCAGGATCGTCAAACTTTGCGCGCTGTGGCGTCGTCCTTAGAGCAAAGTCCTGAGCCAATGCAGTGTGATAGGATTTTGTCTAGAACGGAACGACAAGGATTCAGACGTCAGAATAGGTTGTGTTATTATTGTGGCGACGCTTCTCATGTCATTTCAGTCTGCCCTAAGCGGACAAAAAGGATCGCTAGTTCATTTACCATCAGTACTGTACAACCTAAATTTCTGTTATCGGTGTCCTTGATCTGCTCATTGTCATCATTTTCTGTCATGGCGTTTGTGGATTCAGGCGCCGCCTTGAACTTAATGGATTTTGAGTTTGCCAGGCGTTGTGGTTTTCCCTTGCAGCCTTTGCAGAACCCTATTCCTTTAAGGGGGATTGATGCTACACCTTTGGCTAAAAATAAGCCCCAGTTTTGGACACAGGTGACCATGCACATGGCACCAGCCCATCAGGAAGATTGTCAATTTCTGGTGTTGCATAATTTGCATGATGTTATCATGCTGGGTTTCCCGTGGTTGCAGATACATAATCCTGTGTTGGATTGGAAATCTATGTCTGTGACTAGTTGGGGTTGTCAGGGGGTTCATAATGATGTTCCTTTGATGTCAATCTCCTCTTCTTCCTCTTCTGAAATTCCAGAGTTTTTGTCTGATTTTCAGGATGTATTCGATGAGCCCAAGTCCAGTTCCCTTCCACCGCACAGGGACTGTGATTGTGCGATTGACTTGATTCCAGGCAGTAAGTTTCCTAAGGGCCGACTTTTCAACCTGTCTGTGCCTGAACATACCGCCATGCGGAGTTATGTTAAGGAGTCTTTGGAGAAAGGGCCTATTCGGCCATCTTCTTCACCGTTGGGAGCAGGTTTTTTTTTTGTTGCTAAGAAGGATGGCTCCTTGAGACCTTGTATTGATTATCGCCTCTTGAATAAGATCACGGTCAAGTTTCAATACCCTTTACCTTTGCTTTCCGATTTGTTTGCTAGGATTAAGGGGGCTAGTTGGTTTACGAAGATTGACCTTTGGGGGCATATAATCTTGTTCGTATTAAGCAGGGTGATGAATGGAAAACTGCGTTTAATACGCCCGAAGGCCATTTTGAATACCTTGTGATACCATTCGGGCTCACTAACGCTCCATCTGTTTTTCAATCCTTCATGCATGATATCTTCCGGACTTATATTGATAAATTCTTGATTGTATATTTGGACGATATTTTGATTTTTTCCGATGATTGGAAGTCTTATGTGGAACAGGTCAGGATGGTATTTCAGATCCTTCATGACAATGCTTTGTTTGTGAAGGGGTCTAAGTGTCTCTTTGAGGTGCAGAAGGTTTCTTTTTTGGGCTTTATTTTTTCTCCCTCATCTATGGAGATGGATCCGTTTAAGGTTCAGGCCATTCATGATTGGATTCAACCCACATCCGTGAAGAGCCTTCAGAAATTTTGGGGTTTTGCAAATTTTTATCGCCGGTTTATTGCTAACTTCTCCAGCGTGGTTAAACCCTTGACTGATTTGACGAAAAAAGGCGCTGATGTGGCGAATTGGTCCTCTGCGGCTGTCTCTGCCTTTCAGGAGCCGATTTACTTCCGCTCCGGTGTTGCGCCAACCAGATGTTTCTCTTCCATTTCAGGTTGAGATTGATGCTTCTGAGATTGGGGCGGGGCCGTTTTGTCTCAGAGGGAATCTGTTGGTTCTTTGATGAAACCGTGTGCCTTCTTCTCCCGCAAGTTTTTGCCTGCTGAACGCAATTATGATGTCGGCAATCGGTAGTTGTTGGCTATGAAGTGGGCATTTGAGGAGTGGCGACATTGGCTTGAGGGAGCTAAGCACCGTATTGTGGTCCTGACCGATCATAAGAATTTGATTTACCTCGAGTCTGCCAATTGGCTGAGTCCCAGACAGGCTCGGTGGTCCTTGTTTTTTTCCCGTTTTGATTTCGTGGTTTCGTATCTTCCGGGTTCAAAAAATATTAAGGCTGATGCCCTTTCTAGGAGTTTTTTGCCTGATTCTCCTGAGGTCCTTGAACAGGTCGGCATTCTGAAAGAAGGGGTGGTCCTTTCTGCCATTTCCCCTGATTTACGGCGGGTTCTTCAGAAATTTCAGGCTGATAGACCTGACCGCTGTCCTGTGGGGAAATTGTTTGTTCCTGACAGATGGACTAGTAGAGTGATTTCTGAGGTTCACTGTTCTGTGTTGGCTGGTCATCCTGGTATTTTTGGTACCAGAGATTTGGTTGGTAGGTCCTTTTGGTGGCCTTCGTTGTCACGTGATGTGCGTTCTTTTGTGCAGTCCTGTGGGACTTGTGCACGGGCCAAGCCTTGTTGTTCCCATGCTAGTGGGTTACTTTTGCCATTGCCGGTCCCTGAGAGGCCTTGGACGCATATTTCTATGGATTTTATTTCTGATCTTCCGGTTTCCCAGAGGATGTCGGTTATCTGGGTTGTTTGTGACCTGTTTTCTAAGATGGTTCATTTGGTGCCTTTGCCTAAATTGCCTTCCTCTTCAGAGTTGGTTCCGTTGTTTTTTCAGTATGTGGTTCGTTTGCATGGTATTCCGGAGAATATTGTGTCCGACAGAGGCTCCCAGTTTGTTTCTAGGTTTTGGTGGGCCTTTTGTGCTAGGCTGGGCATTGATTTGTCTTTTTCTTCTGCATTTCATCCTCAGACAAATGGCCAGACCGAGCGAACTAATCAGACTTTGGAGACTTATTTGAGATGCTTTGTGTCTGCCGATCAGGATGATTGGGTGGCCTTTTTGCCATTGGCCGAGTTTGCCCTTAATAATCGGGCTAGTTTGGCTACTTTGGTTTCGCCTTTTTTTTGTAATTTTGGTTTTCATCCTCGTTTTTCTTCTGGGCAGGTTGAGCCTTCTGACTGTCCTGGTGTGGATTCTGTGGTTGACAGGTTGCAGCAGATTTGGGCTCATGTGGTGGACAATTTGGTGTTGTCTCAGAAGGAGGCTCAACATTTTGCTAACCGTCGTCGGTGTGTTGGTTCCCGGCTTCGGGTTGGGGATTTGGTTTGGTTGTCTTCCCGTCATGTTCCTATGAAGGTCTCTTCCCCTAAGTTTAAGCCTCGGTTAATTGGTCCTTATAGGATTTCTGAGATTATTAATCCAGTGTCTTTTCGATTGGCGCTTCCGGCCTCTTTTGCTATCCATAATGTCTTCCATAGATCTTTATTGCGGAAATGTGTGGTGCCCGTTGTTTCCTCTGTTGATCCTCCGGCCCCTGTTTTGATTGATGGGGAGTTGGAGTATGTGGTTGAGAAGATTTTGGAGGATAATTCTTGGGTTTTTGCTTCTGATGTCCATGCTGCTGATCTGGTCCGTGCCTTTCATCTGGCTCGTCCTGATCGGCCTGGGGGTGCTGGTGAGGGTTATGTGACCCCCTCCTCAAGGGGAGGGTACTGTTGTGAATTCTGCTTTTGGGTTCCCTCCGGTGGTAGTAGGTGGTAATGCAGTTGTCCCTGGGTTGCAGTCCTGGTCAGGTGTGTCTGCTGATTGCAGTTCTGACTGGGGTATTTAGGTGTGCAGGATTCATTAGTCCTTGCCAGTTGTCAATTGTTGTTGGGAGGTGATGGACCTCTGTCTGGTTCCTCCTGCCTTTCTGCCAAATCAGCAAAGATAAGTGTCTGTTTTTTTTTCCTGTGGCTCACATGCTGTGTGCTTCACAATTCAGTGCTATTCTTTGTGTTTTCTTGTCCAGCTTAGACTGTGTCAGTATTTTCTCAGTCTTGTTGGATTCTCTGGAGTGGCAGATATACATTCCATGTCTTTAGTTAGATTGTGGAACTTTTTGTATTACCTGTTGTGGATATTTTTGGAAGGGTTTTAATACTGACGGCCTAGTAATCTGTCCTATCCTTTCCTATTTAGCTAGAGTGGCCTCTTTTGCTAAATCCTGTTTTCTACCTGCGTGTGTCTATTCTTCTCCTACTCACAGTCATTATTCGTGGGGAGCTGCCTATCCTTTGAGGGTCTGCTCTGAGGCAAGATAGCATTCCTATTTCCATCTATAGGGGTATTTAGTCCTCCGGCTGTGTCGAGGTGTCTAGGGTATGTTAGGCACACCCCACGGCTACTTCTAGTTGCGGTGTTAGTTCAGGATTTGCGGTCAGTACAGGTTCCACCAACTCCAGAGAAAGTTTCATGCGGCTCCAAGGTCACCAGATCACAACAGTGATGTGCTCATGCACAAGTATTGAAACACGCTTGTTGACAATCTTAAGAGTGATTTTTCCTCAGACAGTAGTGCGGCACAAATTGTGCATCACAGTTCTAGACCTCTAACCCTGAGAATGTTGAGTTGTCAAAGCAAAAACTTTATCAGCAGCAGTGTAAGTGGCAGAAGATGGAAGCCTGAATAGATGAGCTGTGGATGTCCAAAGTCATCATAGTGTCTGGATTAGATGAAGATGAAAGGGATGAGAGCATAGCAGTCACAGAAGATGTCACCTATGAAAGGCACCTGGATGTAAATGTTTATTTGTGATACTGCATATTTCTAGTCAGTACTGTGGTTCAATATGTGGTCCACAGTCTGATAACAGCTGGTAACAACCTGTATTATCTCCTTACTAGTGATGAGCGAATATACTCGGTACTCGAGATTTCCTGAGATGATTTACATCTGTTAGCCAGCATAAGTATATATGGGGGTGGCCTGGTTGCTAGGGAATCCCTACATGTACTTATGCTGGCTAACAGATGTAAATCATTCAGCTGCGGCACTGAAAACTAAATCTCTGAGTACTTACAAATACTGGGAGGACACCCGAGAGTGCTCGGGAAATCTCGAGTGCCGAGTATATTCGCTCATCACTACTCCTTACTATTGTTGAGCACATACTAGGTGTTTTAGGTTCATCTGATACCAATTTATATAGGTTTGACATGGCAATGACAGTATACTGACATGGCAATTGATTGCTGTATTCAGCTTTGTGTTTTACTCATATACTGATGCAAGTGCTGTGGTGATGTATTCTTAAACTGATGTTTGCTTTTGTGATAATGTCAATTCTGGATGGTGGCTCTGTTGATAAATTCATGAACTGATTGTTATTCTAATGATCTATTCATGTACTGATGGTGGCTCTGGTGATGCAGCCATTACATTGATGGTAGTTCTGGTGATGAGTTCTGGTGATGTTTCTCAGTATTGTTGATGGTTATGGTGCTATATAATTGTGCTAATAACAGTTCTGGTGCTGTATTTTTGTACTGATTGTGGTTCTGGTGCTGTTTTCCTTTATAGGAGACAGAGATTTGTTCTATATATTGCAATATGACGTTATTGAATTATACATTATAAGCAATCAGCTGATCATGGAGTTAAGTCCCCTAATGGAATTACGTAATATTACATGAATGCTATAAAAGCTAATCTAAAAAACAAAGATGAAATTGTGTTTGTTCACTGCATGACTAAGCTACACAGCATTGTATCTAGAAGCGCACCTTTTTACAAGTATCAAAGCTTGTAAACACTTTATTTTTAGGGCCATTGCAAAACCTTCAACTTGCACCTTCTATTGTGGATTTTGGTGTGCGTTTATGATCATTATTCATTATCATTACTTTAACCTAATCGGTCAACAGGACCAAAATGCATCAGGCTTGTTTATAAGTATTTTTTGCATACTTCTGGCACTTAATTTTATGCAGGAGAAGTTTTCTTCTGCAAACTCTTCCATGTAGGCCATATTTATGCAGGTGTCTATGAACAGTAGAACAATGAACCACAGCTCCGAAGTCTGCTATATCTTTTTGAAGGTCTTTTCCAGTCAAGTGGGGGTTCTGATTTGCCTCTCTTGCAATTCTATGTGTAGCTCACTGAAATTTTGCTTCGTCTACAAGACTTTGACCTCCACTGTTCCTGTTAATTGCCATTTCTAAATTACATTTTGAACTGAGGAAAGGGCAACTTAAAAACACTTTGCTATCTTCATACACCCTTCTCCTGCTTTGTGGACCTCCATCATTTTCACATTTCCATTTTTAGAGTGCTTGGCAGTTGCTTAAAAGAGCCAAAGGCTGCTGTTTTTTGGCATAAGTTTAGAGGAGGTGGGTTTTTTATAAAGATGGTAAATTTACATCACCTGGCCTTTGTTAACTATGATAGTGAGCAAGCCATAACTCTTACAGGCTAATTAAGGTCTGAAATCTTGGTCAAAGTTACCTAAGCACACAAATCTCCAGGCATGCCCAAATGTTTTCATCGGCCCATTTTCCTTTTTGCAATTTTTAAAATAAAAAAAACTATACGGTATATATATACGGTATATATATATATATATATATATACTAGCTATTGAACCCGTTCTACGCCCGGGTGGCGAGCATTTATATTGGTATATGGTCTCCATCCTGGTATGTGCTACTCCATCCTGCATCCCCATCCTGTCATGTGCTCCCATCCTGCGCCCCCATCAGTGCGGGCGGCTGTGCTGAGTGCGGGCAGCTGTGCTGAGTGCGGGCGGCTGTATGTGGCTGTGCTGTGCGTGGGCGGCTGGGCGTGGCTGTGCTGGGTGCGGGCGGCTGGGCGTGGCTGTGCTGGGTGCAGGTGGCTGTGTTGGGTGCGGGCGGCTGTGCGTGGCGGTACTGAGTGCGGGCGGCTGTGCGTGGCTGTGCTGGGTGCGGGCGGCTGTGCGTGGCTGTGCTGGGTGCGGTGGCTGTGCTGGGTGCGGTGGCTGTGCTGGGTGCGGTGGCTGTGCTGGGTGCGGTGGCTGTGCTGGGTGCGGTGGCTGTGCTGCTCCATCCTGCGCCCCCATCCTGTCATGTGCTGCTCCACCCTATCATGTGCTGCTCCATCCTGCACCCCATCAGTGCGGGCGGCTGTGCTAAGTGTGGGCGGCTGTATGTGGCTGTGCTATGCGTGGGCGGCTGTGCGTGGCGGTGCTGAGTGCGGGCAGCTGTGAGTGGCGGTGCTGAGTGCAGGCGGCTGTGCGTGGCTGTGGGCGGCTGTGCGTGGCTGTGCTGAGTGCAGGCGGCTGTGCTGGGTGCGGGCAGCTGTGCGTGGCTGTGCTGGGTGCGGCGGCTGTGCGTGGCGGTGCTGGGTGCGGGCGGCTGTGCGTGGCTATGCTGGGTGCGGCGGCTGTATGTGGCTGTGCTGTGCATGGGCGGCTGTGCGTGGCGGTGCTGAGTGCGGGCGGCTGTGCGTGGCGGTGCTGAGTGCGGGCGGCTGTGCTGGGTGCGGGCGGCTGTGCGTGGCTGTGCTGGGTGGGCGTGGCTGTGCTGGGTGCGGTGGCTGTGCTGGGTGCGGCGGCTGTGCTGGGTGCGGCGGCTGTGCTGGGTGCGGCGGCTGTGCTGGGTGCGGCGGCTCAGGCTGTGCTGGGTGCGGGCGGCTGTGCTGGGTGTGGCCGGCTGTGCGTGGCTGTGCTGGGTGTGGGCGGCTGTGCGTGGCTGTGCTGGGTGCGGCGGCTGTTTGTGGCGGTGCTGGGTGCGGCGGCTGTGCGTGGCTATGCTGGGTGCGGCGGCTGTGCGTGGCTATGCTGGGTGCGGCGGCTGTGCGTGGCTATGCTGTGCGTGGGCGGCTGTGCGTGGCGGTGCTGAGTGCGGGCGGCTGTGCGTGGCGGTGCTGAGTGCGGGCGGCTGTGCGTGGCGGTGCTGAGTGCGGGCGGCTGTGCGTGGCGGTGCTGAGTGCGGGCGGCTGTGCGTGGCGGTGCTGAGTGCGGGCGGCTGTGCGTGGCGGTGCTGAGTGCAGGCGGCTGTGCGTGGCTATGCTGAGTGCAGGCGGCTGTGCGTGGCTGTGCTGAGTGCAGGCGGCTGTGCGTGGCCGTGCTGGGTGGGCGTGGCTGTGCTGGGTGCGGTGGCTGTGCTGGGTGCGGCAGCTGTGCGTGGCTGTGCTGGGTGCGGTGGCTCAGGCTGTGCTGGGTGCGGGCGGCTGTGCTGGGTGCGGTGGCTGTGCTGGGTGCGGTGGCTGTGCTGCTCCATCCTGCGCCCCCATCCTGTCATGTGCTGCTCCACCCCATCATGTGCTGCTCCATCCTGCGCCCCCATCAGTGCGGGCGGCTGTGCTAAGTGCAGGCGGCTGTGCTGAGTGCGGGCGGCTGTATGTGGCTGTGCTGTGCGTGGGTGGCTTTGCGTGGCGGAGCTGAGCGCGGGCGGCTGTGCGTGGCGGTGCTGAGTGCAGGCGGCTGTGCGTGGCTGTGCTGGGTGCGGCGGCTGTGCGTGGCTGTGCTGGGTGCGGCGGCTGTGCGTGGCTGTGCTGGGTGCGGCGGCTGTGCGTGGCTGTGCTGGGTGCGGTGGCTCAGGCTGTGTGGTGGCTCAGGCTGTGCTGGGTGCGGCGGCTGTGCGTGGCTGTGGGCGGCCGTGCTGGGTGCGGTGGCTCAGGCCGTGCTGGGTGCGGTGGCTCAGGCCGTGCTGGGTGCGGTGGCTCAGGCCGTGCTGGGTGCGGTGGCTCAGGCCGTGCTGGGTGCGGTGGCTCAGGCCGTGCTGGGTGCGGTGGCTCAGGCCGTGCTGGGTGCGGTGGCTCAGGCCGTGCTGGGTGCGGTGGCTCAGGCCGTGCTGGGTGCGGTGGCTCAGGCCGTGCTGGGTGCGGTGGCTCAGGCCGTGCTGGGTGCGGTGGCTCAGGCCTTGCTGGGTGCGGTGGCTCAGGCCGTGCTGGGTGCGGTGGCTCAGGCCGTGCTGGGTGCGGTGGCTCAGGCCGTGCTGGGTGCGGTGGCTCAGGCCGTGCTGGGTGCGGTGGCTCAGGCCGTGCTGGGTGCGGTGGCTCAGGCCGTGCTGGGTGCGGTGGCTCAGGCCGTGCTGGGTGCGGTGGCTCAGGCCCTGCTGGGTGCGGTGGCTCAGGCCCTGCTGGGTGCGGTGGCTCAGGCCCTGCTGGGTGCGGTGGCTCAGGCCGTGCTGGGTGCGGTGGCTCAGGCCGTGCTGGGTGCGGTGGCTCAGGCCGTGCTGGGTGCGGTGGCTCAGGCCGTGCTGGCTGCGGTGGCTCAGGCCGTGCTGGCTGCGGTGGCTCAGGCCGTGCTGGCTGCGGTGGCTCAGGCGGTGCTGGCTGCGGTGGCTCAGGCGGTGCTGGCTGCGGTGGCTCAGGCGGTGCTGGCTGCGGTGGCTCAGGCCGTGCTGGGTGCGGTGGCTCAGGCGGTGCTGGCTGCGGTGGCTCAGGCCGTGCTGGGTGCGGTGGCTCAGGCTGTGCTGGGTGCGGTGGCTCAGGCTGTGCGCGGCGGTGCTGGGGGCCTGAGCAGGCGGGGACACCGGCGCGCTGTGGGGGTCAGGTGCCGGAGTCGCCGCTAGCTCAGGCCCCCGGCACTTGCTATAGTTACCTGGCCCTGATCCAGCGCTGCGCGCCGGTCTGTCTTCCGGGTCCTCTGCCTGTGACTGTTCAGTCAGAGGGCGGCGCGCATTAAGCGCGTCATCGCGCCCTCTGAACTGTGAACGTCACAGGCAGAGGATGTGGACCGGAGGACGGAGGGGCAGCGCGCAACGGAGGAACGGGACAGGTAAATATATCATACTTACCCTCCTGGCGGTCCCTGCTTCTCCGTTGGAGATCGCGGTGAGCGTTCAGTGTTTACGCATACCGCGATCTCCTGGGAGCGTCGCTCTGTGGGGCCTAGACTGCGCCGGCGCGTGCGCTTGCGCAGTCTATAGAGGCTTCGGACAGAGTGACGCTCCCAGCGTTATATTATAGATATATATATATATATATATATATATATATATATATATTGTGGTACTTCCACTCACAAGGTGGTACACAGAGGTGGAAAACTGAAACACTGTCTCTTTAAATCTTCAGTTGGTTTATTATATTGCAGCATAAACCAACAAGAAGGGGACAATAAATATAGTCCTTCAGGCAATAACAGGAAAACAACAAAGAAAGTAAAATCCTTTAACAGTTTGTGGGTAGCAGCCCACTCTGGATCAACACGGATTCAGTCTTTCCTCCTCAGGACACAAACCCCTGGAGAATCCTTTCTCCAGTCATGCTGAACAAGGACTGCCCCTTGAGCCATTTAAGCCCCAGATCATGTGACTCTTACCCCATGTGACTGAACACACGACCGTGACATCACAAGTGTCCTGTCAGCACACCTCAGTGGCGGTTCTGCAGGTGGAAATAAGGTGGACACACTCCCACTCACTCTATGGATGTCTACATAAAAACCAGCCCATTATGTAACATAACTAAGTCCTCACAACACTTAATGTGCTGGAGGGAAACTACTCTGAGTTTTGCATCACTGACGCCATTAAGGGTAGTGACTCATATCTCCCATCCAGCATTCTAACAGTGATTTTGTCACATATCTCCCCCCCCCCCCGGTCAAAGCTGGGGATTTTATCACCTTCACACGATAAGCAGGGGAGTCTGGAAAGGGCATCTACATTTCCGTGCAACCTTCCTGGCCTATGCTCAGTGTGAGAAGTGAAATCTTGGAGGCCTGAGAGCCACCTAATTGCCCAAGCATTCTTATCCTTCTTTTCCCTCAACCACCTCAGAGGGACATGGTCAGATATCAGATTAAGCCTATGGCTTAGCAGGTAATATCTCAGGGTATCCATGGCCCTTTTTATGGCTAAGCACCCCTTCTCAACAGTGGCATAGCTTCTCTCGTATGAAGAGAGCTTTTGGCTCAGATACAGAATGGGATGCTCCTCTCCATTCACTTCCCGAGACAGCACGGCTCACAAGTCAACTTCTGACACATCTGTCTGGATGAGCCAATCAGGAACTCGGGTAGCAACCAACAGGAAACTTAGGAGACATCAGCAACAACATAGGTACAAGTACTTGGGCTAGCACGGAACTGTCCAACAGGCTGAATAGCTCAGAAGGAAGACTGGATAAATCAATTTTGAAATGTATAAATAAAGCTCATTGGGCTTGATTTAAACATTTGAAAATTGATTTATCCAGTGTAGGTTGTGGTTGGAATCTGTGGTCCCATATTGAAGAGCACTGCATGTTACTTTTTAGCCCATATTAGATGAGGAGAGCGATCATGCCCATGTGCTTTCTCTTGATATCCCAAAGGAGAGGACCCTAATACTAGCTACAGTGGGTACGGAAAGTATTCAGACCCCTTTAAATGTTTCACTCTTTGTTTCATTGCAGCCATTTGGCAAATTCAAAAAAGAAAACAGAAATGTACACATTTTTGCAAATGTATTAAAAAAGAAAAAAACTGAAATATCACATGGTCATAAGTATTCAGACCCTTTGCTCAGTATTGAGTATTAGCACCCTTTTGAGCTAGTACAGCCATGAGTAGTGTTGAGCGATACCGTCCGATACTTGAAAGTATCGGTATCGGAAAGTATCGGCCGATACCGTCACAGTATCGGAATCCAATCCGATACCGATACCCGATACCAATACAAGTCAATGGGACTCATGTATCGGACGGTATCCCTGATGGTTCCCAGGGTCTGAAGGAGAGGAAACTCTCCTTCAGGCCCTGGGAACCATATAAATGTGTAAAAGAAAGAATTAAAATAAAAAATATCGCTATACTCACCTGTCCGACGCAGCCGGGACTTCAGCGAGGGAACCGGCAGCGTTGTTTGTTTAAAAATCGCGCTATTACTTGGTTACGTGAATTCCCGGCTTGTGATTGGTCAGGTCGGCCATGTTGCCGGGACGCGGACCAATCACAGCAAGCCGTGACGAAATTACGTCACGGCTTGCTGTGATTGGTCCGCGTCCCGGCAATATGGCCGCCCTGACCAATCACAAGCCGGGACGTCACGGGAGGCTGGACACGCGCTCATTTTAAAATGGGCGCGTGTCCAGCCTCCCGTGACGTCACGGCTTGTGATTGGTTGCGCCGCGATCAACCAATCACAAGCCGGGAGGCTGGACGCGCTCATTTTGAAATGGGCGCGTGTCCAGCCTCCCGTGACGTCACGGCTTGTGATTGGTTGCGCCGTGATCAACCAATCACAAGCCGGGAGGCTGGACGCGCTCATTTTGAAATGGGCGCGTGTCCAGCCTCCCGGCTTGTGATTGGTTGACCGCGACGCAACCAATCACAAGCCGTGACGTCACGGGAGGCTGGACACGCGCCCTTTTTAAAATGAGCGCGTTTCCAGCCTCCCGTGACGTCACGGCTTGTGATTGGTTAATGGCGGCCATGTTGCCGGGACGCGGACCAATCACAGCAAGCCGTGACGTATTTTCGTCACGGCTTGCTGTGATTGGTCCGCGGCCCGGCAACATGGCCGCCCTGACCAATCACAAGCCGGGACTTCGCGTAACCATGTAAAAGCGGGAATTTTAAACAAACAACGCTGCCGGTTCCTGCGCTGAGGTCCCGGCTGCGTCGGACAGGTGAGTATAGCGATATTTTTTATTTTAATTCTCTATTTTACACATTTTAACATTAATGTTGTTCCGATACCCGATACCCGATACCACAAGAGTATCGGAATCCCGGTATCGGAATTCCGATACAGCAAGTATCGGCCGATACCCGATACTTGCAGCATCGGAATGCTCAACACTAGCCATGAGTCTTCTTGGGAGTGATGCAACAAGTTTTTCACACCTAGATTTGGGGATCCTCTGTTATTTTTTCTTGCTGATACTCTCCAGTTTCGACAGGTTGTATGGTGAACGAAGCCATTTTTAGGTCTCTCCAGAGATGCTCAATTTGGTTTAGATCAGGGCTCTGGCTGGGCCAGTCAAGAACAGTCACAGAGCTGTTCTGAATCCACTCCTTTGTTATTTTAGCTGTGTTCTTTGGGTCGTTGTCTTGTTGGAAGGTTAACCTTTGGCCAAGTCTGAGGTCCAGAGCACTCTGGAAGAGGTTTTCATCCAGGATATCTCTGTACTTGGCCACATTCAAGTTTCCTTCAATGACAACCAGTAGTCCTGTCCCTGTGCAGCTGAAAAACACCCCCATAGCATGATGCTGCCACCACCATGTTTCACTGTTGGGGTTGTATTGGGCAGGTGATGAGCAGTGTCTGGTTTTCTCTACACATACCGCTTAGAATTATCACCAAAAAGGTCTATCTTTGTCTCATCTGACCAGAGAATCTTATTTCTCATAGTCTGGGAGTCCTTCATGTGTTTTTAAGCAAACTCTATGAGGGCTTTCTTATGTCTTGCATTGAGGAGAGGCTTCTGCCTGGCCACTCTGCCATAAAGGCCCAACTGGTGGAGGGCTGCAGTGATAGTTGACTTTGTGTAACTTTCTTCCATCTCCCTACTGCATCTCTGGAGCTCAGCCACAGTGATCTTGGGGTTCTTCTTTACCTCTCTCACCAAGGCTCTTCACCAATGATTGCTCAGTTTGACTGGACGGCAAGGTCTAGGAACACTTCTGGTGGCCCAAAACATCTTCCATTTAAGGATTAAAGAGGATACTGTGCTCTTAGGAAACTTGAGTACTGCAGAAATTCTGTTGTAATCTTGGCCAGATCTGTGCCTTGACATGATTCTGTCTCTGAGCTGCTTGGCCAGTTCCTTTGACCTCATGATTCTCATTTGGTCTGACATGCACTATAAGCAGTGAGGTCTTATACAGACAGGTGTGTGCCTTTCCAAATCAAGTCCTATCAGTTTAGTTAAACACAGCTGGCCTCTATTGAAGGAGTAGAACAATCTCAAGGAGGATTGCAAGGAAATAGACAGCATGTGACTGAAATATAAGTGTCTGAGCAAAGGGTCTGAATACTTATGACTAGTGTTGAGCATTCCGATACCGCAAGTATCGGGTATCGGCCGATATTCGCGGTATCAGAATTCCAATACCGAGTTCCGATACTTTCAGTATATCGGATACCGGAATCGGAAGTTCCCATAATTCAAAGAGCCAGAATTCAGCCAATGAGGAATCAGAAGTGTGAGCACATCCTGTTCTGCATGTTAGGCATGTAACTACTGGCATGGCTGTGATTGGCTGCTGAAATGATGTCATGATGCACTAAAAATGTCGCCACCGCCATTTTGGGTTCACTGTGCTGTGAATTCAGTTAGGGACAGGACGCTGTTGTTCTGACTGAGGGCCAGTTTACAGATAGCGATTTGCTTCATTGTGCTTTACCCAGGCTAATTTAGTAACCGCTGTGTGAGAACCTTGTTTTTGCCTTGCAGCGCTGTTCACGGCTGTCTGCAAGGTCTCTGTGTGAGTGCAGCTCACTCTGTAGTCTGTTCTGCAGCCACCGCTGGTTGTAGTCAGCTCAGGGTGCGTCACAGCCTCATACTGTTCCATTGTCCTTTTTTCAATTAGTGCTGCCTGCAGCACATTTTTTCAAATTTATCCTATTAGTGGCTTTCCATCCGTATCCTGCTAGATTGTGGAAAAACACTATATAGAATTACATAGAGGAGCTGTTTTTGGCCTTGCAGCGCCGTTCACGGCTGTCTGCACGGTCTCTGTGTCTCTGTATGCCTTTTTTGTCTCCTCCACCTCCCCCAATACATCCTACATTATTCTTAGTTGTTTTCCTTCATGTAGAATTAACCTACAAGGAAAGAAAGGGTTTATTTTAATTCCGATATTTTTGTCCCATTGACTTGCATTGGTATCGGCTATCGGTATCGGCGATATCCGATATTTTTTGAATATTGGCCGATCCAATCCGATACCAATACTTCTGGATATTGGAAGGTATCGCTCAACACTACTTATGACCATGTGATATTTCAGTATATCTTTTTTATTAAATTTGCAAAAATTTCTACATTTCTGGGTTTTTTTCAGTCAAGAAGGGGTGCAGAGTGTACATTAATGTGAAAAAATGAACTTTTGGAATTTACCAAATGGCTACAATGAAACAGAGTGAAAAATTGAAAGGGGCCTGAATACTTTCCATACCCACTGTATATTGATAGGTTCAACTAAAATAGTGTGTTGCTGTCAAACATTTGTCACCATCTAATGTCCAGTGACAATAGATAATCATTTTATGATAGCAATAGCTCCACTTAATATACAGCACGTTGCTGTTAGAAATTGCTACAATTTCAATATCTATTGAAAACTGTATTTAAATAAACAGGGTGGCAGCTCCATCCAATGATACAGTGGCAGCTGCTAAAAATACACGTAATAACATCCAGACTTAAAGCCCTTTAAGGGTGGTTATTTTCTCTGGTTCAAATATGAAATATAATATTGAATAAATCTGTTATACTGTGGGGGCTAAAAAGTGAATGACAGTATATGAACAAAAGAGGAGAAAATACCACATTGTAATAATTAAATTACAGTATATACTCGTGTATAAGTCAACCCGAGTATAAGCTGAGGCACCTAATTTTGCCACAAAAAACTGGGAAAACTTACTGACTCAAGTATAAACCAGGTATACAATTTCCACTCATTCCTATCTTGGCATGAATGGCTCCGCATCCCTGTCCTTGTATGCATGGCTCTCCATCCCTGTCCTTGTGTGCATGGTTCCCCATCCCCATCCTTGTATGCATGGCTCTCCATCCCTGTCCTTGTGTGCATGGTTCCCCATCCCCATCCTTGTATGCATGGCTCCCCTTCCCCATCCTTGTGTGCATAGCTCCCCATCCTCGTCCTTGTATGCATGGCTCCCTGACCCTGTCCTTGTATGCATGGCTCCCCATCCCTGTCCTTGTATGCATGTCTCCCCATCCCTGTATGAATGGCTACTTATCCCCTATACTTGCATGAATGGCTCACCATCCCTATCCTTGTTTGCATGGCTCCCCATCTCTGTATACATGGCTCCCTGTCCATGTATGCATGGCTACTTATCCCCATCCTTGAATGCATGGCTCCTTATCCCCTATCCTTGTATGCATGGTTCTTATTAAAAAAAACATCCTATGCCCTCGCTGCATCTCATACTAGCACCAGCAGCTCTTCTTGCCAAGCGATCATGTGTCCCCACTCATTGAAGTAATGCATATTCACTCCACGTCTATGGGAGTGGAGAGGGGTGAATATTTTTTACCTCAATGAGTGGGGGATTTGTGATCGCTCGACCATAAGAGCTGCTGGTGTTGGAACAAGATGCAGCGAGGGCGCGCAGGTAAGGTAAGTAGGATGTGTGCTGGAAGCTGACGGCTGTGGCTGTAACTGTGCGCTATAAGAGAAATGAACATTCACTGCCTCTGAGACCTGCTGCTCTGCCAATCCCACCCCACCGTCTTTCTGGGACAATGACTCATTGTGCTGAAAAACTTAGCTTATACATGGGTATATATAGTAAATAAAATCTGCTCTCCAATTGATAGGACACAACACCTTATCGTTTATTGCAATCTATTAGATTGTCTAACATCTGTGCTGAAACCACAGCTTTCAATAAGCATGTCACTGGAATATTGCGGTTGACCAGGCACTTTTGTGTGTTTTAATAATAGTAAAACAAAAAAATTTACATAAAATTTGTCATTAAAAGTTATGTTTTAATATTAATTCTTCTTTACTCCAATTGGATTAGTCAGTGAAAGTTGCAGCCCACTTTGGAGCAACACAGGTTTAGTATTTCCTCCTCTGGACACAAAGCACTGGAGAATCCTCTCTCCAGTCCTGCTGAACAAAGACTGCCTTTTGAGCCATGCCATTTAAGCCCCAGACCATGTGACTCTTCCCCATGTGACTGAACACATACCTGTGATATTACAAGGGTCCTGTCAGCACACCTCGGTGCTGGCTCTGCATGCGGAGATATGGTGGACATCCTCCCACCCACCCTATGGATGTCCACAGTGTCGGACTGGGGTGCCAAGGGCCCACCAGTAACAATGACTTTGGGGGCCCACTTTTCACTTGAATACAAATATTACACTATCCTTGTTCACAAATTTACCTATATCTCTATATAACAATAAACTGGACAGTTTGGTTAATGAATGATGAGATGTTGCTTTTTTCTGTACAGAGTAAGTCATGTGAATTATGCCATGCACTACCCATATATTGGGGATGGGGGCCCGTGTCTGCACAGGGGCCTATTGGTGGATTTCCCTGATCCCCTATGGGCTAGTGCAAGCCCGGATGTCCACATAAAAACCAGCCCATTATGCAACTTAGCTAAATCCCCACAACACTTAATGTGCTGGGGGAAGTTACTCTGGGTTTTACATTACTGATGACATTAAGCGTAGTGACACACATCTCCCCTCCAGCACTCTATCAGTGACTTTGTCACTATACACAGTGTGTGTGTGTATATCATGATATATATCACGGTGGTGCAGTCGTTAGCATTGCAGCGCTGGAGTCCTGGGTTCTAATCCCACCCAGGACAACATCTGCAAAGAGTTTGCATGTTCTCTCCGTGTTTGCGTGGTTATCCTCCCACATTCCAAAGACATACTGATAGGGAATTTAGATTGTGAGCCCCAACGGGGCAGTGATGATAATGTGTGCAAACTGTAAAGCACTGCGGAATATGTTAGCGCTATATAAAAATAAAGATTATTATTACATATATATGTATATACACATTAAATACAAAGGAGATGTGTCATCTTTAAATTTAGCTAACATAGAAAAATTTAAAAAAACACAACATGAAGAGCAAACTCACCAAAACCTTGTCAGATGACAAATGCACTCACTAATTCTGAGATTATTTTTTCATAAAATATTGTACTTCATGACTGTTAGGGTTGGCGGATTGCACTAAATAAAATATAAATTAAAGTGCAATTGCAACCTGGGGTCCACCGTGTAGAAATATAACCTGCTGCTAGTGTGAACAATGGCAGAACCGAGCAGCGAGCGTTTCCTTAGACACACTGAGTAAACACCAGTGTGTATGGAACACTGAGTACCAAGCTCAGTTATTTTACCAAGAGGTACTACACTTAGAATACTGTGTTAAACCCTGTTCATGACACAGGGAAATAAGCATGTGAATTAGAGTTGCTCTGCAACTAAACTGTGTCAATTGCACACATGAATGAAGCAGATGCTAAGCCAACAGAAAGAACTCATAAGATGCTAGATAAAATACCCTGTTGCCTTCATAGAGAAACATAGCACAAGGTTTGAACTTGCTATGTAACTGAGCTGTGTCAAATGCACACGTGAATGAGACCGATGCTAAGTCAAGCGGCTGGTACCGCTTAGTCCTGATACTATGGAACCTGTGCCTTTCCAGCACCCTAAGCATGTAGCAGACTGGAGACTCTGGCATGAGCCATAGGAATGAAACCGCATAAGCCTGCAAGCTGCCTGCTAACATCTACAAGCTTCAAGCTGAGATAGAGTGGTAGAGCATCCACCCACATCAAATCATAAATGATACTAGTGCGCCCATGTGCACCGCTGAGAGCCTTTTATACACTAGGCTCCACCCCAAACACTCACGCCCAGTCGGCTGACGCATCGCCCTCAGGCCAATCCAGAGCTGCCACATCACCAGAGCAGCCAGCGTCTGACCACCAATGAGAAGACGCCACATTACAGACATGCTCAGTAAGGTGATCTCTGGACTTAGACTCCGGAGAGCAGGGCTGCACCAGAATATCACTGGTTACCATAGGCTTGGCTGGAGAGCTAGCAGTAACCAAGCGTATAACATGATCTTGAGCAAGACGCTGTGACCGACATCTGTGCTGAGCAGCACTTGCAGTGGCCGGACCAGAATGGGAGACCACAGCACCAGGCAATGCTAGTGATCTATTCCACGCAGCAGGAGAATCCTGATTCCTAACAATGATAGTGGTAAATTTTGGGGTTATATTATTTGCGAATATTTATGAAACTATTGAAAATTTTACAAAAAATTTGAAAATTTTGCAATTTTCAAACTTAAAATTTTTAATGTCCTTAAATCAGATAGTTATGCCTCACAAAATTATTAATAAATAACATTTCCCACATGTCTACTTTACATCAGCACAAAACTTTTAGGAAGTTGGAATTGTTATAAGTTGACCAGAAATTTCTCAATTTTCCAGCAACATTTACAAAACTATTTGTTTTAGGGACCACATCACATTTGAAGTGACTTTGAAGGGTCTATATATATGTCGCCCTATAGCAGCAGCAGCAATTGGATTTTTATCCTCCTCAAACACAGGACAGGTGACAGCAATAACTTTAACCCCTTAGTGACCACTGATAAGCCTTTTAATGGTGGCAGTTAAGGGGAATTTTTCCTCAGCACTGCTTTTTAATGGCACTGAGAAATAAGAATATAGTTCCACCCAGCGTTAAAAAATCTTCAGGGTCTCATCTAAGCGGTGTAGCTGAGACTCCAGAGAACATGATTCTGGTCAGTTTTTACCGTCACCAGTCACGTGATCACCATTATTCACTGAATAATGGCGATCACAAAAAAAGTCTGATTTTCCATTAATTTCTCTCTCCTCTGATATGATCTAGCATATCAGGGGAGAGAGAAGTGGGGTCCCCCGAGTCCCACTGGTACCTCCACCATCCCCAGACCCTCCTGTTCTGTCCCCTAGCCCTTCATGTCATCTTCCTGGAAGAAAATGCTGGGCGTAAGCGCCCTTCGCCCATCAAGATTTGCAGGTCGGTAGCCGGCAACAATGGGAGATTTTTCCTATTGGTTCACTTTTATCACTGTGATAAACCCTATCACAGTGATCAAAATAAAAAAAATAGTAAATCAAACCTCCCTTAGTTAGATAAAAATAATAACATTAAAAAAGTATTTTTACATTCTCTGCAGTTAGGGTTAAGGTTGGGGCTAGGGTTGGGGTTAGGGCTATGGTTAGTGTTGGGGCTAGGGTTATGGTTGGGGCTAGGATTAGGGTTGGGACTAGGATTAGGGTTGTGTTGAGGTTAGGGTTGTGTTGGGTTTAGGGTTGTGTTAGGGTTATGGTTGTGTTGGGGTTACTGTTGTGGTTTTGAGGTTAGGGTGGTATTGGGGTTAGTGTTGTGTTGGGGATAGGGTTGGGATTAGGGTTGTAGCTAGAGATAGGGTTGTGTCGGTGTTATGGTTGTGGTTAGAGGTAGGGTTAGGAGTGTGTTGGGGTTAGGGTTGGGGTTAAGGCTGTGCTAGGTTGGAGTTACAATTGGGGGGTTTCCACTATTTAGGCACATCAGGGGGTCTTCAAGCGCAACATGGTATCCACCATCGATTCCAGCCAATTTTGAGTTAAAAAAGTCAAACGGTGCTCTCACCTTTCTGAGCCCTGCCATGTGCCCAAACAGTGGCTTTCCCCCACATGTGGGTATCAGTGTACTCAGGAGAAATTGTACAACACATTTTTTGGTCCATTTTCTCTTGATACCTTTGTGAAAATAAAAAAGTTTGCGTCTAAAATAAATTTTTTGTGAAAAAAAGTTATACAGTCATTTTTTCCTTCCACATTACTTTAGTTCTCATGAAACACCTGAAGGGTTAATAAAATTCTTGAATAGTTTTTAGAATGGTGTCACTTTTGGTATTTTCTGTCATATTAACCCCCACATGTCACTTCAAATATGTGGTGGTTAGGGTTGAGCGAAACGGATCGGTTATTTTCATAAATCGCCGACTTTTAGGCAAAGTCGGGTTTCATGAAACCCGAACCGATCCTAGTGTGGGATCGGCCATGCGGTCGGCGATCAGAGTGCCAAAGTCGCGTTTCGTAAGATGCTGTTACCGCCGTTTTTCATCCAATGAAGGAGGATGCAGAGTGTGGGCAGCGTGATGACATAGGTCTCTGTCCCCACCATCTTAGACAAGGGCATGGCAGTGATTGGCTTGCTGTCTGCGGCGTCACAGGGGCTATAAAGGGGCGTGCATGCCGACCGCCATCTTACTTCTGCTGATCTGAGCATAGGGAGAGGTTGCTGCAGTTAGTCAGAAGCAGGGACAGAGTTACGGAGGAAAGATAAACCCCCAAACCGCTTGTGCTGGAGCGATTTTCACTGTCCCACACCACCTTTTTGTGCAGGGACAGTGGAGGTCGTATTTTAGTGCAGCAGCTGCATAGCTGTGTGCACGGTGCTGTGCAAACCAACTGCTTTTTTCAAAGCAAAAATCCTGTTGCTCCTTTCTGCACAGTTACCTGTCTTGTTTAATTGTCTACCAATTTTTTTGTTCAGCAGTTCTTTTTATTGCTGCCATACTTGTCCTGAGATCATTGTAGGAAGCTTGTTATTGCAGTAATTTTTTTTTTTTTTTTTTTTAATAATAATTACAGCCACTTTCTGCCACATTCATAGTGTTGTGTTATACCACTGGGCCAGAGTTGTGGTTCAGTGCCTCCCCCCAAAAGTGAGATAGTAATTCTCACACAGTTTATATTCTGCAGTACTGCTAGTGTGTCGTATATCAGGCAGCCACTTTCTGCCACGTTCATAGTGTTGTGTTATACCACTGGGACAGAGTTGTGGTTCAGTGTCTCCCCCCAAAAATGAGATAGTAATTCTCACACAGTTTATATTCTGCTGTAATGCTAGTGTGTCGTATATCAGGCAGCCACTTTCTGCCATGTTCATAGTGTTGTGTTATACCACTGGGACAGAGTTGTGGTTCAGTGTCTCCCCCCAAAAGTGAGATAGTAATTCTCACACAGTTTATATTCTGCTGTACTGCTAGTGTGTCGTATATCAGGCAGCCATTTTCTGCCGCGTTCATAGTGTTGTGTTATACCACTGGGACAGGGTTGTGGTTCAGTGCCTCCCCCCAAAAGTGAGATAGTAATTCTCACACAGTTTATATTCTGCTGTACTGCTAGTGTGTCGTGTATCAGGCAGCCACTTTCTGCCACGTTCATAGTGTTGTGTTATACCACTGGGCCAGAGTTGTGGTTCAGTGTCTCCCCACAAAAGTGAGATAGTAACTCTCACACATTTTATATTCTGCTGTACTGCTAGTGTGTCGTATATCAGGCAGCCACTTTCTGCCATGTTCATAGTGTTGTGTTATACCACTGGGACAGAGTTGTGGTTCAGTGTCTCTCCCCAAAAGTGAGATAGTAATTCTCACACAGTTTATATTCTGCTGTACTGCTAGTGTGTCGTATATCAGGTAGCCACTTTCTGCCACGTTCATAGTGTTATGTTATACCACTATGCCAGAGGTGTGGTTCAGTGTCTCCCCCATAAGTGAGATAGTAATTCTCACACAGTTTATATTCTGCAGTACTGCTAGTGTGTCATATATCAGGCAGCCACTTTCTGCCACGTTCATAGTGTTGTGTTATACCACTGGGCCAGAGTTGTGGTTCAGTGTCTCTCCCCAAAAGTGAGATAGTAATTCTCACACAGTTTATATTCTGCTGTACTGCTAGTGTGTCTTATATCAGGCAGCCACTTTCTGCCATGTTCATAGTGTTGTGTTATACCACTGGGCCAGAGTAGTGGTTCACTGTCTCCCCCCAAAAGTGAGATAGTAATTCTCACACAGTTTATATTCTGCTGTACTGCTAGTGTGTCGTATATCAGGCAGCCACTTTCTGCCACGTTCATAGTGTTGTGTTATACCACTGGGACAGAGTTGTGGTTCAGTGTCTCCCCCCAAAAATGAGATAGTAATTCTCACACAGTTTATATTCTGCAGTACTGCTAGTGTGTCGTATATCAGGCAGCCATTTTCTGCCGCGTTCATAGTGTTGTGTTATACCACTGGGACAGGGTTGTGGTTCAGTGCCTCCCCCCAAAAGTGAGATAGTAATTCTCACACAGTTTATATTCTGCTGTACTGCTAGTGTGTCGTGTATCAGGCAGCGACTTTCTGCCACGTTCATAGTGTTGTGTTATACCACTGGGCCAGAGTTGTGGTTCAGTGTCTCCCCACAAAAGTGAGATAGTAATTCTCACACAGTTTATATTCTGCTGTACTGCTAGTGTGTCGTATATCAGGCAGCCACTTTCTGCCACGTTCATAGTGTTATGTTATACCACTATGCCAGAGGTGTGGTTCAGTGTCTCCCCCATAAGTGAGATAGTAATTCTCACACAGTTTATATTCTGCTGTACTGCTAGTGTGTCATATGTGAGGCAGCCACTTTCTGCCACGTTCATAGTGTTGTGTTATACCACTGGGCCAGAGTTGTGGTTCAGTGTCTCCCCCCAAAAGTGAGATAGTAATTCTCACACAGTTTATATTCTGCTGTACTGCTAGTGTGTCATATATCAGGCAGCCACTTTCTGCCACGTTCATAGTGTTGTGTTATACCACTGGGCCAGAGTTGTGGTTCAGTGTCTCTCCCCAAAAGTGAGACAGTAATTCTCACACAGTTTATATTCTGCTGTACTGCTAGTGTGTCGTACATCAGGCAGCAACTTTCTGCCGCGTTCATAGTGTTGTGTTATACCACTGGGACAGAGTTGTGGTTCAGTGTCTCCCCCCAAAAGTGAGATAGTAATTCTCACACAGTTTATATTCTGCTGTACTGCTAGTGTGTCGTATATCAGGCAGCCACGTTCTGCCACGTTCATAGTGTTGTGTTATACCACTGGGACAGAGTTTTGATTCAGTGTCTCCCCCCAAAAAATGAGGAAGTCTGGTGGAAGAGGCCGTGGGCGGGGGTTGCCAGCTAGTACTGATGATGGTGGTGGTGCTGCATCTGGTGGTAGTGGCAAAAGCACAGTAGCACCTAAGGCTGGAGGTGTTGAGCCTGCGTCATCGTCTGGCTACCCAAGGCCTCGAAGGCTCCCTTACCTGGGAGTAGGAAAACAGCTTTTAAAGCCGGAGCAGCAGGAAAAAGTTTTGTCTTTCCTTGCTGACTCAGACTCTAGCTCTTTTGCTTCCTCTTCCCAAAGTTCAAAATCTAAGAGCAGCCAGTCGTCAGTGGATGCTTCCGGTCTGGAAAAAGACGTTTCCTTGTGTCCTTCTCCCAAACCAAAAGTGAAGGATGCGTCAGGCGACACTACAGGTTACTCCATGGAGCTCTTTACCCATACCGTGCCAGGGTTAGAAAGGGAAATTGTACACTGCCCATTACAAGAAGAATCGGACATGGAGTGCACTGATGCACAGCCACAGCTAGATTATGATGCTGTTCCATTGACTCAGATCACTACATTGACCTCGCAGTTTCCTGAGCCAGAATCTGACCCTGATGAGACTATGGTGCCCTGTCCTGAACGCTATAGCACCGGCTTACACGGTGACACTGAGGAAGGTGCACATGACATTGTGGAGGAGGAGGTGATAGATGACCCAGTTCTTGACCAAGATTGGCAGCCATTGGGGGAAGAGGGTGCCGCTGGCACTAGCTCACAAGCGGAGGAGGGTTATCCGCAGCAACACCAATCTACATCACAACAGCTGTCATCAGCCAGGCCCGTATCAGGCCCAAAGCGTGTGACAAAAACAGTTTTAGGACAGCGTGGCCAACGGCTGAAAGTTGCACAGCGTGCAATGCCTGAAAAGGAATTCCATAGTAGGAAGAGTGCTAAAGTGATCTGTAAGAAATGCTCAAAGACCTTTAGCTGAGGGAAGAAACTTCTAAATTTAAATACAACGTGCATGCGTAGACATTTAACCAGCATGCACTTGCAAGCCTGGACTAATTACCAAACGTCCTGTACCGTTGGTGCACCTGGTCAGAATGAAGGTAGTCAGCAACGCTACATTGCTTCCCTCACTGTAAGCCCACCGGTTCGGACACCACCAGCAGCAAATGTTGAGGGATCGTTGCAAGGCCAAAGCAGGCAGGGAATCAGAAGGTTATTGGTAGGAAGCACTGTAAGTAGGCCAACATCACCAACTGTCTCTCAATCCGCCATGTCCACCACCACCACCACCGCTAGTTCCACCATCTGCAGGTCTCCTGTCCAGCTCACCCTAGAAGAGACTCTCGTGAGGATAAGAAAGTACTCATCCTCTCATCCGCATACACAGGGTTTGAACGCCCACATTGCCAGATTAATCTCGTTAGAGATGATGCCCTACCGGTTGGTCAAAAGCAAAGCTTTCAAAGACCTGATGGCCTACGCAGTACCATGCTATGACCTACCCAGTCGCCACTTCTTTGCGAGAAAAGCCATCCCAGCCCTCCACTAGCATGTCAAAGACCGCATTGTCCATGCACTGAGGCAGTCTGTCAGTGGAAAGGTGCACATCACCACAGATGCATGGACCAGTAGGCATGGCCAGGGACGTTACGTGTCCATCACGGCGCACTGGGTTAATGTGGTGGATGCAGGGTCCACAGGGGACAGCCATAGTGGGACAGTTCTGTCTAGCCCACGGTCTAGGAAACAGTTGGCAGTAGGCGTTCGACACCCCTCCTCCTCCTCCAGAAGCGTCCACAGAGCGCAGTCGCATGGCAACTCCATCCGCAGCTGCCAGTGTTGCACATGAGGTGTCTCATTATGGAACAGCTAGTGGTAAGCATCAGCAGGCTGTGTTGGAAATGAAGTGTTTGGGCGACAACAGACACACCGCGGAAGTACTGGCCGAGTTCTTGCAGCAAGAAAGTGAGTCATGGCTGGGCAGTGTACATCTTGAGGCAGGCAAGGTAGTCAGTGATAACGGAAGGAATTTTATGGCTGCCATAGCCCTTTAACAACTTAAACACATACCTTGCTTGGCTCACACTTTGAACCTGGTGGTGCAGTGCTTCCTGAAAAATTATCCGGAGTTACCAGCCCTGCTCCTGAAGGTGCAAAAACTTTGTTCGCACATCCGCCGGTCACCCGTACACTCCAGCCGTATGCTGAACCATCAGCGATCGCTAAATCTTCCACAGCAATGCCTAATAACAGATGTTGCAACAAGGTGGAACTCGACACTGCAAATGGTTCAGAGGCTGTGTGAACAGAGGCGTGCTGTCATTTATTTGTGGGAGGATACGCATACACGGGCAGGCAGTTGGATGGCAGACATGGAGTTGTCTGGTGTGCAGTGGTCGAAGCTACAAGACCTCTGTCAAGTCCTTCAGTGTTTTGAGGAATGCACACGGCTGGTAAGTGCAGACGACGCCATCATAAGCATGAGCATCCCACTTATGCGTCTGCTGATGCAAAGTTTGACGCACATTAAGGAGCAGGCATCTGCAGCCGAGGAGGAGGGAAGCCTTGATGACAGTCAGCCATTGTCTGGTCAGGGAACTGTCCAGGACGAGGTGGCGGACGAAGAGGATGAGGAGGAGGATGATGGGGATGAATATGTATGGGAGGAGGGAGCTTCTCAGGGGGCAATAGAACATGGTGCCGTTGCAAGGTCTGGTACAGGTTTCTTGCAGGACACTTGTGATGTAGATTTGCAAGAAAGTGCTCCTCAACCCAGCAGAAGCAGTGAATTGACACCTGGAACATTGGCCCACATGGCTGAGTATGCCTTGCGTATCCTAAAAAGGGACCCCCGCATTGTCAAAATGATGACCGATGACGATTACTGGTTGGCCTGCCTACTGGATCCACGCTACAAAGGGTAATTGCAAAATATCATGCCACATGAGAACCTACAGCGAATATTTTCTACCAAACAAGCAACTCTTGTAGACCGTTTGGTTCTGGCATTCCCAGCACACAGCGGCGGTGATGGTTCTCACACGAGCCGTAGGGGGCAACATGGCAGAGGTGCTTGCGGTGCAGAAATCTGAAGTGGCGTTGGACATAGGGGTTTTATGACAAGGTTGTGGAGTGATTTTTCAATGACCGCTGACATGAAAGTGACAGCTGCATCGATTCAAAGTGACACGAGAGGGCATTTGTCCAGTATTTTTACAAACTACTTTTCCTCCCTTATCGATGTTCTCCCTCACAGGTCATTCCCCTTTGATTACTGGGCATCTAAACTAGACACCTGGCCTGAATTGGCAGAATATGCATTACAGGAGCTCGCTTGCCCTGCTGCCAGTGTGCTATCAGAAAGACTCTTCCGTGCTGCTGGTTCAATACTGACCGAATAAAGGACACGTCTGGCTACCCAAAATGTTGATGATCTAACCTTCATTAAAATGAACCAATCATGGATTTGAAATTATTTTTCCCCACCTTCCCCTGCTGACACGTAGCTTTCCTTTAAAAAGGTCTTGCTTTTGGACTCCTCTTACTGACTGCTCCAATTCTTCCATTTGCTGCTGCTGAATGTCCACCATAGGCCATTTTTAACACCTCCCTAAATGGGCTGACTCCCCCCACGGGCCTGTGGTCACCACTTGGCGCAAGCACCCATGCGAGTGCCGTTTGCCTGGACAGGTGGGTGTGCCCACTTTTGGCCAACGGCACTGGCACAGGGTCCCTCATAGTACAATTAAGTGTCTCTGGCGGTGTGGGTGCACACCCAAAGTCAGACACACAGTCGTAATATGAGGAGCCCTGGGCCAGTACCGCCGCCCACGAAAGAGTGTTTCCCCCCCAGCTCAAACAGTGCTCCACCGCTGTTTAGTCAGTGCTGTTAAATCCTTCAATGGCACTGCCAATACAAATTGAGAGATGATAGTAAATATATACAGGGACCATGCCCTCCATTTTGACCTGTGAATACTGTGCGCGAACTACCACTATCTGGTACTCAGCAGAGGAACCTACCCCTGTACGTTGCTTTGCCACCTGTTTATTTACGAAAAAAAAATTTTCAGACATTTAGCCCGCTTTACTATTTAGGCCAACGTACTGTCAGCCACTTATTCCAGTTGTCCTCCACCGAACAAAGCAGCGCCACCAGTTTACTCCTGTTACCAGTTTAGAACTGCATTGAGCCAACTTTTTTATTTTAGGCCTAGTAAGTCTGTCTGCGCCACTCCTAGCAATCGTCCTCCGCTGACCAAACCAGTGCTGCCTGTGTACCCCTGTTACCCATTTTAAACTGCATTGAGCCTACTTTTTTATTTTAGGCCTAGTAAGTCTGTCTGCGCCACTCCTACTAATCGTCCTCCGCTTACAAAACAATGCTGCCTGTGTACCCGTTACCCTTTTTGAACTGCATTGAGCCTACTTTTTTATTTTAGGCCTAGTAAGTCTCTGCACCACTCCTACTAATCGTCCTCCGCTGACCAAAACAATGCTGCCTGTGTACCAGTTACCCTTTTTGAACTGCATTGAGCCTACTTTTTTATTTTAGGCCTAGTAAGTCTGTCTGCGCCACTCCTACTAATCGTCCTCCGCTGACCAAAACAATGCTGCCTGTGTACCCGTTACCCATTTTGAACTGCATTGAGCCTACTTTTTTATTTTAGGCCTAGTAAGTCTGTCTGCGCCACTCCTAGCTATCGTCCTCCGCTGACCAAACCAGTGCTGCCTGTGTACCCCTGTTACCCATTTTAAACTGCATTGAGCCAACTTTTTTATTTTAGGCCTAGTAAGTCTGTCTGCGCCACTCCTAGCAATCGTCCTCCGCCTATCAAAACAATGCTGCCTGTGTACTCCTGTTACCCATTTTTAACTGCATTGCGCCTACTTTTTTATTTTAGGCCTACTAAGTCTGTCTGGGCCACTCCAGTCCTGACAATCGTCCTCCGCTTAACAACGCTCTGCCGCCTGTGTACCCCTGTAACCAATTTTAAACTGCATTGAGCCAACTTTTTTAATTTAGGCCTACTGCCTGTGTCTGTCTGCGCCACTCAATACAGCTGTCTTTCACTGCACAAAGCAGAGCCTCAATTTGCAGCCGATATCACATATTAAAGTGCATTTGGCCTACTAGTTTGGTTGGGCCTACTAACGGTGTCTGCCGCTCCTTCGTATTCTCCTGTGTTTTTCTCCTGAGCTTCAATCTTCAGGCTTTCGGCCCATAGGAATTTTAAAACTGCATTTGGCCTACTGGTTTGGTTGGGCCTACTAACGGTGTCTGCCGCTCCGTGCTCTTCTCCACTGAACAAAGCAGTGCTGCCTGTTTACTCCTGTTACCAATTTTGAACTGCATTTAGCCTACTTTATTCTTTGGGTCTATACCTGTGTTTCCTCCCCATCCTGCCCATTGCCCAGCCATTGCTAGATGAGTCTGCCGGTACATTGACCTAGACCACTACATTCCCCTTGCACTCTACATAGCCAGTATCTGACCCTGCAGAAAGTCTGGTTCCCCTTCCCGCATACTATACCACCTTACACGGGGACAAAGAGGAAGGTGCAGATGAAAGTGCAGGTTCCTTCAACAGGTGGGGGGGCATACTTGTTGGCGACGTCACTGGCACAGGGCCCCTCATAGTACGCAAAAGTGTCTCTGCCGGTGGGAGGTGCCCCCATCATCAATCACAACGCCATACTTTGAGGGGCCCTGTGCCAGTGGCAATGCGAACAAGTGTGCCCCCCCTGCTTGCTCAGGATCACAGCACTTGCAAAGTTGAAATACTTACCTCTCCCTGCTCCACCACCGTGATGTAGTCCGCGTTTCCTGGGCCCACGAAAAAATTGAGCCAGCCCTACTCCCCCCACAACTGTTGCCAAATGACCCCCAAATTTTCAATGGCTAACTATTATTATAAGGTAAATTAAGATTGACAAGCTTAAGTAACAAGAATTGATGTTTTTGGCATTAAAATGGGCTCTGTTGGTGTTTTCCTGTCCTCCACTTACTGCCGACTTTGATTCTCCATTGACTTGCATTGGGTTTTGTGTTTCGGTCGGATCCCCGACTTTTCGAAATAATCGGCCGATTTCACCCGACTCGACTTTTGACAAAGTCGGGTTTCGCGAAACCCGACTCGATCCTGAAAAAGTAAAAGTCGCTCAACCCTAGCGGTGGTCCCTAAAAAATGGTTTTCTAAATTTAGTTGGAAAAATTAGAAATCGATGATGAACTTTTAACCCTTATTACTTCCTAACAAAAAAATAATATTTCCAGCATTGTGCTGATGGAAAGTTAACGTGTGGGAAATGTTATTTATTAACTATTTTGTGTGACGCTACTCTCTGATTTAAGGGCACAAAAATTATACATTTTCAAAATGTTTGCGAAATTTCTGTTTTGTCATAAATAAACGCAAGTCATATCGAATAAATGTTACTAGTGTCATGAAGTACAATACTTGTATGTCACAAAAAAACAATCTCAGAATCAGTGGAATCCGTTGAAGCGTTCCATATCTATAGCATAATGTGACAGTGGTCAAAATTGTATAAATTGGCTTGGTCACTAAGAGGTTAAATTGTCTACTGTGTATATATACCTACTAGTTCTTCTCTCCCTTTTGTCTTGTTAAAAGAACAATGGGTGTTGTTGGGAAGCATCTGTCTTTTTTTCTTTTATCCTATATAGATTTTTCTCTTTAGGCACTCCTGTCTGTGTGGGTATGTGGGTACACATGGATCTTTTAGTATATATATTAGAGTAGCAATTAGTGATGAGCGAGTGTGCTCATTATTTGAGTTTCTCTGAGTATGCTCAGGTGGTCTCCGAGCATTTTGGCATGCACGGAGATTTAGTTTATGTCAACGAGCTGCATGATTTGCAGCTGTTAGGCAGCTTGAATACATGTGGGGGTTTCCTGTTTGGTAGGCAATGCCTACATGTATTGAAGCTGTCTAGCAGCCACAAATCATGCAGCTGTGTCGACATAAACTAAATCTCCGAGCACGCCAAAATACTCAGTAACGAGTATACTCGCTCATCACTAGTAGCAACGTGTTCCATAGAAAAAATAAAAATTTGTTTTATTCAAAGTCTCACCCCTATATTTGTTACACATAATGATCTGTTATTTAAAAAATCATTTCATTTGGTTGTGTTTAAAAGGTGGTGCAATGTCAGCCCTTGAACACTTCATAGCAATTAAAATATATTTTGGGTAGTTTCAATATAGAGCAGCAATAAGGTCCCCACCACTCCTTGAAACTCTTTCAAATTTACATATTTGTAATTTGTAAAGAATAAATAATACTAGTTTATATTTCCTGCTTTCAAAGTAAACTTGCCAGATTACAGACAACATTCTGTATTATTCACTGTTTTACCTAAGTCAAATCTCTACATTTTTACAGAGCAGTATATGTGTCTTTTACTGTCTAATTATATTTATGCCTGAAATTCATTTGCTTTAATTTTAGAATAATAATTTGCAAGTGTTGATGAGCAATATTAGAGAGATTTGCAGCAACTAGAGATGAGCGAATCCCGCTGTCCAGCCCTCACTGGAAATAATGGAGCGGAGGGAACAAGCGCTCCATTTACTGTCTCAACTTCCATCCCGAACAATAAAGTTTGTTGGGAAAGTCATAACTCAGGTCTGCTGAGAAAAGGGATTCCAAAAGGGCAGCACTTATGGATTAGAAGGAATTGTAGCCGTATTGATGATTTTCGTATACAGGCCAAGGAACTTGGGAAGAGATTCGTACAAAAAGAATATCCAAAAAGTGGCCAGGACTCAGTTCAGCCTGTTATACTGTTCTGGACCAGGATAAACTGTCTCTCCTACATCCCAGAGCTAATGAAGACACAGAAAGATAATTAGGATTATTGGAATGTACGATAATAATGCCAATTGTGTCTACCAGGTTATCAAAAAACAATGGGGTATCCTCTGGGCGGATCCGGACTTTAGAGACGTCATATCATCAAACCCAAATATTGCATATTATAAAGACCCATCCATGCGGGATCACTTTTTCACAGTTTAAAAAAAAAAAAACAAGACAGTTGGGCCCCTGGCTGAACCATAAAACTTATGGAACTTTTTGGTGCGGTGATTGCAAAGTCTGCTATTGGATCAGGCCATGTAGGAGTTTTACCGGTGTATCTACATCATTTTAAAAGAGTGATTGTGCCAACTGAAAGACAGAAAGCATCATTTATATGGCCACTTGCCACTGCCTTCTAAATTATATTGGAAAGACAAAAAGAGAACTGAGATAATGCATTGGAGGACAATTAGGTGACATTAGGAACAAGAGAAATACCCCTTTGGCAAAACATGTGAGAAATTACCATCAGAATAATATAAAATCTATTACATTTTGTGTTCTGAAAGGTGTCAAAGCGTGATTGGAACAAGCTACTGTTACAAAAATAATGTCAATTGATCTTTTGATTGGAATCTAGATAAGCAAAGCCCATTAGGAGTGCTAGAATTCAATCAAGCTAACAAGGGGTAAGCAGGATCAGATTTCATAAATAAAATATAAACTTTTAATGTTCAAGATTAAAATATGGGTAGCCAATACCTCGCAATGACATATACAGACATTAAACTGATAGAGTGATCCAGTGCTCAATTAATAAAGGGTTGGATCCTACCATTACAAGTTTTTAATCAGCATAAACATCATGCAGGAGGAAGAAAAGTGAAAAGTCAGACAGATAAAACTATGTTCCATTTCATGCCCAATGCAATATCAACCGTCCTGGCCAGGACAGTGCCCAAGTATGACCTATCCCTCCAAAAAATGTCCATGTTTAAACTCTCCCTTCCAGGTGACGGTGAACTCCTCAGGAGAGATAAATGTATTTAAAGGGAATAGATTATGAAGAGTCCTGGGTGATAGGAACTTATAAGTTTCAAAACTGACAATTAGGGGGTGTTCTGATAGTATCACAGCGTCTTTATGTGGCAGAATGCTGACAGAGTTCTGTGCAACACATGGGTCAAATGCTTACCTGGAGACATTAAATGCCTTTATATAGAGACAAGGTTCCTCCACTTGGTGTCTGTCCTCACATTCAGGTCTTGCTGATGTCATGTCTCATGACACTGGGAACGATACTTATAGGGTAATGAGGGTTTTCTATTACAAACTTCTGTCCCCAACTTATAAAGATAATGTAAAAACCACTATCTAACCACATGTCTCCCTTTCCATCCATTATCCCATCTGGTCTATATCACAAAATTTTATTTTAGACAAAATGCCAACCCAGTTTTCATGGAGCGCTTATTGTTGTGTATAGCCGGTAGTCCCTCCATTTCGGGTGGTAATGTGTCCAAAGCGCTTTTGCGCATGCCTACAGAACACCCCTTGCTGATGTCTAGTCATTGCCGTAGTGACTTATCTCTGTGCCTATTGCGCATGTCTGGAAGTCACATTCTGCTATTCAGCAGCAAGCTATTGTGGTGATGCATGTGTAGTTAAGTAAAGAGCTTTTTATGCGTACCCACAAATTTTGCTCATTACTGAAGGGTGCCTATTATGCAAACACAGAGGTCAAGCATTAAAGTTGGTTAGTAGTTGCCAAGTGATGCATTTCAATTTCCAAGGTTAAAATAGCCGTCTCATTGTTCACACTTCTCCATAGTAACAGGTCATATCACACAGAGGGAATTATGTTTTTTTTTCTCTGCTTCCTATTAATCAACAAGATTTGAATCGGGAAAGGTTTTGAGGGGAAGAGGAGATCACTGTGTGGTTAATTAGTTTGACATAGTTTGACCGGACATCAAATATGTTTCTTTTACTTAATTTTTAATTTCTTGGTGTTTAATAGACAAAATAGAGGTAATTCAAATTTCAATATTTATTTTATTTTTTGTATAAAAATATACACTCACCGGCCACTTTATTAGGTACACCATGCTAGTAACGGGTTGGACCCCCTTTTGCCTTCAGAACTGCCTCAATTCTTCGTGGCATAGATTCAACAAGGTGCTGGAAGCATTCCTCAGAGATTTTGGTCCATATTGACATGATGGCATCACACAGTTGCCGCAGATTTGTCGGCTGCACATCCCAAAGATGCTCCATACAAGGCAGGATGGATCCATGCTTTCATGTTGTTTACGCCAAATTCTGACCCTACCATCCGAATGTCGCAGCAGAAATCGAGACTCATCAGACCAAGCAACGTTTTTCCAATCTTCTACTGTGCAATTTCGATGAGCTTGTACAAATTGTAGCCTCAGTTTCCTGTTCTTAGCTGAAAGGAGTGGTACCCGGTGTGGTCTTCTGCTGCTGTAGCCCATCTGCCTCAAAGTTCGACGCACTGTGCGTTCAGAGATGCTCTTAGGCCTACCTTGGTTGTAACGGGTGGCGATTTGAGTCACTGTTGCCTTTCTATCAGCTCGAACCAGTCTGCCCATTCTCCTCTGACCTCTGGCATCAACAAGGCATTTCCGCCCACAGAACTGCCGCTCACTGGATTTTTTTTCTTTTTCGGACCATTCTCTGTAAACCCTAGAGATGGTTGTGCGTGAAAATCCCAGTAGATCAGCAGTTTCTGAAATACTCAGACCAGCCCTTCTGGCACCAACAACCATGCCACGTTCAAAGGCACTCAAATCACCTTTCTTCCCCATACTGATGCTCGGTTTGAACTGCAGGAGATTGTCTTGACCATGTCTACATGCCTAAATGCACTGAGTTGCCGCCATGTGATTGGCTGATTAGAAATTAAGTGTTAACAAGAAGTTGGACAGGTGTACCTAATAAAGTGGCCAGTGAGTGTATATTTTTATTATATTTTTAATACCATTAGGGGACTTGAATCAGTGATTATCTTTTCACTTATACAATATATTGCAATACTACAGTATAGATGGAACCTGCTGCTAACTAATGACGGACTATATGGCAGTACAATGTGGATACACACTCGGGTTAACCTCACCCTGTGTGAAGGCAGCAAACCCTGTTGTGTCACAGGGCTGCGGTACCGCACCAAGAGCGCAAGCAAGCAGTCTCAGAACTCAATCCCAAGACACAGAATTAGAATTCGTCTAAACCTTTTGCGCTCGACACCGCTACTGGGGTGTCAGAGCAACTGCAAAAATAACTTAAATGCACAAGAGTGCATGCAGTGCCGCACTGGCAGACACCACTAACCACCCAGACTTGGGATAGGAAAGCGCTCTAATTGCGCACAGTGCCGCACTGGCGGTCACAGCAATTACACACTGTTTCGTGTGTATATTGCTGATGGCTCAGCTGGGCGCTAGATAGCAGACATCCACCTTACGCGAGCAGTCATACACAAGGGAGGGGATGATTAATGAACGACTTTCACTCATCAACACACACACGATTTCAAGAGTATACTAGCGCATGGCCGTGCGGCCATGCAAACCTTTTGTAGCTGCAGCAAGTTCAAGACCTTCCTAGAGGACCAATGAGAACTGCTACAGTAACTGAGCAACTTTAGGACCTTCCTAGAAGACCAATAGGAGGTACTGAAGTACCTGAGCATATGACCCAAGACCTCCACTGAGAGGTCTTCCTTTGGGCATGTTCAGAAGGGGAAAAGCAGGGCTTAATCCCTGAGATGTCTGCTTGCCGCTGATCAGTACAGGCTACAATTGAAGAGCCTGGAAAGGCAGTAGTAACCAGACATCCAGTATCAGCCTGAGCTAGACTCTGGGACCAATGTCTCCGCTCAGCAGACTCCACTGTAGCTGGAGAAGAATGGGAGACAACTGTGAAGATGGTCCGAGATTCCCCCTGTATAGAGGCGGGAACTCGACACCTAACAGATGGTTGATGAAAGGCAGGCACCTGGGTGTTCTGATCACTGCAAGTACATGCTGCAGCTCTCTGCTATATTCCACTTTAAATACCTAATATTTGTCTAGCAGTTAAATGACTGGCACAACCTGGGTACAGATAATCATACGTGACAACTTAGAAGAGCCAATAATCTTCATTACTTCTGCATTTGGAGTGTGTCAGCAAGAAGATTGAAAAAAAAATTATATTGGTTTAAAAAAAATAGCGTATCTTTATCTAGCAGTTGTGCGACTGGCGCAATCTGGGTACAGATAATCTTATGTGACAATTTAGCAGGGCCAATAATCTTCATTACTTCTGCATTTGGAATGTGTTAGCAAGACAATTGAAAAAAGTCATAATTTTCTATTGTTTTAAAAAATAGAGTATTTTTATCTAGGAGTTGTGCGAGTTGTGTGTATCTAGGAATTTAGAAGGGTTGAAATATAATCAGTAATTTCTCATTTTTCTTCACAGGAATTAGAGGGAATCTATCACCACATTTGACTTATCTAAACTATTAATATGGACATACAGGCTATAGGCTGCTGAAAACAGTCCTTGTGTGTCGCATGTCAACTGTGTTGGTGCTGAGAAATAATCTTTTATCACTTTACATAAGTGACCTGTTACAGGCTCTGGGCGGATGGTGCCTGGAGATAGCTCTGCCCCCTGAGCTTGTTTTACATGAAGGAGGCATTCCCAGTGTGAGACAAGTAACCAACATTGGAGAAATTAGATTTTCTTCTTGCAAACACATTTTTGCTTTTGAGCTATGCTGTAATGCAACAATATTGCAGCCCTATCTACCTGTGAGATGGACCTTTTCTGGGACAGCGGAGAGCTCATGCTTTTAGCCTGGGGGGCCAGTATCCATGACCCCTTATTGGCTATTAATATCAGCCCGTAGCTGTCTGCATAGCCTTTGCTGGCTATTAATATAGGGGGACCCTACGTCATAGTCACGTTTTAATAACCAATAAAGGCTAAGTATACAGCTGTGAGCTGATATTAATAGCCTGGGAAGCTCCATGGGTATTAACCCCTTCCCAAACTATAAATATTGGACCCCAGTTGTTGACCTTTTCTCTGCTAGTTACAAAAATTATGCTGGATGCTTTGATCTCCCCGAGGTCATTCATCCTTATGTTCATAGCCTTTTCACTAGGCACTGCTCCTAATAGCCAGTTTCCTACTACACACTGATGAGGGGCAAATACCCCGAAACAGCTGTCTGTGGATGGATACCATGTTTTGGCATAGGTGGTTTTCCTTTATTGGATGCTGCCCTTCCCGTGGTTGTTCCTTCCCTGTGAAAGACCTGGCTATTCATTGCTTGCGTTGAGAAACACGTGATGGTGTCTCTGCGGCTTTTCTACATGCATTTGCATATTTCCCATAAGGGATAGGGGCAGTGTTCTGGATCACTGCGTTGAGAAACACGTGATGGTGTCTCCGCGGTGTTGGATGTTTTGATCTCCCCGAGATCATTCATCCTTATATTCATAGTTACAAAAATTATGCAGGAGCCCACTCCATTTTTTCAGAAAAAAATATCTTTTATTAATTAAATACATGTACAGTAAGCTGCACACACATTGTACTAATTGTATTTGTCAAAACAACTGCATATCTACCTATTCTACAGTATATGTATATACTGTGTGTAATCCATCTCTTCTATCCTGTCAGCTCCTGCAGTGATTTCACACTACACGGCTGCTTAATTGCAAACTTTTCTTTTAAAATATCTATGTAATATACATTATATAGATATACACTGCTTAAAAACATAAAGGGAACACTAAAATACCAAATCCTAGATATTACTGAATTAAATATTTCAGTTGCAAATCTTTATTCATTACATAGTGGAATGTGCTGAGAACAATAAAACATAAAAATGATCAATGTAAATCAAAATGAATATCCCATTGAGGTCTGGATTTGGAATGATACTCAAAATCAAAGTGGAAAATCAAATTACAGGCTGATCGAACTTCAGTGGCAATGCCTCAAGACAAGGAAATGATGTTCAGTTGTGTGTGTTGCCTCCATGTGCTTGAGTGACCTCCCTACAATGCCTGGGCATGCTCCTGATGAGGCGGTGATGGTCTCCTGAGGGATATCCTCCCAGACCTGGACTAAAGCATCTCCAACTCCTGGACAGTCTGTGGTGCAATGTGACGTTGGTGGATGGTGCGAGACATGATGTCCCAGATGTGTTCCATCTTATTCAGGTCTAGGGAACGGGCGGGCCACTCCATAGCTTCAATCCCTTCATATTACAGGAACTGCTGACACACTCCAGCCACATGAGGTCTGGTATTGTCCTGCATTAGGAGGAACCCAGGGCCAAGCACACCAGCATATGGTCTCACAAGGGGTCTGAGGATCTCATCTCGGTACCTAATGGCAGTCAGGATACCTTTGGTTAGCACACGGATGGCTGTGCGGCCCTCCAAAGAAATGCCACCTCACACCATTACTGACCCACTGCCAAATCGGTCATGCTGAAGGATGTTGCAGGCAGCAGAACACTCTCCAATTCATCTCCAGACTCTGTCACGTCTGTCACATGTGCTCAGTGTGAACCTTCTTTCATCTGTGAAGAGCACAGGGCACCAGTGGCAAATTTGCCAATCCTGGTGTTCTGTGGCAAATGCCAAGCTTCCTGCATGGTATTGGGCAGTGAGCACAACCCCCATCTGTGGACGTCGGGCACTCTGACCATCCTCAAGGAGTCAGTTTCTAACCATTTGTGCAGACACATGCACATTTGTGGCCTGCTGGAGATCATTTTGCAGGGCTTTGGCAGTACTCTTCCTGTTCCTCCTTGCACAAAGGCTGAGGTAGCAGTTCTGCTGCTGGGTTGTTACCCTCCTACGGCTCCCTCTACATCTCCTGGTGTACTGACCTGTCTCCTGGTAGCACCTCCAGCCTCTGGACACTATGCTGGCAGACACATCAAACCTTCTTGCCACAGCTCGCATTGATGTGCCATCCTGGATGAGCTGCACTACCTGAGCCACTTGTGTGGTTGTAGAGTCTGTCTTATGCTACCACGAGTGTGAAAGCAAAACCAACAAACCAACATTTAAAAGTGACCGAAATATCAGCCAGAAATCATTGGTACTGAGATGTGGTCTGTGGTCCCCACCTGCAGAATCACTCCTTTGTCTTGATAATTGGAAATAAATTCCATCCATTGTCTAATCCATTTGCACAACAGCATGTGAAATTGATTGTCAAACAGTGTTGCTTCCTAAGTGAACAGTTTGATTACACAGAAGTTTGATTTACTTGGAGTTATTTTGTGTTGTTTAAGTGTTCCCTTTATTTTTTTGAGCAGTGTATATATATATATATATATATATATATATATATATATATATATGTGTATCACTGATATCTATATATTAATGTATTCTATGTGTATATATCTATTCAATCTATTCTTTTCTAACCTGTCACTCTGTGATTTCACTGTATGTGGCACATGAATTGCTGACTTTTCAAATGACACCGGTGTGTAAAAAATCAGACAGCACTTGCATGGGCCGAGTGCTGTGCAATTTTTTTCCTCGCACCCATAGGCTTGCATTGGCGAGTCTTGGCCGAGTCTCATTGACAACCGTAGCATGCTGCGATTTTACACACACATCATACTGTATATGCCTGAGAAAAGAAACAGTGATGTGAGCTGTCTCATAGATTAACACTGGGCCGAGTGCTATGCAATGTTTTCTAACATTGCAATCAGCCATATTCTATGGTAGTGTGACTCCGGCCTAATAGTTTAGATAGGTCAAATGTGGTGATAGATTCCCTTTAAACCTCTTAGTGATGGAGCCACATTTTTAAAATCTGACAAGTGTCACTTTAAGTAGTAATAATTCTGGAATGCTTCAACAAATCCCAGTGATTTTGAGACTGTTTTTTCGGTGCACATTATACTTTTTGATAATGGTAATTTTAGGTCGATATGTTTTGTGTTTATTTATAAAAAATATCAAACATTTGACATAAATGAAAACAAATTAGCTATTCATACCACACAAGAACATTAATAAATAACATGTCCCTCATGTCTTCTTTAAATCCGCACAATTTGTAAAATGTTTTTTTATTTTAATAGCATTTTAGGAGGTTTAAAAATGTAGCAGCAATTTTTTATTGTTTCATGGAAATTTACAAAATGTATGTTTTTTAGTGACCTATCCAGGTTTGAAGTGACTTTAGGGGTCCCATATATTGGAAAAACCCAAAAAGTGATACCATTTTAAAAACAACACCCCCTGACAATGAAAACCGCTGTTGGGTATTTTATTAACCCTTCAGGTGTTTTTAAGGAATTAATGCAAAGTGACATGACAGGAATTAAAAAGTGTATTTTTACCACCTAAATATCGTTAACTTTTGAAGAGGCCACTGTAGCTGGCAGACTCCAAGGCCACTATTTGGCCGTGAACTGCCATGGCAAACAAAAGGACCACACAATCATGATCTCAGGTCACCAATGGGGTAAAAAGAAAGCTCCCACACTCTTTTAACTATTTATATGAGGCAGCACAAATTAAGAGACCACGGCAAAATTTTCAGTTCGTCTGATTTTTCTCTTTATATGTATGTTTTTGAGCAAAATAAAAATTGTTCTTTTATTCTATAAACCACTGACAACATGTCTCTGAAGTTCCATGCAAAAATTTTTGTATTTATTTTCGGAAAATGAGAAATGGTCAAAATAACAATAAAATGCATTGCTTGCACACCTCAAATAGTAGAAAAAAAAAACAAGTTCATAATCATTTAGAAACAGCAATACTAATGTTTTAACTCAAGAACAGTTCAGAAATAGTGTTGAGCATTCCTGCAAATATCGGGTATTGGCCGATATTCGCTGTATCGGAATTCCGATACCGAGTTCCGATACTTTTGCAATATCGGATACTGGAATCAGAAGTTCCTATAGTGTAATTATGCACTATAATGGAGTGTGGGCGGTGCGTGGGTGGTGCATGGGCGGAGACTGCATGTGTGTGTGTGTGCGGGCGGGGTCTGTGCGTGACCGTGGGAAGTCTGTGCGGGCCTGCCAGGGCTCTATACGGGCCTCTCAGGGGTCTGTTAGTGCCTGCCGGGGGTCTGTGCGTGCCTGCCAGAGGTCTGTGCAGGGCTGCCGGGGGTCTGTGAGGGCTGCCGGGGGTCTGCGCAGGCTGCTGGGGGTCTGTGCGTGCCTGCCAAGGTCTGTGCGGGCTACCGGAGGACTGTGCGTGCCTGCCGGGGGTCTGTGCAGGCCTCCCGGGGCTCTGTGCGGGCTGCCGGGGGTTGGTGCGTGCCTGCCAGGGGTCTGTGCGGGCTGCCGGGGGTCTGTGCGGGCTGCCGGGGGGTCTGTGCATGCCTGCTGGGGGTCTGTGTGGGCCTGCCTAGGCTCTGTGCGTTCTGCCGGGGGTTGGTGCGTGCCTGCCAGGGGTCAGTGTGGGCTGCCGGGGGTCTGTGCGGGCTGTCGGGGGGTCTGTGCATGCCTGCTGGGGGTCTGTGTGGGCCTGCCTTGGCTCTGTGCGGGCTGCCGGGGGTCTGTGCGGGCTGCTGGTGGTCTGTGCGTGTGTGCAAGCATCGTCCGATGGGATTAAATGCATACAACATACATACTACATACATACTACATACATACATACTGTGGTGCAGTGACCAATGTTAAAGCCAGGGGGCGCTGTGTGTGTGCTTCAAGATGCGCTTGGAGGCATAATGGTGATAAGAGAAAGTCCAGCAGGATTATAAATGGCCGGTATGTGTGTCGCAGAGGAGGTCACTCTGCGCTGTCAGTCTGAAGTTAAGTTGGTGTGCTGGGACCTGTAGTCCCACGTGTGATTGTGTAGTTCTAATGGGAGATTGGCAGGGGTAGTTATGAGAGATGGGAGGGTCAGACTAGCCACACACACCCACACTCCCATCGAGGGGAGTGGTCACAGGTATGTAATGTGACCAGGGTGTGGGTCAAATGGTTCCTGTGCAAGGTCCTGGATGGTCGGTGTTGGAAGCTCCTGTGAGTGGAGTCTTCCTGGAAGCACGTGAGACCATGGACGAGGTGTTGGATTGTCCTGCTATGGACTGGAGTCCTGCAAGCACCTGATAAGAGTGTGAGTCCTGGAATGGTCAGGGTGTTGGATTGTCCTGGGTAGGACTGGGGTCCTGCAAGTACCTGGTAAGATCATGGACTGATGGCCTGTGTGTTGGAAGTGCCTGTGGTTGGACTTCCTGGAAGCGCATGGAAAGGCTGTATCTACAGAGCCTGAGACAGTTTCTGTATTGGGGAGGCTACAGTTCCAACTGTGGGTCTGGACTATCCGAGGTGCCCTGGTCACAAGGATGGTGATCCCAGTGAGGCAGCTTTCCCCTGTGAACCAGCACTGGCAGGAGTCAGTATATGGAGCCGGAGCTCCTGTAAGGTAACTCCAGGTAACAAGGGGTTACGGGCAGACACGGATCTGCCATTGGAACTATCGATGGTTAATGTGTTCCGTAGATGTTACTAATGAACTGTTTGTGTGATGGTTTCAATATCCATGGCCCCTATCTAGGCTATGAATATCAGCCCGCAGCTGTCTGCATAGCCTTTCTGGCTATAAAATATAGCCGCAATTTTCTGCGCCAGAGGGGGAAAGCCGACGGCCGGGGGCTAATATTTGTAGCCTGCTATGAATATCAGCCCGCACCTGTTTGCGTAGCCTTTACTGGCTATTAAAATAGGGGGACCCCCCAAAAAATGACGTGGGTTCCCCCTATATTTTATAGCCAGAAAGGCTATGCAGACTGCTGCGGGCTGATATTCATAGCCTAGAGAGGGGCCATGGATATTGCCCCCCCTTCCCAGCTACAAATACTAGTCCGCAGCCACCCCGGAAATTGCGCATCTGTAAGATGCGCCAATTTCGGTACTTAGCCCCTCTCTTCCCACTACCGTGTAGCGGTGGGATATGGGGTAACAAGGAGTTAATGTCACCTTGCTATTGTAAGGTGACATTAAGCCGGGTTAATAATGGAGAGTTGTCAATAAGACGCCTATCCATTATTAATCCAATACTAATAAAGGGTTAATAAAACAAACAAACATTAGGAAAAAAGTATTTTAATATTTTTCATTTAACCATACTTACCATACTTTAGCGCCTGCAAAAAACATAAAATAATAAACCGTATACTACCTGTCCGCCGTAGTCCAATTAATAACGAGTGTCCCACGATGATTTCCCCTATAGATCTGTGACAGGGGGGAACCAGGATGGGGAGCAGAAGGTACAAGATCAAAAGACACTGCAGAGAAACAGCTGACGGTACTGGAACCCGGATGGGTAGCCGAAGGTACAAGAGCCAATGGAACTACCGAGGACCAGCTGACATTACTGGAATCCGGTTACTAAGCAGGAGGTACCCATGCCAGAAAACACTACCAAGGACCACCTGACGTTGGTGGAAATCGGATACCCAGAAGGAGGCACCTAAGCCAAAGGCTCTGCCCGGAACCAGCTTACGGTACTGGAACCAGGATGGGGAGCAGAAGGTACAAGAGCCAATGGAACTACCAAGGACCAGCTGATGTTACTGGAACCCAGTTACTAAACAGGAGGTACCCATGCCAGAAAGCACTACCAAGGACCACCTGACGTTGGTGGAAATCTGATACCCAGAAGGAGGCACCTAAGCCAAAGGCTCTGCCCGGAACCAGCTGACGGTACTGGAACCAGGGGGACCTATTCAAGATTGTCTTCCTAAGACCCAGCTAATGGTGCTGGAACTCAGATAGGCAGAAGGTCCACAGGAAAAACAAAAGTTGATAGGCCGCGAGCCTGCCGTGGTTACCGAAACCCCACAGTCCTACAGGGGGAGCTTGTCCTATTGGCACTACGGAACCAGCCTTGATTGCCAGATCCCACAGCCCACATAGGAAGCACCTAAACTGCAGGCACCATGGAGTCGGCTAACCCGACCTCAACCCGACAGGACACTGTCTTGGAGGCCAAGTGACCTTGATACTACCCGGAAACAGCTGGCGTGCTGTAACCGGGCTGGGCAGGAGGGAGTACCTGTGCCAAAGACACTTTTGAGCAGCAACTAGCAGTGTTGGAGCCCAGGGACAGCAAGGGGAGCAGAGTGCAGGCCGAAGTCTGCATTCGAGGCAGACACATTGCCGGATACACAGCTGGGCATCAGCAGACGTTACTGAAACCCAATAACACTGCAGCAAGTGTTGACTGTACAAACAGGACTTCCGGGCAGCAACTAGTGGTGTTGGAGCCCAGGGTCAGCAGGAGGAGCAGAGTGTAGGCCGAAGCCTGCACTCGAGGCAGTTTAATATCTGTTGTTGTGTCAGCATGGTGGTCACAGGACACATTGCCGGATACACAGCTGGGGATCAGCTGACGTTACTGAAACCCAATAACAAGGCAGAAAGTGTTGACTGTGCAAACAGCACTTCCAGGCAGCAACTAGTGGTGTTGGAGCCCAGGGTCAGCAGGAGGAGCAGAGTGTAGGCTGAAGCCTGCACTCGATGCAGTTTAATATCTGTTGTTGTGTCAGCGTGGCGGTCACAAGACACATTGCCGGATACACAGCTGGAGATCAGCTGACGTTACTGGATCCCAATAACAGAGGAGCAACTGTTGACTGTGCAAACAGCACTTCCAGGCAGCAACTAGTGGTGTTGGAGCCCAGGATCAGCAGGAGGAGCAGAGTGTAGACCGAAGCCTGCACTCGAGGCAGTTTAATATCTGATGTTGTGTCAGCGTGGCAGTCGCAGGACACATTGCTGGAGACACAGCTGGAGATCAGCTGACGTTACTGGATCCCAAAAACAGAGGAGCAACTGCTAGTTGCTGCCTGGAAGTGCTGTTTGCACAGTCAACAGTTGCTCAGTGTTAGTGGGGTTCAGTAATGCCAGCTGCTCCCCTGCTGTGTGTGCGGCAATCACTCAAGTCTGCTCCTCCTGCTGACCCTGGGTTCCAACACTGCCAGTTGCTTCCCGGAAGTGCTGTCTGCACAGAGAAAAACCACTTGCTCCAGTGTTAGTGGGGTTCAGTAACGCCAGCTGCTCCCCTGCTGTGTGCTGTCCAACACCACCAGTTGCTTCCCGGAAGTGCTGTTCACACAGTCAACACTTGCTGTCGTGTTATTGGGTTTCAGTAACGTCAGCTGATCTCCAGCTGTGTATCCGGCAATGTGTCCTGCGACCGCCACGCTGACACAACAACAGATATTAAACTGCCTCGTATGCAGGCTTTGGCCTACACTCTGCTCCTCCTGCTGATCCTGTGCTCCAACACCGCTTGTTGCTGCCCGGAAATGCTGTTTACACAGTCAACACTTGCTGCCGTCTTATTGGGTTTCAGTAACATCAGCTTTTTCTCTGTGCAGACAGCACTAACTCTGTGCAGACAGCACTAACATCAGCTTTTTCTCTGTGCAGACAGCACTTCCGGGAAGCAACTGGCGGTGTTGGAACCCAGGGTCAGCAGGAGGAGCAGACTTGAAGGATTGCCGCACACACAGCAGGGGAGCAGCTGGCATTACTGAACCCCACTAACACTGGAGCAAGTGTTTTTCTCTGTACAGACAGCACTTCCGGGAAACAACTGGCAGTGTTGGAACCCAGGGACAGCAGGAGGAGCAGACTTGAGTGATTGCCGCACACACAGCAGGGGAGCAGCTGGCGTTACTGAACCCCACTATCACTGGAGCAAGTGTTTTTCTCTGTGCAGACAGCACTTCCGCGAAGCAACTGGCGGTGTTGGAACCCAGGGAATGCAGGAGGAGCAGACTTGAGTGATTGGCGCACATACAGCAGGGGAGCAGCTGGCGTTACTGAACCCCACTAACACTGGAGCAAGTGTTTTTCTCTGTGCAGACAGCACTTCCGGGAAACAACTGGTGGTGTTGGAACCCAAGGAATGCAGGAGGAGCAGAGTGTAGGTCGAGGAATAATTGGAGCAAGTTGAAAGGGAACATTTAACCCCCCGCAGGCGTTAGTAACTGAAAGAGCCACCTTGTGCAGCTCTAAGGCTGCACAAGGAAAAGGTGGCTCTTTTTAATTATGCTCCTTGCAAATGCTGAACTAAACACTTATAAAATGTGTCCCCTGATACGGTGAAACTGTCCCGGGGGTGGGACTTTACTTCGTAATGAGACGCAACACAGCCGTCATTCCTACCCCTTTGTCATCGTGCGCCGCCTCCTCAGCGTTGTGTGAATCTGTCCAGGAGCCTGCACTGTAATGTTCAACCTTGGCCATGTGCAGTTAGCGCTGTCCGTCTTCTGACATCATTTGGTGTCTGGCTGACTGTGACTGTGCGGCCGTGGTGCCCGAGAACCCGCCTCGCAGTGTCTTCTGATATAATCCCATTGCGGGCCTGGGATTCATGGCCATGCGCAGTGCTTATCTTCCCCTTTCACTCATCTCCTTCCGCCTTCTTGAACATAATAGTGCAGGCTCCAGGTCAGATTCAAACAACGCAGAGGAGGCGGCGCACAAGGGGGTAGGAATGATGGCTGTGTTGCGTCTCATTACGAAGGAAAGTCTCACCTCCGGGACGGTTTTGCCGTATCAGGGGACACATTTTATAAGTGTTAAGTTCAGCATGTGCAAGGAGCATAACTAAAAGAGCCACCTTTTCCTTGGGCATCATTACTGCTGCACAAGGTGGCTCTTTCAGATACAAACGCCTGGGGGAGGGGACAGGTTCTCTTTAATATCTGTTGTTGTGTCAGCGTAGTGTTCGCAGGACACATTGCCGGATACACAGCAGGGGAGCAGCTGACGTTACTGAAACCCTATAACACTGGGTCATGTGTTATGGACCTGGTGGTTAGGAGCACCTGGAATGACCTGATGAGTAAACTCAAAAACGGAACTAGCTCTGGGGAAGTGGGAACTCTGCTGACCGCAAACTCTACTCCTATCGCACAAACTAGAAATAGCCGTGGAGCGTACCTAACTCTCCCTAGACGCCTCTTCACAGCCTAAGAGCTAACTACCCCTAAAGATAGAAATAGAAGCCTAACCTTGCCTCAGAGAAATTCCCCAAAGGTAAAGGCAGCCCCCCACATATATTGACTGTGAGTTAAGAGGAAAGTCGCAAACACAGGAATGAAACAGGTTTTAGCAAACGAGGCCAGACTTACTAAATAGTCAGAGGATAGAAAAGAATACTATGCGGTCAGCATAAAAAAACTACAAAACCACGCAGAGTATGCAAAAAGACCCCCGCACCGACTCACGGTGTGGAGGTGCAACACTGCACCCCAGAGCTTCCAGCTAGCAAGGAAATATCATGATAGCAAGCTGGACTAGAATTTAGCAGTACTAAGAAATATATTCAGGCAGCAGTAACAACAAATGAACTAGCAGGGATTTAGCTTCTGCTGGAGTAGACAGGTCCTCAGAGAAGTCCAAGAGAGATCTGAACCAATTCTGATACATTGACAGCTGGCATGAGGTAACGATCTGAGTGGAGTTAAATAGGGAAGCCAGCATAGCAACATAACGAGAGCAGCTGATAAAGCCAACCTAGTGACCAGCAGTTCCGCTCGAAGCCACCAGAGGGAGCCCAAGAGCAGAACTAACCAAAGTACCATTCATGACCACAGGAGGTAGTCCGAGAAGGAATTCACAACAGTACCCCCCCCTTGAGGAGGGGTCACCGAACCCTCACCAGGGCCCCCAGGCCGATCAGGACGAGCCAAATGAAAGGCACGAACTAAATCGGCAGCATGGACATCGGAGGCAACAACCCAGGAATTATCCTCCTGACCATAGCCCTTCCACTTAACCAGGTACTGAAGCTTCCGTCTCGAAATACGAAAATCCAAAATCTTTTCCACCACATACTCCAACTCCCCCTCAACCAACACCGGAGCAGGAGGATCAACGGAGGGAACCATAGGCGCCACGTACCTCCGCAACAACGACCTATGGAACACATTATGGATGGCAAAAGAAGCTGGAAGGACCAAACGAAATGACACAGGGTTGAGAATTTCAGAAATCTTATAAGGACCAATGAAACGAGGCTTAAACTTAGGAGAAGAAACCTTCATAGGAACATAACGAGAAGACAACCAAACCAAATCCCCAACACAAAGTCGGGGACCAACACAACGACGGCGGTTAGCAAAACGTTGAGCCTTCTCGTGGGACAACGTCAGATTGTCCACTACGTGAGTCCAAATTTGCTGCAACCTGTCCACCACAGAATCCACACCAGGACAGTCAGAAGGCTCAACCTGCCCCGAAGAAAAACGAGGATGAAAACCAGAATTGCAAAAAAAAGGCGAAACCAAAGTAGCCGAACTAGCCTGATTATTAAGGGCGAACTCAGCCAATGGCAAGAAGGTCACCCAATCATCCTGACCAGCAGAAACAAAGCATCTCAGATAGGTTTCCAAAGTCTGGTTGGTTCGTTCGGTTTGGCCATTTGTTTGAGGATGGAAAGCCGTAGAAAAAGACAAATCAATGCCCATCTTAGCACAAAAGGACAGCCAAAGCCTAGAGACAAACTGGGAACCTCTGTCCGACACAATGTTCTCCGGAATGCCATGCAAACGAACCACATGTTGAAAAAAATAATGGCACCAAATCAGAGGAAGAAGGTAATTTAGGCAAGGGTACCAAATGGACCATCTTAGCGATCACAAACCACCCAGATGACAGACATCCTTTGAGAGATAGGAAGATCTGAAATAAAATCCATTAAAACATGCGTCCAAGGCCTTTTCGGGACTGGCAAGGGCAAAAGCAACCCACTGGCACGAGAACAGCAGGGCTTAGCCCGAGCACAAGTCCCACAGGACTGCACAAAAGAATGCACATCCCGTGACAAGGAAGGCCACCAAAAGGACCTAGCCACCAAATCTCTGGTACCAAAAATCCCAGGATGACCAGCCAACACTGAGCAATGAACCTCAGAAATAACTCTGCTAGTCCATCTATCAGGGACAAACAGTTTCTCCGCTGGACAACGGTCAGGTCTATCAGCCTGAAACTCCTGCAGCGCCCGCCGCAAATCAGGGGAGATGGCAGACAGAATTACCCCCTCTTTGAGAATACCAGCCGGCTCAGGGACTCCCGGAGAATCAGGCACAAAACTCCTAGAAAGGGCATCCGCCTTCACATTCTTAGAACCTGGAAGATATGAGACCACAAAATCGAAACGGGAGAAAAACAGCGACCATTGAGCTTGTCTAGGATTCAACCGCTTGGCAGACTCGAGATAAGTCAGATTTTTGTGATCCGTCAAGACCACCACGCGGTGCTTGGCTCCCTCAAGCCAATGTCGCCACTCCTCAAATGCCCACTTCATAGCCAGCAGCTCCCGATTGCCAACATCATAATTACGCTCAGCAGGCGAAAACTTTCTAGAAAAGAAGGCACATGTGTTGTGAAATTGGATTTTGGGCTCCCCCGGTGGCCACTGGTGGAATTGAACTGGTGTGCATCATCCCCTCTGTTCACCTGTTTCCATCAGGATGTGGGAGTCGCTATTTAACCTTGCTCCTCTGTCACTTCCATGCCGGTCAACATTGTAATCAGAAGCCTTTCTGTGCATGTTCCTGCTGCTAGACAACTCCCAGCTAAGTTGGACTTTAGTCCTCGTTTGTTTTTGCATTTTGTTCCAGTTCACTGCTGTAGTTTCGTTTCTGTGTCTGGAAAGCTCTTGTGATCTGAAATTGCCACTCTGATGTTATGAGTTAATACTAGAGTCTTAAAGTAATTTCAGGATGGTATTTTGATAGGGTTTTCAGCTGACCATGAAAGTGCCCTTTCTGTCTTCCTGCTATCTAGTAAGCGGACCTCAATTTTGCTAAACCTATTTTCATACTACGTTTGTCATTTCATCTAAAATCACCGCCAATATATGTGGGGGCCTCTGTCTGCCTATCGGGGAAACTTCTCTAGAGGTGAGCCAGGACTATATTTTCCTCTGCCAGGATTAGTTAGTCCTCCGGCCGGCGCTGGGCGTCTAGGGATAAAAAACGTAGGCAACGCTACCCGGCTACTGTTAGTTGTGCGGCAGGTTTAGTTCATGGTCAGTTTAGTTTCCATCCTTCCAAGAGCTAGTACTTATGTTTGCTGGGCTATGTTCTCTTGCCATTGAGAACCATAACAGTTTGACCGGCCAAAAAAGGGTTAAATTAATTGACAGAGAAAGGAGAGAAAAGAGAAGTCTGCTGAAGATTTTTTTTTTTTTTCCCCTTCCCTTCAGTTCTGAGTGTGCTTGTAATTGAATCTCTTGCAAGTCTGCCTATATTGCAGCCTTTCTCTCTCTCTCTCTCCTTCTAATCCTGGAATGGCTCTGTGTTCACCTGTTTAAAATGGATATTCAGAGTTTAGCTGCAGGTTTGAATAATCTCACCACGAAAGTTCAAAATTTACAAGATTTTGTTGTTCATGTTCCTATATCTGAACCTAGAATTCCTTTGCCTGAATTTTTCTCGGGGAATAGATCTTGCTTTCAAAATTTCAAAAATAATTGCAAGTTGTTTTTGTCCCTGAAATCTCGCTCTGCTGGAGATCCTGCTCAGCAGGTCAGGATTGTGATTTCCTTGCTCCGGGGCGACCCTCAGGATTGGGCTTTTGCATTGGCTCCAGGGGATCCTGCGTTGCTCAATGTGGATGCGTTTTTTCTGGCCTTGGGGTTGCTTTATGAGGAACCTCAGTTAGAGCTTCAGGCGGAAAAGGCCTTGATGTCCCTATCTCAGGGGCAAGACGAAGCTGAAATATACTGCCAGAAATTCCGTAAATGGGCTGTGCTTACTCAGTGGAATGAGTGCGCCCTGGCGGCGAATTTCAGAGAGGGTCTCTCTGATGCCATTAAGGATGTTATGGTGGGGTTCCCTGTGCCTGCGGGTCTGAATGAGTCCATGACAATGGCTATCCAGATCGATAGGCGTCTGCGGAAGCGCAAACCTGTGCACCATTTGGCGGTGTCTACTGAGAAGACGCCAGAGAATATGCAATGTGATAGAATTCTGTCCAGAAGTGAACGGCAGAATTTAAGACGAAAAAATGGGTTGTGCTTCTATTGCGGTGATTCAACTCATGTTATATCAGCATGCTCTAAGCGTACTAAGAAGCTTGATAAGTCTGTTTCAATTGGCACTTTACAGTCTAAGTTTATTCTATCTGTGACCCTGATTTGTTCTTTATCATCTATTACCGCGGATGCCTATGTCGACTCTGGCGCCGCTTTGAGTCTTATGGATTGGTCCTTTGCCAAACGCTGTGGGTATGATTTGGAGCCTCTTGAAACTCCTATACCCCTGAAGGGGATTGACTCCACCCCATTGGCTAGTAATAAACCACAATACTGGACACAAGTAACTATGCGGATTAATCCGGATCATCAGGAGATTATTCGCTTTCTTGTGCTGTATAACCTACATGATGTGTTGGTGCTTGGATTGCCATGGCTGCAATCTCATAACCCAGTCCTTGACTGGAAAGCTATGTCTGTGTTAAGCTGGGGATGTAAGGGGAAGCATGGGGATGTACCTGTGGTTTCCATTTCATCATCTATTCCCTCTGAGATTCCTGAATTCTTGACTGAATATCGTGACGTTTTTGAAGAACCTAAGCTTGGTTCATTACCTCCGCACCGGGAGTGCGATTGTGCCATAGATTTGATTCCGGGTAGTAAATACCCTAAGGGTCGTTTATTTAATCTGTCTGTGCCTGAACATGCTGCTATGCGAGAATATATAAAGGAGTCCTTGGAAAAGGGACATATTCGTCCTTCGTCATCTCCCTTAGGAGCCGTTTTTTTCTTTGTGGCTAAGAAAGATGGCTCTTTGAGACCGTGTATTGATTATCGGCTTTTGAATAAAATCACGGTTAAATATCAATATCCGTTGCCACTGCTGACTGATTTGTTTGCTCGCATAAAGGGGGCCAAGTGGTTCTCTAAGATAGATCTCCGTGGGGCGTATAATTTGGTGCGAATTAAGCAGGGGGATGAGTGGAAGACCGCATTTAATACGCCCGAGGGCCACTTTGAGTATTTGGTGATGCCTTTTGGTCTTTCAAATGCCCCTTCAGTCTTTCAGTCCTTTATGCATGACATTTTCCGTGATTATTTGGATAAATTTATGATTGTGTATCTGGATGATATTTTGATTTTTTCGGATGACTGGGACTCTCATGTCCAGCAGGTCAGGAGGGTTTTTCAGGTTTTGCGGTCTAATTCCTTGTGTGTGAAGGGTTCTAAGTGCGTTTTTGGGGTTCAAAAGATTTCCTTTTTGGGATATATTTTTTCCCCCTCTTCCATCGAGATGGATCCTGTCAAGGTTCAGGCTATTTGTGATTGGACGCAACCCTCTTCTCTTAAGAGTCTTCAGAAATTTTTGGGCTTTGCTAACTTTTATCGTCGATTTATTGCTGGTTTTTCTGATGTTGTTAAACCATTGACTGATTTGACTAAGAGGGGTGCTGATGTTGCTGATTGGTCCCCTGCTGCTGTGGAGGCCTTTCGGGAGCTTAAGCGCCGCTTTTCTTCCGCCCCTGTGTTGCGTCAGCCTGATGTTGCTCTTCCTTTTCAGGTTGAGGTCGACGCTTCTGAAATCGGAGCTGGGGCAGTTTTGTCGCAGAGAAGTTCCGATTGTTCCGTGATGAGACCTTGTGCCTTTTTCTCGCGTAAATTTTCGCCCGCCGAGCGGAATTATGATGTTGGGAATCGGGAGCTTTTGGCCATGAAGTGGGCTTTTGAGGAGTGGCGTCATTGGCTTGAGGGGGCTAGACATCAGGTGGTGGTATTGACTGACCACAAAAATCTAATTTATCTTGAGTCCGCCAGACGCCTGAATCCTAGACAGGCGCGCTGGTCGTTGTTTTTCTCTCGGTTTAATTTTGTGGTGTCCTACCTGCCGGGTTCTAAGAATGTTAAGGCGGATGCCCTTTCTAGGAGTTTTGAGCCTGACTCCCCTGGTAACTCTGAACCTACAGGTATCCTTAAGGATGGAGTGATATTGTCTGCCGTTTCTCCAGACCTGCGGCGGGCCTTGCAGGAGTTTCAGGCGGATAGACCTGATCGTTGCCCACCTGGTAGACTGTTTGTTCCTGATGATTGGACCAGTAAAGTCATTTCTGAGGTTCATTCTTCTGCGTTGACAGGTCATCCTGGAATCTTTGGTACCAGGGATTTGGTGGCAAGGTCCTTCTGGTGGCCTTCCCTGTCTCGAGATGTGCGAGGCTTTGTGCAGTCTTGTGACGTTTGTGCTCGGGCCAAGCCTTGTTGTTCTCGGGCTAGTGGATTGTTGTTGCCCTTGCCTATCCCGAAGAGGCCCTGGACGCACATCTCGATGGATTTTATTTCGGATCTTCCTGTTTCTCAGAAGATGTCTGTCATCTGGGTGGTGTGTGACCGTTTCTCTAAGATGGTCCATTTGGTTCCCCTGCCTAAGTTGCCTTCTTCTTCCGAGTTGGTTCCTCTGTTTTTTCAAAATGTGGTCCGTTTGCATGGTATTCCGGAGAATATCGTTTCTGACAGAGGAACCCAATTCGTGTCTAGATTTTGGCGAGCATTCTGTGCTAGGATGGGCATAGGTTTGTCTTTCTCGTCTGCTTTCCATCCTCAGACTAATGGCCAGACCGAGCGGACGAATCAGACCTTGGAGACATATTTGAGGTGTTTTGTGTCTGCAGATCAGGATGATTGGGTTGCTTTTTTGCCTTTAGCGGAGTTTGCCCTCAATAATCGGGCCAGCTCTGCCACCTTGGTGTCTCCTTTTTTCTGTAATTCGGGGTTTCATCCTCGATTTTCTTCTGGTCAGGTGGAATCTTCGGATTGTCCTGGAGTGGATGCTGTGGTGGAGAGGTTGCATCAGATTTGGGGGCAGGTAGTGGACAATTTGAAGTTGTCCCAGGAGAAGACTCAGCTTTTTGCCAACCGCCGGCGTCGGGTTGGTCCTCGGCTTTGTGTTGGGGACTTGGTGTGGTTGTCTTCTCGTTTTGTCCCTATGAGGGTTTCTTCTCCTAAGTTTAAGCCTCGGTTCATCGGCCCGTACAAGATATTGGAGATTCTTAACCCTGTGTCCTTCCGTTTGGACCTCCCTGCATCTTTTTCTATTCATAATGTTTTTCATCGGTCATTGTTGCGCAGGTATGAGGTACCGGTTGTGCCTTCCGTTGAGCCTCCTGCTCCGGTGTTGGTTGAGGGCGAGTTGGAGTACGTTGTGGAAAAAATCTTGGACTCCCGTGTTTCCAGACGGAAACTCCAGTATCTGGTCAAATGGAAGGGATACGGTCAGGAGGATAATTCTTGGGTGACTGCCTCTGATGTTCATGCCTCCGATCTGGTCCGTGCCTTTCATAGGGCTCATCCTGATCGCCCTGGTGGTTCTGGTGAGGGTTCGGTGCCCCCTCCTTGAGGGGGGGGTACTGTTGTGAAATTGGATTTTGGGCTCCCCCGGTGGCCACTGGTGGAATTGAACTGGTGTGCATCATCCCCTCTGTTCACCTGTTTCCATCAGGATGTGGGAGTCGCTATTTAACCTTGCTCCTCTGTCACTTCCATGCCGGTCAACATTGTAATCAGAAGCCTTTCTGTGCATGTTCCTGCTGCTAGACAACTCCCAGCTAAGTTGGACTTTAGTCCTCGTTTGTTTTTGCATTTTGTTCCAGTTCACTGCTGTAGTTTCGTTTCTGTGTCTGGAAAGCTCTTGTGATCTGAAATTGCCACTCTGATGTTATGAGTTAATACTAGAGTCTTAAAGTAATTTCAGGATGGTATTTTGATAGGGTTTTCAGCTGACCATGAAAGTGCCCTTTCTGTCTTCCTGCTATCTAGTAAGCGGACCTCAATTTTGCTAAACCTATTTTCATACTACGTTTGTCATTTCATCTAAAATCACCGCCAATATATGTGGGGGCCTCTGTCTGCCTATCGGGGAAACTTCTCTAGAGGTGAGCCAGGACTATATTTTCCTCTGCCAGGATTAGTTAGTCCTCCAGCCGGCGCTGGGCGTCTAGGGATAAAAAACGTAGGCAACGCTACCCGGCTACTGTTAGTTGTGCGGCAGGTTTAGTTCATGGTCAGTTTAGTTTCCATCCTTCCAAGAGCTAGTACTTATGTTTGCTGGGCTATGTTCTCTTGCCATTGAGAACCATAACACACATGGCTTCATCACAGAGCCATCAGAACTTCTTTGAGACAAAACAGCCCCTGCTCCAATCTCAGAAGCATCAACCTCGACCTGAAAAGGGAGCGAAACATCTGGCTGACGCAACACAGGGGCCGAACAAAAACTACGTTTCAGCTCCTGAAAAGCCTCAACGGTCGCAGAGGACCAATTCACCACATCAGCACCTTTCTTTGTCAAATCAGTCAAAGGTTTAACCACACTAGAAAAATTAGCGATGAAGCGACGGTAAAAATTTGCAAAGCCCAGGAATTTCTGGAGGCTCTTCACAGATGTAGGTTGAGTCCAATCATAAATGGCCTGAACTTTAACAGGATCCATCTCAATAGTAGAAGGGGAAAAAATGAAGCCCAAAAAGGAGACCTTCTGTACTCCGAAGAGACATTTAGACCCCTTTACAAACAAGGAATTAGCACGAAGGACCTGGAATACCATTCTGACCTGTTTCACATGAGACTCCCAATCATCCGAAAAGACCAAAATATCATCCAAATATACAATCATGAATCTATCCAGATACTTTCGGAAGATGTCATGCATAAAGGACTGAAACACAGATGGAGCATTTGAAAGCCCGAATGGCATTACCAGGTACTCAAAATGGCCCTCGGGCGTATTAAATGCTGTTTTCCATTCATCGCCCTGTTTAATACGTACAAGGTTATACGCCCCTCGAAGATCTATCTTGGTGAACCAACTAGCCCCCTTAATCCGAGCAAACAAATCAGACAGCAGAGGCAAAGGGTACTGAAATTTGACCGTGATTTTATTGAGAAGGCGGTAATCTATACAGGGTCTCAGAGAACCATCCTTCTTGGCCACAAAAAAGAACCCTGCTCCCAATGGTGATGAAGACGGGCGAATATGCCCTTTCTCCAAGGAATCCTTCATATAAGTCCGCATAGCGGCGTGCTCTGGCACGGATAAATTGAAAAGTCGGCCCTTAGGAAACTTACTACCAGGAATCAAATTTATAGCACAATCACAATCCCTATGAGGAGGTAGGACACTGGATTTGGGCTCATCAAATACATCCTGGTAATCCGACAGAAACTCAGGGACTTCAGAAGGAGTGGAAGCAGAAATTGACACCAATGGAACATCGCCATGTACCCCTTGACAACCCCAACTAGACACAGACATTGATTTCCAATCCAATACTGGATTATGAACCTGTAGCCATGGCAAACCCAACACGACCACATCATGCAAATTATGCAACACCAAAAAGCGAACATCTTCCCGATGTGCAGGAGCCATGCACATGGTCAACTGAGTCCAGTACTGAGGTTTATTCTTGGCCAACGGCGTGGCATCAATTCCCCTTAATGGAATAGGATACTGCAAAGGCTCCAAGAAAAAACCACAGCACCTGGCAAACTCCAAGTCCATCAAATTCAGGGCAGCGCCTGAATCCACAAATGCCATAACCGAGTAGGATGACAAAGAGCAAATCAGAGTAACAGACAAAAGAAATTTAGGCTGTACAGTACCAATGGTGACAGACCTAGCGAACCGCTTAGTGCGCTTAGGACAATCAGAGATAGCATGAGTGGGGTCACCACAGTAAAAACACAGCCTATTCTGACGTCTGTGTTCTTGCTGTTCAGTTCTGGTCAAAGTTCTATCACATTGCATAAGCTCAGGCCTCTGCTCAGAGGACACCGCCAAACTGTGCACAATTTTGCACTCGCGCAAACGCCGATCAATTTGGATGGCCAAGGACATTGACTCATTCAGACCAGCAGGCGTGGGGAATCCCACCATAACATCCTTAAGGGCTTCAGATAGACCCTTTCTAAAAATTGATGCCAGGTCACACTCATTCCATTGAGTAAGCACAGACCATTTTCTAAACTTCTGACAATATATCTCCGCTTCATCCTGACCCTGACACAAAGCTAGCAAAATTTTCTCTGCCTGATCCACTGAATTCGGTTCGTCATAAAGCAATCCAAGCGCCAGAAAAAACGCATCTACATTAAGCAATGCAGGATCTCCTGGCGCAAGAGAGAATGCCCAGTCTTGAGGGTTACCACGCAACAAAGAAATAATAATTTTTACTTGCTGAATGGGGTCACCAGAGGAGCGGGGTTTCAAAGCAAGAAACAGTTTACAATTATTTTTGAAATTCAGAAACTTAGATCTACCCCCAGAAAACAAATCAGGAATTGGAATTCTAGGCTCTAACATCGGATTCTGAACTACATAATCTTGAATGCTTTGTGCCCTTGCAGTGAGATGATCCACACAAGAGGACAGACCTTGAATATCCATATCTACACCTGAGTCCTGAACCACCCAGAGGTTAATTGGAAAAGAGAAACAAAACACACTGCAAAGAAAAAAAAATGGGTTCAGAACTTCTCTTGTCCCTCTTTTGAGATGCATTAACACTTTATGGGCCAGCTGTACTGTTATGGACCTGGTGGTTAGGAGCACCTGGAATGACCTGATGAGTAAACGGAACTAGCTCTGGGGAAGTGGGAACTCTGCTGACCGCAAACTCTACTCCTATCGCACACACTAGAAATAGCCGTGGAGCGTACCTAACTCTCCCTAGACGCCTCTTCACAGCCTAAGAGCTAACTACCCCTAAAGATAGAAATAGAAGCCTAACCTTGCCTCAGAGAAATTCCCCAAAGGTAAAGGCAGCCCCCCACATATATTGACTGTGAGTTAAGAGGAAAGTCGCAAACACAGGAATGAAACAGGTTTTAGCAAACGAGGCCAGACTTACTAAATAGTCAGAGGATAGAAAAGAATACTATGCGGTCAGCATAAAAAAACTACAAAACCACGCAGAGTATGCAAAAAGACCCCCACACCGACTCACGGTGTGGAGGTGCAACACTGCACCCCAGAACTTCCATCTAGCAAGGAAATATCATGATAGCAAGCTGGACTAGAATTTAGCAGTACTAAGAAATATATTCAGGCAGCAGTAACAACAAATGAACTAGCAGGGACTTAGCTTCTGCTGGAGTAGACAGGTCCTCAGAGAAGTCCAAGAGAGATCTGAACCAATTCTGATACATTGACAGCTGGCATGAGGTAACGATCTGAGTGGAGTTAAATAGGGAAGCCAGCATAGCAACATAACGAGAGCAGCTGATAAAGCCAACCTAGTGACCAGCAGTTCCACTCGAAGCCACCAGAGGGAGCCCAAGAGCAGAACTAACCAAAGTACCATTCATGACCACAGGAGGGAGTCCGAGAATGGAATTCATAACAGTCATGTATTGACTGTGCAGACGGCATTTCTGGGCAGCAACTGACGGTGTTGGAGCCCAGGGATTGCAGTTCAGGTGGTAGAAACATGAACACAACAGGAGACCTGGATACTGTTGCCAACCAATTATTTAATCTGGTAGAGGACCCAGGCCTTGTTCATTTTCAGAAAAGTAAGCCGGTCAACATTATCGGAGGATAGTCACATGTGACGGTCTGTTAGTACACCACCTGCGGCACTAAAGACGCGTTCCAATAATACACTGGCAGCAGGGCAAGCCAGCACCTCTAATGCATAGTGGCTAAGCTCTGGCCATGTATCCAGCTTAGAGACCCAAAACTTGAAGGGGGAAGAGCCATCTGGGAGTACACTGAGAGGGCAAGACATGTAGTCTGTCACCATCTGACGGAAACGTTGCCTCCTGCTGACTGGAGCCACCTGTGATGGTGTAGACATTTGTGGCAGGCACACAAAACTGTTCCACAGTTGGGCCATACTGGTCTTGCCTTGTGCTGAGGCACTGCTTCTGCTCCCTCTTTGTGCAGAGCTTCCTCCACTGCCTTGATGCACTGAGCTGCTTTGTAAAGCACTAGCATCACTGCTCTCAGTTGGACTGGAGAAGATGATGGAATTCACCAGTGTGTCTTGGTACTCCCACATTTTACGCTCCCGCTTCAACGGTGTTATGAGGCTTTGTAAGTTGTCCCGGTAGTGAGGATCTAGGAGGTTGTACACCCAATAATCAGCCGTGTTGAGAATGTGGGCGATGCGGCGGTCGTTTCTCAGGCACTGCAGCATGTAATTAACCATGTGCTGCAGACTGTAGCAGGATCTCCACACAGGTTCACAGGTGCAGATGCAGGTGCAAAGCCAGGGAGTTGTCAGGAGCTGGATGCAAAGCAGAATACTCTAGAACAGACTAAAGGCTGGGGTGGAGTTATATAACAGGAAGACACAGTGCATATGAGACCAAAGACGCCATCTTGGAAAAGGGCAGTAATGCACAAAAAGTAATCAAAATGTTCAGAGTCCTGACATTACTCCCTCCTTAGAAGCGGCCTCAGGATGATCCTGGACCTGGTTTCTCAGGGAATCTTTGATGAAAACGAAAGATCTTCTGTTGGGCATTGATGTTTTCCACAGGTTCCCAAGAGTCTTCCTCAGGGGGATATCCCTGCCGTCTTATAAGATATTGGAGCCGATTCCTGCGAATCCTAGAATCAATAATTTCCTCCACCACAAACTGTTCTTGCCCATCAATCACCACAGGCTGCAGAGGTGGCCACAACACGTCCTTGGAAGGTATTAGGAGATACAGGCTTTAGTAAAGATACATGAAAAACTGGGTGTACCTTCATAGTCCTAGGCAGCTTCAGCCGGCAAGCCACAGAGCTCACAATACCCTTGATCTTGAAAGGGCCAATGAATTTCTGTCCAAGTTTTTGTGAAGGAACGTTTAACTTCAGATTCTTAGTTGATAACCACACGGAATCTCTTACCTTGAACATGGGTGCAGTTTTACGGAATCTATCAGCCGATCTCTTATAACATTCTTGAGCCGTGGTCAGGGATTCCTTCAGAACCTCCAGATTTTGCCTCATCTCAGTCAGCCTTTCCTCAACTGCTGGAACCATAGAATTAATCGGAGACCTAGGTAAGATACATGGATGATAACCCAGGTTGGCAAAGAAAGGAGTGAACTTAGTGTAGGCACTCTGAGAATTGTTGTATGAAAATTCGGCTAACGGCAGTAATTCCAACCAACCATCTTGGAGATGGCTAACATAGAATCATAGAAATTGTTCCAACATCTGGTTGGTATGCTCAGTCTGACCATTTGTCTGCGGATGGTAATCGGAAGAGAGACAGACATTAATATTGAGTGCAGAGCAAAACCCCTTCCAGAATCTTGAAGTGAACTGTACGCCACGGTCAGAGATGATCTCATCCGGGACCCCATGCAGCCGGAAGACATTCTGAATAACCAAGTGCACTGTATCCTTAGCTGAGGGGAGGCTGGTGCATGAAACAAAATGAGCGGCTTTAGTCAGGCGATCAACTACTACCATGATCGTATTCATGCCCCCCGATGTAGGCAGCTCCACAATAAAGTCCATTGATATAGACCCCCAAGGTCGGGACGGAACAGGTAATGGTTTCAGGAGACCCGTAGGTGCCACACGAGGAGTCTTGTAACGAGCACATACCTCAGAAGAAAGAACATAGTCCTTCAGGCAAGTTAGCCACCAGAAAAATCGGCTTAGGAACTCTTGTGTCTTCTGTACCCCCCTGTGACCAGCCAACTTGGAGTCATGTACCAACTTGAGGATCTGCAGACGGCCGGCCTCAGGGACGTACGTACGTCGATCTCTGAACCACATGCCACCCTTAAAGACAAGATTAATATCAACAGGTGTGTTGGCCAGAAATACATCACCGTCATAAGCCTCCCTGCACTTCTTCCACAAGTCCTGATCGTGGATAACTCCGATGAAATTGGCATCAGATAAAATGGTCTTGGACAGGGCTTCAGGTATGGAATCCGCAGCATGGATTCGGGATAAAGCATCAGCCTTCCCATTACAAGAACCTGGACGGTACGAGGTAACAAAATTAAATTGATTTAAAAATGAATTCCAACAAGCCTGATGAGGAGAAAGACATCTAGCGGATCTGAGGAACTCTAAATTGCGATGGTCAGTAAGCACTACGATCTGTTGTGCAGCTCCTTGCAGATGATGCCTCCATTCCTTGAAAGCCGCAATAATAGCCAGCAATTCCTTGTCTCCCACATCGTAATTCTTCTCTGCTGAGGTTAGTCTACGGGAAAAGAAAGCACAAGGATGTAGCAGACCCTTCTCTCCAGTTCTTTGGGAGAGAATAGCCCCCAAGGCTTTATCAGAAGCGTCCACCTCCACAATGAAAGAAAGTGTTGGATCTGGGTGTATCAACAGCGGTGCTGAGGTGAAACAGATCTTAAGCTGATCAAAAGCTTCGCGAGACTGTGATGACCACTTAAAGGACTTTTCCTTCTTTGTCAAGGAAGTAATGGGATGGACAATATCAGAAAAATTTCAAATAAAACGTCTGTAGAAATTTGCAAAACCAATAAAACATTGCACCTCCTTAACGTTCTTGGGTACCGGCCAGTCAAGGATAGCCTGAATCTTACCAGATTCCATGTTCAACCCCTGGGGAGAGATGATATAACCTAAGAACTGTATCTCAGAATGATGGAACTCGCATTTCTCCGGCTTGATATACAGATGGTTCTCTTTCAGCATCTTAAAACAGCTTTGACATGTTCTTCATGTTCCTGTAGAGAGTCAGAAAAGATTAGAATATCGTCCAAATAGATCACCACAAACTGGTCCAACAAATCTTTGAAAATGTCATTAGAAAGGTGTTGAAACATTGCAGGGGCATTACAAAGCCCGAAGGGCATCACGAGATGTTCAAAGTGTCCATACTGGCATCGGAATGCTGTCTTCCACTCATCCCCTGGACGAATACGCATCAAATTATAAGCCCCACAAAGATACAGTTTAGAGAACACCTTAGCATGGCGGACTCTTTCCAGTAATTCGGGAATCAGACACAAAGGGTAACGATTCCGTACGGTTACCTTATTGAGCTCTCGATAGTCCACACAGGGTCTCAGGGACCCATCCTTCTTCTTTACAAAAAATATAGGTGCCCCTGCTGGTGAAGAAGAAGGATGCATGAAGCGTTTGGCCAGATTTTCATCAATATACTCCTTTAAGGTTTGAAGCTCAGGTGCCGCCAAAGGATATACAGTACGTTACCAAAAGGAATAGCTGCCCCAGGAAGCAACTCAATGGGACAGTCATAATGCCTGTGTGGAGGAAGCTGATCTGCATTCTTCTTGTCACAGATGTCAGAGAACTCTTTATATTCTGAAGGTAAAGTAAATACCTGTACAGGTGGTTCCGTAGCTGTGGACTCGGGGACAGCTTCAGTTAATGCTGAGTTGCTCCTTGTTGGAAAGATAATATCCTTGGTGTCCCAGTTGATAGTTGGATTCTGAGAACGCAGCCAAGGGATGCCTAAAATCACAGGAAAATGAGAAGAAATTAACAAGAAAGAGAGTTGCTCTTGATGATTAGGCTCCAACAAAATCTCAAGGGGTGCAGTCTCCTGATACACAGGCCCGGAGATTAAAGGTGACCCATCCACTGTTTCCATGGTAATTAGAGAGGCTCTTTGCTGAATTTCAATACCATGTTCCTTGGCAAATACGATATCCATAAAATTGCCACCTGCACCAGAGTCAATCATAGCTGCACTGGAAATCCACTGTCCTGTACACAGGATCTTAATTGGGAGAGAACAGTGAGAGTTCTTTTCATTTAGCTCCTTGACTGGTGAAGTCATAGAAAGTGAATGGAATACAGCGTTTAGAGGCAGGCTACATTCAGAGATGTCAGATTCATCATCATAGTTGTCATACTCCCCTACTGCTGCTAGCACCTTGTTAGGCCGCTTGGGACACTTGGGACAGTTGATTAGAAAGTGGTCAGACTGGCCGCAGTAGAAACATAGACTTTCTTGACGGCGATGCTCCCGGCGCTCATTACTCTCGCGCCTCTGAACAGAATCAATTTGCATGGGCACCTCCTCTACCTCTCGAGATGTTTTACCTGCAGGCTCTTTTGTGCAGGCTCTTTTGAAGGAAGGGAAAAGTTAGAAATACGGTTATATGCAGAAAACTTCTCCTGCCTACGCTCAGTAAGGCGAATGTCAATGCGCACACAATGCTGCATAAATGTTTCTAGCTCTTGTGGTGATTCAGAGCGAGCTAATTCATCCTTTACAATGCTAGACAGACCCCTTTTAAAAATAGGTAATTGTGCATAACTGTCCCAATTAGTATCTTCCGCTAATCTCCTGAATTCAGTAGCATACTCAATAACAGAACGTTTAGCCTGATGTAAAGACAATAAAGCAGATTCAGCGGTTGCACGACGATTAGGGTCATCAAACATTAATGCCATAGCGGCCAAAAAATCATCCAAATTATTTAACCGCTGGTCACGAGACTCAATCATCGGATTTGCCCAGGCGAGCACTCAGGTGGTCAACAGCATTATTACACACAATACTTTGGATTTATCATTAGGAAAACGGTCAGCATGCACATCAAAATATAGCATACATTGATTCACAAAGCCACAAAATTTGTCGCGATCACCATTAAATCTGAATGGGGGCAACTTAGGTGGGCTAGCTGGTGGCGGTTGCCCAGATGGTAAAGTCGCTTGTGCAGCCATTTGCGTGCTTATGTCCTGAAAAGCCCATCCATACTGGGACTCTATGCCAGCAAGTTTGTTTTCCTGGGCTGCCATGCGGGTGCTTAAGTCCTGCTAAGTTTGTCCAAACACTTGTTGATTGTGTTCAAAGCTTCCAAACTTCTTTTGCAGACCTTCCACATCTTTCTGCAGTGATCTAATTATGGAAAACACTTGCTCTAGTCTGATTTCTGCAGTCATTGTTCCAGCAGTCTCCGCTTTTGAGGCTAGAGTATCCTGTAATGATTATAAGGGATAACTCAGGAGACTCTTTGCATTGAACAAGACAACTACAGGACACAGTTTTATACGTGGTAAAGTCTATATTATCACACAGTGATTCAAACAGGTGCAGAGAGAAACTCAAGTCCACAGCACTTGGTGTAAATATTAAACGCAGCTTAACAGTCTATTGGAAACTTCAGAGGAAAATGCAATCACACAGAAAGTCTATGAAGCACAATTATTCTTGAAGATACTTGACACGAATAAGTCCGTGGTAGTCCAAAACACAGATAGATATGCTTATAAGGCTGTTCAAATAATATCTTAGTACAACCAGGGAGGCCTGGGTAAAAGTCTAAGGTTTAAGCAAAGCAGCAACAGCTTACATGTCCAGCAAATGCAAATGGAAACAAACTCAAGCAGCCAGATGGAGGATAACTGGAAACTGATATATATGCAACAGAAACTCAGAGCTGAGTAGCAGGATCTCCACACAGGTTCACAGGTGCAGGTGCAGGTGCAAAGCCAGGGAGTCGTCAAGGCAGAATATTCTAGCACAGACTAAAGGCTGGGGTGGAGTTATATAGCAGGAAGACACAGTGCATATGAGACCAAAGACGCCATCTTGGAAAAGGGCAGTAATGCACAAAAGGTAATCAAAATGTTCAGAGTCCTGACACTGGCCAAGAAACGCTGTCCCCTGCTTGAGGTGTGATCTCTGCCTGCTCTGCATCACCCCACCCTCCCTCTACACACTGACTACTGGAGAATTGTGTAACTCCCTCCTCTGGACCAATGTCTTCCTCCTCCATTGACGCCTCCTCATCCTCCTCACAAAGTGTCCCCTGCCTAGGCCTTTGTGAGGAACCACATAGCGCTGACTGTCCAGAAGCTGATGGAATTGGTGACTCCTCATCCCCCACCTCTTCCACAACGTCATCCCTTAGCGCTTGCAGTGTTTTTTTAAGCAGGCAGATAAGGGGGACAGTCACACTCGCCATCCACGTGGAGTCATCGAAGGAACGCAAAACCTGGCAGACGTCCTTCTTAGTGGCCCACTCAGTGGTTGTGAAGTCTGAACGGCGCGCAGTGCGACTTCTTTGTGCCTGATGCAGCTGGTACTCCATTACTGCTTGCTGCTGCTCACACAACCGCTCCAACATATGTAACGTGGAATTCCACCTGGTGGGTAGGTCACATATGTGATGTTCCGGAAGACGGAATCGATGCTGCAGAGCTGCAATGCGCGATCTTGCCATGCTGGAACGCCGCAAGTGAGCACACTCTAGGCGGACCTTGTGCAGCAGTGCATCAAGATCCGGATAGTCCCTCAAAAAACTCTGCTCAACCAAGTTCAGTACATGTGCCAGACATGGGATGTGAGTGAGGTTGCCTAGGGCCAGAGCTGCCACCAGATTTCGGCCATTGTCACACACTACCATGCCTGGCTGGAGATTCGCTGGCACAAACCACACGTCGCTCTCCTGCTTGACGACATTCCAGAGCTCCTGCGCTGTGTGGCTTCGATTCCCCAAAGAAATTAATTTCAATACGGCCTGTTGACGTTTGGCCACGGCTGTGCTCATATCGGTCATAACAGGTAAACATTCACGGGTCCATGTGGAGGAAGACTGTGACGGCTCCTGCAGCGATGATTCTGAGGAACTTGAGTATGAGGAGGAGTCAATGCATACAGACTAGATTCCTGCAATCCTTGGAGTTGACAGAACACGTCCTGTGCCACTCGCACGATCTGTACCCGGCTCAACAACATTAACCCAATGGGCAGTGAGGGAAAGGTATCGCCCCTGTCCATGGTGACTGGTCCACGCATCGGTGGTGAGGTGGACCTTGCTACTGACGGCGTTCAGTAGCGCGTGTTTTATGTGTCCCTCCACATGCTTGTGCAGGGCAGGAACGTCTTGCCTGCTGAAATAAAAGCGGCTGGGCACATTGTATTGTGGGACTGCCAATGCCATCAAGTTACGGAAGCTGTCAGTCTCCACCAGCCTGAATGACAGCATTTCAAGGGACAGTAGATTTGCAATGCCAGCATTCAGAGCTTGTGCTCGGGGGTGGTTTGCTGAGAATGGCCTCCTTTTCTTCCATGCCTGTGCTACCGATGTCTTCCCCCTCCCTCTCCCCATTTGTGTCATTTGGGGAATCTCTTCCTCAGAGCTGCTCCCACCACCTTCCTGTACCTCATGCCATGTTGGGTCAAGGACCTCATCATCTACACTCCCCTCTTCCACCAACTGCTTCTCCGGGGTAGTCACAGCAGCACAGTATGCACCTGAAAGTGGCACCTGAGTCTCCTCATCAGATGCGTACTGAGGTGTGCTGACTGGAGGCACTGGCCCACCCATCTCTTCAGAGTCAGAGAGACAAAGCTGTTGGGCATCACTGCATACTGCCTCTTCTTCCATTTCTCCAATGCTTCTTGGCTGGCCCTCTCTTTCCAAGCCAAGAGATTCAGAGAACAGAAGTAGAGATGGCTCCTGTCCTGGGCTCTCTGACTGCCTGGGATATTTGGCAGGTGGTGAAGAGACAGATGGGTGCTCTTCAGTGCTCTGTGCCTGAGAGGATGTGGCACAAATTGAAGTTGATGCGTTAGCTGCCATCCATCCGACAATGGCTTCAATTTGTTCGTCCCGCAACAGCGGGGCACGATGAGCTCCTACAAAGCTGCGCATGAAGGACTGTTCCCTGCTAAAACTGGGGGATGATGATTCACCAGTACCTGCTGCAGGCACAGAATCCCCACGTCCTCTCCCTGCTTCATGCTCATGCCCACGGGCCTTACTCCCTGCCTTCTTCATCTTGGTTGACTGATAAAGATAAGCAGAAAAGTACTAAGGGCTTAGTGTGCTTATTCCTGAACAGCTGCTAACAGGTATAAGGAACAAGTGTGGACTAGACTTTAATATGAGCTAATGTGGTCTACACAACTCTAAAGTGGAGTGTTTGGTGAACTTTATAAACTTTTAGTTTTTTCCGCAGAACAGACTACAGAGCGAGCTGCACTCACACACAGACCGTGCAGACAGCCGTAAATGGCGCTGAAAGGCCAAAAAAAGCTCCTCTATGTAATCCTATATAGTGTTTTTCCACAATCTAGCAGGATACGGATGGAAAGCCACTAATAGGATAAATTTGAAAAAATGTGCAACAGAATGCATTCTTTGAAAAACGGACACTGGAACGGTATGAGGCAGTGACGCACCCTGAGCTGACTACAACCGGCTGTGGCGGCAGAACAGACTACAGAGTGAGCTGCACTCACACGGAGACCGTGCAGACAGCCGTAAACGGAGCTGCAAGGCCAAAAAACTCCTCTATGTAATCCAATATAGTGTTTTTCCACAATCTAGCAGGATACGGATGGAAAGACACTAATAGGATAAATTTGAAAAAATGTGCAGCAGGCTGCAAGGCCAAAAAAAACTCCTCTATGTAATCTTATATAGTGTTTTTCCACAATCCAGCAGGATATGAATGGAAAGACACTAATAGGATAAATTTGAAAAAATGTGCAGCAGGCTGCACTATTTGAAAAACGGACACTGGAACGGTATGAGGCAGTGACGCACCCTGAGCTGACTACAACCGGCTGTGGTGGCAGAACAGACTACAGAGTGAGCTGCACTCACACGGAGACCATGCAGACAGCCGTAAACGGAGCTGCAAGGCCAAAAAAACTCCTCTATGTAATCCTGTATAGTGTTTTTCCACAATCTAGCAGGATACGGATGGAAAGACACTAATAGGATAAATTTGAAAAAAATGTGCAGCAGGCTGCACTAATTGCAAAAAAGGACAATAGATTGAACAGTATGAGGCAGTGACGCACCCTGAGCTGATTACAACCGGCTGTGGCTGCGGACAGACTACAGAGTGAGCTGCACTCACACACAGAGACCTTGCAGACAGCTGTAAACAGCGCTGCAAGGAAAAAGCAAGGTTCTCACACAGCGGTTGCTAAATTAGCCTGGGTAAAGCACAATGAAGCAAATCGCTATCTCCAAACTGGCCCTCAGTCAGAACACAGCGTCCTGTCCCTGACTGAATTCACATCAGAGTGAGCCAAAAATGGCAGCAGCGACTTTTATAGTGCATCATGACATCATTTCAGCAGCCAATCACAGCCATGCCAGTAGTTACATGACTACCATGCAGAACAGGATGTGCCCACACTTCTAATTAGTCCTCATTGGCTGAATTCTGGCTCTGTGAATTATAGGAACTTCCGATTCCGGTATCCGATATAATGAAAGTATCGGAACTCGATATAGGAATTCCGATACCGCAAATATCAACCGATATCCGATATTTGCGGTATCGGAATGCTCAACACTAGTGATGTCACTGCTCTATAGGACCTTCAGTGACACACTGACAGGAGACAATGGCTCCTGCAGTGCATCACTGAACTATAGTAACCTCTCAGAGTCTTACTTTATGGCAATTGCTGTGTGGGAAAATTTCTCACACAGCAATGCCAAAAGTGAGACTAGGGACTATTTTTTTTACAGCGGCGGAGGAATACAGTGTGGAAGGATACCTTCCTCTCGTCATTGTGTTCCTGGAGCACCTGGAGAGCGGTCACATCCGCTGATGCTGCAGTTCTCCACGTGAGATCGTCGTGGGGCACTCGTGGATTTCTGTGGACAGGGAGTATATTGGTTGTTTGTTATTTTAATCTTTTTTACAGATGACACTGGCTTCGGGGAACAAAATGACAAGTAATGGTGAGTATGTACTCTGTTATGTGTACTGTATGTCTGTATGTATGTATTGTATGTAATGTTTGAATGTATTGTATGTAGTATGTATGTAGTATGTTGTATGTATGTATGTAGTATGTTGTATGTATGTAGTATGTATGTATTATGTAGTATGTATGTATGTAGTATGCATGTTGTATGTATGTATGTATGTAGTATATATGTAGTATGTTGTATATATGTAGTATGTATGTATGTATGCAGCATGTATGTAGTATGTATGTAGTATGTTTTTTTTTTACATTCAATACATTAGCCGGATGATAGGACTACTACTGTCCCATCATTGGCTAATGTGTCAATCACTGCCACTTGTAGTCTCATCGGACGATGCCTGCACACACGCACAGACCCCCGGCAGCCCGCACAGACCCCCGGCAGCCCGCACAGAGCCTTGTCAGGCCTGCACAGACCCTCGGCAGCCTGCACAGAGCCCTGGAAGGCCCACAGAGCCCCAACAGCCCTCACAGACCCCCAGCAGCCCGCACAGACCCCTGGCAGCCTGCACTGAGCCCCGTCAGGCCCGCACAGACACCCAGCAGGCACGCACAGACCCCCGGCAGCCTGCACAGACCCCCAGCAGCCCGCACAGACCCCCAGCAGGCCCACACAGACCCCCAGAATCCTGCACAGACACCCAAGAAGCCCGTACAGATCCCCAGCACTCCCGCACAGACCCCGCCCTCACACACAGGCACGCACAGTGTCCGCCCACTCACCTCCCACACTCTTCCCCCCTCTGGAACAGGATGTAGAAGGACAGAAAGGGCTTATTTACATTCCGATATTTATGTCCCATAGACTTGCATTGGTATTGGGTATCGTATCGGCAATATCCGATATTTATTGGATATCGGTCGATCCAATCCAATACCGATACTTCTGGATCTTCGAAGGTATCGCTCAACACTATTCAGAAATCATTATTTTGTGGAATAACATGATTTTTAATCACAGCTTTCATGCATCTTGGCATGCTTTCCACCAGTCTTTCATACTCTTTTGGGTGACCTTATGCCACTCCTGGTACAAAAATGTAAGCAGATATTTAATAACTTGTGACTATCCATCTTCCTCTTGATTACATTCCAGAGGTTTTCAATGGGGTTCAGGTCTGGAGATTGGGCTGGCCATGACAGGGATTTGATGTGGTGGTCCTTCATCCACACCATGATTGGCCTAGCTTTGTGGCATCGCGCATTGTCCTGCTGGAAAACCAGTCCTCAGAGTTGGAGAACATTGCCTGAGCAGAAGGAATCAACTGTTTTTCCAATATAACCTTGTAAGCGGCTTAATTCATATGTCCTTCGCAAAAAACAACCTACCCAATTCCAGTCTCCATTACCGATAGTTGGCTTATGATATAATCTGCTACAGATTTTACCATTATCCACTTGTTCTTCAACAAATAAATCTAGAAAAGGGGAACATTGATCCTTGTATTCTAAAACAAACTGTAAATTCCGATCATTGCAATTCAAAAATTCAAAAAACACTTGGTGATCTCCTGCCATTTCTTTTTTGATAATAAAAATTAAGTCATCAATGTAGTGTCCTGTCCATACAATATTGTCATAATACGGATTAGATTTTTAAAACAAATAATCATATTCCCAACATATCATGTACGGTAAATGTTTGCCAAATTTGCTCCCTATCGGGCAACCTTTAACCTGTTTACAGAACCTTTTATTAAATAAAAAATAACTGTGGGTTGATTACTATCTCAATATGTGGGATCAACCACACATAAATTAAAGCCTTACCTTCGCCGTACTAGTACAGCTTTGAGGGAACTTCATTTCTGCCCAGAGCAGTACTAGTACGGTGGCACTATCACAGCGGGCTCACCCAGAGCTCCGCTGTGATTGGGTGCGAGTGTCAGCTGTACGTGACAGTTGACACCCCACAGCAACGCCCATGATCGGTGCTAGCGCCAATCATGGGCATTTAACCCCTCTGATGCCACTGTCAGTACTGACAGTGGCAAAGAGAACAATCGCACTGGGATGGGGGCTCCCTGCGCTCTCCCACTGGAACGTGATGTGATGGCGTTGTTCCTGTGGTCTCCATGGAGACCCTCGGCTCCAAGATGGCTGCGGGGTCCTTCCAGGTCCTTCAGTGAGGTGACTTGTCAGTGCCTGCTCAGAGCAGGTGCCGGCAAGCCTCCTACACTGCCTTTCAGATTGCTGATCTTACACTGTGCTATGCAAAGTGTCAGATCAGTGATCTGACTTTATTTAGTAATGTTATATAGTAATGTTGCAACCTGGAACAATGTAATAAAGTAAAAAAAAAGTATATCTAAAGTGTAAAATATTTAAAAAAAATCCTCAAATAAATAAATTTAAAAAATACAATTTTTTTTTTACCAATAAATACATATATTTATGTAAATAATAAAAAAACAATAAAGTACACATATTTGGTATCGACGTGTCCATAACGACCCGACCTATAAAACTGTCCCACTAGTTAACCCCTTTAGTGAACACCATTAAAAAAAGGCAAAAAAACAATGCTTTATCATCATACAGCCAAACAAAAAGTGGAATAACACGCGATCAAAAAGACGGATATAAATAAACATGGTACCGCTGAAAACGTCATCTTGTCCTGCAAAAAACAAGCTGCCATATAGCTCCGTCACCAGAAAAATAACAAGGTTATAGCACTCAGAATAAAGCGATGCAAACATAATTATTTTTTTCTATAAAATGTTTTGGTGCTTTCATACAATAAAAACTATAACAAAAATTTAAATGAGGTATCACTGTCATCATAGTGTCCCAAAGAATAAAACTGCTTTATCAATTTTACCATATGCAGAACGGTATAATCGCCCCTCCAAAAGAATTTCATGAATTGCTGGTTTTCATTCTGCCTCACAAAAATCAGAATAAAAAGCGATAAAAAAATGTCATGTGCCTGAGCATGGTACCAATAGAAACGTCAACTCGTCCCGCAAAAAGCAAGACCTCACATGACTCTGTGGACCAAAATATGGAAAAATGATAGCTCTCAAAATGTGGTGATGCAAAAACTGTTTTTTTTGCAATAAAAAGCGTCTTTTAGTGTGTGACAGCTGCCAAACATAAAAACCAGCTTTAAAAACCCACTATAAATAGTAAATCAAACCCCCTTTATCACCCCCTTAGTTAAGGAAAAATAATAAAATGAAAAAATGTATTTATTTCTATTTTCCCGTAGAGTTGAGGCTAAAGTTAGGGTTGGTGCTAAAGTTAGGGTTAGGGTTGGAGCTAGAGTTGGGATTAGAGTTTGGATTACGATTATGGTTGTGATTAGGGTTAGGGTTTGGAATTAGGGTTAGGCTTGGGATTAGGGTTGGTATTAGGGTTAGGGGTGTGTCAGGGATAGGGGTGTGGTTAGTGTTATGGTTAGGGTTAGGAATAGGGTAAGGGGTGTGTTGGGGTTAGGGGTGTGTTGGGGTTAGGGTTGTGGTTAGGGTTGGGATTAAGGTTAGGGGGTTGTTTGGGTTAGGGGTGTGGATAGGGTTATGGTTAGGATTAGGGTTAGGGGTGTGTTAGGGTTAGGGTTAGAGTTAGAATTGGGGGATTTTCACTGTTTAGGCACATCAGGGGTCTCCAAATGTGACATGGCGTCCAATCTCAATTCCAGCCAATTCTGTGCTGAAAAAGTAAAATGGTGCTCCTTCCCTTCTGAGCTCTGCCATGCACCCAGTGGTTTACCCCCACATATGGGGTATCAGCATACTCAGGGCAAATTGAACAACAGCTTTTGCCATCCAATTTCTCCTGTTACCCTTGTGAAGATGAAAATTTGGTGGCTAAAAAATCATTTTTGTGGGGAAAATAATGATTTTTTATTTTCACGGCTCTGTGTTATAAGCTTTAGTGAAACACTTGGGGGTTCACAGTTCTCACTACACATCTATATAAGTTCCTTGGAGGGTTTAGTTTCCAATATGAGGTCACGTGTGGGGGGTTTCTACTGTTTAGGTATATCAGGGGCTCTGCAAACACAACGTGATGCCCGCAAACCATTACATCAAATTTTGCATTCCATATTGGTTCTCCTTCCCTTCTGAGCTCTGCCATGAGCCCAAACTGTGGTTTCCCCCTACATATGGGGTATCAGCGTACTCAGGACAAATTGCACAACAAAGTTTGTGGTCCAATTTCTCCTGTTATCCTTGGGAAAATATAAAATTGAAGGCGAAAAAAAATAATAAGATTTTTTATTTTTACGGCTCCACATTATAAACTTCTGTGAAGCACTTGGGGGTTCAAAGTGCTCACCACACATCTAGATAAGTTCGTTAGGGGGTCTGCTTTCCAAAGTGGTGTAAGTTGTGGGGGGTTTCCACTGTTTAGGGACATTAGGGGCTCTCCAAATGCGATATGGCATCTGATCTCAATTCCAGCCAAATTTGCATCGAAAAAGTCAAATGGCACTCCTTCCCTTCCGTGCTCTGCCATGCGCCAAAAGAGTGGTTTACCTGCATATATGGGGTATCAGCATACTCAGGACAAATTGCACAACAACGTTTGGGGTCCAATTTCTCCTGTTACCCTTGGTAAAATGAAACAAATGGGATCTGATGTAAATTTTTTGTGAAAAAAAGTTAAATGTTCATTTTTTTTTTAAACATTCCAAAAATTTCTGTGAAGCACCTGAAGGGTTAGTAAACTTCTTGAATGTGGTTTTGAGTACCTTGAGGGGTGCAGTTTTTAGAATGGTGTCACTTTTGGGTATTTTCTATCATATAGACCCCTCAAAGATTCTTCAAATGTGGTGCGGGCTCTAAAAAAGATGTTTTTATAAAATTATTTGGATCCAAAATTGTGCTGATGTAAAGTAGACATGTGGCAAATGTTATTTTTTAACTATATTGTCGATATATCTCTCTGATTTAAGGGCATAAAATATAAAAGTTGGAAAATCGCAAAATCTTAAAAAAAACAAACAGTACATACTCACATTCCGGTGTCCGTCAGGTCCCTTGCAGTCTGCTTCCCGCTCTGACTGACTGCCGGCCAGAAAGTAAGAGCAGAGCACAGCGGTGACGTCACCGCTGTGATCTGCTTTCACTTTACGGCCGGGAGTCAGTCAGAGCGGGAAGCAGACTGCAAGGGACCTGACGGACACCGGAATGTGAGTTTGTACTGTTTTTTTTTTTTTTACTTTTACAATGGTAACCAGGGTAAACATCGGGTTACTAAGCACGGCCCTGCGCTTAGTAACCCGATGTTTACCCTGGTTACCCGGGGCCTTCGGCATCGTTGGTCGCTGGAGAGCTGTCTGTGTGACAGCTCTCCAGCGACCACACAACGACTTTCCAACGATCACGGCCAGGTCGTGATCGTTGGAAAGTTGCAGAGTGTGACAGTACCCTAACTGCTATTGAACAAATAAAGAGGGCGGTCAGAGGAGGAGATACAGTATCTACTCTGCGAGCCAGAGAGGCAGCTTGGATTTTAAAATTAGATACTTGTTTCCCCAAGGGAATGAATTATAAAACTTATCTGATGTATTTTTTATTAAGTGATGCTTTCATGCATAAATGAAATAAAGATATGTGGTTTATGTATATATATGTGGGGGTATTTATATATATTTTATATGTATTCACATATATTTACTGTGTATACATGGGTAAGGATATTGTTGTATTGTTACAAGTTGTATTTGCAATATTGTATATAGATTTAGTGGCTAAAATATTTGTATAACACTCTGGTTGGGCAGGGTGTGTTACTTCTTCCAATGGGTACTCAGGTGTTTGATATATGATTAATTGACATATATTGGGATTGGTTGTAGCCTCTTGTTATGTGCCTTTATATATTGTGTTGTAATGTGCTTTTATTATGCTATGACTAAGGGCAGTATCGCCTGAAACACGTCAGCTTGTTTTTGTGATGCACTAATAAAGGACAAGATTTTTATTCCATCTTCATGTCCTCCATTTAATATTTAAATAAGCTGGATAAGTGAGTGATTTGCATTTTCACCTGGGAGTCGGTCGGCAGGAACTTGGTGGTGATCCGTGCTCTGCACATGTCTGTTGAGAATCGGATTCAAACACGTCTGGTTGGGTGAGCTGATGAAATCCTAGTATTTGCACCATATTATAGTGCAGATTTTACTGTTATGGTTTGCAGGTGCAATGACGCACTGGAAGAACCCCTGAGGTGCCAGAATGGCAGAACCCCAGAAAGTGACCCTATTTTACAAACTACACCTCTCAATTAATTCATGTGAGGGAGCAGTGATTATATTGACAACAGTTAAATTTTTACTACAAAATTTTAGTTTTAGCCCCAGATTTTACATTTGTACACAGGAAATTGGCACCAAAGTTTGTCACACAATTTATACTGAATGGGGAAGTAACCCATATGTGGTTGTACACTACTGATTAGCCACACGGTGAGACTCTGGAGGGATGAAGCGCTATTTTCCGCTTGGTGTGCAAATTTTTCTAGAATAGTTTGCAGACTGCATATACAGAGACCCTAAGTGCTAGAATAGCAGAATCCTCCCTCAAGTGACCCCATTTTGGAAATTATACCAGTGCCAAACATGTGGATGCTAAATTTGGTTTAGGCACACTGTCGGTCTCAGAAGGGAGAAGGGCATTTGGATTTGAGAGTGCAGAATTGGTTGGATTTCTTTTGGGGTTCAAGGAGCCATAGCACTTTTCCAAAGCCTTTGTACTACCTGTAATGTGAAAGTCCCGTATATTTCCATTAACAGATGACAGAAATGAGTGCCAAAGGCACTTTTATGCATGCCTAACACTATGAACACCGCCAGATCATAGGCCACAAGGTGTCCACAGTGCCTCCATATGTCTCTTTATTAGGATTCTTCTGCTGGGAGTTCCGCCTTATATTTCTGAGATTTATACATCTCCAAGAAGTTTCGTTTCTCCTTGCGGAGATTGACATGCAATGCATGCCGAGATGAGGAGACTTAAAGCCGCAATGCTCCTCTGGGAAATATGCAAATTGTCTTTTCAGAGAGGAAGAGGACTAGAACTCTAGTGCCACCTATTGGAAATAGCAATCCTAAAAGTCAATGTCAACTCTTTAACGAGCCTTGTCTTTTAGGATTGCTACTTCCAATAGGTGGCACTAGTGTTCTAGTCCTCTTCCTCTCTGAACAGACAGTTTGAGATTTACACAGAAACCCTGGTGCAAGCAGTCAGGGTAGAGTGCAGGATAAATGTGCGCCAAGCCTTACTATGAAATCGACAGCCAGTGAAGAATTGGTTTTATTTATTGTTTATGCCACTCCTCGTGCAATATAAGTTATTACAAAACTTTATTCTTCGGATCAGTGAGGTTACAGAGATACCAGATATATATATATATATATATATATATATATATATATATATATATATATTTTATGTTTGCCTGATTTCACACAGTAAAAGACTCTTTTTTGCAAAAACTAGTTTTTGAATTGCCATAATTTTAGAGCTATAATTTTCACATATTTCTGCCAGCAGAGTCATGTGTGGCCTTGTGTTTTGAGTGACGAGTTTATGGTTCATTGGTTCCGTTTTCGGGCACATGATATATTTTGATCGCTTTCTATTCTGATTTTTGGGAGGCAGAATGAAAAAAACAGCAATTCATGGATTGTTATTTGGGGGTTTCTTTTATGATGTTTCACATGTAGTAAAATTGATTAGGCAGCTTTATTCTTCAGTTTAGTACGATTATAGTAATACCACATCTATATCTTTTTTGTTTTTGCATTTTTACGCAATAAAAACTTTTATAGAAAAATAATTATTTTTGCATCTCTATGTTAATTCTCAAAGCTTTAACTTTTTTTATTTTTTTGCTGATGGAGCTATATGGCAGCTTGTATTTTTGTGAGACAAGATGGTGTTTTCAATTATTCAATTTTTGTTTACATTCATCTTTTTGATTGCGTTTTATTCCACTTTTTTCCAGCAGTATGATGAAAAACCACAGTTTAATTAAAACAAATAATATAAATATTTTAAACTAGTTTGTAATATAATGTAGCACCTAATTCTAACTTTTATGACAATTGCTGTCCCTGCCTCATTCTTTCTGACCAGTAGACATGTGTTGCTATTTACTATTTGTGCTCAGCACAATGAAGGCTGAGTAGGGATATTTTATTCGGGAGCAGTCCCCTCTGTGGTGCTCCTGCTCCACACAGCTAAGACAAGTACTGTGCACAGAGAGAGTCCATTACACATCACACGGTTAACTCCCAGTTTCATTAAAAATAAGTTTTGGAGGCAGAGTTTCATGCAAAACTGTGTCTGCCCCATAGCCTGAAAAAGCTTATATATATATATATATATATATATATATATATATATATATATATATATATATATATATATATATATATAGTACAGACCAAATGTTTGGACACACCTTCTCATTTAAAGATTTTTTCTGTATTTTCATGACTATGAAAATTGTAAATTCACACTGAAGGCAACAAAACTATGAATTAACACATGTGGAATTATATACGTAACAAAAAAGTGTGAAACAACTGAAAATATGTCTTATATTCTAGGTTTTTGAAAGTAGCCACCTTTTGCTTTGATGACTGGTTTGCACACTCTTGGCATTCTCTTGATGAGCTTCAATAGGTAGTCACCAGAAATGGTCTTCCAACAATCTTGAAGGAGTTCCCAGTGATGCTTAGCACTTGTTGGCCCTTTTGCCTTCACTCTGCAGTCCAGCTCACCCCAAACCATCTCGATTGGGTTCAGGTCTGGTGACTGTGGAGTTTAGGTCATCTGGCGTAGCACCCCATCGCTCTTCTTCTTGGTCAAATAGCCCTTACACAGCCTGGAGGTGTGTTTGGGATCATTGTCCTATTGAAAAATAAATGATGGTCCAACTAAACGCAAACCGGATGGAATAGCATGCCGCTGCAAGATGCTTTGGTAGCCATGCTGGTTCAGTATGCCTTCAATGTTGAATAAATCCCCAACAGTGTCACCAGCAAAGCACCCCCACACCATCACACCTCCTCTTCCATGCTTCACGGTAGGAACCAGACATGTAGAGTCCATCTGTTTATCTTTTCTGCGTCGCACAAAGACACGGTGGTTGGAACCAAAGATCTCAAATTTGGACTCATCAGACCAAAGCACAGATTTCCACTGGTCTAATGTCCATTCCTTGTGTTCTATAGCCCAAACAAGTCTCTTCTGCTTGTTGTCTGTCCTTAGCAGTGGTTTCCTAGCAGCTATTTTACCATGAAGGCCTGCAGCACAAAGTCTCCTCTTAACAGTTGTTGTAGAGATGTGTCTGCTGCTAGAACTCTGTGTGGCATTGACCTGGTCTCTAATCTGAGCTGCTGTTAACCTGCGATTTCTGAGGCTGGTGACTCGGATAAACCTATCCTCAGAAGCAGAGGTGACTCTTAGTCTTCCTTTCCTGAGGCAGTCTTCATGTGAGCCAGTTTCTTTGTAGCGCTTTATGGTTTTTGCAACTGCACTTGGGGACACTTTCAAAGCTTTCCCAATTTTCCAGACTGACTGACCTTCATTTTTTAAAGTAATGATGGCCACTCGTTTTTCTTTACTTAGCTGCTTTTTTCTTGCCATAATACAAATTCTAACAGTCTATTCAATAGGACTATCAGCTGTGTATCCACCAGAATTCTGCTCAACACAACTGATGGCCCCAACCCTTATTTATAAGGCAGGAAATCCCACCAATTAAACCTGACAGGGCACACCTGTGAAGTGAAAATCATTTCCGGTGACTACCTCTTGAAGCTCATCAAGAGAATGCCAAGAGTGTGCAAAGCAGTCATCAAAGCAAAAGGTTGCTACTTTCAAGAACCTAGAATATAAGACATATTTTCAGTTGTTTCACACTTTTTTGTTAAGCATATTATTCCACATGTGTCAATTCATAGTTTTGATGCCTTCAGTGTGAATTTACAATTTTCATAGTCATGAAAATACAGAAAAATCTTGAAATGAGAAGGTGTGTCCAAACTTTTGGTCTGTACCGTATATTATTATTATTATTATTATTATTATTATTATTTATTGTTATAGCGCCATTTATTCCATGGTGCTTTACATGTAAGGAGGGGTATACATAATAAAAACAAGTACAATAATCTTAAACAATACAAGTCATAACTGGTACAGGAGGAGTGAGGACCCTGCCCATGAAGGCTCACAATCTACAAGGGATGGGTGAGAATACAGTAGGTGAGGATAGAGCTGGTCATGCAGCGGTTTGGTCGATAGGTGGTTACTGCAGGTTGTAGGCTTATCGGAAGAGGTGGGTCTTCAGGTTCATATAATATATGGCTCTGGAAAAAATTAAGAGACCACTGCTAAATGTTCAGCTTGTCTGATTTTTCTCTTTATAGGTATGCTTTTGAGTAATATGTAAATTGTTCATTCATTCTATAAACTTCTGACAACATGTCTCCGGATTTACAAGAAATAAATTTTGTATTTTTTTCTGAAAAGGAGAAATAATCAAATTTTTTAAAAAAAGAACAGTGCTTTCAGACCTCAAATAATGCAAAGAAAACAAGTTCATAATCTTGCAAAAATGAAGAGACCACTACATCCAAACCCTGTCATGGGCAGCCCAATCTCCAGACCTGAACCCCATTGAAAACCTCTGGAATGTAATCAAGAGGATGATGGATAGTCACAAGCCATCAAACAAAGAAGAACTGCTTACATTTTTGCGCCAAAAGCAGTGTGAAAGACTGGTGGAAAGCATGTCAAGGCGTATGAAAGCTGTGATTAAAAATCATGGTTATTCCACAAACTATTGATTTCTAAACTCTTCCTAAGTTAAAAAATTAGTATTGTTGTTTCTAAATGATCATAAACTTGTTTTCTTTGCATTATTTGAGGTCTGAAAGCACTGTTTTTTGCTTGTTTTTATATTTTGACCATTTCACCTTTTCAGAAAAAAAAATACAAAATTTATTGCTTGGAAATTCTGAGACATGTTGCCAGATGTTTATAGAATAAATGAACAATTTACATTTTACTCAAAAATATACATATAAAGAGAAGAATCAGACAAACTGAAAATTTTGCAGTGGTCTCTTAATTTTTGCCAGAGCTGTAGCTCAAATATGTATATATGAACAGTGCAAACACAGAGTACACCTTTTCAAACTGAACACATTGAGTTCTTAGGGTTAAAAATGGCGCATATTTGGATACATTGGAATATGCTGTTTATCAAAAAGCATGCCATATGCATTAAAATAAATTGTTTTGTTCACATTTGCATGTTGTTATACCTTTGTAAACGTTTCATTGGCTTTTCACAATATTAAAAATTGGAATTAATACAATTTTGTGATACGCTGCTCGAATAAATGAGCCCTTAGCCATATTTCTCACCTAGTCAGAGCAATTAATTAAGGTAAACTATATCTTTATAATGAGTTTCAACCATTATCTGATGGTTTGGTTTAAACAATAGAAAAACTTTAATTACAGTGGATTATGACATCAGGTTTTCAGGCAGAAACACTTTCTTAGAATAAGCATTATAAGACATAATTAGAGCACCACGGTTGTAGAAACAATAGTTAGTGGCTCAACAAAAGCACTATAACATTTTCATAAGGGTTGTATAGTATACAATGAGTCGTGTATTATCCAGGTGTACTCAAACCAAGTAATACAGAGATTGCCATTATTGTTTTATTGTTAGTTGATGCAGTACTTTACTGAGCAGAGCTGCTTCCTCAACATTAATACACAGGTTAAATGAAAAACGATGTTTTCATTGCATTACATCACCTGATGATCAATTATATTTTTGTCTGCATGATTCTCATTAAAAGGCAAACCTGGGATACCATCCAAATTCACAGCCTCCATGCACAAGAGCTCTAATTTAACTTGAGAGTTGGCAGCTTTTTATTCAATTGGCCACTCCATGCTGAAGAGGTGAGAACCATCCCCATTCCAATCTATCAGACAAGCTGACAGATCAGCTTTGTAATTATACTTTTGTTCTTTTCACCAGTTATGACGGCGTTATATTTTTTATAGTGCATAAATACAATGATTATTTATATTTTGCCCAGAGTTGCACACCTGACATTACAGCTTTCTCCAAGACAATATATTTTAAAAAATCTTTGTTGTCTGATCCTGTTTTCTGTATCTTGCATTCCCCTTTTTTTAAATTTTGGCATGCATTTTAACTCCTTTACGAGCATTGACGTATCCGTGCGTCCAGTATGGTAAGTACTTTGTCAAGTTGTTGATCACTGTGATTGACTGTTCAGTTCCAATCACAGGGATTTCAGTGGTTTAGACAACTTGCTGGTTGTCAAGCACAAGGACAAGGGGGATGTCCTTTTCTTGACCCTCCATAAATGGTGATGGCTGCACCCCCATCACTGTACGAGGTACCTATAATCAGGCCCACAAACCAAACTGTGTATTGGGGACAACAAGAAAATTGGGGGAGGTGTTCCACCAGCCATACAGTGCCAGGAAAAAAAGCCAAGGTATGGTACAAAAAGCTGGCCATGTACATCGTACTGCTGGCAATGTATAATGCTTACGTGCTATCACGATGTGAAGGCCAAACCGATACGTACCTTCAGTTCCAAGAGGTAGTGATCAAAGCCCTAATCTTTGGAAGGAGCAGGCCCCGGTAGTTCTGGAACTGAAAATGCTTGTATCATACCAGGCCAACATTTCCCCAGTAAGGTCCCTCAAACCACAAAGAAAGGAAGGTCACAAAGGAGATGCCGAGTGTGTTACAGAAGGGGGATACACATGGGCACGACTTATTAATGCATCACCTGCTCTGACAAACCTGGCCTATATATAAAAGAATGCTTCAAACTGTACCACACATCCATGGACTACTAAATTAATTTTTGACTTACACAACTGGCATATACCAACCTGATGCACGCTACACAACTCACGTATTAAATTTAAACCCTGGTGCATAAATACTCCGGAGAAAATGAAGAGATCCATTATAATAAAATATATACTTTGATTAATTCGAATTAAAATCAAATGTACAAGACAAATCAATAAAAATGCAAAGTGCCTCACAGGGTAGGCGCCACAAACTGCTGGTAGTAAAGAGAATAAGGAGTTATACTCCAAACGTAGTAGTTGCACTTAGACGTAGTGATGTAATAAGCAGGTAGTAGAATATGCTAGGAAGATCATAGCATAGTAATAAAGACCACATAGATTAATGATCTAATAAAAAAGTGTCTATTTTCAATCACAAAATCAAAATAACTTCCTGCCATGTACCACCCTTCCAAATGTACCATCCAAATCAGAAATAGAAGCCAGCGGCGTCGCGATGAGGAGCCGCCACTATCGTAAACTTGAGGTGAATTCCATATGATTTATTTGTGTTTCATGGTTATTATAGGTACTCTCTCCTCACGGTTAGGTGTCAGCCCATGAGCTACTGAGATACATATATCCATGTTCATGTGTAACCAGCATTTCGGAGCAGGAGTCTACAATAGTGACTCTGGTCCATATATTAATATATTTGGTTTGGATGCTACATTTGGAAGGGTGGTTTCTTGTCAGGAGCTTATATTATTCTTGTGATTGAACATAGGCATCTTTTTGTTAGATCACTAATCTATGTGATCTTTATTACTATGTTATGATGTTCCTAGCCTGTCTACTGCCTGCTTATTACATCACTACCCCATAATGCAACTACTATTTTTGGAGTTTACAAAACCTACAAGAAGCAAAATGAGCAAAAACCCTGCTGTAACTAAATAAGTAAAAAGCAAAAATGCATTTAAATAACACAGGGTTCTTATTAATACTGTTTTTGATCAAAAATAGTATAAAAGCCATCCCACCGTCAACAAGGTGATACTGATTGGGGCGGTCCTATGCTGTCAAATATTAAAAACCTTACCATGTGTCAGAGTTGACCTCAATGTGTGAATAAGGGCAGACAAAAGGACCGGGTCCCGACCTATGGACACCAGTCTGGGGAAGCCTTTAAATGTAATTTCCAGCTCAGGGGAGGGAGCCCACACCCCGGCATCCACAGAATGCAAAAATACCAAGAAAAAAGCACAATAATTGAGCTTGGTTTAAGATGGTACATATGCAGCACATAAACGGATGTCCACATTGGCCATAAAGCATACAAAACCTACAAAAAGCAAAATGAGCAAAAACTCTGCTGTAACTAAATAAGTAAAAAGCAAAAGAGCATTTAAATAACACAGGGTTCTTAGTAATACTGTTTTTGGCCAAAAACTGTATAAAAGCCATCCCAGCATTGAAAAGGTTACCCTGATCTGGACAGTCCTACGCTGTCCAACATTAAAAACCTTACCATGTGTCAGAGTTGACCTCAGTGTATTTTTGGAGTATGCCTCCTTATTTTCTTTACTACCAGGAGTTTGTGGAGTCTCACCTGTGAGGCATTCTGATTTTTTATTGATTTGTCTTAATTCTAATTAATAAAAGCATATATTTTATAATAGTGGATCTCTTCATTTTCCCTAGAGTAATTCTGCACCAGGGTTTGGATTTAATTCTTGACACAAAGTGCCATTGATTTATTACATGTGGACACCTTTTGGTAGTTACAACTCACGTCTGCCAACCTGATGTACGCTACCCAACTCATGCATGCCAACCTGATGTACACTACACAACTTACGTATGACAACCTGATGCACTCTACCCAACTTAGGTATGCCACTACATTATGAAATTCACAATATAGGAAATACTAGATCAATTCCAATATAGGATCACCTATAGCGTCACTCCTTCCCTTTCAACTTTGAGCCTCGCAATGCACCCGAAAAATAGTTTTCCCACACATATGGGATATCTTTGTACTTAGGAAAAATTGCACAGCAATTTTTAGGGTCCATTTTATCCTGATATCCTTGCGAAAATAAAAAAAAATGGGCTAAAAGAACTTTTTGTGGAAACAAAAGTTAAATGTTATTTTTTTTTTACCACTTTGGCTCAGATCCTGTGAAGCACCTGAAGGGTTAATAAACTTCTTAAATGTGGTTTTTAGCACCTTGATGGGTGCAGTTTTAAGAATGGTGTCACTTTTGGGTGTTTTCTGTCATATACATCTCTCAAAATCCCTTCAAATGTGATTTTTAAATTTTGTTGAAAAAATTAGAAATTGCTAGTTAACTTTTAACCCTTATAACGTCCTAACAAAAAAAATATGTTTCAAAAATTGTTCTGCTGTAAACCAGACCTTTGGTAAATGTATTTATTAACTATTTAGTGTGACATATTTCTCTGATTTAAGGGCATAAAAATTAGAAGTTTGAAAACTACAAAATGTAGATATTTTAACAAAATTTCAGATTTTTTCATAAATGAACACAAGTCATATAGAGCACATTTTACCACTATCATGAAGTACAATATGTCATCAAGAAACATTCTCTGAATCAGTGAGATCTGTTGTACCATTCCAGAGTTATTAACACAAAATTGACACTTGTCAGAATTGTAAAATTTGGCCTGATTATGAAGGTGAAATTAAATTTTGGGGGGATGAAGGGATTAAAGTTGTTTGTCTCCTTGCTTAGACTAGAGGAGAAAAACATTCATAAGAGTTAAAGTGGCCAAAATAAATATAAAAATAAATTTACTTACCTCCAAGACAGGAGCAAATCCTCCAATGTTGGCATTGTGTATCCCTGCTGCCATCGTTCAGTATTCAGTCAGAGCACATGTGTTATTTTTTTGTTTTACTATTGCCACTTAAGCTGCTAATAATATATTGTCCAGTTTTAGACAGTCATTTTAACCCCTTAACCCCCAAGGGTGGTTTGCACGTTAATGACCGGACCAATTTTTACAATTCTGTGCCTTTATGAGGTTATAACTCTGAAACGCTTCAACGAAATTCCAATGATTCTGACACTGTTTTTTCATGACATATTGTACTTCATGATAGTGGTAAAATTTATTTGATATTACCTGCATTTATTTGTTTAAAAACAGAAATTTGGCCAAAATTTTGAAAATTTAGCAATTTTCCAACTTTGAATTTTTATGCCCTTAAATCACAGAGATATGTCACACAAAATACTTAATAAGTAACATTTCCCACATGTCTATTTACATCATCACAATATTGGAACCACATTTTTTTTGTTAGGGAGTTATAAGGGTTAAAATTGACCAGCAATTTCTCATTTTTACAACACCATTTTTTTAGGGACATCATCACATTTGAAGTCACTTTGATGGGTCTATATGATAGAAAATACCCAAGTATGACACCATTCTAAAAACTGCACATCTTAAGGTGCTCAAAACCACATTCAAGAAGTTTATTAACCCTTCAGATGTTTCACAGGAATTTTTGGAATGTTTAAAAAAAAAATGAACATTTAACTTTTTTTTTTACAAAAAATTTAATTCAGCTCCAATTTGTTTTATTTTACCAAGGGTAACAGAATAAATTGGACCCCAAAAGTTGTTGTAAAATTTGTCCTGAGTACGTTGATACCCCATATGTGGGGGTAAACCACTGTTTAGGCGCATGGCAGAGCTTGGAAGGAAGGAGCGCCATTTGACTTTTCAATGCAAAATGGACAGGAATTGAGATGGAACGCCATGTCGCGTTTGGAGAGCCCTTGATGTGCCTAAACATTGAAACCCCCCCAAGTGACACCATTTTGGAAAGTAGACCCCCAAACGAACTTATCTAGATGTGTGGTGAGCACTTTGACCCACCAAGTGCTTCACAGAAGTTTATAATGTAGAGCCGTAAAAATAAAAAATCATATTTTTACTATTGGACTACAAAAGTTGTTGTGAAATTTGTCCTGAGTACGCTGATATCCCATAGGTGGGGGGGAACCACCATTTGGGTGCATGGCAGAGCTCAGAAGAGAAGGAGCACCATTTGGAATGCAGACTTAAATGGATTGGTCTGCAGGCGTCACATTGCATTTGCAGAGTCCCTGATGTACCTAAACAATAGAAACCCCCCACAAGTGACCCCATATTGGAAACTAGACCCCCAAGGAACTTATCTAGATGTGTTGTGAGAACTTTGCACCCCCAAGTGTTTCACTACAGTTTATAACGCAGAGCCGTGAAAATAAAAAATCTTTTTTTCCACAAAATTATTTTTTAGCCCCCAGTTTTGTATTTTCCCAAGGGTAACAGGAGAAATTGGACTAGAAAAGTTGGTGTCCAATTTGTCCCAAGTACGCTGATACCCCATAAGTGGGGGGAACCACCATTTGGGTGCATGGCAGAACTCAGAAGGGAAGGAGTGCCGTTTGGAATGCAGACATAGATGGATTGGTCTGCAGGTGTCACTGTCATGTCGAACGCTGTTCAGACCAGGTCGTTCGACAGACAGCGGTAATTCCGCTTTTGACCACTATTCGCTCATTGGCGTCGGCTAGCTTTTATCTAGCTGGTCCGGGGTTAATTTACCTGGTGCTCGGATTGGAAGCTGGGCCATGCCCACTGCCTTTAAATAGTTCTCCTGAACATTGGGCATCGCCGATTATAGCTTCTGTCTTGTGCGTTGTTATCTCGGTCTGGAGTGGTGAGCTAGTAGTTGGAGTATTGTTGCTGGTGGTGTATTTCCCTTTGTCTTATTTACTCCTTCCTATATTTGTATTTATTTTGCCCTGTGCACTTATTGTGTATTCCAGAGTGACTGTGGCGTGGTGTATATTTTTTCCGTTATCCTTGTCTGTGCTAACTGTGGGTATTGGTGTATAAAAGTTTCACTGGGTGGCGGGCAGTGGTTTCAGCTTAGGGTTGAAACAGGAGACAGGGTGAGGTTCGAGGCCTAGACATGCACACCATCAGTGTAAACTCTAGGTAGAGGGTCAGTCAGGATTTCCCTAGTCTGAGGGAAATTGCAGGGGCCCGGGTTATTTGCTCTTGCCCACCTAGTCTTCCCGTGACATTATAATCGGCCTTTAAAACAAAAACAAAAAAAGGGGGGTTCCTTTTTTTGTTGTTTTGTCATGGATCCCATGACTTCCATAACCCGCCAGTTGGAGGCGCTGTCCCTACAGGTCACTGAGTTGAGGGGGGCAGTGCAGCAACAAGGACTAGCAGTATCTAATGTGCAAGCTGGAGTTGCAAGGTAGAGTTGCTGAGCCTAAGTTTCCTTTGCCTGAAAAATTTGCTGGGGAACGCAGTAAATTTGTTTCTTTTCGTGAAGTTTGCAAACTATATTTCCGTATGCGCCCGATCTCCTCGGGTAATGAGGCTCAGCGTGTGGGCCTGGTGTTGTCATTGTTAAGCGGGGATCCCCAAGCATGGGTGTTTTCTTTGCCATCTGATTCTGCTGCATTTGACTCTGTGGAGAGTTTTTTTCCTTTCTTGGAAATATTTACGATGAGCCCGACAGAATGGCTCTAGCAGAATCTAAGATATGCACTATTCACCAGGGGGAGCGAGTTGCAGAGGATTACTGTTCTGAATTTCGTCGCTGGGCGATCGATACACAGTGGAATGATCCAGTGCTGCGGAGTCAGTTTATTCATGGGGTTTCTGGAAGGGTTAAAAAAGTCCTTCTGATGTACGAGACTCCTACTTCTCTAGACTCCGCTATGAGTCTGGTTGTCCGCATTGATCGCCGTTTGTGTCAGGGGGAGCATGAGACATCGCCTATGGGAGAGGGTTTAGGTTCACGTGAGGTTGCTTCAGGTGAGCCCACGGAGCCTATGCAAATCGCAGGGGTGTCACATGTGAAGCATCGAGCCCCTGAGCTCAGGAAGCAGGGAGCCTGTTTTTACTGTGGTAAAACTGGTCATTTTATTAACATCTGACCTCTGCTGTCTAAGAAAAACGCAACGGTGGAAAACTTTTAAGCTCAGAGGGTGTGAAGGAGACCAATCTGAGCTTATGTATATCCTCCGTGGTGGTTTCTCAATGCATGCTCCCTGCTAAGGTTATTATCGCTGGCAGTGAGCTGCCAATTACTGTTTTTGTGGATAGTGGTTCAGCCACAAATCTCATTGATGAGGAGTTTTCGCGCACAGCAGGTTTTAGGATTGAAAAACTGCCTCATCCTATCCGCGTGGTCACCATCAATGCTGCTCCTCTCTCACAGGGGGAGATTACTGAATTTGTGGCTGAGGTGAAACTCCACATTGGGGTTTTACATTCCGAGCAGGTTACATGTAAGGTGCTCAGGAATCTTCCTGCTCAGGTGGTTTTGGGTTTTCCATGGTTGTCTATGGACAACCCGGTAATTGACTGGAAAACTCAGGACATAGTTCAGTGGAGCGAGTTCTGCCAGGAGAATTGCCTGGCCACATGTGTGTCTGCTGTGACTTCAAGCGTTCCGGAGTCACTTCTGGATTTTGTGGATGTGTTCTCTGAGAAGGGTTGTTCAGAGTTGCCGCCACATCATCCCTATGACTGTACTATCAGGTTTAAACCAGGGGCCAAATTGCCTAAAGCAAGGATGTTTAACATCTCCGGTCCGGAGAGACAAGCGTTAAAGGATTACATTGCTGAAAGTTTGAGCAAAGGGCACATCAGGCCTTCATCCTCGCCTGTGGCAGCAGGGTTCTTCTTCATGAAGAAGAAAGATGGCGGATTACGCCCGTGTTTGGATTTCAGGGAGTTGAACCAGATTACGGTTCGTGATCCATATCCTATGCCACTGATACCGGATTTGTTTAACCAGGTGGCAGGTGCTAAGTGGTTTTCCAAGCTTGACCTCAGGGGGTTGTACAACCTCATAAGAGTCAGTCAAGGTGATGAGTGGAAGACGGCTTTTAATACCCCTGAGGGTCATTTTGAAAATTTGGTGATGCCATTTGGGTTGACTAACGCACCTGCAGTGTTTCAACATTTCATAAATGATGTGTTCTCGCATGTTTTCAGGAAATTAGTTATTGTGTACCTAGATGACATCCTCATATATTCTTGCGACTGTGATACTCATTTAGATCATGTCAGGCAGGTGTTACAGCTTCTCAGAGAGAATAAGCTATATGCGAAACTGGAGAAATGTGTATTTTCGGTACAGGAGTTGCCTTTCTTGGGCTATATTGAGTCTGCTTCAGGGTTTAAAATGGACGCCGCTAAGGTGCAAGCGGTGTTGCATTGGGAATGGCCTGATAACCTAAAAGCACTTCAGCGGTTCCTTGGGTTTTCTAACTACTATAGGAAGTATATCAAGGATTTTTCTATCATTGCTAAACCACTAACTGACATGACTATAAAGGGTACCAATTCCTCCGTTTGGCCTGAGGCTGCTGTGTGCGCATTTGAATCTCTTAAAAACAGGTTTGTTTCGGCTCCCATTCTGGTGCAGCCAGATGTATCAAAACCTTTTGTTGTAGAAGTCGATGCATCTGAGGTTGATGTGGGGGCGTTGCTGTCACAAGGCTCATCCTTGTGACAGCACAAGGTCGGTTCATCAGGTTACTGTTATTGCCGACCATAAGAATTTGCTTTATTTGGAGTCTGCCAAGCGTCTGTCTCCCAGGCTGGCTTGCTGGGCATTGTTTTTCACTCGGTTCAACTTTGTTGTCACTTACAGACCTGGTTCTAAAAACACTAAGGTGGATGCTTTGTCCAGGTGTTTTCTGGGGGTAGAGCCTCGGGAAGATCCAGTACCCATCCTCCAAAAGGGTGTTGTGGTTTCGGCTCTCACTACTGAGGTTGAGGCTGAGATTGCCGAGGCCCAGGAGGAGGTACCATCTGAGCTTCCCATCAACAAAACGTTTCTACCGCTTCATCTCCGCTTAAAGGTTTTGGTGGAGCATCATGATGCTGTCCTGGCTGGCCATCCAGGGGTTAGGGGTACCTTGGAGTTGGTGTCACATCGGTTTTGGTGGCCCAAGATCCGACAGGACGTGGTCTCATACGAGTCAGCTTGCACCACGTGCACCAGAACTAAGACGCCTCGCTCCCGTCCTGTTGGCACACTACTTCCTCTCGAGGTACCTAGTAAGCCATGGACGGAAATCTCCATGGATTTTATCATTGACTTGCCCTCCTCAGCTGGGAACACGGTCATCTTGGTGATTGTTGATCGGTTCTCAAAAATGTCGCACTTTGTGTCTTTGCCTTCATTGCCTAACGCTAAGACACTGGCTCAGGTATTTGTGCAGGAGGTGGTTAGACTTCATGGGGTCCCGTCTGACATCGTTTCTGATAGGGGGTCTCAGTTTGTGGCAATATTTTGGAGAGCATTTTGTTCACGGCTGGGGATCAAGTTGTCTCATTCTTCGGCGTTTCACCCTCAGTCTAATGGTCAGACCGAGCGTATGAACCAAAATTTGGAACAGTACTTACGCTGCATTGTTTCGGATAACCAGGAGGAGTGGTCAAAGTTTCTTCCTTTGGCTGAGTTTGCCATCAATAATCACCACCAGGAGTCTTCTGGGGAGTCTCCGTTTTTTTGTGCTTACGGACTTCATCCTCAATTTTGTACTTTGAGTCAGGGGGGCTCTTCCGGCGTCCCAGAGGAAGACCAGTTAGGAGCACAATTATCATCAGTCTGGAGGAGAGTTAAACAGCGCCTGTTGAGTGTGGGTGCTAGGTACAAACGTGTGGCTGACAGTAGGCGTGTGCCAGGTCCGGACCTGAGTGTGGATGACTGGGTGTCGTTATCCACAAAAAACATAAGACTCAAAATACCATCCCTTAAATTGGGTCCACGGTTTATTGGTCCATTTAGGGTCACCGCTGTCATTAACCCAGTAGCGTACCGATTGGAGCTTCCTACGGTGTATAAGATACACAATGTGTTCCACAGGTCTCTTTTAAAGAAGGTGGTGGGTTGCGTGGACGCGGCGCCTATGCCACCTTCAGTCTTGGTGGATGGTAGACAGGAGTGAGGTTCGAGGCCTAGACATGCACACCATCAGTGTAAACTCTAGGTAGAGGGTCAGTCAGGATTTCCCTAGTCTGAGGGAAATTGCAGGGGCCCAGGTTATTTGCTCTTGCCCACCTAGTCTTCCCGTGACAGTCACGTTGCATTTGCAGAGCCCCTGATGTACCTAAACAGTAGAAACCCCACAAAAGTGACCCAATATTGGAAACTAGACCCCCCAATGAACTTATCTAGATGTGATGTGAGAACTTTGAACCCCCAAGTCTTTCATTGCAGTTTATAAAACAGAGCAGTGAAAGTAAAAAATCTTTTTTTTTACACAAAAATTATTTTTTAGCCCCCGGTTTTGTATTTTCCCAAGGGTAACAGGAGAAATTGGACCCCAAAAGTTGTTGTCCAATTTGTCTTGAGTACGCTTATTCCCCATATGTTTGTGTAAACCCCTGTTTGGGTGCACGGGAGAGCTCGGAAGGGAAGGAGCACTGTTTTACTTTTTCAACGCAGAATTGGCTGGAATTGAGATCGGACGCCATGTCGCGTTTGGAGAGCCCCTGATGTGCTAAACAGTGGAAACCCCCGAATTCTAACTGAAACCCTAACCCAAACAAACCCCTAACCCTAATCCCAACCCTAACTACAACCCTAACCACACCTCTAACAGTAATCTCACTCCTAATCCCAACCGTAACTGTAATCCAAATCCTAACTATAGCCCCAACCCTAACTTTAGCCCCAACCCTAACTTTAGACCCAACCCCAACTCTAACCCTGAGCCCCAACCCTAACCCTAACCCTGAGCCCCAACCCTAACCCTAACTTTAGCACCAACCCTAACCCTAATTTTAGCCCCAACCGTAACCCTAATGGGAAAATGGAAATAAATAAAATTTTTAAATTCTATTGTTTTTCACTAACTAAGGTGGTGATGAAGGGGGGTTTGATTTACTTTTATAGCCGGGTTTTTTTAGCGGATTTTTAAGATTGGCAGCCGTCACACACTAAAAAATGCTTTTTGTTTTGCTTCTCCACATTTTGAGAGCTATAATTTTTCCATATTTTGGTCCACAGAGTCATGTGGGGTCTTGTTTTTTGCGGGACGAGTTGACATTTTTATTGGTACCATTTTCGGGCACGTGACATTTTTTGATCGCTTTTTATTACGATTTTTGTGATATAGAAAAAACAAAAAACAGCTATTCATGAATTTATTTTGGGGGAGTGCTTATACCGTTCCACGCTTGATAAAATTGATAAAGCAGTTTTATTCCTTGGGTCAGTACGATTACATTTATACCTCATTTATATTTTTTGATGTTTTGGCGCTTTTATACGATAAAATCTATTTTATATAAAAAATAGTGTTGAGCATTCCGATACCGCAAGTATCGGGTATCGGCCGATATTAGCGGTATCGGATTTCCGATACTGAGTTCCGATATTTTCAGGATACCGGAATTGGAAGTTCCCACTATTCAAAGTGCCCGAATTTAGCCAATGAAGAATGATTAGAAGTGTGGGAACATCCTGTTCTGCATGATGGGCATGTAAGTACTGGCATGGCTGTGATTGGCTGCTAAAATGATGTCATGATGCACTATAAAAGTCGCTGCCACCATTTAGGGCTCACTCTGCTATGAATTCAGTTAGGGACAGGACGCTGTGTTCTGACTGAGGGCCAGTTTAGAGATAGCGATTTGCTTCACTGTGCTTTACCCAGGCTAATTTAGCAACCGCTGTGTGTGATCCTTGCTTTTGCCTTGCAACGCTGTTCACAGCTGTCTGCAAGGTCTCTGTGTGTGAGTGCAGCTCACTCTGTAGTCTGTCCTCAGCCACAGCCGGTTGTAGTAAGCTCAGGGTGCATCACTGCCTCATACCGTTCAATCCATTGTCCTTTTTTGCAATTAGTGCAGCCTGCTGCACATTTTTTCAAATATTTCCTATTAGTGGCTTTCCATCCGTATCCAGCTAAATTGTGGAAAAACACTACATAGGATTACATAGAGGAGCATTTTTTGGCCTTGCAGCGCTGTTTACGGCCGTCTGCATGGTCTCTGTGTGAGTGTACATCGCTCTGTAGTCTGTCCGCAGCCACAGCCGGTTGTAGTCAGCTCAGGGTGCGTCACTGCCTCATACCGTTCCATTGTCTGTTTCTCAATTAGTGCAGCCTGCTGCACATTTTTTTCAAATTTATCCTATTAGTGGCTTTCCCTCCGTATCCTGCTAGATTGTGGAAAAACACTATTTAGGATTACATAGAGGAGCTTGTTTTGGCCTTGCAGCGCTGTTCACGGCTGTCTGCACGGTTTGTGTGTGAGTGCAGCTCACTCTGTAGTCAGTTCTGCAAAAAAAATTTATAAAGTTCACCAAACACACCACTTTACAGTTGTGTAGGCCACATTAGCTCATATTAAAGTCTAGTCCACACTTTAGCAAATTAGTGTTTCTTATACCTGTTAGGAGCTGTTCAGGAATAAGCACACTAAGCCCATAGTACTTTTCTGCTTATCTTTATCAGTCAACCAAGATGAAGAAGGCGGCCATTCTCGGCAAACCACCCCCGAGCACAGGCTCTGAATGCTGGCATTGCAAAACTATTGTCCCTTGAAATGTTGTCATTCAGGCTGGTTGAGACTGACAGCTTCCATAACTTGATGGCATTGGCATTCCCACAGTACAATGTGCCCAGCCGCTTTCATTTCAGCAGGCAAGCCGTCCCTGTCCTGCACAAGCATGTGGAGGGACACATAAAACATGCGCTACTGAACGCCATCAGTAGCAAGGTCCACCTCACCATCGATGTGTGGACCAGTCACCATGGACAGAGGCAATACCTTTCCCTCACTGCCCATTGGGTTAATGTTGTAGATTGTGTGAGTGGCGCAGGATGTGTTCTTCCAACTCCAAGGATTGCAGGAATCCAGTCTGCATGCATTGACTCCTCCTCATACACAAGTTCCTCAGAATCAGCGCTGCAGGAGCCGTCACAGTCCACCTCCACATGGATCTGTGAATGTTTACCTGTTACAACCGATATGAGCACAGCCGTAGCCAAACGTCAACAGGCTGTATTGAAACTAATTTCTTTGGGGAATCGAAGCCACACAGCGCAGGAGCTCTGGAATGCCATCAAGCAGGAGAGTGACGTGTGATTTGTGCCAGCGAATCTCCAGCCAGGCATGGTAGTGTGTGACAATGGCTGAAATCTGGTGGCAGCTCTGGGCCTAGGCAACCTCACTCACATGCCATGTCTGGCACATGTGCTCAACTTGGTCGTGCAGAGTTTTTTGAGGGACTATCCGGATCTTGATGCACTGCTGCACAAGGTCCGCGTAGAGTGTGCTCACTTGCGGCGTTCCAGCATGGCAAGATCGCGCAATGCAGCTCTGCAGCGCCGATTCTGCCTTCCGGAACATCGCATCATATGTGACCTACCCACTAGGTGGAATTACACGTTACATATGTTGGAGTGGTTGTGTGAGCAGCAGCCAGCAGTAATGGAGTACCAGCTGCATCAGGCGCAAAGAAATCGCACTCCGCGCCGTTCAGAATTCACAACCACTGAGTGGGCCACTATGAAGGACGTCTGTCAGGTTTTGCATTTCTTCGATGATTCCACACAGATGGCGAGTGCAGATGATGCATTAGTCAGCATGACTGTCCCTCTTATCTGCCTGCTTCAACAAACACTGCAAGCGCTAAGGGATGATGTTCTGGAAAAGGTGGAGGATGAGGAGTCACCAATTCCATCAGCTTCTAGACAGTCAGCGCTACGTGGTTCCTCAAAAAAGGCCTAGGCAGGGGTGAGGAGGATGAGGAGGAGTCAATGGAGGAGGAAGACATCGGTCCAGAGGAGGGAGTTACACAATTCTCCAGTAGTCAGTGTGTAGAGCGAGGGTGGGGTGATGCAGAGCACGCAGAGATCACGTCTCAAGCAGGGGACAGCGTTTCTTGGCTAGTTGGCGGTCTGCAGCACATGGTTGATTACATGCTGCAGTGCCTGAGAAATGACTGCCGCATTGCGCACATTCTCAACACGGCTGATTATTGGGTGTACACCCTCCTAGATCCTCGCTACTGGGACAACTTACAAAGCCTCATAACACCGTTGAACCGGGAGCGTAAAATGCGGGAGTACCAAGACACACTGGTGAATTCCATCATCTACTCCAGTCCAACTGAGATCAGTGCTTCTAGTGCTTTACAAAGCAGCTCAGTGCATCGAGGCAGTGGAGGAAGCTCTGCACAAAGGGAGCAGAAGCAGTGCCTCAGCACAAGGCAAGACCAGTATGGCCCAACTGTAGCACAGTTTTGTGTGCCCGCCACACATGTCTACACCATCACAGACGGCTCCAGTCAGCAGGAGGCAATGTTTCCATCAGATAATGACAGACTGCATGCCTTGCTCGCTTACTGTACTCCCAGATGGCTCTTCCCCCTTCAAATTTTGGGTCTCTAAGCTGGATACATGGCCAGAGCTAATCCAGTATGCATTGGAGGTGCTGGCTTGCCCTGCTGCTAGTGTATTATCGGAACGTGTCTTTAGTGCCGCAGGTGGTGTACTAACAGACCGTCGCATGCGACTATCCTCCGATAACTTTGACCGGCTTACTTTTCTGAAAATGAACAAGGCCTGGATCTCACAGGAATTTGCCACTCCTCTTCCAGATTAAATAATTGGTTGGCTACAGTATCCAGGTCTCCTGTTGTGTTGATGTTTCTACCACCTGACCTGTAATCCCTGGGCTCCAACACCGCTAGTTGATGCTCAGAAGTGCCGTCTGCACAGTCAAAATACATGACCCAGTGTTATTGGGTCTCAGTAACGTCAGCTGATCCCCAGCTGTGTAGCTGGCAATGTGTCCTGTGACCGCCACGCTGACACAACTACTGAAATGTAAGGGAACCTGTCCCCCCAGGCGTTTGTTACTGAAAGAGCCACCTTGTGCAGCAGTAATGCTGCACAAGGAAAAGGTAGCTCTTTTAGTTTAGCTCCTTGCACACGCAGAACTTAACACTTATAAAATGTGTCCCCTCATACCGTGAAACCTGTTATGGTTCTCAATGGCAAGAGAACATAGCCCAGCAAACATAGGTACTAGCTCTTGGAAGGATGGAAACTAAACTGACCATGAACTAAACCTGCCGCACAACTAACAGTAGCCGGGTAGCGTAGCCTGCGTTTTTATCCCTAGACGCCCAGCGCCGGCCGGAGGACTAACTAATCCTGGCAGAGGAGAATATAGTCCTGGCTCACCTCTAGAGAAATTTCCCCGATAGGCAGACAGAGGCCCCCACATATATTGGCGGTGATTTTAGATGAAATGACAAACGTAGTATGAAAATAGGTTTAGCAAAATTGAGGTCCGCTTACTAGATAGCAGGAAGACAGAAAGGGCACTTTCATGGTCAGCTGAAAACCCTATCAAAATACCATCCTGAAATTACTTTAAGACTCTAGTATTAACTCATAACATCAGAGTGGCAATTTCAGATCACAAGAGCTTTCCAGACACAGAAACGAAACTACAGCTGTGAACTGGAACAAAATGCAAAAACAAACAAGGACTAAAGTCCAACTTAGCTGGGAGTTGTCTAGCAGCAGGAACATGCACAGAAAGGCTTCTGATTACAATGTTGACCGGCATGGAAGTGACAGAGGAGCAAGGTTAAATAGCGACTCCCACATCCTGATGGAAACAGGTGAACAGAGGGGATGATGCACACCAGTTCAATTCCACCAGTGGCCACCGGGGGAGCCCAAAATCCAATTTCACAACAGTACCCCCCCCCTCAAGGAGGGGGCACCGAACCCTCACCAGAACTACCAGGGCGATCAGGATGAGCCCTATGAAAGGCACGGACCAGATCGGAGGCATGAACATCAGAGGCAGTCACCCAAGAATTATCCTCCTGACCGTATCCCTTCCATTTGACCAGATACTGGAGTTTCCGTCTGGAAACACGGGAGTCCAAGATTTTTTCCACAACGTACTCCAACTCGCCCTCAACCAACACCGGAGCAGGAGGCTCAACGGAAGGCACAACCGGTACCTCATACCTGCGCAACAATGACCGATGAAAAACATTATGAATAGAAAAAGATGCAGGGAGGTCCAAACGGAAGGACACAGGGTTAAGAATCTCCAATATCTTGTACGGGCCGATGAACCGAGGCTTAAACTTAGGAGAAGAAACCCTCATAGGGACAAAACGAGAAGACAACCACACCAAGCCCCCAACACAAAGCCGAGGACCAACCCGACGCCGGCGGTTGGCAAAAAGCTGAGTCTTCTCCTGGGACAACTTCAAATTGTCCACTACCTGCCCCCAAATCTGATGCAACCTCTCCACCACAGCATCCACTCCAGGACAATCCGAAGATTCCACCTGACCAGAAGAAAATCGAGGATGAAACCCCGAATTACAGAAAAAAGGAGACACCAAGGTGGCAGAGCTGGCCCGATTATTGAGGGCAAACTCCGCTAAAGGCAAAAAAGCAACCCAATCATCCTGATCTGCAGACACAAAACACCTCAAATATGTCTCCAAGGTCTGATTCGTCCGCTCGGTCTGGCCATTTGTCTGAGGATGGAAAGCAGACGAGAAAGACAAATCTATGCCCATCCTAGCACAGAATGCTCGCCAAAATCTAGACACGAATTGGGTTCCTCTGTCAGAAACGATATTCTCCGGAATACCATGCAAACGGACCACATTTTGAAAAAACAGAGGAACCAACTCGGAAGAAGAAGGCAACTTAGGCAGGGGAACCAAATGGACCATCTTAGAGAAACGGTCACACACCACCCAGATGACAGACATCTTCTGAGAAACAGGAAGATCCGAAATAAAATCCATCGAGATGTGCGTCCAGGGCCTCTTCGGGATAGGCAAGGGCAACAACAATCCACTAGCCCGAGAACAACAAGGCTTGGCCCGAGCACAAACGTCACAAGACTGCACAAAGCCTCGCACATCTCGAGACAGGGAAGGCCACCAGAAGGACCTTGCCACCAAATCCCTGGTACCAAAGATTCCAGGATGACCTGTCAACGCAGAAGAATGAACCTCAGAAATGACTTTACTGGTCCAATCATCAGGAACAAACAGTCTACCAGGTGGGCAACGATCAGGTCTATCCGCCTGAAACTCCTGCAAGGCCCGCCGCAGGTCTGGAGAAACGGCAGACAATATCACTCCATCCTTAAGGATACCTGTAGGTTCAGAGTTACCAGGGGAGTCAGGCTCAAAACTCCTAGAAAGGGCATCCGCCTTAACATTCTTAGAACCCGACAGGTAGGACACCACAAAATTAAACCGAGAGAAAAACAACGACCAGCGCGCCTGTCTAGGATTCAGGCGTCTGGCGGACTCAAGATAAATTAGATTTTTGTGGTCAGTCAATACCACCACCTGATGTCTAGCCTCCTCAAGCCAATGACGCCACTCCTCAAAAGCCCACTTCATGGCCAAAAGCTCCCGATTCCCAACATCATAATTCCGCTCGGCGGGCGAAAATTTACGCGAGAAAAAGGCACAAGGTCTCATCACGGAACAATCGGAACTTCTCTGCGACAAAACTGCCCCAGCTCCGATTTCAGAAGCGTCGACCTCAACCTGAAAAGGAAGAGCAACATCAGGCTGACGCAACACAGGGGCGGAAGAAAAGCGGCGCTTAAGCTCCCGAAAGGCCTCCACAGCAGCAGGGGACCAATCAGCAACATCAGCACCCTTCTTAGTCAAATCAGTCAATGGTTTAACAACATCAGAAAAACCAGCAATAAATCGACGATAAAAGTTAGCAAAGCCCAAAAATTTCTGAAGACTCTTAAGAGAAGAGGGTTGCGTCCAATCACAAATAGCCTGAACCTTGACAGGATCCATCTCGATGGAAGAGGGGGAAAAAATATATCCCAAAAAGGAAATCTCTTGAACCCCAAAAACGCACTTAGAACCCTTCACACACAAGGAATTAGACCGCAAAACCTGAAAAACCCTCCTGACCTGCTGGACATGAGAGTCCCAGTCATCCGAAAAAATCAAAATATCATCCAGATACACAATCATAAATTTATCCAAATAATCACGGAAAATGTCATGCATAAAGGACTGAAAGACTGAAGGGGCATTTGAAAGACCAAAAGGCATCACCAAATACTCAAAGTGGCCCTCGGGCGTATTAAATGCGGTCTTCCACTCATCCCCCTGCTTAATTCGCACCAAATTATACGCCCCACGGAGATCTATCTTAGAGAACCACTTGGCCCCCTTTATGCGAGCAAACAAATCAGTCAGCAATGGCAACGGATATTGATATTTAACCGTGATTTTATTCAAAAGCCGATAATCAATACACGGTCTCAAAGAGCCATCTTTCTTAGCCACAAAGAAAAAACCGGCTCCTAAGGGAGATGACGAAGGACGAATATGTCCCTTTTCCAAGGACTCCTTTATATATTCTTGCATAGCAGCATGTTCAGGCACAGACAGATTAAATAAACGACCCTTAGGGTATTTACTACCCGGAATCAAATCTATGGCACAATCGCACTCCCGGTGCGGAGGTAATGAACCAAGCTTAGGCTCTTCAAAAACGTCACGATATTCAGTCAAGAATTCAGGAATCTCAGAGGGAAAAGATGATGAAATGGAAACCACAGGTACGTCCCCATGCGTCCCCCTACATCCCCAGCTTAACACAGACATAGCTCTCCAGTCAAGGACTGGGTTATGAGATTGCAGCCATGGCAATCCAAGCACCAACACATCATGTAGGTTATACAGCACAAGAAAGCGAATAATCTCCTGATGATCCGGATTAATCCGCATAGTTACTTGTGTCCAGTATTGTGGTTTATTACTAGCCAATGGGGTGGAGTCAATCCCCTTCAGGGGTATAGGAGTTTCAAGAGGCTCCAAATCATACCCACAGCGTTTGGCAAAGGACCAATCCATAAGACTCAAAGCGGCGCCAGAGTCGACATAGGCATCCGCGGTAATAGATGATAAAGAACAAATCAGGGTCACAGATAGAATAAACTTAGACTGTAAAGTGCCAATTGAAACAGACTTATCAAGCTTCTTAGTACGCTTAGAGCATGCTGATATAACATGAGTTGAATCACCGCAATAGAAGCACAACCCATTTTTTCGTCTTAAATTCTGCCGTTCACTTCTGGACAGAATTCTATCACATTGCATATTCTCTGGCGTCTTCTCAGTAGACACCGCCAAATGGTGCACAGGTTTGCGCTTCCGCAGACGCCTATCGATCTGGATAGCCATTGTCATGGACTCATTCAGACCCGCAGGCACAGGGAACCCCACCATAACATCCTTAATGGCATCAGAGAGACCCTCTCTGAAATTCGCCGCCAGGGCGCACTCATTCCACTGAGTAAGCACAGCCCATTTACGGAATTTCTGGCAGTATATTTCAGCTTCGTCTTGCCCCTGAGATAGGGACATCAAGGCCTTTTCCGCCTGAAGCTCTAACTGAGGTTCCTCATAAAGCAACCCCAAGGCCAGAAAAAACGCATCCACATTGAGCAACGCAGGATCCCCTGGAGCCAATGCAAAAGCCCAATCCTGAGGGTCGCCCCGGAGCAAGGAAATCACAATCCTGACCTGCTGAGCAGGATCTCCAGCAGAGCGAGATTTCAGGGACAAAAACAACTTGCAATTATTTTTGAAATTTTGAAAGCAAGATCTATTCCCCGAGAAAAATTCAGGCAAAGGAAATCTAGGTTCAGATATAGGAACATGAACAACAAAATCTTGTAAATTTTGAACTTTCGTGGTGAGATTATTCAAACCTGCAGCTAAACTCTGAATATCCATTTTAAACAGGTGAACACAGAGCCATTCCAGGATTAGAAGGAGAGAGAGAGAGAGAAAGGCTGCAATATAGGCAGACTTGCAAGAGATTCAATTACAAGCACACTCAGAACTGAGAGAAAAAAAAAAATAAAAAATCTTCAGCAGATTTCTCTTTTCTCTCCTTTCTCTGTCAATTAATTTAACCCTTTTTTGGCCGGTCAAACTGTTATGGTTCTCAATGGCAAGAGAACATAGCCCAGCAAACATAGGTACTAGCTCTTGGAAGGATGGAAACTAAACTGACCATGAACTAAACCTGCCGCACAACTAACAGTAGCCGGGTAGCGTAGCCTGCGTTTTTATCCCTAGATGCCCAGCGCCGGCCGGAGGACTAACTAATCCTGGCAGAGGAGAATATAGTCCTGGCTCACCTCTAGAGAAATTTCCCCGATAGGCAGACAGAGGCCCCCACATATATTGGCGTTGATTTTAGATGAAATGACAAACGTAGTATGAAAATAGGTTTAGCAAAATTGAGGTCCGCTTACTAGATAGCAGGAAGACAGAAAGGGCACTTTCATGGTCAGCTGAAAACCCTATCAAAATACCATCCTGAAATTACTTTAAGACTCTAGTATTAACTCATAACATCAGAGTGGCAATTTCAGATCACAAGAGCTTTCCAGACACAGAAACGAAACTACAGCTGTGAACTGGAACATAATGCAAAAACAAACGAGGACTAAAGTCCAACTTAGCTGGGAGTTGTCTAGCAGCAGGAACATGCACAGAAAGGCTTCTGATTACAATGTTGACCGGCATGGAAGTGACAGAGGAGCAAGGTTAAATAGCGACTCCCACATCCTGATGGAAACAGGTGAACAGAGGGGATGATGCACACCAGTTCAATTCCACCAGTGGCCACCGGGGGAGCCCAAAATCCAATTTCACAACAGAAACCGTCCTGGAGGTGGAACTTTCCTTCGTAATGGGACGCAGCACAGCCGTCAATTCTACCCCCTTGGTGCCGTGCGCCGCCTCCTCAGTGTTGTTTGAATCTGTCCCGTAGCATGGGCTGTTATGTTATCCCTTGGCCATGCGCAGTTAGCGATGCCCATCTTCTGACATCATTTGTTGTCAGGCTGCCTGCGCCTGTGCGGCCGCGCTGCCCGAGATCCCACCTTTCAGTCTCTTCTGATTTAATCACACTGCGGACCTGGGATCCATGGGCATGCACAGTGCATATCTGCACCTCAGGCTCTCACTCATCTCCCTCCGCCTTCTTCAGACTGTGCGCCGTCAGCTGATCCCTAATAGCATGCCACGACCGTGACGCCGCACAGTCTGAAGAAGCCGGAAGGAGGGGAGTGAGAGGCGAAGATATGCACTGCGCATGCCCATGGATCCCAGGCCTGCAGTGTGATTACATTAGATGACACTGTGAGGTGGGATCTCGGGCAGCACGGCCGCACAGGCGCAGCCTGCCTGACAACAAATGATGTCAGAAGACGGGCAGCGCTAACTGCGCATGGCTAAGGGATAACATAACAGCGCAGGCTCCGGGACAGAATCAAACAACGCTGAGGAGGCGGTGCACGGCGCCAAGGGGGTAGGAATGACGGTTGTGCTGCGTCCCATTTTGAAGGAAAGTCCCACCTCCGGGACGGTTTCACGGTATCAGGGGACCCATTTTATAAGTGTTTAGTTCTGCGTTTGCAAGGAGCATAATTAAAAGAGCCACCTATTACTTAAAGGTGGCTCTTCCAGCTACAAACGCCTGGGGGGTTAAAGGTTCCCTTTCAATTTGCTCCAATTAGGCCACGGCCTACACTCTGCTTCTCCTGCATTCCCTGGGCTCCAACGCTGGCAGTTGCTGTCCGGAAGTGCTGTTTGCACAGTCAACAGTTGCTCCTCTGTTATTGGTGTTCAGTAACGCCAGCTGCTCCCCTGCTGTGTTGCGGCAATAACTCTAGCCTGCTCCTCCTGCTGTCCCTGGGCTCCAACACCGCTAGTTGCTGTCCGGAAGTGCTGTCTGTACAGTCAACAGTTGCTCCTCTGTTATTGGGGTTCAGTAACACCAGCTGCTCCCCTGCTGTGTTGTGGCAATAACTCTAGCCTGCTCCTCCTGCTGTCCCTGGGCTCCAACACTGCCAGTTGCTGTCCGGAAGTGCTGTCTGCACAGTCAACAGTTGCTCCTCTGTTATTGGGGTTCAGTAACGCCAGCTGCTCCCCTGATGTGTTGCGGCAATGTGTCCTGCGAATGCCACGCTGACACCACAACTGAAATTTAAGTAACCTGTCTCCCCCAGGCGTTTGTTACTGAAAGAGCCACCTTGTGCAGCAGTAATGCTGCACAAGGAAAAGGTGCCTCTTTTCGTTGTGCTCCTTGCATATGCTGAACCTAACACTTATGAAATGTGTCCCCTCACACCATGAAACCGTCTCGGAGGTGGGACTTTCCTTCGTAATAGGACGCAGTACAGCCGTCATTCCTACCCCCTTGGCACCATGCGCCGCCTCCTCATCGTTGTTTGATTATTTCCCGTAGCCTGCGCTGTTTTGTTCAAACTTGGCCATGCGCATTTAGCGCTGCCCATCTTCTGACATAATTTGTTGTCAGGCTGCCTGCACCTGTGCGGCCGTGCTTCCCGAGATCCTGCCTCGCAGTCTCTTCTAATTTAATCACACTGTGGGCCTGGGAACCATGGGCATGCGCAGTGCATATCTTCACCTCAGGCTCTCACTCATCTCCCTCCGCCTTCTTCAGACTGTGCGCCGTCAGCTGATCCCTAATAGCATGCCACGGCCGTGACGCCGCACAGTCTGAAGAAGCCAGAGGGAGGGGAGTGAGAGGTGAAGATATGCACTGCGCATATCGAAGGAAGGAAAGTCCCACCTCCGGGACGGTTTCACGGTATCAGGGGACACATTATATAAGTGTCTAGTTCTGCGTTTGCAAGGAGCATAATTAAAAGAGCCACCTTTTCCTTTTGCAGCACAAGGTGGCTCTTTCAGCTACAAATGCCTGGGGGGGGGTTAAAGGTTCCCTTTCAACTTGCTCCAATTAGGCCTCGGCCTCAGCCTAATAACAGATAATAAGCTTCCTCCAGTGCAGGCTTCGGCCTACACTCTGCTTCTCCTGCTGTCCCTGGGCTGCCCGGAAGTGCTGGCTGCACAGAGAAAAACACTCGCCACTGTGTCAGTGGGGTTCTGTAATGCCAGCTGTTCCCCTGCTGTGTAGCCGGCAATGTGTCCTGCAAACGCCACGCAGACACAACAGACAATAAGCTGCCTCCAGTGCAGGCTTCGGTCTACACTCTGCTCCTCCTGCTGACCCTGGGCTCCAACACCGCTAGTTGGTGCTCAGAAGGCTGGCTGCACAGAGAAAAACACTCGCCTCGCCACTGTGTCAGTGGGGTTCATTAATGTCAGCTGTTTCCCTGCTGTGTACCTGGCAATGTGTCCTGCGAACACCACGCAGACACTACAACAAAAATTAAAGGGAACCTGTCCCCCCCAGGCGTTTGTGTTATGACCCCAATGGCAGAGGGTCTCAGAAATAATTACTAAGTCTGCAAACACAAAAAACCAGCTCATAGGGCAGTGGTAACTGAGCTGACCATATATCTAATCCTAGCACCACAAATAGCAGCAGCCGGTGAACGTGCCTACGTTGGTTCTAGACGTCTCGCGCCAGCCGGAGAACTAACTAACCCTAGAAGGGAAAAGAAAGACCTTTCTTGCCTCCAGAGAAAAGACCCCAAAAGTTGGATACAAGCCCCCAACAAATAATAACGGTGAGGTAAGAGGAAAAGACAAACGTAAGAATGAGCTAGGTATTTAGCAAAGAGAGGCCCACTAGCTAATAGCAGAATATAGTAAGATGACTTATATGGTCAGCAAAAACCCTATCAAAATATCCACGCTGGATATTCAAGAACCCCTGAACCGTCTAACGGCCCGGGGGGAGAACACCAGCCCCCTAGAGCTTCCAGCAAAGTCAGGAATCACATTTAGTACAAGCTGGACAAAAGTAAGAGCAAAGCAAATAACCAAAAAACAAAGAAGCAAGACTTAGCTTAATTTTGCACGAACCAGGACCAGCAGACAGGAGCAAACAGAAAGGATCTGATTACAACGATGCCAGGCACTGGACTAAGGATCCAGGAAGTTTATATAGCAACACCCCTGGACTAACGTCGCAGGTGGGTGCCAAACTGAGGAAAGACAATCCCAGAGTCATATCACTAGTAACCACAAGAGGGAGCCAAAAAGTCTAATTCACAACACGTTTGTAACTAAAAGAGCCAACTTGTGCAGCACTAGTGCTGCATTTGGACAAGGTGGCTCTTTTTGTTATACTCATTGGACACGCAGAACTAAACACTTCTAAAATGTGTCCCCTGATACCATTTAACCATCCCAGAGGTGTGACTTTCCTTCGTAATAACACGCAGCAACCCCCTTGGCGCCATGCACCACCTCCTCAGTGTCGTTTGAATCTGTTCCGGAGCCTGCGCTGTTATGTTATTCCTTGGCCATGCACAGTTAGCACTGCCGGTCTTCTCACATCCTTTGTTGTCAGGCTGGCTGTGCCTGTGTGACCGCCCTGCCCGAGATCACGCCCCGCAGTGTCTTATTTATTCTCATTGCGGGGCTGGGATTCATGGGCATGCGCAGTGCATATCTTTGCCCCTCACTCATCGCCTTCCGCCTTCTTCAGACTGTGCGGCTTCACGGCCGTGGCATGCGATAAGGGATCAGCTGACGCCGCACAGTCTGAAGCAGGCGTAAGGACATGAGTGAGAGGCGACGATATTTACTGCTCAAGGCCATGAATCCCAGCCCCGCAGTGTGAATAAATCAGAAGACACTGCGGGGCTGGGATTCATGGGCATGCGCAGTGCATATCTTCGCCTCTCACTCATCTCCTTCCGCCTTCTTCAGACTGTGCGGCTTCATGGCCGTGGCATGCGATAAGGAATCAGCTGACGCCACACAGTCTGAAGCAGGCGTAAGGACATGAGTGAGAGGCGACGATATTTACTGCTCAAGGCCATGAATCCCAGCCCCGCAGTGTGAATAAATCAGAAGACACTGTGGGGCTGGGATTCATGGGCATGCGCAGTGCATATCTTCGCCTCTCACTCATCTCCTTCCGCCTTCTTCAGACTGTGCGGCTTCACGGCCGTGGCATGCGATAAGGAATCAGCTGACGCCACACAGTCTGAAGCATGCGCCGCCTCCTCAGCGTTGTTTGATTCTTTCCCGTAGCCTGCGCTGTTTTGTTCAAACTTGGCCATGCGCATTTAGCGCTGCCCATCTTCTGACATCATTTGTTGTCAGGCTGCCTGCACCTGTGCGGCCGCGCTGCCCGAGATCCTGCCTCGCAGTCTCTTCTAATTTAATCACACTGTGGGCCTGGGAACCATGGGCATGCGCAGTGCATATCTTCACCTCAGGCTCTCACTCATCTCCCTCCGCCTTCTTCAGACTGTGCGCCGTCAGCTGATCCCTAATAGCATGCCACGGCCGTGACGCCGCACAGTCTGAAGAAGCCAGAGGGAGGGGAGTGAGAGGTGAAGATATGCACTGCGCATATCGAAGGAAGGAAAGTCCCACCTCCGGGACGGTTTCACGGTATCAGGGGACACATTATATAAGTGTCTAGTTCTGCGTTTGCAAGGAGCATAATTAAAAGAGCCACCTTTTCCTTTTGCGGCACAAGGTGGCTCTTTCAGCTACAAATGCCTGGGGGGGGTTAAAGGTTCCCTTTCAACTTGCTCCAATTAGGCCTCGGCCTCAGCCTAATAACAGATAATAAGCTTCCTCCAGTGCAGGCTTCGGCCTACACTCTGCTTCTCCTGCTGTCCCTGGGCTGCCCGGAAGTGCTGGCTGCACAGAGAAAAACACTCGCCACTGTGTCAGTGGGGTTCAGTAATGCCAGCTGTTCCCCTGCTGTGTAGCCGGCAATGTGTCCTGCAAACGCCACGCAGACACAACAGACAATAAGCTGCCTCCAGTGCAGGCTTCGGTCTACACTCTGCTCCTCCTGCTGACCCTGGGCTCCAACACCGCTAGTTGGTGCTCAGAAGGCTGGCTGCACAGAGAAAAATACTCGCCTCGCCACTGTGTCAGTGGGGTTCATTAATGTCAGCTGTTTCCCTGCTGTGTACCTGGCAATGTGTCCTGCGAACACCACGCAGACACTACAACAAAAATTAAAGGGAACCTGTCCCCCCTAGGCGTTTGTAACTAAAAGAGCCAACTTGTGCAGCACTAGTGCTGCATTTGGACAAGGTGGCTCTTTTTGTTACACTCATTGGACACGCAGAACTAAACACTTCTAAAATGTGTCCCCTGATACCGTTTAACCATCCCAGAGGTGTGACTTTCCTTCGTAATAACACGCAGCAACCCCCTTGGCGCCATGCACCACCTCCTCAGTGTCATTTGAATCTGTTCCGGAGCCTGCGCTGTTATGTTATTCCTTGGCCATGCACAGTTAGCACTGACCGTCTTCTCACATCCTTTGTTGTCAGGCTGGCTGTGCCTGTGTGACCGCCCTGCCCGAGATCACGCCCCGCAGTGTCTTATTTATTCTCATTGCGGGGCTGGGATTCATGGGCATGCGCAGTGCATATCTTCGCCCCTCACTCATCGCCTTCCGCCTTCTTCAGACTGTGCGGCTTCACGGCCGTGGCATGCGATAAGGGATCAGCTGACGCCGCACAGTCTGAAGCAGGCGTAAGGACATGAGTGAGAGGCGACGATATTTACTGCTCAAGGCCATGAATCCCAGCCCCGCAGTGTGAATAAATCAGAAGACACTGCGGGGCTGGGATTCATGGGCATGCGCAGTGCATATCTTCGCCTCTCACTCATCTCCTTCCGCCTTCTTCAGACTGTGTGGCTTCACGGCCGTGGCATGCGATAAGGAATCAGCTGACGCCACACAGTCTGAAGCAGGCGTAAGGACATGAGTGAGAGGCGACGATATTTACTGCTCAAGGCCATGAATCCCAGCCCCGCAGTGTGAATAAATCAGAAGACACTGCGGGGCTGGGATTCATGGGCATGGGTACTGCATATCTTCGCCTCTCACTCATCTCCTTCCGCCTTCTTCAGACTGTGCGGCTTCACGGCCGTGGCATGCAATAAGGAATCAGCTGACGCCACACAGTCTGAAGCAGGCGTAAGGACATCAGTGAGAGGCGAAGATATTTACTGCGCAATGAATCCCAGCCCCGCACTGTGAATAAATCAGAAAACACTGCGGTGCTGGGATTCATGGCCTTGCGCAGTAACAGCGCATAGCCAAGGGATAACACAACAGCGCAGACTCCGGAACACAAAAAAGCAATGCTCAGGAGGCTGCGCCCAGCACCAAGGGGGTATTTTTGACAGCTGTGCTTCGTCTCATTAAGAAGGAAAGTCCTGCCTCTGAGACGGTTTCACATTATGAGGGGCAAAATGTTATAAGTGTTTCATTCAGCGTTTGCAAGGAACATAATTAAAAGAGCCATCTTTTCCTTTTGCAGCATTACTGCTGCACAAAGTTGCTCTTCTAGTTACTAATGCCTGGGGAAGTTAAAGGTTCCCTTTAAATTTGCTCCAATTAGGCTTCGGCAACGCAGCCGGCAACGTGTCCTGCAAACACCACGCAGACACAACAGATATTAAACTGCCTCCAGTGCACGCTTTGTCCTACACTCTGCTCCCCCTGCTGACCCTGGGCTCCAACACCGCTAGTTGGGGCTCTAGGAAGACAATCTTGAATAGGTCTCCCTGGTTCCAGTACCGTAAGCTGGTTCCGGGCAGAGCCTTTGGCTTAGGTGCCTCCTTCTGGGTATCCGAGTTCCACCAACGTCAGGTGGTCCTTGGTAGTGCTTTCTGGCACGGGTACCTCCTGCTTAGTAACCGGGTTCCAGTAACGTCAGCTGGTCCACGGTAGTTCCATTGGCTCTTGGACCTTTGGCTACCCATCCGGGTTCCAGTACCGTCAGCTGGTTCTCGGCAGTGTCTTTTGCTCTTGTACCTTCTGCTCCCCATTCTGGTTCCAGTACCATAAGCTGGTTCTGGGCAGAGCCTTTGGCTTAGGTGCCTCCTTCTGGGTATCCGAGTTTCACCAATGTCAGGTGGTCCTTGGTAGTGCTTTCTGGCATGGGTACCTCCTGCTTAGTAACCGTGTTCCAGTAACGTCAGCTGGTCCTCGGTAGTTCCATTGGCTCTTGGACCTTCGGCTACCCATCCGGGTTCCAGTACCGTCAGCTGGTTCTCGGCAGTGTCTTTTGCTCTTGTACCTTCTGCTCCCCATCCTGGTACCAGTACCGTCAGCTGGTTCCAGGCAGAGCCTTTGGCTTAGGTGCCTCCTTCTGGGTATCCGAGTTCCACCAACGTCAGGTGGTCCTTGGTAGTGCTTTCTGGCATGGGTACCTCCTGCTTAGTAACCGGGTTCCAGTAACGTCAGCTGGTCCTCGGTAGTTCCATTGGCTCTTGGACCTTCGGGTAGCCATCCGGGTTCCAGTTACATCAGCTGGTTCTCGGCATTTTCTCAGCCTTCTTGTACCTTCTGCTACATTTCCAAGTTCAAGACCCTAAAGACAACGACCCTGAAGACCACCCCTAAGATGACGACGACGACACCAGAGACGACAACCCCTGAGATGACAACCCTGGAGACGACGACCCTGAAGACCACACCGATGATGACGACGACCCCGGAGACGACGACCCTGGAGACGACGACCCGGAAGACCGAGAAGCAGAAGAACAAGAAGCTGCAGAACAAAGAGCAGAAGAACATTAAGCATAAGACTAAACTACTGAGCAAAATATATTATCTAAATTATAAGCAAAAGAAGACTAAGCAGTGTATGGGGGTGAGTATGTTCCTCCTCGTGGTGCCCCTGGATAAAGCCTGCTGCTGCAGGCCAAACTGAACGCGGACAAATCCTGTTGTAACTCTTTTGTGACAGGCAGAACGGAAGGTGTAATCTTCAAACTTTTATAGATAACAATTACAGGAATGCCTGTCACAAATAAGAATATGATGAAGAAGTAGAATATGAAGAAGAATAATAGTTTAATAAAAAGAATATGAAGAATGTAACAAAAAAAAATAATAGGAAGAAAGTGAAGAAGAAGATGAATAAGGTGAAGAAGAAGTTGATGTCAAAGATGCTGCTGCTGAGGATGATAAAGAAGAAAGTGTCGGAGAAGTAAAAAAGAAGGTGAAGGGCATGGAAGTAGTGAAACATCAATATCTGATAAAATAAAAAAATCTTAACATAGTCAATAACTTTGTAACTCCGAACGTCTTAAAAATAAAATTAAAATTTCTGCTATTCTATTTCATTGGGCTAAACCTCTATGCCTTTAATGTCTCCTCCACCTCCCCCAATACATCCTACATTATTCTTAGTTGTTTTCCTTCATGTAGAATGAACCTACAAGGAAAGAAAGGGTTTATTTTAATTCCGATATTTTGGTCCCATTGACTTGCATTGGTATCGGGTATCGGTATCGGCGATATCCGATATTTTTGGAATATCGGCCGGTCCAATCCGATACCGATACTTTTCGATATTGGAAGGTATCGCTCAACACTAATAAAAAATAATTATTTTTGCATCCCTTTATTCTGAGGACTATAACTTTTTTATTTTTTCGCTGATGATGCTGTATGGCAGCTCGATTTTTGCGAGACAAGATGACGTTTTCAGCGGTACCATGTTTATTTATATCTGTCTTTTTGATTGCGTGTTATTCCACTTTTTGTTTGGAGGTATGATAATAAAGCATCGCTTTTTGCATTGTTTTTTTTTTTTTTACTGTGTTCACTGAAGGGGTTGTTACGGATGCGACACTACTAAATATGTGTACTTTTATTGTTTTTTTTAATTTAGATAAAGAAATGTATTTATTGGAAGAATATTTTTTTTTCTATGTTTAGTAATTTTTTTTTTTTAATATATGTAAATATTTTTTTTTTACATTTCCCCAGAGGGGGTGGGGGGTGTTAGGTGTCGAGGTCCTGCCGCTGCACAGGGGGAATCTCGAGCCACCTCCACTGCGGTCTCCCATTCCTCTTCAGCTGCAGTGGAGCCTGCTCAGTGGAGACGTCAGTCCCAACGTCTGGCTCAGGCAGACACTGTGTGCTTTGTTACTGCTGACCTTCCAGGCTCAGCCTTTGTAACCAGCACTGTTCTGTGGTGAGCTCAGGGCCGTTTCTTCAACAGGGCGGGCAGGGCGGCCACACGGGGCGCCGTGGGGCCGGGGGGCGCAGGAGAGGCCTCGGGCCCCGGTGGTCCCCTGCCCGCTGCTGCTGCTGTTTAAGGGCTGTCAGGGGCGCGGATGCCGCGCTCAGTGCTGAGCGCGGGCGCGCCCTGCCCGAACTCAGCTGCAAATCTGACAGCTGAGCGGTCAGATCATCGCCTCGCGTCGCCGCGCCCCCCCCCCCGCACCGCACATAATGGTTGCGGCCACCTCGGCGCCGCCACTCACCTCCGCTCCGCGCTGGATGAACAGCGAGAATGAACAGCCAGGATGAGGCAGCTCGGCCACTCCCACACTGATAGTATTAGGCTACGTTCACATTTGCGGTCAGCGCCGCAGCGTCGGGCGCCGCAGCGGCGCCGCATGCGTCATGCGCCCCTATACTTAACATGGGGGCGCATGGACATGCGTTGTGCTGCGTTTTGCGCCGCATGGCCGCAAGCGTTGGACGCAAGAAACGCTTCAAGTTGCATTTTTTTTGCGTCCAACTTGCGGGCAAAAACGACGCATGCGGCGCAAAACGCAGCGTTTTAGCGTGCGTTTTGCCGCGTTTTTTTGTTTGCGTTGTGCGCTGCGGCGCCGACGCTGCGGCGCACAACGCAAATGTGAACGTAGCCTTATTTTCGGTGCCGGGGGGGGGGGGGGGGGGGAGAAATTTCCTACTCTCGCCCTGTGTCATTTTTGGGCTAGAAACTGCCCTGGGTGAGCTGATGCTCCTGGGACTTTGGTAGCTCCCTTGGTTGCCCTCAGCAAAAAGGGAGCAAATCCCAAATTGTGGCCTGAGGAGGTCTCCAAGGCCTTCCTCTCTATTAAGTCCCACTTTGCTAGCACTTCCATTCTACATTGTCCCGATGTAGATAAACCTTTCATAATGGAGGTGGATGCCTTATCTGTTGGTGCTGGAGCAGTCCTATTCCAAAAGGATGCTCAAGGTTAGAAGCATCCTTGCTTCTTTTTCTCTAAGACCTTCACACCAGTGGAGAGGAATTATTCCATCGGGGACAGGGAGTTGCTAGCTATGAAGTTGGCTTTCTCGGAGTGGAGACACCTTCTAGAGGGGACTCGTTTTCACTTCCAAGTTCACATCCACCACAAGAATTTGGTATATATGCAGACTGCTCAGCGGCTAAATTCTCGCCAGGCCAGATGGTCCCTGTTCTTCTCCTGGTTCCATTTCGCCCTCCATTTTCTGTCCGGGGAGAAGAACATTCGTGCCGACACTCTCTCCTGCTCTATAGTGTCATCAGTGTTGGAGGAGTAGGAACCTTGGCTTATTGTCCCTTCTGAGAGCCTGAGGACTGTGGCTCCAGTTTCGCTAGAGTCTGTGCCCCCTGGGCAAGACTTTTGTGCCGTCAAATTTGGGATCGGAGGTCCTCTCTTGGGCTCACTCGTCGAGGGTGGGTGGACACTTGGGACCAAAAGGATGCCTGAGTTTCTGGTGAGGACATACTGGTGACCGCATATGGCCCGTGACGTTGGAGACTATATTCGGGCGTGTGTCTCCTGCGCCAAGAATAAATCTTCTTGAAAACGGCCAGCTGGGTTACTTTACCCCTACCGGTGGCAGAGAGACCCTGGGAGATGGTTGGGATGGACTTTGTGATGGGCTTACCCAAATCCCGAGGCTGCACCATCATTTGGGTAATCACCGTCCATTTTTCTAAAATGGTGCACTTGGTGCCTCTTCCACGGCTACCTTCTTCACGGGCCTTGGCACCATTGTTTATAAAACATATTTTCCGCCTACACGGTATGCCGGACAAAATTGTCAGTGACCGGTGTCCCCAGTTTGCTTCTCGGTTCAGGAGAGAGCTTTGTCGTCTACTCAGCATCGAGTTGAATCTCTCTTCAGCAAATCATCCCGAGACGAATGGGTTGGTAGAGAGGGCCAGCCAGACCTTGGTCACATATCTGCCACAGTTTGTTTTTGCTAGGCAGGATGACTGGGCATTCTTGCTACCATGGGCGGAGTTTGTGCTAAACAACGCCGTAGCCTACTCCACTGGGCAGACCCCATTCCTCCCTAATTACGGCCAGCATCCACGGGTTCCTGTGCCTATGCCCATGTCTTCCACCGATTCCAGGGTGGAAGACTAAGCTGTGGAAGCACAAGACATTTGGGACCGCACTCAGGATGGCAGAGAGACCCTGGGAGATGGTTGGGATGGACTTTGTGATGGGCTTACCCAAATCCCGAGGCTGCACCATCATTTGGGTAATCACCGTCCATTTTTCTAAAATGGTGCACTTGGTGCCTCTTCCACGGCTACCTTCTTCACGGGCCTTGGCACCATTGTTTATAAAACATATTTTCCGCCTACACGGTATGCCGGACAAAATTGTCAGTGACCGGTGTCCCCAGTTTGCTTCTCGGTTCAGGAGAGAGCTTTGTCGTCTACTCAGCATCGAGTTGAATCTCTCTTCAGCAAATCATCCCGAGACGAATGGGTTGGTAGAGAGGGCCAGCCAGACCTTGGTCACATATCTGCCACAGTTTGTTTTTGCTAGGCAGGATGACTGGGCATTCTTGCTACCATGGGCGGAGTTTGTGCTAAACAACGCCGTAGCCTACTCCACTGGGCAGACCCCATTCCTCCCTAATTACGGCCAGCATCCACGGGTTCCTGTGCCTATGCCCATGTCTTCCACCGATTCCAGGGTGGAAGACTAAGCTGTGGAAGCACAAGACATTTGGGACCGCACTCAGGATGCCATACACATTGGAGCCCCGCTCTGACCTTTGCTCCTGGCGACTTTGTGTGGCTCTCGGCCCGTAACATCAGGCTGCGAGTTGAGTCCACTAAGTTTGCACCTTGCTACTTGGGTCCCTTCAAGGTCGTGGAACAAGTTAATCCTGTGGTCTACCGTCTGGCCCTTCCTCCACACCAAGGTATCACCAACACCTTTCATGTGTCTCTTCTAAAGCCCGTTCACATGTCCCGGTTTTCTGAGTCATCTGCCGGGACATTGGGTTCATCTATGGATAATTATGAATTGAACGTTATATTGGGGTGTAAGGTGGTACATGGCAGAAAATTTTATTTGGTGGATTGGAAGGACTATGGCTCAGAGGACAGGTCCTGGGAACCTGCTGAGCACATTCGGGCTCCGCAGCTCATTGCTGCCTTTAAGTGTAGCGAGGCCAAAGGAGGGGGGCCCTAGGAGGGGGGGTAATGTTAGGTGAAGAGTTCCTGCCGCTGCACAGGGGGAATCTCCAGCCACCTCTGCTGTGGTCTCCCATTCTTATTCAGTTGCAGCGGAGCCTGCTCAGCGGAGACGTCGGTCCCAGCGTCTGACTCAGGTAGATACTGTGCGCTTGGTTACTGCTGATCTTCCAGGCTCAGCCATTGTAACCAGCACTGTTCTGCAGAGAGCAGATGCTCCTGGGACTAAGTCCTGCTTTTCCGCTACTGAGCATGCCCAGGGGATGACCTCTCATTGGAGGTCGGAGGTCACATGCTAAGGTCCTGAAGCGGTTCCTATTGGACCACTAGGAAGGACCTGGAGAGCTCTCTCTATTAAAGGTTTGCATGGCCGCACGGCCATGCGCTAGTATCAACCTATGTTTATGAGCTTAGCTACCTTGTGGTCTGTGTCTGCATGTGTTCAGGGTCGGCAGTATAGCCACTAGAAAGGCGGCATCTCTGGAGAGGAGTTTGTGTATGTGAATTTAGTGCTGGCGTAAAGCCACTAGAATTCCGGCACCTCTGGAGAGGAGTTGTTTGTGTGCTATGCTGACTGTATGACCACTGTATGCTACCTGCTCTGTTAGTTAGCTGTGATCCTCTGTGAGGTTAACAGGCACAGCATTATCCTATTCCCAGCAACTCTGTGAAGCAACAGGGCTCGCTTCTATATAGACCAGGTGACTGAACCCATGTCTATTCAGTCGTTGTACCGCCATGTATTGCCACCATATACTAGCAGCAGGTTCCACTCCTGCATGGTGGACCCCGGGCTGCGAACGCACCTATATAATCTCAATATTTACTTGGTGCGTTCCACCAGCCCTAACAGGGGGGCATCACATTATATTGATAGATCGCTGATCTGACACTTTGAGGTGCACTGTGTCAGATCAGCTTACTGACAGGCACTGCAGGGACGCTTGCCGGCACCTGCTCTGAGCAGGCACATCCAAGCCACCTCCCTGCAGGACCCGAAAGGCCCCCCGTGGCCATTTTGCATCTGGGCCTGCAGGGTGGAGGAGGTAGGAGACCCTCGGAGCAACGCGATCACATCGCGTTGCTCCAAGGGTCTCAGGGAAGCACGCAGGGAGTTCCCTCCTTGTGTGATGCTTCCCTGTGCCGCTGGAATGCTGCGATCATCTTTTATCAGTGTGCTGGGGGTTAATGTGCCAGAAGAGTCCGTGACCGCTCTTGGCACATAGTGCCGGATGTCAGCTGTGATAATCAGCTGACACCCGGCGGCGATCGGCCGCGCTCCCCCCATGAGCGCGGCCGATTGCCTATGACGTACTATCCCTTCACTGGGAATTAAGTCCCAGGTCACCTCGATGGGATAGTACGTGATATGGGATAAAGGGGTTAAAGATGTTGTCTCATCATTAGTGATGAGCAAGTATACTCATTGCTCGGGTTTTCCTGAGCATGCTTGGGTGGTCTCCGATTATTTATTAGTGCTTGGATATTTAGTTTTTGTCAAAGCAGCTGCATGATTTACGGCTGTAGCCAGCCTGAGTACATGTGGGGGTTGCCTGGTTGCTAGGGAATCCCCACATGTATTCAAGCTGTCTAGCGGCCGTAAATCTCAAAGCACTAACAAATAATTGGAGACCACTTGAGCATGCTGAGGAAAACCCGAACAACGAGTGTACTCGCTCATCACTACTCATCATCTTAAATGGATAAGCTTTTATTGGTATTTAAAATCAGCTCTGCTCTCAGAATGAACACATTTTTACATTCATTGCTTACTATTAGTGATGGGCGAGCACTAAAATGCTCGGGTGCTCGTTGCTCGGGTCAAGCAAATTGGAATACTCGGGTACTCGACCTGAGCAACAAGCATTAAAAACTAAGCCCAATTTAACCCCTTTACCCCCAAGGGTGGTTTGCACGTTAATGACCAGGCCAATTTTTACAATTCTGACCACTGTCCATTTATGAGGTTATAATTCTGGAACGCTACAACGGATCCTGGTGATTCTGACACTGTTTTCTCGTGACATATAGTACTTCATGATATTGGTAAAATTTCTTTGATATTACCTGCATTTATTTGTGAAAAAAATGGAAATTTGGCGAAAATTTGAAAATTTCTCAATTTTCCAACTTTTAATTTTTATGCAATTAAATAACAAAGATATGTCACACAAAATACTTAATAGGTAACATTTCCCACATGTCTACTTTACATAAGCACAATTTTGGAACCAAATTTTTTTTTGTTAGGGAGTTATAAGGGTTAAAATTTGACCAGCAATTTCTCATTTTTACAACACCATTTTTTTTTAAAGACCACATCTCGTTTGAAGTCATTTTGAGGGGTCTATATGATAGAAAATAACCAAGTGTGACACCATTCTAAAAACTGCACCCCTCAAGGTGCTCAAAATCACATTCAAGAAGTTTATTAACCCTTCAGGTATTTCACAGGAATTTTTGGAATGTTTACATAAAAATGAACATTTAACTTTTTTTCACAAAAAATGTAATTCAGCTCCAATTTGTTTTATTTTACCAAGGGTAACAGGAGAAAATGGACACCAAAAGTTGTTGATAAATTTGGCCTGAGTACGCCAATACCCCTCATGTGGGGGCAAACCACTGTTTGGGCTCATGGGAGAGCTCGGAATTGAAGAAGCGCCGTTTGACTTTTCAATGCAAAATTGACAGGAATTGAGATGGGACGCCATGCTGCGTTTGGAGAGCCACTGATGTGCCTAAACATGGAAACCCCCCACAAGTGACACCATTTTGGAAAGTAGACCCCCTAAGGAACTTATCTAGATGTGTGGTGAGCACTTTGACACATTAAGTGATTCACAGAAGTTTATAATGCAGAGCCGTAAAAATAGAAAATCATATTTTTTTCACAAAAATGATTTTTTGCCCCCAATTTTTTATTTTCCCAATGGTAAGAGAAGTAATTGGACCCCAAAAGTTGTTGCTCAATTTGTCCTGAGTATGCTGATACCTCATATGTGGGGGTAAACCATTGTTTGGGCACATGGGAGAGCTCGGAAGGGAAGGAGCGCTGTTTGACTTTTCAATTAAAAATTGACAGGAATTGAGTTGGGATGCCATGTTGCGTTTGGAGAGCCAAAGATGTGCCTAAACATTGAAACCCCCACAAGTGACACCATTTTGGAAAGTAGATCCCCTAAGGAACTCATCTAGATGTGTTGTGAGAGCTTTGAACCCCCAAGTGTTTCACTACAGTTTATAACGCAGAGTCGTGAAAATAAAAATTCTCTTTTTTTCCACAAAAATTATTTTTTAGCCCCCACTTTTGTATTTTTCAAGGGTAACAGTTGAAAATGGACCCCAAAAGTTGTTGTCCAATTTGTCCTGACTACGTTGATACCCCATATGTGAGAGGGAACCACCGTTTTGAGCACATGGCAGAGCTCGGAAGGGAAGGAGCGTCATTTGGAATGCAGACTTAGATGGATTGGTCTGCAGGCGTCACATTGCGTTTGCAGAGCCCCAAATGTACCTAAACAGCCCCAAATGTACCTAAACAGTAGAAACCTCCCAGTTAGCCCCCAGTTTTGTATTTTCCCAAGGGTAACGGGAGAAATTGGACCCCAAAAGTTGTTGTCCAATGTGTCCTGAGTATGCTGATACCCCATATGTTGGGGTAATCCCCTGTTTGGGCGCAAGGGAAAGCTCGGAAGGGAATGAGCACTGTTTTACTTTTTCAATGCAGAATTGGCTGGAATTGAGATCGGATGCCATGTCGCATTTGGAGAGCCCCTAATGTGCCTAAACAGTGGAACCCCCCCAATTATAATTGAAACCCTAATCCAAATACATCCCTAACCCTAATCCCAATGGTAACCCTAACCACACCACACCCCTAACTGTTGTGATTTTGCTTTTTGCTCCCTCTAGTGGTCATTAGTGATTTGACTCTGGAGCGTCTGTCTTTTCCTATATCCTCACCTGGGCCGTTAGTTCAGGGGCGTTGCTATATAAGCTCCCTGGACCTTCAGTTCAATGCCTGGCATCGTTGAAATCAGAGCTAATCTGTTGTGCTCTTGTCCTCTGATCCTGGTTCCTGTTTTTCTAGCTAAGTCTGCTTCTTTGCTTTTTGCTTTTGTTTTGTTTGGTATTTTTGTCCAGCTTGTTCCTATCTGTATCCTGACCTTTGCTGGAAGCTCTAGGGGGGCTGGTGTTCTCCCCCCGGACCGTTAGACGGTTCGGGGGTTCTTGAATCTCCAGCGTGGATTTTTATAGGGTTTTTGTTGACCAGATAAGTTATCTTGCTATATTCTGCTATTAGTAAGCTGGCCTCTCTTTGCTGAACCTGGTTCATTTCTGTGTTTGTCATTTCCTCTTACCTCACCGTTATTATTTGTGGGGGGCTTGTATCTTGCTTTGGGGTCCCTTTCTCTGGAGGCAAGAGAGGTCTTTGTTTTCTTCTCCTAGGGGTAGTTAGATTCTCCGGCTGGCGCGAGTCATCTAGCGATCACCGTAGGCATGATCCCCGGCTACTTCTAGTGTTGGCGTTAGGAGTAGCTATTTGGTCAACCCAGTTACCACAGCCCTATGAGCTGGATTTTTGTATCTTGCAGACTTACACGTTCCTCTGAGACCCTGTCCACTGGGGTCATAACAGTATGCCAGGCCAGTATTAAATGTTTAATGCATTGCAGAAGTGGGATTATAAGAAAGAAAATTTTGAGTTTTTTTTTTCCCTCTCTCTTTTTTTTTTTTTTTTTTCTTTTCCCCTTTACCTCAGAGTGGCTTAAGCTTGCTGCAGACATGAATGTCCAGACCTTGATTACAAGTGTGGACCAGCTTGCCGCTTGTGTGCAGGGTATACAAGATTATGTTACCAGAAATCCTAGGTCTGAACCCAAGATTCCGATTCCTGAACTGTTTTCAGGAGACCGATTTAAGTTTAGGAATTTCAGGAATAATTGTAAATTATTTTTGTCCCTGAAACCTTGTTCGTCTGGAGACTCTGCTCAACAAGTAAAAATTGTTATTTCATTCTTACGGGGTGACCCTCAGGATTGGGCTTTTTCGTTGGCGCCAGGAGATCCGGCATTGGCTGATATTGATGCGTTTTTTCTGGCGCTCGGTTTACTTTATGAGGAACCCAATCTTGAGATTCAGGCAGAGAAAGCCTTGCTGGCTATGTCTCAGGGCCAGGACGAGGCTGAGGTGTATTGCCAAAAATTTCGGAAATGGTCCGTGCTGACACATTGGAACGAGTGTGCACTGGCCGCTAATTTTAGAAATGGCCTTTCTGAGGCCATTAAGAATGTTATGGTGGGTTTTCCCATTCCCACAGGTCTGAATGATACCATGTCCCTGGCTATTCAAATTGACCGGCGGTTGCGGGAGCGCAAAACCGCAAATTCCCTCATGTTGTTGTCTGAACAGACACCTGATGTGATGCAATGTGATAGTAAAACCGCAAATTCCCTCATGGTGTTGTCTGAACGGACACCTAATTTGATGCAATGTGATAGAATCCTGACTAGAAATGAGAGGAAAATTCATAGACGCCGGAATGGCTTGTGCTACTACTGTGGTGATTCTACACATGTTATCTCAGCATGCTCTAAACGTATATCTAAGGTTGTTAGTCCTGTCACCGTTGGTAATTTGCATCCTAAGTTTATTCTGTCTGTAACTTTGATTTGCTCACTGTCATCTTATCCTGTCATGGCGTTTGTAGATTCAGGTGCTGCCCTGAGTCTTATGGATCTCTCATTTGCTAAGCGCTGTGGTTTTATTCTTGAACCATTAGAAAATCCTATCCCTCTTAGGGGTATTGATGCTACGCCATTGGCAGAAAATAAGCCGCAGTATTGGACACAGGTGACCATGTGCATGACTCCTGAACACCGCGAGGTGATACGTTTTCTCGTTCTACATAAAATGCATGATTTGGTTGTTTTGGGGCTGCCATGGTTACAGACCCATAATCCAGTCCTTGACTGGAAGGCTATGTCAGTGTCTAGTTGGGGCTGTCGTGGTATTCATGAGGATTCCCTGCCTGTGTCTATTGCTTCTTCTACGCCTTCGGAAGTTCCGGAGTACTTGTCTGATTATCAGGATGTCTTTAGCGAGTCCAGGTCCAGTGCATTGCCTCCTCATAGGGAATGTGACTGTGCAATAGATTTGATTCCAGGCAGTAAATTTCCTAAGGGAAGACTGTTTAATCTGTCGATACCTGAACATACCGCTATGCGTTCATATATCAAGGAGTCTCTGGAGAAAGGACACATCCGTCCGTCTTCTTCCCCTCTTGGTGCGGGATTCTTTTTTGTGGCTAAAAAGGACGGATCTTTGAGGCCTTGTATTGACTATCGGCTTTTAAATAAGATCACTGTCAAATTTCAGTATCCTTTGCCGCTGTTGTCTGACTTGTTTGCCCAGATTAAAGGTGCCAAGTGGTTTACCAAGATAGACCTTCGTGGTGCGTACAACCTTGTGCGCATTAAGCAAGGGGATGAATGGAAAACCGCATTCAATACGCCCGAAGGTCATTTTGAGTACTTGGTGATGCCTTTTGGGCTCTCTAATGCCCCTTCAGTTTTTCAGTCCTTTATGCATGACATTTTCCGGAACTATCTGGATAAATTTCTGATCGTTTATCTGGATGATATTCTGGTTTTTTCTGATGATTGGGACTCGCATGTGGAGCAGGTCAGGATGGTCTTTAAAATCTTGCGTGAAAATTCTTTGTTTGTCAAGGGCTCAAAGTGTCTTTTTGGTGTACAGAAGGTTCCCTTTTTGGGGTTCATTTTTTCCCCTTCTGCTGTGGAGATGGACCCAGTCAAGGCCCGAGCTATTCTTGATTGGACTCAGCCCTCGTCAGTTAAGAGTCTTCAGAAGTTCTTGGGTTTCGCTAACTTCTACCGTCGTTTTATCGCTAACTTTTCTAGCATTGTGAAACCTTTGACGGATATGACCAAGAAGGGCTCCGATGTGGTTAATTGGGCTCCTGCTGCCGTGGAGGCTTTCCAGGAGTTGAAACGTCGGTTTACTTCGGCGCCTGTTTTGTGCCAGCCTGATGTCTCGCTTCCCTTTCAAGTTGAGGTGGATGCTTCAGAGATTGGAGCAGGGGCCGTTTTGTCGCAGAGAGGCCCTGGTTGCTCTGTTATGAGACCTTGCGCCTTTTTCTCTAGGAAGTTTTCGCCTGCGGAGCGAAATTATGATGTGGGCAATCGGGAGTTGTTGGCCATGAAATGGGCATTTGAGGAGTGGCGTCATTGGCTCGAGGGTGCTAAGCATCGTGTGGTGGTCTTGACTGATCACAAAAATCTGATGTATCTCGAGTCTGCTAAACGCCTGAATCCTAGACAGGCCCGCTGGTCATTGTTTTTCTCCCGTTTTGACTTTGTTGTCTCGTATTTACCAGGTTCAAAGAATGTGAAGGCCGATGCTCTTTCCAGGAGCTTTGTGCCTGATGCTCCTGGAGTCGCTGAACCTGTTGGTATTCTTAAGGATGGTATTATCTTGTCAGCTATTTCTCCTGATCTGCGACGTGTGTTGCAGAGATTTCAGGCTGATAGGCCTGATTCTTGTCCACCTGACAGACTGTTTGTGCCTGATAAGTGGACCAGCAGAGTCATTTCCGAGGTTCATTCCTCGGTGTTGGCAGGTCACCCAGGAATTTTTGGCACCAGAGATCTGGTGGCCAGATCCTTTTGGTGGCCTTCCTTGTCTAGGGATGTGCGGTCATTTGTACAGTCCTGTGGGACTTGTGCTCGAGCTAAGCCTTGCTGTTCTCGTGCCAGCGGGTTGCTCTTGCCCTTGCCTGTCCCTAAGAGACCTTGGACACATATCTCCATGGATTTCATTTCTGATCTTCCGGTGTCTCAGGGCATGTCTGTTATCTGGGTGATATGTGATCGCTTCTCCAAGATGGTCCATTTGGTTCCTTTGCCTAAACTGCCTTCCTCTTCCGATCTGGTTCCTGTGTTTTTCCAGAACGTGGTTCGTTTGCACGGCATCCCTGAGAATATTGTGTCAGACAGAGGATCCCAGTTCGTTTCCAGATTCTGGCGATCCTTTTGTAGTAGGATGGGCATTGACTTGTCATTTTCGTCTGCTTTCCATCCTCAGACTAATGGACAGACGGAGCGAACTAATCAGACTTTGGAGGCTTATTTGAGGTGTTTTGTCTCTGCTGATCAGGACGATTGGGTGACCTTCTTGCCGTTAGCTGAGTTTGCCCTTAATAATCGGGCTAGTTCCGCCACCTTGGTTTCGCCGTTTTTCTGCAACTCTGGTTTCCACCCTCGTTTTTCTTCGGGTCATGTGGAACCTTCTGACTGCCCTGGGGTGGATTCTATGGTGGATAGGTTGCAGCGGATCTGGAATCTTGTGGTGGACAACTTGAAGTTGTCACAGGAGAGGGCTCAGCGCTTTGCCAACCGCCGCCGCGGTGTGGGTCCCCGACTACGTGTTGGGGATTTGGTGTGGCTTTCTTCCCGCTTTGTTCCTATGAAGGTTTCCTCTCCCAAATTTAAACCTCGTTTTATTGGTCCTTACAAGATATTGGAAATTCTTAATCCTGTATCCTTTCGCCTGGATCTACCTGTGTCGTTTGCTATCCACAACGTGTTTCATAGGTCCTTGTTGCGGCGGTACGTTGTGCCTGTGGTTCCTTCTGCTGAGCCTCCTGCTCCGGTGTTGGTTGAGGGCGAGTTGGAGTACGTGGTGGAGAAGATCTTGGATTCTCGTCTCTCCAGGCGGAGGCTTCAGTACCTGGTCAAGTGGAAGGGCTATGGTCAGGAAGATAATTCCTGGGTGGTCGCCTCTGATGTTCATGCGGCCGATTTAGTTCGTGCCTTTCATGCCGCTCATCCTGATCGCCCTGGTGGTCGTGGTGAGGGTTCGGTGACCCCTCACTAAGGGGGGGGTACTGTTGTGATTTTGCTTTTTGCTCCCTCTAGTGGTCATTAGTGATTTGACTCTGGAGCGTCTGTCTTTTCCTATATCCTCACCTGGGCCGTTAGTTCAGGGGCGTTGCTATATAAGCTCCCTGGACCTTCAGTTCAATGCCTGGCATCGTTGAAATCAGAGCTAATCTGTTGTGCTCTTGTCCTCTGATCCTGGTTCCTGTTTTTCTAGCTAAGTCTGCTTCTTTGCTTTTTGCTTTTGTTTTGTTTGGTATTTTTGTCCAGCTTGTTCCTATCTGTATCCTGACCTTTGCTGGAAGCTCTAGGGGGGCTGGTGTTCTCCCCCCGGACCGTTAGACGGTTCGGGGGTTCTTGAATCTCCAGCGTGGATTTTTATAGGGTTTTTGTTGACCAGATAAGTTATCTTGCTATATTCTGCTATTAGTAAGCTGGCCTCTCTTTGCTGAACCTGGTTCATTTCTGTGTTTGTCATTTCCTCTTACCTCACCGTTATTATTTGTGGGGGGCTTGTATCTTGCTTTGGGGTCCCTTTCTCTGGAGGCAAGAGAGGTCTTTGTTTTCTTCTCCTAGGGGTAGTTAGATTCTCCGGCTGGCGCGAGTCATCTAGCGATCACCGTAGGCATGATCCCCGGCTACTTCTAGTGTTGGCGTTAGGAGTAGCTATTTGGTCAACCCAGTTACCACAGCCCTATGAGCTGGATTTTTGTATCTTGCAGACTTACACGTTCCTCTGAGACCCTGTCCACTGGGGTCATAACACCTAACCCTGACACACTCCTTACCCTAATCCCAACCCTATTCCCAACTGTAAATGTAATCCAAACCCTAACCCTAACTTTAGCCCCAACCCTAACTGTAGCCTTAACCCTAGCCCCAACCCTAACCCTAGCCCTAGCCCTAAACCTAACCCTAACTCTAGCCCTTACCCTGGCCCTAACCCTAGCCCTAACCCTAACCCTAGCCCTAACCCTAACCCTAGCCCTAGCCCTAACCCTAGCCCTAGCCCTAACCCTAACTCTAGCCCTAACCCTAACTCTAATACTAGCCCTAGCCCTAACCCTAACCCTAATGGGAAAATTGAAATAAATAATTTTTTTAAATTTTAAAATTTTTCCCTAACTAAGGAGGTAATGAAGGGGGGTTTGATTTACTTTTATAGCGGGTTTTTTAGCGGATTTTTATGATTGACAGCCATCACACACTGAAAGACGCTTTTTATTGCAAAAAATATTTTTTGCGTTACCACATTTTGAGAGCTATAATTTTTCCATATTTTGGTCCACAGAGTCATGTGAGGTCTTGTTTTTTGCGGGATGAGTTGACATTTTTATTGGTAACATTTTCGGGCACGTGACATTTTTTGATCGCTTTTTATTCCGATTTTTGTGAGGCAGAATTACCAAAAAACAGCTATTCATGAATTTCTTTTGGGGGAGGCCTTTATACCATTCCGCGTTTGGTAAAATGGATAAAGCAGTTTTAATCTTCGGGTCAGTATGATTACAGCGATACCTCATTTATATCTTTTTTTATGTTTTGGCGCTTTTATACGATAAAAACTATTTTATAGAAAAAATAATTATTTTTGCATCGCTTTATTCTGAGGACTATAACTTTTTATTTTTTCTTTGATGACGCTGTATGGCAGCTCTTTTCTTGCGGGACAAGATGACGTTTTCAGCGGTACCATGGTTATTTATATCCGTATTTTTGATCACGTGTTATTCCACTTTTTTTGGCGGTATGATATTAAAGCGTTGTTTTTTGCCTCATTTTTTTTTTACGGTGTTCACTGAAGGGGTTAACTAGTGGGACAGTTTTATAGATTGGGCCGTTAGACGCGGCGATACTAAATATGTGTACTTTTATTGTTTTTTTATTTAGACAAAGAAATGTATTTATAGGAACAATATATATATATATTTTTTATTTTTTTTGCACATGTGAATATATTTTTTTTACACTATAACATTGCCCCAGGGGGGCATAATGTTATAGTGTAAGATCGCTGATCTGACACTTTGCTGTGCACTATGTCAGATCAGCGATCTGACATGCACTCCTGGAGGCTTCCCGACGCCTGCTCTGACCAGGTGCTGTGAAGCCACCTCCCTGCAGGACCCGGATGCAGCCCCGCGGCCATTTTGGATCTGGGCCTGCTGCAGGGAGGAGGAGGTAAGAGGCGCTCGCAGCAACGCGATCACATCGCGTTGCTCCGGGGGTCTCAGGGAAGCACGCAGGGAGCCCCCTCCCTGCGCGATGTTTCTCTATACCGCCGGAACACTGCGATCATGTTTGATCGCAGTGTGCCAGGGGTTAATGTGCCGGGGCGGTCCGTGACCACTCCTGGCACATAGTGCCGGATGTCAGCTGCGATAGTCAGCTGACAATCGGCCGCGATCGGCCGCGCTCCCCCCGTGAGTGCGGCTGATCGCATATGACGTACTATCCCTTTAGTGGTCATATGGGCCCACCCCACCTTGATGGGATAGTACATCTAATGTCAGAAAGGGGTTAAAGGAGCGGGTCTCCTAGACTCGTAATGCCCATACAATAAGTGTATGGGCTGACAAACATTTCCCTCTTGGGAAGTAATTATTTTTTTTGTTTCAAATTAGTAACGGTCATCATAGAAACACCCTTACACAAAAATTTAGCCACTTTTGCTTCATGGAACACATTTGTGGCACCCCAGGAGTTCGGGTACCACAGTGATGCTGCCTTCCTCTCGGGGAGGGTAATGCCATGCATGTAGACAGGAGGAATCCCTTTAGCAGGTAATCTCACATACAACATTTTCTGACTCCAGGCCAGAAGGGGGAGCTCAAAGCCTTGGTTTCAGGGGAACTTTCCTATTTCCATCGTGATCTGGAGGAGAAGTCAGTCTGGTGCAGATAAGAGACAGGGAAAAAGCAGAGGAGTGATCAGAAGCTAGAGGAGGGTTGTGACTGGGCCCCTCTAAGCAGAGCGCAGAGGCCGGGCACCGGGAGCCCTAGGTTGTGGGCAATTGCAAGTCCCACAGCAGAACCAGAGGGTAGAGAGCTAAAAGTAACCTGCCCCATTAAACCTGAGGTACAGCAGAATTCCAGAGCCCGGAGTCACAGTTTAAAGAGACCCCAGAGGAATGTCTCAAGTTGCCTACCATACAGGTACTGTCCCAGGACAGGAGAGAATGAGGACCTTGTTGGGACACTACAGGCAGCAAGGGACTAATAGTCAGTGCAAAAAGTGGAAGGCTCCCAAGCTGACCTGCCAAGGGAGTTTCCACCTGTCTTCAGGCTGCCTGGACTCCAGCTACATCTGTTTGCAGTATCCTGGACTGTGGCCTGCTACCATCAGTAAGCCAGGTAAAGACTGCAACCCTGTGTCTTCCATTTATTTACCGGCAACCTACCATCCTTGCCCACTCCACTGGGACACCTGGGGACCCCACTTCACTTGTGGGAGGCGCCACCATCTATGTTGCAGAAACATCACTCAAGAGGACTCCTTTAAGCAGCGTCAGTCCCCACTGACCGAGAACCACAGGTGGCGTCATGAATACAAACTTTATTACAAAACCCCCTTAAAAGACTTTTACCTTTAAGCATGACCGGACCGAGTATCCCCATTGCCCTGTTGGGCGACTCACATTCACCATGGTGTTCTAGTGGTTGTGGATGATGAGCATAAGATGGAGGATAACACCAAATAGACCAAATCAGGAATCGTATACCCATGTGTGATTGTGAAGAGGTGCATGAGAATACACCTCCACAAAAAAGACAATGTATTTGAGGTTATGTTTCGCTGTTTTCATTCGTGGTGTACAGAAGTCTTGCCCAATCCAGCCCTTGTTCATTTTTATAAGAGTCAGCCTGTCATCATTTTCAGTTGACAGGAGAATGCGTTTATCAGTTATAATTCCACCAGCGGCACTAAAAACCCACTCTGACAGAACGCAGCAGGACAGGCTAGGACTTTCAAGGTGCAGAGAGCCAGTTCATGCCACGTGTCCAGCTTGAATACCCAATAAATAAAAGGCACAGATTAATCCCAGAGGACGTTTGTACGATCAGCAAGGTACTCTCTCAGCATCTTCCCAAACATTGCACTTCTTGTGACAGCACCCCTTATCTCTGTGCCGGCACGATGGGAAGGTCTGAGAAAACTGTCCCAGAACTTTGCCATTGTTCCCCTGCCTGAGCTGGATTGTACTTCTGTTTCTCTCGCTTCAACTCCTTGGTTGTACAACAAACTCTGACGTCTGCTGCCTGCGTTCTCAGATGGGAATTTTTTTAGAAATTCTGCTACAAGGGCCCTGTGGTAGTGCACAATTTGAGTACACCTGTCTGCCACTGAACGGAGAGATTGAAAGTTATCCTTGTAGCATGGGTCTAGAAGTGTCATCAACTATTAATAAGTGTCACCGAAAATGTCATTAAAGCAAGGGTCACGTGAAATGCAGCGCAACATAAAGTCAGCCATACGTGCCAGACTGCTAACGGGCAAGACTTCCATGTCCTCACCAACAGGATGACTGACCATGCTGTCCTCCTACTCCTCCTCCCTGTCCTCTGGCCATCCACGCTGAACAGACAGTATGACAGCTGTGCTTGTAGTACCGTTTGTAGAGCATTAAAGTAGCTCCTGCTCTGCCTCCTCCTCCTCTTCCTCATTGTCTACCAATCCACGTTGGGATGACATGAGGCTAGGCTGAGTGAAATCAACCTGTATGGTTCCTTGCTCCATGTCCTCATGCTCTGCCTGCAATGCATCCTTTTCAATTGTGAGCAGAGATGTTTTCAGAATGCAGAAGCAGGATGGTGTCGCTAATTTTGGTGTCATCGCCGCTCACTATTTTGGTGCAGTCCCCAACGTTTTGGAGGATGGTACATATGTCTGACATCCATGTCCACTCCTGAGGTCTTATGTGTGGAGTCTGAACTGAACAACGATGGCCTTGTTGATACTGGTAGTCAACAACTGCCCTCTTCTGTTCACAAATCCTTTCCAACATATGCAGTGTAGAGTTCCAATGTGTGGGGACATCACACAAAAGTCAGTGAGTCGGAAGATGCAAACACTGCAGAAGCACGGCAAGAGTGGCTGAAGCTGTAGCTGACTTTCCAAATTGGGCAGACAGGCGGTGTACTTTCACTAGCAGATCCGGCAGCTCTGTGTAGCCAGGCAAGGGCCAAGCAAGATATTTGTGTGAGCTCACCATGCCTAAGAGCTGCCACCAGGTTCCGGCCATTGTCACACACGACCATGCCTGGCTGTAGGTTCTGCTGTGTTAGCCAAAAATCTGACTGTCTCAGGGCACTCAGCATAGTGGGAGGAAGAAGGATCAGGGTGAGAAATATGCAGTCCACACTCACGGCTACTCAGACTTGACCGCATGGAAGACGTGGTAGTGGTGTTGGCTAAGAAACTGGAAGCATTATCAGCTATCCAACCAACATCCATTTCACACTGCTCTGGCTTCAATAGTAGTGTGCTGTTGTCCCCTAGCAACTGGGACAGGAAGGTCAAGTGCGAAGATATGGGTTTTGGCTGTGGCCCACTTTCAGCTTGGCCACGGCCTTGTCCTCTGCATGCACCATCAGCATCACATCCACTTCCCCATCCCTTGACTCTTGCCTTGCCCAATTTAAATTGACTGCTGAAGTATTTTAAAAGTTCAATACAAATGGATTAATTTTGAGAAAACTTTTATGTGATCAGTGTGCCAAAAAACACACTTTTAATTCAATGGAATGTTGGTCTTTTTTTGTTTTTAACAAATTTTATTAATAACTAGGGTAAGACACATCAAAACCAGATCAAAGGAGCACTCAAATGCAACCATTTTTAAAACACTGACAGAGGAGGCATCTGAAAGAAAAACCACAATGTTCAATATGTGGCCTTCTTTTTATTTTTTGAAAAGACAATTACTGTCGCGAAGTAGGCTAACACAATGACAAAATATTACAAGTATTTGGAGACCACAGATAGACTGGGTTTCTGACTGAGATAACAGACTGTTTCAATATGTGGCCTGGATTTTTTTACATTTTTTGAACCACAAAATACTGTATAGACCAGGGGTAGCAGGCAAAAACTGTAATGTATGCCTGAAAAGCAAGGATTTGGACACCACAGATAGACAAGGCGTCTGACTGAGATAACAGATTGTTTCAATATGTGGCCTATATCTTTCAAAAATTTTAACCACAAAATACTGTATAGACCAAGGGTAGCAGACAAAAAACTGGAATGTATGCACGAAAAGCAAGGATTTGGACACCACAGATAGACCGGGTGTCTGACTGAGTTAACAGACTGTTTCAATTTGTGGCCTGTATTTTTTTTAAAAAAATTTAACCACAAAATACTGAATGCACCAAGGGTAGCAGACAAAAAAATGGAATGTATGCCTGAAAAGCAAGGATTTCAACACCACAGATAGACTAGGCGTCTGACTGAGATTACAGACTGTTTCAATATGTGGCCTGGAGTTTTTTACATTTTTTGAACCACAAAATACTATATAGACCAAGGGTAGTAAACAGACAAAAAAGTGGAATGTATGCCTGAAAAGCAAGCATTTGGAGACCACAGATAGACCTGGCGTCTGACTGATGTAACAGACTTTCACTATGTGGCCTGGAGTTTTAAATTTTTTTTACCACAAAATACTGCATAGACCAAGGGTAGCAGACAAAAAACTGGAATGTATGCCTGAAAAGCAAGGATTTTGACACCACAGATAGACCAGGCATCTGACAGAGATAACAGACTGTTTCAATATGTGGCCTGTATTTAAAAAAAAAATGTAACCACAAAATACTGTATAGACCACAGGTAGCAGACAAAAAACTGGAATGTATGCCTGAAAAGCAAGGATTTTGACACCACAGATAGACCAGGCGTCGTATGTAGATAACAGACTGATCAAAATGTGGACATGATTTTTTTTGGCCCACCAAAATTGTGTCAATAAGTAGGCTACGAACACTAAAAAAAATTGGAGTACTAAAATTGTAAAATATTTAGCGCAATGATATGCGATGCGTGTGGCGTACAAATCACAGTGATAAATATAAGAGCTGTAGCTAAATATTTTTGGCCCAGCTACAGATTTTTTGGTCAGCAAAATGGTGTCTAAAAATGTTGTAAGACACCCCAAAAAATACTATAGTACCCAAAAAATAAGGCCAGAATTTTCTGTGCACTCACATCTGATGCCTGGGACAAAAAAAAATTAAATTGTTCGATTTTCACGCTCTTATATTGAAATGACCTGGCTGTAGTCTGCAGTGTGACCAAGCAAATATATTTAGGAAAAAGGAGGCTATGGATTGCTTTGTAATAAAATTAGCAGGTATAAGGTGCAAAAAAAAAAATCCTAGCCACGGATACCTGCAGCTACATATGTATAAAATATGCAGCAGCAGACAGCAATGGAGTCTTTTGATGTATGCAGTGAGATACTCACATGCAGTGCCTTCATGCCTTGCACTGATGTGGATATGTGCACATAGACTCCCTGCCTACCTAGTGCTGCAATCTATGTACCCCAAAATTAGCCCAAAAAAGGACTGTTGGTTTATCAGGATTTGTGGATTGAACACTAGTAGACCCACACTAATAAAAGTAAGAATCTGACCCTATCTCAGCAGCAGCTCTCCCTACACTAGCTGAGTCTGGAGCAGAATGCGGCGAGCAGGGCGGCGCCAGGTCTCTTATAGACCTGATGACGCTGTGCAGCCAGCCAATCACTGTAATATCACAACAAAGATGGCTGCGATATTACAGTGCATGGCAGACAATCCCTGAATGTTTATTGGTGCTCTAAAAAGCACCATAATTAAAAGGAGGAGAACAGAGCTTCCACCGAATAATCCCGGAAATGCTCAGTGCTCGCCGAGTACACCGAGCACAGTGATACTTAGGTGAGTACTGAGTAGTGGCGGGCACGTTCGCTCATCACTACTTACTATGCATTACCTATGCATTACCTAGGGTACAGCCCATATCAATCAATCAGTGGTGGCCCATCTTCTAAACAAGGAGATTAGCGTTTACAAGCTCTTTCCATTAGAGTCTGTACGCTTTGCACTGAAGATGGCCTGATTGCTCAGTAAAAAATCTGTGTTCAGTAATGGACACTAAGTGCCCGGTACAGACCACAAACTTTCCAGTTAGGGTTCGTTCATCTCTAGTGATTGTCTGAACTGTTAATCATTTAGTAGCATATAGACCCAATCCTCCATTCCCACAAGCAGGCGTGGGGGGAGTTATACTTTCTTCTAAGGCAAGGTTCACATTTCATTTGATGATCATGTTATTGGCTTTGTTTAGGCTTCTGTCTGAAGCCATGGATTCTGATGTATGCACTGACATTGCCCCAGACTGTGATGATGCAGATAGAGCCTCTATGTGTCCTGTCGGACATAATGTTTGACCATATCTGCCTACTTAAGATAGGCATCAAAATGCAGACAACAACATCTTGGAGCCGCATCATATCAGCCTACACATCTGTAAATTATGTCCAACACCTCATACAATGACTCCTTCTGCATCATTACAGTTAATGGTCTTGTTTGTATATAAACACAAATCATGTTCTACAGGGTTTCAGACATAAGCTATGACAGAGCCCAAAAAAAAATCGGATTGCACTCAGACCAACGTAATTCAATTAGGCAGTCTAGATCTACAGTGGGTATGGAAGTTGTTGTGAACTATACTTCTTGGCTCCCTCTTGTGGTCACTAGTGATTTGGCACTTGGATTGTCTTTTACCAGGTTGGTACTCACCTGCTTCGTTAGGCCTGGGGTGTTGCTATTTAAACTTCCTGGATTCTCAGTCCAGTGCCTGGCATCGTTGTAATCAGTTCATTTCTGTTTGCTCCTGTCTTCAGGTCCTGGTTCTTTGCAAGATAAGCTAAGTCCTGCTTTCTTATTTTTTGATCATTTGCATTGTTTATATTTTTGTCCAGCTTGTACAAAATGTGATTCCTGATATCGCTGGAAGCTCTAGGGGGCTGATATTCTCCCCCCACACTGTTAGTCGGTTTGGGGGTTCTTGGATATTCAGCGTGGATATTTTGCAGGGTTTTTTGCTGACCATATAAGTCATCTTACTATATTCTGCTATTAGTCAGTGGGCCTCTCTTTGCTAAAATCTAGTTCATTCTTACGTTTGTCTTTTCTTCTTACCTCACCGTTATTATTTGTTGGGGGCTTGTATTACTTTGGGGTCTTTTCTCTGGAGGCAAGAGAGGTCTTATTTTCCCTTATAGGGTTAGTTAGTTCTCCGGCTGGCGCGAGACGTCTAGGATCAATGTAGGCACGTTCCCCGGCTACTGTTAGTGTTTGTGCTAGGATCAGGTATAGGGTCAGCCTAGTTACCACGTCCCTATGAGCTGGAATTTATGTTTGCAGACTTTGCTGTAATCTCTGAGATCCTTTGCCATTGGGATCATAACAGTATGCCAGGCCAATGAATAGTTAATGCATTGCAGAAGTGGGATTAAAAGAAAAGGAGTTCTGAGGTTTTTTTTTCTCCTCTTTCTTCCTTCCCCTTTTTCTTAGAGTGGCTGTAATCTTTGCTGCAGACATGAATGTTCAGACCTTGATTACTAGTGTGGATCAGCTTGCTGCACGAGTGCAGAGCATTCAGGATTTTGTTGTTAGCAGTCCTATGTCTGAGCCTAAGATACCTATTCCTGAGCTGTTCTCTGGAGATCGATTTAAGTTTAGGAATTTCAGGGATAATTGTAAATTGTTTCTATCTCTGAGACCCCGTTCATCTGGAGACTCAGTTCAGCAAGTTAAAATTGTTATCTCTTTTTTACGGGGCGACCCTCAAGATTGGGCTTTCTCGTTAGCGCCAGGAGATCCGGCATTGGCAGATGTTGATGCGTTTTTTCTGGCGCTCGGATTGCTTTATGAGGAGCCTAATCTTGAAATTCAGGCAGAAAAAGCTCTACTGGTTATCTCTCAGGGCCAGGATGAAGCCGAAGTGTATTGCCAAAAATTTCGGAAATGGTCCGTGCTTACTCAATGGAATGAATGTGCTCTGGCCGCAAATTTCAGAAATGGTCTTTCTGAAGCCATTAAGAATGTGATGGTGGGTTTCACAATTCCTACGAGTCTGAATGATTCTATGGCGCTGGCTATTCAGATTGATCGGCGTTTGCGGGAGCGCAAATCCGCTAATCCTCTGGCGGTGTTGTCTGAACAGACACCTGTTTCAATGCAATGTGATAGAATCCTGACTAGAACCGAACGACAAAATCATAGACGACAGAATGGGCTGTGTTTTTACTGTGGTGATTCTACACATGTTATATCAGCATGCTCTAAACGCCTAACCAAGGTTGTCAGTCCTGTCTCCATTGGTAATTTGCAGCCTAAATTTATTTTGTCTGTGACTTTAATTTGTTCATTGTCTTCCTACCCTGTTATGGCGTTTGTGGATTCAGGTGCTGCCCTGAGTCTTATGGACTTGTCATTTGCCAAGCGCTGTGGTTTTGTCCTGGAGCCTTTAAAAGTTCCTATTCCTCTCAGAGGAATTGATGCTACGCCACTGGCGGAAAATAAACCACAGTATTGGACACAAGTGACCATGTGCATGACTCCTGAACAACGGGAGGTGATTCGTTTTCTTGTTCTGCATAAAATGAATGATTTGGTCGTGTTAGGTCTGCCATGGTTACAGACCCATAATCCTGTTTTGGATTGGAAGGCTATGTCGGTGTCGAGTTGGGGTTGTCAGGGAATTCATTGCGATTCTCCGCCGGTGTCTATTGCTACTTCTACTCCTTCAGAGGTTCCTGAGTATTTGTGTGACTATCAGGATGTATTCAGTGAGTCCAGGTCCAGTGCTCTTCCTCCTCATAGGGACTGTGACTGCGCAATAGATTTGATTCCTAGCAGTAAATTTCCTAAGGGACGATTATTTAATTTGTCTGTATCTGAGCATGCCGCGATGCGTTCTTATGTCAAGGAGTCTTTGGAGAAGGGGCATATTCGTCCATCTTCTTCCCCTCTTGGTGCGGGATTCTTTTTTGTGGCCAAGAAGGATGGGTCTTTGAGACCTTGTATAGACTATCGGCTTCTGAATAAAATCACTGTTAAGTTTCAGTATCCTTTGCCACTATTGTCAGACTTGTTTGCTCGGATTAAGGGTGCCAAGTGGTTCACCAAGATAGATCTTCGTGGTGCGTACAATCTTGTGCGCATTAGGCAGGGAGATGAATGGAAAACTGCATTCAATACGCCCGAAGGTCATTTTGAATACTTGGTGATGCCCTTTGGGCTCTCTAATGCTCCTTCAGTGTTTCAGTCCTTTATGCATGATATCTTCCGGAAGTATCTGGATAAATTTATGATTGTTTATCTGGATGATATTCTGGTTTTCTCGGATGATTGGGATTCTCATGTAAAGCAGGTCAGGATGGTGTTTCAGGTTTTGCGTGATAATGCTTTGTTTGTGAAGGGCTCAAAGTGTCTCTTTGGAGTGCAGAAGGTTTCCTTTTTGGGTTTTATTTTCTCCCCTTCTGCTGTGGAGATGGACCCAGTCAAGGTCCGAGCTATTCATGATTGGACTCAGCCCACGTCTGTTAAGAGTCTTCAGAAGTTCTTGGGGTTTGCTAATTTCTACCGTCGCTTTATCGCTAACTTTTCTAGCGTTGTTAAACCTTTAACGGATATGACCAAGAAAGGTTCTGATGTGACTAGTTGGGCCCCTGCAGCCGTGGAGGCCTTCCAGGAGCTGAAGCGCCGGTTTACTTCGGCGCCTGTTTTGTGCCAGCCTGATGTCTCACTTCCCTTTCAGATTGAAGTGGATGCTTCTGAGATCGGTGCTGGGGCTGTTTTGTCGCAGAGAGGCTCTGGTTGCTCTGTGATGAGACCATGTGCCTTTTTCTCTAGGAAGTTTTCGCCTGCTGAGCGGAACTATGATGTTGGTAATCGGGAGTTGTTGGCCATGAAGTGGGCATTTGAGGAGTGGCGTCATTGGCTCGAGGGTGCTAAGCATCGTGTGGTGGTCTTGACTGATCACAAAAATCTGATGTATCTCGAGTCTGCTAAGCGCCTGAATCCTAGACAGGCTCGTTGGTCATTGTTTTTCTCTCGTTTTGACTTTGTGGTCTCGTACCTGCCTGGTTCGAAGAATGTTAAGGCTGATGCTCTTTCTAGGAGCTTTGTGCCTGACTCTCCTGGAGTCTCGGAGCCAGCTGGTATTCTTAAAGAGGGAGTAATCGTGTCGGCCATATCTCCTGATTTGCGACGTGTGTTGCAGAGATTTCAGGCTGGTAGACCTGACTCTTGTCCACCCGACAGACTGTTTGTTCCTGATAAATGGACCAGCAAAGTCATTTCCGAGGTTCATTCCTCGGTGTTGGCAGGGCATCCGGGAATTTTTGGTACCCGAGATTTGGTGGCTAGGTCCTTTTGGTGGCCTTCCTTGTCACGGGATGTGCGGTCATTTGTGCAGTCCTGTGGGACTTGTGCTCAGGCTAAGCCTTGTTGTTCTCGTGCTAGCGGGTTGCTTCTGCCCTTGCCCGTCCCGAAGAGGCCTTGGACACACATTTCCATGGATTTCATTTCTGATCTTCCGGTGTCTCAAGGAATGTCTGTCATCTGGGTGGTGTGTGATCATTTTACCAAGATGGTCCATTTGGTACCCTTGCCTAAGTTGCCTTCCTCTTTCGATCTGGTTCCTTTGTTTTTTCAGAATGTGGTTCGTTTACACGGCATTCCGGAGAATATCGTGTCTGACAGAGGATCCCAGTTTGTGTCCAGATTCTGGCGATCTTTTTGTGCTAAAATGGGCATTGATTTGTCGTTTTCATCTGCCTTCCATCCTCAGACTAATGGTCAAACGGAGCGAACTAATCAGACACTGGAGGCTTATTTGAGATGTTTTGTTTCTGCGGACCAGGATGATTGGGTGACCTTCTTGCCATTGGCGGAGTTTGCCCTTAATAATCGGGCTAGTTCCACTACTTTGGTTTCGCCATTCTTCTGCAACTCTGGTTTTCATCCTCGTTTCTCCTCGGGTCATGTTGAGTTTTCTGACTGTCCTGGGGTGGATTCCGTGGTGGATAGGTTGCAGCGGATTTGGAATCTTGTGGTGGACAACTTGAAGTTGTCACAGGAGAAGGCTCAGCGTTTTGCCAACCGCCGCCGCGGTGTGGGCCCCCGACTTCGTGTTGGGGATTTGGTTTGGTTGTCTTCTCGGTATGTCCCTCTGAAGGTTTCCTCTCCTAAGTTTAAGCCTCGCTTTATTGGTCCTTATAAAATTTTGGAAGTTCTTAACCCGGTTTCTTTTCGTTTGGATCTTCCGGTGTCGTTTGCCATTCACAACGTGTTCCATAGGTCTTTGTTGCGGCGGTACGTTGTGCCTGTGGTTCCTGCTGTTGAGCCTCCTGCTCCGGTGTTGGTTGAGGGTGAGTTGGAGTACGTGGTAGAGAAGATCTTGGATTCTCGTCTCTCTAGACGGAGGCTTCAGTATTTGGTCAAATGGAAGGGCTATGGTCAGGAGGATAATTCCTGGGTGGCCGCCTCTGATGTTCATGCGGTCGATTTGGTTCGTGCCTTCCACGCTGCTCATCCTGGTCGCCCTGGTGGTCTTGGTGAGGGTTCGGTGACCCCTCCTTAAAGGGGGGGTACTGTTGTGAACTATACTTCTTGGCTCCCTCTTGTGGTCACTAGTGATTTGGCACTTGGATTGTCTTTTACCAGGTTGGTACTCACCTGCTTCGTTAGGCCTGGGGTGTTGCTATTTAAACTTCCTGGATTCTCAGTCCAGTGCCTGGCATCGTTGTAATCAGTTCATTTCTGTTTGCTCCTGTCTTCAGGTCCTGGTTCTTTGCAAGATAAGCTAAGTCCTGCTTTCTTATTTTTTGATCATTTGCATTGTTTATATTTTTGTCCAGCTTGTACAAAATGTGATTCCTGATATCGCTGGAAGCTCTAGGGGGCTGATATTCTCCCCCCACACCGTTAGTCGGTTTGGGGGTTCTTGGATATTCAGCGTGGATATTTTGCAGGGTTTTTTGCTGACCATATAAGTCATCTTACTATATTCTGCTATTAGTCAGTGGGCCTCTCTTTGCTAAAATCTAGTTCATTCTTACATTTGTCTTTTCTTCTTACCTCACCGTTATTATTTGTTGGGGGCTTGTATTACTTTGGGGTCTTTTCTCTGGAGGCAAGAGAGGTCTTATTTTCCCTTATAGGGTTAGTTAGTTCTCCGGCTGGCGCGAGACGTCTAGGATCAACGTAGGCACGTTCCCCGGCTACTGTTAGTGTTTGTGCTAGGATCAGGTATATGGTCAGCCTAGTTACCACGTCCCTATGAGCTGGTATTTATGTTTGCAGACTTTGCTGTAATCTCTGAGATCCTTTGCCATTGGGATCATAACAGGAAGTATTCAGATCCCAATACATTTTTAACTCTTTTTCATTGCAGCCATTTGGTTAATTCAAAAAAGTTCATTTTTTCTCATTAATGTACATTCTGCACCCCATCTTGACTGAAAAAAAATAAATGTAGTAATTTTTGCAAATTTATTAGTAAAGAAAAACTGAAATATCACATGGCCATAAGTTTTCAGATCCTGTAATTTTAGCTGTGTGCTTAGTGTCATTATCTTGTTGGAAGGTGAACCTTTGGCCAAGTCTGAGGTCCAGAGCACTCTGGAACAGGTTTTCATCCAGGATATCTATGTACTTGGCTGCATTCATGTTTCCTTCAATGACAACCAGTCATCCTGTCTCCCTACAGCTGAAAAACACCCCCATAGCATGATGCTCCCACCACCATGTTTCACTGTTGGGATTGTATTTGGCAGGTGATGAGCCATTCCTGGTTTTATCCACACACACAGCTTAGAATATCACCAAAAAGGTATATCTTCATCTCATCAGACCAGAGAATATTGTTTCTCTTAGTCTGGGAGTCCTTCATGTGTTTTTTAGCAAACTTTATGCAGGCTTTCATTTGTCTTGCACTAAATAGAGGCTTCCGTTGGGCCACTCTGCCATAAAGGCCCAGCTGGTGGAGGGCTGCAGTGATAGTTTACTTTGTGGAACTTTCTCTCTTCTCCTTACTGCATCTCTGGAGGTCAGCAACAGTGATCTTGGGGTTCTTTTTTACCTCTCTCACCAAGGCTCCTCTCACATGATTGCTCATTTTGGCTGGAAGGCCAGATCTAGGAAGACTTCTGGTGATCCCAAATTTCTTCCATTAAAGGATTGTGGAGGCCACTGTGCTCTTTGGAACCTTGAGTACTGCAGAAATTCTTTTGTATCCTTGGCCACGTCTGTGCCTTGCCACAATTCTGTCTCTGAGCTCTTTGGCCAGTTCCTTTGACCTCATGATTCTCATTTGGTCTGACATGCACTGTGAGCTGTGAGGTCTTATATAGACAGGTGTGTGCCTTTCCAAGTCAAGTCCTATCAGTTTAATTAAACACAGCTGGACTCCATTGAAGGAGTAGAACCATCTCAAGGAGGAACACAAGGAAATGAACAGCATGTGACTTAAATATGAGTGTCTGAGCAAAGGGTCTGAATAGTTATGAGCATGTGATATTTCAGTTTTTCTTTTTTATTAAAATTGCAAAAATCTCTACATTTCTGCTTTTTTCAGTCAAGATGGGGTGCAGAGTGTACATTAATGAGAAAAAAATGAACTTTTTTGAATTTACCAAATGGCTGCAATGAAACAAAGAGTGAAAAATGTAAAGGGGTCTGAATACTTTCCGTACCCACTGTAAATATTTTTTCTCAGCTATATTCAGCATGAGGAAAAAAAATCATAGCATGCTGCGATTTCACTCCTAAGTCAGATGGGTGTAAGCTAATTAATTGCATGCCAAACGGACCAGCAGTATGGCATGTGATTTTTACCTGTACAATACAATTCCGTAGCATAGGAAACTGTAAATGGTCCTGTAAAAAATTAATAGTGGCTGAGTAAAAAAACAGTTTGCACATGGATGTCCTGGATGAGAATGAGAGTGAGGCCTTTGCATAGTTCCAATCAGCTGATTTATTTTCACATATGACAGCAAAAGACACCTGAAATTCCATGTGATCATAAATAAGATGAAAGAATCTCAGTAGAACCCAGATAAATAGTAAGAAACTTCCAGAATGTGATTAAGGATCGTATTTAATTGATTCTGCAGCTAGCAATAGATAGTACCTGCAGTGATCCTCAACCTACTGACCCGCCGCACAACCAGCTCTACCCTCTCCTAGTGTATCCTCACCTATCCCCTGCAGACTGTGAGCCCTCGCGGGCAGGATCCTCCTTCCTTATGTACCTGTGTGCCTTGTTTTTTGCTCATGTTTAATGTATTTGTCTATATTTGCCCCATTTTTCACATGTAAAGCGCCATGGAATAAATGGCGCTATAAAAATGTATAATAATAATAATAATAATAGTGCAGCTCAGGCAATAGAAAACAGATGGTGAAATCAAATTGCAAATTTTTTTTAAGCCTAAAACACATTAATTTAAGTAACAAAAGTCCCCAAATTAGCCCATATCCTTCATTTTTTTTACTTTATTAGTGGTTTATATCATCATCATCATATCATCATTCTACTATATCTTCTCATTGAATTTTTAATTTAAAGCTGAAATATTACTTTCACAAGATTATATCAAGTTCACTTCAAATTAAATTCTCCAAATTCCAAATTTTTTCATTTCCATTTTGCACAAAATCAACAATATGATGGCCAGCTTCCATTTTGCAGAATTCAAAATGGGCTGCAAAATGGTCTTTTCCTGGCTGTGTCCATGAAGCTCTCCACTTCTAGTCTAGCCTTTATTTGCATGCTGCCGGTTTTCTTTGTGTCGTAGGTTCCATCTGGTTTTCAACCAATAGGCCTTTGTGATGTCTTGTCCTGACTATACCTCACCCAATATCATGATGTGCATCAGGCTGTCAAGGTGAGGGCTGGGGAGAGGTGTGTACTAATTTATTCTATTTTTTTACCTAATGTTTATTAAATGCAGAGGTCTGGAGAAACCCCAGAGCATAATAGGTCACATTTAATTTGTATTGAATAATAATGATGTTAATTCAATTTCCTTGCTGGATTTGAGCGAACTGGCAAATTCAAATTTTTGCTGAGTTGCTGATCACTACCAGGGTCAATATTGAATAAAACACCTTTTTGTGGTCTCTCTTGTCAAAATAGCATAAATTCTATGGGTTCTTTTATGTGTCATCCTTTCCTGCATCATATCTGTTTAGTTCCAATTTTATTTACTTTATCCCAATGCAGTAACATCAACTCCTATTGACTGACAAGATATATCCTACAAGATCATCCATTCCAATTAGCATTTTAGAAAACCCGTTACCAACAGTAACATAAAATCAAGTATCTATAGACAAACATTCAGCATAGAATGACTAATACTGAAGTGATTTAGTCAAAGTTTAACCATACTTCCTTGTAAGCGCCCATTACTGTAAAAATCTATGGGAGCAACAGTTTTGAGGCAATTATAAGAGATGACCTGCAAAAACACATTGCAGAGAATATTATAATAACTGACAACCTTCATGGATTCATGAAAAATAAGATGTGTTTAACCAACATGTTGGTTTTCTATAAGGAGGCAAGTTCAAATCTGGAAGTTGGTGGCTCGGCTGATGTGATTCATCTGGACTTTGAAAGGTATTTGATACAGCTCCACATAACAGCCTTATACTGAAGCTACAGAAGCAAGGACTAGAGGAAACTACGTGCAGATGGGCAAGGAACAGTCTAAAAGATAGGAAACAAAGTTGTAATTAGTACATTCCCTAAATGGGATATAGTCTGCAGTGGGGAAGCACAGGGATCTGTGCTAGGACTGATTTTTTTTTTACCTCTTTATTAATTACTTTGTGGATGGGATTAAGAGTAAAGTGTCAGCCTTTGCTGACAACACCAACACCTTGACAGTACATTAATACAAAGTGATCTGGATAAGATGTCTGAATAGGCAAACACTTGGCAAATGAGATTTAATGTTGATACATGTAGAGTAATGCACCTAGGATGAAGTAATCCTATTGCTGCATGTACATTAAATGGGAGTATACTCAGAACTACTCAGGACTAGAGGAGGACTTCGGTATTCTGGTTACAAATTGATCAGCAGTACTTAATGTCAAGCAGTAGCCACAAAAGCAAACAAGATTTTAAAGTATATAAAAAGAGAGATAAAATCTTATGACCCCAATGTTTTGTTACCTCTTTATAAGTCACTGTGAGGCCACATCTAGAATAAAGGATCCAGTTTTGGGCTCCACATTTTAAAAAAGATATTTGGCAGTTAGGATCAGTTCAAAAGAGGGCAACACAATTATGACCAGGAAAGGAAGGCTTCTTATATGAGGAGAGGTTGGAAAAGTTGGGCTTGTTTGGCTTAGACAAAAGACATCGCAGAGGAAATCTTGTTTATATGTATAAATACATTTCTGGCCTACACATAGGACTGGCACTCGACTTATTCCTTCCAAAGACCTTACAAAGGACCAAGTGGCATTCATTATGTGTGGAGGAAAGCCGATTCTAGCAGCTAAATAGGAAAGGATTCTTTAATTAAAGTAAGACAGTCAGACTTTGAAATGCCCGACCACAAGAGGTAGTAATGGCAGATACTACAACAGCTTTTAAAAAAAAGGGCTGGATTCTTTTCTGACAACAAATGGCATTGCAGGTTACAAATAATCGAGCAATAAAGAATGTATAACTGGTTGAAAAAAGGTTGAACTTGATGGACTAAAGTCTTTTTTTTCAACCTATAGAACAATGCAACAGTTAAGACACAAAGAGATAAGCAAAGTCACAGATAAGGATTACAGAACAGAGGTACTGAGCACATGAAAGTTTCCTGTCCTCAATTATAGCACTTATAGCTCTGTTTCTAATAGTCCAATCTGAGCATCAGGAATGTGACGCCCCAGGGCCCTGGTTGTCACAGTGGCATTGCTTTCTTCACGGGGAGAGTGATATCACGTTTGGAAGCGATGGAAGATTCCTATTAACAGGTATTTAGCACATACAACACCATTCTCACTTCAGACAAGAAGGGGAGTAGCTCTACACCGGACTGCAGGGGAGCTGCTCTCTCTTTGGTTGGGTGGAGGAGTTAGTAGCTGGGCTGTTGTGGATTCTGTTTTTGGGCTCCCTCTGGTGGTTACAACTGGTACTGGGTGACTTTGGTGGGTTGCGGTCTCTGGTTTCCACCTGTCCATCAGAGGCTGGGTGTTTCCTATTTAACCTGGCTTTCCTGTCATTCCCTTGCCAGCTATCAATGTATCAGTGTGTCTCTGTTACCTTTGCTACCTGCTCCTAGGCCTTCAAGACAAGCTAAGTCTGGATTTCCCTGTTTCATGTTTGCTTTCATGTTTTTAGTCCAGCTTGCAGATATGTATTTCTCTGCTGCTGGTTGCTCTAGTGGGCTGAAATTACCACTCATGTACCATGAGTTGGCACATGAGTTCAAGTAATTTCAGGATGGTATTTTGAAGGGTTTTAAGCTGACCGCGCAGTTCACCTTTTGTATCCTCTGCTATCTAGCTTAAGCGGGCCTCATTTTGCTGAATCTGTTTTCATAACTACGTTTGTGCCTTCCTCTCATTTCACCGTCATTATATGTGGGGGGCTGCTATTTCTGTGGGAATATTTCTCTGGAGGCAAGATAGGTCTGTGATTCTTCTGATAGGGGTAGCTAGATCTCCGGCTGGCGCGAGACGTCTAGAGTCCCCCCAGGAACGTTCCCCGGCTGCTGTTAGTTGAGTGTTGAGGTTCAGGATCGCGGTCAGCTCAGGTTCCATCACCCTAGAGCTCGTCCTGTTTTTGCCCGTGTTATGTGTTTAATTCCCTGCCATTGGGAACATGACAGTATAGCCGGCCCACAAAGTGTTAATTGTTTGGGCTGAAGCAGGAGAAAAAGAAGTGTTGAAGGGAAATTTTTTTTTTTTTCCCTCAGAGTTTTGCTGCCTAGCCCTTAATTGCTGTCTAGCTGCTTCTTACCTCCTCTTAACCCTTGAATGGCTCTGACCTTAGCTGTTTAACATGGATGTCCAGAATTTGGCTTCCAGCCTGAATAATCTTGCTGCAAAAGTTCAAAACATACAGGATTTTGTTGTTCACACTCCTATGTCTGAACCTAGAATTCCTATTCCAGAGTTTTTTTCTGGAGATAGATCTACCTTCCTGAATTTCAGGAACAATTGCAAATTGTTTCTTTCTTTGAAATCTCGCTCCTCTGGAGACCCTTTTCAGCAGGTTAAGATTGTAATATCTTTCCTGCGGGGCGACCCTCAGAATTGGGCATTTGCATTGGCACCAGGGGATCCTGCATTGCTCAGTGTGGATGCGTTTTTTCTGGCACTGGGATTGCTCTATGAGGAACCTAACCTGGAGAATCAGGCTGAAAAGGCTTTATTAGCCCTCTCTCAGGGGCATGATGAAGCGGAAGTATATTGTCAAAAATTTCGGAAATGGTCGGTGCTTACTCAGTGGAATGAGTGCGCCCTGGCTGCAAACTTCAGAGATGGTCTTTCTGAGGCTTATTAAGGATATTATGGTGGGGTTCCCTGCGCCTACAGGTCTGAATGAGTCTATGGCTATGGCCATTCAGATTGATCTGCGTTTACGGGAGCGCAAACCTGTGCACCAGTTGGCGGTGTCTTCTGAACAGGCACCTGAGACTATGCAATGTGATAGAATTCAGTCCAGAGGTGAACGGCAAAATTATAGGCGGAAAAATGGATTGTGTTTTTATTGTGGTGATTCAGCTCATGTTATATCAGCATGCTCTAAACGCACAAAAAAGGTTGATAAATCTTTTGCCATTAGTACTCTGCAGTCTAAGTTCATTTTGTCTGTAACTCTGATTTGTTCACTGTCATCCATTTCCGTCGATGCCTATGTGGATTCGGGCGCTACCCTGAGTCTTATGGATTGGTCATTTGCCAAACGCTGCGGTTTTAGTCTGGAGCCTCTGGAAGTTCCTATTCCTTTGAAGGGAATTGACTCTACACCATTGGCTATGAATAAACCGCAGTACTGGACACAAGTGACCATGGGCATGACTCCCGTTCATCAGGAGGTGATTCGCTTCCTTGTACTGTATAATTTACATGATGTACTAGTGCTTGGTCTGCCATGGTTACAAACTCATAATCCAGTCCTGGATTGGAAAACAATGTCTGTGTTAAGCTGGGGATGTCAGGGGGTTCATGATTATGCACCTCTGATTTCAATCGCTTCATCTACTCCTTCTGAGGTCCCTGCGTTTTTGTCTGACTATCGGGATGTTTTTGAGGAGCCTAAGCTCAATTCGCTCCCTCCTCATAGGGATTGTGACTGTGCTATAGAATTAATTCCTGGCAGTAAGTTCCCTAAGGGTCGTTTATTTAATCTGTCAGTGCCAGAGCATACTGCTATGCGGAATTATATTAAGGAGTCCTTGGAAAAGGGACATATTCGTCCATCTTCGTCCCCTCTGGGAGCAGGGTTTTTTTTCGTGGCAAAAAAAGATGGTTCCCTGAGGCCTTGTATAGATTATCGCCTTCTGAATAAGATTACAGTCAAATATCAGTATCCATTGCCATTATTGACTGATTTGTTTGCTCGCATTAAGGGGGCTAGGTGGTTCACTAAGATAGATCTTCGCGGTGCGTATAATCTTGTGCGGATAAAGCAGGGTGATGAGTGGAAAATCGCATTTAATACGCCTGAGGGCCATTTTGAGTATTTGGTAATGCCTTTTGGACTTTCTAATGCTCCTTCAGTCTTTCAGTCCTTTATGCACAATATTTTCCGTGAATATCTGGATAAGTTTATGATTGTGTATTTGGATGATATTTTGGTGTTTTCTGATGACTGGGAGTCTCATGTTCTACAGGTCAGGAAGGTGTTTCAAGTCCTGCGGGCCAATTCTCTGTTTGTGAAGGGCTCAAAATGTCTCTTCGGAGTCCAGAAGATTTCTTTTTTGGGGTACATTTTTTCTCCTTCTACTATTGAGATGGATCCCGTCAAGGTTCAGGCGATTTGTGACTGGACACAACCTACTTCTGTTAAGAGTCTTCAGAAGTTCTTGGGTTTTGCTAATTTTTATCGTCGGTTCATTACTAATTTTTCCAGTGTTGTTAAACCTTTGACTGATTTGACTAAAAAGGGTGCTGATGTTGTTAATTGGTCTCCTACGGCTGTGGAGGCCTTTCAGGAACTTAAGCGCCGGTTTTCTTCTGCTCCTGTGTTATGTCAACCAGATGTTTCACTTCCTTTTCAGGTTGAGGTTGATGCTTCCGAGATTGGAGCGGGGGCGGTTTTGTCACAGAGAAGTTCCGATGGCTCGGTGATGAAGCCATGTGCATTCTTTTCTAGAAAATTCTCGCCCGCCGAGCGCAATTATGATGTGGGTAATCGGGAGCTTTTGGCCATGAAGTGGGCATTTGAGGAGTGGCGTCATTGGCTTGAGGGTGCTAGACATCGTGTGGTGGTTTTGACTGATCACAAAAATCTGATTTACCTTGAGTCTGCCAGGCGCCTGAATCCTAGACAGGCTCGTTGGTCGTTGTTTTTTTCTCGTTTCAATTTAGTGGTTTCATACCTGCCAGGTTCAAAGAATGTGAAGGCAGATGCTCTTTCCAGGAGTTTTGTGCCTGACTCTCCTGGAGACTCTGGGCCTACTGGTATCCTTAGGGATGGGGTAATATTGTCCGCCGTCTCCCCAGACTTGCGACGTGCATTGCAGGAGTTTCAGGCGGATAAACCTGATCGTTGTCCACCAGAAAGACTGTTTGTTCCGGATGATTGGACCAGTAGAGTCATCTCCGAGGTCCATTCTTCTGTGTTGGCTGGTCATCCTGGAATATTTGGTACTAGAGACTTGGTGGCCAGGTCTTTTTGGTGGCCTTCCTTGTCAAGAGATGTGCGCACCTTTGTGCAGTCTTGTGAAGTGTGTGCTCGGGCTAAGCCTTGCTGTTCTCGGGCCAGTGGGTTGTTGTTATCCTTGCCTATCCCGAAGAGGCCTTGGACGCACATTTCCATGGATTTTATTTCAGATCTCCCTGTCTCACAGAAAATGTCCGTTATCTGGGTTGTGTGTGACCGCTTTTCTAAGATGGTTCATTTGATACCCTTGCCTAAGTTGCCTTCCTCCTCTGAGTTGGTCCCTTTATTTTTTCAGAACGTGGTTCATTTGCATGGGATTCCGGAGAATATCGTTTCTGACAGGGGATCCCAGTTTGTGTCTAGATTTTGGCGGACGTTTTGTGCTAAGATGGGCATTGATTTGTCTTTCTCGTCTGCATTCCATCCTCAGACGAATGGCCAGACGGAGCGAACTAATCAGACCTTGGAAACTTATTTAAGGTGTTTTGTTTCTGCTGATCAAGATGACTGGGTTGCCTTTTTGCCACTGGCCGAATTTGCCCTTAATAATCGGGCTAGTTCTGCTACTTTGGTTTCTCCTTTCTTTTGTAATTCGGGGTTTCATTCTCGTTTTTCCTCTGGTCAGGTGGAGCCTTCGGATTGTCCTTGAGTGGACGTGGTGGTGGACAGGCTACATCAGATTTGGAATCAGGTGGTGGACAATTTGAAGTTGTCTCAGGAGAAGACTCAGCAGTTTGCTAATCGCCGTCGCCGCGTGGGTCCCCGACTTCTTGTTGGGGACTTGGTGTGGTTGTCTTCTCGTTTTGTCCCTATGAAGGTCTCTTCTCCTAAGTTCAAGCCTCGGTTCATCGGTCCTTATAAGATCTTGGAGATTCTTAACCCTGTATCTTTTCGTTTGGATCTCCCAGCATCGTTTGCTATTCATAATGTGTTCCATCGGTCGTTATTGCGGAGGTATGAGGTGCCCGTTGTTCCTTCGGTTGAGCCTCCTGCTCCGGTGCTGGTGGAGGGAGAATTGTAGTATGTTGTTGAGAAGATCTTGGATTCTCGTGTTTCCAGACGTAAACTCCAGTATTTGGTTAAGTGGTAGGGTTATGGTCAGGAGGATAATTCCTGGGTGGTCGCCTCTGATGTTCATGCGACTGATTTGGTCCGCGCCTTCCATAGAGCTCATCCTGATCGCCCTGGGGGTTCTCGTGAGGGTTCGGTGACCCCTCCTCAAGGGGGGGGTACTGTTGTGGATTCTGTTTTTGGGCTCCCTCTGGTGGTTACAACTGGTACTGGGTGACTTTGGTGGGTTGCGGTCTCTGGTTTCCACCTGTCCATCATAGGCTGGGTGTTTCCTATTTAACCTGGCTTTCCTGTCATTCCCTTGCCGGCTATCAATGTATCAGTGTGTCTCTGTTACCTTTGCTACCTGCTCCTAGGCCTTCAAGACAAGCTAAGTCTGGATTTCCCTGTTTCATGTTTGCTTTCATGTTTTTAGTCCAGCTTGCAGATATGTATTTCTCTGCTGCTGGTTGCTCTAGTGGGCTGAAATTACCACTCATGTACCATGAGTTGGCACATGAGTTCAAGTAATTTCAGGATGGTATTTTGAAGGGTTTTAAGCTGACCGCGCAGTTCACCTTTTGTATCCTCTGCTATCTAGCTTAAGCGGGCCTCATTTTGCTGAATCTGTTTTCATAACTACGTTTGTGCCTTCCTCTCATTTCACCGTCATTATATGTGGGGGGCTGCTATTTCTGTGGGAATATTTCTCTGGAGGCAAGATAGGTCTGTGATTCTTCTGATAGGGGTAGCTAGATCTCCGGCTGGCGCGAGACGTCTAGAGTCCCCCCAGGAACGTTCCCCGGCTGCTGTTAGTTGAGTGTTGAGGTTCAGGATCGCGGTCAGCTCAGGTTCCATCACCCTAGAGCTCGTCCTGTTTTTGCCCGTGTTATGTGTTTAATTCCCTGCCATTGGGAACATGACACTGGGCAATCCCTAGGCAGTTAGTAAGAGTTTGTCAGTTGGTGCCGGACAGCAGACTGGAGCAGTCTGAGGCAGAAGGACAGGTGAAGGGCCGTACAGCCTAAAGGTGCTGTAGCTCCTAGATAGCGAGATACAGAAGGAAGAACAGCCTTAGCTAATGTGCTGGAGAGCGAAGCACAGGAGTGTGACAACAGGGGAGAATAGCTGGGACTAGGCTACATCCCTGATTGAGCGCAGACACCGGTAGCTGGAAGACTGAGGCTTTTATGGGACTCTAAGACACATAGCAGAAACCAGCAGGACAGCTGGATTATAGATCACCTGTTTGCCCTAACACCCAGGAGACAAAGTGACACATAGAGCCTGGGTCGTGATAGAGACCCTGTAAAAAGGCTCGAGTCAACTGTCATATGGGTTTGTGTCCCACTTCAATAAAGGACAGAGAGAACTGAGAGGACATTGCTACAAAGCCATAGGCAGTAAGGGACTATAACAACACAGCACTAGAAGGAAGGCTTTTAACTCCACCTGATAAAGCTGGACTCTGAACTTACTTCCAAGCCAACCAGACCCTGCCTGTACCTGTCATCTGGTACCCTGGACTGTGGCTACCATCAGTAAACCAGGTAAAAAGACTGAACAACTGTGTCCTTTGTTCTTTACTGCACCACTCAACATCCTTCATCTATTCACCGGGAGCCCTGGGAATCTACTTCACCTGTGGGAAGTTATACCATCTGGCTGTCATAACATCACCCCAGAGGACCCCTTTAAGCAGCTTTGGTCATCCCTGACCGAATACCACAGGTGGCGTCACGAACATTTATTATTTTACAAATCCCTTTAACGACTATCCTTTTAACATGGGCGTCCAGGGCCACAGACCGGGTCACCACTGCCATGACACGTCCCTTTAAGTAACGGACCCGTTACCGAGTATCCCACTGCCCTGGTGGGAGTTTCATGAACAGGATAAGAACTACAGCTCTTCTGTTTAGCTGGACTGGAGCAATGTCATCATGATGACATTGCTCCTCGTCATCGAATCAAAAGAGTAGCTGTGGATGCCGCCAGATAAGAGGTGACTCACAGGGCTCCCATCCAGCGATCACAGAATACTGATCTGTCTCCTGAATTGAAGTCCTGCAAATTGATTCTCTCATTTCTATTAGAGATGACTGATGCTAGCTCAGCTATACCAATATGCAGCATACACAGATTGACAGCATTGTATTTTAAAATCATGTATTGTGAATAATAGAGCACTACTGTACATAAATTCTATGCAATAAAGGAATTTCCCAAAATTAGAAACTGCTGTATACTGTTTCGATTAACCAGATGACACATTTATTTTTACTTTTAGTAATTAATAGTGTTGAGCGATACCGTCCGATACTTGAAAGTATCGGTATCGGAAAGTATCGGCCGATACCGGCAAAGTATCGGATCCAATCCGATACCGATACCCGATACCAATACAAGTCAATGGGACTCAAGTATCGGACGGTATTCCTGATGGTTCCCAGGGTCTGAAGGAGAGGAAACTCTCCTTCAGGCCCTGGGATCCATATAAATATGTAAAAGAAAGAATTAAAATAAAAAATATCGCTATACTCACCTGTCCGACGCAGCCTGGACCTCAGCGAGGGAACCGGCAGCGTTGTTTGTTTAAAATTCGCGCTTTTACTTGGTTACGTGAAGTCCCGGCTTGTGATTGGTCAGGGCGGCCATGTTGCCGGGACGCGGACCAATCACAGCAAGCCGTGACGAAATTACGTCACGGCTTGCTGTGATTGGTCCGCGTCCCGGCAACATGGCCGCCATTAACCAATCACAAGCCGTGACGTCACGGGAGGCTGGACACGCGCGCTTTTTAAAATGGGCGCGTGTCCAGCCTCCCGTGACGTCCCGGCTTGTGATTGGTTGCGCCGCGGTCAACCAATCACAAGCCGGGAGGCTTGTATAATACATCAGCTGAGAGGTGATACATGGGAATGTGAGACACATCCTGCAAATTCGACCAAACTTATTATGCAATAATTGATGTTTTGACAACATTGGCAGTTTCCCCTTGTTTGGTTTAGTTCATCCTCACTCATTTTGTGCGCCGCGGTCAACCAATCACAAGCCGGGAGGCTGGACACGCGCGCATTTTAAAATTTTAAAATGGGCGCGTGTCCAGCCTCCCGTGACGTCCCGGCTTGTGATTGGTTGCGCCGCGGTCAACCAATCACAAGCCGGGAGGCTGGACACGCGCGCATTTTAAAATTTTAAAATGCGCGCGTGTCCAGCCTCCCGGCTTGTGATTGGTTGATCGCGGCGCAACCAATCACAAGCCGGGACGTCACGGGAGGCTGGACACGCGCCCATTTTAAAATGCGCGCGTGTCCAGCCTCCCGTGACGTCACGGCTTGTGATTGGTTGCGTCTCCCATGTGACTGCGACGCAACCAATCACAAAGCCGGGACGTAATTTTAAAATCCTTAAGGACCTGAAATTACGTCACGGCTTGCTGTGATTGGTTGCGTCGCCCATGTGACTGCGACGCAACCAATCACAATGCCGGAACGTAATTTTAAAATCCTGAAGGACCTGAAATTACGTCACGGCTTGCTGTGATTGGTTGCGTCCCGGTCACATGGGCGGCACGCAACCAATCACAAGCCGGGACTCACGTAAAGGAAAGAAAAGCGCGAATTTTAAACAAAGAACGCTGCCGCTTCCCTCAGTAAGGTGCAGGCTGCGTCGGAGAGGTGAGTATAGCAATATTTTTTATTTTAATTCTCTCTTTTACACATTTTTACATTAATGTTGTTTCGATACCGATACCCGATATCACAAAAATATCTGATCTCGGTATCGGAATTCCGATACAGCAAGTATCGGCCGATACCCGATACTTGCAGTATCGGAATGCTCAACACTAGTAATTAATAAATGACTGGAATCAAATCAGTTATTTTATATACAGTGTAAGGATTTACTCGCTCTGGTAGGCATTAGGTAGGCAATGCAGTTTTGTTTTTTATTGTGTTTCACTGAGTGCACAGCACCAAAGCAACAAAATCATAAACATAAATCCCTATCCTTGCCCAGGCGCTAACTAAACAGTATAGATCCAGACTACTTCAGACACAGCTGAGCTAGTCCCAGTTCGGTCAAACGAAACTGCTATTGTCCATAGCAACCACTGATACTTGCAGATTGGCCTGTGCAGTCTCTTCTCAAATAGATTCTGGCTTGTCTATCTCTTTAAGGCCCCTGTTCACATGTCCTTTTTTATTTCTGTACTGGAAAAAACAGTATCGGTGACATCCGTGGTCTGTGTCCATGTGCCATCCGTATGTACGTATGTGCCATCCGTGTAATTGTTTGTTGTCCGTGTGCCATTGCGTCGCGTGTGACATGTACCAGTGCCTCAAAAAAGCAGTAAAGTTAGCTGTTCCCTGGTGCTGGGAGCTGAAGGCAGCTCTCATTGCCACCTGGTCTCCTTGAGATCAATGCGATCAGGAGACAATGATGGGAGTTGTATTCAGCACCCACTGTGTACATCGTGTATAAAATAAATGAATTAAAAAAAATGGTGTGGGATCCCACATAATTTTTTGAACCAGCAAAGGGAAAGAGGACGGCTGCAGGCTGATGTTCAAATTCTTGTCAAAGTTCCAATAGCCATAAATGTTCCCATGCTATTAAATCATCTTGCAGCTTTTTGTTTAACATTTAATGGTTATTATAGGGGAGACCCCCCAAAAATTGATGTGGGGTCCCCCTATAATCAAAGCCAGCAAAGGCTAAACAGATATCTGTGGGATGACATTAACAGCCTAGGAAGGGGCCATTCTTATTGACCCCCTTGCAGACTAAAAACACCAGCTCTCAGCCACTCATTCTCATACTCTTCCCATTTGCCTTGGTGCAGTGGCAAGTGGGGCAATAGTTGTGGGGTTGATGTCAGCTTTGCAATGTCAGCAGCCATCAAGCAAAGGGGTTAGTAATGGAGAGGCGTCTGCCCATATTGTAAAAATACAGCAAGTATAAAGTCACTTATTTGAAACAAAACTCCTCATCCTCTTTAACCCATTTATTCACAAAAAAGCAAAGTAATACTCACCTTTCTGTCGATAATTCATTGATGCCCATCTCTCCTCTAAAAGTCCAAAAATAATAAAACACCATATTCCTCGCCTGACTGATAATAATCCACTAAGGGCCATGTCCCACCATGATCCGGATGATTAGAAGAGCAATCACATTAGTGATGCGACTACTTTCAACGAAAGCCGAAACACATTGAGACAGGAGTATGATTATTCTCCTGCAGTGTGTAGCACTGATGTGAGAAAGGTCACAGGAATTTAAAGCCCCGATTACCTCACTGATGTCATTGCTCGCTGGGTGAGAAAGTTCTCACGAGCACTGACGTCAGTGAGGTGACCGGGGTTCGGTTCATTGGTTATGAACTCCGGTGACCTTTCTCATGTCAGCGCTACACACTGCAGGAGCATAAACACGCTTATGTCTCAGTGTGTTCCAGCTGGCATGGAGAACAGTTGCATCACTGATGTGACTGCTCTCCAAATCATCCAGATCATTGTGGGACATGGCACCTTAATGGATAATTGTTGGATGTCATTTTATTTATTCTTGCTATGTATTTTTACAATATGACTGTGGGGATAATAATGTGGGTGCCTTACAGACGCTTTTCCATTACTATCCTCTGGGCTTGATGTCAGCTGATGTTGGTAGCCTGGGAGGGGGTACTATCTCTGGCTCCTTCCCAGGCTATTAATATCAACCCACAGCTGTCTGTTTAGTTTTTGCTGATTAGAATTTGTAGGGGGATCCTTCATAATTTTTTTTCTTGGATCTCCATAAATTACCCAGTGAAGGCTAAGCAAACAGCTGTGAGCTGTTATTAATAGCCTAGAAACCTTGAGGGATAGAATCCTCTTTCCCAGATTAGTAACTTCAGCCCTCAGCTGGTTATCAAAATTACACGGGAACATCGCCAATTTTTTTAAATTAATTCTCTATTCTACACATGATGTACACAGCAGGTGCTGAATAAAACTCCCATAATTGTTGCCTTGTTGCGCTTATTTCAGGATCATCAGGCCACAAAGATCAGAGTTGTATTCAGTATCCATTGCCTGGGAACAAAAAAAATGCATTGCTTTTTCCCAGACGCCGATACGTGTCACGAGTATGACACACGCATGTAAGCTCTGTGTCATCAGTGTGCATATGTGCAGCAACCATTTTGTCCGTGGTACGTGTAAAAAACTGACATGTCTGCAGGTTTTTCACATGGACACACAGTCCATATGAAAAATTTTACATGTGCACACCACCATTGAAAACAATGGGTAGGTGTGTGTGTGCCGTATTTGTTGGCATTAAAAAACAGAACCCATACGGACATAAAAAACGTACGTATGAAGGAGGCCAAACTTCAAGAGATAGCCAGTCCATTTACCTTCCCCGAGTTGACTGACTAAGCAGAATAGCAGCTGGATTATATGCAGGGCCATCCAGGTGATCTATACAGCATCGGTAGAGCTATTTAACCCTAGAATACCTATCTTTGCTACAACAGGTTGTCAGAAGCCTACACTATTATGTAAAAGTTAACCTATGGATTTGGCTTCAATATGAATACTTTTTTTTTACAATTTTTACCAGAATAAAAGGTTTTGCTAGTGAAAAGACAGGCAGGAAGACAATGGCACTTTTTAATTCACACAATAGTCTGATGCCTGCAGACACTACAATGATATTCCCTCTATGACAATCTCACACTGTGTCATCAGCTTGACAGCCTCTGTTAATGATGTTTTCTTAGAAGAGGTAAAGAAAAGTATCAAAAACATGGAAAATTCAACAGTTTATAAATGTAAAGAAAGTTGTTTGTTGTTCAGTATTAAGTCATAAATTACAAAAGAATAGAGTTAAAAAAACAGCTACAGCCAAATAACTTATACTGATTACACATTTACATATAACTATCTGTCATTGAAAAACCCACTTTACTCAGTTATGTCAATAAAAGCGGAGGAAAGAAAAGAAAAGAGTCATCATTTGATGGCTGGCTATTAGGGATGAGTTGTTGTTTTAACCCAATTGTGACTGAGCTAATTTTAGCCTCAATGAATAGGTCAAATTTTTTCACATCTGACCAGTGTAAGTTCATGTGGTAATAATTCTGGAATGCTTCAACGTATCCCAGTGATTCTGGGATTGTTTTTTCTAGACACATTGTACTTTATAAATCAACACACCCAGAGAAAGTCGAGTAAGAATCTAGATTAATTAAAAAGGTATAAATTTATTACATCACTAGCTGTACTACCCGGCTTCGCCCGGGTTAATGACTGCTGTTAGCAAAATAGAATGTGTTAACAAAAATTTATTCTGCACACAAAAACCACAAAACAAATAGATAGAAATGTAATTATTAAAAGGCAAAAACTAAGCAAATAGAAGCATTTCACAACATATATTAGCTTTGTTATACTGAGAATGTCTTTGTTGCCTATATTAACCAATCAGAGCTCAGGTTAATTAACTGTAGCAAAATAGAAGCTGAGCTGTGATTGGTTGCTATTGGCAGCCTGATAAATCCCCAGCCAACAGGAAGCCCTCCCCCCTGGCAGTATATATTAGCTCACACATACACATAATAGACAGGTCATGTGACTGACAGCTGCCGTATTTCCTATATGGTACATTTGTTGCTCTTGTAGTTTGCTTATTAATCAGATTTTTATTTTTGAAGGACAATACCAGACTTGTGTGTGTTTTAGGGCGAGTTTTATGTGTCAAGTTGTGTGTGTTGAGTTGCGTGTGGCGACATGCATGTAGCGACTTTTGTGAGATGAGTTTTGTGTGGCGACATGCGTGTAGCAACATTTTGTGTGTTGAGTTGCATGTGACAGGTTAGTGTAGCAAGTTGTGTGCAGCAAGATTTGTGCATGGCGAGTTTTGCGCGTGGCGAGTTTTATGTGTGGTGCATTTTGAGTATGTGCAAGTTTTGTGTGAGGCAACTTTTGCATGTGGTGCAACTTTTGTACATGTGGCAATTTTTCTGTGTGTGCAAGTTTTGCATGAGGTGAGTTTTCCATGAGGTGAGTTTTGCACGTGTGGCGAGTTTTGCGTGAGCCTAGTTTTGCATATGGCGAGTTTTGCATGTAGCGAGTTTTGAGTGGTGACTTTTGTGTTTCGACTTTTATGTGGCGAGGTTGGTGTGTGTGTGTGGTGAAATGTGTGCTGAGGGTGGTATATGTGTTCAAGCACGTGGTAGTGTGTGGCGCATTTTGTGTTTGTGTTCATATCCCCGTGTGTGGTGAGTATCCCATGTCGGGGCCCCACCTTAGCAACTGTACGGTATATACTCTTTGTCGCCATCGCTCTCATTCTTTAAGTCCTCATTGTTCACATCTGGCAGCTGTCAATTTTCCTCCAACACTTTTCCCTTCACTTTTTCCCCATTATGTAGATAGGAGCAAAATTGTTTGGTGAATTGGAACGCGCGGGGTTAAAATTTCACCTCACAACATAGCCTATGACGCTCTCGGGGTCCAGACGTGTGACTGTGCAAAATTTTGTGGCTGTAGCTGCGACGGTACAGATGCCAATCCCGGACATACACACATACATACATACACACATTCAGCTTTATATATTAGATATACCTGTATGTAATCTCCTGTATATAGTATATACCTGTGTGTCATCTCACCTATATATAGTATATATCTGTGTGTCATCTCCTGTATATAGTATATACCTGTATGTCATCTCCTCCTATACATAGCATATACCTGTGTCATCTCCTCCTGTATATACTATATACCTGTAGGTAATCTGCTCCTGTATATAGTATATACCTGTGTGTCATCTCCTCCTGTATATAGTATATACCTGTATGTCATCTCCTCCTGTATGTAGTATGTACCTGTATGTCATCTCCTCCTCTATATAGTATATACCTGTGTGTCATCTCTCCTGTATATAGTATATATCTGTGTGTCATCTCCTCCTGTATATAGTATATACCTGTGTGTCATCTCCCCTGTAAATAGTATATACCTGTGTGTCATCTCCTGTATATAGTATATAGCTGTATGCCATCTCCTCCTGTATTAGCCCTCGTTCACACGTTATTTGGTCAGTATTTTTACCTCAGTATTTGTAAGCTAAAATGGCAGCCTGATAAATCCCCAGCCAACAGTAAGCCCACCCCCTGGCAGTATATATTAGCTCACACATACACATAATAGACTGGTCATGTGACTGACAGCTGCCGGATTCCTATATGGTACATTTGTTGCTCTTGTAGTTTGTCTGCTTATTAATCAGATTTTTATTTTTGAAGGATACCAGACTTGTGTGTGTTTTAGGGCGAGTTTCGTGTGTCAAGTTGTGTGTGTTGAGTTGCGTGTGGCGACATGCATGTAGGGACTTTTGTGAGATGAGTTTTGTGTGGCGACATGCGTGTAGCAACTTTTTGTGTGTCGAGTTGCATGTGACAGGTTAGTGTAGCAAGTTGTGTGCAGCAAGTTTTGCGCATGGCGAGTTTTGCGCGTGGCGAGTTTTATGTGTGGTGCCTTTTGAGTATGTGCAAGTTTTGTGTGAGGCAACTTTTGCATGTGTTGCAACTTTTGTGCATGTGGCAATTTTTCTGCGTGTGGCAATTTTTCTGCGTGTGCAAGTTTTGCGTGTGGCGAGTTTTGCACGTGTGGCGAGTTTTGCATGTGGAGAGTTTTGCGCGTGGCGAGTTTTGAGCGGCGACTTTTGTGTTTCTACTTTTATGTGGCGAGGTTGGTGTATGTGTGGTGAAATGTGCACTGAGGGTGGTATATGTGTTCGAGCACGTGGTAGTGTGTGGCGCATTTTGTGTGTGTGTTCATATCCCCGTGGTGGTGTGATTATCCCATGTTGGGGCCCCACCTTAGCAACTGTACAGTATATACTCTTTGGTGCCATCGCTGTCATTCTTTAAGTCCCCCTTGTTCACATCTGGCAGCTGTTAATTTGCCTCCAACACTTTTCCTTTCATTTTTTCCCCATTATGTAGATAGGGGCAAAATTGTTTGGTGACTTGGAAAGCGCGGGGTTAAAATTTCACCTCACAATATAGCTTTGACGCTCTCAGGGTCCAGACGTGTGACTGTGCAAAATTTTGTGCCTGTAGCTGCGACGCCTCCAACACTTTTCCTTTCACTTTTTCCCCATTATGTAGATAGGGGCAAAATTGTTTGGTGAATTGGAAAGCGCGGGGTTAAAATTTCACCTCACAACATAGCCTATGACGCTCTCGGGGTCCAGACGTGTGACTGTGCAAAATTTTGTGGCTGTAGCTGCTACGGTTCAGATGCCAATCCCGGACATACATACATACATACATACATACACACACACACACATTCAGCTTTATATATTAGATATACAAAAAATAAAGTTAAAGTCAGATATCACAAGGTTTTTATATATTCAGCAAGGGAAGCTAATATAGCACAGCAAAACAGTGTGATCACCTAGTAATACCACATACAGATACAGCAGTAAAGTGCACAGTGCATAATAAGTTGAAGGGAGAAAGCACCAGGATAGGGTGGTAGATATAACAAGTACGTAGGTCTATTTTAGGAACCCGGAGTCAAATGCTCCATCATAATGAAGTGCTCCCCAGCCCTGAGGACCTTACCCATTCTGCGGTATCTAGGGGTCCACACCATAGCCCGAACACACATTTCGCGTCGGCTTCATCAGTGGGTACCCGGAAGTGATGCCTGCTGTACAGTGACGTCATTGTGACAAAGCTGTGAACCGCAGCGCCATGGTGGATGCCGGAAGCGATGCAACCCCTGGCGAGATGAACGGAACACATGCGCCAAAATCAGTGGCACATTAAGGATAATTGGGGGTTCTATAAGAACTCACCTTGCACACTCTACAGCGCCGACCCCTGACGAAGCCGACGCAAAACGCACTTTGCAGCTGCGGTGTGGACCCCTAGATACCGCAGAATGGGTAAGGTACTCAGGGCTAGGGAGGACTTCATTATGATGGAACATTTGACTCCGGGTTCCTAAAATGGACCTACATACTAGTTATATCTACCACTCTATCCTGGTCTTTTCTCCCTTCTACTTATTATGCACTGTGCACTTTACTGCTGTATTGTCATGTCGAACGCTGTTCACACTAGGGCGTCCGACAGACAGCGGTAATTCCTCATTCATCCACTATATGCTCAGTGGCACCAGCTAGATTGATCCAGATTGTCCGGGGTTAATCTGGCTGGTACTCGGGTTGGAGGCTTAGTCACGCCCATTGCCTTTAAATAGTTTTGCTGGGCTTTGGGCGTCGCCGATTATAGCTTGTGTCTTGTACCTGGTGATCTCGGTCGAGAGTGGTGGTCTAGGAGAGGAAATATCATATCTGGTGGTGTATTATCCTTCGTTATATTTCTCCTTCCTATATTTGTATTGTTTTGCACTGTGCACATTATAGTGTTTTCCTGTGTGTCTGCGGCGTGGTGCGTTTTTTAGTTTTCCCTGTCTGTGCTTTCTGTAGGGGTTGGTGAGAGGTCTTATCACTGGGTGGCGGGCGGAGGTTTCAGATTAGTACTGAAACAGGACTCGGGGGTCAGGCCTGGCGGCCCAGACATGCACACCTTCAGTGTAAACTCTGGGAGAGGGACAGACAGGGTTTCCCTAGTTTGAGGGATATTGCAGGGGCCCGGGTAATCAGCTGTAGTCTACACATTACCCCCGTGACATGTATCTGTATGTGGTATTACTAGGTGGTCACACTGTTTTTCTGTGCTATCTTATCTTCCCTTGCTGAATATATAAAAACCTTGTGATATCTGACTTAAACTTTATTTTTTGCATATGATTTAATGTGCAATAAATTTATACCTTTTTAATTAATCTGGATTCAGACTCCACTTTCTCTGGGTGTGTTGATTCATGTTTTGGAGTATCCAATTAGTATTCTGGTGTGGTCTTTCTGCTATTGGCTCCTCCACTTGGTGTTGAGCATGTATGAGAGATCTATTTACATGTTTTCCATCTTGGGCTGCATTTATTACATTGTACTTTATGTTAGTGGAACATTTGGATCAATATGTTTTGCATTTATTTGTGAAAATAATGGAATTTTGAAAAATTTGCAATTTTCAAACTTTCCATCTTTATATCCTTAACAGAGGAAGGCTGGTTGCACATTAGCGTATGGGAGGGCTGCGGATGGCAGCGTACTTCCTCCCCTCTTCTCCATGAAACCCTGCCTACATTCTGCCTACACTCCGCCTACTACTCCTTGCGTGCTGCGTTGACCTGCGTACCTATCTTTAACATTGAGTACACAGGCCATGCGAATGTATGCGGATGCCTCCGCATGCGCCGTTTTCACACTGCACCGAATGCAACATGTTGCATTTTGTTGCGGTTGGCGCAGCATCAAATCGGCACATGCGGAGGCTTCCACATACATTCGCATGGCCTGCGTACCCATTGCTAAAGATAGGTACGTAAGGGCAACACAGCACACAAGGAGTAGTAGGCGGAGAGTAGTCAGGTGACGGCTTTTAACACCAGGGATGGGCACTATGAATACCTGGTGATGCCCTTTGGGCTCGATAATGCCCCAGCCATTTTCCAAGACTTTGTAAATGACATCTTCCGGGATATGCTCTCCACCTCCGTTGTAGTCTATCTGGATGATATTCTCATCTACTCTCCAGATATTGACTCCCACCGGAGAGATGTTTGCAGAGTTTTTGACTTCTTGTGGGCAAATTCCCTCTACGCTAAGTTGGAGAAATGTGTGTGTGAGCAGGAGGTCTTACCTTTCCTGGGCTATATCATCTCCACTCAGGGATTGGCTATGGATCCTGTCAAACTACAGGCTGTGATGGACTGGCAAGAACCCCATTCTCTTAAAGTGGTTCAGCACTTTATGGGACTCATTAACTATTATCCCCTGTTCATCCCTCATTTCTCACCTTTGTTAGCTCCCTTGGTAGCCCTCACCAAGAAGGGAGCAAATCCCAAATTGTGGCCTGAGGAGGTCTCCAAGGCCTTCACTTCCATAAAATCTCATTTTGCTAGCGCTCCCATCCTACATCGCCCCGATGTAGATAAGCCATTTATAATGTAGGTGGATGCTTCATCCGTTGGTGCTGGAGCAGTCCTCTTCCAAAAGGATGCTCAAGGTCGGAAGCATCTTTGCTTCTTCTTTTCCAAGACCTTCACACCAGTGGATTATTCCATCGGGGACAGGGAGTTGCTAGCAATGAAGTTGACCTTCTCAGAGTGGAGATATCTTTTGGAGGGGGCTCGCTTTCCCTTCCAAGTATTCACAGACCACAAAAATCTGGTCTACTTACAGACAGCTGTTATGACCCCAATGGCAGAGGGTCTCCGAAATAATTACTAAGTCTGCAAACACAAAAAACCAGCTCATAGGGCAGTGGCAACTGAGCTGACCATATATCTAATCCTAGCACCACAAATAGCAGTAGCCGGGGAACGTGCCTACGTTGGTTCTAGACGTCTCGCGCCAGCCGGAGAACTAACTAACCCTAGAAGGGAAAAGAAAGACCTTTCTTGCCTCCAGAGAAAAGACCCCAAAAGTTGGATACAAGCCCCCAACAAATAATAACGGTGAGGTAAGAGGAAAAGACAAACGTAAGAATGAGCTAGGTATTTAGCAAAGAGAGGCCCACTAGCTAATAGCAGAATATAGTAAGATGACTTATATGGTCAGCAAAAACCCTATCAAAATATCCACGCTGGATATTCAAGAACCCCCGAACCGTCTAACGGCCCGGGGGGAGAACACCAGCCCCCTAGAGCTTCCAGCAAGGTCAGGAATCACATTTAGTACAAGCTGGACAAAAATGAAAGCAAGCAAATAACCAAAAAACAAAGAAGCAGGACTTAGCTTAATTTTGCACGAACCCGGACCAGCAGACAGGAGCAAACAGAAAGGATCTGATAACAACGATGCCAGGCACTGGACTAAGGATCCAGGAAGCTTATATAGCAACTCCCCTGGACTAACGACCCAGGTGGGTGCCAAACTGAGGAAAGACAATCCCAGAGTCATATCACTAGTAACCACAAGAGGGAGCCAAAAAGTCTAATTCACAACAGTACCCCCCCCGTAAGGAGGGGTCACCGAACCCTCACCAAGACCACCAGGGCGATCAGGATGAGCAGCGTGAAAGGCACGAACTAAATCGGCCGCATGCACATCAGAGGCAACCACCCAGGAATTATCCTCCTGACCATAGCCCTTCCACTTGACCAGATACTGAAGCCTCCGTCTGGAGAGACGAGAATCCAAGATCTTCTCCACCACGTACTCCAACTCGCCCTCAACCAACACCGGAGCAGGAGGCTCAACAGAAGGAACCACAGGTACAACGTACCGCCGCAACAAAGACCTATGGAACACGTTGTGAATGGCAAACGACACCGGAAGATCCAAGCGAAAGGACACAGGATTAAGGATTTCCAATATCTTGTAAGGACCGATGAAGCGAGGCTTAAATTTAGGAGAGGAGACCTTCATCGGAACAAATCGAGAAGACAGCCATACCAAATCCCCAACACGAAGTCGGGGACCCACACCGCGGCGGCGGTTGGCAAAACGCTGAGCCTTCTCCTGTGACAACTTTAAGTTGTCCACCACATGATTCCAGATCTGCTGCAACCTATCCACCACAGAATCTACCCCAGGACAGTCAGAAGGCTCCACATGTCCCGAGGAAAAACGAGGGTGGAAACCAGAGTTGCAGAAAAATGGCGAAACCAAAGTAGCGGAACTAGCCCGATTATTAAGGGCAAACTAAGCCAACGGCAAGAAGGTCACCCAATCATCCTGATCTGCCGAAACAAAACACCTCAAATAAGCCTCCAGAGTCTGATTAGTTCGCTCCGTTTGTCCATTAGTCTGAGGATGAAAGGCAGATGAAAACGACAAATCAATGCCCATCCTAGCACAAAAGGATCGCCAGAACCTGGAAACAAACTGGGATCCTCTGTCAGACACAATATTCTCAGGAATGCCATGTAAACTAACCACATTCTGAAAGAACACAGGAACCAGATCGGAAGAGGAAGGCAGCTTAGGCAAAGGCACCAAATGGACCATTTTAGAAAAGCGATCACACACCACCCAGATGACAGACATGCCCTGAGACACCGGGAGATCTGAAATGAAATCCATGGAAATGTGTGTCCAAGGCCTCTTCGGGACAGGCAAGGGCAAGAGCAACCCGCTGGCACGAGAACAGCAAGGCTTAGCTCGAGCACAAGTCCCACAGGACTGCACAAATGACCGCACATCCCGTGACAAGGAAGGCCACCAAAAGGACCTAGCCACCAGATCTCTGGTGCCAAAAATTCTCGGATGCCCTGCCAACACCGAGGAATGGACCTCGGAAATGACTCTGCTGGTCCACTTATCAGGAACAAACAGTCTGTCAGGTGGACAAGAGTCAGGTCTACCAGCCTGAAATCTCTGCAACACACGTCGCAAATCGGGAGAAATGGCCGACAAGATAACTCCCTCTTTAAGAATACCAACTGGTTCTGCGACTCCAGGAGAGTCAGGCACAAAGCTCCTTGAAAGAGCATCAGCCTTCACATTCTTTGAACCTGGTAAATACGAGACCACAAAGTCAAAACGGGAGAAAAACAATGACCAGCGGGCCTGTCTAGGATTCAGGCGTTTAGCAGACTCGAGATACATCAAATTTTTGTGATCAGTCAAGACCACCACACGATGCTTAGCACCCTCGAGCCAATGATGCCACTCCTCAAATGCCCACTTCATGGCCAGCAACTCCCGATTGCCAACATCATAATTCCGCTCAGCAGGCGAAAACTTCCTAGAGAAGAAAGCACATGGTCTCATTACAGAGCAACCAGGGCCTCTCTGCGACAAAACGGCCCCTGCCCCAATCTCAGAAGCATCCACTTCGACCTGAAAGGGAAGTGAGACATCAGGCTGGCACAAAACAGGCGCCGAAGTAAACCGGCGCTTCAACTCTTGGAATGCCTCCACGGCTGCAGGAGCCCAGTTAGCAACATCAGAACCTTTCTTGGTCATATCCGTCAAAGGTTTAACAACGCTAGAAAAATTAGCGATAAAACGACGGTAGAAGTTAGCAAAACCCAAGAACTTCTGAAGACTCTTAACTGACGTGGGTTGAGTCCAGTCATGAATAGCTCGGACCTTGACTGGGTCCATCTCCACAGCAGAAGGGGAAAAAATAAACCCCAAAAAGGGAACCTTCTGTATTCCAAAGAGACACTTCCAGCCCTTAACAAACAAAGCATTCTCACGCAAAACCTGAAACACCATCCTGACCTGCTCCACATGTGAGTCCCAATCTTCAGAGAAAACCAGAATATCATCCAGATAAACAATCATAAATCTATCCAGATACTTCCGGAAAATATCATGCATAAAGGACTGAAACACTGAGGGAGCATTAGAGAGCCCAAAAGGCATCACCAAGTACTCAAAATGACCTTCGGGCGTATTAAATGCTGTCTTCCATTCATCTCCCTGCTTAATGCGCACAAGGTTGTAAGCACCACGAAGATCTATCTTGGTGAACCACTTGGCACCCTTAATCCGGGCAAACAAGTCCGACAACAGAGGCAAAGGATACTGAAATTTAACAGTGATTTTATTCAGAAGCCGATAGTCAATACAAGGTCTCAAAGATCCATCCTTCTTGGCCACAAAAAAGAATCCCGCACCAAGAGGGGAAGAGGATGGACGGATATGCCCCTTCTCCAGAGACTCCTTGATATACGAACGCATTGCGGCATGCTCAGGTACAGACAGATTAAATAGTCTTCCCTTAGGAAATTTACTACCTGGAATCAAATTTATGGCGCAGTCACAGTCCCTATGAGGAGGCAGAGCACTGGACCTGGACTCGCTGAATACATCCTGATAATCAGACAAATACTCAGGAACTTCCGAAGGAGTAGAGGAAGCAATAGACACCGGCGGGGAATCAGCATGAATTCCCTGACAGCCCCAACTTGACACAGACATTGCCTTCCAATCCAAGACTGGATTGTGGGTCTGTAACCATGGCAGACCCAAAACGACCAAATCATGCATTTTATGCAGAACAAGAAAACGAATCACCTCCCGATGTTCAGGAGTCATGCACATGGTTACCTGCGTCCAAAACTGCGGTTTATTTTCCGCCAATGGCGTAGCATCAATACCTCTAAGAGGAATAGGATTTACCAACGGTTCAAGAACAAAACCACAGCGCTTGGCAAATGACAGATCCATAAGACTCAGGGCAGCACCTGAATCCACAAACGCCATAACAGGGTAAGAAGACAATGAGCAAATTAAAGTCACAGACAAAATAAATTTAGGTTGCAAATTACCAATGGCGACAGGACTAACAACCGTTGTAAGGCGTTTAGAGCATGCTGATATAACATGTGTAGAATCACCACAGTAAAAACACAACCCATTCTGACGTCTATGATTTTTCCGCTCATTTCTAGTCTGAATTCTATCACATTGCATTAAATCAGGTGTTTGTTCAGACAACACCACCAGAGGATTAGCGGTTTTGCGCTCCCGCAAACGCCGGTCAATTTGAATAGCCATCGCCATGGAATCATTCAGACTTGTAGGAATGGGGAAACCCACCATCACATTCTTAATGGCTTCAGAAAGGCCATTTCTGAAATTTGCGGCCAGAGCACACTCATTCCACTGAGTAAGCACGGACCATTTCCGAAATTTTTGGCAATACACTTCGGCTTCATCCTGGCCCTGAGAAATAGCCAGCAAGGCTTTTTCTGCCTGAACTTCAAGATTGGGTTCCTCGTAAAGCAATCCGAGCGCCAGAAAAAACGCATCAATATTTGCCAATGCCGGATCTCCTGGCGCTAGCGAGAAAGCCCAATCCTGAGGGTCGCCCCGTAAAAAAGAGATAACAATTTTAACTTGCTGAGCTGAATCTCCAGATGAACGGGGTCTCAGAGATAGAAACAATTTACAATTATTCCTGAAATTCCTAAACTTAAATCGGTCTCCAGAAAACAGTTCAGGAATAGGTATTTTAGGTTCAGACATAGGACTACTGGTAACAAAATCTTGTATGCCCTGCACACGAGCAGCAAGCTGGTCTACACTTGTAATCAAGGTCTGGACATTCATGTCTGCAGCAAGCACAAGCCACTCAGAGGTAAAGGGGAGGAAGAGAGGAAAAAAAAAAAAACTCAGAATTTCCTTTCTTATAATCCCACTTCAGCAATGCATAAACATTCTATTTTGGCCTGGCATACTGTTATGACCCCAATGGCAGAGGGTCTCCGAAATAATTACTAAGTCTGCAAACACAAAAAACCAGCTCATAGGGCAGTGGCAACTGAGCTGACCATATATCTAATCCTAGCACCACAAATAGCAGTAGCCGGGGAACGTGCCTACGTTGGTTCTAGACGTCTCGCGCCAGCCGGAGAACTAACTAACCCTAGAAGGGAAAAGAAAGACCTTTCTTGCCTCCAGAGAAAAGACCCCAAAAGTTGGATACAAGCCCCCAACAAATAATAACGGTGAGGTAAGAGGAAAAGACAAACGTAAGAATGAGCTAGGTATTTAGCAAAGAGAGGCCCACTAGCTAATAGCAGAATATAGTAAGATGACTTATATGGTCAGCAAAAACCCTATCAAAATATCCACGCTGGATATTCAAGAACCCCCGAACCGTCTAACGGCCCGGGGGGAGAACACCAGCCCCCTAGAGCTTCCAGCAAGGTCAGGAATCACATTTAGTACAAGCTGGACAAAAATGAAAGCAAGCAAATAACCAAAAAACAAAGAAGCAGGACTTAGCTTAATTTTGCACGAACCCGGACCAGCAGACAGGAGCAAACAGAAAGGATCTGATAACAACGATGCCAGGCACTGGACTAAGGATCCAGGAAGCTTATATAGCAACTCCCCTGGACTAACGACCCAGGTGGGTGCCAAACTGAGGAAAGACAATCCCAGAGTCATATCACTAGTAACCACAAGAGGGAGCCAAAAAGTCTAATTCACAACAGACAGCCCAGTGGCTAAATTCTTGCCAGGCCAGATGGTCCATGTTCTTCTCCCGCTTCGATTTCACCCTCAATTTTCTCTCCGGGGAGGAGACCATTCCTGTCAATGCTCTCTCTTGCTCCGTTGTATCATCTGAGGAGATGGAAGAGGAGCCTCAGCTTATTTTCCCTTCTGAGAGCCTGAGAACCGTGGCTCCAGTTTTGCTAGAGTCTGTGCCCCTCAGCAAGACTTTTGTACCAACTAATTTGCATCCAGAGGTTCTCTCTTGGGCTCATTCATCCAGGGTGGGTGGATATTTTAGGGGACCAAAAGGACATCTGAGCTGCTGGTGAGGACATATTGTGGCCACATATGGCCAGTGACATCAGTGACTATGTTCGGGCGTGTGTTTCCTGTGCCAAGAGCAAGTCCCCTCGACAACGGCCAGCTGGGTTGCTTTACCCCCTGCCGGTGGTGGACAGGCCCTGGGAGATGGTCCGGATGGATTTTGTGCTGGGCTTACCCAAGTTTTGTAGCTACACCATTATTTGGGTGATCACCAGCCATTTTTCCAAAATGGTGCATTTGGTGCCTCTTCCACAGTTACCTTCTGCATGGGCTCTGGCAGCGTTGTTCATTAAGCATATCTTTCACCTACACGGTATGCAGGACAAAATTGTCTTTGACCGGGGTCCCCAGTTTGCATCTCGGTTCTGGAGAGAGCTTTGTTGTCTACTCAGCATTGAGTTGAATCTCTCTTCAGCATATCATCCCGAGATGAATGGGTTGGTGGAGGGGGCCAACCAGACCCTGGTCACATATCTGTGACATTTTGTTTCTGCCAGGCAGGATGACTGGGCATCCTTGCTACCGTGGGCAGAGTTTGCGCTTAACAACGCCATAGCTGACTCCAGTGGTCAGACTCCATTCCTCCTTAATTACGTCCAGCATCTGCAGGTTCCTGTGCCTATGCCCGTGTCTTCTGCCAATTCCAGGGTGGCAGAGTGGGCTGTGGAGGCACGGGACATTTGGGACCACACTCAGGATGCCATCCGGGCCTCCAAGGAGAGAATGAGGTCCACCGCTGATGCACATTGGCACCCTGCTCCGACCCGCTCGTAACATCAGGCTGCAAGTTGAGTCCACTAGGTTTGTACCTCGCTATTTGGGTCCCTTCAAGGTCCTCAAACAGGTTAACCATGTGGTCTACCATCTGGCTTTTCCTCCTCGCCTAGGTATCACCGATACCTTTCGTTTGTCCCTCTTAAAGCCCGTACACATGTCCCGGTTTTCCGAGTCATCTGCTGGGACATCGGGTTCATCTACGGATAATTACGAGGTGAATGCTATTTTGGGATGCAAGGTGGTATGTGGCAAAAAAATTTATTTGGTGGACTGGAAGGGTTATGGTCCAGAGGACAGGTCCTGGGAGCCTGCTGAGCACATCCGAGCTCCGCAGCTCATTGCTGCCTTCGAGCGTAGCGAGGTCAGATGAGGGGGGATAATGTTAGGTGTCGAGTTCCCACCCCTGCACAGGGGGAATCTCGAAACACCTCCGCTGCGGTCTCCCATTCTTCTCCAGCCGCAGTGGAGTCTGCTCAGCGGAGACATCGGTCCCAGCATCTGGCTCAGGCAGATACTCAGCGCTTGGTTGCTACTGCTCTTCCAGGCTCAGCTATTGTAGCCAGTACTGGTCAGCGGCGAGCAGATGCCTCTGGGACTAAGTCCTGCTTTTCCCCTTCTGAGCATGCCCAAAGGAAGACTTCTCATTGGAGGTCAGGGGTCACACGCTCAGGTCCTGTAGCAACTCCCATTGGTCCTCTAGGAAGGTTCTTGACTGCTGCAGCTATAAAAGATTTGCATGGCCGCACGGCCATGCGCTAGTATCAGCTTATGTTATGAGCTTTGCTATTTGGTGGTCATGTCTGCTTGTGGTCAGGTTTGGCTGAAATAAGCCCCTAGAATACCGGCACCTCCTGTGAGGAGTTTTGTGTGTTTGAATTCAGGGCAGGTGTATAGCCACTAGAATTCCTGCTCCCCCGGAGAGGAGTTGTTTGTGTGTTAGCTGACTGCATGACCACTAATTGCTTACTGCTCTGTTAGGTAGCTGTGATCCTCTGTGAGGTTAACAGGGCACATCGTTTCCCTATTTTGGTGACTCTGTGAAGTAACAGAGTTCGCTTATACTGCCATATAGTGCCACCAATTGCTAGCAGCAGGTTCCTTTCCTGCACGGTGGACCCCGGGCTGCAATCGCACCTTTAATAATATATATATATATATATATATATATATATATATATATACACTCACCGGCCACTTTATTAGGTACACCTGTCCAACTTCTTGTTAACACTTAATTTCTAATCAGCCAATCACATGGCGGCAACTCAGTGCATTTAGGCATGTAGACATGGTCAAGACAATCTCCTGCAGTTCAAACCGAGCATCAGTATGGGGAAGAAAGGTGATTTGAGTGCCTTTGAACGTGGCATGGTTGTTGGTGCCAGAAGGGCTGGTCTGAGTATTTCAGAAACTGCTGATCTACTGGGATTTTCACGCACAACCATCTCTAGGGTTTACAGAGAATGGTCCGAAAAAGAAATAAAAATCCAGTGAGCGGCAGTTCTGTGGGCGGAAATGCCTTGTTGATGCCAGAGGTCAGAGGAGAATGGGCAGACTGGTTCGAGCTGATAGAAAGGCAACAGTGACTCAAATCGCCACCCGTTACAACCAAGGTAGGCCTAAGAGCATCTCTGAACGCACAGTGCGTCGAACTTTGAGGCAGATGGGCTACAGCAGCAGAAGACCACACCGGGTACCACTCCTTTCAGCTAAGAACAGGAAACTGAGGCTACAATTTGCACAAGCTCATCGAAATTGGACAGTAGAAGATTGGAAAAACGTTGCTTGGTCTGATGAGTCTCGATTTCTGCTGCGACATTCAGATGGTAGGGTCAGAATTTGGCGTAAACAACATGAAAGCATGGATCCATCCTGCCTTGTATGGAGCATCTTTGGGATGTGCAGCCGACAAATCTGCGGCAACTGTGTGATGCCATCATGTCAATATGGACCAAAATCTCTGAGGAATGCTTCCAGCACCTTGTTGAATCTATGCCACGAAGAATTGAGGCAGTTCTGAAGGCAAAAGGGGGTCCAACCCGTTACTAGCATGGTGTACCTAATAAAGTGGCCGGTGAGTGTATATATATATATATATATATATTTGGTGTGTTCCGCCATCCCTAACACGGTGTTGGCAGTACATAATAAATATCATGACAGTTTTATAGAAGTGGTCATTTTGGATGCAGCGATACCAATTATATGTACTTTTTTGTATCTTTATTTGATCACAAAGGCTGCGTTTCTAGTGGTGAAATGGCTTTTCATGATTTGTTTGTGGCATTTTGTGTTCTTTTTCCTTTGTTTACATACTGTAATTATCTTTTTTGACGTCCCTCTGTGGGACGTGAAGAATTGTTACTCTAATTGTTGTCTCATGCATTGCAATATTCGTGCACTGCAGTGAGTCACTGACAGAACCTGATAGACCCTGCTTGCAGCTGGATCAAACAGGCCACCATATGTACCCTGCAGTCATCAGATGATCTCAAATTACCATGGCAACGATTGACACTCATGATTACGATCATAGGAGTTGATTCGAACCACTTAGATACTGCTGTTGTGACATCAGTATTTGAGGGATTAATCGGCTCCAAATCACTTCAAAAGATGGCCGATACAGCAGACTATCAGCTGTTATATACAGCTGTCACCTGCAGGAATTTCGGACTCAGCAATACTCTTTTTTCCTGTTCCAAATAGCAAAAATGACAATGAGGGAATAAAGCCACTTAATATTTTTAGGTGTATCAGCGGTGGTTTAAGGGTTAAAATTCAAATTCACCATGTTCACCAAATTTTCCCCAAAAAAATTATTTTGCAGCGAATTGCATAGTTAAAATGTCCCTGATTGCCAACTGTTCATAAAAGTGGCCGCTAACTATCCGTTGTGTAAAAGTATCACTGATTATGGAACATAGAGTTTACCTGGTAATATGCAAATACACAGACCAACAAATTCCTTAACAATTTTCAGTAGAAAATTGATACATTTTTAAATAAAATTTTTCTGAAGGAATTAAAAGAATTTTGGATTGATGATTTTGTTTTTTTTTTCCTTTTCTTACCTCCTCTTTTAATGAGCCACATACTTGGGAAGTATTGAATTTTTTTTAGTAAAACTGTAATTACGGTTAAGCCTAACCACATGCAATTCTTTGCAAAAATCAGTACAATCCGGAATATCTAGCATCAAATATGGTGAATGTGGACATGTGGAAGTACAATTTCTAAGGCTGAATTGATGTTTTATGAGCGCACAAAAGTAAAAATAACAATGCAATGGAGGTAGAGAAGGACGTCTATGGAAAGTAGTAGGTGAGGCTGATGATGGGGCTGATGAGTCCCTGGGTGCTCATACTTGGTAACCTACTTTCCCTATACTATCTACTGTTGTTATGATGACTATATATGATTATTTATGCATTGATCCATTTGTATTTACTATTTAATGTCATATAGATTGATATATGGAACTTACTATTGTATTTGGTACTTTTATTGCACCATTGAGGGTAAATGCCATTTGTTTATTACACCCACTTCCTATACTTTTCCCTGTGATTCCCCTGTGTAGGATTCATTGTCCCCCTTATATGTCTTTTACTGTTATTATAAGTATTATTTGTGTGTTTTCATTGCTTTTTTGTGTTTTTTTAAACATGCATATTTATTGCTTTTTGGAAGCTGTGGTTTGGTCTCTTTTTGGTGTGTCATACTTTTAATAAAGCTGCTTTGTTTTTAATATTTACTGATATTTGGAATGGACAAAACGTTATTGTTACTTTTAGGTGCGGATTACACTCGTTTTTAATTAGGAAACTGGCTAAAAATGCAAATGCATTTTTTACCTGCAGATTATCCATATTTGATGCAAGTCTATGGAGAAATTCACATAGAGATTTCTATAAATCTCATCCACTTTTCTGGTACTGTAAGAAGCTGCCTTTTTGACTGAGCAAAAATAAGCAGCGTCAAAAATGCACCAAATGCTCATTGTGGGAATGCAGCCTGAAAGTCAGATGCTGACATTAGCATAGGTAATCTCATAGGTTTTCGGCACCTAACTGTGCTGGTCAAGATGTTTGTATGCCTGTCTCACGCCTCAAATTATCAGTTTGTGAAGTGTAGATTGATTTTTATTTTAATCATCCTTTTTTCGGTTATTGATAACATGTCTCAATCAATTGCCTTCATCTGACGTCAAATAGAAAGAAGATATTCATTAAGTTTAGTTTTCTTTAACTTATTACAGTGTTTACTCTAGTCAAAATTTTAATAGGGACTTCAACAGTGGATTTGTTACTTGCTGTAATCAAGAAATACAGCTGAAACCAGAAGTTTGCATACACTATATAAAAAGACACATACAAATGTTTTTCTCAATATCTGAAATGAAATCAGAATAAACCTTTCCTGTTTTAGGTCAATTAGGATTACCATAATTTTAATTATTGATATTTTACAAATGACAGAATAATGAGAGAATGTTTTAAAGCATTTTTATTACTGCAAAGTGAAACTTTTACATACACTATGATTACTATGCCTTAAAACAATTTTGGACTGCCCATATGATGATGTCATGTGTTTGGAACCTTCTGATAGATTTTTTGAGAACATCTGAGTTAAAGGGGTTGTCCACTACTTTCAATTAACCCCCCTATGTATACCCCCGGGGCCCCTGATGATTTGTGTAAATACCTTCTTTAGCCATTTTCGCCTGTGAGCGGCGCTATGCTGGTGCCTGAGTCCGGGTCACATGACCCCCAGGCTTCAGCCGCCGCTCATTTCCGCCGACGTCACGTCAATTTCAAGACTCTGGAAATTGACGTGACATCAGTAGCAGGCGTGTCCCCAGGCTCCACAGACAGCAGTCACTCATAAAGAGTGACTGGGCTGTGGGCGGGGCTGAGGCTGCCTGCGGGGCTGTGCTGGGGGTGGGCGGGGCTAGGCAGGGATGTGCGGGCAGGCACCGATGCTGTGCGGTCCCGGGCGCCGTTGCTGTGCGGTCCCCGGCACTGTGCGGTCCCGGTCCCCGGCGCTGTGCGGTCCCGGGCGCCGGCGCTGTGCGGACCGGTATGTGCTGGGGGGTGGTGTGTGTGTGTGTGTGTCTGTCTCTGTGTGCAGCCATCGTCCGATGGGACAACAAGTCCCATCGGGCTCTGCCTGCTACAGTGGCAGTGAGTGACACATTAGCCAATGATGGGACAGTAGTAGTCCCATCATCCGGCTAATGTGTTGAATGTAAAAAAAAAATAAAAATACACATATACAGTACATACATACATACATACATACATACAACACACACCATGCGACGACATGCGACGACACTCACCATGTGGCGCCATGCGACGGCATGCGACATGTACCATGCAATGACATGCGCCATGCGACAACATGCGCCATGCGATGACATGCGCCATGCGACAACATGCGACATGCAGCATGCGACGACATGCAGCATGCGACGACATGCGCCATGCAACTACATGCACCATGCGACGACATGCAGCATGCGACAACATGCGCTATGCAACGACATGGGCCATGCGACAACATGCGACATGCGAGACATGCAGCACGCGACGACATGCACCATGCGGCGACATGCACCATGCAACGACACTCACCATGCGGTGACATGCGCCATGCGACGGCATGCGACATGTACCATGCAATGACATGCGCCATGCGAAGACATGCGCCAACATGCGCCATGCACCATGCAATGACATGCGACATGCGGCAACATGCGCCATGCGAAGACATGCGCCATGCGACGACATGTGCCATGCGGCATGCGATGACATGCGCCATACAACAACATGCGACATGCAGCATGCGACGACATGCAGCATGCGACGACATGCACCATGCGACGACATGCACCATGCAACTACATGCACCATGCAACTACATGCACCATGCGACGACATGCAGCATGCAACGACATGCGCCATGCGATGACATGCAGCATGCGATGACATGCGCCATGCAACTACATGCACCATGCGACGACATGCAGCATGTGACGACATGCACCATGCAACGACACTCACCATGCGGCGGCATGCGCCATGCGATGGCATGCGACATGTACCATGCAATGACATGCGACATGCGGCAACATGCGCCATGCGAAGACATGCGCCATGCGACGACATGTGCCATGCGGCATGCGATGACATGCACCATGCAACAACATGCGACATGCAGCATGCGACGACATGCACCATGTGATGAAATGCGCCATGCAACTACATGCACCATGTGACGACATGCAGCATGCGACAACATGTGACATGCCGCATACAGTACATACATACAGTACATACATACAGTACAGACATACAACATACATATAGACATACAGTACATGTAACATAGCTTACATACTCACCATCACATGTCACTTTGATCCCCGAAGCCATTGTCATCTGTAAAAAATATTAAAATAATAAACAAACACTATACTCCCTGATCCGCAGAAATCCAATTAAAACGAGTGTCCCACGACGATCTCCCGTGGAGAGCAGCAGCATCAGCTGATGCGACCACTCTCTAGGGGCTCCAGGAATACAATGAGGGGAGGAAGGTATCCTTCCACAATGTATTCCTCACAATGTATTCCTACGCCCCTGTGAGAAAATAGTCCCTAGTCTCACTTTATGCCATTGCTGTTGAGAAATTTTCCCAGGCAGCAATTGGCATAAAGTGAGATTTGTCCTAAGGTAACCTCAGTGATGTACTGCAGGAGCCATTGTCTCCTGTCAGTGTGTCACTGAGGGTCCAATAGAGCAGTGACATCACCCCATGTCACTGTTCTATAGGGGAGGTCATCGTGGGACACTCGTTATTAATTGGACTACGGCGGACAGGTAGTATACGGTTTATTATTTTACGTTTTTTGCAGGGTCTGAAATATGGTAAGTATGGTTAAATGAAGAATATTAAAATACTTTTTTCCTAATGTGTGTGTGTTTTATTAACCCTTTATTAATATTGGATTAGTAATGGATAGGCGTCTTATTGACGCCTCTCCGTTATAAACCCGGCTTAATGTCACCTTACAATAGCAAGGTGACATTAACCCCTTAGTACCCCATATCCCACCGCTACACGGGAGTGGGAAGAGAGGGGCTAAGTGCCGGAATTGGCGCATCTTAAAGATGCGCCATTTCCGGGGCGGCTGCGGACTGGTATTTGTAGCCGGGGGGGGGACCAATATCCATGGCCCCTCTCTAGGCTATGAATATCAGCCGGCAGCTGTCTGCGTAGCCTTTCTGGCTATAAAATATAGGGGGACCCCACGTCATTTTTTTTTGGGGGGGTCCCCCGATTTTAATAGCCAGTAAAGGCTACGCAGACAGCTGCAGGCTGATATTCATAGCAGGCTACAAATATTGGCCCCCGGCCGTCGGCTTTCCCCCTCTGGTGCAGAAAATTGCAAGGGAGCCCACGCCGTTTTTTTTTTAAATTACATAACCATAGTGTTTATTAACCCCTTTCTGCCTTTCTGTACTATTCCGTCAGCTGGCAGTATCCCCCACTTTGAGGTGGGCTTCGCGGTGAGCCCACTTCAAAGCCGCAACATGTCAGCTGTTTTCAATACAAAAATAAAAAATGTACTTGATCACTAAACGGCATAGCGAGAAAAAAAAATCAAAAGCCAAAATTGTTTTTTTGGTTGCCGCGACACTGCATTAAAATGCAATAATGGGCGATCAAAAGAACGTATCTGCACAAAAGTGGTATCATTAAAAATGTCAGCTCGGCGCGCAAAAAATTAGCCCTCACCCGACACGATATCTCAGAAAATATACAGGTATCAGAAAATGGCGCAATTATTTTATTTTATTTTTAGCAAAGTTTTGAAATTTTTTTTACCACTTAGATAAAAAATAACCTAGACATGTTTGGTGTCTATGAACTCATAATGACCTGGAGAATCATAATGGCAGGTCAGTTTTATGCTGTATGCACACTTTGCAGATTTGGGTGCAGAATTGTCTGCACAAAATCTGCATCTCCTTGCAGAAAATGCAGCTGCGTTTTGGATGCATTTTTTTTCACGGTTTTTTCATGTTTTTGCACGGTTTTGATGCGGCTTTTTTGTGTGGTTTTGATGCTGTTCTTGGTGCGGTTTTTGGTGTAGTTTTTGCGCGGTTTTGATTCAGTTTTTGCTGCAGTATTTGGTGCGTTTTTTTGCGTGGTTTTGATTCAGGTTTTTGATGCTTTTTTATGCAGTTTTTGGTGAAGATTTGATGCAGTATTTGGTGCGATTTTGATGCAGTTTTTGGTGCGGTTATGATGCAGTTTTTGGTGCAGTTTTTGCGCGCTTTAGATGCATTTTTTATGCATTGGATGATCCCCGCACACACCCGAACAGTCCCACACACCCGAACAGTCCCCCACAGCGTCACACACACCCGAACAGTCCTGCACACACCCGAACAGTCCCGCACAGCGCCACACACATCCAAACAGTTCCCCACAAACATCCGAACAGCCCGCAGACCCCGCACACACCTGAACAGTCCTGCACAGCGCTACACACATCCGAACAGTTCCCCACAAACATCCGAACAGCCCGCAGACCCAGCACACACATACATGCACACCGTCACTGCCCACATTCTGCCCACCAGGGCCGGACTGGCCATCGGGCACTTCTGGCAAATGCCAGAAGGGCCGGTGCCAGTCATGGGCCGCTCGATCCTCCTCCCCCTGCCGCCACCGACTCACCCCCCTGCCGCCGCCGACTCACCCCCCTGCCGTCGCATTCAACTATACCGGCGTCTATGACGCCGGTACAGTTGAATGCAATGATGGAGGAGAGAGTGTCTACAGACGCTCCCTCTCCCATCATTCCCCGCTCTGCCTCTGACACTGCGGGTGCGCGATGACGTCATATCATCATGCACCTGCTGTGTCCTGGGCAGACTGCAGCCGCCGAGACAGGAGCAGGAAGCAACGCGGGCAAGAGGAAAGGTGAGGAGTGTTTTTTTTTTTACTGGACTGTGGGGACATTCTCGGGGGGGAGGAGGAGGAGAGATGCGGGCTGTGCTGGATATACCACTATGCGGGCTGTGCTGTATATACCACTGTGCGGGCTGTGCTGTATATACCACTGTGCGGGCTGTGCTGTATATACCACTGTGTGGGCTGTGCTGTATATACCACTGTGCGGGCTCTGCTGTATATACCACTGTGCGGGCTCTGCTGGATATACCACTGTGCGGGCTCTGCTGGATATACCACTGTGTGGGCTGTGCTTTATATACCACTGTGTGGGCTGTGCTGTATATACCACTGTGCGGGCTCTGCTGTATATACCACTGTGCGGGCTCTGCTGTATATACCACTGTGCGGGCTGTGCTGTATATACCACTGTGCGGGCTATGCTGTATATACCACTGTGCGGGCTGTGCTGTATATACCACTGTGTGGGCTGTGCTGTATATACCACTGTGCGGGCTCTGCTGTATATACCACTGTGCGGGCTCTGCTGGATATACCACTGTGCGGGCTGTGCTGTATATACCACTGTGCGGGCTGTGCTGTATATACCACTGTGCGGGCTGTGCTGTATATACCACTGTGCGGGCTCTGCTGGATTTACCACTGTGCGGGCTCTGCTGGATATACCACTGTGCGGGCTGTGCTGTATATACCACTGTGCGGGCTGTGCTGTATATACCACTGTGCGGGCTCTGCTGTATATACCACTGTGCGGGCTCTGCTGGATATACCACTGTGTGGGCTGTGCTGTATATACCACTGTGTGGGCTGTGCTGGATATACCACTGTGTGGGCTGTGCTGTGTATACCACTGTGCTGGATATACCACTGTGCGGGCTGTGCTGGATATACTACTGTGCGGGCTGTGCTGTATATACCACTGTGCGGGCTGTGCTGGATATACTACTGTGCGGGCTGTGCTGGATATACTACTGTGCGGGCTGTGCTGTATATACCACTGTGCGGGCTGTGCTGTATATACCACTGTGCGGGCTCTGCTGGATATACCACTGTGCGGGCTGTGCTGTATATACCACTGTGCGGGCTCTGCTGGATATACCACTGTGCGGGCTGTGCTGTATATACCACTGTGCGGGCTCTGCTGTATATACCACTGTGCGGGCTGTGCTGTATATACCACTGTGTGGGCTCTGCTGTATATAACACTGTGCTGTATATACCACTGTGCGGGCTGTGCTGTGTATACCACTGTGCGGGCTGTGCTGGATATACCACTGTGCGGGCAGTGCTGGATATATCACTGTGCGGGCTCTGCTGTATATACCACTGTGCGGGCTGTGCTGTATATACCACTGTGCGGGCTCTGCTGTATATACCACTGTGCGGGCTCTGCTGGATATACCACTGTGCGGGCTGTGCTGTATATACCACTGTGCGGGCTCTGCTGTATATACCACTGTGTGGGCTGTGCTGGATATACCACTGTGTGGGCTCTGCTGTATATAACACTGTGCTGTATATACCACTGTGCGGGCTGTGCTGTGTATACCACTGTGCGGGCTGTGCTGGATATACCACTGTGCGGGCAGTGCTGGATATATCACTGTGCGGGCTCTGCTGTATATACCACTGTGCGGACTGTGCCGTATATACCACTGTGCGGGCTGTGCTGGATATACCACTGTGCGGGCTGTGCTGGATATACCACTGTGCGGGCTAAACAAGTAAAATGCTGCATATTCAGATTGTTTTTGCCGGAACAAAAATCATTGTTCTCAGCAGCACATCGCCGCTGTAAACTGTAGATGTGCTGCTGATAACATGATACTGTATGGGGATCGGTTAGTGATCTATTAGTGATCGTTCTGTCCCATCATTCTTTCTCAGACGGTGGAAAGAGGCCGGGAAACAAGCGTTGAACAACTTTAGTATTGTCGATCAAACTCATTTAGCGTCCTGAGATCAGCGCATGTAAATACAACCGAAATGCTTTTGTGTGATGTGCAATATGTTAGCATTTTGGGCCCCATTTTAAACTTTGCCTAGGCGTAGGGCCCCACTTTGCCTAAAACCGGCCCTGCCTACAAGTGTACAAAGATATTATACAGTCACCATGTGACAAGTGGGCCTGTGTAACTTCAAATGCCAGGGCAGAATTTTAGTCCCAGTCCGGCCCTGCTGCCCACACACTTCCCTCCTCCCGAACTGCAGCGTTTCTCGGACCCACATCCGCATCTAAACTGCAGATCTTTTTTACATCTGCGGTTTTGCTGCGGATGTGCCCGACTCAATAAAAGTCTAAGGGTGCAGAAATGCTGCAGTTCGGCACAAAAGAAGTGACATGCTGCAGAGAAAAAAAAAGCTGTGTTTCGGTGCGGCCTTTTCCGCAGCATGTGCACAACAAGTCTGCGGCTCCCATAGACTTACATTGGTTGTTGTGCTCTACACTGCGGATTTGATGCAATACTCTGCAGCAAAAAACCCTGCGGATCTGCAATCAAATCCACAACGTGTGCACACAGCCTTAGCATTTAGGGAACCTAGCAAAAAAGCCAAGCAAAAAACAAGTGTCGGATTGCACTTTTTTTGCAATTTCATTGCACTTTGCCTTTTTTTGCACATTTTCTGTTACACGACATGCTAAAACCAATGGTGAAGTTCAAAAGTAGAACTTTTCCCGCAAAAAATAAGCCCCCACATGGCCATATTGACGGAAAAATTATGGCTCTGCAAAGAAGGGGAGCGATAAACGAAAACAAAAAAGCTCCAGGGGTGAAGGGGTTTAGAAACATGGATATGGACATATCTATGGAAATAGACATAGATATATCTATCTATCTATCTATCTATCTATCTATCTATCTATCTATCTATCTATCTATATCTATCATCTATCTATCTGTGTGTAATGGAGTGAGGGTTGGACACATGTAAAAGAGGAGGTCGGACAGAAATGACATCACAAATCTTTTTGAAGCTAGAGGGGGGAGAGGAGGGAGGGGTTGGGGTGTGTTTTGGAGTGGGTGTGGTAGGTTCGTGCTTAGTAGCAGTGCAATGCATCATGGAACTTGTAGTATTAGAGCACAATAACTCAGGAGAAAGGAAGTTGTCGATTAACCCCATGAGAGCTGAATCCAGCGCTGAAAATGTGCTGCTACAGCATGATAAAAGGTAATATTGCTAAAATAAAAACAGTGGATGTTTTCAGTGGCACATAATAGCAAGATTTATGGGAAAAAAAAAAGGTTATAGTAGTGGACAACTTCTTTAATTAGAGACACACCTGTGAATGTATTTTAATGCACACCTGAAACACACTGCTTTTTGTGTAGCATCATGGGAAAGTCTAAAGAAATCAGCCAAGATATCAGGAAGATTATTGACTTGCTTAAGCCTGGCTAATCCTTGGGTAACATTTAAAGATACATGAAAGTGACTTGTTCTTCTGTGCGAACAATTAGGGTACCGTCACACAGTGCCATTTTCATCGCTACGACGGTACGATTCGTGATGTTCTAGCGATATCGTTACAATATCGCAGTGTCTGACACGCAGCAGCGATCAGGGATCCTGCTGAGAATCGTACGTCGTAGCAGATCGTTTGGAACTTTCTTTCGTCGCTTGATCTCCCGCTGACATCGCTGGATCATTGTGTGTGACAGCGATCCAGCGATGCGTTCGCTTGTAACCAGGGTAAACATCGGGTTACTAAGCGCAGGGCCGCGCTTAGTAACCCGATGTTTACCCTGGTTACCAGCGTAAACGTAAAAAAAACAAACAGTACATACTCACATTCCGGTGTCTGTCCTCCGGTGTCTCAGCTTCTCTGCACTGTGAGCGCCTGCCGGCCGGAAAGCGAGCACAGCGGTGACGCGGTGACGTCACCGCTCTGCTTTCCGGCTATGGTGCTTACACAGTGGAGAGAAGCAGAACGCCGGGGGACAGACACCGGAATGTAAGTATGTACTGTTTGTTTTTTTTACGTTTACGCTGGTAACCAGGGTAAACATCGGGTTACTAACCCGATGTTACTAACGGTTTAGTAACCCGATGTTTACCCTGGTTACCCGGGGACTTCGGCATCGCTCCAGCGCCGTGATTGCAACGTGTGACCGCAGTCTACGACGCTGGAGCGATAATCATACGACGCTGCGACGTCACGGATCGTGCCGTCGTAGCGATCAAAATTGCACTGTGTGACAGTACCCTTATACACAAGGACAAACAAGATAAGAATGGCCAGCCATCATGCCGCTCAGGAAGGAGAGGGGTTCTGTATATCAGAGATGTATGAGCTTTGGCCTGGCATGTGCATACCAACCCAAGGACAAAAGCAAAAGATCTTGTGAAGATGATGATGGAAGCTGGTAAGATTGTGTCATTACCCATAGTGAAACGAGTACTGTATCAACATGTGATGAAAGGCCACTCTGTCAGAAAGAACCCACTACTCCAAAAGAAGCATAAAAAAGCCAGATTAATGTTTGCAAATGCACACAGGTCATTAATTTTTGGAGACATGTCCTGTGGTCTGATGAAACTAAAATTGAACTTTTTGGGCATAATGACCATTGTTATGTTTGGAGGAAAAGGGGAGAAGCTTGGAAGCCTGAGAACACCATCCCAACTGTGAAACACGGGTTGGCAGCATCATGTTATGGGGTTGTTTTGCTGCAGGATGGACTGGTGCGCTTCACAAAATAAATGACATCATGAGAAAAGAAGATTATATGGTAATACTGAAGCAACATCACAAGACATCAGCCAGGAAGTTAACCCCTTTCTGCCATTGGATGGAATAGTACATCCAAAGGCAGATACTCTGCTTTGATGTAGGCTCCGGCGGTAAGCCAGCATCAAAGCAGGGACATGTCAGCTGTTTTGTACAGCTGACATGTGCCCGCAATAGCGGCGGGTAGAATCGCGATCCACCCGCTGCTATAAACTAGTTAAATGCCGCTGTCAAACGCTGAATTTGCAGTAAGTAATAAAAGTGCCTTAAAACATTATCTCTCATTATTCTGGCATCTGGCAAATATTAATAATTATGGTAATCCTAACTGACCTGAAATGGGAAAGTTGTATTCTGATTTCATGTCAGATAGTGAGAAAAGAATGCATATGTGTCTTTTTATATAGGGTATGAATACTACTGGTTTCAACTGTAGCTGGTAAAAAACGATTTGACAGAAGTGACACCAAAGACAAAATAAACAAGCTGCAACATGTTTTTCAGATTTGTGTCATAAGTGCTACCAGCCTTAATGTAGCCCTTGTGCAAGGTCAGTGTTTTTTCTTTTTTCGAATGACAGTAAAATGACTGTAGATGAGTGACTCTTCCGTGTACAAACTTCAGGAGAGTTCTATGCCTAGAACAGTGGAGCTCAAGCCATTTTCTTCAGTAATGGCATTTTAAAAGCAGCAGCCTATGAATAAAATTATTACAAAGCTGCATAAGAAGCACGAGTAAGGATGGATTAATTCCTGTCAAATGAATATCAAAAAGATCTAAAGTAACATAAAACACCAAATTCATCTCTATTCCTGCTTCCTGATCTAATATATTTTTGATCAATAATTTTCACTTATATCATTATCAATTTTCATCTACAGTGCAGGAAATATTTGATTCCTTGCTGATTTTTAAAGTTTGTCCACTTACAAAGACATGAACAGTCTATAATTTTAAGGGTAGGTTAATTTTAATATTGAGAGATAGAATATAAAAAATAAAATCCAGAAAAATCACATTGTATAAACTATATTATTATTATTATTATTGTTTATTTTTATAGCACCATTAATTCCATAGTGCTGTACATGACAGGGGTTACATCAAAATACAAATATCACTTACAGTAAACAAACTAAAAATGACAGACTTTATACAGAGGGAAGAGGACTCATCCCCTGCGGACTTACATTCTACAGGATTATGGGGAAGGAGACAGTTGCAGTAGCTCCGATGGTGTTTGAGGTGGCCGTGTGGTCATTACAGGCTGTAAGCAGTGGCGTAACTACAAAGTTATGGGCCCCGGTGCGAACTTCCAAATGGGGCCCCCCCCCCTACCCCCCCACCTTCCCCCGCCCCCGCAACCCCCCCACCTTCCCCCGCCCCGCTTCCCCTAGATACGCCTCGGACTGTTGCAGGAATCTCCTGCACTGCAACATGGTGTTGGGTGCCAGCACAGCCCGCACAGTGGTATATCCAGCACAGCCCGCACAGTGGTATATCCAGCACAGCCCGCACAGTGGTATATCCAGCACAGACCGCACAGTGGTATATCCAGCACAGACCGCACAGTGGTATATCCAGCACAGCCCGCACAGTGGTATATCCAGCACAGCCCGCACAGTGGTATATCCAGCACAGACCGCACAGTGGTATATCCAGCACAGACCGCACAGTGGTATATCCAGCACAGACCGCACAGTGGTATATCCAGCACAGCCCTCACAGTGGTATATCCAGCACAGCCCGCACAGGGGTATATACAGCACAGCCCGCACAGGGGTATATACAGCACAGCCCGCACAGGGGTATATACAGCACAGCCAGCACAGGGGGTATATAGAGCACAGCCCTCACAGTGGTATATCCAGCACAGACCGCACAGTGGTATATCCAGCACAGACCGCACAGTGGTATATCCAGCACAGACCGCACAGTGGTATATCCAGCACAGCCCTCACAGTGGTATATCCAGCACAGACCGCACAGTGGTATATCCAGCACAGACCGCACAGTGGTATATCCAGCACAGACCGCACAGTGGTATATCCAGCACAGACCGCACAGTGGTATATCCAGCACAGACCGCACAGTGGTATATCCAGCACAGACCGCACAGTGGTATATCCAGCACACACCGCACAGTGGTATATCCAGCACAGACCGCACAGTGGTATATCCAGCACAGACCGCACAGTGGTATATCCAGCACAGCCCTCACAGTGGTATATCCAGCACAGACCGCACAGTGGTATATCCAGCACAGCCCGCACAGTGGTATATCCAGCACAGACCGCACAGTGGTATATACAGCACAGCCCGCACAGTGTTATATACAGCAGAGCCCGCACAGTGGTATATAGAGCACAGCCCGCACAGTGTTATATACAGCAGAGCCCGCACAGTGGTATATACAGCAGAGCCCGCACAGTGGTATATACAGCAGAGCCCGCACAGTGGTATATACAGCAGAGCCCGCACAGGGATATATACAGCAGAGCCCGCACAGGGATATATACAGCACAGCCCCCACAGGGGTATATACAGCACAGCCCGCACAGGGGTATATAGAGCACAGCCCGCATCTCATCCCCCCCCCCCCCCATAATGGCCCCACAGTCCGGTTAAAAAGAAAAAAAAAAAAAAACTCTCCTCACCTTTCCTTTTGCCCGCGCTGCTCCTGGCGGCTGCAGTCTGCCCAGGACACTGCAGGTGTGCGATGATATGACGTCATCGCGCACCCGCAGTGTACTGTCAGAGGCAGAGCGGGGAATGATGGGAGAGGAAGCGTCAGGTGACGCTCTCTCCTCCCATCATTGCATTGAACTATACCGGTGTCATAGACGCCGGTATAGTTAAATGCGGCGGCGGCGGCACTGGGGGGGTTCCGGGGGAGGAACAGTGCAGCGGCCCACTACTGGCATCGGCTCTTCTGGCATTTGCCAGAAGTGCCCGATGGCCAGCCTGGCCCTGCTCAGACCTGCCGGCCCGGGGCCCCTGACCTGCGGGGCCCGGTCGCAATGGCGACCGCTGCGACCGCGGTAGTTACGCCCCTGGCTGTAAGCTTCTTTGAAGAGGTGGGTTTTCAGGTTTCTTTTGAAGGATCCAAATGTGTTGGATAAACGGATGTGTTGGGGCACAGAATTCCAGTGGATGGGGGATATTCGGGAGAAGTCTTGGAGGCGATTGGGTGACAAATAAGCGTGGAGGAGAGAAGGAGGTCTTTGGAGGACAGGCGATTACGTGAGAGAAGATATTGAGAGATTATTTTGGAAATATTCAGAGGAGAAAGGTTATTGATGGCTTTGTAGGTCAGTGTTAGTAGTTTAAACTGGATACGCTGGGAAATTGGGAGCCAATGAAGGGATTTGCAAAGAGGGGATGCAGGAGTGTAGCGAGGAGAGAGATTAATTAGTCGGGCAGCAGAGTTAAGGATGGACTGGAGGAGTGTGAGAGTGTTAGAAGGTAGGCCACAGAGGAGGATGTTGCAGTAGTCGAGGCGGGAGATGATTAGGGCATGCACAAGCATTTTGGTAGAGTGAGGGTTGAGGAAAAGATGGATTCTGGAAATATTTTTGAGTGTCATCAGCATATAGATGGTACTGGAAGCCATAGGACCTTATGAGTTGTCCCAGGCCAAGTGTATAGATTGAGAAGAGTAAGGGCCCAAGGACAGAGCCTTGAGGAAACAGAGAAGGGGCGAGATGAAGAGGTAGTATGGGAGTAGGAAATGCTAAATGTGCGGTTGGTAAGGTATGAGGAGATCCAAGATAGGGTGAGGTCTTTGACCACAAAGGAATAGAGGATCTATAGTAGGAGGCGGTGGTCAACTGTGTCGAAGGCAGAGGACAGGTCTAGAAGGAGGAGGAGAATTGTCTGTTAGCATTGGCTGTAAGTAAGTCATTAGTAATTTTGGTCAGGGCAGTCTAAGTGGAATTGTGGGGATGGAAGCCAGATTGTAGGTTGTCGAAGAGAGAGTTAGATGGAAAGTGAGAGGAACGTTCAGCATAGACGTGCTGCTCAAGGAGTTTGGATGCAAATGGGAGCAAAGATATGGGGCGATAGCTGGACATAGTGCTTGGGTCAAGGGATGGCTTTTTGAGGATAGGTGTGATTGTTGCATGTTTGAAAGCAGTGGGGAAGGTACCAGAAGCTAGTGATATGTTGAAGAGATGGGTTAGGGATGGGATTAGTGAGGTGGTGAGGTTGGGGAGGAGGTGGGATGGGATGGGGTCAAGTGCACAAGTGGTGAGGTGTGATTTGGAGAGAAGATGAGCAAGCTCCCCTTCAGTGATTTTGGAGAGGGAAGTTATGGCGCTTGGGCATTGGTCTGGTATACAAAGGGGTTGTGGTGGTTTGACAACAAAGATTTGCCTTGTTTGGTCGATCTTATTTTTGAAGTGCATGGCAAAGTCCTCGGCAACGATTAGGGAACTCGGAGGGGGCAGTGGTGGGCGGAGGAGGGAGTTAAAAGTGTTGAACAACTGTATGGGGTTGTGTGATAAGGAAGATACAAGGGTTGTGAAGTAGGCCTGTTTAGCAGATTTGAATGCGAGTGTTGCTTGTTTGAGTGCAGTGAAAACATCTTGCGAATGTGTTTTCTTCCAACACCGTTCTGCAATTCTGGATACTTGCCGAAGTTTTTTAGTGATGTTATTGTGCCAGGGTTGTCTATTGGGTCGTCGCACTCTGCTATGCATGACAGGGGTGACCATGTCGATAGCTGATGCAAGAGTACCATTGAAGAAAGCAGTGGCAGTATCTGTGTCGTGGAGTGAGGATATGGATGCTAGTGGTAGGATAGAGTCAGAGAGTGTGTGGGTGTCTGGGTGTGCAAGTTTCCGGCATGGGTGCGCATGTTGCTGGACATGGGTGACAGATGAGGAGGACAGGGATGAGAAAGTGAGTAGATGGTGGTCAGATAGAGGGAGAGGGGAGGTTGTGAAGTTTGATAGGGAGAAGAAATGGGTGAAGACAAGGTCTAATGTGTGTCCGTCTGTGTGAGTGGCTGAGTAGGACCACTGAGTAAATCAAAAAGGATGAAGTAAGGGACAGGAGTTTGGAGGCTACTGACTGGTGGGTGTCAATGGGGATGTTGAAATCACCCATGATGATGGTGGGAATGTCAGCAGAGAGAAAGTGAAGGAGCCAGGTGGCGAATTGGTCAATAAAGGCATTGGTGGGGCCCGGAGGTCTGTATATGACGGCCATTTGGAGGTTGTAGGGGGAGTAGATGCGGACACTGTGGACTTCAAAAGAAGGGAGGATAAGGGAGGGTAGAGGTGGGATTGGGTTAAAGCTACAGTTGGAAGAAAGGATAAGGCCCATTCCTCCACCATGTTTATAAATTATATAAATTTATTTGCATTATGCAGTGAGAAATAAGTATTTGATTCCCTATCAGCCATTAAGAGTTTGGTCTCCTCCAGACCAGTTAGATGCCTCTAATCAACTCGTTACCTGCAGTAAAAACAGTTGTCTTACATAGTCACCTTTATAAAAGACTCCTGTCCACAGACTCCATCAGTCAGACTAACCTCTACAACATGGGCAAGACCAAAGATCTTTATAAGGATGTCAGGGACAAGATCCTAGACCTGCAAAGAGCTGGAAGGGCTACAAAACCATGCGTAAGACATTGGGTGAGAAGGAGACAACTGTTGCTGCAATATTAAGAAAATGGAAGAAATACAAAATGACTGTCAATCAACATTGATCTAATGCACCATGCAAAATCTCACTTCATGGGGTATCCTTGATCATGAGGATGGTGAGAGATCAGCTTAAAACTACACGGGGAGAACTTTTTAATGATCTCAAGGCAGCAGGGACCACAGTCCCCAAGAAAAACAGTGGTAGCACATTACACCATAAAGGTTTAAAATCCAGCAGTGCCCGCAATGACCCCCTGCTCAAGAAGGCACATGTGCAGGCCCATCTGAAGTTTGTCAATGAACGCCTGGATGATTCTGTGAGTGATTGGGAGAAGGTGCTGTGGTCAGATGAGACAGATATTGAGGTCTTTGGCACTAACTCAACTCGCTGTGTTTGGAGGAGGAGAAATGCTGCCTGTGACCCAAAGAACACCATCCCCACTGTCAAGCATGGAGGTGGAAAAATTATGTTTTTGGGGTGTTTCTCTGCTAAGGGCACAGGACTACTTCACCACATCAAAGGGAGAATGGATGGAGCCATAAACCATAAAATCCTGAGTGACAACCTCCTTCTCTCTGCCTGGACATTAAAAATGGTTAGTGGCTGCATCTTCCAGCAAGTCAATGACCCAAAACATACAGAAGTGGCTAAAAAAGAAGCACATTAAGATCATATAGTGGCCTAGCCAGTCTCCAGACCTTAGTCTCATAGAAAACTTATGGATCGAGTTGAAGCTGTCAATCCACAGCCTCAAAATCTTAATGATTTAGTGATGAACTGCAAAGAGGAGTGGACCAAAATTCCTCCTGACGTGTGCAAACCTCATCATCAACAGCAAAAAATGTCTGACTGCTGTGCTTGCCAACAAGGGTTTTGCAACCAAGTATTAAGTCTTGTTTGCCAGGTGAATCATATACTTACTTCTCACTGCAAAATGCAAATACATTTATATAATAGAACAGAAACAGAAAAAAAGTATTAGCCAAATACCCTGTGTTTCTCCTTCCTTTTATTAGCACTTGCTGTTTACTGTTTTTACTGTTATTTTTTTGCAACAGAGTATTTTTTGGTTTTACTGTGCCTTTTTTGTGTGGTTTCAGTCTTCTGGTGGTTTGAACAATGTCCCTACAGGCTTGTTCACTGTGTGCATGGCTCATATGTTTCTGTTTTAATCAATTGTTTTCTTGTTTCTACAAGACTAGGGAGATTTCTACCCATCCTTGCGAGCCGTGCACATAAAAGCCGTTCTATGCTGCGTGTCCACATTGGACATTACCTTTCTGAATCCTGCTCATACAGGTATTATACATATGACCAGGTTTTTAAATACATCAGATAGGGATTACATACATTAGTCAGGACTGCTGTAATACGGGTATACCTTGAGGTTTGGTAGAGCGGCTTAATATACATTTTTTTGCAAAAAACGTATTTACCAAATACCCTGTTTTTCCATCCTTATATTAGCACTTGCTGTTTACTGTTATTTTTTTGCAACAGAGTATTTTTGGTTTTACTGTGTCTTTTTTTGTGTGATTTTAAATTTACATAATGCATACAATGGGATTTTCTGGATTTTATTTTTGATATTCCATCTCTCAAAATTAACTTACCCTTAAAATTATAGACTGTTAATGTCTTTGTCAGTGGGCAAACTTACAAAATCAGCAAGGGATCATTACTTATTTCCCCCACTGTATTTCACTTTAACCTATTATGAACATATGATGTACTGCATGTGTCACGATTCTGTTGTCAGGTGATTCGGTACCAGGGGCTCCTTCCCTGTCCCTAGCTCACCCTGTTCCCCGGATTACTTTTGATAGTGAAATAGCTCTGGCAATAAGTGCTTGCCAGGACCAAGAATATATAAGAGAGGGGAGTAGCCAACAGAGAAAAGCTGAGAACCTTAATGCTGGAAAGCTTCGAAGAACTCTCAGATGAGCAAATTTATCCCTGCACTGCTAAAAGAAACCTGCTGCATTTAATATGAAGGTGAAGTGCTTATAAACAGTGCAGGAGTAGGAGAAATCGGATGCTTCGGTCTTCTGGATCCTCTCTATCGTGGTAAAACCGTGACAGTATGTCAAATTTCAGCTCTTTGACTTTGATACGTCATGCACACAGAGTCAGCATCCTTCCTCGCACTTGATAGCTGATTTAATCATCTATCATGTGCCTCTAACAGCAGCAGGTGGAGTGAAGCTCCATCCACAGCTGTTAAAATGTTAAATCCCGCTGTCAATTTCTGACAGCGGCATTTAATTTGTGCAGGAGGTATGCCTTCCACCCCCCATCAGCTCGCCTGTGATATGATTGTGCTGTGTCGATGGGCTGTCTTGAGAGTCAGGGTCTGAATTTTTTTTTCCCTCTTTCTGTTAAATATGCTTACTTTGCATATTTATTTAATCAGGACTCTTTACCAGATGCCTCATAAAAAATGTAGTGGTTTATTGGATTGTCCACCAAAAAGCATCATTGCAGCAAAACATAAAATAGGTGAAATAGCTAAGAAGAGATTGTCCATTTGTTCCCCATCTGTCCTCAGATTCTGAATGGTAAATAGCGTCTGCATTTGTCAAGGAGTAGAGGTCATCCAGAAGCATATGGTTACCAGCTGTTCATTCATTCTGTGTGCATTCTCTAGTCTGTAGAGAGTGAAGGAGAAGGCCCAAATGACAGGCCCCAAGTGACAGCCCCCAAGTGACAGCCCCTCCTTCCTAAGAGCCATGATTATATATGTCCCATGGAACACATGTTCTCTCTGTATGGTGTTAACTTTTACTCTGAGCTAAATATACAGAAATAGCTTTTGTAATGTCAGCCAAACCTCCCACGAGGCTCAGTACAGAATTGAGTATAACAATAATTCAATTAATAATTAATATTTAACCCTTTCCAGTGCCCTGCATGATAAAATGAATGGTATCATTCAGAAGTACAACAAAAAGTAAGCCCTCATATGGATAGATGGATGGAAAAATAGAGAAGTTATGGCTCTTGGAATAAGGATGGGAATGAAAAGCAGAAAATGTCCATATTTAATAATAATAATAATAATAATAATAATAATAATAATAATTTTTATTTGTATTGTGCCAACATATTCTGCAGCACTTTACAATTAAGAAGGGACATGTAAAGACAATAAAAACAATACAATCTAACACATTTCAACAGTTACCAGAGGAGTGAGATCCCTGCTCGCAAGCTTACAATCTATAATGGCATGAAGGGATTAATGTTAGGCTCTTTGACCTTTTGTGGCAGATCCTCCATCACCTACTCCGTTAGGTTAGAGAAATGGCTAGTCTGTCCCTCTTTGTAAAGTGTCAGTTCTCTGCTCTTGCCCTCGACTCTGGGGAAGACAAAGTTCATTTTTGGTGCTATCCTTGACACCAGGGACACATTCCACTAAATAAGCCGCTTATTATTGAAAAATATTGCATCTAATGTATTTCTAGGGGCTGGAAATTGCACTTTCTAATGTTATAGAAATGGCAGTTTCTTTTACCAATAGTTTTACATTAAAATTTCATGTGATGAAATGCGGCTAAAAATGTATTATTGCAATGTCATTTTAAGTTGCACAAATACAATTGCATCGGGTTATATTCTCAAGCAGGATTGCATTGTAGCATGTCACATCACATACTTGGAAATAGAGTCCATCAAGTAGTATGGATAATCTGTGTAACAAGTTTTAAAAATAATGTTGCGTTAAAAGAATACGGTAATTTTAATGTTAAATCTCAAGTTAACTCTAGCCACATTTTTCTCAGTAAGCAAAATTTTATTGAGGTTTCTGGTGTTTTATGTAAGACTCACAAATAAAAGCTTATGAAACTTTTTAATATACTTTCTGCTTTGTAACCATATTGGAATAGTGTATATAATAACTTATACTAGATGTGTTTTTGATTTCAGATTTATAACTCTTCTTTGAAGATCATTTACCAGTTGTAAATTTGGCAGTTCCGCTGTCATGTTGCTTTATTTTACTTGTCTTGTTTCCTAGCGATAACTGTCATTTGTAGCTGATTTATCTTTAGACAGAAAAGTCAGTAAAGTAAAAATACAGTAGTGCATCTTTCTCTGCCAAAATTGGCCAGTCATTATCAAAATTTTCAGGGATAGGAAACAAAGGGTGGTTATTAATGGAGCACACTCGGAATGGGTCGCACTTAGTAGTGGGGTACCACAGGGGTCAGTATTGGGCCCTCATGACCCAGCCTATTTTGGCCTTAATGACCTTGCCATTTTTTGCAATTCTGACCAGTGTCCCTTTATGAGGTAATAACTCAGGAACGCTTCAACGGATCCTAGCGATTCTGAGATTGTTTTTTCGTGACATATTGGGCTTCATGTTAGTGGTAAATTTAGGTCGATAATTTCTGAGTTTATTTGTGAAAAAAATGGAAATTTGGCAAAAATTTTGAAAATTTCGCAATTTTCACATTTTGAATTTTTATTCTGTTAAACCAGAGAGTTATGTGACACAAAATAGTTAATAAATAACATTTTCCACATGTCTACTTTACATCAGCACAATTTTGGAAACAATTTTTTTTTTTGCTAGGAAGTTATAAGGGTTAAAATTTGACCAGTGATTTCTTATTTTTACAACAAAATTTACAAAACCATTTTTTTTAGGGACCACCTCACATTTGAAGTCAGTTTGAGGGTTCTATATGGCTGAAAATACCCAAAAGTGACACCATTCTAAAAACTGCAACCCTCAAGGTGCTCAAAACCACATTCAAGAAGTTTATTAACCCTTCAGGTGTTTCACAGCAGCAGAAGCAACATGGAAGTAAAAAATGAACATTTAACTTTTTAGTCACAAAAATGATCTTTTAGCGAAAATGTTTTTATTTTCCCAAGGGTAAAAGGAGAAACTGGACCACGAACGTTGTTGTACAATTTGTCCTGAGTACGCTGATACCTCATATGTGGGGGTAAACCACTGCTCGGAAAGGAAGCGCCATTTGACTTTTTCAATGAAAAATTGGCTCCAATCTTTAGCGGACACCATGTCGCGTTTGGAGAGCCCTCGTGTGCCTAAACATTGGAGCTCCCCCACAAGTGACCCCATTTTGGAAACTAGACCCCCCAAGGAACTTATCTAGAAGCATAGTGAGCACTTTAAACCCCCAGGTGCTTCACAAATTGATCCGTAAAAATGAAACAGTACTTTTTTTTCACACAAAATTTCTTTTAGCCTCAATTTTTTCATTTTCACATGGACAACAGGATAAAATGGATCCTAAAATTTGTTGGGCAATTTCTTCTGAGTACGCCGATACCTCAAATGTGGGGGTAAACCACTGTTTGGGTGCACGGCAAGGCTCGGAAGGGGAGGTGTGCCATTTGACTTTTTGAATGGAAAATTAGCTCCAATCGTTAGCGGACACCATGTCGCGTTTGGAGAGCCCCTGTGTGCCTAAACATTGGAGCTCCCCTACAAGTGACCCCATTTTGGAAACTAGACCTCCCAAGGAACTAATCTAGATGTGTGGTGAGCACTTTGAACCCCAAAATGCTTCACAGAAGTTTATAACGCAGAGCCATGAAAATAAAAAATAATTTTTCTTTTCTCAAAAATGATTTTTTAGCCCACAATTTTTTATTTTCCCAAGGGTAACAGGAGAAATTGGACCCCAAACATTGTTGTCCAGTTTCTCCTGAGTACGCTGATACCCCATGTGTGGGGGTAAACCACTGTTTTGGCACACGTCGGGGTTCGGAAAGGAAGTAGTGACGTTTTGAAATGAAGACTTTGATGGAATGCTCTGCGGGCGTCAGGTTGCGTTTGCAGAGCCCCTGATGTGCCTAAACAGTAGGAACTCCCCACAAGTGACTCCATTTTGGAAACTAGACCCCCAAGGGAACTTATCTAGATGTGTGGTGAGCACTTTGAACCCCCAATTGCTTCACAGAAGTTTATAACGCAGAGCCGTAAAAATAATAAATGTGTTTCCTTTCCTCAAAAATATTTTTTTAGCCCAGAATGTTTTATTTTTGCAAGGGTAACAGGAGAAATTAGACCCCAAAAGTTGTTGTCCAGTTTCTCCTGAGTACGCTGATACCCCATATGTGGGGGTAAACCACTGTTTGGGCACATGCCGGGGCTCGGAAGGGAAGTAGTGACGTTTTGGAATGCAGACTTTGATGGAATGGTCTGCGGGCATCATGTTACGTTTGCAGAGCCCCTGATATGCCTAAACAGTAGAAACCCCCCACAAGTGACCCCATTTTGGAAACTAGACCGCCAAGGAACTTATCTAGATGTGTGGTGAGCACGTTCAACCCCCAAGTGCTTCACAGAAGTTTACAACGCAGAGCCGTGAAAATAAAAAATCATTTTTCTTTCCTCAAAAAAGATGTTTTAGCAAGCAATTTTTTATTTTCACAAGGGTAACAGGAGAAATTGGGCCCCAATATTTGTTGCCCAGTTTGTTGTGAGTACGCTGATACCCTATATGTGGGGGTAAACCACTGTTTGGGCACACGTCAGGGCTCGGAAGGGAAGTAGTGACATTTGAAATGCAGACTTTGATGGAATGGTCTGCGGGCGTCACATTGCATTTGCAGAGCCCCTTATGTGCCTAAACAGTAGAAACACCCCACAAGTGACCCCATTTTGGAAACTAGACCCCCCAAGGAACTTATCTAGATGTGTGGTGAGCACGTTCAACCCCAAAGTGCTTCACAGAAGTTTACAACGCAGAGCCGTGAAAATAAAAAATCATTTTTCTTTCCTCAAAAAAGATGTTTTAGCAAGCAATTTTTTATTTTCACAAGGGTAACAGGAGAAATTGGGCCCCAATATTTGTTGCCCAGTTTGTTGTGAGTACGCTGATACCCTATATGTGGGGGTAAACCACTGTTTGGGCACACGTCAGGGCTCGGAAGGGAAGTAGTGACATTTGAAATGCAGACTTTGATGGAATGGTCTGCGGGCATCACATTGCATTTGCAGAGCCCCTGATGTGCCTAAACAGTAGAAACACCCCACAAGTGACCCCATTTTGGAAACTAGACCCCCCAAGGAACTTATCTAGATGTGTGATGAGCACGTTCAACCCCCAAGTGCTTCACAGAAGTTTACAACGCAGAGCCGTGAAAATAAAAAATCATTTTTCTTTCCTCAAAAAAGATGTTTTAGCAAGCAATTTTTTATTTTCACAAGGGTAACAGGAGAAATTGGGCCCTAATATTTGTTGCCCAGTTTGTTGTGAGTGTGCTGGTACCCCATATGTGGGGGTAAACCACTGTTTGGGCGCACGTCAGGGCTCGGAAGGGAAGTAGTGACATTTGAAATGCAGACTTTGATGGAATGGTCTGCGGGCATCACGTTGCATTTGCAGAGCCCCTGATGTGCCTAAACAGTAGAAACACCCCACAATTGACCCCATTTTGGAAACTAGACCCCCGAAGGAACTTATCTAGATGTGTGGTGGTGAGCACTTTCAACCCCCAAGTGCTTCACAGAAGTTTATAACGCAGAGCCGTGAAAATAAAAAATAATTGTTCTTTCCTCAAAAATTATGTTTTAGCAAGTCATTTTTTATTTTTGCAAGGGTAACAGGAGAAATTGGACCCCAACAGTTGTTGCCCGGTTTTAGTCCTGAGTACGCTGGTACCCCAAATGTGGGGGTAAACCACTGTCTGGGCGCACGTCGGGGCTTGGAAGGGAGGGAGCACCATTTGACTTTTTGAACGCAAGATTGGCTGGAATCAATGGTGGCGCCATGTTGCGTTTGGAGACCCCTGATGTGCCTAAACAGTGGAAACCCCTCAATTCTAACTTCAACACTAACCCCAACACACCCCTAATCCTAATCCCAACTGTAGCCATAACCCTAATCACAACCCTAACCCCAACACACCCCTAACCACAACCCTAACCCCAACACACCCGTAACCCTAATTCCAACCCTAATCCTAACCCTAATCCCAGCCCTAACCCTAATCCCAACCCTAACCACAACTGTAACCCCAACACACCCCTAACCCTATCCGTAACCCTAACCACAAGCCTAATCTTATCCCTATTTCCAACCCTAGCCCTAATTCCAACCTTAACTCTAATTCCAACCCTAACCCTAAGGCTATGTGCCCACGTTGCGGATTCGTGTGAGATTCTTCCGCACGATTTTTGAAAAATCTGCAGGTAAAAGGCACTGCGTTTTACCTGCGGATTTACAGCAGATTTCCAGTGTTTTTTTGTGCGGATTTCACCTGCGGATTCCTATTGAGGAACAGGTGTAAAACGCTGCGGAATCCGCACAAAGAATTGACATGCTGCGGAAAATACAACGCAGTGTTTCTGCACGGAATTTTCCGCACCATGGGCACAGCGGATTTGGTTTTCCATAGGTGTACATGGTACTGTAAACCTGATGGAAAACTGCTACGAATTTGCAGCGGCCAATCCGCTGCGGATCCGCGGCCAATCCGCTGCGGATCCGCGGCCAATCCGATGCGGATCCGCAGCGAAATCCGCACTGTGTGCACATGCCATAACCCTAACCCTACCCCTAACCCTAACCCTACCCCTAACCCTAACCCTACCCGTAACCCTAACCCTACCCCTAACCCTAACCCTACCCCTAGTTCTAACCCTAGTTGAAACCCTAACCCTAGTGAAAAAGAAAAAAAAATAATTTCTTTATTTTATTATTGTCCCTACTTATGGGGGTGATAAAGGGGGGGGTTTATTTATTATTTTTTTTATTTTGATCGCTGTGATAGAACCTACCACAGCGATCAAAATGCACTTGTAACGAATCTGCCGAACGACAGATTCGGCGGGCGCACTGAGCATGCGCCCGCCATTTTGGAAGATGGCGGCGCCCATGGAGAAGACGGACCGACACCGGGAGCCTCAGTAAGTATAAGGGAGGGAGATCTGGGCACGGGGGGGGGGGCGTCGGAGCACGGGGGGTGACATAGGAGCACGGGGGGAGCGGACAGGAGGACGGGGGAGCGGAGCACAGGACGGAGGGGACTACGGGACAGATCAGTGGCTTGGGGGGGCGATCGGTGGGGTGGGGGGGTCACTTCAGTATTTCCAGCCATGGCCGATGATATTGCAGCATCGGCCATGGCTGGATTGTAATATTTCACCAGTTTTTTAGGTGAAATATTACAAATCGCTCTGATTGGCAGTTTCACTTTCAACAGCCAATCAGAGCGATCGTAGCCACGGGGGGGTGAAGCCACCCCCCCTGGGCTGAAGCACCACTCCCCCTGTCCCTGCAGATCGGGTGAAATTGGAGTTAACCCTTTCACCCGATCTGCAGGGACGCGATCATTCCATGACGCATACGCTGCGTCACAGGTCGGATTGGCACCGACTTTCATGACGCAGCGTATGCGTCAAAGGTCGGGAAGGGGTTAACATATTTATTAATGACCTTGTAGGGGGCATTCAGAGTAGAATTTCAATATTTGCAGATGACACTAAACTCTGCAGGGTAATCAATACAGAGGAGGACAATTTTGTATTACAGGATGATTTATGTAAGCTAGAAGCTTGGGCTGATAAATGGCAAATGAGCTTTAATGGGGATAAATGTAAGGTCATGCACTTGGGTAGAAGTAATAAGATGTATAACTATGTGCTTAAGTCTAAAACTCTGGGTAAAACTGTCAATGAAAAGGACCTGGGTGTATGGGTGGATGACAAACTCATATTCAGTGGCCAGTGTCAGGCAGCTGCTACAAAGGCAAATAAAATAATGGGATGTATTAAAAGAGGCATAGATGCTCATGAGGAGAACATAATTTTACCTCTATACAAGTCACTAGTGCGACCACACTTAGAATACTGTGCACAGTTCTGGTCTCCGGTGTATAAGAAAGACATAGCTGAACTAGAGCGGGTGCAGAGAAGAGCGACCAAGGTTATTAGAGGACTGGGGAGTCTGCAATACCAAGATAGGTTATTACACTTGGGGCTATTTAGTTTGGAAAAACGAAGGCTAAGGGGTGATCTTATGTTAATGTATAAATATATGAGGGGACAGTACAAAGACCTTTCTGATGATCTTTTTAATCATAGACCGGTGACAGGGACAAGGGGGCATCCTCTACGTCTGGAGGAAAGAAGGTTTAAGCATAATAACAGGCGTGGATTCTTTTCTGTAAGAGCAGTGAGACTATGGAACTCTCTGCCGTATGATGTTGTAATGAGTGATTCATTACTTAAATTTAAGAGGGGACTGGATGCCTTTCTGGAAAAGTATAATGTTACAGGGTATATACACTAGATTCCTTGATAGGGCGTTGATCCAGGGAACTAGTCTGATTGCCGTATGTGGGGTCGGGAAGGAATTTTTTTCCCCATGGTGGAGCTTACTCTTACCACATGGGTTTTTTTTGCCTTCCCCTGGATCAACATGTTAGGGCATGATAGGTTAGGCTATGGGTTGAACTAGATGGACTTAAAGTCTTCCTTCAACCTTAATAACTATGTAACTATGTAACTATGTAACTTCTGAGGTAAAATCTGTATTCACTGAAGACATATTTTCTCATTACTGAGAGAGGAGATAGCAGCTGCTTCAGATACAATTTTATGTAGATGGAAGGAGGGAAGAGCTCAGAGGTGTATCCAGCCTTTCCTGCACCCGGGGCAAAGGATCAGTTTGGCACCCCCCACCCCCAAACCTCCCCCATTTGAACCTTAACTCTATTGAAACTGTATGACCAATCCAAGGTACATTCCTGAATCCCCATAATGTTAAAATAGATACCAATAAAAGTAAAATTAATTGAGACATCAGTAGGTTAAGTGTTTTTGAATATCCCTATTGAATCAGGAGCCCCATATAATCCTGCATAAAGGTTAATAATGGCCCCAGAAGATGCTCCATAGACACATTTGCCCAATATAGTGCTGCAGAAACGTTGATTATATAGTTACATAGTTACATAGTTACATAGTTATTAAGGTTGAAGGAAGACTGTAAGTCCATCTAGTTCAACCCATAGCCTAACCTAACATGCCCTAACATGTTGATCCAGAGGAAGGCAAAAAAAACCCATGTGGCAAAGAGTAAGCTCCACCATGGGGAAAAAAATTCCTTCCCGACTCCACATACGGCAATCAGACTAGTTCCCTGGATCAACGCCTTATCAAGGAATCTAGTGTATATACCCTGTAACATTATACTTTTCCAGAAAGGTATCCAGTCCCCTCTTAAATTTAATTAATGAATCACTCATTACAACATCATACGGCAGAGAGTTCCATAGTCTCACTGCTCTTACAGTAAAGAATCCACGTCTGTTATTATGCTTAAACCTTCTTTCCTCCAGACGTAGAGGATGCCAACTTGTCCCTGTCTCAGGTCTATGATTAAAAAGATCATCAGAAAGGTCTTTGTACTGTCCCCTCATATATTTATACATTAAAATAAGATCACCCCTTAGTTTTCATTTTTCCAAACTAAATAGCCCCAAGTGTAATAACCTATCTTGGTATTGCAGACCCCCCAGTCCTCTAATAACCTTGGTCACTCTTCTCTGCACCCGCTCCAGTTCAGCTATGTCTTTCTTATACACCGGAGACCAGATCTGTGCACAGTATTCTAAGTGTGGTCGAACTAGTGACTTGTATAGAGGTAAAATTATGTTCTCCTCATGAGCATCTATGCCTCTTTTGATACATCCCATTATTTTATTTGCCTTTGTAGCAGCTGCCTGACACTGGCCACTGAATATGAGTTTGTCATCCACCCATATACCCAGGTCTTTTTCATTGACGGTTTTGCCCAGAGTTTTAGAATTAAGCACATAGTTATACATCTTATTACTTCTACCCAAGTGCATGACCTTACATTTATCCCCATTAAAGCTCATTTGCCATTTATCAGCCCAAGCTTCTAGTTTACATAAATCATCCTGTAATATAAAATTGTCCTCCCCTGTATTGATTACCCTGCAGAGTTTAGTGTCATCTGCAAATATTGAAATTCTACTCTGAATGCCCCCTACAAGGTCATTAATAAATATGTTAAAAAGAAGAGGGCCCAATACTGACCCCTGTGGTACCCCCACTGCTAACCGCAACCCAGTCCGAGTGTGCTCCATTAATAACCACCCTTTGTTTCCTATCCCTGAGCCAGCTCTCAACCCACTTACACATATTTTCCCCTATCCCCATTACTCTCATTTTATGTAACAACCTTTTGTGTGGCACCGTATCAAAAGCTTTGGAAAAGTCCATATACACTACGTCCACTGGGTTCCCTTGGTCCAGTCCAGAACTTACCTCTTCATAGAAGCTGATCAAATTAGTCTGACATGAACGGTCCCTAGTAAACCCGTGCTGATACTGGGTCATAAGGTTATTCCTCTTCAGATACTCCAGTATAGCATCTCTTAGAAAACCCTCCAGGATTTTACCCACAGTAGAGGTTAAACTTACTAGCCTATAATTACCGAGTTCAGTTTTTGCCCCTTTTTTGAATATTGGCACCACATTTGCTATACGCCAGTCCTGTGGTACAGACCCTGTTATTATGGAGTCTTTAAAGATTAAAAATAATGGTCTATCAATGACTGTACTTAGTTCCTGCAGTACTCGGGGGTGTATCCCATCCGGGCCCGGAGATTTGTCAATTTTAGTTATTTTTAGATGCCGCTGTACTTCCTGCTGGGTTAAGCAGGTGACATTTAATGGGGAATTTTTATCACTAGTCATTTTGTCTGCCATGGGATTTTCTTTTGTAAATACTGATGAAAAAAAGTCATTTAGCATATTGGCTTTTTCCTCATCCTCATCCACCATTTCCCCCAGATTATTTTTAAGGGGGCCAACACTGTCATTTTTTAGTTTCTTACTATTTATATAGTTAAAGAATATTTTGGGATTATTTTTACTCTCTCTGGCAATGAGTCTCTCTGTCTCAATCTTTGCTGCCTTGATTTGCTTTTTACAGAATTTATTTAATTTTCTGTATTTATTTAATGCCTCCTCACTACCTACTTCCTTTAATTCTCTAAATGCTTTCTTTTTGTCCCTTATTGCGCCCCTTACAGCTCTATTTAGCCATATTGGTTTCCTCCTATTTCTAGTATGTTTATTCCCATACGGTATATACTGTGCACAGGTCCTATCCAGGATGCTAATAAATGTCTCCCATTTTCTTTGTGTATTTTTGTGTCTCAGGATATCGTCCCAGTTAATTGCACCAAGATCCTCTCTCATCCGTTGGAAATTTGCCCTCCTGAAGTTTAGTGTCCTTGTCACCCCCCTACTACCCATCTTATTAAAGGTTACATGAAAACTTATTATTTTGTGATCACTATTCCCCAAGTGACCCCCAACCCTTATATTTGATATGCGGTCTGGCCTGTTGGTTAATATTAGGTCTAGCAGTGCCCCCCTCCTTGTTGGGTCCTGAACCAGTTGTGAAAGGTAATTGTCTCTCATAGTTGTCAAAAACCGATTACCTTTGCTGGAACTGCAGGTTTCTGTTCCCCAATCTATTTCAGGGTAGTTGAAGTCCCCCATAATAATGACTTCTCCTTGAGTCGCAGCTTCATCTATTTGCTTTACGAGGATATTCTCCATTGCTTCCATTATTTTTGGAGATTTATAACAAATCCCTATCAGTAATTTATTATTTTTTCCCCCTCCCCTTATCTCCACCCACAGGGACTCTACATTTTCATTAAATTCACCTATATTATCACGCAGGATGGGTTTTAAGGAAGATTTTACATATAGACACACCCCTCCCCCTCGCTTATCTGTACGGTCATTTCTGAACAGGCTATAGCCCTGCAAGTTAACAGCCCAGTCATGGCTCTCATCCAGCCACGTCTCAGATATCCCCACCATGTCATAATTATGCTCCAACAACATTAGTTCTAATTCGTCCATTTTGTTGGCGAGGCTTCTGGCATTAGTATACATGCACTTGATGTTACTCTCTGTACCTCTATTCTTTCTTAAATTACTAACTGTTCTAACCCCACCCCCCATGCCTCCGCCACCCCCAACTTCCTTATTTGTGCCCAGGTCTCTAACTGCACTATCTTCCCCTCCTATAAAATGAATACCCTCCCCCCAATCCCTAGTTTAAACACTCCTCCAACCTTCTAACCATTTTCTCCCCCAGCACAGCTGCCCCTTCCCCATTGAGGTGCAGCCCGTCCCTAGCGTAGAGCCTGTAGCCAACTGAGAAGTCGGCCCAGTTCTGCAGGAACCCAAACCCCTCCTTCCTACACCAATTCTTGAGCCACTTATTAACCTCCCTAATCTCCCGTTGCCTCTCTGGCGTGGCACGTGGTACAGGCAGTATTTCGGAAAATACCACGTTGGAGGTCCTTGCTTTCAGCTTGCAGCCTAATTCCCTGAAATCATCTTTAAGGACCTTCCACCTACCTCTAACTTTGTCATTTGTGCCAATGTGCACCATGACCGCTGGGTCCTCACCAGCCCCTCCCAGTAATCTGTCCACCCGATCAGCGATGTGTCGGACTCGAGCGCCAGGTAGGCAGCACACCGTCCGACGATCCCTGTCTTTGTGACAGATTGCCCTATCTGTTCCCCCAATAATTGAGTCCCCCACTACCAGCACCTGTCTGGCCTGCCCTGCTCTCCTATTTCCCTCCTTACTGGAGCAGTCACTCCTCCGGCTTTCAGAGGACATGCCTGGCTGCAGCAGTGCTACCCCTGTACTGGCATCCCCCTCATCTGCCAACTTAGCAAACTTATTGGGGTGTGCCAGATCAGGACTAGCCTCCCTGGCACTCTTCCCTCTACCCCGCCTTCTATCTGTCACCCAGCTAACTGCCACACTGTCCTGCAGCTCCATCCTACCATCCCCCTCCTCATCTATCCCATTGAGCGTCTGCTCTGTGAGCAGAAGACTCCTCTCCATATTGTCTATGGATCTCAGTGTTGCCAGCTGCACATTTAGATCCAGTATCTGGGTTTCCAAATGCACAATGTGCTCACATCTCGCACAGCAGTATGCACCCTCGACCAGCTGGTCAAGGACTGCATACATGTGGCAAGATGTGCACTGGATGGCATTAACAATTGTGGAGCACATTTCCTAATGGGGATTGCACCACACAGAAACGTTAATTAAAAATAAATACAAAGTATTAATTTAAAAAAAAAAAAAAAAACAGAAGCAATTCCTCCCTTGGAAACTCCCTGATTCCAAAGTCACTGAATCACAAGTCACACACTTACCGCCGTTCACACTTACGCTCAGGTCACACTCAGCTCGCTCACACTCGCTGTGCTGAAGATTTATAGATTTTTTTTTTTTCTCTCTATCTCCCCTCAACAGCAATCCACCTTGCTGTTCAGATGCACTTCCAAAAAGCAAATTATGGCCCCATAAGATGCTCCATAGTGACATTTGCCCCGTATAGTGCTGCAGAAACGTTGATTATAGCCCCATAAGATGCTCCATAAAGATATTTGCCCCATATAGTGCTGCACAAACGTTAATTATGGCCTCATAAGATGCTCCATATAGACACTTGCCCCATATAGTGCTGCACAAACGTTATGGCCCCATAAGATACTCCATACAGACACTTGCCCCATATAGTGCTGCACAAATGTTATGGCCCCATAAGATACTCCATACAGACACTTGCCCCATATAGTGCTGCACAAATGTTTTGGCCCTATAAGATGCTCCATACAGATACTTGACAGGTTATAGTGCTGCACAAACATTATGGCCCCATAAGATGCTCTATACAGACACTTGCCCCATTATAGTGCTGCACAAACGTTATGGCCCCATAAGATGCTCCATAGAGACACTTGCCCCGTTATAGTGATGCAAAAACGTTATGGCCCCATAAGATGCTCCATACAGACAATTGCCCCATATAGTGCTGCACAAACGTTATGGCCCCATAAGATGCTAAATACAGACACTTGCCCCATATAGTTCTACACAAACGTTATGGCCCATAAGATGCTCTATACAGAAACTTGCCCCATATAGTGCTGCACAAACGTTATGGCCCCATAAGGTGCTCTATACAGACAATTGCCCCATTATAGAGCTGCACAAACGTTTTGGCCCCATAAGATGCTCCATACACACACTTGCCCCATATAGTGCTGCACAAACGCTATGGCCCCATAAGATGCTCTATACAGACACTTGCCCCATATAGTGCTGCACAAATGTTATGGCCCCATAAGATGCTCCATACAGACATTTGCCCCATATAGTGCTGCACAAACGTTATGGCCCCATAAGGTGCTCTATACAGACACTTGCCCCATTATAGTGCTGCACAAACGTTATGGCCCCATAAGATGCTCCATACACACACTTGCCCCATATAGTGCTGCACAAATGATATGGCCCCAAAAGATGCTCTATACAGACACTTGCCCCATTATAGTGCTGCACAATTGTTATGGCCCCATAAGATGCTCTATACAGACACTTGCCCCATTAAAGTGCTACACAAATGTTATGGCCCCATAAGATGCTCCATACAGACACTTGCCCCATATAGTGCTGAACAAACGTTATGGCACCATAAGATGCTCTATACAGACACTTGCCCCATATAGTGTTGCACAAATGTTATGGCCCCATAAGATGCTCTATACAGACACTTGCCCCATATAGTGCTGCACAAATGTTATGGCCCCATAAGATGCTCTATACAGACACTTGCCCCATTTAGTACTGCACAAATGTTATGGCCCCATAAGATGCTCTATACAGACACTTGCCCCATATAATGCTGCACAAACGTTATGGCCCCATAAGATGCTCCATACAGACACTTGCCCCATATAATGCTGCACAAACGTTATGGCCCCATAAGATGCTCCATACAGACACTTGCCCCATATAGTACTGCACAAATATTATGGCCCCATAAGATGCCCCATACAAACATTTGCCCTATATAGTATTGCACAAACGTTATGGCCCCATAAGATGCTCTATACAGAAACTTGCCCCATATAGTACTGCACAAACGTTATGGCCCCATAAGATGCTCTATATAGACACTTGCCCCATATAGTGCTGCACAAACGTTATGGCCCCATAAGATGCTCCGTACAGACACTTGCCCCATATAGTGTTGCACAAACGTTATGGCCCCATAAAATGCTCTATACAGACACTTGCCCCATATAGTGCTGCACAAACGTTATGGCCCCATACAGACACTTGCCCCATATTGTGCTGCACACGCATTATGGCCCCATAAGATGCTCTATACAGACACTTGCCCCATTTAGTGCTGCACAAATGTTATGGCCCCATAAGATGCTCCATACAGACACTTGCCCCATTATAGTGCTACACAAATGTTATGGCCCCATAAGATGCTCCATACAGACACTTGCCCCATTATAGTGCTGCACAAATGTTATGGCCCCATAAGATTCTCTATACAGACACTTGCCCCATTATAGTGCTGCACAAATGTTATGGCCCCATAAGATGCTCCATACAGACACTTGCCCCATATAGTGCTGAACAAACGTTATGGCACCATAAGATGCTCTATACAGACACTTGCCCCATATAGTGTTGCACAAATGTTATGGCCCCATAAGATGCTCTATACAGACACTTGCCCCATATAGTGCTGCACAAATGTTATGGCCCCATAAGATGCTGTATACAGACACTTGCCCCATTTAGTACTGCACAAATGTTATGGCCCCATAAGATGCTCTATACAGTCACTTGCCCCATATAGTGCTGCACAAATGTTATGGCCCCATAAGATGCTCCATACAGACACTTGCCCCATATAATGCTGCACAAACGTTATGGCCCCATAAGATGCTCCATACAGACACTTGCCCCATATAGTACTGCACAAACATTATGGCCCCATAAGATGCCCCATACAAACACTTGCCCTATATAGTATTGCACAAACGTTATGGCCCCATAAGATGCTCTATACAGAAACTTGCCCCATATAGTACTGCACAAACGTTATGGCCCCATAAGATGCTCTATATAGACACTTGCCCCATATAGTGCTGCACAAACGTTATGGCCCCATAAGATGCTCCGTACAGACACTTGCCCCATATAGTGTTGCACAAACGTTATGGCCCCATAAAATGCTCTATACAGACACTTGCCCCATATAGTGCTGCACAAACGTTATGGCCCCATACAGACACTTGCCCCATATAGTGCTGCACACGCATTATGGCCCCATAAGATGCTCTATACAGACACTTGCCCCATTTAGTGCTGCACAAATGTTATGGCCCCATAAGATGCTCTATACAGTCACTTGCCCCATATAGTGCTGCACAAATTTTATGGCCCCATAAGATGCTCCATACAGACACTTGCCCCATATAATGCTGCACAAACGTTATGGCCCCATAAGATGCTCCATACAGACACTTGCCCCATTATAGTGCTGCACAAATGTTATGGCCCCATAAGATTCTCTATACAGACACTTGCCCCATTATAGTGCTGCACAAATGTTATGGCCCCATAAGATGCTCCATACAGACACTTGCCCCATATAGTGCTGAACAAACGTTATGGCACCATAAGATGCTCTATACAGACACTTGCCCCATATAGTGTTGCACAAATGTTATGGCCCCATAAGATGCTCTATACAGACACTTGCCCCATGTAGTGCTGCACAAATGTTATGGCCCCATAAGATGCTGTATACAGACACTTGCCCCATTTAGTACTGCACAAATGTTATGGCCCCATAAGATGCTCTATACCGTCACTTGCCCCATATAGTGCTGCACAAATGTTATGGCCCCATAAGATGCTCCATACAGACACTTGCCCCATATAATGCTGCACAAACGTTATGGCCCCATAAGATGCTCCATACAGACACTTGCCCCATATAGTACTGCACAAACGTTATGGCCCCATAAGATGCCCCATACAAACACTTGCCCTATATAGTATTGCACAAACGTTATGGCCCCATAAGATGCTCTATACAGAAACTTGCCCCATATAGTACTGCACAAACGTTATGGCCCCTGTTGTGATTTTGCTTTTTGCTCCCTCTAGTGGTCATTAGTGATTTGACTCTGGAGCGTCTGTCTTTTCCTATATCCTCACCTGGGCCGTTAGTTCAGGGGCGTTGCTATATAAGCTCCCTGGACCTTCAGTTCCATGCCTGGCATCGTTGAAATCAGAGCTAATCTGTTGTGCTCTTGTCCTCTGATCCTGGTTCCTGTTTTTCAAGCTAAGTCTGCTTCTTTGCTTTTTGCTTTTGTTTTGTTTGGTATTTTTGTCCAGCTTGTTCCTATCTGTATCCTGACCTTTGCTGGAAGCTCTAGGGGGCTGGTGTTCTCCCCCCGGACCGTTAGACGGTTCGGGGGTTCTTGAATCTCCAGCGTGGATTTTTATAGGGTTTTTGTTGACCAGATAAGTTATCTTGCTTTATTCTGCTATTAGTAAGCTGGCCTCTCTTTGCTCAACCTGGTTCATTTCTGTGTTTGTCATTTCCTCTTACCTCACCGTTATTATTTGTGGGGGGCTTGTATCTTGCTTTGGGGTCCCTTTCTCTGGAGGCAAGAGAGGTCTTTGTTTTCTTCTCCTAGGGGTAGTTAGATTCTCCGGCTGGCGCGAGTCATCTAGGGATCACCGTAGGCATGATCCCCGGCTACTTCTAGTGTTGGCGTTAGGAGTAGCTATTTGGTCAACCTAGTTACCACAGCCCTATGAGCTGGATTTTTGTATCTTGCAGACTTACACGTTCCTCTGAGACCCTGTCCACTGGGGTCATAACAGTATGCCAGGCCAGTATTAAATGTTTAATGCATTGCAGAAGTGGGATTATAAGAAAGAAAATTTTGAGTTTTTTTTTTCCCTCTCTCATTTTTTTTTTTTCTTTTCCCCTTTACCTCAGAGTGGCTTAAGCTTGCTGCAGACATGAATGTCCAGACCTTGATTACAAGTGTGGACCAGCTTGCCGCTCGTGTGCAGGGTATACAAGATTATGTTACCAGAAATCCTAGGTCTGAACCCAAGATTCCGATTCCTGAACTGTTTTCAGGAGACCGATTTAAGTTTAGGAATTTCAGGAATAATTGTAAATTATTTTTGTCCCTGAAACCTTGTTCGTCTGGAGACTCTGCTCAACAAGTAAAAATTGTTATTTCATTCTTACGGGGTGACCCTCAGGATTGGGCTTTTTTGTTGGCGCCAGGAGATCCGGCATTGGCTGATATTGATGCGTTTTTTCTGGCGCTCGGTTTACTTTATGAGGAACCCAATCTTGAGATTCAGGCAGAGAAAGCCTTGCTGGCTATGTCTCAGGGCCAGGACGAGGCTGAGGTGTATTGCCAAAAATTTCGGAAATGGTCCGTGCTGACACATTGGAACGAGTGTGCACTGGCCGCTAATTTTAGAAATGGCCTTTCTGAGGCCATTAAGAATGTTATGGTGGGTTTTCCCATTCCCACAGGTCTGAATGATACCATGTCCCTGGCTATTCAAATTGACCGGCGGTTGCGGGAGCGCAAAACCGCAAATTCCCTCATGTTGTTGTCTGAACAGACACCTGATGTGATGCAATGTGATAGAAAAACCGCAAATTCCCTCATGGTGTTGTCTGAACGGACACCTGATTTGATGCAATGTGATAGAATCCTGACTAGAAATGAGAGGAAAATTCATAGACGCCGGAATGGCTTGTGCTACTACTGTGGTGATTCTACACATGTTATCTCAGCATGCTCTAAACGTATATCTAAGGTTGTTAGTCCTGTCACCGTTGGTAATTTGCATCCTAAGTTTATTCTGTCTGTAACTTTGATTTGCTCACTGTCATCTTATCCTGTCATGGCGTTTGTAGATTCGGGTGCTGCCCTGAGTCTTATGGATCTCTCATTTGCTAAGCGCTGTGGTTTTATTCTTGAACCATTAGAAAATCCTATCCCTCTTAGGGGTATTGATGCTACGCCATTGGCAGAAAATAAGCCGCAGTATTGGACACAGGTTACCATGTGCATGACTCCTGAACACCGCGAGGTGATACGTTTTCTCGTTCTACATAAAATGCATGATTTGGTTGTTTTGGGGCTGCCATGGTTACAGACCCATAATCCAGTCCTTGACTGGAAGGCTATGTCAGTGTCTAGTTGGGGCTGTCGTGGTATTCATGAGGATTCCCTGCCTGTGTATATTGCTTCTTCTACGCCTTCGGAAGTTCCGGAGTACTTGTCTGATTATCAGGATGTCTTTAGCGAGTCCAGGTCCAGTACATTGCCTCCTCATAGGGAATGTGACTGTGCAATAGATTTGATTCCAGGCAGTAAATTTCCTAAGGGAAGACTGTTTAATCTGTCGATACCTGAACATACCGCTATGCGTTCATATATCAAGGAGTCTCTGGAGAAAGGACACATCCGTCCGTCTTCTTCCCCTCTTGGTGCGGGATTCTTTTTTGTGGCTAAAAAGGACGGATCTTTGAGGCCTTGTATTGACTATCGGCTTTTAAATAAGATCACTGTCAAATTTCAGTATCCTTTGCCACTGTTGTCTGACTTGTTTGCCCGGATTAAAGGTGCCAAGTGGTTTACCAAGATAGACCTTCGTGGTGCGTACAACCTTGTGCGCATTAAGCAAGGGGATGAATGGAAAACCGCATTCAATACGCCCGAAGGTCATTTTGAGTACTTGGTGATGCCTTTTGGGCTCTCTAATGCCCCTTCAGTTTTTCAGTCCTTTATGCATGACATTTTCCGGAACTATCTGGATAAATTTCTGATCGTTTATCTGGATGATATTCTGTTTTTTTCTGATAATTGGGACTCGCATGTGGAGCAGGTCAGGATGGTCTTTAAAATTTTGCGTGAAAATTCTTTGTTTGTCAAGGGCTCAAAGTGTCTTTTTGGTGTACAGAAGGTTCCCTTTTTGGGGTTCATTTTTTCCCCTTCTACTGTGGAGATGGACCCAGTCAAGGTCTGAGCTATTCTTGATTGGACTCAGCCCTCGTCAGTTAAGAGTCTTCAGAAGTTCTTGGGTTTCGCTAACTTCTACCGTCGTTTTATCGCTAACTTTTCTAGCATTGTGAAACCTTTGACGGATATGACCAAGAAGGGCTCCGATGTGGTTAATTGGGCTCCTGCTGCCGTGGAGGCTTTCCAGGAGTTGAAACGTCGGTTTACTTCGGCGCCTGTTTTGTGCCAGCCTGATGTCTCGCTTCCCTTTCAGGTTGAGGTGGATGCTTCAGAGATTGGAGCAGGGGCCGTTTTGTCGCAGAGAGGCGCTGGTTGCTCTGTTATGAGACCTTGCGCCTTTTTCTCTAGGAAGTTTTCGCCTGCGGAGCGAAATTATGATGTGGGCAATCGGGAGTTGTTGGCCATGAAATGGGCATTTGAGGAGTGGCGTCATTGGCTCGAGGGTGCTAAGCATCGTGTGGTGGTCTTGACTGATCACAAAAATCTGATGTATCTCGAGTCTGCTAAACGCCTGAATCCTAGACAGGCCCGCTGGTCATTGTTTTTCTCCCGATTTGACTTTGTTGTCTCGTATTTACCAGGTTCAAAGAATGTGAAGGCCGATGCTCTTTCCAGGAGCTTTGTGCCTGATGCTCCTGGAGTCGCTGAACCTGTTGGTATTCTTAAGGATGGTATTATCTTGTCAGCTATTTCTCCTGATCTGCGACGTGTGTTGCAGAGATTTCAGGCTGATAGGCCTGATTCTTGTCCACCTGACAGACTGTTTATGCCTGATAAGTGGACCAGCAGAGTCATTTCCGAGGTTCATTCCTCGGTGTTGGCAGGTCACCCAGGAATTTTTGGCACCAGAGATCTGGTGGCCAGATCCTTTTGGTGGCCTTCCTTGTCTAGGGATGTGCGGTCATTTGTACAGTCCTGTGGGACTTGTGCTCGAGCTAAGCCTTGCTGTTCTCGTGCCAGCGGGTTGCTCTTGCCCTTGCCTGTCCCTAAGAGACCTTGGACACATATCTCCATGGATTTCATTTCTGATCTTCCGGTGTCTCAGGGCATGTCTGTTATCTGGGTGATATGTGATCGCTTCTCCAAGATGGTCCATTTGGTTCCTTTGCCTAAACTGACTTCCTCTTCCGATCTGGTTCCTGTGTTTTTCCAGAACGTGGTTCGTTTGCACGGCATCCCTGAGAATATTGTGTCAGACAGAGGATCCCAGTTCGTTTCCAGATTCTGGCGATCCTTTTGTAGTAGGATGGGCATTGACTTGTCGTTTTCGTCTGCTTTCCATCCTCAGACTAATGGACAGACGGAGCGAACTAATCAGACTTTGGAGGCTTATTTGAGGTGTTTTGTCTCTGCTGATCAGGACGATTGGGTGACCTTCTTGCCGTTAGCTGAGTTTGCCCTTAATAATCGGGCTAGTTCCGCCACCTTGGTTTCGCCGTTTTTCTGCAACTCTGGTTTCCACCCCCGTTTTTCTTCAGGTCATGTGGAACCTTCTGACTGCCCTGGGGTGGATTCTGTGGTGGATAGGTTGCAGCGGATCTGGAATCTTGTGGTGGACAACTTGAAGTTGTCACAGGAGAGGGCTCAGCGCTTTGCCAACCGCCGCCGCGGTGTGGGTCCCCGACTACGTGTTGGGGATTTGGTGTGGCTTTCTTCCCGCTTTGTTCCTATGAAGGTTTCCTCTCCCAAATTTAAACCTCGTTTTATTGGTCCTTACAAGATATTGGAAATTCTTAATCTTGTATCCTTTCGCCTGGATCTACCTGTGTCGTTTGCTATCCACAACGTGTTTCATAGGTCCTTGTTGCGGCGGTACGTTGTGCCTGTGGTTCCTTCTGCTGAGCCTCCTGCTCCGGTGTTGGTTGAGGGCGAGTTGGAGTACGTGGTGGAGAAGATCTTGGATTCTCGTCTCTCCAGGCGGAGGCTTCAGTACCTGGTCAAGTGGAAGGGCTATGGTCAGGAAGATAATTCCTGGGTGGTCGCCTCTGATGTTCATGCGGCCGATTTAGTTCGTGCCTTTCACGCCGCTCATCCTGATCGCCCTGGTGGTCGTGGTGAGGGTTCGGTGACCCCTCACTAAGGGGGGGTACTGTTGTGATTTTGCTTTTTGCTCCCTCTAGTGGTCATTAGTGATTTGACTCTGGAGCGTCTGTCTTTTCCTATATCCTCACCTGGGCCGTTAGTTCAGGGGCGTTGCTATATAAGCTCCCTGGAACTTCAGTTCCATGCCTGGCATCGTTGAAATCAGAGCTAATCTGTTGTGCTCTTGTCCTCTGATCCTGGTTCCTGTTTTTCAAGCTAAGTCTGCTTCTTTGCTTTTTGCTTTTGTTTTGTTTGGTATTTTTGTCCAGCTTGTTCCTATCTGTATCCTGACCTTTGCTGGAAGCTCTAGGGGGCTGGTGTTCTCCCCCCGGACCGTTAGACGGTTCGGGGGTTCTTGAATCTCCAGCGTGGATTTTTATAGGGTTTTTGTTGACCAGATAAGTTATCTTGCTTTATTCTGCTATTAGTAAGCTGGCCTCTCTTTGCTGAACCTGGTTCATTTCTGTGTTTGTCATTTCCTCTTACCTCACCGTTATTATTTGTGGGGGGCTTGTATCTTGCTTTGGGGTCCCTTTCTCTGGAGGCAAGAGAGGTCTTTGTTTTCTTCTCCTAGGGGTAGTTAGATTCTCCGGCTGGCGCGAGTCATCTAGCGATCACAGTAGGCATGATCCCCGGCTACTTCTAGTGTTGGCGTTAGGAGTAGCTATTTGGTCAACCTAGTTACCACAGCCCTATGAGCTGGATTTTTGTATCTTGCAGACTTACACGTTCCTCTGAGACCCTGTCCACTGGGGTCATAACAGGCCCCATAAGATGCTGTATATAGACACTTGCCCCATATAGTGCTGCACAAACGTTATGGCCCCATAAGATGCTCCGTACAGACACTTGCCCCATATAGTGTTGCACAAACGTTATGGCCCCATAAAATGCTCTATACAGACACTTGCCCCATATAGTGCTGCACAAACGTTATGGCCCCATACAGACACTTGCCCCATATAGTGCTGCACACACATTATGGCCCCATAAGATGCTCTATACAGACACTTGCCCCATTTAGTGCTGCACAAATGTTATGGCCCCATAAGATGCTCTATACAGTCACTTGCCCCATATAGTGCTGCACAAATGTTATGGCCCCATAAGATGCTCCATACAGACACTTGCCCCATATAATGCTGCACAAACGTTATGGCCCCATAAGATGCTCCATACAGACACTTGCCCCATATAGTACTGCACAAACGTTATGGCCCCATAAGATGCCCCATACAAACACTTGCCCTATATAGTATTGCACAAACGTTATGGCCCCATAAGATGCTCTATACAGAAACTTTCCCCATATAGCACTGCACAAACGTTATGGCCCCATAAGATGCTATATATAGACACTTGCCCCATATAGTGCTGCACAAACGTTATGGCCCCATAAGATGCTCCGTACAGACACTTGCCCCATATAGTGTTGCACAAACGTTATGGCCCCATAAGATGCTCTATACAGACACTTGCCCCATATAGTGCTGCACAAACGTTATGGCCCCTTACAGACACTTGCCCATATAGTGCTGCGCAAACATCATGGCCCCATAAGATGCCCCATACAGACACTTGCCCCATTTGCTGTTGCTGCGATAAAAAAAATCACACACTCACCTCTCCGTCGCCCAGGCCCCCGGCACTTTCAATATTCACCTGCTCCTCATTCCAGCCGCTGCTCCATCTTCAGCAGTGACGTTCAGGCAGAGGGCGCGCACTAACTATGTCACCGCTCCCTCTGACCTCAGCGTCACTGCTGAAGATGGAGCGGCGCCGGAACGAGGAACAGGTGAATATCGCGCTGCGCTCCCCTCCCCTTTATACTCACCTGCTCCTGGCACGGTGCAGTCCCTTCTTCCCCGGCGCCGGCAGCTTCTTCCTGTACTGAGCGGTCACCGTTACCGCTCATTACAGTAATACAAAACAACTTCACAAGGCGCATGCCCACAATCAATTGTAATATGATAAATATACAAATGTTAGTATTAGGTAGTGGGCTAATGTATGGATAATTCTGGGGCGATCGCACATAAAGTGCCACAAAACTACCGCAAACAACGATCAAAAAAACCCCAAAGAACTAAATTGTTAATAAGCATAAAAATATTTTATTATTAATGAACAGGATCAGGGTGGGAGACAAGGGAACAACACAAGGCAGATATTATTGCACACATGTTGAGAAACGCTGGGGTGTATGTTGTACAGCTGGCTCAAAATATACAGAGAAATATAATATAATCATAAGAATAGCATGTAAACACGATATAAGTCTCTGAAAAGATTGCACAGGTAATTACATCATAAAGTATTAAGCATTTGCAACAAAAATAATCCGCAATATACCTGAGAGATGTAAGAACAGGAGCCACCGCAGCATACACCCGCCCCAACGCGCGTTTCGGCGTGATGGCCTTTTTTTCCCCTTGAAAAAGGCCATCACGCCGAAACGCGCGTTGGGGCGGGTGTATGCTGCGGTGGCTCCTGTTCTTACATCTCTCAGGTACAGTACAGGACGAGGAGCCTCCTTGGACTGCTGCATCATCAAGTGGCCCCCGCTGGGGCCCACCTGTCGGCTGTGACCGGGGCACATGCACATGCCCCGGCTGCCCCCTACCTGGATACGCCACTGGAAGAGCTAGAGGCAGAGTGTCTCCCTCCTCCTCATCCTTCTCCTCCTTTGTTGATAGAATCTTTTCAGTAGTAAATGTCATTGCCTATCTCAGTAATGTAATAATCTGTCTTCACTAAATGCAGATTTTTCCTCAGAATTGAGAATTTTGATAAATTACTGATCATTTTTTTGCTGAGAAAGAAGCAGATTTCTCTGATAAGATATATTATAAAGTTGCTTATTTTCATTTGTATTATTGCTTCTTAACATAAAAATGAAAACTCCAGTTAAGCTTTAACCCCTTCACCCCGAAGGTTTTAACTCAGTCTGGAACACTTCAACGGATCCTGGTGATTCTGAGATTTGCTTTATCATGACATATTGTACTTTATGATAGTGGTAAAATATATTTGATATGATGTTCATTTGTGAAAAAAGCAGAAATTTGATGAAAATTTTGAAAATGTCACAATTTTCAAACTTTTAATTTTTATGCCCTTAAATTAGAGAGTCATATCCTGCAAAATAGTTAGTAAATAACATTTCCCACATGTCTAATTCAATTTGGGAAACATAATTATTATTTGTTAGGAAATTGTAAGGGTTAAAAGTTCACCAGCGATTTCACATTTTTACAACAAAATTTGCAAAACAATTTTGTTTAGGGACCACACCACATTTGAGTGACTTTGAGCCACTACTCATTACTCACCCAAGTATCACTGTACTCGGTGTACTCGGCGAGCACTGAGTATTTCCGGGTTTTAGAGACCCAATCAACATGCAGGGATTGTCTGTCAGGCACTGTAACACCGCAGCCATCTTTTGTGTGGTCTTGCAGTGATTAGCTAGCCGCATAGCATCATCAGGGTTATAAGAAACCAAACGCCGCCCTGCTCGCCGCATTCAGCTCCGGAATCAGACAGTGTAGGGAGAGCTGCTGCTGAGATAGTGTCAGATTTGGGGATTTCTTAGTCAGTGTGGGCTCTACCATCCTAAACTACTCAAATCCAGCTAAACCAACAGTCCTTCTAAGGACTAATTCAGGAGTTTATAGGTTGTAGTGTTAAAGCCCCGTCACACATAGCGATTTACCAACGATCACGACCAGCGATACGACCTGGCCGTGATCGTTGGTAAGTCGCTGTGTGGTCGCTGGGGAGCTGTCACACAGACAGCTCTCTCCAGCGACCAACGATCAGGGGAACGACTTCGGCATCGTTGAAACTGTCTTCAACGATGCCGAAGTCCCCCTGCAGCACCCGGGTAACCAGGGTAAACATCGGGTTACTAAGCGCAGGGCCACGCTTAGTAACCCGATGTTTACCCTGGTTACCAAAAAAAACAAACAGTACATACTCACCATCTGATGTCCGTCAGGTCCCTTGCCATCTGCTTCCTGCTCTGACTGAGTGCCGCCGTACAGTGAGAGCAGAGCGCAGCGGTGACGTCACCGCTGTGCTGTGCTCTCACTGTACGGCCGGATCTCAGTCAGAGCAGGAAGCAGATGGCAAGGGACCTGACGGACATCAGATGGTGAGTATGTACTGTTTGGTTTTTTTTACATTTACGCTGGTAACCAGGGTAAACATCGGGTTACTAAGCGCGGCCCTGTGCTTAGTAACCCGATGTTTACCCTGGTTACCAGTGAAGACATCGCTGGATCGGTGTCACACACACCGATTCAGTGATGTCAGCGGGACCTCAACGACCAAAAAAAGGTCCAGGCCATTCCGACACGACCAGTGATCTCACAGCAGGGGCCTGGTCGCTGGTACGTGTCACACATAGCGAGATCGCTACTGAGGTCGCTGTTGCGTCACAAAACTTGTGACTCAGCAGCGATCTCGCTAGCGATCTCGCTATGTGTGACGGGGCCTTTAGGTAGGCAGGGGAGTGTATGTCGCTCTATACATATCAGTGAAAGGACTGGAGGCACTGTATGTGTGTATATAGATATCATTGTATACATCAAGAGGGTCCATTCCATTACTGCCTGCTGCTGCTACCTATAGCATATGTGGACCGTATATATCTAGGCCCAGATATAATAGGCTAGGAACATTTTTTTTGCCATGTTAATAGAGATTATTTTATTGCAAAGCGATCCAGATCCCTTTTTATTCTCCATTTTCTTTTTGACACTGCACAATACAGCCAGATTCTTTTCCTAGCACAGCGTGAAAATCCAGCAATTTTATAGGGGTCACAAAAATCACTTATGAGTGCACAGAAAAATCTTTCATTTTTTGTGGTACGTTAGAGTAGAACTTTTTTGAGTGTCTTACACAATTTCTTGACACCATTTTGCTGAACCTAAAAAAAAAAAAATACATACAGGCCACATTTTTCACAGTGTGGTATATCTGTGACATGCCTCATACCATTCCATTTTTTTGCTGTCTGTTACTCTAGTTATATACAGCACTATTTTGCAGACCCCCCAAAAATACAGGCAACATATTTGGCAGCGTGGTATTTCCGTGACAGGCCTCATATAGCTGCTTGCTCCAAGTTTGGGCATTTTAGGCCGGTATTCGAGTGTTTTTCCTGTCTGTTACTCTACTTATATACAGCACTATTTAGCAAACATCAAAAAAAATACAGGCCACATACAGTACAGACCAAAAGTTTGGACACACCTTCTCATTTAAAGATTTTTCTGTATTTTCATGACTATGAAAATTGTACATTCACACTGAAGGCATCAAAACTATGAATTAACACATGTGGAATTATATACTTAACAAAAAAGTGTGAAACAACTGAAAATATGTCTTATATTCTAGGTCCTTCAAAGTAGCCACATTTTGCTTTGATGGCTGCTTTGCACACTCTTGGCATTCTCATGATGAGCTTCAAGAAGTAGTCACCAGAAATGGTTTTCACTTCACAGGTGTGCCCTGTCAGGTTTAATAAGTGGGATTTCTTGCCTTACAAATGGGGTTGGGACCATCAGTTGTGTTGGGCAGAAGTCTGGTGGATACACAGCTGATAGTCCTACTGAATAGACTGTTAGAATTTGTATTATGGCAAGAAAAGAGCAGCTAAGTAAAGAAAAACGAGTGGCCATCATTACTTTAAGAAAGGATTTTCCTCTGTTTCTGAGGATAAGTTTATCCGAGTCACCAGCCTCAGAAAAAGCAGGTTAACAGCAGCTCAGATTAGAGACCAGGTCAATGCCACACAGGATTCTAGCAGCAGAAACATCTCTACAACAGTTAAGGGGAGACTTTGTGCAGCAGGCCTTCATGGTAAAATAGCTGCTAGGAAACCACTGCTAAGGACAGACAACAAGCAGAAGAGACTTGTTTGTGCTAAAGAACACAAGGAATGGACATTAGACCAGTGGAAATCTGTGCTTTGGTCTGATGAGTCCAAATTTGAGATCTTTGGTTCCAACCACCGTGTCTTTGTGCGACACAGAAAAGGTGAACGTATGGACTCTATATGCCTGGTTCCCACCATGAAGCATGAAGGAGGAGATTTGATGGTGTGGGGGTACTTTGTTGGTGACACTGTTGGGGATTTATTCAAAATTAAAGGCATACTGAACCAGCATGGCCACCACAGCATCTTGCAGCGGCATGCTATTCCATCTGTTTTGCATTTAGTTGGACCATCATTTATTTTTCAACAGGACAATGACCCCAAACACACCTCCAGGCGGTGTAAGGGCTATTTGACCAAGGAGAGTGATGGGGTGCTACGCCAGATTACCTGGCCTCCACAGTCACCAGACCTGAACCCAATTGAGATGGTTTGGGGTGAGCTGGACCGCAGAGTGAAGGCAAAAGGGCCAACAAGCGCTAAGCATCTCTGGGAACTCCTTCAAGATTGTTGGAAGACCATTCTCGGTGACTACCTGTTGAAGCTCATCAAGAGAATGCCAAGAGTGTGCAAAGCAATCATCACAGCAAAAGGTGGCTACTTTGAAGAACCTAGAATATGACATAATTTCAGTTGTTTCACACTTTTTTGTTAAGTACCGTATATAATTCCACATGTGTTAATTCATAGTTTTGATGCCTTCAGTGTGAATGTACAATTTTCATAGTCATGAAAATACAGAAAAATGTTTAAATGAGAAGGTGTGTCCAAACGTTTGGTCTGTACTGTATATACACTCACCGGCCACTTTATTAGGTACACCATGCTAGTAACGGGTTGGACCCCCTTTTGCCTTCAGAACTGCCTCAATTCTTCGTGGCATAGATTCAACAAGGTGCTGGAAGCATTCCTCAGAGATTTTGGTCCATATTGACATGATGGCATCACACAGTTGCCGCAGATTTGTCGGCTGCACATCCCAAAGATGCTCCATACAAGGCAGGATGGATCCATGCTTTCATGTTGTTTACGCCAAATTCTGACCCTACCATCCGAATGTCGCAGCAGAAATCGAGACTCATCAGACCAAGCAACGTTTTTCCAATCTTCTACTGTCCAATTTCGATGAGCTTGTACAAATTGTAGCCTCAGTTTCCTGTTCTTAGCTGAAAGGAGTGGTACCCGGTGTGGTCTTCTGCTGCTGTAGCCCATCTGCCTCAAAGTTCGACGCACTGTGCGTTCAGAGATGCTCTTAGGCCTACCTTGGTTGTAACGGGTGGCGATTTGAGTCTCTGTTGCCTTTCTATCAGCTCGAACCAGTCTGCCCATTCTCCTCTGACCTCTGGCATCAACAAGGCATTTCCGCCCACAGAACTGCCGCTCACTGGATTTTTTTTCTTTTTCGGACCATTCTCTGTAAACCCTAGAGATGGTTGTGCGTGAAAATCCCAGTAGATCAGCAGTTTCTGAAATACTCAGACCAGCCCTTCTGGCACCAACAACCATGCCACGTTCAAAGGCACTCAAATCACCTTTCTTCCCCATACTGATGCTCGGTTTGAACTGCAGGAGATTGTCTTGACCATGTCTACATGCCTAAATGCACTGAGTTGCCGCCATGTGATTGGCTGATTAGAAATTAAGTGTTAACAAGAAGTTGGACAGGTGTACCTAATAAAGTGGCCGGTGAGTGTATTTTCAGTTGTTTCACACTTTTTTGTTAAGTATATAATTCCACATGTGTTAGTTCATAGTTTTGATGCCTTCAGTGTGAATGTACAATTTTCATAGTCATGAAAATACAGAAAAATCTTTAAAGGGAACCTGTCATCTGAATTTGGTGGGCCCTTTTTTCGGTCCGATGGGCAGTGTTTTCCGGGTGTTTTATTCACCCCTTCCTTTCCTGCTGGCTGCACGCTGGCCGCAATATCGTCTTCAAGTTGATTAGGTTTCCTTCGTAGAACACGCCTGCTCAAGGCAACCTTGCCTTGCGCACGCGCAGTATGCTTTGCCCAACTGTGGGCAAAGCCAAAAAGCATTAGTGCGCATGCGCCGGTGCACTATGACCCGGAACACAGCGAAATACTTCCAGGACATAGTACGCCGGCGCATGCGCACTAATACTTTTCGGCTTTGCCCGCAGTTGGGCAAAGCATACTGTGCGTGCGCAAGGCAAGATTGCCTTGCGCCAGTGTGTTCTACGAAAACTTGGAGACCTCCTCCGACCACAATTTTAGATTAGCTCCCTTCTTGGTCAGGGCAAACAGGGAAGCTACCAAGGTTGAGAAATGAACTGGCGATAATAGTTGATGAACCCTATAAAGTGCTACACTGCTTTGAGAGAATAGGGTTCCTGCCAGTCCACAGTCTGTAGCTTGGCAGGATCCATGGCCAACCCCCGGGTGGAGATGATATAGCCCAGGAAAGGCAAGGACTCCTGCTCAAACACACACTTCTCCAACTTGGCATAGAGGGAGTTTGCCCGTAAGAGGACGAAGTCTTTGCAAACACCTCTCCGGTGGGAATCTATGTCTGGAAAGTAGATGAGAATATCATCCAGATAGACTACAACCGAGGTGGTGAGCATATCCCGGAAGATATCGTTCACAAAGTCTTGGAAAACGGCAGGAGCATTACAGAGCCCGAAGGGCATCACCAGGTATTCATAGTGCCGGTCCCTGGTGTTAATTGCCGTCTTCCATTTGTCCCCCTCACGGATGCGAATCAGATTGTAAGCACCCCGCAGATCAAGCTTAGTAAATACCCTCACCCCCCCCACAACCTATCGAAGAGCTCAGATATAAGTGGTAGAGGGTACTTATTCTTAACGGTTATGGCATTAAGACCCCTGCAGTCTATGCAGGGATGTAATTCTCCGTGCTTCTTCTGCATGAAGAAGAACTCAGCCCCTGCGGGTGACACTGACTTCCTAATGAATCCTCTTGCCAGATTCTCCTGGATGTACTGAGACATTGCCTCCATCTCCAGGAGACATAATGGGTAATTCGACCCTGGGGAGGCTCAGCACCAAGCAAGAGATAGAACAGTCATAGGGGCGGTGAGGTGGAAGAGTCTCCACAGCCCTCTTGTAGAACATGTCCGCATAGGGCCAATAGCGCTTGGGGAGAGAGGAAAGATCTGTGGGTACCTCAGTAGTAGCAACCTGAATGCACTCCCTCTGACATCTACCCTCACAAGATTCACTCCATCCCAAAATTCTCCCTGTGGACCACTCAATATGAGGGGAGTGCTACCGTAGCCAAGGTCTCCCTAACAGGACCTCATCAATTCCCTCGGGAATGACAATATAGAGAGAATCTCCTGATGGGATGGCGACAAAGAAAGAGTAAATGGGATGGCCTGGTGTGTTATCTATGAGGGCAGTGTCGACCCATTCACCACTCGTACGGTCACTGGTTTAGCGAGCATCACCAGGGGTATTGCATGCCATTGAGCAAAGGCAGAGGACATGAAGTTGCCCTCTGCCCCAGAATCCATGCAAAGCTCTACCATAAAAGTGGATGGGCCTAAAGTAATTGTCCCCTTGAAGGACAATTTGGAGGAAAACATCGCTGTCTCTAGTGTACCTCCTCCTACAACCACTAGACGCTGATGTTTTCCCGACCGCTGGGGACATTTTCTGTTATAATGTCCCAACTGCTGGCAGACAGGACAGACCTTGAGTGCACGAGCGGTCTGGGACTTAGACCCCGCTTGTGTCACCTTCATGGTCTCAGGTGGCTCAGACAACAGGACCGGAGATTCCAGAGGTTTGGTGAAGGTGGGAGCCAGCCGAATCCTCTGCCTACACTGGGCTCGCTCCAACCTTCACTTGTTAAAATGAAGGTCGATGCGAGAAGATATTGCTATTAGCTCCTTTAGTGTGGCAAAAATCTCCATAGTGGCCAAGGCATCCTTCACATGCTCAGCTAGTCCCCTCCATAATACCGGGATGAGGACTTTATCCGGCTACTCCAGCTCAGATGCCAGAAGTGGACAGCAAAATGGTTGACCATGGACGAACCCTGTGTCAATGCCAGCAATTGGAGCGCTGTAACATGGGTGACACGAGGTCCCAAAAAGACCTGCTTCAGAGTGCTCAAGAACCGCGAAGCACTCTGCACCACATGATTGTCGCGCTCCCACAGTGGCGTAGCCCACTCCAATGCCCTGTCCAACAAGAGGGATATAATAAATCCCACCTTAGCCCGCTCCATGGGAAAATGTGCAGCCAGGAGTTCAAGATGTATAGCACACAGGTTCACGAATCCCCTACACAGCTTACTGTCACCAGCAAACTTGTCTGGCAACGGAAGACAGGATAATGTCGGACTAGGGGTGGCAGTGGACAAACTAGCTGCAGCCATGGTAGCAGCCAGAACATCAACTGCGGTAACATCCACAGCTGAGGTTGTGCGCTCGAGAGCCGCCAACCTGCCCTCTAGCTGCTGGATGTACCGCTGTAGTCTCTGTTCGCCCACAATTACTAGCCTGACCAAGGTGCTAGTATAATGTTAGGGCTCTAACCACCAAATAATCATAAAGATGATATAAGGTGCATTCGCAGCCCGGAGTCCACCGTGCAGAGATGGAACCTGCTGCTGAGTAATGGCGGAGAGACGCTTCCTCACTAGTGTTGAGCGATACCGTCCGATACTTGAAAGTATCAGTATCGGAAAGTATCGGCCGATACCGGCAAAGTATCGGATCTAATCCGATACCGATACCCGATACCAATACAAGTCAATGGGACACCAAGTATCGGACGGTATCCTGTATGGTTCCCAGGGTCTGAAGGAGAGGAAACTCTCCTTCAGGCCCTGGGATCCATATCAATGTGTAAAAGAAATAATTAAAATAAAAAATAGGGATATACTCACCTCTCCGACGCAGCCTGGACTTTACCGCCGTAACCGGGAGCCGTTGTACCTAAGAATGCGCGCTTGAAGGGCCTTAGATGACGTCACGGCGCTCTGATTGGTCCCTTCAAGCACGCATTTTTAGGTACAACGGCTCCCGGTTATGGCGGTAAAGTCCAGGCTGCGTCGGAGAGGTGAGTATATCCCTATTTTTTATTTTAATTCTTTCTTTTACACATTGATATTAATCCCGATACCGATTCCCGATACCACAAAAGTATCGGATCTCGGTATCGGAATTCCGATACCCGCAAGTATCGGCCGATACCCTATACTTGCGGTATCGGAATGCTCAACACTATTCCTCACACGTGGGTTAGACTTCACCCAGTGTGAATGGAAGCGAACTTTGTTGCTTCACAGAGTCGTCAAATAATGTTGTGGATTCTGTTTGCGGGCTCCCTCTGGTGGTTACTGCTGGTACTGGGTGACTTTGGTGGGTTGCGGCCTTTGGTTTCCATCTGTCCATCAGAGGCTGGGTGTTTCCTATTTTACCTGGCCTTTCTGTCATTTCCCTTGCCGGCTATCAATGTATTCAGATGTGCTCTGTTTGGTTCTTGCCTACCTGCTCCCAGATCTTTCAGGATAAGCTAAGTGCTGATTTTCAGTTGTTTGGTTTTTTGTCCAGCTTGCTTATTATGTCTCTATGCTAGCTGGTAGCTCTAGTGGACTGAGGTTCTCCCCATGTGCCATGAGTTGGCACATGGGTTCTTGTAATCTCAGGATGGTTTTTTGATTAGGGTTTTTTGCTGACCGCTCAGACCCCTTTTGTATCGTTCTGCTTTCTAGTTTACAGCGGGCCTCAATTTGCTGAACCTATATATATCATCTCTATGTGTGTGCCTTCCTCTCATTTCACCGTCAATACATGTGGGGGGCAACTATACCTTTTGGGGTTCATTCCTCTGGAGGCAAGTGAGGTCTTTATTTTCCCTGCAGTACTAGTTAGCTCTTAGGCTGGTGCGTGGCGTCTAGAACCAACGTAGGCACGCTCCCTGGCTATCTCTAGTTGCGTTTGTCAGGCGTAGGGCAGCGGTCAGCCCAGGTTCCATCACCCTAGAGCTCGTCCGATATTTTGTATTACTTTGCTTGTCCCTTGCTATCCCTAGCCATTGGGATTCATGACAATTATGATATTTCCTTGCTAGCTGGAAGCTCTGGGGGTGCAGAGCTGCACCTCCACACCATGAGTCGGTGTGGAGGTCTTTTTGCACACTCTGCGTGGTTTTTGTAGTTTTTTTATACTGACGGCATAGTTCCCTTTCCTATCCTCTGTCTATCTAGAGAAGATTCGGCCTCCTTTGCTAAAATCTGTTTCATTCCTGTGTTTGTCATTTGTCATTTACCGGAAGTCTCTTTTTCTTGTATATACCGGTAACTTATGTGGTGTGTTTTACTATATAAACCCTCACCACGGGCACATGTTAGCGATAATCGCTTAGTGATAAATGCTGCTATTGCTGTGGATGTTTGCATTGAGTATGCTTTCTCCTCAGCTCGCTGTGACCATGGTAACAGTCACTTCCGGTGACTGTAGGAAGTTACATTCTGAGTACAATTAGGGAGCATTACGGTGTTTTAAAGTAAGTAAAGGGACATCGGTGGGTTAATCATTGTCTCAGATGGGATATATCACGCAATTGTTCATCTTATGAAATTACCTATGCTGTGTTTTTTAGGCAGTGTGTTATATTATGTCTGATCCATTAGACCGACTATACCGGTCACATGATTCCTTTCTAATAGGAGATTGGCTATTTTCAGCCCTTTAGCACACTATATAAATTCCAAACAATGGTTCCTTCCACTCTCTGCAGTCCAGCATAGAGGGTGGCAGCTCTTTTCTTAGCACTGAAGCACTTTATCTCCCAGCAAGCTAGTCCCCTGATGATCCTGCTTGCATAGAAACGCGTTGGGACCTCCTAGGGAGAGTGCAGGGCTTCTAATTTGGTAGGGGTAGCTGTGGACTGTCCTTGTTAGGGCAGGAGTTCGGGGATTGAGATCTATAATAGCCCCATAGGGATTGACAGGGAATTGTCTCCTGAAGTCGTGCAACACAATGGACTTGTCATAGAAGCACCACTGGGGTTCCGGCTCTCTCATCCTCGACAACAATTGGTGAGATTGTTCCATAATTATTTAAATCTCCCATCAATTGCACCCCCTTCCTTCTAAAATATGATTGACTGCTAATATTAATGCAACCAGGGTACCTTATTATTGATTTGGGTACTTCACAAGTACCATTGGTTTATGTTGTGTTTTTTTTCCACTAAACCAGGTTCCTTGGTCGAGACATTTGAACACTGGACCACTGCTAGTGTCCTGAGTTCTATCCAATAGTGTTCATCTGCATATAGTACTCTAATTTGAACATTTTTAGTGGTACTTTTTTATTGACACGTTTTGGTGACATTGGTTATACACTTTTTTCTTATATTTATATTTATTAAAAGTTATGTTTTAATTCCTGCTTTAGCTATGTTCCCTGTAATCAGGTAGGATCATGTGATTTATCACACAAAAATTTTTCTTGCTGTTTTCGCACATTTTCTAAAAAGGATATGGCAGGTTTTCTATCTGTAGGTCTTAACACAGACACTTGGCTATCAGAAGTAAAGGAGGTTTTTTCAGAACAAGTTTTCACACAAAAAAAGTATCTTCCATCTTTCAATACAGCCTTCAAAGAGCTCCAGCAGGTTTATAGGGACCAGATCACCTCCTGGTGGGAGGTCCAGAGCCTGGAGAGCTACTTGAGGGCTAAGATTGTTCCACGAGGCCTAAGAATCAATTTATCAGCCGGCAGTAGACATAAAAATTCCTCATTTATACAGAAGTGGGAAAGGGAAGCCACCGAGAGTTCATTACGGTTTATGCAATTGCTTCTAGAGGAAGAGAGGACTACACTTGCTGCCCTAAACGAGAAATTAAGAGAACATATAGAGATCACAAAAAAATTTCAAACGGAAACGGACTTTGGCATTAAGGAGACAAAACTCCAGACACATATTGAACGTTTCCAATATCACTTAAAAGAGAGAAAGCATCGTCAATATTTGAGGGATATCCAGGATTTTAAAGACAACAAAGCATACCTGGTACTAGCCCCCCGGGCCCCCCCTCCAGATCGAGAGGTTGATCTGTCCTCTACTGACACAGATTTTTCTGAGTCTGAAAATAAGGGCAGAACCTTTAGAGGAAGAAACCGAGGGAGGGGTAGAGGCCGGGGTACACGGGGTTCTTCGGACAGAGCGGAGGGCACACATAGTGGAGGTTTTTTAGACCAGGCCTACTCCTTGCGAAACCGACAAACTCAAGCAAGGAAGTAACTCCGTCCAGTAATTATTCTATTGCCCAATCAGATTCCCAGATTCAGATTATTAATCTATCTGACAAACATATTGACCAGTGGGAAATGTCAATTTTACGTAAAGGTCTCTCATTTGTCCCGAGTACGGATTTTGATCTCTTTAGGGCAGTTAAAGATCTGAACCTCTTCCTGCGCAAATTGAGATGGAATAAATTCTTCCAAAAACAGGACTCCCGTATTTGTTCTGACTTAGGAATTCCAGTTGATATGTTACCAGAGGTGAGATTATTACATAGTATCGGAGAGATTGCGCCTAATTCCTTGGGTCGAGGTCCATTCACGGAGTTGAAAGATAAGAGCACAAGGATGCCGCCCAATACAGGTGACCTCTCGGCGATCGACATTTTCTCAAACCTGGTCACATCTGAGTTAATGCAATTGTCCCATAGCCATATACAGTCCAGTTATAACTGTTCTAGACAGGAAATAGAGGCAATAAAACGGCTGGAAAAAGATACCAGCATAGTGGTTAAGCCCTCCGATAAGGGGGGCAATATTGTGATTCTTGGGACTAAACAATATTTGAATATCTGTGAAACAATTTTAGCAGATCGTGACACATATGAGATCCTTTCATACAATCCCACCAGTGAATATAGGGATGAGCTGCTGGTCATTCTACAGGAGGGCCTTGCTGAAGGTGTAATTAGCAAAACCGAATTTGATTTCATTTACCCAAAATGTCCAGTCACTGCCACTTTTTATAGCCTGCCCAAGGTGCATAAGGGCCTGAACCCCCTCAAGGGCAGGCCCATAGTATCAGGGGTAGGCAGTCTTTGCCAGAACGCAGGTATATATTTGGACCGCATTTTGGCCCCTTTTGTTTCGGCATTACAGTCCTTTGTAAAAGACACTCCGGACCTACTTCGAAGACTGGAGGGCCTAACAATCAGGTCTGAATCTTTGCTTGCTAGCATCGATGTTGAGGCACTCTATTCCTCCATCCCCCATGACAAGGGTTTGGAGGCGGTACGGTATTTTCTTGGAACAAGGGGACAACAATTTCAACAACATAATCTCTTTGTATTAAGACTTCTCCAATTTTGCTTGACACACAATTATTTTGTCTTTAACTGTAAGACCTACCACCAGCTGAGGGGGACGGCCATGGGCAGTCCCTGTGCCCCGGCCTACGCAAACCTCTTCCTCGGCTGGTGGGAGGAGACAATCGTTTCTGGTGAGGAGGGTGAGGAAGGTGATTCGACTATATACCGTGTCTCAGAGATTTGGACACGGTATATAGACGACATCCTCATCGTCTGGCGGGGAACCAGAGGTGAGTTCATGGCCTTTGTGGAGTCCTTGAATCATAATGATGTTGGCTTACATTTTACCTCAGTTATTGATTCCTGTACGTTACCTTTTTTGGATATCTTGATTACGAAGGGTGATAATGGTGATTTAACAACATCTACATTCAGAAAGCCTACAGCTACAAACTCTCTCTTACACTGGAACAGCCATCATCCGGTGCACCTCAAAAGGGGAATTCCAAAAGGGCAATACCTTCGGGTTAGAAGGAATTGCTCAGAGAATGGCACCTTTGAGATACAATCCCAGGATCTGAGAGAGAGGTTTCTGGCTAGGGGCTATCCCCGTAGTGTTGTCAGCAAAGCGTACCGCGAGGCCAAGGGTAGGGACCGGAGTGAATTACTAAATCCTGTGCCTAGGAGACAAGATGATTCTGTAGCCCGCTATATTACCACATTTGATAATGGGGCAACCCAGGTTAGAGACATCTTGAGGAGACATTGGTCAGTCCTACAAATGGATCCTGATATAGCTGAACGCCTGGGTGATGCTCCTACCATCACCTATAGAAAAGCGCGCTCGCTACGGGACAGGATTGTGCATAGTCATTACACTGCACCTCAAGTGGGTACTTGGCTTCGGAGCAATGTTTTAGGGTGCCATAGATGTGGCCATTGCACGGCCTGCCAGTACATTGTTCCATGTAAAACCTTTGTGAGCAATGTAACGGGGATGACGTATGAAATCAAACAGTTTGTTAACTGCAGCACTAAGGGGGTCGTGTATAGGGCCTTCTGCACATGTGGCATGGAGTACATTGGTAAGACCATTAGAGAATTCAAAAAAAGAGTTGGTGAACATGTCGGTGATGTGGAACACAACAGAGACACGGCTGTGTCTCGGCACATCAACCATATGCACAATGGACAGTTAAAAAATTTGCGTTTTATGGCTATAGAAAAAGTCTCTGCACCTGTGCGAGGGGGGAACTGGGACCAGTTACTCCTCCAAAAGGAGGCTAAGTGGATTTTCTATTTAAATACTATAGCCCCCCATGGTCTGAATGACCAAATTAATTATGGATGCTATATTTGAAACCTCTGATCAAAATCTGACCGTGGATAGCCTAGTTTTGTGTTACACAATTTAGTGTACCTTTCCGTAAATCCTTCCCTTTTGTCACCTTTTGGGTTTTTGCATTTTTGTTATCTGATATCTAATTGTACCCCCAGCATATTTCATTACACGTAGGGGGTCCTTATTATTATTATTAATTTTTATAGCTTACTATTGGGTCTAGACTTTTTGAGCATTCCTATTTAATACTTTGAGCCGATTCGGTGTGTTTTAAAGATACGGATGTTTCTAATGTTATATGTAGCACCATATATAACACCTCGCAGCTCAAGTAGCTTTATTTAGGTATGCTGTCAATATTATCTAACTGTAGGGAAGATCTCTATTTAATATCTCACAGCCTAATTGATGTTAATTGGTTACTTGTATTTAATGATATTTATTTATATTGAGCACTTCCATTTAACATCTGATATCGAAGTGATGTATATCAGCTATTTGTAAAATGCTGGTGTAAATATTTAGGATTAATCTTTTACGGTTGGCATATATATCACTCCTTAAATGGGGACATATAGAATGTATTCATTTAAAATGCCCCCACAACATAGTACTGATACTGGTTCCACCGCTTTAGTTTATATATCCCTATATTATAGTATCTACATTGACTTCACCGTATAATGTCTTCCACATGATTTTATGGCACTCATCTTCATCTGGCCACTAGTTTGTAATTGCTCCTTGTTTGCTGTGGTGGTAATTATATCTGGTTTTTCGCTGAGTATCCACTACTAGGCGTCCGGTTTCCATGGTTACATCAACATCCGGTTAATACCGGATGTTGCTTTTTACTGCCGATCGGCAGCAATCCTTAAGTATGTGCATCTGTAGATTTGCAGATCTGAGGACAGACTAGCAATGATTGCCCACTGGCAATGTAAGTTAGCCATACGGATCCGTGTTTCAATGCATTTTATTCTATCTATATACCGCTGTATGGGTCTCCTCCGGCGCGGTGTTTTGCCTGTCACCTTGGCAACCTTTTCACCTGCATTTACCGGAAGTCTCTTTTTCTTGTATATACCGGTAACTAGTGTTGAGCGATACTTTCCGATATCGGAAAGTATCGGTATCGGAAAGTATCGGCCGATACCGTCAAAATATCGGATCCAATCCGATACCGATACCCGATCCCAATGCAAGTCAATGGGACGAAAATATCGGAATTAAAATAAACCCTTAATAAACTTGTAGGTTCATTCTACATGAAGGAAAACAACTAAGAATAATGTAGGATGTATTGGGGGACGTGGCGGAGATATTAAAGGGACAGAGGTTTAGCCCAATGTAATAGAATAGCAGGATTTTTTATTTTTTTTTATGAAGTTCGGCGTTAGAAAGAATTTGACTATGTTATTTTTTTTTTTTTTTATGTCAGATATTGATGTTTCACTACTTCCACGCCCTTCACCTTCTTTTTTACTTCTCCCACGCTTTCTTCTTAATTATCCTCATCATCAGCTTCTTTGACATCAACTTCTTCACCTTATTCATCTTCTTCTTCATCTTCTACCTATTATTTTTTGGGTTACATTGTTCATATTCTTTTTATTTTACTATTATCTTCATCATATTCAACTTCTTCATCATATTCTTATTTGTGACAGGCATTCCCGTAGTTGTTATCTATAAAAGTTTGAAGATTACACCTTCCGTTCTGCCTGTCACAAACCAGTTACATTTGTCCGCGTTCAGTTTGGCCTGCAGCATCAGGCTTTATCCAGGGGCACCACGAGGAGGAACGGACTCACCCCCATACACTGCTTAGTCTTCTTCTGCTTATAATTTACATAATATTTTTTTGCTCTGATATTTTGTGTTATGCTTAATGTCCTTCTGCTCTTTGTTCTGCAGCCTCTTGTTCTTCTGCTTCTCGGTCTTCCAGGTCGTCGTCGTCTCCAGGGTCGTCGTCTCCGGGGTCGTCGTCATCGGGGTGGTCTCCGGGGTCGTCGTCATCGGGGTGGTCTTCAGGGTCATCGTCTCCAGGGTCGTCGTCATCACGGTGGTTGTCGTCTCTGGTGTCGTCGTCATCTTAGGGGTGTTCTTCCGGGTCATCGTGTTTAGTCTCTTGAACTTGGAAATGTAGCAGAAGGTACAAGAAGGCTGAGAAAATGCCGAGAACCAGCTGATGGAACTGGAACTCGGATGGCTACCCGAAGGTCCAAGAGCCAATGGAACTACCGAGGACCAGCTGACGTTACTGGAACCCGGTTACTAAGCAGGAGGTACCCGTGCCTGAAAGCACTACCAAGGACCACCTGACGTTGGTGGAACTCGGATACCCAGAGGGAGGCACCTAAGCCAAAGGCTCTGCCCGGAACCAGCTGACGGTACTGGAACCAGGATGGGGAGCAGAAGGTACAAGAGCAAAAGACACTGCCGAGAACCAGCTGACGGTGCTGGAACCCGGATGGGTAGCCGAAGGTCCAAGAGCCAATGGAACTACCGAGGACCAGCTGACGTTACTGGAACCCGGTTACTAAGCAGGAGGTACCCGTGCCTGAAAGCACTACCAAGGACCACCTGACGTTGGTGGAACTCGGATACCCAGAGGGAGGCACCTAAGCCAAAGGCTCTGCCCGGAACCAGCTGACGGTACTGGAACCAGGATGTGGAGCAGAAGGTACAAGAGCAAGTGTCTGCGTGGCTTTTGCAGGACACGTTGCCGGCTGCACAGCAGGGGAACAGCTGGCGGTGCTGGACCCCACTGACACATTGGCGAGGTGTTTGGCTCTGTGCAGCCAGCACTTCCGGACAGCAACGAGCGGTGTTGTAGCCCGGGCTCTGCAGGGGGAGCAGAGTGTAGGCCGAAGCCTACTTGAACCAATTTCAAAGGTAACCTTTAACCCCCCCTCAGGGGTTAGAAAGTAGAAGAGCCACAGCTTATGCAGCAGTAGTGCTGCACAAGTCAAAGGTTGCTCTTTTAATTTCGCTCCTTGCACACGCTGAATGAAACACGTATAACATTTAGCCCTTTATACAGTCAAACTGTGTTGGAGGCGCGAGTTCCCTTTGTAATGAGACGCAGCACAGATGTCAAGAATCCCACCTTGGTGCTGGGTGCAGCCTCCTGAGCGTTGTTATTTGCTGTACAGGAGTCTGCGCTGTCGTGTTATCCCCTGGCCTAGCGCCGTTAGCGCTGCCCATCTTCTGACCTCATTTAATGTTGGCCGGTGCGGTTCGCGATGCCCATGAATCACAGCCCCGCAGTGTATTGACATAGTTTAAACACTGCGGGGCTGGGATTCATGGCCTGGCGCAGTACATATGTTCGCCTCTCGCTTGGGTTCTTACACCCGCTTCAGACTATGCGGCGTCATCTGATCCCTTATCGCATGCCACGGCCATGAAGCCGCACAGTCCGAAGAAGGCGGAAGGAGAGGAGGGACAGGCGAACTGATGCACTGATCCTGCCCATCAATCACACCCTCGCAGTCCCAATAAATAAGACACCGAGGGGCGTTGTGTGGGTCAGGGCGGCCGCAGAGGCGCAGGCAGCCAAACCATGATGCCAGAAGACGGGCAGCGCTACCAAGGGGGTTGCAGCGTGTCATTACAAAGGAAAGTCACACCACCGGGACGGTTAAATGGTCACACAGAGGACACATTGCAGACGTGTTTTCAGTTCCACATGTGCGAGGAGAATACGTTTCTGAGCCACCTTGCACACATGCAGCATTACCGCTGTACAAGGTGGCTGGATAACGTAAAAACGCCTGGGGGAGGGGGGACAGGTTCCCTTCAATTTCAGTTCTTGTGTCTGCGTGGCTTTTGCAGGACACGTTGCCGGCTGCACAGCAGGGGAACAGCTGGCGGTGCTGGACCCCACTGACACATTGGCTGGTGTTTTTCTCTGTGCAGCTAGCACATCTGGGCAAAAACTGGCGGTGTGTTAGAGCCCAGGGACAGCAGGAGGAGGAGCAGGAGGAGGAGGAGCAGGGGGAGGGGAGTGTAGGCCGAAGCCTGCACAGGCGGCAGCTTTGGGTGTGTTGTGTCTGCGTGACTTTTGCAGGACACGTTGCCGGCTACACAGCAGGGGAACAGCTGGCGGTGCTGGACCCCACTGACACATTGGCGAGGTGTTTGGCTCTGTGCAGCCAGCACTTCCGGACAGCAACTAGCGTTGTTGGAGCCCGGGCTCTGCAGGTGGAGCAGAGTGTAGGCCGAAGCCTAATTGAACCGATTTCAAAAGTCACCTTTAACCCCCCCTCAGGGGTTACAAAGTAGAAGAGCCACAGCTTATGCAGCAGCAGTGCTGCGCAAGTCAAAGGTTGCTCTTGTAATTTTTCTCCTTGCACACGCTGAATGGAACACGTATAACATTCAGCCCTTTAGACAGTCAAACTGTGTAATGGAGGCGAGAGTTCCCTTTGTAATGAGACGCAGCACAGGTGTCAAGAATCCCACCTTGGTGCTGGGTGCAGCCTCCCGAGCGTTGTTATTTGCTGTACAGGAGTCTGCGCTGTCGTGTTATCCCCTGGCCTAGCGCCGTTAGCGCTGCCCATCTTCTGGCATCATGTAATGTCGGCCGGTGCGGTTCGCGATGCCCATGAATCCCAGCCCCGCAGTGTCTTAACATTGTTAAAACACTGCGGGGCTGGGATTCAGGGCCTGGCGCAGCACATATGTTCGCCTCTCACACTCGGGTCCTTACACCCGCTTCAGACTGTGCGGCGTCATCTGATCCCTTATCGCATGCCACGGCCATGAAGCCGCACAGTCCGAAGAAGGCGGAAGGAGAGGAGGGACAGGCGAACTGATGCACTGATCCTGCCCATCAATCACACCCTCGCAGTCCCAATAAATAAGACACCGAGGGGCGTTGTGTGGGTCAGGGCGGCCGCAGAGGCGCAGGCAGCCAAACCATGATGCCAGAAGACGGGCAGCGCTACCAAGGGGGTTGCAGCGTGTCATTACAAAGGAAAGTCACACCACCGGGACGGTTAAATGGTCACACAGAGGACACATTGCAGACGTGTTTTCAGTTCCACATGTGCGAGGAGAATACGTTTCTGAGCCACCTTGCACACATGCAGCATTACCGCTGTACAAGGTGGCTGGATAACGTAAAAACGCCTGGGGGAGGGGGGACAGGTTCCCTTCAATTTCAGTTCTTGTGTCTGCGTGGCTTTTGCAGGACACGTTGCCGGCTGCACAGCAGGGGAACAGCTGGCGGTGCTGGACCCCACTGACACATTGGCTGGTGTTTTTCTCTGTGCAGCTAGCACATCTGGGCAAAAACTGGCGGTGTGTTAGAGCCCAGGGACAGCAGGAGGAGGAGCAGGAGGAGGAGGAGCAGGGGGAGGGGAGTGTAGGCCGAAGCCTGCACAGGCGGCAGCTTTGGGTGTGTTGTGTCTGCGTGACTTTTGCAGGACACGTTGCCGGCTACACAGCAGGGGAACAGCTGGCGGTGCTGGACCCCACTGACACATTGGCGAGGTGTTTGGCTCTGTGCAGCCAGCACTTCCGGACAGCAACTAGCGTTGTTGGAGCCCGGGCTCTGCAGGTGGAGCAGAGTGTAGGCCGAAGCCTAATTGAACCGATTTCAAAAGTCACCTTTAACCCCCCCTCAGGGGTTACAAAGTAGAAGAGCCACAGCTTATGCAGCAGCAGTGCTGCGCAAGTCAAAGGTTGCTCTTGTAATTTTTCTCCTTGCACACGCTGAATGGAACACGTATAACATTCAGCCCTTTAGACAGTCAAACTGTGTAATGGAGGCGAGAGTTCCCTTTGTAATGAGACGCAGCACAGGTGTCAAGAATCCCACCTTGGTGCTGGGTGCAGCCTCCCGAGCGTTGTTATTTGCTGTACAGGAGTCTGCGCTGTCGTGTTATCCCCTGGCCTAGCGCCGTTAGCGCTGCCCATCTTCTGGCATCATGTAATGTCGGCCGGTGCGGTTCGCGATGCCCATGAATCCCAGCCCCGCAGTGTCTTAACATTGTTAAAACACTGCGGGGCTGGGATTCAGGGCCTGGCGCAGCACATATGTTCGCCTCTCACACTCGGGTCCTTACACCCGCTTCAGACTGTGCGGCGTCATCTGATCCCTTATCGCATGCCACGGCCATGAAGCCGCACAGTCCGAAGAAGGCGGAAGGAGAGGAGGGACAGGCGAACTGATGCACTGATCCTGCCCATCAATCACACCCTCGCAGTCCCAATAAATAAGACACCGAGGGGCGTTGTGTGGGTCAGGGCGGCCGCAGAGGCGCAGGCAGCCAAACCATGATGCCAGAAGACGGGCAGCGCTACCAAGGGGGTTGCAGCGTGTCATTACAAAGGAAAGTCACACCACCGGGACGGTTAAATGGTCACACAGAGGACACATTGCAGACGTGTTTTCAGTTCCACATGTGCGAGGAGAATACGTTTCTGAGCCACCTTGCACACATGCAGCATTACCGCTGTACAAGGTGGCTGGATAACGTAAAAACGCCTGGGGGAGGGGGGACAGGTTCCCTTCAATTTCAGTTCTTGTGTCTGCGTGGCTTTTGCAGGACACGTTGCCGGCTGCACAGCAGGGGAACAGCTGGCGGTGCTGGACCCCACTGACACATTGGCTGGTGTTTTTCTCTGTGCAGCTAGCACATCTGGGCAAAAACTGGCGGTGTGTTAGAGCCCAGGGACAGCAGGAGGAGGAGCAGGAGGAGGAGGAGCAGGGGGAGGGGAGTGTAGGCCGAAGCCTGCACAGGCGGCAGCTTTGGGTGTGTTGTGTCTGCGTGACTTTTGCAGGACACGTTGCCGGCTACACAGCAGGGGAACAGCTGGCGGTGCTGGACCCCACTGACACATTGGCGAGGTGTTTGGCTCTGTGCAGCCAGCACTTCCGGACAGCAACTAGCGTTGTTGGAGCCCGGGCTCTGCAGGTGGAGCAGAGTGTAGGCCGAAGCCTAATTGAACCGATTTCAAAAGTCACCTTTAACCCCCCCTCAGGGGTTACAAAGTAGAAGAGCCACAGCTTATGCAGCAGCAGTGCTGCGCAAGTCAAAGGTTGCTCTTGTAATTTTTCTCCTTGCACACGCTGAATGGAACACGTATAACATTCAGCCCTTTAGACAGTCAAACTGTGTAATGGAGGCGAGAGTTCCCTTTGTAATGAGACGCAGCACAGGTGTCAAGAATCCCACCTTGGTGCTGGGTGCAGCCTCCCGAGCGTTGTTATTTGCTGTACAGGAGTCTGCGCTGTCGTGTTATCCCCTGGCCTAGCGCCGTTAGCGCTGCCCATCTTCTGGCATCATGTAATGTCGGCCGGTGCGGTTCGCGATGCCCATGAATCCCAGCCCCGCAGTGTCTTAACATTGTTAAAACACTGCGGGGCTGGGATTCAGGGCCTGGCGCAGCACATATGTTCGCCTCTCACACTCGGGTCCTTACACCCGCTTCAGACTGTGCGGCGTCATCTGATCCCTTATCGCATGCCACGGCCATGAAGCCGCACAGTCCGAAGAAGGCGGAAGGAGAGGAGGGACAGGCGAACTGATGCACTGATCCTGCCCATCAATCACACCCTCGCAGTCCCAATAAATAAGACACCGAGGGGCGTTGTGTGGGTCAGGGCGGCCGCAGAGGCGCAGGCAGCCAAACCATGATGCCAGAAGACGGGCAGCGCTACCAAGGGGGTTGCAGCGTGTCATTACAAAGGAAAGTCACACCACCGGGATGGTTAAATGGTCACACAGAGGACACATTGCAGACGTGTTTTCAGTTCCACATGTGCGAGGAGAATACGTTTCTGAGCCACCTTGCACACATGCAGCATTACCGCTGTACAAGGTGGCTGGATAACGTAAAAACGCCTGGGGGAGGGGGGACAGGTTCCCTTCAATTTCAGTTCTTGTGTCTGCGTGGCTTTTGCAGGACACGTTGCCGGCTGCACAGCAGGGGAACAGCTGGCGGTGCTGGACCCCACTGACACATTGGCTGGTGTTTTTCTCTGTGCAGCTAGCACATCTGGGCAAAAACTGGCGGTGTGTTAGAGCCCAGGGACAGCAGGAGGAGGAGCAGGAGGAGGAGGAGCAGGGGGAGGGGAGTGTAGGCCGAAGCCTGCACAGGCGGCAGCTTTGGGTGTGTTGTGTCTGCGTGACTTTTGCAGGACACGTTGCCGGCTACACAGCAGGGGAACAGCTGGCGGTGCTGGACCCCACTGACACATTGGCGAGGTGTTTGGCTCTGTGCAGCCAGCACTTCCGGACAGCAACTAGCGTTGTTGGAGCCCGGGCTCTGCAGGTGGAGCAGAGTGTAGGCCGAAGCCTAATTGAACCGATTTCAAAAGTCACCTTTAACCCCCCCTCAGGGGTTACAAAGTAGAAGAGCCACAGCTTATGCAGCAGCAGTGCTGCGCAAGTCAAAGGTTGCTCTTGTAATTTTTCTCCTTGCACACGCTGAATGGAACACGTATAACATTCAGCCCTTTAGACAGTCAAACTGTGTAATGGAGGCGAGAGTTCCCTTTGTAATGAGACGCAGCACAGGTGTCAAGAATCCCACCTTGGTGCTGGGTGCAGCCTCCCGAGCGTTGTTATTTGCTGTACAGGAGTCTGCGCTGTCGTGTTATCCCCTGGCCTAGCGCCGTTAGCGCTGCCCATCTTCTGGCATCATGTAATGTCGGCCGGTGCGGTTCGCGATGCCCATGAATCCCAGCCCCGCAGTGTCTTAACATTGTTAAAACACTGCGGGGCTGGGATTCAGGGCCTGGCGCAGCACATATGTTCGCCTCTCACACTCGGGTCCTTACACCCGCTTCAGACTGTGCGGCGTCATCTGATCCCTTATCGCATGCCACGGCCATGAAGCCGCACAGTCCGAAGAAGGCGGAAGGAGAGGAGGGACAGGCGAACTGATGCACTGATCCTGCCCATCAATCACACCCTCGCAGTCCCAATAAATAAGACACCGAGGGGCGTTGTGTGGGTCAGGGCGGCCGCAGAGGCGCAGGCAGCCAAACCATGATGCCAGAAGACGGGCAGCGCTACCAAGGGGGTTGCAGCGTGTCATTACAAAGGAAAGTCACACCACCGGGACGGTTAAATGGTCACACAGAGGACACATTGCAGACGTGTTTTCAGTTCCACATGTGCGAGGAGAATACGTTTCTGAGCCACCTTGCACACATGCAGCATTACCGCTGTACAAGGTGGCTGGATAACGTAAAAACGCCTGGGGGAGGGGGGACAGGTTCCCTTCAATTTCAGTTCTTGTGTCTGCGTGGCTTTTGCAGGACACGTTGCCGGCTGCACAGCAGGGGAACAGCTGGCGGTGCTGGACCCCACTGACACATTGGCTGGTGTTTTTCTCTGTGCAGCTAGCACATCTGGGCAAAAACTGGCGGTGTGTTAGAGCCCAGGGACAGCAGGAGGAGGAGCAGGAGGAGGAGGAGCAGGGGGAGGGGAGTGTAGGCCGAAGCCTGCACAGGCGGCAGCTTTGGGTGTGTTGTGTCTGCGTGACTTTTGCAGGACACGTTGCCGGCTACACAGCAGGGGAACAGCTGGCGGTGCTGGACCCCACTGACACATTGGCGAGGTGTTTGGCTCTGTGCAGCCAGCACTTCCGGACAGCAACTAGCGTTGTTGGAGCCCGGGCTCTGCAGGTGGAGCAGAGTGTAGGCCGAAGCCTAATTGAACCGATTTCAAAAGTCACCTTTAACCCCCCCTCAGGGGTTACAAAGTAGAAGAGCCACAGCTTATGCAGCAGCAGTGCTGCGCAAGTCAAAGGTTGCTCTTGTAATTTTTCTCCTTGCACACGCTGAATGGAACACGTATAACATTCAGCCCTTTAGACAGTCAAACTGTGTAATGGAGGCGAGAGTTCCCTTTGTAATGAGACGCAGCACAGGTGTCAAGAATCCCACCTTGGTGCTGGGTGCAGCCTCCCGAGCGTTGTTATTTGCTGTACAGGAGTCTGCGCTGTCGTGTTATCCCCTGGCCTAGCGCCGTTAGCGCTGCCCATCTTCTGGCATCATGTAATGTCGGCCGGTGCGGTTCGCGATGCCCATGAATCCCAGCCCCGCAGTGTCTTAACATTGTTAAAACACTGCGGGGCTGGGATTCAGGGCCTGGCGCAGCACATATGTTCGCCTCTCACACTCGGGTCCTTACACCCGCTTCAGACTGTGCGGCGTCATCTGATCCCTTATCGCATGCCACGGCCATGAAGCCGCACAGTCCGAAGAAGGCGGAAGGAGAGGAGGGACAGGCGAACTGATGCACTGATCCTGCCCATCAATCACACCCTCGCAGTCCCAATAAATAAGACACCGAGGGGCGTTGTGTGGGTCAGGGCGGCCGCAGAGGCGCAGGCAGCCAAACCATGATGCCAGAAGACGGGCAGCGCTACCAAGGGGGTTGCAGCGTGTCATTACAAAGGAAAGTCACACCACCGGGACGGTTAAATGGTCACACAGAGGACACATTGCAGACGTGTTTTCAGTTCCACATGTGCGAGGAGAATACGTTTCTGAGCCACCTTGCACACATGCAGCATTACCGCTGTACAAGGTGGCTGGATAACGTAAAAACGCCTGGGGGAGGGGGGACAGGTTCCCTTCAATTTCAGTTCTTGTGTCTGCGTGGCTTTTGCAGGACACGTTGCCGGCTGCACAGCAGGGGAACAGCTGGCGGTGCTGGACCCCACTGACACATTGGCTGGTGTTTTTCTCTGTGCAGCTAGCACATCTGGGCAAAAACTGGCGGTGTGTTAGAGCCCAGGGACAGCAGGAGGAGGAGCAGGAGGAGGAGGAGCAGGGGGAGGGGAGTGTAGGCCGAAGCCTGCACAGGCGGCAGCTTTGGGTGTGTTGTGTCTGCGTGACTTTTGCAGGACACGTTGCCGGCTACACAGCAGGGGAACAGCTGGCGGTGCTGGACCCCACTGACACATTGGCGAGGTGTTTTTCTCTGTGCAGCTAGCAGTACCGGGCCCCAACTGGCGGTGTTGGAGCCCAGGGTCAGCAGGAGGAGCAGGGGGAGCGGAGTGTAGGCCGAAGCCTGCACTCGAGCAAGTTGAAAGGAAACCTTTAACCCCCCCCCCCCCCAGGCGTTTGTAGCTGAAAGAGCCATTGTGTACAGCACTAATGCTGGAAAAGGTAAACTTAGCTCTTTTAATTATGGTCCTTGCACATGCGGAACCTAACAGTTATGAAATGTGTCCCCTCACAGCGTTAAACCGTCCGGTAGGTGGAACTTTCCTTTGTCGTGTGACGCAGCACAGCCATCATTTTTACCCCCTTGGCGCCGTGCGCCGCCTCCTCAGCGTTGTTTTAATCTGTCCCGGAGCCTGGGCTGTTAGGTTAGCCCTTGGCCATGCACACATTTTGCGCTGCCCGTCTTCTGACATCATTTGGTGTCAGGCTGGCTGCGCCTGTGCGGGTGCGCTGGCCGAGATCCCGCCTCGCAGTGTCGTCTAATGTAATCCCACCGCGGGCCTGTGATCCGTGCCCGTGCGCAGTGCATATCCTCTCCTCTCACTCCCCTCCCTACGGCTTTTTCAGACTGTGCGGTGTCACGGCCGTGGCATGCTATTAGGGACCAGCTGACATCGCACAGTCTGAAGAAGCCGTAGGGAGGGGAGTGAGAGGAGAGGATATGCACTGCGCACAGGCACGGATCACAGGCCCGCGGTGGGATTACATTAGACGACACTGCGAGGCGGGATCTCGGCCAGCGCACCCGCACAGGCGCAGCCAGCCTGACACCAAATGAGGTCAGAAGACGGGCAGCGCAACATGTGTGCATGGCCAAGGGCTAACCTAACAGCGCAGGCTCCGGGACAGATTAAAACAACGCTGAGGAGGCGGCGCACGGCGCCAAGGGGGTAAAAATGATGGCTGTGCTGCGTCACACGACAAAGGAAAGTCCCACCTACCGGACGGTTTAACGCTGTGTGGGGACACATTTCATAAGTGTTTGGTTCAGCATGTGCAAGGAGCATCACGAAAAGAGGCACTTTTTCCCTTTGCATCATTACTGCTGCACAAGGTGGCTCCTTCAGTAACAAACGCCTGGGGGGGGGGGGGGGGTCAGGTTCCCTTACATTTAACTTGTTGTGCCTGCGTGGCGGTCGCAGTACACGTTGCCGTATACACAGCAGGGGAACAGCTGGCGGTGCTGAACCCCACTAACACATTGGCGAGGTGTTTGGCTCTGTGCGTACAGCACTTCTGGACGGCAACTGGCGGTGTTGGAGCCCAGGGGCAGGTGGAGGAGGAGGAGGTTGGAGGAGGTAGGAGGAGGTAGGAGGGATTGCCACACACACAGCAGGGGAACAGCTGACGTTACTGAACCCCAATAACAGAGGAGGGACTGTTGACTGTGCGTACAGCACTTCTGGACGGCAACTGGCGGTGTTGGAGCCCAGGGGCAGGTGGAGGAGGAGGAGGTTGGAGGAGGTAGGAGGAGGTAGGAGGGATTGCCACACACACAGCAGGGGAACAGCTGACGTTACTGAACCCCAATAACAGAGGAGGGACTGTTGACTGTGCGTACAGCACTTCTGGACGGCAACTGGCGGTGTTGGAGCCCAGGGACGGGTGGAGGAGGAGGAGGTTGGAGGAGGTAGGAGGGATTGCCACACACACAGCAGGGGAACAGCTGACGTTACTGAACCCCAATAACAGAGGAGGGACTGTTGACTGTGCGTACAGCACTTCTGGACGGCAACTGGCGGTGTTGGAGCCCAGGGGCAGGTGGAGGAGGAGGAGGTTGGAGGAGGTAGGAGGAGGTAGGAGGGATTGCCACACACACAGCAGGGGAACAGCTGACGTTACTGAACCCCAATAACAGAGGAGGGACTGTTGACTGTGCGTACAGCACTTCTGGACGGCAACTGGCGGTGTTGGAGCCCAGGGACGGGTGGAGGAGGAGGAGGTTGGAGGAGGTAGGAGGGATTGCCACACACACAGCAGGGGAACAGCTGACGTTACTGAACCCCAATAACAGAGGAGGGACTGTTGACTGTGCGTACAGCACTTCTGGACGGCAACTGGCGGTGTTGGAGCCCAGGGACGGGTGGAGGAGGAGGAGGTTGGAGGAGGTAGGAGGGATTGCCACACACACAGCAGGGGAACAGCTGACGTTACTGAACCCCAATAACAGAGGAGGGACTGTTGACTGTGCGTACAGCACTTCTGGACGGCAACTGGCGGTGTTGGAGCCCAGGGACGGGTGGAGGAGGAGGAGGTTGGAGGAGGTAGGAGGGATTGCCACACACACAGCAGGGGAACAGCTGACGTTACTGAACCCCAATAACAGAGGAGGGACTGTTGACTGTGCGTACAGCACTTCTGGACGGCAACTGGCGGTGTTGGAGCCCAGGGGCAGGTGGAGGAGGAGGAGGTTGGAGGAGGTAGGAGGAGGTAGGAGGGATTGCCACACACACAGCAGGGGAACAGCTGACGTTACTGAACCCCAATAACAGAGGAGGGACTGTTGACTGTGCGTACAGCACTTCTGGACGGCAACTGGCGGTGTTGGAGCCCAGGGACGGGTGGAGGAGGAGGAGGTTGGAGGAGGTAGGAGGGATTGCCACACACACAGCAGGGGAACAGCTGACGTTACTGAACCCCAATAACAGAGGAGGGACTGTTGACTGTGCGTACAGCACTTCTGGACGGCAACTGGCGGTGTTGGAGCCCAGGGACGGGTGGAGGAGGAGGAGGTTGGAGGAGGTAGGAGGGATTGCCACACACACAGCAGGGGAACAGCTGACGTTACTGAACCCCAATAACAGAGGAGGGACTGTTGACTGTGCGTACAGCACTTCTGGACGGCAACTGGCGGTGTTGGAGCCCAGGGACGGGTGGAGGAGGAGGAGGTTGGAGGAGGTAGGAGGGATTGCCACACACACAGCAGGGGAACAGCTGACGTTACTGAACCCCAATAACAGAGGAGGGACTGTTGACTGTGCGTACAGCACTTCTGGACGGCAACTGGCGGTGTTGGAGCCCAGGGACAGGTGGAAAAGCAGAGGAACACAATGTAGGCCGAAGCCTGAGAAAGTCGAAAGGGAACCTTTAACCCCCCCCCAAGGCGTTTGTAGCTGAAAGAGCCAGCTTGTGCAGCACAAAAGATGCAAAAGGAAAAGGTGGCTCTTTTCATCATGCTCCTTGCAAACACAGAACTAAACACTTATAAAATGTGTCCCCTGCAACCGTAAAACCGTCCCGGAGGTGGGACTTTCCTTCGTAATGTGACGCAGCCCAGCCGTCATTCCTACCCCCCCGGCGCCGCGCACCGGCTCCTCAGCGTTGTTTTATTCCGTCAAGGAGCCTGCGCTGTTATGTTATCCCGTGGCCAGGCACACTTAGCGCTGCCCGTCTTCTGGCATCATTTGGTGTCTGGATGGCTGCGCCTGTGCGGCCGCGCTGGCAGAGAGCCCGCCTCGCAGTGTCTTCTGATTTAATCCCACTGGGGGCCTGGGATCCATGGACATGCGCACTGCATATCTGAACCTCCACCTCTCACTCATCTCCCTATGGCTTCTTCAGACTGTGCGGTGTCACGGCCGTGGCATGCTGTTAGGGACCAGCTGACACCGAACAGTCTGAAGAAGCCATAGGGAAATGAGTGAGAGGTGGAGGTTCAGATATGCACTGCGCATGTCCATGGATCCCAGGCCCCCAGTGGGATTAAATCAGAAGACACTGCGAGGCGGGCTCTCTGCCAGCGCGGCCGCACAGGCGCAGCCATCCAGACACCAAATGATGCCAGAAGACGGGCAGCGCTAAGTGTGCCTGGCCACGGGATAACATAACAGCGCAGGCTCCAGGACGGAATAAAACAACGCTGAGGAGCCGGTGCGCGGCGCCGGGGGGGTAGGAATGACGGCTGGGCTGCGTCACATTACGAAGTAAAGTCCCACCTCCGGGACGGTTTTACGGTATCAGTGGACACATTTTATAAGTGTTAAGTTCTGCGTGTGCAAGGAGCTAAACAAAAATAGCTACCTTTTCCTTGGGCAGCATTACTGCTGCACAAGGTGGCTCTTTCAGTAACAAACGCCTTGGGGGGGGGGGGACAGATTCCCTTACATTTCAGTTGTTGTGTCAGCGTGGCGGTCGCATGACACATTGCCGGCTACACAGCTGGGGATCAGCTGACATTACTGAAACCCAATAACACTGGGTCGTATGTTTTGACTGTGCAGACGGCACGTCTGAGCCTCAACTGGCAGTGTTGGAGCCCAGGAATTTAAGTTCAGGTGGTAGAAAGATGAACACAACAGGAGACCTGGATAACGTATACAGTGACCTAATTATTCAATCAGGAGGAGGAGTGGCAAATTCCGGCGAGATCCAGGCCTTGTTCATTTTCAGGAAAGTAAGCCGGTCAACGTTATCGGAGGATAGTCGCATGCGACGGTCAGTTAGTACACCACCTGCAGCACTAAAGACACGTTCCGATAATACACTGGCCGCAGGGCAAGACAGCACCTCCAATGCATACTGGCTTAGCTCTGGCCATGTATCCAGCTTTGAGACCCAAAACTTGAAAGGGGAAGAGCCGTCTGGGAGTACAGCAAGAGGGCAAGACATGTAGTCTGTCACCATCTGACGGAACCGTTGCCTCCTGCTGACTGGAGCCGTCTGTGATGGTGTAGACTTTTGTGGCGGGCACAGAAAACTGTGCCACAGTTCGGCCATACTGGTCTTGCCTTGGGCAGAGGCACTGCTTCTGCTCCCTCTTTGTGCAGAGCCTCCACCACGGCCTGGACGCACTGAGCTGCTTTGGAATGCACTAGCAGCACTTCTCTCAGTTGGAATGGAGAAGATGATGGAATTGACCAGTGTGTCTTGGTACTCCCGCATTTTTCGCTCCCGGTTCAACGGTGTGATGAGGCTTTCTACGTTGTCCCGGTAGCGAGGATCGAGGAGGGTGAACACCCAATAATCAGACATGTTGAGAATGTGGGCGATGCGGCGGTCGTTTCTCAGGCACTGCAGCATGTAATCCACCATGTGCTGCAGACTGCCAACTGCCCAAGAAACGCTGTCCCCTGCTGGAGGCGTGATCTCTGCCCGCTCGTCATCACCCCACCCTCGCTGTACACACTGAGTACTGGACAATTGTGTAACTCCCTCCTCTGGACGGATGTCTTCCTCCTCCATTGACTCCTCCTCATCCTCCTCACAAACGGTCCCCTGCCTACGCGTTTGTGAGGAACCACGTGGCGCTGACTGTCCAGAAGATGATGGAAATGGTGAATCCTCATCCTCCACCTCTTCCACAACATCATCCCTTAGCGCTTGCAGTGATTTTTCAAGCAGGCAGATAAGGGGGACAGTCATGCTGACTAGTGCATCATCTGCACTCGCCATCCGCGTGGAATAATCAAAGGGACGCAAAACCTGGCAGACGTCATTCATAGTGGCCCACTCTGTGGTTGTGAAGTCTGTACGGCGCTGACTGCGACTTTTTTGCGCCTGAAGCAGCTGGTACTCCATTACAGCTTGCTGCTGCTCACACAACCGCTCCAACATATGTAACGTGGAATTCCACCTGGTAGGTAGGTCACATATGATGCGATGTTCCGGCAGGCGGTGTCGGCGCTGCAGAGCCGCAATGCGCGCTTTTGCCGTGCTGGAACGCCGCAAGTGAGCACACTCTAGGCGGACCTTGTGCAGCAGTGCATCAAGATCCGGATAGTCCCTCAAAAAGCTCTGCACGACCAAATTGAGCACATGTGCCAGACATGGGATGTGAGTGAGGTTGCCGAGGCCCAGAGCTGCCACCAGATTTCGGCCATTATCACACACTACCATGCCTGGCTGGAGATTCGCTGGCACAAACCACACATCGCTCTCCTGCTTGATGGCATTCCAGAGCTCCTGCGCTGTGTGGCTACGATTCCCCAAGAAAATTAATTTCAACACGGCCTGTTGACGTTTGGCCACGGCTGTGCTCATGTCGGTCGTAACAGGTACACGTTCATCACGGGTCCATGTGGAGGTGGACTGTGACGGCTCCTGCAGCGATGATTCTGAGGAACTGGTGTAAGAGGAGGAGTCAATGCGTACAGAATGGATTCCTGCAATCCTTGGAGTGGGCAGGACACGTCCTGCGCCACTCGCACGGTCTGTACCCGGCTCAACGACATTAACCCAATGGGCAGTGAGGGAAAGGTATCGCCCCTGTCCATGTTGACTGGTCCACGCATCGGTGGTGAGGTGGACCTTGCTACTGACGGCGTTCAGTAGCGCGTGTTTTATGTGTCCCTCCACATGCTTCTGCAGGGCAGGGACGGCTTGCCTGCTGAAGTAAAAGCGGCTGGGCACTTTGTACTGTGGGACTGCCAATGACATGAAGTCACGGAAGCTGTCAGTCTCCACCAGCCTGAATGACAGCATTTCCAGTGACAGAAGTTTGGCAATGCCTGCAGTCAGAGCCTGTGCTCGTGGGTGGTTTGACGAGAAAGGCCGCCTTTTCTCCCATGCCTGTACTACCGATGGCTGTAGACTGGGCTGGGAGTGTGTGGATGACTGGGAAAGTGGCGCTGCGGGTGGAATTACAGCGGGTCTCTGGACAACAGGGGCAGAGGTTCTTCCACGGCGATCCTGGGAGGACGCCGAACCAGCTGCGTGTGAGGTAGAGGAAGAGGCAACACGAGCTGAAGAGGTGGTAGCTGCCGCTGTTGGTTGGCCTACCTCTTCAGTGTGTTTTTCTAACTCCGCCGGGTGCCTGTTGCGCACATGTTTCCACATGTTGGAGGTATTGAGGTTGCTGACATTTCGACCTCTTTTGACTTTTTGATGACACACGTTGCATCTGACATAGCAAATGTCATCTGCAACTGTGTCAAAAAAGGACCAGGCACTGCAAGTCTTGGGAGCGCCCTTTTTGGCTTTTGGAAGAGACATGCTCCTAACGGGTGCCAAAGCGGAGGCTGCAGGATCCGCAGTCTTCCCCCTCCCTCTCCCTCTTTGGGCCGTACGGGGAATCTCTTCCTCAGAGCTGCTCCCACCACCTTCCTGTCCCTCACGCCAAGATGGGTCGAGGACCTCATCATCTACACTACCCTCTGCCCCCAACTGCTCCTCCTGGGTAGTCTCAGCAGCAGAGCACGCACCAGTAAGTGGCACCTGAGTGTCATCATCAGCTGATGCGGCCTGCGATGTGGTGACCGGAGCCACTGGCCCACCCGCCTCTTCAGAGGAAGACAGAAAAAGCTGTTGGGCATCACTGCACCCTGCCTCTTCTTCCATTTCTCCAATGCTGCTTGGCTGGCCCCCTGTTTCCAAGCCAAGAGATTCAGAGAACAGAAGTAGAGACGGCTCCTGTCCTGGGCTCTCTGTCTGCCTGGGCAATTTGGCAGGTGGTGAAGAGACAGATGGCTGCTCTCCAGTGCTCTGTGTCTGAGAGGATGTGGCACTAATGGAAGTTGATGCATTAGCTGCCATCCATCCGACAACAGCTTCAATTTGTTCTTCACGCAGCAGCGGTGTACGGCGCTCGGACACAAAGCTTCGCATGAACGACTGTTGCCTGGTGAAAGTGGGTGCTGATGAGTCACCGGTGCCCGCAGCAGGCACAGAATCCCCACGTCCCCTCCCTGCTCCGCGACGGCTCCCACGCCCCCGTGCCTTACTCACTGCCTTCTTCATCTTGGTTGACTGATAAAGATAAGCAGAAAAGTACTAACGGATTTGTGTGCTTATTCCTGAGCAACTCCTCCTAACAGGTATAAGAAGCACTAATTATCTAAAGTGTGGACTAGACACAAATATGAGCTAATGTGGCCTACAGAAATGTAAAGTGGTGTAACTGGTGTGTTTGGTGAACTTTATTATTTATTTATTTTTTGGGGGCTGAACTGACAACAGATAGAGCTGCAGTCACACGGAGACCGTGCAGACAGACGTAAACGGCGCTACAAGGCCCAAAAACCCTCCTCTACTTTATCCTATGTAGTGTTTTTCCACAAATTAGCTGGAGACGGGTGGAAAGACACTAATAGGATTTTTTTGAATAAATTAGCAGCAGACTACACTATTTTGAAAAAAAAGAAAATTGATTTGGCGGTATGACGCAGTGAAAAACCCTGAGCTGGAGACAACCAGGCTATAGCTGCTCACAGATTACAGGGCGAGCTGCAGTCACACGGAGACCGTGCAGACAGCCGTAAACGGCGCTGCAAGGCCCAAAAACCCTCCTCTACTTTATCCTATGTAGTGTTTTTCCACAAATTAGCTGGAGACGGGTGGAAAGACACTAATAGGATTTTTTTAAATTAATTAGCAGCAGACTACACTACTTTGAAAAAAAAGAAAATTGATTTGGCGGTATGACGCAGTGAAAAACCCTGAGCTGGAGACAACCAGGCTATAGCTGCTCACAGATTACAGGGCGAGCTGCAGTCACACGGAGACCGTGCAGACAGCCGTAAACGGCGCTGCAAGGCCCAAAAACCCTCCTCTACTTTATCCTATGTAGTGTTTTTCCACAAATTAGCTGGAGACGGGTGGAAAGACACTAATAGGATTTTTTTAAATTAATTAGCAGCAGACTACACTACTTTGAAAAAAAAGAAAATTGATTTGGCGGTATGACGCAGTGAAAAACCCTGAGCTGGAGACAACCAGGCTACAGCTGCTCACAGATTACAGGGCGAGCTGCAGTCACACGGAGACCGTGCAGACAGCCGTAAACGGCGCTGCAAGGCCCAAAAACCCTCCTCTACTTTATCCTATGTAGTGTTTTTCCACAAATTAGCTGGAGACGGGTGGAAAGACACTAATAGGATTTTTTTAAATTAATTAGCAGCAGACTACACTACTTTGAAAAAAAAGAAAATTGATTTGGCGGTATGACGCAGTGAAAAACCCTGAGCTGGAGACAACCAGGCTACAGCTGCTCACAGATTACAGGGCGAGCTGCAGTCACACGGAGACCGTGCAGACAGCCGTAAACGGCGCTGCAAGGCCCAAAAACCCTCCTCTACTTTATCCTATGTAGTGTTTTTCCACAAATTAGCTGGAGACGGGTGGAAAGACACTAATAGGATTTTTTTGAATAAATTAGCAGCAGACTACACTACTTGGGAAAAAAAAAAAAAAAAGGAACAGTATGAGGCAATGAACCACCCTCCCTGAACTGAATACAACCAACTATGGATGGCCTATGTGGCTGCACTCAGACTGGAGACTGGGCTGCACTCACACACACACACACACAGACCCTGCAGATCGCTGTGAAAACAGCGCTACAAGGCAAAAGCAAGGTGAATAGTAGGTGAACACAGCGGTTGCTAAATTAGCCTTTGGAAAGCACAAAGAAGCAAATCGCTATCTCTAAACTGTCCCTCAGTCAGCAAACAGCGTCCTGTCACTAACTGAATTCACAGCAGAGTGATCGCAAAATGGCGCCAGCGACTTTTAAACTGCATCATGACATCATTACACCAGCCAATCACAGCCTTGCCAGTAGTTTCATGCCCTCCATGCTAAACAGGATGTGCCCACACTTGGAATCAATCTCATTGGCTGAATTTCTGCTTTTTGAATCTTAGAACTTCCGATTCCGGTATCCGATACGCGGCAAGTATCGGAATCCCGGTATCGGAATTCCGATACCGCAAGTATCGGCCGATACCCGATACTTGCGGTATCGGAATGCTCAACACTACCGGTAACTTATGTGGTGTGTTTTACTATATAAACCCTCACCACGGGCACATGTTAGCGATAATCGCTTAGTGATAAATGCTGCTATTGCTGTGGATGTTTGCATTGAGTATGCTTTCTCCTCAGCTCGCTGTGACCATGGTAACAGTCACTTCCGGTGACTGTAGGAAGTTACATTCTGAGTACAATTAGGGAGCATTACGGTGTTTTAAAGTAAGTAAAGGGACATCGGTGGGTTAATCATTGTCTCAGATGGGATATATCACGCAATTGTTCATCTTATGAAATTACCTATGCTGTGTTTTTTAGGCAGTGTGTTATATTATGTCTGATCCATTAGACCGACTATACCGGTCACATGATTCCTTTCTAATAGGAGATTGGCTATTTTCAGCCCTTTAGCACACTATATAAATTCCAAACAATGGTTCCTTCCACTCTCTGCAGTCCAGCATAGAGGGTGGCAGCTCTTTTCTTAGCACTGAAGCACTTTATCTCCCAGCAAGCTAGTCCCCTGATGATCCTGCTTGCATAGAAACGCGTTGGGACCTCCTAGGGAGAGTGCAGGGCTTCTAATTTGGTAGGGGTAGCTGTGGACTGTCCTTGTTAGGGCAGGAGTTCGGGGATTGAGATCTATAATAGCCCCATAGGGATTGACAGGGAATTGTCTCCTGAAGTCGTGCAACACAATGGACTTGTCATAGAAGCACCACTGGGGTTCCGGCTCTCTCATCCTCGACAACAATTGGTGAGATTGTTCCATAATTATTTAAATCTCCCATCAATTGCACCCCCTTCCTTCTAAAATATGATTGACTGCTAATATTAATGCAACCAGGGTACCTTATTATTGATTTGGGTACTTCACAAGTACCATTGGTTTATGTTGTGTTTTTTTTCCACTAAACCAGGTTCCTTGGTCGAGACATTTGAACACTGGACCACTGCTAGTGTCCTGAGTTCTATCCAATAGTGTTCATCTGCATATAGTACTCTAATTTGAACATTTTTAGTGGTACTTTTTTATTGACACGTTTTGGTGACATTGGTTATACACTTTTTTCTTATATTTATATTTATTAAAAGTTATGTTTTAATTCCTGCTTTAGCTACCAACGATCACGACCAGCGATACGACCTGGCCGTGATCGTTGGTAAGTCGCTGTGTGGTCGCTGGGGAGCTGTCACACAGACAGCTCTCTCCAGCGACCAACGATCAGGGGAACGACTTCGGCATCGTTGAGGGCCGCGCTTAGTAACCCGATGTTTACCCTGGTTACCAAAAAAAACAAACAGTACATACTCGCCTTTCGGTGTCCCTTGCCGTCTGCTTCCTGCTCTGACTGATCCGCCGTACAGTGAGAGCACAGCACAGCGGTGACGTCACTGCTGTGATCTGCTCTCACTTTCCGGCCGGCAGTCAGTCAGAGCAGGAAGCAGACGCCGGGGGACCTGACGGACATCAGATGGTGAGTATGTACTGTTTGTTTTTTTTTACATTTACGCTGGTAACCAGGGTGTAAACATCGGGTTACTAAGCGCGGCCCTGCGCTTAGTAACCCGATGTTTACCCTGGTTACCAGTGAAGACATCGCTGGATCGGTGTCACACACACCGATTCAGCGATGTCAGCGGGACTTCAACGACCAAAAAAAGGTCCAGGCCATTCCGACACGACCAGCGATCTCGCAGCAGGGGCCTGGTCTCTGGTACGTGTCACACATAGCGAGATCGCTACTGAGGTCACTGTTGCGTCACAAAACTAGTGACTCAGCAGCGATCTCGCTAGCGATCTCGCTATGTGAGACGGGGCCTTTACTGCGATCTTTGGTAAGCAGAATGAAAAAATCAACAGCATGTGAATTGGTTTTATTTATTTTTCACGCAGTTCTTCTTATGGCATCAGTGATTAGGCAACTTTATTCTTCAGGTCGGTATAATTACAGTGATACCAGATTTATATCGGGTGTTAATGTTTGGCTGCTGTTACACACTAAAATAAACTTTATATTGCAAAAACTAGCTTTTGCATCACCATACTTTGAGACCTATAATTTTTCCATAATTTGGCCCACAGAGTTATGTGAGGACTGTTTTTGCGGGATGAGCTGATGTTTTTATTGGTACCATTTTCGGGCACATGACAATTTTTGATTGCTTTCTATTCCGACTTTTGGGATACAGAGTAAACAAAAACCAGCAATTCAATAATTGCTTTTTGTTTTGTTTTTATCATACTGTTCTGCGTGTGGTGAAATTGGTAAGACAGCTTTATTCTTCAGGTCAGTACAATTACAGCAATACCACTTTTTTTTGTTTTGCCACTTTTACACAAAAAAACTTTTTTATAGAAAAAATAATTAGTTTGTATTGCTTTATTTTGAGAGCTATAACTTTTTTATTTTTCTGCTGATGGAGCCGTATAGTATATATATAGTTTTGTTTTATGCAGGACAAGTTGCTGTTTTCAGCAGTACCATTTCTACTCGTACATCTGTCTTTTTCATCACGTTTTATTGCAGTTTTTGTTTGGCGATATGAGGATAAGCATTGTTTTTGCCTCGTTTGTTTTTTTTTACGGTGTTCATTGAAGTGGTTAAATACTGGTACAGTTTAATAGAGCGGGTCCTTACAGATGCGGCAATACCAAATATGTGTACTTTTATTGTTTATTTTATTATTTGCATAAATAAATGTATTTATTGGAAAAAAAATGTTTTCTTTATTTAGGGATTTTTAAAAAATATTTTTACACTTTATACATTTTTTTAACTTTATTACATTGTCCCAGGATGGGTCATTACTATGTTACATCAGATCGCTGATCTGACACTCTGCACTGCAGAGCATCAGATCAGGATCTGACAGGTAGGGAAGGAGGCATGCCAGCACCTTCTCTCAGCAGGCACTCACAAGCCACCATCCCTTCAGGGCCCGGAAGGACCCTGCGGCCATCTTGGGGCCGTGGGTCTCCATGGAGACCATCAGGACAACGTGATCGCATTGCGTTGTTCTGATGGAAGCAGGCAAGGAGCCCCCTCCCTGCTTGATGCCCCTCTATGTCACTATCACTACTGACAGCGGCATCAGAGGGGTTCAATGTCCGTCATCGGTGCTAGCATTGATCTTGGGCGTTGTTGCGGAGTGTCAGCTGTCACATACAGCTGACACCCACACCCGATCACCGTGGCACTCAGCCTGAAGCCGCATGATCAGTGCACTTTACTAGTACTGCGGTTTGCGGGAACACACCTCCTGCAGAGCAGTACTAGTAAGGCGCATGTCGGGAAGGCGTTAAACAAGCATTATTTTCAAGTGGCATTAGATTGTATCAGTCAGGATACAGGCACAAAGGAATGACTTTAATATGTATAAGTTCAAATAAAAAGGTAAAAGCATATGGAAGGGCTAAACTGTGCTGAAATATTAGTCATATTCACATTGCATATTATTGCTATTTTTTCTTTTCTCTTGTTAGCTGTAACGGAAAACAGATCTCAAAATGTAAAAATCACCAACACAACGATAGGGAAAATATTTACCAAAAAACAAGCTACACATACAAAACATATGGCTGAGTTCAGACACTATGTTCAATTTTTAAATAGGGTTTTTTATTAATGAACAGCTGTCATCATTGGGTAACAGACATAATTTTTTCCAATGTTTCGGCAATCTTAGCCTTTGTCAGGGAAGTCTGTAAAGCGTGAGTTCAGTGCAGCCACATATAAATAATGCCTTACGGCATTACCAGGAAACAGCCCGTTCGCTGTAAGGGTACCGTCACACAGTCACACTTTGATCGCTACGATGGTACGATTCGTGACGTTCCAGCGATATCCATACAATATCGCAGTGTCTGACATGCAGCAGCGATCAGGGATCCTGCTGAGAATCGTACGTCGTAGCAGATCGTATGGAACTTTCTTTCGTCGCTTGATCACCCGCTGACATCGCTGGATCGTTGTGTGTGACAGCGATCCAGCGATGTGTTCGCTTGTAACCAGGGTAAACATCGGGTAACTAAGCGCAGGGCCGCGCTTAGTAACCCGATGTTTACCGTGGTTACCAGCGTAAACGTAAAAAAAGCAAACAGTACATACTCACATTCCGGTGTCTGTCCTCCGGCGTCTCAGCTTCTCTGCACTGTGAGCGCCGGCCAGCAAGAAAGCGAGCACAGCGGTGACGTCTGACGTCACCGCTCTGCTTTCCGGCCGCTGTGCTTACACAGTGCAGAGAAGCTGAGACGCCGGAGGACAGACACCGGAATGTAAGTATGTACTGTTTGTTTTTTTTACGTTTACGCTGGTAACCAGGGTAAACATCGGGTTACTAAGCGCGGCCCTGCGCTTAGTAACCCGATGTTTACCCTGGTTACCCGGGGACTTCGGCATCGCTCCAGCGCCGTGATTGCAATGTGTGACCGCAGTCTACGACGCTGGAGCGATAATCATACGATCGCTGCGACGTCACGGATCGTGCCGTCGTAGCGATCAAAATGGCACTGTGTGAAGGTACCCTAAGAGCAGGATGCCGGCGTTCCTCCAGTAATAGGTAAATAAGAACCAGGAAGAAGTGTCACCCAGCATGAAAACGGACTCTATGGAGGATGTTGTAATCAAAGAGGCATCTAAAAAGAATCAGAAAGATATGATTAATACAGTCATATTTTTTATGGCGTTTTTTGAGGAAAGATTTTTTTATACCCATGATCTCTTCCGGAAACATTGCTTACACTGGAAGAGATTCATAGATGATGTGTTTTTGATATGGGATGGGGATGAGTCGTCTTTAACACAATTCTTTCAGGAGATTAACCTTAAGATACTGTACCTAATTTGACTTTTACTATTTCCAAGAATCAGCATAGTGTGAATTTTTTGGACACTCTAGTGACGATGCATTATTTATACTTGGCTGCACTGAACTCACACTTTACAGGCTTCCTCGACAAAGGCTAAGATTGCCGAAACGTTGGAAAAATGATGTCGGCTGTTCATTAATAAAAACCACTATTTGAAAATTGAACATATTGTTGACTGTTTGAGTGCCAAAGGTTATTCCCTTTTTGCATATCACTTTTTCCTTCGAGCACCATATACTTGGCAGAGTGCACCACTTTTGACCTCTCTGAGTTCAGACACTAGCACAAATACTCGCCAGTCATGTTCTCAAATTGCGGACGTGACTGGCTTCATATGCAGCTCTGTATTCATCCGAATATCGGACAAGTTCAGGAGATGCCTGCTATTAACATGGACTAGTCTAGTCCATAAATTAAACAAAGTAGGGTATGTTGCGACTTTTGGACCTTGTGGAAAATCTGCCACATGCACTAGCAAATTAGTAATAATGGGGGCATGTGCTCTTTGTGTGTGCTCCATGGCTCATCTGTATGTGTCCTGTAGCTGACATGTAGTTGAGATATTGAAATCACACATAATCATAACAATGTTTTTTTTACCGATACATTTAATTTTTTTTTATCTCAGGCAGAGCTTAGGTTGATTGCTGCTGACTGCACATTTATGTAGAAGCAAAATGTACTTTAAATGCAGGTTTTCCCTCTATGCAAAGACTAGAATTTAGAGATGAGTGAATCAAATCAATGCAGATTGAATTTGTGTTGAATTTAGAAATAGAAATGGAGAATGAAAGCCATAAAACATTTATTAAACATGAATTAGTTTGTGCACAGTTGGAGAGTATGGAGATGCTTTCTATACAAACCTTTTATCTTTTTTTGTGTGAGCTTCCTACATGTGGTCTAATAAATTTCTGCAATTGAGGAGTCTCCCTTCTGTGGAGTGAGTGCCTGAAGTGACACCCACAAATGGGGTGGTGGTGTTTTTCCCATGTGCCAAGCAGAACAGCATGCTAATCAGTTTGGCATGATAAAAGGAGCCCCTTTACACCATTTGCAGCACCTTCATCAAATCAGAAAGTGAAGGTATTGGCATGCGATCAACCCCTTTTTTTCCCTTCCTTTTACAATGGGTAGGTTACAGTCATTACTGTATATTAACTTTTTGAATCTTGTATAGCTATTTATTATATTCACAAGCTAATTATTTATTTTTTATACTGCTATTATGCACTTCTCACTTCAAATGTTCTGAAATACCAATACTTATGCATGCACTTGTATGCAAAATATTTCAAATTATTGGCTGGTATTTAATTGAGAGACTAGTTACACTTGCACTTTATTGTTACTTCATATGTAAAATTGTCCTGATGCATTCTCTCTCAGCTTTACTGCTATATCTTTCATTTGAATAGAGGATTGTTGCATGTGTTTAGTAAATGATTCTCAGGTTCTCACACTTTGGTGTGAGTACCGTTGTGCCATTTTTCCTTTCTTGTACCTCATAGGACTGACCTCATATTTTTTAGAAAATAATTTCTTTTAAAATTTTACCAATAAAATTGCTTCCATTTTTATATATGAGTGGTTAGTTCAGTTTACTCCATTTCTTTTGAAGTCTGATCTATATGGAAGTACATCAATGATTGACAATAATATACTGTGGGGTAATCCTTTATTAAAGGGAATTTGTCACCTCAAAAATCATATCTGAGCTAAGCCTACTGGTATCAGGGGCTTATCTACAGCATTCAGTAATACTGTAGATAAACCCCCGATGTAACCTGAAAGATGAGAAATAAAGGTTAGATTATACTCATCCAGGGGCGGTCCTGCTGCTGTCCGGGTCCAACGTCTTCTTGCTGCGGCTACAGCACAGGGGTACTTTGTCTGCCCTGTTGAGGGCAGAGCAAAATACTGCAGTGCACAGGTGCCGGGGCTCTTATCAGGGCAGACAAAGTACACCTGCGCCTGAGCCGCTGCAAGAAGACAAGAAGAGGACGTCATCGAATGAAGATAGGAGGCGCCGGACCCGGACTGCAATGCCCATCGGACCGGACCGCTTCTGGACCGCCCCTGGGTGAGTATAATCTAACCTTTATTTCTCATCTTTCAGGTTATATCAGGGGTTTATCTACAGCATTAGAGAATGCTGTAGATAAGCCCCTGATGCCGTTGGGCTTGGCTCAGATATGATTTTTGGGGTGACAGACTCCATTTAAGAGGTTATGTTCCTAGCCCAACTAATTATTTTTTGTGCTATGTATTCTTTTGTATAGTTACATTGTCTGCTGTGTTTCTCACTGCAAGCAACAATGAGTACATGGATTTTCGAGCCCTGGACCAGTCGTGGCTTTTGCAACTCAAAGAAATCTTCAAAGACAATAGTTTATTTTTAGAAGTTACTGGCAGAGACACTAAGTAACAAGTTAGCCTTCTTAAACTTTTAGTCAAAAAAAGAACACACTTATGGTGAAATAAGGCATTCTCAGAGAAACATCTTAGTAATGAGTTAATTTCCAGGGTCTTTCCAGGGTCTTGCAAGTTAAAATTTTCTCACCTTTCACTATTGGTGATGTTGAATTTAGATCTAAATGGAAATCTTTGGCCACGAATTGCTCCAGTGGTTTCATGGAGTTGTTATTACAACTAGATGAGAATAGTCTAAAGGAGAATGAGAAGGAGGTTAAGGCCATACAAAATAAGCTTAAAATTGACCTTTCTACCAGAGCAATGGAGAAAATCAACTCAGAATTGGAGATTGATTTATTTTAAGGTACCGTTACACAAAACGATTTACCAGCGATCACGACCAGCGATACGACCTGGCCGTGATCATTGGTAAGTCGTTGTGTGGTCGCTGGGGAGCTGTCACACAGACAGCTCTCCAGCGACCAACGATGCCGAAGTCCCCGGGTAACCAGGGTAAACATCGGGTTACTAAGCGCAGGGCCGCGCTTAGTAACCCGATGTTTACCCTGGTTACCATCGTAAATGTAAAAAAACCCAAACAGTACATACTCACATTCCGGTGTCCGTCAGGTCCCTCGCCATCTGCTTCCCGCACTGACTGACTGCCGGCCGTAAAGTAAAAGTAGAGCGCAGCGGTGATGTTACCCTGGTTGCAAGCAAACGCATCGCTGGATCGGTGTCACACACACCGATCCAGCGATGACAGCGGGAGATCCAGCGACGAAATAAAGTTCCAAATGATCTGCTACGACGTACGATTCTCAGCGGGGTCCCTGATCGCTGCTGCGTGTCAGACACAGCGATATCGTATGGATATCGCTGGAATGTCACGGATCATGCCGTCGTAGCGACAAAAGTGCCACTGTGAGACGGTACCCTAAGTGGGTAAAAGATAACTGTATCTGTAAGGCCATGTGCACACGTTGCGGATTTCTTGCAGAAATTTCCTGAAGAAAACCGGAAATTTTCTGCAAGAAATCCGCATTTTTTTTTTTTGCGTTTTTTTTCCGTTTTTTTCGCGTTTTTTTAGCATTCTGCAAGCGTAATTAGCTTGCAGAATGCTAAAGTTTTCCAAGCGATCTGTAGCATCGCTTGGAAAACTGACTGACAAGTTGGTCACACTTGTCAAACATAGTGTTTGACAAGTGTGACCAACTTTTTACTATAGATGCAGCTTATGCAGCATCTATAGTAAAAGATAGAATGTTTAAAAATAATAAAAAAAATAAAAAAATGCTTATACTCACCCAGACATCTCATAAGCGGCGTCCGTTCGTCTTCCTATAGCTGGTCTGTGCGCACAGGGCCTTCCGTGACGTCACGGTCACGTGAGCGGTCACATGACCGCTCACGACCAATCACAGGACAGTGACGTCATCGGCAAGGTCCTTCGCCGCACACCAGCTACAGGAACCGAACGGCAGCGTGCAGCGGTGAGGCGGGAACACTGCGCGGGACATCGAGGGTGAGTATAGGACTATTTTTTATTTTATTTCTTATTTTTTGACCAGTTATATGGTGCCCAGTGCGTGGAGGAGAGTCTCCTCTCCTCCACCCTGGGTACCAACCGCACATAATCTGCTTACTTCCCGCATGGTGTGCACAGCCCCGTGCGGGAAGTAAGCAGATCAATGGACTCCTAGGTGTGCGGAATCCCTGCAATTCCGCATTTTTAATGAACATGTTGCTTTTTTTTCCGCTATGCGATTTTTTCGCGGAAAAAATCGCAACATTTGCACAAAAAATGCGGAATACCTTGTAAATAATAGGAGGCATATGTTAGCGTTTTTTTCGCGTTTTTATCACGTTTTTATAGCGAAAAAACGCGAAAAAAACGCTAAAAATCCTGAACGTGTGCACATGGCCTTACAGCTATACAGTATACAGATGGAGGACTACTGTAATAACAAAACACACAGATTAGTGAATCGAACTAGATCCTCATCATCTTACACCTGGTGTCCTTATTATCCTGCAGCTCTGAAGATGAGCCCCAGATTAGAGACCTCAATGGTGGAGGGGGTCTTAAATATGATTACAAAAGACACTGAGAAGCTACGACAAAAGACCAAATGGAAGAAGGCTCTCTTCAGCAGCTTTACAAGATAAGTAATCTGAATCACAGGATTTGGAGGTGATTAACTTGTCTCCACAAATTCTCACTGATGCATAACGTGATGTATTGAAATTGGGATTAACTTTTGTACTTAGTAATAAGGTTTGATTTTTTTACAGCCCTGACAGACTTACACATCTTCTTCTGCAAATTATTCCTTAACAAACTACATCATTGGTCTGATTGTATCTTGAGAATTGACAGTGACACTGAATGAGAAGGCGTGGTGGCTTTGGAAGATCTATTTAAGGAGCAGATCTCTGGGGTAAAGGTACCTTCACACTAAACAACTTTACAACGAGAACGACAACGATCCATGACATTGCAGCGTCCTGGATAGCGATCTCGTTGTGTTTGACACGCAGCAGCGATCTGGATCCTGCTGTGATATCGCTGGTCGGAGCTAGAAGTCCAGAACTTTATTTGGTTGTCAGATCGGCGTGTATCGTCGTGTTTGACAGCAAAAGCAACGATATCAGCAATGTTAAACATGGAGCTAATGACCTGTGAGAACGATAAGTGAGTCACCACTACGTCACAGGATCGCTCCTGCATCTCTACAGCGACCTAAACAGCGACGCTGCAGCGATCGGCTCTTTGTCTATATCGCTGCAGCGTCGCTGAGTGTGACGGTACCTTTAGAGAACAATTTCCTGACTCCCTTGTTTCATGTTCCACAACATTCCCCCCTTTCGCTCTGTGTCCACAGGTAGAGATTTTAATCAAAATGGTAGTTGAGGAATTTATGCAAATTCCAACTAAAATAGTTAATGAAAAAACCCAAAGGTATGACTTGGGATATAAACTGGTGTGTATGTAACATGTAGGCACATGTTCATACTAGCCACTGAGCAGAAAAATACCAAAGGCAGAAACATAATGATTAAATACCCTGTAGTAAATAAATAGCATAGTGCATGAAAATATTACATGGTATTTAGCTAACATGTTTTTTTGATAAACACCATGTGAAAGCCATCCCGCCTCATCCCGGCAACCGTAATTGGGACAGTCCTAACTCTTATATTAAAAACTTTACTGTTTGTCAAGGTACATGCATGTAGATAATTCCTGAGATGGACTGAGCCCATCTAGTGGACACACAGCCATGAGAGACCACATCAATAATGCCTAGCTCAAAAGAAAGGCAGGCCACAACTTTATATGCACATGATGTAAACAGACAGAAAAAAAACCAAAAGTATGAACTGGGATACACAGTAAACTGGTGTGCATGCAGCATGTAAGCACACGTTCACACTAGCCACTAAGCAGAAAAATACCAAAGACAGAAACATAATGATTAAACCCTTAGCGACCACCGATATGCCTTTTAACGATGGCAGTTAAGGGTACTTATGCCTCAGCGTCGCTTTTTATCAGAGCTGAGAAATAAGTGTAGAGCTCCCCCAGAGTTGGAATTCCTCTGGGTCTCGGCTACTGGGGCTAGTTGAGACCCAGGAGAACATGATTCTGGTCAGTTTTTACCGACTATAGTGTTGTGATCGCTGTTATTAAAGATATAACGGCAACCGCCAAAAAAAGTCCTATATTCCATTTAATTTCTCTGTCCTCTGATGTGAAGCAGATATGTGGTAAATGTTATTTATTAGCTATTTTGTGTGGCACCACTCTCTGATTTAAGTGTAAAAAATTCAAAGATAGAAAATTGCGAAATTTTCAATATTTTTGCAAATTTCCATTTTTTTCATAAATAAACGCGAGTTATATCGAATAAATGCTACCACTAACAAGAAGTACAATATGTCAGAATCATGGGATCCATTGAAGTGTTCCAGAGCTATAACCTCATAAATTGACAGTGTTCCGAATTGTAAAAATTGGCTTGGTCATAAAGTACCAAATTGGCTCTGTCACTAAGGGGTTAAATACCCTGCAGTAAATAAATACATAGCATAGTGCATATTATACGGTATTTAGTTAAAAATGTGACAGCCACCCCACCTTGTCATGGCAACCGTAATTGGGTCAGTCCTATCTCTAATATATAGTCAAATATGTAAGCTATCAGCAAAGAAATTAGGAAAAACCCACACTAGTAGAGTACTGGTATTATATAGCCTGAAACACAGCCTAACTACCCATGGCAGTCATGAGAGCTATTCTTAATCCCTGGGCGGCCATATTTCACTTCCAGCATCACAGGATTAAGTAAAAGGTATACAAAGGGAGCAATACTCTTTGTTTTCATAAGTAAGATGCCCCTTTCTCTACTGAGGGGTTAAATGGCTTTTGTGCCATCATTATACATTCATTGCTCAAGAATGATATTTTTTATTTAGTTAAAGACAATGGTTGAAGTACAGATCAGTATTAAAGTATTTCACCTTAATTGTCTTATATGCAGGAAATGTGACTCTATAATAAGAAATGTGCCCAGTGGCAAAATGCTGGCAAAGCAATTTTTCAAGAACTCTCTATTTACCATACATTTTAAGTAGCCTATAGGCAATGCCGCAGAAGGACAATTGCCCTTCCTTTGCCCTTACATCTGTCACCTAAAAGCAATAATGGAAGCCTGTCTATTAATTTGACAGTTTTTCCTTTAAGATTGATCAATAGCAAGAGACATAGTTGTCATTGCACACAAAATGCATGAAGGTAAAAAGGTTCATTGTGCACAAGAAATGAAGATTTTATTAACAAAATTACATTTTTTTACAGTATGAATATTTACTGACGATGCACTTTCAGGATTCAGATGGGAATAACATGTCTTAGATACATTACACTTTAGTTAAATTACCAAGCTGTTTGTTATTGTGACCTATAGCTTCTAAATAAGAACAGCCCTAGAACTGCTCCAAGCACGGCAATAGCTGGCATAACATTCAGGGTGATGATTTGGAATATGCAAACACATAATGATCTGATCTTGTAGTTTGCATTAGAACATTTACATGATGACTAGCTTATTGAAGTAGAAAATGTGATTGTCTCAGCATATTCTTCACGTAGCTGGAAAAGATGCTCACTCCGTACAATACTAATTGTTGATCTAGAGGGTTTCTGTTTATCTTCAGTGATTCTAAATTAAAAACAGAGCCTGCACCTGTATAAAAAGTGTATGTCTGGAGTATATCAATTTTCTGCTGATTTAAATTTTCTTTCTTTTCTTAGACTTTGCAATAATTAAAAGGGATAATTGCTTTTAACTGCAAGGATACAGTGGGACTGTAAACATAAAGAGTTAAAAATTCCACATAATTTGTCCACTGAACTTAATCACTCAAATGAAGAGTCAAAGACTAGGGTTGAGCGAAACGGATAGGACAAATTAAAAAATCGCCGACTTTCGGCAAAGTCGGGTTTCATGAAACCCGACCAGATCCTAGTCTGGGATCGGCCATGAGGTCAGCGATCTGAACCCCAAGGTCGCGTTTCATATGACGCTTTCAGCGCCATTTTTCAGCTAATGGAGGACGCAGAATGTGGGCAGCGTGATGACATAGTTCTCGGTCCCCACCATCTTAGAGAAGGGCATGACAGTGATTGGCTTGCTTTCTGCGGCGTCACAGGGGGTATAAAGGGGCGTGCACGCCGACCGCCATCTTACTTCTGCCGATCTTAGCATAGGGAGAGGTTGCTGCAGCTTCAACCGAAGAAGGGATATAGTTAGGGAGGGAAGATTAACCCCCAAACTGCTTGTGCTGTAGCGATTTCCACTGTCCAACACCACCTTTTTATTGCAGGGACAGTGGAGGCTGTATTTTTGTGCATCAGCTCTGTAGCTTATTAGGTTGCCTTATAAGGCTCCCTGATAGCTGCATTGCTGTTTGCACACTGCTGTGCAAACCAACTGCTTTTTTAAAAGCAAAAATCCTGTTGCTCCTTTCTGCACAGTTATCTTGTTTATTTGTCCACAGTGCACTTTTGTGTGCAGCAGTCCTTTTTATTGCTGCCATACTTGTCCTGAGATCATTGTAGGGAGATTGAAATTGTACTACAGTCTTTGTATTTTTTCATATATCTTCCAGCCACTTTCTGCCACTTACATTGTGCTGTTTTATACACTGGGCCTGAGTTTTGGTTTAGTCTCCAAAAAAAAAAAGTGAGATTCAAATCCTCACAAAGTGGATATACTTCAGTCCTGTTAGTTTGTCGTATATCAGCCAGCCACTTTTTGCCACTTACATTGTGTTGTTTTATACACTGGGCCTGAGTTTTGGTTCAGTCTCCCCCCAAAAAAGGGAGATTCAAATTCTCACAAAGTGGATATGCTATAGTCCTGTTAGTTTGTCATAAATCAGCCAGCCACTTTCTGCCACTTACATTGTGTTGTTTTATACACTGGGCCTGAGTTTTGGTTCAGTCTCCCCCCAAAAAAACGGAGATTCAAATTCTCACAAAGTGGATGTACTACAGTCCTGTTAGTTTGTCGTATATCAGCCAGTCACTTTCTGCCACTTACATTGTGTTGTTTTATGCACTGGGCCTGAGTTTTGATTCAGTCTCCCCCAAAAAAAGGGAGATTTAAATTCTCAACAAGTTCATATACACCTTCTACCTTGTTTTACAGTACCATATATCGGTCATTATTTTGGTAAGATTTTCCAAATAATGAGGAAGTCTGGTGGAAGAGCCCATGGCCGGTCGTTGTCAGCTGGTACTGATTGTGTTGGTGGTGGTGGTGCATCTGGTGGTAGTGGGAAAAGCACAATAGCACCTAAGGCTGGAGGTGTTGAGCCAGCGTCATCGTCTGGCTACAAAAGGCCTCGAAGGCTCCCTTATCTGGGAGTAGGAAAACAGCTTTTAAAGCCGGAGCTGCAGGAAAAAGTTTTGGCTTTCCTTGCTGACTCAGCCTCTAGCTCTTTTGCCTCCTCTTCAGAAAGTTCCAAATATAAAAGCAGCGAGTCATCAGTGGATGCTCCCGGTCAGGAACAAGACGTTTCCTTGTGTCCTTCACCCAAACAAAAAGTGAAGGATGCGTCAGGCGACACTACAGGTTACTCCATGGAGCTCTTTACACATACCGTGCCTGGGTTAGAAAGGGAAATTGTTAACTGCCCATTACAAGATGAATCGGACATGGAGTGCACTGATGCACAGCCACAGCTAGATTATTATGCTGTTCCATTGACTCAGATCACTACATTGCCCTCGCAGTGTACTGAGCCAGAATCTGACCCTGATAAGACTATGGTGCCCCGTCCCGAACGCTATAGCACATTACATGGTGACACAGAGGAAGGTGCACATGACATTGAAGAGGAGGTGATAGATGACCCAGTTGTTGACCCAGATTGGCAGCCATTGGGGGAAGAGGGTACCGCTTCCAGTAGCTCAGAAGTGGAGGAGGATGATCCGCAGCAGCCATCTACATCGCAACAGCTGTCATCTGGCAGGCCCGTATCAGGCCAAAAATGTTTGGCAAAAACAAAAACAGTTTTAGGACAGCGTGGCCATCCGGTGAAAGTAGCACAGCGTGCAATGCCTGAAAAGGTATTCCATAGTAGGAAGAGTGCAGTGTGGCAATTTTTTAACCAAGATCCGAATGATCAGTCAAAAGTTATCTGTAAGACATGCTCAAAGACCTTTAGCATAGGGAAGAATCTCCAAAATTTAAATACATTGTGCATGCGTAGACATTTAACCAGCATGCACTTGCAAGCCTGGACTAACTACCAAACGTCCCATACCGTTGGTGCACCTGCTCAGAATGAAGGTAGTCAGCACGCTACATTGCTTCCCTCACTGTAAGCCCACCAGTTAGGACACCACCAGCAGCAAATGTGGAGGTATCGTCGCAAGGCCAAAGCAGTCAGGGAATCACAAGGTTCTTGGTAGGAAACACTGTATGTAGGCCAACATCAAGAATACCATCACCAACCCTCTCTCAATCTGCCATGTCCACCACCACCCCCGCTAGTTCCACCATATGCAGCTTTCCAGTCCAGCTCACCCTACAAGAGACACTTGTTAGGAAAAGGAAGTACTCATCCTCTCATCCATGTACACAGGGTTTGAACACCCACATTGCTATACTAATCTCATTAGAGATGATGCCCTACCGGTTGGTTGAAAGCGAAGCTTTCAAAGCCCTGATGGCCTATGCTGTACCACGCTATGACCTACCCAGTTGACACTTCTTTGCGAGAAAAGCCATCCCAGCCCTCCACCAGCATGTCAAAGACCGCATTGTCCATGCACTGAGGCAATCAGTCAGTAGAAAGTTGCACCTCACAACAGATGCATGGACCAGTAGGTATGGTCAGGGACATTACATGTCCATCACGGCGCACTGGGTTAATGTGGTGGATGCAGGGTCCACAGGAGACAGCCATAGTGGGACATTTCTGCCTAGCCCACGGTCTAGGAAACAGTTGGCTGAAGGCGTTCGCCACCCCTCCTCCTCCTTCTCCTCCAGAAGCGAAAGCTTGTCCACAGAGCACAGTTGCATGACCACTCCATCCACAGCTGCCAGTGTTGCACACGAGGTGTCCCATTATGAAACAGCTAGTGGTAAGCGTCTGCAGGCTGTGTTACAAATGAACTGTTTCAGCGACAACAGACACACCACAGAAGTACTGGCCGAGTACTTGCAGCAAGAAACTCATTCATGGCTGGGCAGTGTACATCTTGAAGCAGGCAAGCTAGTCAGTGATAACGGAAGGAATTTTATGGCTGCCATAGCCCTTTCAGAACTGAAACACATACCTTGCCTGGCTCACACCTTGAACCTGGTGGTGCAGTGCTTCCTGAAAAATTATCTGGGGTTAACAGCCCTGCTCCTGAAGGTGCTCGCACATCCGCCGGTCGCCCGTACACTCCAGCCTGTTGTGATTCGGTTTGTGGGCTCCCCCGGTGGTCTCTTGTGGTACTGGTGTCCTGCAAGCTTTGCCTTCTCAGTTCACCTGTTCCTATCAGGATGTGGGAGTATCCTATTTAACCTTGCTCCTCAGTCATTCTAATGCTGGCCATCAATGTATCCAGAGTGATTCTGTTGCATGTTCCTGCTCCCAGTTTTCTGCTCAGCTAAGTTGGACACTTTAGTCCTTAAGTCTATTTTTGTATGTTTTGTCCAGTTTGCACTTATGTGAATCTCTGCAGCTGGAAGCTCTTGTTGGGCTGAAATTACCACTCCAGTGGCATGAGTTGTCACATGAGTTAAGGTAATTTCAGGATGGTGTTTTGAAGGGTTTTGCAGCTGACCGCGAAGTCCTCTGTTGTATCTTTCTGCTATTTAGTTAGCGGGCCTCTCTGTGCTAAATCTGCTTTCATACTACGTGTGTCTTTTCATCTGCTCTCACCATTATTATATGTGGGGGGCTGCTATCTCCTGTGGGGACATTCTCTGGAGGCAAGCCAGGACTGTGTTTTCTTCTACCAGGGGTAGTTAGTTCTCCGGCTGGCGCGCGGCATCTAGAGACAACGCAGGAATGCCCCCTGGCTACTTCTAGTGTGGTGTGTAGGTTTAGCATCGCGGTCAGCTCTAGTTTCCATCACCCGAGAGCTTGTCCGTTTATTCTATGCTTCTGATGTTTCCTTGCCATTGGAAACCATAACAGTATGGCCAGCCCAAATGTTTAATCTATAGGCTGAAGCAGGAGAGAAAAGGAACTGTGTGAAACCTTCCTTGTTTTCCTCTCCTCTTAACCCCTGAATGGCTCAGACTTTATCTGTTGAAATATGGATCCCCAGAGTCTGGCTACCAATTTGAATAATCTTGCCTCTAAAGTTCAGAATATACAAGATTTTTTGTTACATGCTCCTCGGTCTGAACCTAAAATTCCTATACCGGAGTTTTTTTCTGGAGATCGATCTTGTTTTCTAAATTTTAAATACAATTGTAAATTGTTTCTTTCGCTGAGATCTCATTCTGCTGGAGATCCTGCCCAGCAAGTAAAAATTGTTATTTCTTTACTGCGGGGTGACCCCCAAAATTGGGCATTTTCATTGGCACCAGGGGATCCTGCGTTGCTCAATGTGGATGCGTTTTTTCTGGCTTTGGGGTTGCTTTATGAGGAACCAAATTTGGAGATTCAGGCTGAGAAAGCCCTAATAGCCCTCTCTCAGGGGCAAGATGAAGCCGAAATATATTGCCAAAAATTTCGAAAATGGTCTGTGCTTACTCAGTGGAATGAGTGCGCTCTGGCGGCAATTTTCAGAGAAGGTCTCTCTGATGCTGTAAAAGACGTCATGGTGGGGTTTCCTGCGCCTACTGGTCTGAATGAGTCCATGACAATGGCAATTCAGATTGATCGGCGTTTACGGGAACGCAAACCTGTGCACCAGTTGGCGGTGTCTTCTGAAGAGGCACCACAGAGTATGCAATGTGATAGCTTTCTGTCCAGAAGCGAATGACAGATTTATAGGCGCAAAAATCATTTGTGCTTCTATTGTGGAAATTCTACTCATGTTATATCAGCATGCTCTAAACGAACAAAGAAAGTTGATAAATCCTCTGCTATTGGCACTTTGCAGTCCAAGTTTATTTTGTCTGTAACTCTAATTTGTTCGTTATCTTCTATTGTTGCGGATGCGTATGTGGATTCTGGCGCCGCTTTGAGTCTTATGGATTGGTCCTTTGCCAGGCGCTGTGGGTTTGATCTGGAGCCTCTAGAAGTTCCTATACCTTTAAAGGGTATTGATTCTACACCATTGGCTAGTAATAAACCACAATACTGGACACAAGTGACTATGCGTATGACTCCAGACCATCAAGAGGTGATTCGCTTCCTTGTACTGTATAATCTACATGATGTGTTGGTGCTGGGATTGCCATGGTTGCAAACTCATAACCCAGTCCTTGACTGGAAAACAATGTCTGTACTAAGCTGGGGATGTCAGGGAAATCATGGGGACACATCTTTGGTCTCCATTGCTTCATCTATTCCCTCTGAAATTCCTGAGTTTTTGTCTGATTATCGTGAGGTTTTTGAGGAATCTACTCTTAATTCTCTTCCTCCTCACAGAGATTGCGATTGCGCCATAGATTTCATCCCTGGCAGTAAATTTCCTAAGGGTCGTCTATTCAATCTGTCTGTACCTGAACATGCTGCCATGCGAGAGTATATTAGGGAGTCCTTGGAAAGGGGACATATTCGTCCTTCTTCGTCTCCTCTTGGAGCGGGGTTCTTTTTCGTAGCTAAAAGCGATGGTTCTTTGAGACCTTGTATTGATTATAGACTCTTGAATAAGATCACAGTCAAGTATCAGTATCCTTTGCCATTGCTGACAGATTTATTTGCTCGCATTGAGGGGGCGAAGTGGTTCTCTAAGATTGATCTTCGCGGTGCGTATAATTTGGTGCGAATTAAGCAGGGGGATGAGTGGAAAACCGCATTTAATACGCCCGAGGGCCATTTTGAGTATTTGGTGATGCCTTTTGGTCTGTCAAATGCCCCTTCGGTCTTTCAGTCTTTTATGCACAATATTTTCCGTGAATATCTGGATAAATTTATGATTGTGTATTTGGACGATATCTTGATTTTTTCGGATGACTGGGAATCTCATGTTCAACAAGTTAGGAGGGTTTTTCAGGTTTTGCGGAGCAATTCTCTGTTTGTTAAAGGTTCAAAGTGTGTTTTTGGGGTTCAGAAGATTTCTTTTTTGGGGTACATTTTTTACCCCTCTTCTATTGAGATGGATCCTGTGAAGGTTCGGGCTATTTGTGACTGGACGCAACCGACTTCTCTTAAGGGCCTTCAGAAATTTTTGGGCTTTGCTAACTTTTATCGTCAATTCATAACTGGTTTTTCTAGCGTTGTCAGGCCTTTGACTGATTTGACTAAAAAGGGTGCTGATGTTGCAGATTGGTCTCCTGCTGCTGTGGAGGCCTTTCGGGAGCTTAAGCGCCGTTTTTCTTCTGCTCCGGTGTTGTGCCAGCCTGATGTTTCTCTTCCTTTTCAGGTGGAAGTTGATGCTTCCGAGATCTGAGCGGGGGCGGTTTTGCCGCAGAAAAGTTCAGATTGTTCAGTGATGAGACCTTGTGCGTTCTTTTCTCGAAAATTTTCGCCCGCCGAGCGAAATTATGACGTCGGTAATTGGGAGCTTTTGGCGATGAAGTGGGCATTCGAGGAGTGGCGTCATTGGCTTGAGGGTGCTAAACATCAGGTGGTGGTCTTGACTGATCACAAAAATTTGATTTATCTTGAGTCGGCCAGACGTCTGAATCCTAGACAGGCGCGCTGGTCGTTGTTTTTCTCCCGGTTTAATTTTGTGGTTTCGTATCTGCCAGGTACTAAGAATGTGAAGGCGGATGCCCTTTCTAGGAGTTTTGAACCTGATTCCCCTGGTGATTCTAAACCTACGGGTATACTTAAGGATGGGGTGATATTGTCTGCTGTCTTCCCAGACCTGCGACGTGCTTTACAAGAGTTTCAGGCGGATCGGCCTGATCGTTGTCCGCCTGGTAGATTGTTTGTGCCGGATGAGTGGACCAATAGAGTCATCTCGGAGGTTCATTCTTCTGCGTTGGCAGGTCATCCGGGAATTTTTGGTACCAGAGATTTGGTGGCTAGGTCCTTCTGGTGGCCTTCCCTGTCTCGGGACGTGCGTACTTTTGTGCAGTCTTGCGATGTTTGTGCTCGGGCCAAGCCTTGTTGTTCTCGGGCTAGTGGGTTGTTGTTGCCCTTGCCTGTTCCTAAGAGGCCTTGGACACACATCTCTATGGATTTTATTTCTGATCTCCCTGTTTCTCAGAAGATGTCCGTCATTTGGGTGGTGTGTGACCGCTTTTCTAAGATGGTTCATTTGGTGCCCTTGCCCAAGCTGCCTTCCTCATCTGAGTTGGTGCCCCTGTTTTTTCAGAATGTGGTTCGGCTGCATGGTATTCCGGAGAATATAGTTTCCGACAGGGGATCCCAGTTTGTGTCCAGATTTTGGCGGGCGTTTTGTGCCAGGATGGGCATTGATTTGTCTTTTTCGTCTGCATTTCATCCCCAGACAAATGGCCAGACGGAACGTACTAATCAGACCTTGGAGACTTATTTGAGGTGTTTCGTGTCTGCTGATCAGGATGACTGGGTCTCCTTTTTGCCGTTGGCTGAGTTTGCCCTTAATAATCGGGCCAGTTCTGCCACTTTGGTCTCCCCTTTCTTTTGCAATTCAGGGTTCCATCCTCGTTTTTCATCTGGTCAGGTGGAGTCTTCGGATTGTCCTGGAGTGGATACCATGGTGGATAGGTTGCATCGTATTTGGGGGAAGGTGGTGTACAATTTGGAGTTGTCCCAGGAGAGGACTCAACGTTTTGCTAATCGCCATCGTCGTGTTGGTCCTCGTCTTCGTGTTGGGGACTTGGTGTGATTGTCCTCCCGTTTTGTCCCTATGAGGGTCTCTTCTCCTAAGTTTAAGCCTCGGTTCATCGGTCCTTATAAGATTTTGGAAATTCTTAACCCTGTGTCTTTTCGTTTGGACCTCCCAGCATCCTTTGCTATCCATAATGTCTTCCATCGGTCATTATTGCGGAGGTATGAGGTACCACTTGTGCCTTCTGTTGAGCCTCCTGCTCCTGTGCTGGTTGAGGGTGAATTGGAGTACGTGGTGGAGAAAATCTTGGACTCCCATGTTTCCAGACGGAGACTTCAATATCTGGTGAAATGGAAGGGCTACGGTCAAGAGGATAATTCTTGGGTTACAGCTTCTGATGTTCATGCTTCTGATTTGGTCCGTGCCTTTCATAGGGCTCATCCAGATCGCCCTAGTGGTTCTTGTGAGGGTTCAGTGCCCCCTCCTTAAGGGGGGGGTACTGTTGTGATTCGGTTTGTGGGCTCCCCCGGTGGTCTCTTGTGGTACTGGTGTCCTGCAAGCTTTGCCTTCTCAGTTCACCTGTTCCTATCAGGATGTGGGAGTATCCTATTTAACCTTGTTTCTCAGTCATTCTAATGCTGGCCATCAATGTATCCAGAGTGATTCTGTTGCATGTTCCTGCTCCCAGTTTTCTGCTCAGCTAAGTTGGACACTTTAGTCCTTAAGTCTATTTTTGTATGTTTTGTCCAGTTTGCACTTATGTGAATCTCTGCAGCTGGAAGCTCTTGTTGGGCTGAAATTACCACTCCAGTGGCATGAGTTGTCTCATGAGTTAAGGTAATTTCAGGATGGTGTTTTGAAGGGTTTTGCAGCTGACCGCGAAGTCCTCTGTTGTATCTTTCTGCTATTTAGTTAGCGGGCCTCTCTGTGCTAAATCTGCTTCCATACTACGTGTGTCTTTTCATCTGCTCTCACCGTTATTATATGTGGGGGGCTGCTATCTCCTGTGGGGACATTCTCTGGAGGCAAGCCAGGACTGTGTTTTCTTCTACCAGGGGTAGTTAGTTCTCCGGCTGGCGCGCGGCATCTAGAGACAACACAGGAATGCCCCCTGGCTACTTCTAGTGTGGTGTGTAGGTTTAGCATCGCGGTCAGCTCTAGTTTCCATCACCCGAGAGCTTGTCCGTTTATTCTATGCTTCTGATGTTTCCTTGCCATTGGAAACCATAACACCAGCCGTACGCTGAACTATCAGCGATCGCTGAATCTTCCCCAGCACCGCCTAATAATCTACATTGCAACAAGGTGGAACTCTACATCGCACATGGTTCAGAGGCTGTGCGAACAGAGGCGTGCTGTAATTTATTTGTGGGAGGATGCACATACACGGGCAGGCACTTGGATGGCAGACATGGAGTTGTCTGGTGTGCAGTGGTTTAAGCTTCAAAGCTACAAGACCTCTGTCAAGTCCTTCAGTGTTTTGAGGAATGCACACAGCTGGTAAGTGCAGACGACGCCATCATAAGCATGAGCATCCCACTAATGCGTCTGCTGATGCAAAGTTTGACGCACATTAAGGAGCAGGTGTCTGCAGCCAAGGAGGAGGGAAGCCTTGATGACAGACAGCCATTGTCTGCTCAGGGAACTGTCCTGGATGAGGTGGCGGATGAAGTGGAGGAGGATGATGGGGATGAATATTTATGGGAGGAGGATGCTTCTCAGGGGGCAATAGAAACTGGTGGCATTGCAAGGTCAGGTACAGAGTTTTTGCGGGACACAAGTGATGTTGATTTGCAAGAAAGTGCTCCTCATCCCAGCACAATCAGTAAATTGACACCTGGAGCATTGGCCCACATGGCTGAGTATGCCTTGCGTATCCTAAAAAGGGACCCCCGCATTATCAAAATGATGACCGATGACGATTACTGGTTGGCCTGCCTCCTGGATCCACAATATAAAGGAAATTTATAAAATATCATGCCACATGAGAACCTTGAGCAAATATTGGCTACCAAACAAGCAACTCTAGTAGACCGTTTGGTTCAGGCATTCCCAACACACAGCGGCGGTGATGGTTCTCACACGAGCCGTAGGGGGCAACATGGCAGAGGTGTTAGAGGTGCACAAATCTGAAGTGGAGTTGGACAGAGGGGTTTTATGACCAGGTTGTGGAGTGATTTCGCAATGACCGCTGACACGACAGGTACTGCTGCATCGATTCAAAGTGACAGGAGACAGCATTTGTCCAGTATGGTTGCAAACTACTTTTCCTCCCTTATCGATGTTCTCCCTCACAGGTCATTCCCCTTTGATTACTGGGCATCTAAAATGGACTCCTGGCCTGAATTGGCAGAATATGCATTACAGGAGCTCGCTTGCCCTGCTGCTAGTGTGCTATCAGAAAGAGTCTTCAGTGCTGCTGGTTCAATACTGACCGAAAAAAGGACACATCTGGCTACCCGAAATGTTGATGATCTAACCTTCATTAAAATGAACCAATCATGGATTTTAAAATATTTGGCCCCACCTCCCCTGCTGACACGTAGCTTGAGGAAGCGGCGCGTGTACGCCGCGAAACGCGCGTCGGAGCTATCCACCGGCGGGATCCCTTTTCCTCTTTCCCCCTTCTCTGCATGGGTAAGCATTGTGTTCATATTTACTGCGACTGTGCCCTATGCTGGCTTAATACGATGATCTAGTGCACTTGCTGTATACCTTTTTGGCCAGTCATTTTCACGGTCGCTCTATCCCTGTGACCTGTACTTTCCATGCTATTACTATTTTCTGCTATGTAATTTTCATTGCTTATACCGTTATGTGGGACCCTTAATTATTGGGGCTGCCACATAGGGCTTATTGCCCTTCACCATTTGTGTCTTCAATCATCAATCTTCATAGCATTGGGGTGGATTGGTTTAGGGATTTTCTCTTTCCCCCTTCATGTAATATTGTGGTACGCTTGGCACTTATATCCATGTCCTGATTTTAACATTTACATTAATAAAGATTCTTTTTATATTTATACTTCTGGCTCCTGGTCCTTCTGTTCTTTGACACGAAGCTTGCCTGAAAAATGTTTTGCTTTTGGCCTCCTCTTACTGACTTCTCCAATTCCTCCATTTGCAGCTGCTGAATGTCCACCATAGGCCATTTTTATACCTCCCTAAATGGGCTGACTCCCCCTACAGGGCCGTGGTCACCATCTGGTGCAAGCACCCGTGCGAGTGCCGTTTGCCTGGACAGGTGGGTGTGCCCACTCTTGGGCGACGGCACTGGCACAGGGTCCCTCATAGTACAATGAAGTGTCTCTGACGGTGGTGGTGCACAACCAACGTCAGACACACCATCGTAATATGAGGGGCCCTGTGCCAGTACTGCCGCCCACGAGAGAGTGTTCCCCCCAGTTCAAACAGTGCTCTACCACTTGCAATACTTACCTCTCCCTGCTCCACCACTGTGTAGTCTGTGCTGTTAAATCCTTCCATGGCACTGCCAATACAAATTTGTTGAAATGATAGATGATAGTTAAAATATACAGGGGCCCTGGCCTCCATTTAGACCAGTTAATACTTTGCGCCTACTACCACTGTCTGCTACTCAGCAGAGGAGCCCACCCCTATACCTAGCTATGCCACCTGTTTATTTATGAACAATTTTTTGGCAGACATTTAGCCCACTTCATTATTTGGGCCTACTAACTGTGTCTGCCACTCATTACAGTTGTCCTCCACTGAACAAAGCAATGCCGCCTCTTTAGTCCTGTTACCAATTTTGAACTGCATTTAGGCTACTTTATTATTTGGGTCTACTAACTGTGTCTGCCACTCATTACAGTTGTCCTCCACTGAACAAAGCAATGCCACCTGTTTAGTCCTGTTACTGTAATGTGAATATAAAAATGGCTATTTTGAGTCCATTTTGAAATATACTGAACGCATACAGACTGTTACAAAGCAGCATTTCTTGTCATACATTTACAGACAGACAATGCTCATTGTGACACAATCTTGAGAGCTGTTTATTTATTGTCTGAAGACCTTTGAGTTTACAAACAGTTTTAATTTTGTTTCTTATTGTAAAACAAGGTTTATTTAACCTCTGTCTGTGGTAGTTTTATCTAACCCTTGTGGGCTTTTTATGTATCTATGGGTTTATGGCCCATTGCCTGATGTATGACTGATGTCTTGGTCTCATCTTATCTTGAAAGCTGACCACTTGAAGGACAGGGTGAAACCAAATGAAACATAGTGCAAATCACTATATAAGGCCAGAGAAACATGACTACGACAGAAGCATAAACTGGAATACCTGTACTTACATGTGTACAGTGTTGAAGATACCTGCATAATTGGGGACGAACGTGCAGTGTTGTGAATTTTCCAGGGTTTCTCTGTCTTGGTGTTGCTTCTCTGATTTTCCAGACAGATTATGTTTAAAAGCCCCTTGGTGATGGATGATGTGAGTATATGTCCTTAGTAGTGTTGAGCGATACCGTCCGATACTTGAAAGTATCGGTATCGGAAAGTATCGGCCGATACCGGCAAAGTATCGGATCCAATCCGATACCGATACCCGATACCAATACAAGTCAATGGGACTCAAGTATCGGACGGTATTCCTGATGGTTCCCAGGGTCTGAAGGAGAGGAAACTCTCCTTCAGGCCCTGGGAACCATATAAATGTGTAAAAGAAAGAATTAAAATAAAAAATATCGCTATACTCACCTGTCCGACGCAGCCGGGACCTCAGCGAGGGAACCGGCAGCGTTGTTTGTTTAAAATTTGCGCTTTTACTTGGTTACGTGAATTCCCGGCTTGTGATTGGTCAGGGCGGCCATGTTGCCGGGACGCGGACCAATCACAGCAAGCCGTGACGAAATTACGTCACGGCTTGCTGTGATTGGTCCGCGTCCCGGCAACATGGCCGCCATTAACCAATCACAAGCCGTGACGTCACGGGAGGCTGGACTTGCGCACTTTTTAAAAAACGCGCGTGTCCAGCCTCCCGTGACGTCACGGCTTGTGATTGGTTAATGGCGTCCATGTTGCCGGGACGCGGACCAATCACAGCAAGCCGTGACGTAATTTCGTCACGGCTTGCTGTGATTGGTCCGCGTCCCGGCAACATGGCCGCCCTGACCAATCACAAGCCGGGACGTCACTGGAGGCTGGACACGCGCGTTTTTTAAAAAGTGCGCAAGTCCAGCCTCCCGTGACGTCACGGCTTGTGATTGGTTAATGGCGGCCATGTTGCCGTGACGCGGACCAATCACAGCAAGCCGTGACGTAATTTCGTCACGGCTTGCTGTGATTGGTCCGCGTCCCGGCAACATGACGCCGTGACCAATCATAAGCCGGGACGTCACTGGAGGCTGGACACGCGCGCTTTTTAAAAAAACGCGCAAGTCCAGCCTCCCGTGACGTCACGGCTTGTGATTGGTTAATGGCGGCCATGTTGCCGGGACGCGGACCAATCACAGCAAGCCGTGACGTAATTTCGTCACGGCTTGCTGTGATTGGTCCGCGTCCCGGCAACATGGCCGCCCTGACCAATCACAAGCCGGGAATTCACGTAACCAAGTAAAAGCGCGAATTTTAAACAAACAACGCTGCCGGTTCCTTCGCTGAGGTCCAGGCTGCGTCGGACAGGTCAGTATAGCGATATTTTTTATTTTAATTCTTTCTTTTACACATTTTTACATTAATGTTGTTTCGATACCGATACCCGATATCACAAAAATATCGGATCTCGGTATCGGAAATTCCGATACAGCAAGTATCGGCCGATACCCGATACTTGCAGCATCGGAATGCTCAACACTAGTCCTTAGTCATTATATGGATTTAATCCTTATATGTACTTTGTATCTTAAAATATACAATTGTGTATGCAATCATACTATCCAATCATATTATTCCTTTAATTTTGTATTTTAAAATAACATTGCGTTATATCGCAAGTAGTAGCCTTCTTTAAAGCCGTATCCGAACCTTAGTATTAAAAACTTGGCAATACAGTTACCAATTTTGAACTGCATTTAGGCTACTTTATTATTTGGGCCTACTAACTTTGTCTGCCACTCGTTTCAGTTGTCCTCCACTGAACAAAGCAATGCCTCCTGTTTAGTCCTGTTACCAATTTTGAACTGCATTTAGGCTACTTTATTATTTGGGCCTACTAACTGTGTCTGCCACTCATTACAGTTGTCCTCCACTGAACAAAGCAATGCCGCCTGTTTAGTCCAGTTACCACATTTGAACTGCATTTAGCCCACTTTATTATTTGGGCCTATGTCTGTGTTTCCTCCTCATCCTACCCATTGCCCAGCCACTGCTAGATGAGTCTGCTGGTACATTGACCCAGACCACTACATTCCCCTTGCACTCTACACAGCCAGAATCTGACCCTGCTGAAAGTCAGGTTCCCCTTCCCGCATACTACACCACCTTACACGGGGACAAAAAGGAAGGTGCAGATGAAAGTGCAGGTCCCTTCATTAGGTGGGGGGCATACTCATTTGCGACGTCACTGGCACAGGGCCCCTCATAGTATGCAAAAGTGTCTCTGCTGGTGGGAGGCGCCACCCGCCGTCAAACACACCGCCGTACTATGAGGGGCCCTGTGCCAGTGCCAATGCCAATGAGTGGGCCCCCCTGCTTGCTCAGGATCACAGCACTTGCAAAGTTGAAATACTTACCTCTCCCTGCTCCACCTACATCGGGGGACATGAATACAATCATGGTGGTAGTTGATCACCGGACTAAAGCTGCTCATTTTGTTCCATGCACCTGCCTTCCCTCAGCTAAAGATACAGTGAACTTGGTTATACAGAATGTCTTTCGGTTGCATGGGGTTCCAGATGAGATCATCTCTGACCGTGGAGTGCAGTTCACTTCAAGATTCTGGAAGGAGTTTTGCTCTGCACTCAATATTAATGTCTGTCTCTCTTCCGCTTACCATCCCCAGACAAATGGTTAGACTGAGCATACCACCCAGACGCTGGAACAATATCTAAGATGCTATGTCAGCCATCTCCAGGATGATTGGTTGGAGTTGCTGCCATTAACCGAATTTTCATATAATAATTCTCAGAGCGCCTCCACTAAATTTACACCTTTCTTTGCCAATCTGGGTTATCATTCGTGTATTTTACCTAGGTCTCCAATTAATTCTCCGGTTCTGGCAGTGGAGAAAAGGCTGACTGTGATGAGACAAAATCTGGAGGTTCTGAAGGAATCCCTGACCACAGCTCAAGAACGTTATAAGAGATCGGCTGATAGATTCCGTAAACCTGTAGCCATGTTCAAGGTAGGAGATTCCGTGTGGTTAGCAACTAAGAATCTGAAGTTAAACGTTTCTTCACAAAAACTTGGACAGAAATTCATTGGCCCTTTCAAGATCAATGGTATTGTGAGCTCGGTGGCCTGCCGGCTGAAGCTGCCTAGGACTATGAAGGTACACCCAGTTTTTCATGTATCTTTACTAAAGGCTGTATCTCCTAATACCTTCCAGGGACGTGTTGTTCCACCTCCGCAGCCTGTGGTGATTGATGGGCAAGAACAATTTGTGGTGGAGGAAATTATTGATTCCAGGATTCGCAGGAATCGGCTCCAATATCTGATAAGATGGCAGGGCTATCCCCCTGAGGAAGACTCTTGGGAACCTGTGGAAAACATAAATGCCCAACAGAAGATTTCTCGTTTTCATCAGAGATTCCCTGAGAAACCAGGTCCAGGATCGTCTTGAGGCCGCTTCTAAGGAGGGAGTAATGTCAGGACTCTGAACATTTTTTTTACCTTTTGTGCATTACTGCCCTTTTCCAAGTTGGTGTCTTTGGTCTCATGTGCACTGTGTCTTCCTGCTATAAAACTCCACCCCAGCCTTCAGTCTGTGCTAGAGTATTCTGCCTTGCATCCAGCTCCTGACCTCTGATTACTTCCTGGCTATATACCTGCTCCTGTGAACCTGTGTGGTGATCCTGCTACTCTGCTCTGAGTTCCTGCTGCATACACCAGTTTCCAGTAATCCTCCTTCATCTGCTGCTCGTGTTTACTTCCATCTGCATTTGCTGGACATGTAAGCTTTGCTGCTCTGCAAAAACCTGAGACTATTAACCAGGCCTCCCTGGTTGAGCTAAGATATTATTTGAACTGCCTTATAAGCTTATCTATCTGTGTTTGGACTAAGACAAGGATTTATTCGGGTCAAGTATCCTCAAGAATAATTGTGCTTCATAGACTTTCTGCGTGATTGCATTTTCCTCTGAAGTTTCCTATAGACTGCTAAGCTGCATTTAATATTTACACCAAGTGTTGTGGAATTGAGTTTCTCTCTGCACCTGTTTGAATCACCGTGTAATAATATAGACTTTACTACTTAACTATCTGCTCACTCTTTCTATCCTCCTTCTCCTAGTTGCTGGAGACATCTCTCCCAACCCCAGCCCCCCATGTTATAGCCAGTGAAACCTCCCAACTGTTACACTCAGAAACCCCTCTAATGTTATTAATATTCCATGCATGCCTTCTGCCTCTTTCAATTGTGCCCTTTGGAACTCTCGCTCTGTGTGTAATAAACTCTCATTCATCCATGACTTCTTCCTTTCTGATTCTCTTAACCTCCTGGCTCTTACTGAAACCTGGATCCTGCAGTCAGACACCACTGCTGCTGCTGCTCTCTCATATGTGGACTACACTTTTCTCATAGATCCCCAAGATCGGACAACAGAGCAGGTGGAGGAGTTGGTCTGCTCCAAATGTACCTTCCAAGTTATCCCCCAAGTACCCTCACTTGTCTTCCATTCCTTTGAAGCCCATGCTGTCAGACTCTACATCCCCTTCTCCATGCGAGTGGCGGTGGTGTATCATCCTCCCCGCCCCTCTCATCAGTTCCTGTATCACTTTGCCACTTGGCTTCCACACTTTCTCTCCTGTGACATCCCCACCCTCATCATGGGTGACTTCAACATCCCCATTGCTTTTCCCCTCTCCCCATCTGCTTCTCACCTTTTATCTCTAACCTCTTCTTTTGGCCTCTCGCAGCATACTAACTCTCCAATGCATGAAGACGGAAACTCCCTCGACTTGGTCTTCTCTTGACTTTGCTCAGTGGACAATTTCACAAACTCCCCTCTCCCGCTCTCTGACCACCACCTTCTTTCATTCTCTATCAAGAAATGCCATCCCGCTTAGGTCACCCCCACTTTCCACACTTATAGAAACATACAGGCCATTAACACCCAGAAACTTATGCAGAGCTTGCAGTCCTCATTGGCCCCTATCTCCTCCATCTCATGTCCTGATTCTGCACTGAAGCATTAGAATGAAAACCTGCAAAGTGCCCTGGATGAAATTGCACCTCCTATACATAGAACAACTCGGCACAGACGGCGACAACCATGGCACATGCTGCAAACACATTTCCTATAGCGGTGCTCCAGGTGTGCCAAACGTCTGAGGAAAAAAATCTAATCTACCCGAAGATTTCATCCATTATAAGTTTATGCTTAAAATATACAACTCTGCCCGTCACCTCTCCAAACAAACCTATTTTAACACACTCATCATGGATGCGTTACATCTGTTTGCCAATCTGTTACAACGTCCGTCGATACGTCGCGCCGACGCATTATGTCGGCCGTCTCAAGATGGAAGTGAGAAAGAAGCCTTAGCATAGAGCACAGGATAAATGGGATCCAAATGTTATGTAAAATGTTCCCAATAAAATCTTCAACTCAGTACACAAAAACAACAAGTCCCAACTCAGGCCCATCGTCCGTCAATGGAAATGCAGGGGTTTCCATGTTAATGGTAGCACAAAGGCTCTGAAAAAGCACAATGTCTCCTTGCCAACCAAAATAAATCCAGTCAAACATGTGCTTCCAAATCCAAAATGCCTCTCTCCCTGAGCCTTACATTGTGCCTAAACTGCAGTTTGCATCCACATGTTTGGTATTTGTGTAGCGATGAGGGCTCACTGAATTTATAAGGTCAATGTCTACAGAAGCATGTGCAGGCACAATGTATGGGTACTATACTTTATGGGCACTACAATGTATGGGCACGGCAATGCTAGGGCACTACAGTAGTAGTAATGTATGGGCACTACAGTGGCAGATTTGCAATTTTCACTTAGCAAAATTCACTGATTCTTATTTCTGGCAAACACCAATGAAGTCAAAATCATCACTAGACCTACAGATAAATATAGAAACTGAAATAACGCGGCTTCTGGTTTGAGTCTCACAGTATGGATAACAAGTCCTGTACATGTGGAGTATTGCCATGTTCAGCAGAAATTGTGTGACAAATTTTGGTGCCATTTTTCTCTATTTCACCTTGAGACAATATAAAATTAGAGGCTAAAACAACATTTTTTATGGTAAAAGTATAATTATTTTTTCTAAACTCCCTAATAGTATAAAATTCTCTGACACAACCTTCGGCTTTTTGCAGCTGATGGAGGTTTTGCGCATGCACACTAGTCCAATGGTACTAGTCCAATGTCGCTGCAGAGTGGATTCCCCAGCATTCAGATTGAATACCTTCACCTCCTGCCTCTATTTATAACCGGTTCAAATCACCTTGCAAAACATGATGCCTTTAGATTTCACTCCATTGATCTCACCTCAATGACATCACTGCGAGCACCGTGAGATTCCCGGCTCTCAAGGATGGGAATGCAGCCTCAGTGACCTGAGGTAACTGCCATGACAACACTACTAGTCAGTGAAGCTGCACTCGCAGCGCCTCATTCTCCCATGGTTTTTTAGCCTGGACAGTCACATCATGGCAGCACACAGGTTTTAACCACATATCGCAGATATTGATTACGGCATGTGACACCTTCACTTGGGACAGGTGAAGTATATGATTGTTTATTATTTTCAATGGAATGGGCATGAGGTGAGTATTGTAATATAGAAGTAATAGAGTCCATGAGAGGCAAAACCAGTAGGTGCCATGTGTCAAGGTTGTGGTCTGGGTTCTCTCCCGGTCATCACAGGGTTAATTGTTTTTGGCCTCCTTTTGGATCTGGGAGGCACATATATACCCACACCAGGCTAATGTTCCTTGTCAGTTATACATTCATTCTGTCTGTGTGTCTGACCACCTGGTGTGTTTGCGCACTGCTTGCCTGTTTTGCCTTGACCCGGTCCATTTTCTGGTATTGCGCTTAGTTTTCTGATTCAGTATTATCGTCCTGTCTGGTTCTGACTTTCCGGCATTACTTCCCTGGCTCTGCACCTGTCTGTCCCACTTGTACTTCACCTTTATCTCCGTCTTTCAGACGTCGGCTTTGTGTTTGACTGCGCCTCTCATCTCATCCTGCGATATCTATCTGACTTCCTGGTTTGACCTCGGCTCGTTCACTACTCTACTGTGAGTTCTCAGGCACTCACTGACTGTGTGGTTCCCACACTCCATGTATGTTCTGCTCAACTGTCAGAGGACCAGGCATGTGACCCAGGCCAGACTTGCCACATGGGACAGCCCAGTCACATTTCCCTCCACAGGTGTTCACAACCGAACCCAGCAGCCCTGCTTCCCTATGAGACAGGATTGTCTCAGAGTGAGGACACTGAGACTGGTGAGTACGACTAAGAAGCAGTCCTGGAAGGTGCTACACAACAGGATGAACATGACTGTATACTTCACACACAAACATTGACATTGCCTTGGGCAGATCTACATGAGGAACCACTTCAGAACCCAGATTTAGTATTTTATGTCGACGGTAGTTACTACAGACAAACTAACACTGGAGAGTTGAATTCTGGGTTTGCTGTAGTGGATGACAATGAGATGGTACACGCAGAAGCACTGGGAACCACACATTCAGTCCAAAGAGCAGAACAAAAGCTTGTCAGCTAGCGGAAGGGAAATGTTTTAACCTTTACTCAGATTCGAGGTACGCATTTGGTGTAGTACATTATTTTGGTTCCATCTGGAAGATGAGAAACTTCCTAGCAGACGCCACCCATGGTTTAATCCATGGAGGTAAAAATGTGATACAAAATTTGGTATACACATGCTGGTGGGCACCTGGTTTCACATCAATTGCAAATAGAAAGTGTTTATCATGTCAAACATGCCTTCAACAGAATGCTGGAGGAGCTGTGAAAGCTCCACCTTCACACGTTCCATTAACCAAGGGTCCATTCCAGATTCTACAAATTGATAACATGCAACTACCGACGGTTGGTAAACTGCAATATGTCTTGGTATGTGTTGATCAATTTTCAGGATGAGTAGAGGCTTATCCAACAGTCTCACAGACTGCAGAAGTAACTGAGATCTGAGATACAGTACCTTGCAAAAGTATTCGCCCCCCTGGTACTTTTCAACCTTTTCCCACATAACATGCTTTGAACATAAAGATACCAAATGTACATTTTTGGTAAAGAATCAACAACAAGTGGAACACAATTGTGAAGTTGAACAAAATGTATAGGTTATTTTAAATTTTTGTGGAAATGCAAAAACTGAAAAGTGGGGCGTACAATATTATTTGGCCCCTTTAACTTAATACGCTGTTGCGCCACCTTTTGCTGCGATTACAGCTGCAAGTCGCTTTGGGTATGTCTATCAGTTTTGTACATCGAGAGTCTGACATTCTTGCCCATTCTTCCTTGACAAACATCTCGAGCTCAGTGAGGTTTAATGGAGATCGTTTGTGAACAGCAGTTTTCAGCTCTGTCCACAGATCTCGATTGGATTGAGGTCTGGACTTTGACTTGGTAATTCTAACACCTGGGTATGTTTATTTCTGAACCATTCCATTGTAGATTTTGCTTTAGTTTGGCATCATTGTCTTGTTGGAAGACAAATCTCCATCCCAGTCTCAGGTCTTTTGCAGACTCCAACAGGTTTTCTTCAAGAATGGTCCTGTATTTGGCTCCATCCATCTTCCCATCAAATTTAACCATCTTCCCTGTCTCTACTAAAGCAGGCCCAAACCATGATGCTGCCACCACCATGTTTGACAGTGGGGATGGTGTGTTCACAGTGATGAGCTGTGTTGCCTTTACGCCAATCATATCATTTGGCATTGTTGCCAAAATGTTCGATTATGGTTTCATCTGACCAGAGCACCTTCTTCCACATGTTTGGTGTGTCTCCCAGGTGGCTAGTTGCAAACTTTAAACAAAACTTTTCATGGATATCTTTGAGAAACGGCTTTCTTCTTGTCACTCTTCCAAACAGGCCAGATTTGTGAAGTGTACGACTGATTGTTGTCCTATGGACAGACTGTCCCACTTCAGCTGTAGATCTCTGCAGTTCATCCAGACTGATCATGGGCCTCTTGGCTGCATCTCTGATCAGTCTTCTCCTTGTTTCAGATGAAAGTTTAGAGGGATGGCCGGGTCTGGGTAGATTTGCAGAGGTATGATACTCCTTCCATTTCAATATTATCACTTGCACAGTGCTCCTTGGGATGTTTAAAGTTTTGGAAATCATTTAGTATCCAAATCCAGCTTTAAGTTTCTCCACAACAGTATCACAGACCTGCCTGTTGTGTTTCTTGGTCTTCATGATGCTCTCTGTGCTTCAAACAGAACCCTGAAACTATCACAGAGCAGGTGCATTTATATGGAGACTTGATTACACACAGGTGGATTATATCTATCATCATTAGGCATTTAGGACAACATTGGATCATTCAGAGATCCACAATGAACTTCTGGAGTGAGTTTGCAGCAATGAAAGTAAAGGGGCCGAAATTGGGATTAATAGAAATCTTAGCCCACTGTGCTTCATTTTTACACTGTGTAAACTCAACTGCAGTGTGGATTTCCAAGCCAAAGCATGTCAATTTCTCTTGTAATTATCAGTCTTCTGTGTGCAATTTCCCCATAGACTTGCATTAGATGCGGTAAATCCGCTGTTAAAAAAAAGCACATGCGTTGTAAATGCACTTACTCACGAATTTTTAGCCTGGTTTTAACAAACAATTTAAAAAAATTACATGAAATCCCCTCTGTTTTTGATAACCAGCCAAGGTTAAGCAGACAGCTGTGGGCTTATATTATCAGGCTTGGAATGTCCATGGGTATTGGGCACTTCCCAGCCTAAAAATACAAGTCTGCAGCTAGCCCAGAATTAGCACATCACATGAGGTGTGCCAATTCTGGCACTTTGCCAGACTCTTCTCCATGGTACTGGTGCAGTGGCAATCAGGGTAATGGTATTTTGGGTTGATGATAGCTGTGATTTCTCAGAAATCACAGCTGCCATCAACCCCTGGGGTTAGTAATGAAGATGTGTCCATCAGATACACCCATTACTAACTCAGTAATTAAAAAAAATATACACACATAGAAAAAAAACACTTTAATTGAATAAAGTCTCCTCCACATTATCCCTTGTTCAGCAATTTATTAAAAAAAAAAAATCACATGCAGTAATCCAACAAATCTTAAGTAGTGCAGTAAAGGATACTTGAAAGATAGAAAAACTGAAATAAAGACAATAAACAGTCCCTCATTCACGAGTTTATTGCCCAAAATGTAGCCACTCAGTTATGAAGTAGTCCACGTTCTTTAAAATTGTCTTCGGTATCTTCCTGCCTTATGTACTAAGTCGTAAACCATACTTCCCTATATTGTCACATCTTACACTGTATACTACTAACATTATTACATCACACAGGAATATATCACATTACACAATAATTACAAAGATGCAAGATAAAATACATAATGCACATTACGTGATTGGTGTCTCCAGGGGTAGGAATACGACAGTCCAGTCCACCACCCTTGCAGGTGCACAATTATAGTGGGAGCAGGGGTTGTAGTCATACCTGGGTCCTGGAACCTGGGGAAACCAAAATGAAGGCCGGAGATGTGAAGCGTGACAGTGGAAAAAAGAGGACTGGACGGCAGGCAGCGAGCTGAAAGGAGGCCGGAGAGGTGAGCGATTTGATGAATATTAGTTTGTTTACTATTTACAGTCCTTTCATGCCTTTTCTCAACATTTTGAGATATGTAAATATACAAACCATTTAGATCATAAAATCATAGAATGTTAGAGTTGGAATGGACCTCAAGGGTCATCATATCCAAGCCCCTGCTCAATGCAGCGCTGTATTTAATGCACCATCTCAGACAGATGTCTGTCCAGACTTCCATTGAAGGAGAACTCACCACCTCTCATGGCAGACTGTTCAAGTCATTGATCATCCGCACTGTCAAAAAGTTTTTTCTAATTTCTAATCTGTATCTTCTCCCTTTCAGTTTCATTCCATTGCTTCTCGTGTTTCCATTTGCAAATGAGAATAATGATGATCCCTATACACTGTAACAGCACTTCTGATATTTGTAGACCGCTATTAAGTCTCTTCTTAGCCTTTTTTGCAAGCTAAACATTCCCAGATCCTTTAACCTTTCCTCGTAGGATATACTTTGCAGTCCGCTCACCATCCTGGTAGCTCTTCTCTGAACTTGCTCCAGTTTTTCAATATCTTTTATAAAATGTAGAGCCCAGAACTGGACACAATATTCCAGATGAGACCTGACCAAGGAGGAGTAGAGGGGAAAAATTACTTCACGTGATCTAGACTTTGCTTCTCTTTATACATCCAAAAACTGTTCACCTTCTTGCTGCTACATCACACTGAATTTATATATAAAAAAGTGGCTGTCATGTGGATTTCAGCCTCTCAAGAGTTTTGCTATCATATTGCAATATTACATTGAATTTGTTTCTTGAACATTTTGAGTCCTTAACGAAATTCAGTGAAAAATAATGGTGGATATAACTATAGGTATCAAGATGTGGTTGCAGTATAATGGAAATTGTTTTTTGTACCAAACTTACACAGTGTTATGCAGTATCTCACTGAAAATCCAAACTGTATGCATTGTGATTCAGTGACCCCTGGTACAGCTAGGGGGCTCTGTAGGTGCTCCTCGGGATGCGAATGGAGGCCTATCTGTGATTATGATGGTGAAACACTGATCGGCAGGATTGTAAATAGCCGGTATGTGTCGCAGAGGGAGTCTGCGCTGTAAGCCTGAAGTAAGGTTGTTCTGGGACCTGTAGTCCCACAGGTATTTGTATAGTTAAAAGGGAGGCTTGCTGGGTTAGATGGAGAGCTAGGCAGGACTGGCTAACCACACACACCTCCCACCTATGGGAGTGGTTACAGATACATAATGTGATCATGGTGTGGTCACATGGTCTCTGTGATGGAAATTGTGTAGGTCCTGGATGGCTTGTGTGTTGGGAGATCCTGTTTGTGGACCAGATCCCTGAATAGCGCACTGAGAGGCCATGGACCTGAATACTTGTGTGGTGAGAGATCCTGGGAATAGGATCGGATCCCTGAATAGCGCACTGAGACTTGTGTGTTGGAAGATCCTGGGAGTAGGACTTCCTGAATAGCGCATGGAGTGGCAATGTATGCAGAGTCTGCACTGCATTGGGGGAGCTACAGCCCGTCTGAGGATCTGGACTGTCAGGTGGCCTGGTGAGCAAGGCATTATCCGGGACGGTGATCCCAGCTTGGCAGCTTCCCTGGGAGAGAGAGTACTGACAGGAGTCAGCGTGTGGAGCAGGAGCTCCTGGAAGGTAACCCAGAGTATGGGGAACTGTGTGTACTGACAGGGGGTCAGTTAATGAACTATGCGGTCACCCATGGTAACTGGACAGAGTAAGGTCTAGCATGTGTAGTGCCTGCAACCTAATGTCGTGCTATGAAGTATCAGAGTTAAAATGTAAATAATGAACTATGTGTTAGGTCTGTGATGTGCAACATGGCCTGCGGTGCAGTTTATGATGCCTAAATAAACAGCATGGACTGTTTTTGTGACAAAAAACATGCCTGTGTGACTGAAGCGAGTGTCCCCCAATGCATTCAGTAAGCGCTATCTTACAGCATATGCATAGTAACAGGTTATTTTGAAGATCAAGGTTCCTACAATCCACTGCCATTATAAAAGAGATAATGGTTCAGTTTGAGCAAATATATTGACTAAATGACGTCAGTAGCACCAATGACCATAGTCTTCATGTTATTATCAAAGGCTGACGATTCATATACCTCAGCAGAATAGGTTCATGTGTCATTATATTTCATGAAATAGGTGTGTGGTAAAGCAGAAAATTTAGGTATTACTTGTCTTATGGGCTCTACTTTACAATTGGTGTAAATTAGATTCAATACTTTAGTTTACTGCAAGCAAAGTTAGATGTTGCGTTTTCTGTTATGTTATTTAGGTGTGGATATATGTGTACACTTTTTCCTTCTTACAGAAAATTTTAAGAATCTAAATGGTTTGTATTTCTAGCTAGAATTAAGTTAATGTGACTGGCCATTAATGGGAAACCCAAAATGTATTATTCTCATATTGATTTGTTAGCTTAGCCTGTCTCACTTGTACTTGTGTTAAAAACTACTGATTTGTCTCAGCCTCATTTTCCTATTAGCATCAATAGGCAGGAAAGTGATACTACTTACACTAAAGCATATGTTAACCTCTTGTTTTTATTATTTATTATTATAGCTCCATTTATTCCATGGCGCTTTACATACAAAAAGCGGTGTACATAAAAACGTGTACAGTAGTGTTGAGCATTCCGATACCGCAAGTATCGGGTATCGGCCGATAGTTGCGGTATCGGAATTCCGATACCGGGATTCCGATACTTGCTGCGTATCGGATACCGGAATCGGAAGTTCCAAGATTCAAAATGCAGAAATTCAGCCAATGAGAATGATTCCAAGTGTGGGCACATCCTGTTTAGCATGGAGGGCATGAAACTACTGGCAAGGCTGTGATTGGCTGCTGAAATGATGTCATGATGCAGTTTAAAAGTCGCTGGCGCCATTTTTCAATCACTCTGCTGTGAATTCAGTTAGTGACAGGACGCTGTTTGCTGACTGAGGGACAGTTTAGAGATAGCGATTTGCTTCTTTGTGCTTTCCAAAGGCTAATTTAGCAACCGCTGTGTTCACCTACTATTCACCTTGCTTTTGCCTTGTAGCGCTGTTTTCACAGCGATCTGCAAGGTCTGTGTGTGTGTGTGAGTGCAGCCCACTCTCTAGTCTGAGTGCAGCCACATAGGCCATCCATAGCTGGTTGTATTCAGTTCAGGGAGGGTGGTTCATTGCCTCATACTGTTCTTTTTTTTTTTTTTTTTTCAAGTAGTGTAGTCTGCTGCTAATTTATTCAAAAAAATCCTATTAGTGTCTTTCCACCCGTCTCCAGCTAATTTGTGGAAAAACACTACATAGGATAACGTAGAGGAGGGTTTTTGGGCCTTGCAGCGCCGTTTACGGCTGTCTGCACGGTCTCCGTGTGACTGCAGCTCGCCCTGTAGTCTGTGAGCAGCCGTAGCCTGGTTGTCTCCAGCTCAGGGTTGTTCACTGCGTCATACCGCCAAATCAATTTTCATTTTGTTTTAAGTAGTGCAGGCTGCTGCACATTTTTTCAAAAAATTCCTATTAGTGTCTTTCCACCCGTCTCCAGCTAACTTGTGGAAAAACACTACATAGGATAACGTAGAGGAGGGTTTTTGGGCCTTGCAGCGCCGTTTACGTCTGTCTGCACGGTCTCCGTGTGACTGCAGCTCTATCCGTTGTCAGTTCAGCCCCCAAAAAATAAATAAATAATAAAGTTCACCAAACACACCAGTTACACCACTTTACATTTGTGTAGGCCACATTAGCTCATATTAAAGTCTAGTCCACACTTTAGAAAATTAGTGTTTCTTATACCTGTTAGGAGGAGTTGCTCAGGAATAAGCACACAAAGCCGTTAGTACTTTTCTGCTTATCTTTATCAGTCAACCAAGATGAAGAAGGCAGTGAGTAAGGCACGTGGGCGTGGGCGTGGGCGCGGAGCAGGGAGGGGACGTGGGGATTCTGTGCCTGCTGCGGGCACCGGTGACTCATCAGCACCCACATTCACCAGGCAACAGTCGTTCATGCGCAGCTTTGTGTCAGAGCGCCGTACACCGCTGCTGCGTGAAGAACAAATTGAAGCCGTTGTCGGATGGATGGCAGCTAATGCATCAACTTCAATTAGTGCCACATCCTCTCAGACACAGAGCACTGGAGAGCAGCCATCTGTCTCTTCACCACCTGCCAAATTGCCCAGGCAGACAGAGAGCCCAGGACAGGAGCCGTCTCTACTTCTGTTCTCTGAATCTCTTGGCTTGGAAACAGGGGGCCAGCCAAGCAGCATTGGCGAAATGGAAGAAGAGGCAGGGTGCAGTGATGCCCAACGGCTTTTTCTCTCTTCCTCTGAAGAGGCGGGTGGGCCAGTGGCTCCGGTCACCACATCGCAGGCCGCATCAGCTGATGATGACACTCAGGTGCCACTTACTGGTGCGTGCTCTGCTGCTGAGACTACCCAGGAGGAGCAGTTGGGGGCAGAGGGTAGTGTAGATGATGAGGTCCTTGACCCATCTTGGCGTGAGGGACAGGAAGGTGGTGGGAGCAGCTCTGAGGAAGAGATTCCCCGTACGGCCCAAAGAGGGAGAGGGAGGGGGAAGACTGCGGATCCTGCAGCCTCCGCTTTGGCACCCGTTAGGAGCATGTCTCTTCCAAAAGCCAAAAAGGGCGCTCCCAAGACTTGCAGTGCCTGGTCCTTTTTTGACACAGTTGCAGATGACATTTGCTATGTCAGATGCAAGGTGTGTCATCAAAAAGTCAAAAGAGGGAAAAATGTCAGCAACCTCAATACCTCCAACATGTGGAAACATGTGCGCAACAGGCACCCGGCGGAGTTAGAAAAACACACTGAAGAGCTAGGCCAACCAACAGCGGCAGCTACCACCTCTTCAGCTCGTGTTGCCTCTTCCTCTAGCTCACACGCAGCTGGTTCGGCTTCCTCCCAGGATCGCCGTGGAAGAACCTCTGGCCCTGTTGTCCAGAGACCCGCTGTAATTCCACCCGCAGCACCACTTTCCCAGTCATCCACACACTCCCAGCCCACTCTACAGCCATCGGTAGTACAGGCATGGGAGAAAAGGCGGCCTTTCTCGTCAAACCACCCACGAGCACAGGCTCTGACTGCAGGCATTGCCACACTTCTTTCACTGGAAATGCTGTCATTCAGGCTGGTGGAGACTGACAGCTTCCGTGACTTGATGTCATTGGCAGTCCCACAGTACAATGTGCCCAGCCGCTTTTACTTCAGCAGGCAAGCCGTCCCTGCCCTGCACAAGCATGTGGAGGGACACATAAAACACGCGCTACTGAACGCCGTCAGTAGCAAGGTCCACCTCACCACCGATGCGTGGACCAGTCAACATGGACAGGGGCGATACCTTTCCCTCACTGCCCATTGGGTTAATGTCGTTGAGCCGGGTACAGACCGTGCGAGTGGCGCAGGACGTGTCCTGCCCACTCCAAGGATTGCAGGAATTCATTCTGTACGCATTGACTCCTCCTCTTACACCAGTTCCTCAGAATCATCGCTGCAGGAGCCGTCACAGTCCACCTCCACATGGACCCGTGATGAACGTGTACCTGTTACGACCGACATGAGCACAGCCGTGGCCAAACGTCAACAGGCCGTGTTGAAATTAATTTTTTTGGGGAATCGTAGCCACACAGCGCAGGAGCTCTGGAATGCCATCAAGCAGGAGAGCGATGTGTGGTTTGTGCCAGCGAATCTCCAGCCAGGCATGGTAGTGTGTGATAATGGCCGAAATCTGGTGGCAGCTCTGGGCCTCGGCAACCTCACTCACATCCCATGTCTGGCACATGTGCTCAATTTGGTCGTGCAGAGCTTTTTGAGGGACTATCCGGATCTTGATGCACTGCTGCACAAGGTCCGCCTAGAGTGTGCTCACTTGCGGCGTTCCAGCACGGCAAAAGCGCGCATTGCGGCTCTGCAGCGCCGACACCGCCTGCCGGAACATCGCATCATATGTGACCTACCTACCAGGTGGAATTCCACGTTACATATGTTGGAGCGGTTGTGTGAGCAGCAGCAAGCTGTAATGGAGTACCAGCTGCTTCAGGTGCAAAGAAGTCGCAGTCAGCGCCGTACAGACTTCACAACCACAGAGTGGGCCACTATGAAGGACGTCTGCCAGGTTTTGCGTCCCTTTGATTATTCCACGCGGATGGCGAGTGCAGATGATGCACTAGTCAGCATGACTGTCCCCCTTATCTGCCTGCTTGAAAAATCACTGCAAGCGCTAAGGGATGATGTTGTGGAAGAGGTGGAGGATGAGGATTCACCATTTCCATCATCTTCTGGACAGTCAGCGCCACGTGGTTCCTCACAAACGCGTAGGCAGGGGACAGTTTGTGAGGAGGATGAGGAGGAGTCAATGGAGGAGGAATACATCCGTCCAGAGGAGGGAGTTACCGAATTGTCCAGTACTCAGTGTGTACAGCGAGGGTGGGGTGATGTAGAGCGGGCAGAGACCACGCCTCCAGCAGGGGACAGCGTTTCTTGGGCAGTTGGCAGTCTGCAGCACATGGTGGATTACATGCTGCAGTGCCTGAGAAACGACCGCCGCATCGCCCACATTCTCAACATGTCTGATTATTGGGTGTTCACCCTCCTCGATCCTCGCTACCGGGACAACGTAGAAAGCCTCATCACACCGTTGAACCGGGAGCGAAAAATGCGGGAGTACCAAGACACACTGGTCAATTCCATCATCTTCTCCATTCCAACTGAGAGAAGTGCTGCTAGTGCATTCCAAAGCAGCTCAGTGCGTCCAGGCAGTGGTGGAGGCTCTGCACAAAGAGGGAGCAGAAGCAGTGCCTCTGCGCAAGGCAAGACCAGTACAAAGTACCCCCACAAAAGTCTACACCATCACAGACGGCTCCAGTCAGCAGGAGGCAATGGTTCCGTCAGATGGTGACAGACTACATGTCTTGCCCTCTTGCTGTACTCCCAGACGGCTCTTCCCCTTTCAAGTTTTGGGTCTCAAAGCTGGATACATGGCCAGAGCTAAGCCAGTATGCATTGGAGGTGCTGTCTTGCCCTGCGGCCAGTGTATTATCGGAACGTGTCTTTAGTGCTGCAGGTGGTGTACTAACTGACCGTCGCATGCGACTATCCTCCGATAACGTTGACCGGCTTACTTTCCTGAAAATGAACAAGGCCTGGATCTCGCAGGAATTTGCCACTCCTCCTCCTGATTAAATAATTAGGTCACTGTATACGTTATCCAGGTCTCCTGTTGTGTTAATCTTTCTACCACCTGAACTTAAATTCCTGGGCTCCAACACCGCCAGTTGAGGCTCAGAAGTGCCGTCTGCACAGTCAAAACATACGACCCAGTGTTATTGGGTTTCAGTAACGTCAGCTGATCCCCAGCTGTGTAGCCGGCAATGTGTCATGCGACCGCCACGCTGACACAACAACTGAAATGTAAGGGAATCTGACCCCCCCCCCAAGGCATTTGTTACTGAAAGAGCCACCTTGTGCAGCAGTAATGCTGCACAAGGAAAAGGTAGCTATTTTGGTTTAGCTCCTTGCACACGCAGAACTTAACACTTATAAAATGTGTCCACTGATACCGTAAAACCGTCCCGGAGGTGGGACTTTCCTTCGTAATATGACGCAGCACAGCCGTCATTCCTACCCCCCCGGCGCTGCGCCCCGGCTCCTCAGCGTTGTTTGATTCCGTCCCGGAGCCTGCGCTGTTATGTTATCCCGTGGCCAGGCACACTTAGCGCTGCCCGTCTTCTGGCATCATTTGGTGTCAGGATGGCTGTGCCTGTGCGGCCGCGCTGGCCGAGAGCCCGCCTCGCAGTGTCTTCTGATTTAATCCCACAGGGGGCCTGGGATCCATGGACATGCGCATTGCATATCTGAACCTCCACCTCTCACTCATCTCCCTATGGCTTCTTCAGACTGTTCGGTGTCAGCTGGTCCCTAATAGCATGCCACGGTCGTGACACCGCACAGTCTTAAGAAGCCGTAGGGAGGGGAGTGAGAGGCGAGGATATGCACTGCGCATGGCCATGGATCCCAGGCCCCCAGTGGGATAAAATCAGAAGACACTGCGAGGCGGGCTCTCGTCCAGCGCGGCCGCACAGGCGCAGCCAGCCTGACACCAAATGATGTCAGAAGATGGGCAGCGCTAAGTGTGCCTGGCCAAGGGATAACTTAACAGCGCAGGCTCCGGGACGGAATCAAACAACGCTGAGGAGCCGGGGCACGGCGCCGGGGGGGTAGGAATGATGGCTGTGCTGCGTCATATTACGAAGGAAAGTCCCACCTCCGGGACGGTTTCACGGTTTCAGGGGACACATTTTATAAGTGTTTAGTTCTGTGTTTGCAAGGAGCGTGATGAAAAGAGCCACCTTTTCCTTTTGCATCTTTTGTGCTGCACAAGCTGGCTCTTTCAGCTACAAACGCCTTGGGGGGGGGTTAAAGGTTCCCATTCGACTTTCTCAGGCTTCGGCCTACATTGTGTTCCTCTGCTTTTCCACCTGTCCCTGGGCTCCAACACCGCCAGTTGCCGTCCAGAAGTGCTGTCCGCACAGTCCCAACAGTCCCTCCTCTGTTATTGGGGTTCAGTAACGTCAGCTGTTCCCCAGCTGTGTGTGTGGCAATCCCTCCTACCTCCTCCACCTCCTCCTCCTCCACCTGTCCCTGGGCTCCAACACCGCCAGTTGCCATCCAGAAGTGCTGTACGCACAGTCAACAGTCCCTCCTCTGTTATTGGGGTTCAGTAACGTCAGCTGTTCCCCAGCTGTGTGTGTGGCAATCCCTCCTACCTCCTCCTACCTCCTCCTCCTCCACCTGTCCCTGGGCTCCAACACCGCCAGTTGCCGTCCAGAAGTGCTGTCCGCACAGTCCCAACAGTCCCTCCTCTGTTATTGGGGTTCAGTAACGTCAGCTGTTCCCCAGCTGTGTGTGTGGCAATCCCTCCTACCTCCTCCACCTCCTCCTCCTCCACCTGTCCCTGGGCTCCAACACCGCCAGTTGCCGTCCAGAAGTGCTGTACACACAGTCAACAGTCCCTCCTCTGTTATTGGGGTTCAGTAACATCAGCTGTTCCCCAGCTGTGTGTGTGGCAATCCCTCCTACCTCCTCCTACCTCCTCCTCCTCCACCTGTCCCTGGGCTCCAACACCGCCAGTTGCCGTCCAGAAATGCTGTCCGCACTGTCCCAACAGTCCCTCCTCTGTTATTGGGGTTCAGTAACGTCAGCTGTTCCCCAGCTGTGTGTGTGGCAATCCCTCCTACCTCCTCCACCTCCCCCTCCTGTCCCTGGGCTCCAACACCGCCAGTTGCCGTCCAGAAGTGCTGTACGCACAGTCAACAGTCCCTCCTCTGTTATTAGGGTTCAGTAACGTCAGCTGTTCCCCAGCTGTGTGTGTGGCAATCTTTCCAACCTCCTCCTACCTCCTCCTCCTCCACCTGTCCCTGGGCTCCAACACCGCCAGTTGCCGTCCAGAAGTGCTGTCCGCACAGTCCCAACAGTCCCTCCTCTGTTATTGGGGTTCAGTAACGTCAGCTGTTCCCCAGCTGTGTGTGTGGCAATCCCTCCTACCTCCTCCTACCTCCTCCTCCTCCACCTGTCCCTGGGCTCCAACACCGCCAGTTGCCGTCCAGAAGTGCTGTCCGCACAGTCCCAACAGTCCCTCCTCTGTTATTGGGGTTCAGTAACGTCAGCTGTTCCCCAGCTGTGTGTGTGGCAATCCCTCCTACCTCCTCCACCTCCTCCTCCTCCACCTGTCCCTGGGCTCCAACACCGCCAGTTGCCGTCCAGAAGTGCTGTACACACAGTCAACAGTCCCTCCTCTGTTATTGGGGTTCAGTAACATCAGCTGTTCCTCAGCTGTGTGTGTGGCAATCCCTCCTACCTCCTCCTACCTCCTCCTCCTCCACCTGTCCCTGGGCTCCAACACCGCCAGTTGCCGTCCAGAAATGCTGTCCGCACTGTCCCAACAGTCCCTCCTCTGTTATTGGGGTTCAGTAACGTCAGCTGTTCCCCAGCTGTGTGTGTGGCAATCCCTCCTACCTCCTCCACCTCCCCCTCCTGTCCCTGGGCTCCAACACCGCCAGTTGCCGTCCAGAAGTGCTGTACGCACAGTCAACAGTCCCTCCTCTGTTATTAGGGTTCAGTAACGTCAGCTGTTCCCCAGCTGTGTGTGTGGCAATCTTTCCAACCTCCTCCTACCTCCTCCTCCTCCACCTGTCCCTGGGCTCCAACACCGCCAGTTGCCGTCCAGAAGTGCTGTCCGCACAGTCCCAACAGTCCCTCCTCTGTTATTGGGGTTCAGTAACGTCAGCTGTTCCCCAGCTGTGTGTGTGGCAATCCCTCCTACCTCCTCCTACCTCCTCCTCCTCCACCTGTCCCTGGGCTCCAACACCGCCAGTTGCCGTCCAGAAGTGCTGTCCGCACAGTCCCAACAGTCCCTCCTCTGTTATTGGGGTTCAGTAACGTCAGCTGTTCCCCAGCTGTGTGTGTGGCAATCTTTCCAACCTCCTCCTACCTCCTCCTCCTCCACCTGTCCCTGGGCTCCAACACCGCCAGTTGCCGTCCAGAAGTGCTGTCCGCACAGTCCCAACAGTCCCTCCTCTGTTATTGGGGTTCAGTAACGTCAGCTGTTCCCCAGCTGTGTGTGTGGCAATCCCTCCTACCTCCTCCTACCTCCTCCTCCTCCACCTGTCCCTGGGCTCCAACACCGCCAGTTGCCGTCCAGAAGTGCTGTCCGCACAGTCCCAACAGTCCCTCCTCTGTTATTGGGGTTCAGTAACGTCAGCTGTTCCCCAGCTGTGTGTGTGGCAATCCCTCCTACCTCCTCCACCTCCCCCTCCTGTCCCTGGGCTCCAACACCGCCAGTTGCCGTCCAGAAGTGCTGTCCGCACAGTCCCAACAGTCCCTCCTCTGTTATTGGGGTTCAGTAACGTCAGCTGTTCCCCAGCTGTGTGTGTGGCAATCCCTCCTACCTCCTCCTACCTCCTCCTCCTCCACCTGTCCCTGGGCTCCAACACCGCCAGTTGCCGTCCAGAAGTGCTGTCCGCACAGTCCCAACAGTCCCTCCTCTGTTATTGGGGTTCAGTAACGTCAGCTGTTCCCCAGCTGTGTGTGTGGCAATCCCTCCTACCTCCTCCTACCTCCTCCTCCTCCACCTGTCCCTGGGCTCCAACACCGCCAGTTGCCGTCCAGAAGTGCTGTCCGCACAGTCCCAACAGTCCCTCCTCTGTTATTGGGGTTCAGTAACGTCAGCTGTTCCCCAGCTGTGTGTGTGGCAATCCCTCCTACCTCCTCCACCTCCCCCTCCTGTCCCTGGGCTCCAACACCGCCAGTTGCCGTCCAGAAGTGCTGTCCGCACAGTCCCAACAGTCCCTCCTCTGTTATTGGGGTTCAGTAACGTCAGCTGTTCCCCAGCTGTGTGTGTGGCAATCCCTCCTACCTCCTCCTACCTCCTCCTCCTCCACCTGTCCCTAGGCTCCAACACCGCCAGTTGCCATCCAGAAGTGCTGTCCGCACAGTCCCAACAGTCCCTCCTCTGTTATTGGGGTTCAGTAACGTCAGCTGTTCCCCAGCTGTGTGTGTGGCAATCCCTCCTACCTCCTCCACCTCCCCCTCCTGTCCCTGGGCTCCAACACCGCCAGTTGCCGTCCAGAAGTGCTGTCCGCACAGAGCAAAACACCTCGCCAATGTGTTAGTGGGGTTCAGCACCGCCAGCTGTTCCCCTGCTGTGCAGCCGGCAACGTGTACTGCGACCGCCACGCAGGCACAACAAGTTAAATTTAAGGGAACCTGTCCCCCCCCCCCCAGGCGTTTGTTACTGAAGGAGCCACCTTGTGCAGCAGTAATGATGCAAAAGGGAAAAAGTGCCTCTTTTCGTGGTGCTCCTTGCACATGCTGATCCTAACACTTATGAAAAGTGTCCCCTCCTACCGTGATACCGTCCGGTTGGTGGAACTTTCCTTTGTGATGTGACGCAGCACAGCCGTCATTCTTACCCCCTTGGCGCCGTGCGCCGCCTCCTCAGCGTTGTTTGAATCAGTCCCGGAGCCTGCGCTGTTAGGTTAGCCCTTGGCCATGCACACATTTTGCGCTGCCCGTCTTCTGACATCATTTGGTGTCAGGCTGGCTGCGCCTGTGCGGCCGCGCTGGCAGAGAGCCCGCCTCGTACTGTCTTCTGATTAAATCCCACTGGGGGCCTGAGATCCATGGACATGCGCAGTGCATATCTGAACCTCCACCTCTCACTCATCTCCCTACGGCTTATTCAAACTGTGCGGTGTCAGCTGGTCCCTAATAGCATGCCACGGCCGTGACACCGCACAGTCAGAAGAAGCCGTAGGGAGATGAGTGAGAGGTGGAGGTTCAGATATGCACTGCGCATGTCCATGGATCTCAGGCCCCCAGTGGGATTTAATCAGAAGACAGTACGAGGCGGGCTCTCTGCCAGCGCGGCCGCACAGGCGCAGCCAGCCTGACACCAAATGATGTCAGAAGACGGGCAGCGCAAAATGTGTGCATGGCCAAGGGCTAACCTAACAGCGCAGGCTCTGGGACTGATTCAAACAACGCTGAGGAGGCGGCGCACGGCGCCAAGGGGGTAAGAATGACGGCTGTGCTGCGTCACATCACAAAGGAAAGTTTCACCTACCGGACGGTATCACGGTAGGAGGGGACACTTTTTATAAGTGTTAGGTACAGCATGTGCAAGGACCATAATTAAAAGAGCTAAGTTTACCTTTTCCAGCATTAGTGCTGTACACGATGGCTCTTTCAGCTACAAACGCCTGGGGGGGGGGTTAAAGTTTCCCTTTCAACTTGCTCCAGTGCAGGCTTCGGCCTACACTCTGCTCCCTCTCCTCCTCCTGCTGACCCCGGGCTCTAACACCGCCAGTTGGGGCCCGGTACTGCTAGCTGCACAGAGAAAAACACCAGCCAATGTGTCAGTGGGGTTCAGCACCGCCAGCTGTTCCCCTGCTGTGCAGCCGGCATCGTGTCCTGCAAAAGCCACGCAGACACAAGAACTGAAATTGAAGGGAACCTGTCCCCCCTCCCCCAGGCGTTTGTACGTTTTTAAGGCCACCTTGTACAGCGGTAATGCTGCATGTGTGCAAGGTGGCTCATAAACGTATTCTCGCACATGTGGAACTGAAAACACGTCTGAAATGTGTCCTCTGTGTGACCATTTAACCGTCCCGGGGGTGTGACTTTCCTTTGTAATGACACGCTGCAACCCCCTTGGTAGCGCTGCCCGTCTTCTGGCATCATTGTTTGGCTGCCTGCGCCTCTGCGGCCGCCCTGACCCACACAACGCCCCTCGGTGTCTTATTTCTTGGGACTGCGAGGGTGTGATTGATGGGCATGAGCAGTGCATCAGTTCGCCTGTCCCTCATCTCCTTCCGCCTTCTTCAGACTGTGCGGCTTCATGGCCGTGGCATGCGATAAGGGATCAGCTGACGCCGCACAGTCTGCAGCGGGTGTAAGGACCCGAGTGCGAGAGGCGAACATATGTGCTGCGCCAGGCCATGAATCCCAGCCCCGCAGTGTTTTAACAATGTTAAGACACCGCGGGGCTGGGATTCATGGTCATCGCGAACCGCAGCGGCCGACATTAAATGAGGTCAGAAGATGGGCAGCGCTAACAGCGCTAGGCCAGGGGATAACACGACAGCGCAGACTCCTGTACAGCAAATAACAGCGCTCAGGAGGCTGCACCCAGCACCAAGGTGGGATTCTTGGGACTGCGAGGGTGTGATTGATGGGCATGAGCAGTGCATCAGTTCGCCTGTCCCTCATCTCCTTCCGCCTTCTTCAGACTGTGCGGCTTCATGGCCGTGGCATGCGATAAGGGATCAGCTGACGCCGCACAGTCTGCAGCGGGTGTAAGGACCCGAGTGCGAGAGGCGAACATATGTGCTGCGCCAGGCCATGAATCCCAGCCCCGCAGTGTTTTAACAATGTTAAGACACCGCGGGGCTGGGATTCATGGTCATCGCGAACCGCAGCGGCCGACATTAAATGAGGTCAGAAGATGGGCAGCGCTAACAGCGCTAGGCCAGGGGATAACACGACAGCGCAGACTCCTGTACAGCAAATAACAGCGCTCAGGAGGCTGCACCCAGCACCAAGGTGGGATTCTTGACATCTGTGCTGCGTCTCATTACAAAGGGAACTCGCGCCTCCAACACAGTTTGACTGTATAAAGGGCTAAATGTTATACGTGTTTCATTCAGCGTGTGCAAGGAGCAAAATTAAAAGAGCAACCTTTGACTTGTGCAGCACTACTGCTGCATAAGCTGTGGCTCTTCTACTTTGTAACCCCTGAGGGGGGGGTTAAAGGTTACCTTTGAAATTGGTTCAAGTAGGCTTCGGCCTACACTCTGCTCCCCCTGCAGAGGCCGGGCTCCAACACCGCCAGTTGGGGCCCGGTACTGCTAGCTGCACAGAGCCAAACACCAGCCAATGTGTCAGTGGGGTTCAGCACCGCCAGCTGTTCCCCTGCTGTGCAGCCGGCAACGTGTCCTGCAACAGCCACGCAGGCACAACAGACCCAAAGCTGCCGCCAGTGCAGGCTTCGGCCTACACTCTGCTCCCTCTCCTCCTCCTGCTGACCCCGGGCTCTAACACCGCCAGTTGGGGCCCGGTACTGCTAGCTGCACAGAGAAAAACACCAGCCAATGTGTCAGTGGGGTTCAGCACCGCCAGCTGTTCCCCTGCTGTGCAGCCGGCATCGTGTCCTGCAAAAGCCACGCAGACACAAGAACTGAAATTGAAGGGAACCTGTCCCCCCTCCCCCAGGCGTTTGTACGTTTTTAAGGCCACCTTGTACAGCGGTAATGCTGCATGTGTGCAAGGTTGCTCATAAACGTATTCTCCTCGCACATGTGGAACTGAAAACACGTCTGAAATGTGTCCTCTGTGTGACCATTTAACCGTCCCGGGGGTGTGACTTTCCTTTGTAATGACACGCTGCAACCCCCTTGGTAGCGCTGCCCGTCTTCTGGCATCATTGTTTGGCTGCCTGCGCCTCTGCGGCCGCCCTGACCCACACAACGCCCCTCGGTGTCTTATTTCTTGGGACTGCGAGGGTGTGATTGATGGGCATGAGCAGTGCATCAGTTCGCCTGTCCCTCATCTCCTTCCGCCTTCTTCAGACTGTGCGGCTTCATGGCCGTGGCATGCGATAAGGGATCAGCTGACGCCGCACAGTCTGCAGCGGGTGTAAGGACCCGAGTGCGAGAGGCGAACATATGTGCTGCGCCAGGCCATGAATCCCAGCCCCGCAGTGTTTAAACAATGTTAAGACACCGCGGGGCTGGGATTCATGGTCATCGCGAACCGCAGCGGCCGACATTAAATGAGGTCAGAAGATGGGCAGCGCTAACAGCGCTAGGCCAGGGGATAACACGACAGCGCAGACTCCTGTACAGCAAATAACAACGCTCAGGAGGCTGCACCCAGCACCAAGGTGGGATTCTTGACATCTGTGCTGCGTCTCATTACAAAGGGAACTCGCGCCTCCATCACAGTTTGACTGTATAAAGGGCTAAATGTTATACGTGTTTCATTCAGCGTGTGCAAGGAGCAAAATTAAAAGAGCAACCTTTGACTTGTGCAGCACTACTGATGCATAAGCTGTGGCTCTTCTACTTTGTAACCCCTGAGGGGGGGGTTAAAGGTTACCTTTGAAATTGGTTCAAGTAGGCTTCGGCCTACACTCTGCTCCCCCTGCAGAGCCCGGGCTCCAACACCGCCAGTTGGGGCCCGGTACTGCTAGCTGCACAGAGCCAAACACCAGCCAATGTGTCAGTGGGGTTCAGCACCGCCAGCTGTTCCCCTGCTGTGCAGCCGGCAACGTGTCCTGCAACAGCCACGCAGGCACAACAGACCCAAAGCTGCCGCCAGTGCAGGCTTCGGCCTACACTCTGCTCCATCTCCTCCTCCTGCTGACCCCGGGCTCTAACACCGCCAGTTGGGGCCCGGTACTGCTAGCTGCACAGAGAAAAACACCAGCCAATGTGTCAGTGGGGTTCAGCACCGCCAGCTGTTCCCCTGCTGTGCAGCCGGCATCGTGTCCTGCAAAAGCCACGCAGACACTTGCTCTTGTACCTTCTGCTCCCCATCCTGGTTCCAGTACCGTCAGCTGGTTCCGGGCAGAGCCTTTGGCTTAGGTGCCTCCCTCTGGGTATCCGAGTTCCACCAACGTCAGGTGGTCCTTGGTAGTGCTTTCAGGCACGGGTACCTCCTGCTTAGTAACCGGGTTCCAGTAACGTCAGCTGGTCTTCGGTAGTTCCATTGGCTCTTGGACCTTCGGCTACCCATCCGGGTTCCAGCACCGTCAGCTGGTTCTCGGCAGTGTCTTTTGCTCTTGTACCTTCTGCTCCCCATCCTGGTTCCAGTACCGTCAGCTGGTTCCGGGCAGAGCCTTTGGCTTAGGTGCCTCCCTCTGGGTATCCGAGTTCCACCAACGTCAGGTGGTCCTTGGTAGTGCTTTCAGGCACGGGTACCTCCTGCTTAGTAACCGGGTTCCAGTAACGTCAGCTGGTCCTCGGTAGTTCCATTGGCTCTTGGACCTTCGGGTAGCCATCCGAGTTCCAGTTCCATCAGCTGGTTCTCGGCATTTTCTCAGCCTTCTTGTACCTTCTGCTACATTTCCAAGTTCAAGAGACTAAACACGATGACCCGGAAGACCACCCCTAAGATGACGACGACACCAGAGACGACAACCACCGTGATGACGACGACCCTGGAGACGATGACCCCGAAGACCACCCCGATGACGACGACCCCGGAGACGACGACCCTGAAGACCACCCCGATGACGACGACCCCGGAGACGATGACCCTGGAGACGACGACGACCTGGAAGACCGAGAAGCAGAAGAACAAGAGGCTGCAGAACAAAGAGCAGAAGAACATTAAGCATAACACTAAATATCAGAGCAAAAAATATTATCTAAATTATAAGCAGAAGAAGACTAAGCAGTGTATGGGGGTGAGTCCGTTCCTCCTCGTGGTGCCCCTGGATAAAGCCTGATGCTGCAGGCCAAACTGAACGCGGACAAATGTAACTCTTTTGTGACAGGCAGAACGGAAGGTGTAATCTTCAAACTTTTATAGATAACAACTACGGGAATGCCTATCACAAATAAGAATATGATGAAGAAGTAGAATATGATGAAGATAATAGTAAAATAAAAAGAATATGAACAATGTAAGAAAAAAAATAATAGGTAGAAGATGAAGAAGAAGATGAATAAGGTGAAGAAGTTGATGTCAAAGAAGCTGATGATGAGGATAATGAAGAAGAAAGTGTGGGAGAAGTAAAAAAGAAGGTGAAGGGCGTGGAAGTAGTGAAACATCAATATCTGACAAAATAAAAAAAAATTAACATAGTCAAAATCTTTCTACCGCCGAACGTCATAAAAAACAAAACAAAAACCTGCTATTCTATTACATTGGGCTAAACCTCTGTGCCTTTAATGTCTCCGCCACGTCCCCCAATACATCCTACATTATTCTTAGTTGTTTTCCTTCATGTAGAATGAACCTACAAGGAAAGAAAGGGTTTATTTTAATTCCGATATTTTCGTCCCATTGACTTGCATTGGGATCGGGTATCGGTATCGGATTAGATCCGATATTTTGACGGTATCGGCCGATACTTTCCGATACCGATACTTTCCGATATCGGAAAGTATCGCTCAACACTAGTGTACAGTAATCTTAAACAATACAAGTGACTGACTGGTACAGGAGGAGAGAGGACTGTTATACTGAAATCAATATCATTTGCTTAACCCCTTTCTGACATTGGACGTACTATCCCGTCGAGGTGGGGTGGGCCCGTATGACCACCGATGGGATAGTAGGTCCAGCACGATCGGCCGCGTGTCAGCTGACTATTGCAGCTGACATCCAGCACTATGTGCCAGGAGTGGTCACGGACTGCCCCCGGCACATTAGCCCCCGACACACTGCGATCAAACATGATCGCAGTGTTCCGGCGGTACAGGGAAGCATCGCGCAGGGAGGGAGCTCCCTGCGTGCTTCCCTGAGACCCTCGGAGCAACACGATGTGATCGCATTGCTCTGAGTGTCTCTTACCTCCTATCCCTGCAGGCCCCGGATCCAAAATGGCCGTGGGGCTGCATCCGGGTCCAGCAGGGACTACTTCCGGGTCCAGAGCAGGCGCTGGTAAGCCTGCAGCGCTGTAAGTCAGATCGCTGATCTGACAGAGTGCTGTGCAAACTGACAGATCAGCGATCTGTGATGTCCCCCCTGGGACAAAGTAAAAAAGTAAAAAAAGAAATTCCACATGTGTAAAAAAAAAAAAATTCCTAAATAAAGAAAAAAAATATATATTATTCCCATACATACATTTCGTTATCTAAATATAAAAAAAAACAATAAAAGTACACATATTTAGTATCGTCACGTCCGTAACGACCCAACCTATAAAACTGTCCCACTAGTTAACCCCTTCAGCGAACACCGTAAGAAAAAAAAAAAAAACGAGGCAAAAAACAATGCTTTATTATCATACCGCCAAACAAAAAGTGGAATTACACGCGACCAAAAAGACGGATATAAATAACCATGGTACCGCTGAAAACGACATCTTGTCCCGCAAAAAACGAGCTGCGATGCAGCATCATAAGCAAAAAAATAAAAAAGTTATAGTCCTCAGAATAAAGCGATGCCAAAATAATTATTTATTCTATAAAATAGCTTTTATCGTATAAAAGCGCCAAAACATAAAACAAATATAAAGGAGATATCGCTGTAATCATACTGACCCGAAGAATAAAACTGCTTTATCAATTTTATCAAATGTGGAACGGTATAAACGCCTCCCCCAAAAGAAATTCATGAATAGCTGGTTTTTGGTCATTCTGCCTCTCAAAAATCGGAACAAAAAGCGATCAAAAACTGTCACGTGTCCGAAAATGTTACCAATAAAAACGTCAACTCGTCCCGCAAAAAACAAGAACTCACATGACTCTGTGGACCAAAATATGGAAAAATTATAGGTCTCAAAATGTGGAGACGCAAAAACTTTTTTGCTATAAAAAGCGTCTTTTAGTGTGTGACAGCTGCCAATCATAAAAATCCGCTATAAAAAACGCTATAAAAGTAAATCAAACAACCCTTCATCACCACCTTAGTTAGGTAAAAATAATACAATTAAAAAAATGTATTTATTTCCATTTTCCCATTAGGGTTAGGGTTAGGGTTAGGGCTAGGGTTAGGGCTAGAGTTAGGGTTAGGGCTAAGGTTAGGGCTTGGGTTAGGGTTAGTTTTGGGGCTAAAGTTAGGGTTGGGGCTAAAGTTAGGGTTAGGGTTGGGGCTAAAGTTAGGGTTAGGGTTGGGGCTAAAGTTAGGGTTAGGGTTTGGATTACATTTACGGTTGGGATTAGGGTTGGGACTAGAGTTAGGGGTGTGTCAGGGTTATGGGTGTGGTTAGGGTTACCATTGGGATTAGGGTTAGGGGTGTGTTTGGATTAGGGTTCCAGGTAGAATTGGGGAGTTTCCACTGTTCAGGCACATCAGGGGCTCTCCAAACGCGACATGGCATCCAATCTCAATTTCAGCCAATTCTGCGTTGAAAAAGTAAAACAGTGATCCTTCCCTTCCGAGCTCTCCCGTGCGCCCAAACAGGGGTTTACCCCAACATATGGGGTATCAGCGTACTTGGGACAAATTGGACAACAACTTTTGGGGTCCAAGTTCTCTTGTTATCCTTGGTAAAATAAAAATTTGGGGGGCTAAAAATCATTTTTGTGGGAAAAAAAGATTTTTTATTTTCACGGCTCTGCGTTGTAAACTGTAGTGAATCCCTTGGGGGTTCAAAGTTCTCACAACACATCTAGATAAGTTCCTTGGGAGGTCTAGCCCCTTTAATGACAGCCAATACGTCTTTTAACTGACGTGAGATATAAGAGAATAGCACCTCCATACACGTGACAATCCTGCAGCTGTCAGTTGTGCACTATAGCTGACAACTTGCTGCATCAGCCACGATCAGTGTTTGCACCAACCAAATCTGTTTAACCCCTTAGATGCTGCTGTAAATAGTGACTACATCATTATAAATGGTTAACAGAGTGTGGGGGCTTCCTCTTTATCCTAATTGGTGCCCTCAGATCATGATTTTGTGGTCCTGATGTTTGCCATGGCAATTCATGACCAAATAGCGGTCTTAGAGTCTGATGGCTGTAGTAATCTGTTCAGAAGTTAGAGGCATTTAGGTGGTAAAAATACACATTTTCATTTCTGTCATTCCACTTTGCATTAATTCCTGTAAAGCACCTGAAGGGTTAATAAACTACCTGACTGCAGTTTCCAATATGTCAGGAGGTGCTGCTTTTAAAATGGTATCACGTTTGGGGGTTTCCCAATATATGGGACCCCTAAAGGCACTTCAAATATGGATAAGTCCCTAAAAAAATAAATTTTGTAAATTTCCTTGAAAAAATGAAAAATTGCTGCTACGTTTTTAAACCTCCTAAAATGCTAATAACATAAAATCACATTTTATAAATGGTGCTGATGTAAAGCCGACATGTGGGAAATGTCATTTATTAATGGTTTGCTGTGGTATGACCATCTGGATTAAAGGGATAATCATTCAAATTTTGAAAATTGCTAATTTTTTAACATTTTTCTCAAATTTTTGATATTTTTTATAAATAAACATAAAACATATTGATGTAAATTTACCATTATCATAAAGTATAATGTGTCACGAAAAAACAGTCTCTAAATCACTGGGATTTGTTGAAGCGTTGCAGAGTTATTACCACATAAAGTGACACTGGTCAGATTTCAAAAATTCACTAAGGGGCTAGTTTCCAATATGGGGTCACTTGTGGGGGGTTTCTACTGTTTGGGTACATCAGGGGCTCTGCAAATGCAACGTGACGCCTGCAGACCAATCCATCTAAGTCTGCATTCCAAATGGCGCTCCTTCCCTTCCGAACTCTGCCATGCGCCCAAACAGTGGTTCCCCCCCACATATGGGGTATCAGCGTACTCAGGATAAATTGGACAACAACTATTGGGGTCCAATTTATCCTGTTACCCTTGTGAAAATACAAAACTGGGGGCTAAAAAATCATTTTTGTGAAAAAAAATAAATTATTTTCATGGCTCTGCTTTATAAACTGTAGTGAAACACTTGGGGGTTCAAAGCTCTCAAAACACATCTAGATAAGTTCCTTAGGGGGTCTACTTTCCAAAATGGTGTCACTTGTGGGGTGTTTTAATGTTTAGGCACATCAGGGGCTCTCCAAACGCGACATGGTGTCCCATCTCAATTCCAGTCAATTTTGCACTGAAAAGTCAAATGGCGCTCCTTCCCTTCCGAGCTCTGCCATGCGCCCAAACAGTCGTTTACCCCCACATATGGGGTACCAGCATACTCAGGACAAATTGCACAACAACTTTTGGGGTCCAATTTCTTCTCTTACCCTTGGGAAAATAAAAAATGTGGGGCAAAAAGATAATTTTTGTGAAAAAATATGATTTTTTATTTTTACGGCTCTGCATTATAAACTTCTGTGAAGCACTTGTTGGGTCAAAGTGCTCACCACACATCTAGATAAGTTCCTTAAGGGGTCTACTTTCCAAAATGGTGTCACTTGTGGGGGTTTCAATGTTTAGGCACATGAGGGGCTCTCCAAACGCAACATGGCGTCCCATCTCAATTCCAGTCAATTTTGCATTGAAAAGTCAAATGGCGCTCCTTCCCTTCTGACCTCTGCTATGCGCTCAAACAGTGGTTTACCCCCACATATGGGGTATCGTCGTACTCAGGACAAATTGCACAACAATTATTGTGGTCTAGTTTCTTCTCTTACCATTGGGAAAATAAAAAATTGGGGGCGAAAAAATCATTTTTGTGAAAAAATATGATTTTTTATTTTTATGGCTCTGCATTATAAACTTCTGTGAAGCACTTGGTAGGTCAAAGTGCTCACCACACATCTACATAAGTTCCTTATGGGGTCTACTTTCCAAAATGGTGTCACTTGTGGGGGTTTCAATGTTTAGGCACATCAGGGGCTCTCCAAACACAACATGGCATCCCATCTCAATTCCAGTCAATTTTGCATTGAAAAGTAAAATGGCGCTCCTTTCCTTCCGAGCTCTGCCATGCACCCAAAAAGTGGTTTACCCCCACATATGGGGTATCAGCGTACTCAGGACAAATTGTACAACAAATTTGGAGGTCCATTTTCTCCTGTTACCCTTGGGAAAATAAAACAAATTGGAGCTGAAATAAATTTTGTGTGAAAAAAAGTTAAATGTTCATTTTTATTTAAAACATTCTAAAAATTCCTGTGAAACACCTGAAGGGTTAATAAACTTCTTGAATGTGGTTTTGAGCACCTTGAGGGGTGCAGGTTTTAGAATCGTGTCACACTTGGGTATTTTCTATCATATAGACCCCTCAAAATGACTTCAAATGAGATGTGGTCCCTAAAAAAAATGGTGTTGTAAAAATGAGAAATTTCTGGTCAGTTTTTAACCCTTATAACTTCCTAACAAAAAAAAATTTTGGTTCCAAAATTGTGCTGATGTAAAGTAGACATGTGGGAAATGTTACTTATTCAGTATTTTGCATGACATATCTCTGTGATTTAAGGGCATAAAAATTCAAAGTTGAAAAATTGCGAAATTTTAAAAATGTATGCCAAATTTCCATTTTTTTCACAAATAAATGCAGGTAATATCAAAGAAATTTTACCACTATAATGAAGTACGATATGTCACCAGAAAACCATGTCAGAATCACTGGGATCCGTTGAAGCGTTCCAGAGTTATAACCTCATAAAGGGACAGTGGTCAGAATTGTAAAAATTGGCCTGGTCATTAACGTGCAAACCACCCTTGGGGGTAAAGGGGTTAAAAATATCTTATATATGCTGCATTACTTGTGCTAATCTTCAGTTATTGCTTGAATTACAATAAGGTAAAAATTATCTCCACATGTGTAAACTAAAAAAACCTGTCAAAACTGACAAAACATCAGTTGATCGCATTGGAATCATGTAACTTTATGGGGCTGTGCACATGTAAGGTTTTTTCTTTGGACCAAGGCGTTTCAAGGAAAAAAAAATGCTGTATGCCAGAGGTTGATCCCTTAATCAGATCGCACTTGGCCACGCAAGTCAATGAGTCAGTGGAAAGCATCGGTCTGCACTCCATCTTCTCCCATCAGAGAGAATCAAAGACACTCTGATCACAAACTAATCAAACTCTAATCAGAGTGTGATGAGACTGTGATTTGCATAATCGACCTGATTCTCTTGGATGCCAGAATACATGGTGGACTGCACTTAGCCATATCCTATTATGAGGCCCGACCCCCCTAATTTTGCACAAAAAACTGGGAAAACTTATTGACTCGAGTATAAGCCTAGGGTTGAAAATGCAGCAGCTACTGGTATATGTCAAAAATAAAAATAGATACCAATAAAAGTAAAATTAATTGAGACATCAGTAGGTTAAGTGTTTTTGAATATCCATATTGAATCAGGAGCCCCATATAATGCTCCATGCAGTTCTTTATGGCCCCATAGATGCCCCATATAATACTCCATGCAGTTCTTTATGGCCCCATAGATGCCCCATATAATGCTCCATGCAGTTATGGCCCCATAGATGCACCATATAATGCTCCATGCAGTTATGCCCCCATAGATGCCCCATATAATGCTCCATGCAGATATGGCCCCATAGATGCTCCATATAATGCTCCATGCAGTTATGGCCCCATAGATGTTCCATATAATGCTCCATGCAGTTATGGCCCCATAGATGCTCCGTATAATGCTCCATGCAGTTCTTTATAGCCCCATAGACGCTCCATATAGCATTGTGCCACATGTAATGCTGCTGCTGCAATAAAAAAATACATACTAACCTCTCATCGCTGCCCGCTGCTCCTCAGTGTCCCGTCTCTCCGCACTGACTGTTCAGACAGAGGGCGGCGCGCACACTCATACGTCATCGCGCCCTCTGACCTGCACAGTCACAGCAAGAGGACGGGAAGATGGAGCGGCGCCCGGCGAGTGGAACGCGGACAGGTGAATATGAAATACTCACCTGGTTCCGGCGCTCCTGACATTGTCCCTGCCTGTCCCATGGTACCGCAACTTTTTTCTGTAATGAGCGGTCACTGGTACCGCTCATTACAGTAATGAATATGCGGCTCCACCCCTATGGGAGTGGAGTCCATATTCATGACTTTAATGAGCGGTACCACGTGACCGCTGAATAGAGGAAGAGCTGCAGAGCGGGAGACCATGGGACAGACTGGGACAGCGTTAGGAGCGGCAGGAGCTGGTGAGTATGCGACAGTCCTCTCTCCCCCTCACCCGCCGACCCCACCGCCGAACATGACTTGAGTATAAGCAGAGAGGGGCACTTTCAGCCCAAAAATTTGGGCTGAAAATCTCGGCTTATACTCGAGTATATACGGTATTTTAATTTGCTGAGATAATAACTTTAGGATTTTCACTGGCTGTAAGCCATAATCATCCACATTGACATAAATAAAGACTTGAAATAGATCACTCTGTTTGTAATGACTGTATATAATATATGAGTTTCACTTTTTGTATTAAAGAACTAAAATAAATTAACTTTTTAATTATATTCTAATATAGTGAAAAGCACCTGAATATGTGACTTTAACTCCTTTAAGCTGCACCTAATATGTGTTTAAAAGGGCAGTCCAGCCAGGCTGAAAAAAAACAGAAATGTAGCATTTTTTGCATTTTTATTAAAAAAGAAAAAACTGAAATATCACGTGGCCATAAGTATTCAGACCCTTTGCTCAGACACTCATATTTAAGTCACATGCTGTCCATTTCTTTGTGATCCTCCTTGAGATGGTTCTACTCCTTCAAGGTTTCTAAGAGCACAGTGGCCTCCGTAATCCTTCAATGGAAGAAGTTTGGGACCACCAGAATTCTTCCTAGACCTGGCCATCCAGCCAAACTGAGCAATTGAGGGAGAAGATCCTTGGTGAGAGAGGTAAAGAAGAACCCCAAGATCATTATGGCTGAGCTCCAGAAATGCAGTAGGGAGATGGAAGAAAGCTCCACAAAGTCAACTATCATTGCAGCCCTCCACCAGTTGGGCCTTTGTGGCAGAGTGGCCCTACGGAAGCCTCTTCTCAGTGCAAGACATATGAAAACCCGCATGGTGTTTGCTAAAAACACATGAAGGGCTCCCAGACTATGAGAAATAAGATTCTCTGGTCTGATGAGATGAAGATAGACCTTTTTGATAATAATTCTAAGCGGTATGTGTGGAGAAAAACAGGCACTGCTTGTCACCTGCCCAATACAATCCCAACAGTGAAACATGGTGGTGGCAGCATCATGTTATGGGGGTGCTTTTCAGCTGCAAGGACAGGACGACTGGTTGTCATTGTAGGAAACATGAATGTGGCCAAGTACAGAGATATCCTGGATGAAAACCTCTTCCAGAGTGCTATGGACTTCAAACTTAGCTGAAGGTTCTCCTTCTACCAAGTCAATGACCCTAAACACACAGCTAAAATAACAAAGGAGTGGCTTCAGAACAACTCTGTGACCATTTTTGACTGGCCCAGCCAGAGCCCTGATCTCAACCTATCTCTGAAGAGACCTGAAAATGGCTGTCCACCAACGTTCACCATCCAACCTGATGGATCTGGAGAGGATTTGCAAGGAAGAATAGCAGAGGATCCCCTAATCCAGGTGTGAACAATTTGTTGCATCATTCCCAAGAAGACTCATGGCTGTACTAGCTCAAAGGGGTATTTCTACTCAATACTGAGCAAAAGGTTTGAGTACTTATGACAATGTGATATTTCAGTTTTTCTTTTTTAATGAATTTGCAAAAATTTGTACATTTATGGGTTTTTTTCAGTCGAGATGGAGTTCAGAGTGTACATTAATGAGAAAAAATTAACTTTTTTGAATTTACCAAATGGCAATGACAATAAAAAAAAAGATTGAAAAATTTAAAGGGGTCTAAATAATTTCTGTACCCACTGTACATGATAGAAAATACCCAAAAGTGACAGTATTCTAAAAACTGCACCCCTCAAGGTGCTCAAAACCACATTCAAGAAGTTTATTAACCCTTCAGGTGTTTCACAGGAATTTTTGGAATGTTTAAAAAAAATGAACATTTAATTTTTTTGTTCACAAAAAATATACAGATCCAAATGGTTTATTTTTGATAAGGGAAAGAGGAAAAGGTGGACACCAACATTTTTTATGTAACTTCTCTTAAGTGTGGTGATACCCCATATCAGGGAGAAAGCCACTGTTTGGGCGCACGGTAGAGCTGGGAAGAGAAGGAGCACCATTTGACTTTTTGAGTGCAAAATTTCCTAGAACAATTGGCGGACACCATGTCGTGTTGAGAGAGCCTCTGTTGTACCTAAACAATGGAAATCCCCCCACAAATGACATTTTGGAAACCAGACCCCTTAGGGAACTGATTTAGATGTGTCGTGAGCACATTAAACCCTCAGGTGCTTCACAGAAGTTTAGAAAGGTGAGCCATGAAAAAAAACCCATACATTTTCCCCACAAATACATTTTAGTCCCAAATGTTGCATTTCCATAAGGGTATCAGGAAAAATTGCACCATATAATTTGTTGTGCAATTTCTCCTGAGTATGCTGATACCCAATATGAGGGAGAAAACTACCGTTTTGGCACACGGCAGTGCTCGGAAGAGAAGTAGCGTCATTTGACTTTTCTAATGTAAAATGTCCTGGAATCATTAGTGGAATTCATGTTCCATTTGGAGAGTCCCTGATGTACCTTAACGGTGGAAACTCCCCCTCAAGTGGCCCCATTTTGGAAATTAGACCCCTCAAGGATTATACTTAGATATGTGGTGACAACCTTTAACCCCCAGGTGCTTCACAGAAGTTTATAGCGTTGAGCTGTGAAAATAATAAAATGAAATTTTCCCCACAAAAATTATATTTGCCCCTAATTTTTCAGGCACAGTGCAAAACTCAGAAGGCAAGGAGTGCCAGATATTACTGTTATGGTTTGCAGGTGTCATGACCCACTTGGAAAGCACATGAGGTGCCAGAGCAGCAGAACCCCCCATAAGTGACTCCATTTTACAAACTACACTTCTCAATGAATTTATCCAGCAGGGGTTCAGTGATCATATTAACACCACGAGTGTGTCACAGAATTTCATACCATTGGGCAATAAAGAAAAAATAACTACCATATTTTTTGGACTATAAGACTCACCTTTTCCCCTAAAAATTTGGGAGGGGGGGAGTGTCTTGCCGGGGGGTTGTGGCTGAGGTGTGGCGGTCCTCACCATGGACACTGGGCCATGGCACTGCCACATTTTTGCTGCTGGCATCCTGAAGAAGGGACCCTGCTCAGGTGCACTCCACACCGCCCACAGCAACATTATCACCACACTTTTGACACTGCCGGCTGTTGTGTATCCGCTTTTTGGGCTCCCCTGGTGGTTGCTGGTGGTACTGGTGACTTGTTTGCACTTTGCTTCTTCTGTTCACCTGCTTCCATCAGTGTTTGGGAGTTTCCTATTTAGCCTTGCTCTCCAGTCATTTCCTTGCCGGTCATCATTGTAACCAGAGCCTTCGGTTGCATGTTCCTGCTACTAGTCTGCTGATCAGCTAAGTGGACTTTGTCCTTTTGTTTTGTCCCTTTTGTCCAGTTTGCAGTTTTTGTAATTCTCTGTAGCTGGAAGCTCTTGCGGGCTGAAATTGCCACTCCTGTGTCATGAGTTGACACAGGAGTCTTAAAGTAATTTCAGGATGGTTTTTGAAAGGGTTTTCAGTTGACCGTGAAGTCCTCTTTTGTATCCTTCTGCTATCTAGAAAGTGGACCTCTCTTTGCTAAATCTACTTTCATACTGTGTATGTCTTTTCCTCTTAATTCACCGTTATTACATGTGGGGAGCTGCTATCATCTTTTGGGGTATTTCCCTAGAGGTAAGCCAGGTCTGTTTCTTCCTCTACCAGGCGTAGTTAGTCCTCCGGCTGGCGCGTGGCATATAGGAAGCCGTAGGTATGCTCCCTGGCTACTGTTAGTTGTGTGGTAGATTTAGCTCACGGTCAACTCGAGTTTCCATCACCCGAGAGCTCGTTCGTTACTTATGTGTTTTTTACGTTCCCTTGCCATTGGGAACCATGACAGCCGGCATCCTGAGGATGGGGTTCTGCTCCAGCTCTGCCTCACCGCTTATACCGGACCCACAGCATTGCACCCTGAGACCACAGCATTGCCCCACTTCTGCCGCCACCGGCTTCCTGAGGAAGGGACCCTGACTTCTGTGACCCCAAATGTACTACGTCTGGCTCTCAAGTAAGATACCTTAAATTCGGACAAAAAGACAAACCCCATCTTATAAAAATCTTTTTTATGCTATTTTCCACTCCAAAATTTGGGGTGCGTCTTATGGTCTGGTGTGTCTTATAGTCCAAAAATATGGCACTTTTTTTACCCCAGATTTTACATTTTCAGATATGAATTGGGTAAAAATGGCAGCATAATTTGTCCCACAATTTCTACTGAATGTGGCAATATGTGGCTGTACAGTACTGCTTAGTTTTACAAAGAGATTCGGGAGGAGCGGAGTGCTATTTGCCTCCTGGAGTGCAGATTTTCCTAGAACAGTTTGCGGACTCCAAATATAGAGCCCCTAATAGCCCAAAGACCAGAATCCCTCACCAAGTGACCCCATTTTGGAAATAATACCTTTTTAGGAAATTATCTACAGGTGTAGTGACAATTTTGACTCCATGGGTATTTTCCAGAAACAAGCTGTTAGGGGTCGAGTTCCAGCCTCTGCACAGGGGGAATCTCGAGCCATCTCTGCTGCGGTCTCCCATTCTTCTCCTGCCGCAGTGGAGACTGTTCAGCGGAGACGTCGGTCCCAGCATCTCGCTCAATCTGACTCTGTGAGGAGGATTACTGCTGCTTTTCCAGCTTCTGCCATTAAAGTCAGTGCTGGGCAGCGGCAAGCAGACGCTTTTGGGACTAAGTCCTGCTTTTCTCCTTCTGAGCATGCCCAGGGTAAGATCTCTCATTGGAGATCGAGGGTCACATGCTTGGATACTGCAGCAAAGCCCATTGGTCCTCCAGGAAGGTCCTGAAGGTGCTCAGGCTTTGTGGCAGCTTCTCATTGGTCCTTCTAGGAAAGTACTGTTCTGGCTGCAGCTATAAAAGGCTCGCATGGCCGTACGGCCATGCGCTAGTATCTTTCTAAGTTATGTGCTTTGCGCCAGTGTGGTCATGTAAGATTGTGTTCAGGGACCCGGCTGAAATAAGCCCCTAGAATGCTGGTGGAGCGCCCCCACACCGCCGCAGGGCCTAGGGGTACCCGGAGCCGGGCCTCTGGGTCTCAGTCCTGGGGTTGTCACGGTGGCTAGACCCGGTCCGTGGCCCTGTCTGTCAGTGGGGGACGTCCGGTAGAATAAGTGATGATGATGGTGCAGTAACGGTGGTGTAGCGGTGCAGTTGTGGGGTGCAGGTCGCGGTAAATAACGAGGACACCAGGTTGCAGTCTCTTTACCTCTTTACTGGAGATCTCTCAGTCCGCAGTCCAGAATACGGTTCACCAGGCTGCGCAAGTCCGGTCGGTCCGATGGCACTTCCAGAGTTCTCCTCACAGGTGGAAATCAGTGCCCTCCTTCTTAGCGCTATGTGTTGTAGTCCTTCCCTGCTGTGCTCACGGAAAGTACCCCACAACTGTTGTGTCTGTTTCTTAAGTTCCCTCACAACTCGATTCACTGATGTTCTTCTCGTATTCCATCCCTCCCTGTTATTCAGGTTGGAACGGCACCCGTTTGTCAGGTAGGCCTGGAGTTCTTCCGGGACCCTAGAGACGCCCCTCTCCCGCAATTGCCCCCCAAGACTTCATAGGTGATATGTGGTAGACAGCCCGCCTTAAACTGACTGCCCTGCCGCTGTTTGGAGTATGGCTTGAAGCTGTATGCTATTCCACTCCCTCGGCGTTCCGGCCACCGGTAATGCACCTCAGTAGGATGTTGCTCCGGTCCTACAGCATGACCCCTACTGGTATTCTCCTTTTTGCTTGATCTCGTTTCTCACTCAGCACAATCTATCTCGCTTCTAGTCCTTTCTTGGGCACCGCCGCTATGCTGAGCAGGCACGGTCCCGTTACGTTCTTTCTAATGCCAAGCCTCTGTCAGGATCCCACCCCTGACAGAGACCCTACTGTCTCTTCCTCCACAACATTCTCTGCCACAAGGTGTTGCTTCGTTCAATCCAGTCAGCTTTCTCTTCTAACTTCCTGCCTGACCCCCAGTTACCCACTATGGTGGGGAGTGGCCTAATGAATAGCACCCTTAGCTCCCCCCGGAGGCCCTGCTGTGAAACATATTGGTGTCTGTGATACCTGATTGGAGGAACTCCTTCAGTGCCATCGAACGCACCATGGCTCCCCATAGTGGCGGATCCACAGTACTGCAACGACCAGAACTCTGGGGCGCTGCACTGGCACCTCCGGCGAGGAGTTTGAGTGTTTGTGTATTCAGGGACCTGGCTGAAATAAGCCCCTAGAATGCTGGCACCTCCGGCGAGGAGTTTTGTGTGCATGCATGACCACTGACTGCTCTCTGTTGGGCAGTTAGCCTGTGCTCCTGTGAAGACTAACATGGCACAGAGCTTTGCTTTCACGGCTACTCTGTGACTTAACAGAGGTAGCCAATACCGCCATATAGTGCTGCCATTTGCTAGCAGCAGGTTCTCCTGCACGGTGGACCCCGGGCTGCAAACGCATCTATAACAATAAAAACTATTTTCCTCGGTGCGTTCCGCTAGCCCTAAAAGTATACTAGCGCCAGGGTCTGGCTAGTAAATGGCGGACGATCAGCATCTACAGCGGTACATCCAGCAGCTGGAGGGTAGGTTGGTGGCTCTAGAGCGTACAACCTCAGCTGTGGACGTCACTGCTGTTGCTGTTCAGGCTGCAAGTGCAGCAGCAGCAAGTTTGTCCGCAGCCACCCCTGCTCCGACTATATCCCGTCTCCCACTTCCAGACAAGTTTGCTGGCAACAGTAAGCTATGTCGAGGATTCGTAAGCCAGTGCTCCATACATCTCGAGCTCCTGGCTGCACGTTTTCCTATGGAACAGGCGAAAGTGGGATTCATTTTGTCTCTTTTGTCGGGCAGGGCATTGGAGTGGGCAACGCCGCTTTGGAAGCGCAATGATTGTGTGGTGCAGAGTGATCCTCTCTTCCTGGACGCTCTGAGGCAGGTCTTTTTGGGACCTCGTGTCACTCACGATACCGCACTCCAATTGTTGGCAATTATTTAGGGTTCGTCCATGGTCAGCCAGTTTGCCGTTCAATTCTGGACTCTAGCCTCTGAGCTACAATGGCCAGATAAAGTCCTTATTCCGGTGTACTGGAAAGGACTGGCTGATCATGTAAAGGATGCCTTGGCCACTAGGGAGATTCCTGCCACACTGGAGAAGCTCATTACAGTATCTACCCGCATCGACCTCCGTTTTAACGAGCGGAGGTTGGAGCGGACCCAGTGTAGGCAGAGGTTTCGGCTGGCTCCCACCTTCGCCAAACCTCTAGAATCTCCTGTCCTGGCATCCGACTCCCATGAGGCCATGGAGGTTTCTCGAGCGGGACCTAAGTCTCAGACCACTCGAGTACCTGTGGTGTGTAAAAATTGTCAACAACTGGGACATTATGCTAACAAGTGTCCACAGCGGTCGGGAAAACAATCGCGTCTAGTGACCATTGGAGGAGGTTCACTAGACACAGCGGCCTTTTCCTCCAAGCTGTCCTTTAAAGGGACAATTCTGTTGGACTCATCCACTCTTGCAGTTGAGCTTTGTGTGGACTCAGGAGCAGAGGGAAATTTCATGTCCTCTGCTTTTGCTCTGCGCCACGCTGTACCTCTGGTGAAGCTCACCAAACCAGTAACTGTTAGAGTGGTGAATGGGTCGACACTTCCATTACAAATCACACATCAGACTGTCCCTTTCACATTAGCCATGTCCCCATCCCACCAGGAGATTATTTCCCTTCTTGTCCTTCCTGAGGGAATGGATGAGATTCTGCTGGGAATACCCTGGCTCCGTTTCCACTCTCCACATATTGAGTGGACCTCTGGGAGGATATTGGGTTGGAGTGAATCTTGTAAGGGCAGATGTGTGAAAGAGTGCGTTCAGGTTTCCACCACTGAGATACCTGCAGATCTCTCTTCTCTTCCCGAATGCTATTGGTCCTATGCAAACGTTTTCTCCAAGAAGGCTGCGGAGATCCTTCCGCCTCACTGTCCCTATGACTGTCCTATAGATCTCTTGCCTGGAGCAGAACCTCCTCGGGGACGTGTCTATCCCCTCTCTCTCCCGGAAACGGAGGCTATGTCCCAATACATCCAGGAGAATTTGGAAAGAGGGTTCATTAGGAAGTCAGTGTCGCCGGCAGGGGCGGGGTTCTTTTTCGTTCAGAAGAAGAACGGAGAGTTACGTCCTTGCATAGATTACAGGGGTCTTAACGCCATCACCGTTAAGAATAAATACCCGCCGCCCCTAAATTCTGAGCTTTTTGATAGGCTACGGGGAGCAAGGGTATTTACCAAATTAGATCTGCGGGTTGCTTATAACCTGATTCGCATCCGTGAGGGGGGCGAATGGAAGACGGCGTTTAACACCAGAGATGGGCACTATGAATATCTGATGATGCTCTTCGGGCTCTGTAGTGCTCCAGCCGTTTTCCAAGACTTTGTCAATGACATCTTCCGGGATATGCTCTCCACCTCGGTTGTAGTCTATCTGGATGATATTCTCATCTTTTCCCCAGATATTGACTCCCACCGGAGTGATGTTGGCAGAGTCTTCTACCTCTTACAGGCAAATTCCCTGTATGCTAAGTTGGAGAAGTGTATGTTTGAGCAGGAGTCTTTACCTTTCCTGGGCTATATCATCTCAGCCCAGGGATTGGCTATGGATCCTGCCAAATTACAAGCTGTGATGGACTGGCAAGAACCTCATTCTCTTAAACCGGTGCAGCGCTTTATGGGGTTCATTAATTATTACCGCCAGTTCATTCCTCACTTCTCAACTTTGGTAGCTCCCTTGGTAGCCCTCACCAAGAAGGGAGCAAATCCCAAATTGTGGTCAGAAGAGGTCTCCGGGGACTTCTCTTCTATTAAGTCTCATTTCGCTAGTGCTCATATTCTACTCGTCCCGATTAGGGTTGAGCGACTTTCATTTTTTTAAGATCAAGTCGGGTTTTGCGAAACCCGACTTTGTCCAGAGTCGAGTCGAGTGCAGTCGGCCGATTATCGCTAAAAGTCGGGGATCGACCGAAACACGAAACCCAATGCAAGTCAATGGGGAAGCATAGTCGACAGTGAGTGGAGGCCAGGAAAACACCTACAGTGCCCATTTTAATGCCAAAAACATCCATTCTTGTTTCTGAAGCTTGTCAATCTTAATTAACTTTATAATAATAGTTGGGCATTGGAAATTGGGGGTCATTTGGCAAAAGTTGTGGGGGGTAGGGCTGGTTCAAGGTTTTAGTGGGCCCAGGAAACATGGACTACGTCACGGCGGTGGAGCAGTGAGAGGTAAGTATGTCAAGTTTGCAAGTGCTGTGATCCTAAGCAAGCAGGGGGGGCCCACTCGTTGGCATTGGCACTGGCACAGGGCCCCTCAAAGTACAGCGGTGTGTTTGCACGGCGGGGGTGCCTCCCACCAGCAGCGACACTTTTGCGTACTCTGAGGGGCCCTGTGCCAGTGACGTCGCCAACGAGTATGCCCCCCCACCTGATGAAGGAACCTGCACTTTCATCTGTACCTTCCTCTTTGTCCCTGTGTAAGGTGGTATAACATGCGGGAAGGGGAACCTTACTTTCAGCAGGGTCAGATTCTGGCTGTGTAGAGTGCAAGGGGAATGTAGTGGTCTAGGTCAATGTACCAGCAGACTCATCTAGCAGTGGCTGGGCAATGGGCAGGATGAGGAGGAAACACAGATATAGGGCCAAAGAATAAAGTAGGCTAAATGCAGTTCAAAATTGGTAACAGGACTAAACAGGCGGCATTGCTTTGTTCAGTGGAGTAGCAAACCCAGGAGCAGCAGACACTGTTTTAAGGGCCCAACCACACTAGTAGGCCAAATGCAGTTTAATATCTGCTACTATAGGCCAAAAGCCTAAAGACTGAAGCTCAGCTTTATTCAGTTGAGGACAACACCAGGGAGCGGCAGACACCATTAGTAAGCCGTAACCACCAAGTTTTTTAATAAACAGCACTTAATGAGAGCCAGAAGGTTGAAGCTCAGATTTATTCAGTTAAGGACAACACCAGGGAGCAGCAGACACCGTTAGTAGGCCGTAACCACCAAGTTTTTTAATAAACAGCACTTAATGAGAGCCAGAAGGTTGAAGCTCAGATTTATTCAGTTAAGGACAACACCAGGGAGCGGAAGACACCGTTAGTAGGCCGTAACCACCAAGTTTTTTAAAAAACAGCACTTAATGAGAGCCAGAAGGTGGAAGCTCAGATTTAGACAGTGGAGGACAATTTGAATTAGGGACTGCAGACAGACTTAGTAGGCTGTCCCCTGTGGACCATGCATCCACCACATTAACCCATTGCGCCATAATGGACACGTAACCTTCCGTGGCCATGCCTACAGGTCCATGCGTCTGTTGTCAGGTGCACCTTTGTACTCACAGATTGCCAGAGTGCATGGAAAATGCGGTCTTTTACATGCTGGTGGAGGGTTGGGATGGCTTTTCTCGCAAAAGAAGTGTCGAGTGGTTAGCTTGTAGCGTGGTACAGCGTAGTCGATCATGGCTTTATTAATATTAAATAAAATATATAAATAGGCTCAATGCAGTTTTAAATAGGTTACATGGATACACAGGCAGCATTGTGGTCAGTGGATGAGGATTGCAAGGAGGGACCACAGACAGGCTAACAAAGGCCTAAAATAACAAAAAATAGGCTCAAGGCAGTTTTAAATCGGTTACATGGATACACAGGCAGCATTGTGGTCAGTGGATGAGGATTGCAAGGAGGGACCGCAGACAGGCTAACGAAGGCCTAAAATAAAAAAAAATAGGCTCAAGGCAGTTTTAAATCGGTTATATGGATACACAGGCAGCATTGTGGTCAGCGGAGGAGGAGGATTGCAAGGAGGGACCGCAGACAGGCGTACTAGGCCTAAAATAACTTAAAATAGGCTCAAGGCAGTTTTAAATCGGTTATATGGATACACAGGCAGCATTGTGGTCAGTGGATGAGGATTGCAAGGAGGGACCGCAGACAGGCTAACGAAGGCCTAAAATAACAAAAAATAGGCTCAAGGCAGTTTTAAATCGGTTACATGGATACACAGGCAGCATTGTGGTCAGCGGAGGAAGATTGCAAGGAGGGACCGCAGACAGGCTAACGAAGGTCTAAAATAACAAAAAATAGGCTGAATGCAGTTTTAAATAGGTTACATGGATACACAGGCAGCATTGTGGTCAGTGGATGAGGATTGCAAGGAGGGACCGCAGACAGGCTAACGAAGGCCTAAAATAACAAAAAATAGGCTCAAGGCACTTTTAAATCGGTCACATGGATACACAGGCTGCATTGTGGTCAGTGGATGAGGATTGCAAGGAGGGACCGCAGACAGGCTAACGAAGGCCTAAAATAACAAAAAATAGGCTCAAGGCACTTTTAAATCGGTTACATGGATACACAGGCAGCATTGTGGTCAGTGGATGAGGATTGCAAGGAGGGACCGCAGACAGGCTAACGAAGGCCTAAAATAACAAAAAATAGGCTCAAGGCAGTTTTAAATCGGTTACATGGATACAAAGGCAGCATTGTGGTCAGTGGATGAGGGTTGCAAGGAGGGACCGCAGACAGGCTAACGAAGGCCTAAAATAACAAAAAATAGGCTGAATGCAGTTTTAAATAGGTTACATGGATACACAGGCAGCATTGTGGTCAGTGGATGAGGATTGCAAGGAGGGACCGCAGACAGGCTAACGAAGGCCTAAAATAACAAAAAATAGGCTCAATGCAGTTTTAAATAGGTTACATGGATACACAAGCAGCATTGTGGTCAGTGGATGAGGATTGCAAGGAGGGACCGCAGACAGGCTAACGAAGGCCTAAAATAACAAAAAATAGGCTCAAGGCAGTTTTAAATCGGTCACATGGATACACAGGCAGCATTGTGGTCAGTGGATGAGGATTGCAAAGAGGGACCGCAGACAGGCTAACGAAGGCCTAAAATAACAAAAAATAGGCTCAAGGCACTTTTAAATCGGTTACATGGATACACAGGCAGCATTGTGGTCAGTGGATGAGGATTGCAAGGAGGGACCGCAGACAGGCTAACGAAGGCCTAAAATAACTTAAAATAGGCTCAAGGCAGTTTTAAATCGGTTATATGGATACACAGGCAGCATTGTGGTCAGTGGATGAGGATTGCAAGGAGGGACCGCAGACAGGCTAACGAAGGTCTAAAATAACAAAAAATAGGCTGAATGCAGTTTTAAATAGGTTACATGGATACACAGGCAGCATTGTGGTCAGTGGATGAGGATTGCAAGGAGGGACCGCAGACAGGCTAACGAAGGCCTAAAATAACAAAAATTAGGCTCAATGCAGTTTTAAATAGGTTACATGGATACACAAGCAGCATTGTGGTCAGTGGATGAGGATTGCAAGGAGGGACCGCAGACAGGCTAACAAAGGCCTAAAATAACAAAAAATATGCTCAAGGCACTTTTAAATCGGTCACATGGATACACAGGCTGCATTGTGGTCAGTGGATGAGGATTGCAAGGAGGGACCGCAGACAGGCTAACGAAGGCCTAAAATAACAAAAAAATAGGCTCAAGGCACTTTTAAATCGGTTACATGGATACACAGGCAGCATTGTGGTCAGTGGATGAGGATTGCAAGGAGGGACCGCAGACAGGCTAACGAAGGCCTAAAATAACTTAAAATAGGCTCAAGGCAGTTTTAAATCGGTTATATGGATACACAGGCAGCATTGTGGTCAGTGGATGAGGATTGCAAGGAGGGACCGCAGACAGGCTAACGAAGGCCTAAAATAACAAAAAATAGGCTCAAGGCAGTTTTAAATCGGTTACATGGATACACAGGCAGCATTGTGGTCAGCGGAGGAAGATTGCAAGGATGGACCGCAGACAGGCTAACGAAGGCCTAAAATAACAAAAAATAGGCTCAAGGCAGTTTTAAATCGGTTACATGGATACAAAGGCAGCATTGTGGTCAGTGGATGAGGGTTGCAAGGAGGGACCGCAGACAGGCTAACGAAGGCCTAAAATAACAAAAAATAGGCTGAATGCAGTTTTAAATAGGTTACATGGATACACAGGCAGCATTGTGGTCAGTGGATGAGGATTGCAAGGAGGGACCGCAGACAGGCTAACGAAGGCCTAAAATAACAAAAAATATGCTCAATGCAGTTTTAAATAGGTTACATGGATACACAAGCAGCATTGTGGTCAGTGGATGAGGATTGCAAGGAGGGACCGCAGACAGGCTAACGAAGGCCTAAAATAACAAAAAATAGGCTCAAGGCACTTTTAAATCGGTTACATGGATACACAGGCAGCATTGTGGTCAGTGGATGAGGATTGCAAGGAGGGACCGCAGACAGGCTAACGAAGGCCTAAAATAACTTAAAATAGGCTCAAGGCAGTTTTAAATCGGTTATATGGATACACAGGCAGCATTGTGGTCAGTGGATGAGGATTGCAAGGAGGGACCGCAGACAGGCTAACGAAGGCCTAAAATAACAAAAAATAGGCTCAAGGCAGTTTTAAATCGGTTACATGGATACACAGGCAGCATTGTGGTCAGCGGAAGAGGATTGCAAGGAGGGACCGCAGACAGGCTAACGAAGGCCTAAAATAACCAAAAATAGGCTCAAGGCAGTTTTAAATCGGTTACATGGATACAAAGGCAGCATTGTGGTCAGTGGATGAGGATTGCAAGGAGGGACCGCAGACAGGCTAACGAAGGCCTAAAATAACAAAAAATAGGCTGAATGCAGTTTTAAATAGGTTACATGGATACACAGGCAGCATTGTGGTCAGTGGATGAGGATTGCAAGGAGGGACCGCAGACAGGCTAACGAAGGCCTAAAATAACAAAAAATAGGCTCAATGCAGTTTTAAATAGGTTACATGGATACACAAGCAGCATTGTGGTCAGTGGATGAGGATTGCAAGGAGGGACCGCAGACAGGCTAACGAAGGCCTAAAATAACAAAAAATAGGCTCAAGGCAGTTTTAAATCAGTTACATGGATACACAGGCAGCATTGTGGTCAGTGGAGGAGGAGGATTGCAAGGAGTGTCTGACACAGTTAGTACTGTCACAAAAAATAAATAGATGTTAATGTCTCGCAAAACAACAACAACAAAAAAAGTGTGGCATACTTAGGTACAGGGGTGGGCTCATCTGCTGAGTTTCTGACAAAGTAATTTGGCAGTAAGTATTTACTGGTGTCAATATAGGACACTGACCCAGACTACTTTAACTAGCATCATAGATGTCAACAAATTGGTATTGTCAGTGCCAGGCATTGAATGATGTCAGCGCATAGACTAAACATTGGTGGAGCTGTGCGCGATAATTTTGCACGGGGTAGAGCACAGTTTGAGCTGGGGGGGAACTCTCTTGTGGCCGGCGGTACCGTCCCAGGGCCCCTCATGTTACAACGGTGTGTCTGACGTTGGGTGCGCGCCACCACCGCCAGAGACACTTTATTGTACTATGAGGGACCCAGTGGCAGTGCCGTCGACCAAAAGCGGGCACGCCCACCTCTTCAGACAAACGGAACTCTAACGGGTGCTTGCGCCAAGTGCCGAGACCACGGCCCCGTGGGGGGAGTTTTCCCATTGAGGGAGGTGTAAACATGTCGTATGCTGGACAAACAGCTGCTGCAAATTAAGAGATTGGAACACTCAGTAAGACCAGTCCACAAGCAAGACCTTTTTATAGGAAAGCTAGGTGTCAGCCAGGAAAGGTGGGGCAAAATAATTTGAAATTCAGGAGTGGTTAATTTTAATGAAGGTGAGATCATCTACATTTTGGGTAGCCAGACGAGTCCTTTTTTCGGAAAATATTGAACCAGCAGCACTGAATACTCTTTCTGATAGCACACTAGCTGCTGGGCAAGCAAGCTCCTGCAATGCATATTCTGCCAATTCAGGCCAGGTGTCTAATTTGGATGCCCAGTAATCAAATGGGAATGACTGTTGAGGGAGAACATCGATAAGGGATGAAAAATAGTTAGTAACCATACTGGACAAATGTTGTCTCCTGTCACTTTCAATAGATGCTGCAGTACCTGTCCTGTCTGCGGTCATTGCGAAATCACTCCACAACCTGGTCAGAAAACCGCTCTGTCCAACGCCACTTCTGATCTGTGCACCTCTAACACCTCTGCCCTGTAGCCCCCTGCAGCTCGTGTGAGAACCATCACCGGCGCTGTGTGCTGGGAATGCCTGAATCAAACGGTCTACAAGAGTTGCTTGTTTGGTTGCTAATATTTGTTTGAGGTTCTCATGTGGCATAATATTTTGCAATTTGCCTTTATAGCGAGGGTCAAGGATGCAGGCCAACCAGTAATCGTCATCGCTCATCATTTTAATAATGCGTGGATCCCTTTTGAGGATACGTAAGGCATAATCCGCCATGTGGGCCAAAGTTCCAGTTGTCAAATCTGTAGTTGTGCTGGTTTGAGGGGCAGTTACAGGCAAATCTACGTCACTTGTCTCCCTTAAAAAAACAGAACCCGGCCTTGCAACGCCATTAATATCTGTTGGCCCAGGAGAAGCTTCCTCATTAAAAAAGTACTCATCCCCATCATCCTCCTCGTCCTCCTCCTCCTCTTCGCCCGCTACCGCGTCCTCTACACGGCCCTGACCAGACAATGGCTGACTGTTATCAAGGCTTTCCTCTTCCTCGGCTGCAGACGCCTGCTCCTTTATGTGCGTCAAACTTTGCATCAGCAGACGCATTAGGGGGATGCTCATGCTTATTATGGCATTGTCTGCACTAACCAGCCGTGTGCATTCCTCAAAACACTGAAGGACTTGACACAGGTATTGTAGCTTCGTCCACTGCACACCTGACAACTCCATGTCTGCCATCCAACTGCCTGCCCGTGTATGTGTATCCTCCCACAGAAACATAACAGCACGCCTCTGTTCGCACAGTCTCTGAAGCATGTGCAGTGTGGAGTTCCACCTTGTTGCAACGTCGATGATTAGGCGATGCTGAGGAAGGTTCAAAAACCGCTGATAGTTCTGCATACCGCTGGAGTGTACGGGCGAACGGCGGATATGCGAGCAAAGTCTGCGCACTTTGAGGAGCAGGTCGGGTAACCCCAGATAACTTTTCAGGAAGCACTGCACCACCAGGTTTAAGGTGTGAGCCAGGCAAGGAATGTGTTTCATTTGGGAAAGGGCTATGGCAGCCATAAAATTCCTTCCGTTATCACTCACTACCTTGCCTGCCTCAAGATGTACAGTGCCCAGCCATGACTGAGTTTCTTTCTGCAAGAACTCGGACAGAACTTCCGCGGTGTGTCTGTTGTCGCCCAAACACTTAATTGCCAATACAGCCTGCTGACGCTTGCCACTAGCTGTCCCATAATGGCACACCTGGTGTGCAACAGTGGCAGCTGCAGATGGAGTGGATGTGCGACTGCGGTCTGTGGACGAGCTCTCACTTCTGCAGGAGGATGAGGAAGAGGAGGAGGGGGGGCCAACGCCTACAGCCAACTCTTTCCTTGACTGTGGGCTAGGCAGAACTGTCCCAATATTGCTGTCCCCTGTGGACCCTGCATCCACCACATTCACCCAGTGTGCCGTGATGGACACATAACGTCCCTGGCCATGCCTACTGGTCCATGCATCTGTTGTCAGGTGCACCTTTGTAGTCACAGACTGCCTGAGTGCATGGACGATGCGGTCTTTAACATGCAGTTGGAGGGCTGGGATGGCTTTTCTAGAAAAGAAGTGTCGACTGGGTAGCTCATAGCGTGGTACAGCGTAGTCCATCAGCGCTTTGAAAGCTTCGCTTTCAACTAACCGGTAGGGCATCATCTCTAATGAAATTTGTCTCACAATGTGGGCGTTCAAACCCTGTGTACACGGATGCGAGGATGAGTACTTCCTTTTCCTAACAAGAGTCTCATGTAGGGTGAGCTGGACTGGGGAGCTGGAGATCGTGGTACTAGCGGTGGTGCCGGTGGACATGGGTGAGTGAGAGAGGGTTGGAAATGGTATTCTTGCCGGTGCCCTACATGCAGTGTTTCCTACTGCAAACCTGGTGATTCCCTGACTGCTTTGGCCTGGCGACGAAAGCTGCACTGATACTGCAGGTGGTGCGGGAAATGGTGGGTTTACAGTGAGGGAAGGGATGTAGCGTTGCTGACTAGCTTCATTGGCCGAGGGTGCTGCAACCTTTAGGGACGTTTGGTAGTTAGTCCAGGCTTGCAAATGCATGGTGGATAAATGTCTATGCATGCAACTTTTATTTAGACTTTTAAGATTCTGACCTCTGCTTAAGGTAGTTGAACATTTTTGACAGATGACTTTGCACTGATCATTTGGATGTTGTTTAAAAAAATGCCAGACTGCACTCTTTCTACTATCGGATACCTTTTCAGGCATTGCAGACTGAGCTTCTTTAACTGGATGGCCACGCTGTCCTCCAACTGGTTTTGGTTTTGCCAAGCGTTTTTGGCCAGATACGGGCCCGGCAGATGGAACCTGTTGTGATGTTGATGCCTGCTGTGGCTCCTCCTCCTCCGCTTCAGAACTACTGCTGCCTGCACCCTGTTCCCCCAATGGCTGCCAATCGGGGTCAACAACTGGGTCATCTATGACCTCCTCTTCTATGTCGTGTGCAACTTCGTCTGTGTCACCGTGTAAGCCGGTGGTAGAGCGTTCGTGACGGGGCACCATAGTCTCCGCTGGTTTTGATTCTGCCTCAGTACACTGCGAGGGCAATGTTCTGGTCTGAGTCAAAGGAACAGCATAGTAATTTGGCTGTGGCTGTGCATCTGTGCACTCCATGTCCGATTCAACTTCTAATGGGCATGGCCTGTTAACTGTTTCACTGTCTAACCCAGGAACGGTATGTGTAAAGAGCTCCATGGAGTAACCTGTTGTGTTGACTGATGCATCCTTCACTGTTGTTCTGGGTGAAGGACACAAGGAAGCGACTTGTTCCTGACCGGGAGCATCCACTGACGATGCACTGCTCTGACATTTGGCACTTTCCGAGGAGGCGAAAGAGCTAGAGGCAGAGTCAGCAATGAAAGCCAATACTTGTTCCTCCTGCTCCGGCTTCAAAAGTGGTTTTCCTACTCCCAGAAAAGAGAGCGTTCGAGGCCTTATGTAGCCAGACGACGAACCTGGCTCAACAACTCGAGACTTAGGTGCTGTACTGCTTTTACCACGACCACCTGATGCTCCACCACCACTACCATCATTACCAGCTGACAATGACCGCCCACGGCCACGACCTCTTCCACTAGACTTCCTCATTGTTTGCAAAACGTAACCAAAGTAACGGTATTTGTTACTGTAAAACAACTTATAAGGTGAACTCAAACTTCTGTAGGATTTATATATACCTTTATAGGTGCCTGACACTGAAAGGAAAATCAGGCCCAATGTTACACACTAGGTTTTCTGTGCCCCAATAATTTGAGACAGATGGCACACACAGGACCGGCACTCAAGCATAAATGCCAATCTTAATCTCCCACTATTTTTTTTTTTACAGGGAGAATTTACCCCCCCCCCAAAAAAAAATGGCCCAATATTACACACTGGTTTTCGGTGGCACACCAGGAGAGACAGATGCCACACACAGGACTGGCACAGAGGCAGACTTGCCAATCTTTATCTCCCACTAATTATTTTTTTTTTTACAGGGAGAATTTAGAAAAAAAAAATGGCCCAGTATTACACAGTGGTTTTCGGTGGCACACAATGAGACAGATGCCACACACAGCAATGGCACAGAGGCAGACTTGCCAATCTTTATCTCCCACTAATTATTTTTTTTTTACAGCGAGAATTTACCACCCCCCAAAAAAAGGCCCAGTATTGCACAGTGGTTTTCGGTGGCACACAATGAGACAGATGCCACACACAGCAATGGCACAGAGGCAGACTTGCCAATCTTTATCTCCCACTAATTATTTTTTTTTTTACAGGGAGAATTTAAAAAAAAAAAAATGGCCCAGTATTACACAGTGGTTTTCGGTGGCACACAATGAGACAGATGCCACACACAGCAATGGCACAGAGGCAGACTTGCCAATCTTTATCTCCCACTAATTATTTTTTTTTTTACAGGGAGAATTTACCCCCCCCCCAAAAAAATGGGCCAGTATTACACAGTGGTTTTCGGTGGCACACAATGAGACAGATGCCACACACAGCAATGGCACAGAGGCAGACTTGCCAATCTTTATCTCCCACTAATTATTTTTTTTTTTACAGGGAGAATTTACCCCCCCAAAAAAATGGCCCAGTATTACACAGTGGTTTTCGGTGGCACACAATGAGACAGATGCCACACACAGCAATGGCACAGAGGCAGACTTGCCAATCTTTATCTCCCACTAATTATTTTTTTTTTTACAGGGAGAATTTACCCCCCCCAAAAAAATGGCCCAGTATTACACAGTGGTTTTCTGTGGCACACAATGAGAGACAGATGCCACACACAGCACTGGCACAGAGGCAGACTTGCCAATCTTTATCTCCCACTAATTAGTTTTTTTTTTTTACAGGGAGAATTTAGAAAAAAAAAAAAAAAGGCCCAGTATTACACAGTGGTTTTCGGTGGCACACAATGAGACAGATGCCACACACAGCAATGGCACAGAGGCAGACTTGCCAATCTTTATCTCCCACTAATTATTATTTTTTTTACAGGGAGAATTTACCCCCCCCAAAAAAAATGGCCCACTATTACACAGTGGTTTTCGGTGGCACACAATGAGAGACAGATGCCACACACAGCAATGGCACAGAGGCAGACTTGCCAATCTTTATCTCCCACTAATTATTTTTTTTTTACAGGGAGAATTTACCCCCCCCCCAAAAAAAAAGGCCCAGTATTACACAGTGGTTTCCGGTGGCACACAATGAGACAGATGCCACACACAGCAATGGCACAGAGGCAGACTTGCCAATCTTTATCTCCCACTAATTATTTTTTTTTTTACAGGGAGAATTTAGAAAAAAAAAAAATGGCCCAGTATTACACAGTGGTTTTCGGTGGCACACAATGAGACAGATGCCACACACAGCAATGGCACAGAGGCAGACTTGCCAATCTTTATCTCCCACTAATTATTATTTTTTTTACAGGGAGAATTTACCCCCCCCCAAAAAAATGGCCCACTATTACACAGTGGTTTTCGGTGGCACACAATGAGAGACAGATGCCACACACAGCAATGGCACAGAGGCAGACTTGCCAATCTTTATCTCCCACTAATTATTTTTTTTTTACAGGGAGAATTTACCCCCCCCCAAAAAAAAAAGGCCCAGTATTACACAGTGGTTTCCGGTGGCACACAATGAGACAGATGCCACACACAGCAATGGCACAGAGGCAGACTTGCCAATCTTTATCTCCCACTAATTATTTTTTTTTTACAGGGAGAATTTAGAAAAAAAAAAAATGGCCCAGTATTACACAGTGGTTTTCGGTGGCACACAATGAGACAGATGCCACACACCGCAATGGCACAGAGGCAGACTTGCCAATCTTTATCTCCCACTAATTATTTTTTTTTTACAGGGAGAATTTACCCCCCCCAAAAAAAAATGGCCCAGTATTACACAGTGGTTTTTGGTGGCACACAATGAGACAGATGCCACACACAGCAATGGCACAGAGGCAGACTTGCCAATCTTTATCTCCCACTAATTATTTTTTTTTTTACTGGGAGAATTTACCCCCCCCCAAAAAATGGCCCAGTATTACACAGTGGTTTTCGGTGGCACTCAATGAGACAGATGCCACACACAGCAATGGCACGGAGGCAGACTTGCCAATCTTTATCTCCCACTAATTATTTTTTTTTTACAGGGAGAATTTAGAAAAAAATAAAAATTGGCCCAGTATTACACAGTGGTTTTCGGTGGCACACAATGAGACAGATGCCACACACAGCAATGGCACAGAGGCAGACTTGCCAATCTTTATCTCCCACTAATTATTTTTTTTTTTACAGGGAGAATTTACCCCCCCCAAAAAAAATGGCCCAGTATTACACAGTGGTTTTCGGTGGCACACAATGAGACAGATGCCACACACAGCAATGGCACAGAGGCAGACTTGCCAATCTTTATCTCCCACTAATATTTTTTTTTACAGGGAGAATTTACCCCCCCCAAAAAAAAATGGCCCAGTATTACACAGTGGTTTTCGGTGGCACACAATGAGACAGATGCCACACACAGCAATGGCACAGAGGCAGACTTGCCAATCTTTATCTCCCACTAATTATTTTTTTTTACAGGTTGAATTTACCCCCCTCCCAAAAAAAAATGGCCCAGTATTACACAGTGGTTTTCGGTGGCACACAATGAGACAGATGCCACACACAGCAATGGCACAGAGGCAGACTTGCCAATCTTTATCTCCCACTAATTATTTTTTTTTTACAGGGAGAATTTACCCCCCCCAAAAAAAATGGCCCAGTATTACACAGTGGTTTTCGGTGGCACACAATGAGACAGATGCCACACACAGCACTGGCACTGAGGCAGACTTGCCAATCTTTATCTCCCTGCAGTAATCTCAGAAAAGTATGGCAGGCAGCTATAAAAAGGACTGCTGCACACAAAAGTGTGGACAAACAAACAAGATAGCTGTGCAGAAAGGAAGGATCAACAGGATTTGTGCTTTGAAAAAAGCAGTTGGTTTGCACAGCGGCATACACACACAGCAACGCAGCTATCAGGGAGCCTTCTAGGGCAGCCCAGTGAGCTACAGCACTGAGGAAAAAAAAATGTAGCTTCCACTGTCCTGCAAACAAAAGGTGGTGTTGGACAGTGGAAATCGCTACAGCACAAGTGATTTGGGGGTGAATGTACCCTGCCTAACACTGTCTATCCCTGCTTCTGACGAAGTGGCACCTCTCCCTACGCTCAGATCAGCAGCAGTAAGATGGCGGTCGGCGGGAACGCCCCTTTATAGCCCCTGTGACGCGGCAGAAAGCAAGCCAATCACTGCAATGCCCTTCTCTAAGATGGTGGGGACTGAGATCTATGTCATCACGCTGCCCACACTCTGCGTCCACCTTCATTGGCTGAGAAATGGCGCTTTTAGCATCATTGAAACGCGACTTTGGCGCGAAAGTCGCGTACCGCATGGCCGACCCCACACAGGGATCGGGTCGGGTTTCATGAGACGCCGACTTTGCCAAAAGTCGGCGACTTATGAAAATGAACGATCCGTTTCGCTCAACCCTAGTCCCGATGTAGACAAGCCGTTTATCATGGAGGTGGATGCCTCATCCGTTGGTGCAGGAGCAGTCCTCTTCCAAAAGGATGCTCAAGGTCGGAAGCATCCTTGCTTCTTCTTCTCCAAGACCTTCACACCAGCAGAGGGGAATTATTCCATCGGGGACAGGGAGTTGCTAGCGATGAAGTTGGCTTTCTCTAAGTGGAGACATCTCTTGGAGGGGGCTCGTTTTCCCTTTCATGTCTTCACGGACCACAAAAATTTATTATATTTGCAAACAGCTTAGCGGCTAAATTCTCGCCAGGCCAGATGGTCCTTGTTCTTCTCCCGGTTCTATTTCACCCTCCATTATCTCACTGGGGAGAAGAACATTCATGCTGACACCCTCTCTCGCTCCGTTGTGTCATCTGAGGAGGAGGAAGGAGAGCCTCGGCTTATTGTCCCTTCTGAGAGTCTGAGAACCGTAGCTCCGGTTTCGCTAGAGTCTGTGCCTCCGGGCAAGACTTTTGTGCCCATTAATTTGCGTCCGGAGGTTCTCTCTTGGAATCATTCGTCCAGGGTGGGTGGACACTTTGGGACAAAGAGGATGTCTGAGCTGTTGGCGAGGACGTACTGGTGGCCACATATGGTCCGTGATGTCAGAGATTATATTCAGGCGTGTGTCTCCTGCGCCAAAAATAAGTCTCCTCAACAACGGCCAGCTGGGTTACTCTATCCCTTGCCGGTGGCAGACAGGCCCTGGGAAATGGTCAGGATGGACTTTGTGGTGGGTTTGCCCAAGTCTCGTTGCTGTACCATCATTTGGGTTATCACTAATCATTTTTCCAAAATGGTGCATTTGGTGCCGCTTCCACGGTTACCTTCTGCACGGGCCTTGGCAGCGTTGTTCATAAAACACATCTTCCGCCTACACGGTATGCCAGACAAAATTGTCAGTGACCGGGGTCCCCAGTTTGCGTCTCGATTCTGGAGAGAGCTTTGTCATCTTCTCAGCATTGATTTAAATCTCTATTCCGCATATCATCCCGAGACTAATGGGTTGGTAGAGAGGGCCAACCAGACCTTGGTCACATATCTGCGACATTTTGTCTCACCCAGGCAGGATGACTGGGCATCCTTGCTACCGTGGGCAGAGTTTGCGCTGAACAATGCTGTAGCCGATTCCACTGGACAAACCCCATTCCTCCTCAACTATGGTCAACATCCGCGGGTACCTGTGCCTATGCCCGTGGCTTCCGCCGACTCCAGGGTGGCAGACTGGGCTGTGTAGGCATGGGATATTTGGGACTGCACTCAGGATGCTATTCGAGCCTCCAAGGAGAGAATGAGGTCCTCCGCCGATGCACATTGGCGCCCTGCTCCGACCTTTGCTCCTGGTGACTTGGTGTGGCTCTCCGCCCGTAACATCAGGCTGCGAGTTGAGTCCACTAAGTTTGCACCTCGCTACTTGGGTCCTTTTAAGGTCTTCGAACAGGTTAACCCTGTGGTCTATCGTTTAGCACTTCCGCCACGCCTGGGTATCACCGACACCTTTCATGTGTCCCTCTTGAAACCCGTATACATGTCCCGGTTTTCCGAGTCATCTGCTGGGACATCGGGTTCGTCTACGGATGGTTACGAGGTGAATGCTATTTTAGGGTGCAAGGTGGTACGTTTCAAAAAATTTTATTTGGTGGATTGGAAGGGTTATGGTCCTGAGGACAGGTCTTGGGAGCCTGCTGAGCACATTCAGGCTCCGCAGCTCATTGCTGCCTTTGAGTGTAGCGAGGTCCAAGTAAGGGGGGCTCTAGGAGGGGGGTAATGTTAGGGTTCGAGTTCCCGCTTCTGCACAGGGGGAATCTCGAGCCATCTCCGCTGCGGTCTCCCATTCTTCTCCTGCCACAGTGGAGACTGTTCAGCGGAGACGTCGGTCCCAGCGTCTCGCTCAATCTGACTCTGTGAGGAGCTTTACTGCTGCTTTTCCAGCTTCTGCCATTAAAGTCAGTGCTGGGCAGCGGCGAGCAGACGCTTTTGGGACTAAGTCCTGCTTTTCTCCTTGTGAGCATGCCCAGGGTAAGATCTCTCATTGGAGATCGTGGGTCACATGCTTGGATACTGCAGCAAAGCCCATTGGTCCTCCAGGAAGGTCCTGAAGGTGCTCAGGCTTTGTGGCAGCTTCTCATTGGTCCTTCTAAGAAGGTCCTGTTCTGGCTGCAGCTATAAAAGGCTCGCATGGCTGCATGGCCATGCGCTAGTATCTTTCTAAGTTATGTGCTTTGCGCCAGTGTGGTCATGTAAGATTGTGTTCAGGGACCCGGCTGAAATAAGCCCCTAGAATGCTGGCACCTCTGGCGAGGAGTTTGTGTGTTTGTGTATTCAGGGACCTGGCTGAAATAAGCCCCTAGAATGCTGGCACCTCTGGCAAGGAGTTTTGTGTGCATGCACAACCACTGACTGCTCTCTGTTGGGCAGTTAGCCTGTGCTCCTGTGAAGTCTAACAGGGCGCAGAGCTTTGCTTTCATGGCTGCTCTGTGACTTAACAGAGCTAGCCAATACCGCCATATAGTGCTGCCATTTGCTAGCAGCAGGTTCTCCTGCACGGTGGACCCCGGGCTGCGAACACATCTATAACAATAAAAACTATTTTCCTCGGTGGGTTCCGCTAGCCCTAACACAAGCATCACTGAATGTTGCTGAGTGAAAATTGCAAACTGCCATTATAGTGACCAGTACGCTGTAGTGACCAGTACATTGCAGTCACCAGTACGTTATGCCCAGCCCTTGCTTCTAGAGACATGCACCCTTAAGTTAAGGCTTAAGGCTGGCTCTCATTGCTTCAGAAATGCCAAACATGTGGACGCTATATGTGGTTTAGGTACACTGTGGGGCTCAGAAGGGATTTGGTGGCTGAGAATTTGCTGAATTTCTTTTGGGAGGTGAGAAGCCATTTTGGTTTTCCAGAGCCTTTTGTGATGCCAGTAACGTAAAAGCCCCCTATATTTATGTTAATAGATGTCAGACCTGAGTGGGGACTAGCTTTTTGGTGGATTGAGTTGATGTTTTTATTGGGAACATTTTACATAACGTTTGGGATCACATTTATCTGGCACTTTACACTGAGCAAATACTTTGCGGTATCCATCTAAATCTCTGAGTGATGTGATTCAGATAAACCCCCAAGGGATCCATGCACTATAATAAGGCAGCAGAGTTACTCTGGTCTCCATCTGGCCTTTGTTCAGCTGTCTTCTTATTTTCAGAAGTGCACAAAACTGTGGCCAACGGCTCTTTTATGCCATCCTAAAAAGATGTGGACACCGCCGGATCACAGGTCAGACGGCATCCATAGTGCCTCCATCTGCCTCATTACAGGGAATCTTCTGCCAGAGGTTACATCTGAATCACGTATTTCAAAGATTTAAATAGAATCCTGGATGTAAGCACTGAGAGCAGAGCGCAGGATAAATGTGCTCTGGCCTTACTGTGATCTTTGGGAGGCAGAATGAAAAAATCAACAGCAGGTGAAGATTTGATTTAATTTATTTTTTACGCAATTCCTCATGTGGTATAAGTGATTAGGTGACTTTAATCTTCAGGTCGGTACGATTACAGCGATACCAGATTTATATTGGGTTTTTTGTTTGGTTGCTGTCACACACTAAAAGACGCTTTTTATTGCAAAAACTAGTTTTTTGCATCCAAAAACTAGTTTTTTGCATCACCATATTTTGAGAGCTATAATTTTTCCATATTTTGTCCCAAAAAGTCATGTGAGGGATTGTTTTTTGCAGGACGAGTTTACGTTTTTAGCGGTACCATTTTCAGACACATTACATTTTTTGATCGCATTCTTTTCAGATTTTTGGGAGGCAGAATGAACAAAAAACAGCAATTCAAGATTTTTTTTTTATGGTTTGTTTTAAGTCATTACGTGTGTGGTAAAATTGATAGAGCAATTTTGTTCTTTGGGTAATTACAATTACAGTAATACCCATTTATATTTGTTTTATGTTTTGGCACTTTTACACAGTGAAAACAATTTTATAGAAAAAATAATCATTTTTGCATTGCTTTATTTTGAGAGCTATATTTTTATTTTTCCACTGATGGAGCTATATGGCAGCCTGTTTTTTGCAGGACAAGATGACGTTTTCAGCTGTACCATTTTTATTTATATGTCTTTTTTATCGTGTTTTATTCCACTTTTTGTCTGGCAGTAAGATATTAAAGCATTAAAGTATTGTTTTTTGCCTTGTTTTTATTTATTTTTTATGGTGTTCACTAAAGGGGTTAACTAGTGGGACAATTTTATAAGTCAGGTTGTTCTGGATGCAGCAACGCCAAATATGTGACCTTTTTATTGTTTATATATATTTTTTTCATACAAATATTTATTTATGGGTACAATATCTTTAGTTTTTTATATTTTTACAATTATTTTAAAAAAATGTTTACTTTTTTTTAACTTTAATACTCTGTCCCACTATGGGACTATCTTATTTTGCAGGCAGGTAGCTTGTATAGCTTGGGGATGCAGTAGCATCCCTGTGGTATGCAAACTGTCAGCGCTGCATTAACAGATAAAGTAGCAAGTTTCCTAGCTTTGGTGACCCGGATGTTGTCATGATGACATCGGGTCACCAAGGCAACTATTTGGACCCTGCATCACGACACGGGGTCTCTGATCCAAGGGCAGAGGGGCTTTCATCCCTCTGTCAACTCCTGGAATACTGCATGCAGTCAAGTTCAATCACAGCATTTAGGGAGTTAAAGTGCCGGGGGTGGTATGGGACCGCTGCTGGCACTTAGTACCGGGTATCAGCTGTTAGAATCAGCTGACACATGGTGTTGATTGTGCATGCACAGCCTGTTTGCAAGCACGATCACCTGGAAGTAATAATACATCCCAGGTAAATAAGGCCCAGAATGCGTGGACATATTATTACTGCAAATGTCGGAAAGGAGTTAATATTTTAAAAAGACAAAAAAAAAATACCATGGCACATAAAATTTTCATAAAGTAGAAAACAACAAGGCACTCAACAAAAGTGACTTGTTGATGGTGCTTAAGTAAGGTATCCAACCCGTAATCTAAGCAAAAATAAACTTGGCACTCAAATTGTTGAAAGATGTGGAAATTTCATTTATTTTGCATCCAGACAAAAAACAGAAGAAATAACTGAACGTTTTCGGTCTCACATTGAACCTTCATCACAGTATCTTGCTGAATGCTATTTAAGGAGGCAAGATTGAATGTGGCTAAATTAAATGAAGCGCGTCTATAAATGGCGACTGCCGTCGCTGTGGTAGAGTACTGGATGCGTGGGGAATCAGAATTCAGTTCAGCATGTCCATTATAGGTAAACACTATCTGTTGTGAATTTGGATTCTGGGCTCCCCCGGTGGCTACTGGTGGAATTGAACTTGTGACATCATCTTCCCTGTTCACCTGTTCTGATTAGATCTGGGTGTCGCTATATAACCTGGCTTCTCTGTTAGATGCTTGCCGGTCAACAATGTTATCAGAAGCCTCTCTGTGCTTGTTCCTGCTCCCAGACATCTACTAGATAAGTTGGACATTCGTCCATGTTTTGTTTTTGTATTTTGGTTCCAGTTCACAGCTGCAGTTTCGTTACTGTGTCTGGAAAGCTCTTGTTGATCAGGAATTGCCACTCTGGTATTATGAGTTAATGCCAGAGTCCTAAAGTAATTTCTGGATGTGTTTTGTTAGGGTTTTCTACTGACCATGAAAGTATGCTTTCTGTCTTCTGCTATCTAGAAAGCGGACCTCAAATTTGCTAAAACTATTTTCCTGCTGCGTTTGTTATTTCTTCTAAAATCACCGCCAATATATGTGGGGGGCCTCTGTCTCCTTTTTTGGGGCATTTCTCTAGAGGTGAGTCAGGTCTTATATTTCCCTCTGCTAGCATTATTTAGTTCTCCGGCCGGCGCTGGGCATATAGGGATAAAAAGTAGGACATGCTACCTGGCTACTTCTAGATGATGCGGTAGGTTTAGTTCATGGTCAGTATAGTTACATCTTCCAAGAGCTTGTTCCTATAGAGGCTTATGCTAGTTCTCTGGCCATGGAGATCATGACAGTTTGACCGGCCACTAAAGGGTTAAAATCCTTGGCTGAGAAAGGAGAGAAATAAGAAGTCTGCTGAGAGTTTTTTTTTTTTTTTTTTTTTTTTCTCTGTGCTCTTAATTGGATCACTTGCCAGTCTGTCTATGCTGCAGTCTTTCTTTTTTTTCTCTCTCCTTATAATCTTTGAATGGCTTTGTGTTCACCTGTTAATAATGGATCTTCAGAGTGTAACTGCAGGTTTGAATAATCTCACCACGAAAGTACAAAATTTGCAAGATTTTATTATTCATGCTCCGGTATCTGAGCCGAGAATTCCTTTGCCGGAATTCTTCTCAGGGAATAGATCTAGCTTTCAGAATTTTAGAAATAATTGTAAGCTATTTTTGTCCCTGAAATCTCGTTCTGCTGGAGACCCTGCACAGCAGGTTGGGATTGTGATTTCCTTGCTCCGGGGCGACCCTCAAGACTGGGCTTTTGCATTGGCACCAGGGGATCCTGCGTTGCGCAATGTGGATGCGTTTTTTTTGGCCTTGGGCTTGCTGTATGAGGAACCTCATTTGGAACTTCAGGCAGAAAAAACTTTGATGTCCCTATCGCAGGGGCAAGATGAAGCTGAAATTTACTGCCAAAGATTCCGTAAATGGTCTGTGCTTACTCAGTGGAATGAGTGTGCCTTGGCGGCTACTTTCAGAGAGGGTCTCTCTGATGCCATTAAGGATGTTATGGTGGGGTTCCCTGTGCCTGCGGGTCTGAATGAGTCCATGACAATGGCCATTCAGATCGATAGGCGTCTGCGGGAGCGCAAACCAGTGCACCATCTGGCGGTGTCCACTGAGAAGACGCCAGAAAGCATGCAGTGTGATAGAATTCTGTCCAGAAGCGAGCGGCAGAATTTTAGACGGAAAAATGGGTTGTGTTTCTATTGTGGGGATTCTACTCATGTTATATCAGCATGCTCTAAGCGTACTAAAAAGCTTGATAAATCCGTTTCCATTGGCACTTTACAGTCTAAATTTATTTTGTCTGTGACCCTGATTTGCTCTTTGTCATCTATTACTACTGACGCCTATATCGACTCTGGCGCCGCTTTGAGTCTTATGGATTGGTCCTTTGCCAATCGTTGTGGGTATGATTTAGAGCCTTTGGAAACTCTTATTCCTCTGAAGGGGATTGACTCCACCCCATTGGCTAATAATAAACCACAATACTGGACACAAGTGACTATGTGTATTAATCCGGATCACCAGGAGACTATTCGTTTTCTGGTGCTGTATAATCTACATGATGATTTGGTGCTGGGATTGCCATGGCTGCAGTCTCACAACCCAGTCCTTGACTGGAGAGCTATGTCTGTGTTGAGCTGGGGATGTAAGGGGACTCATGGGGACGTACCTTTGGTGTCCATTTCATCATCTATTCCCTCTGAAATCCCTGAGTTCCTGTCTGATTATCGTGACGTCTTTGAAGAACCCAAGCTGGGTTCACTACCTCCGCACCGTGAGTGCGATTGTGCTATAGATTTAATTCCGGGTAGTAAATACCCAAAGGGTCGTTTATTTAATCTGTCTGTGCCTGAACATACTGCTATGCGAGAATATATAAAGGAGTCCTTGGAAAAGGGACATATTCGTCCATCGTCATCTCCCTTAGGAGCCGGTTTTTTCTTTGTGTCAAAAAAAGACGGCTCTTTGAGACCATGTATTGATTATCGGCTTTTGAATAAAATCACGGTTAAATATCAATACCCATTGCCGTTGCTGACTGATTTGTTTGCTCGCATAAAGGGGGCCAAGTGGTTCTCTAAGATTGATCTCCGTGGGGCGTATAATTTGGTGCGGATCAGGCAGGGGGATGAGTGGAAAACCGCATTTAATACGCCCGAGGGCCACTTTGAGTATTTGGTGATGCCTTTTGGTCTTTCTAATGCCCCTTCAGTCTTCCAGTCCTTTATGCATGATATTTTCCGCGATTTTTTGGATAAATTTATGATAGTGTATCTGGATGATATTCTGATTTTTTCGGATGACTGGGACTCTCATGTCCGGCAAGTTAAGAGGGTTTTTCAGGTTTTGCGGTCTAATTCTCTGTGTGTCAAGGGTTCTAAGTGCGTTTTTGGGGTTCAGAGAATTTCCTTTTTGGGATATATTTTTTCTCCCTCTTCCATTGAGATGGATCCTGTCAAGGTTCAAGCTATTTGTGATTGGACGCAGCCCTCTTCTCTTAAAAGTCTTCAGAAATTTTTGGGCTTTGCCAACTTTTATCGTCGATTTATTTCTGGTTTTTCGGATGTCGTTAAGCCATTGACCGATTTGACTAGACAGGGTGCTGATGTTGCTAATTGGTCCCCTGATGCTGTGGAGGCCTTTCAGGAGCTTAAGCGCTGTTTTTCTTCTGCCCCTGTGTTGCGTCAGCCTGATGTGACTCTTCCTTTTCAGGTTGAGGTCGACGCTTCTGAGATCGGAGCTGGGGCAGTGTTGTCGCAGAAAAGTTCTGACTGCGCCGTGATGAGGCCTTGTGCCTTCTTTTCCCGTAAATTTTCGCCCGCTGAGCGGAATTATGATGTTGGGAATCGGGAGCTTTTGGCCATGAAGTGGGCGTTTGAGGAGTGGCGCCATTGGCTCGAGGGGGCCAGACATCAGGTGGTGGTATTGACTGACCACAAAAATTTGATTTATCTTGAGACCGCCAGGCGCCTGAATCCTAGACAGGCGCGCTGGTCATTATTTTTTTCTCGGTTTAATTTTGTGGTATCGTACCTACCAGGTTCTAAGAATGTTAAGGCGGATGCCCTTTCTAGGAGTTTTGAGCCTGATTCACCTGGCAACTCTGACCCCACAGGTATTCTTAAGGAGGGAGTTATCTTGTCAGCCGTTTCTCCAGACCTGCGGCGGGCCTTGCAGGAGTTTCAGGCGGATAGACCGGATCGTTGTCCGCCTGATAGGCTGTTTGTTCCTGATGATTGGACCAGTAAAGTCATCTCTGAGGTGCATTCTTCTGCGTTGGCAGGTCATCCTGGAATTTTTGGTACCAGGGATTTGGTGGCAAGATCCTTCTGGTGGCCTTCCCTGTCACGAGATGTGCGAGGCTTTGTGCAGTCTTGTGACGTTTGTGCTCGGGCCAAGCCTTGTTGTTCTCGGGCTAGTGGATTGTTGTTGCCCTTGCCTATTCCTAAGAGGCCTTGGACACACATCTCGATGGATTTTATTTCAGATCTGCCTGTTTCTCAGAAGATGTCTGTCATCTGGGTGGTGTGTGACCGTTTTTCTAAGATGGTTCATTTGGTTCCCCTGCCCAAATTGCCTTCTTCTTCCGAGTTGGTGCCCCTGTTTTTTCAAAATGTTGTTCGTTTGCATGGTATTCCTGAGAATATCGTTTCTGACAGAGGAACCCAATTTGTGTCTAGATTTTGGCGGGCATTTTGTGCTAGGATGGGCATAGATTTGTCTTTTTCGTCTGCTTTTCACCCTCAGACTAATGGCCAGACCGAGCGGACTAATCAGACCCTGGAGACATATCTGAGGTGTTTTGTGTCTGCTGACCAGGATGATTGGGTTGCTTTTTTGCCATTGGCGGAGTTCGCCCTCAATAATCGGGCCAGCTCTGCCACCTTGGTTTCCCCGTTTTTCTGTAATTCGGGGTTCCATCCTCGATTTTCCTCCGGTCAGATGGAATCCTCGGATTGTCCTGGAGTGGATGCGGTGGTGGAGAGATTGCATCATATCTGGGGGCAGGTGATGGACAATTTAAAGTTGTCCCAGGAGAAGACTCAGCTTTTTGCCAACCGTCACCGTCGTGTTGGTCCTCGGCTTTGTGTTGGAGATTTGGTGTGGTTGTCTTCTCGTTTTGTCCCTATGAGGGTCTCATCTCCTAAGTTTAAGCCTCGGTTCATCGGTCCGTATAAAATATTGGAGATTCTTAACCCTGTTTCCTTCCGTTTGGACCTCCCTGCATCCTTTTCTATTCATAACGTTTTTCATCGGTCGTTATTGCGCAGGTATGAGGCACCGGTTGTGCCTTCCGTTGAGCCTCCTGCTCCGGTGTTGGTTGAGGGTGAGTTGGAGTACGTTGTGGAAAAAATCCTAGACTCCCGTGTTTCCAGACGGAGACTCCAGTATCTGGTCAAGTGGAAGGGATATGGCCAGGAGGATAATTCTTGGGTCACTGCATCTGATGTTCATGCCTCTGATCTGGTTCGTGCCTTTCATAGGGCCCATCCTGATCGCCCTGGTGGTTCTGGTGAGGGTTCGGTGCCCCCTCCTTGAGGGGGGGGTACTGTTGTGAATTTGGATTCTGGGCTCCCCCGGTGGCTACTGGTGGAATTGAACTTGTGACATCATCTTCCCTGTTCACCTGTTCTGATTAGATCTGGGTGTCGCTATATAACCTGGCTTCTCTGTTAGATGCTTGCCGGTCAACAATGTTATCAGAAGCCTCTCTGTGCTTGTTCCTGCTCCCAGACATCTACTAGATAAGTTGGACATTCGTCCATGTTTTGTTTTTGTATTTTGGTTCCAGTTCACAGCTGCAGTTTCGTTACTGTGTCTGGAAAGCTCTTGTTGATCAGGAATTGCCACTCTGGTATTATGAGTTAATGCCAGAGTCCTAAAGTAATTTCTGGATGTGTTTTGTTAGGGTTTTCTACTGACCATGAAAGTATGCTTTCTGTCTTCTGCTATCTAGAAAGCGGACCTCAAATTTGCTAAAACTATTTTCCTGCTGCGTTTGTTATTTCTTCTAAAATCACCGCCAATATATGTGGGGGGCCTGTCTCCTTTTTTGGGGCATTTCTCTAGAGGTGAGTCAGGTCTTATATTTCCCTCTGCTAGCATTATTTAGTTCTCCGGCCGGCGCTGGGCATATAGGGATAAAAAGTAGGACATGCTACCTGGCTACTTCTAGATGATGCGGTAGGTTTAGTTCATGGTCAGTATAGTTACATCTTCCAAGAGCTTGTTCCTATAGAGGCTTATGCTAGTTCTCTGGCCATGGAGATCATGACAACTATCATTGTGACCATCTGCTGGTTGCTGTATATGTAGATCAGATTATGTGCAGTGCATCCATGTGGGGCGACTATGGTCGCTGCTTCCAAGTGCTGCGTGTGTGGAGGTCCCGGGTGCTGGACAGGAGGACGCTTCTGAGCACTAAATCTTTAAGAACAAAATATTATATGAATGTATAGAGTTTATATTCTCTTGGATTCTTATAAAACCTTGTGGTATAATAGAGCGCACAATAGAACAGCAGTGATTTATTTATTTTTTAAACTGTAAATTTTATTGAGATTTTAAAAAAATTACAAATAACATGTATATAGAATCAACATTCACATGAAGTTTGTATGGCAGAGTAAAACTCAATGAAACTTTTATCCATGGGAGTGAATAAACAGTCGAGCACCAGCAGACATCTATAGGTAAAATCTCAGCAAACCCACAAGCAATCAATTTAATACCAGATTCTATTACCCAGCCAAGTTCAATCTATAACATGACCAAGGATTGGCAATAGACAAAAGGCACAAACACACAGGGAGAATGAGGAAATAGGGGAGGTGTAAAATAATTATCCACTGTGTTGAGCCCAAAAATAATCCCAGGGTGTCAAAATTGGCTCAAATAATTCAACCAACCATTCAGGACAGCCGTCATATATTCCATCCTCCTAATATCAGGAATTCTGTAAAGCAAGCCCTGAAAAGATGGGGGGTCTTCTACTTCCAATGGATAGCAATCATATTTATTTGCAACTATCCTCTACAGGCTTTTTTTGAGGGTAACGAAGACGGTGCTGTGTGTAGGTTCAATGAAGTGCCATGTTATATCTAATTCTTTGTGTGGATTACATTTGCCGCCATACTTTCTCCTATGCTCAAGGCTTTGCCATATACATAAAACTTTGCTTTTACATAACATTCATTCCTGCATTTGAACAATAAATGGATTTATTGGTTTATCTTGCTTGATATGTATTAGCAGGTTCCAAAGAGGTTAATTGAGGTCCTTGCTTGAAAAGTTAAACTGCTTTTTGCTCAAATACAGTGTTTCCTAATAAGAAAATTGCTAATTTTCAAAACTCTTCGAGGTGACAATTTAATTAAACAATTGCTGTATTTTACTTGACATATTCATATGATCAACGGAACAGCAAAGATGCTTGCTCCTGTGCCAGGTAATGTAAAATGTCATTTTGTATTTACTCTCCACATCCCTGGAATTAATGGTTACCTGGTAAAGAGTAAAAGTGTTTGACATTTCAATAATCCTAGTGCAATAAAACGGCAGAGAAGAAGAAGCAGCCATTAAATAGCCGTGTTTATTATCAGAATTAATTGCAAAATACGTGCCAGATGGAACACAAAGACGAGATATTAAACAAAAAAAAGTCTACAAATTTCAGGTTTTGTATAATGACTGTAAGCCATTTTATCCAGTGAGTAAAGATATCTTTTCTTTAAGGTATAATTCAGGAGTAATTCAAAAGCTGTATGAGAAGCTGACAGATATAATAAAAAGTCATAAAAAGTACATGGCCGGCTTGATAAACTAGCATTAAAAAACAAATTACTGCAATGCAAGCAATGCATAGAAAATGAGTGCCATAGTATTACTGCTCTGATTCCTAAGTAAAATTGGCACAGAACAAAAAAAAAGTATTAAACATGTATTTTGTATATTTTTTAATCTCAGTATTATTATACAGATACAAGAATTCTATTGCATAGCCATAAAAACTCATGCTTAGGTCAGTTTAGTTGTAAGACTATGGTCTTAGGTTGAAATCCCCAGTTTTGCTTGTATATGTATCCAGGGTCGGACTGAGGCGCTTAGGGCCCACCAGTGGAATTGACTCTAAGGGCCCACCCTATGGATACCATAAACTGTTTTATTGTTCATTTTTTGGCCTCTCACTAAACGTGTGCCTTTTAGCAAACTATACAGTGTGCAAAAGAGAGCTGTAATGTGCACTGCACTATATCAAAGTGCTTCTTGTTAAGCAACGTATTTATTGTAGTTGATAATGGAATATGTTATTTACAATCAGTAGTAGTTTTTGTACACATGGACATTCTTTGTCCCGGGTAACCTACCCAGTCCCTCAGCCAATTTACAGGGAACCTGTCAGGTCCCCCGTGTCCTCAGAACCACCTCAGTTGTGTCTGCATATATAAACATCCTGCTTATCAGTCCCTTCATTACATACGGCATTGAGCCAGCAAAACGGCCAAACCTCAGCATGGTGTGATTTCCACCCACTTGTTTTGCTGGCCCTTGACTGGCCTCCCATAATAGTCAATAGGAGCATCTGGCGACATCAAGAAAATGCTGGATTCTGTGAATTCCATCCGGCTTTTCCTAGACAGAAGAGTCGGCCGGATTTCACCAAGCAAGTGTGAGTGACTATTGATGCTGCGAGTCCAGATGCAACACCTGTCCCAGCATCATCACTGCAGTAACAAAACTAGAACTCCCCGCAGGCCCTGAAGGTTTGAATCTGACAGAACATGCTGGGAGTTATAATTTTCAGGGGTAAAGGTTAGCAATAGAATCTCAGTATGTCGGCAGACCAGCTTGACTGAAGCACATCCCTCTCTCCTCAGCCGGGATCACACGCAGTGAAAGCCTACCGCCGCGCTTTGCAGACTTGGGGTGGGGAGATCCTCACTGTCTGCCTTTCGCCACGTGCGCGAGAAGCAGGGAGCGGAGAAAGTACATGTCAGGAAGCTGGGCCCAGTGTCACGCTGTCAGCAGCACAGAATGTCCAGCAGGTCAGGACCAGACTGGGACAAAAAAGCCACTCTGCAACACAAACCCAACATACTATAACACTCCCCACCCCGATCAGTGAATGTTGCGTTACTCGGTTGTGCCCCTCACAACTCTCTTAAAGGAGTTATTTGAAGAGTCAAATGTGAATGGTGCCACAGTGTATATGATCAACTACAGCTCCATTACATGGTGCTCTTCAGAGTGCTGGTTCTCAGGATCGTGGTGGTCCCAGTGGACAGACCCCAGCGATTGGAAAGGTATCGCCTATCCAGAGGAGAGGGGATTCTTTTTATTTGCTCTTAAGAATATAGAAAATAATAAACAAATAATTTTCCCATTACTCACATTGTGTCCAAAGATCACATTACAAACTGACTTCAATGCACCAGAACATAAGTAAATGTGATCGCTGGTTGCTGGTGCAAAAAATCAAAATAATTTGTTTTTTTTCCACTTGTGTGACGTGGTCCAGAAAACGTTCCGGATGCAATGCAGCCACATTCCCTTACATTATAGTGCATTGTAGCTGCAGCATAATGGGATTATTGGACGCACCCTGAATTATGGCCAAAGTTGCTAAGTAGCCACAACAAAGCTCTGTGCAGTATAACTGCTGCAATGCAATTCATATACAGCATCTTATTCAGGCCTCGCCCACACGGCTGGAAAAATCAGAAAGAGAAATGTACTGTACATGCAACCATCTGGAGAGTCGCGCCACATGTGTGTCTCCGTGGGTAACCAGCAACCGTCGGTGCATGCATAGTGGACATGGGATTTCTTGAAATCCCATCCATTATGCTGTAACATCTGGACACTGCCGGTTTGATGCTGCACAAGTACGCAGTGTCCAACCCACAGTGTTTACTGATCATGTGCACCTACCCTTTGATGTTGTAGTATATGACAGAAGATTAATGTTAGCAATTCCAAATATGCATATTGTACACAGGTGAGGAACATAAACTGAGAGCAAAAAGCCCTTGCGTAAGAATTGTGCACGGGTCCCCACTAGCGATGAGTGAGTACTAAAATGCTCGGGTGCTCATTGCTTGGGTGGAGCAAATTGGAATACTCGGGTACTCATACATAACAACAAGCCCAATGTAAGTCTATGGAAGACCCGAGTATTTTTACCGTGATCCCCCCCGAGGGTCCTTTTAAGATCTATAAATGTCTGAAAATGATGGAAACACTGCTCAAATGGCATGGGAACATAATGGGGATCACCCCTGGAAGCATTTCTGACACATAGATCACAGCTGTAAACAATGTTGTCAGGGTTTCGAGCCATTTTTAAAGGTGCACCAAAAAAACATAAAAAAATGAAACCAAAATGGATGTTGCTGGGAAATATGTTAAGGAACATCCTTTCCAGGGTAATGACTTGTATATAAGGCAAAATAATTAACCCCAGACCAAACTGTTCTTCCACCACTTGGGCTATGTTCATACGCAGCGTTTTTGATGCGTTTTTCAACTTTAACATTGCTTTTAACCAGTACAAATGCATTCACTGAGAAATGTCATTGTAACATTTAACTACCATAGCTGGCCATGTGGTGTGGACACATAAGCAGACACATCTTGTTTCATTTATGAAGGAGGGACTCTTAAAGTTACAAAGCCTACTTTTAGAGGGGCATCAGGCGGCATTAATATTCTTAAAGGGCCATTATTAAACAGTGGGTCTCCTATGCTGTTATTGCCTATGCAGTGAGTGGCTGGGCTGCCAAGAATTATGACGCACCCTAATACCCCTTTCGCGAGAGGTACAGGAGGGCTTCCTAAAAAAATGTTGCATTAAATGCAAGGCCTGCCCTGCTATCAAGTCATACGCACCCCAAGAATCCTTTGAACCCAGGTACTGAATGGCCACAGGAAAACCCACTTCACATTCTTCAGTTGGTCCCGCCATACTGTTTCCTTATGCATTGAATGCAATGGCCGCCTTGACCCAAATTTGCACGCACCCCAATCCGTTGAAAGAAACATCGAATAGGGCCTCATAAAAAAACTGTCCCATTACAAAGGAGCGTGTCTCCTAGACTCGTAATGCCCATACAACAAACCTTTTCTCCTGGGGGGTACATATCAACATACTGTGTAAATATTTTTATTACGGGCGTCATAAACACCCTTGCAAAAAACTAGAGTGATGGTAGCAGCACGGAACACGTTAACCCTGGTGATCTAGTGCCGGTGAATAATGAGGCATGGAGGAAGGTCTCATTAAAAAATAGACCCAATTTAAAGGAGTGGGTCTCCTAGACTTGAAATACCCATACACTACGTGTATGAGCTGACAAACATTTCCCCATTGGGGGTCAATTTAAAAAAAAAAATGTTTACAGGCATCATAAACACCCTTGCAAAAAACTACAGTGGCTGCAGCAGCATGGGACACATTAACCCTGGTGATCTAGTGGCGGTGGATGATGAGAAGAGTAGGAAAGCCTCATTAAAAAATAGGCCCAATTTAAAGGAGAGGGCCTTAGAATTGTAATGCCCATACACTAAGTGCATGGGCTGACAAACATTTCCCCCTGGAGGAACATATCAACATAGTGTGTACATTATTTTTAGGGGCATCATAGACACCTTGCAAAACTGTAAAGTGGTTTCCTACACAGTTGCTGCTGGGAAGGTGCAGGTTTTTAGTAAAAATATGGCGGATGAATCGTTGGATGAAGTGATCAGGAAAAGGGGCATGGTGATGACAGGAATGGGAACGTACATGATTAATAACAGCGGTGGCTATGGGAGGTATGAGATCCAGAATACAGCCTACAATGATTAGTCATTTAGCCACCACCAATTACCAGAATGTGTTTTGTGCCCATCAGAAGGTCGGTGTAACAGATATGTGTGTGACTCAGCCTAATAAATGCCCTTCAAAAATATGTTGCCAAAGACGCATGTGTCTGTCTAAAGGTCAAAGTGCAACATGTTCGTGAGATGCTGAATTAGAGAAAGCAGATCAGTGTAGGAGGAAAACCAAACAAACTGATGGATGCTTGTGAAAAACTAAGTTTAAAGAGGAGTGAACCATCCGTAACTATAAAAACACCCGTGGCACAAGTTTCTTCATCTTTACCCATACATATTACCAATAATATCCAAATGTCATAGTCAAAAATTATTTGTTCTAGTGTAACGAACACTGTTAAAGGAATGCCACTAAACGTAGATAACCATGACTCTGGGAAACACCAGATTTCCTCTTTACAAGATATGGATGATAACGGTATTGATGACGACTTTGAAATTTACCACATCCACACCAAGGAGATGAAGATCACAGCTGCAAATATGTGCAAAAAAGGCCGTGAATGTCTGGAAAATTATTTTCTCTTGGGCAAACTTTCCCTCCTTCTAATTTGGTACCGAATGATGCATACACAGCTCTCTTGTCTATTTAGTGTGAGAAGGTTGAAAGATGATGTATTCTGTTTTGTCCGTGTCCACTTTTTGAAAGCAAGCAGAAAAGAAGCATGAAATAGCGGGAAGACATGTGATTTTGGTCAGTAAGGAGGTGATGTCAGGTACAGATAGGTAGATCTGCGTGTCATCGACGTACTGATGATATTGCAAACCGTGCTATCACATCAGCTGTCTTAGGCTGAAGGTGTAGATGGAGAAGAGTAGGGGTCCTAGAACTGAGCCTTGGGGAACACCGAAAGACAGTGTTTGAGGTGAGGATGTGGTGTGGGAGAGAGAGACACTGAATGTCTCTGTAACAACCTGGTTGTTTTTTAAAGACCCTGCCGATAACACCAAAAAGGCTATTTGCACCACCAGCCATGACCGCATCAGCAGGGGTAGCAAAACTACCAGCCTAACCACCACCAGCATGATCAGGCACATGGCAGCAAAGCACCCGACTTTGTTGGTTGAACAAAAGGCTCCATGAACAGTGTCTGCGGGTGATACCACTGCTCTTCCAATGTTGTGCATGCAAGCCAATACCCTGTCCATGGTGCATGCAAAGATGCCTCATGCCCTGCATCTGTAGTTGCACACAAACTCAACTAGCACCACCAACAAGCACGTCCACGTCCTTGTCCCAGCGCATCATTCAGTTGTCTATACCCCAGTCCTTGGAAAGCAAGCAGAAATACGCAGCCAATGCCACAGTACTAAATTCACACATTTCTCATCTGCTTGCACTCGAAACATTGCATTTTATGCTCGGGGGAGATGGAAGCATTCCGCAACCTGATAGCAGTGACTGTCACAAGGTACTCGTTCTCCAGCCACCACAATTTCTCTTGGTCTGCCGTCACAACATTACACAAGCAAGCACGTGTCCCACAACATTACCCGGACTCTCAACAATGCTGATACAGGGGAAATGCACCTAACCATGGACACGTGGACAAGTGCTTGTGGGCAGGGACGGTACATCTTGCTGACGGCAAGCTGTGTTAGCGTAGAGGAAGCCATGACCCAGTTGGACATTGGGAGACCATGTCACAGATGTATGGAGACAGGTTGTGGAAGGCTTTGTATGTCATAGTTAGGGTTTCGAACTCTAGCCTCTGGGCAATAGGAAGGCAGTGAAGGGCCTGGCAGAGAGGAGAGGCTGGGGAATAATGGAAGGACAGTTGGATTACTTGGGCAGCAGACTTAAGGATAGTTTGGAGTGGGGCAAGAGTGCTAGAGGGGAGGCCAGAGAGTAGAAGGTTGCAATAGTCAAGGTGGGAGATAATGAGGACGTGCGCAAACATTTTTTCAATTTCTTGGAATGTACGGATCCTGGAAATGTTTTTCAGTTGTAGTGGGCAGGAGGAGGCAAAGGCTTGAATATGTATCTTGAAAGAGAGGGCAGAGTCGAGGATCACCCCGAGGCCCCGAACATGTGGGACTATTTGTACCGATGTGCTGTCCTGTCATTACACATGCACGTGTCCCACAACTTTACCCATGCCCTCAACAATGCTGTTATTGGGAAAGCCCACCTTACCACAGACACGTGGACAAGTGCTTGTGGTCAAGGATGGTACATCTCACTAACGGCACACTGGGTTAACATAGTGGAAGTCGGGACCCAGTCCAACCTTGGGATGGTGCACGTCCTCCCAACCCTGAGTATTGCGGGCCCTATGTCAATCTGGGTTGCCCCCACAGTATACAGCCCCTGCACCTCCTCCTCCTTCGTGTCCTCTTCAGCCTCCATCTCCAAAAGTAGCACATCAGTCACAAGTTGGAAGCACTGCAGCACTGCCTCAGCCAAGCGGCAACAGGCTGTGCTGAAGCTATCATGCTTAGTTGACAAACTTGTGGACAGCTATGAAAGAGCAGGCAGACCTGTGGCTGACATCGCTGAACCTACAGCCAGGCATGGTCATGTGTGACAATGACTGGAACCTGGTGGCTGCTCAGTGGTGACGTGAGCTCACACACGTGCCATGCCTGGCCCTTGTGTTTAACCTCATTGTTCAACATTTTCTGAAAAGCGCCCCGGATGTGCCAGATCTGCTAGGAAACATAAGAGGCTCTGCATACCCATTTTAGAAAATCAGCTAGAGCTCCATCTGCCCTTGCTGTGCTTCAGCAGTGTAGTAGATCTTGGAAAGGATTTGTGAGCAGACGAGGGCAGTTGGTGACTATCAGCATTAACAAGGCCGTCAGTATTCAGTTATGACTTCACATATAAGATCTCAGGAGTGGACATGGATGTCAGACATATGCACTATCCTCCAAAACTTTGAGGAATCCACCAAGATGGTGAGCGTCAAGGATGCCATAATTAACATCCCAATCCTGCTTCTCTGTGTTCTAATATTAATATTTATAGCTATTTATATAGCGCCAACATATTTACAGTTTAACAGTTTCAAACACAACAGTCCTAAGTAACAACAATAACAATAATACACTAATTAAACAGAAATAAAACTACCCTGCTTGTGACAGCTTACAATCTACACTAAGTAACAACAATAACCATAAAAATTAATTTTTGGTTAGCAAAGCTGAACACATAGCATGAACTGGCTCTCTCTACTGTGCACATGCGCTGTACTCATGGACCGCATGGTGCTTCATTCTTTGGCGGTCACTGGGCACACGGCGCCTTGCTCTCTGGCAGTACTGCTTTTAATGGCGGAAGCCAACAGGAACAGTCCTTTGCGGCGCCAATGCTCTAAGGATGGAGCACGTTGCTCAGCTTTCTATGCGCTGCTTGTCCATGCCAAAAATCTCTGCTGTCATGCCCGCTTTCTCTTAATCTGGCTCTCCTGCCTCTAGGTCACTGGGTCTGTCTGCTGCAGTTGGTAAAAGCACTGGTGCTTCGGGTGCGTAGTGCACTGCCCCCCTTGCTGCTCACATGCTGACAGCTGGAGACTCACTCCTGCTTTGCGTTTTTTTCCCTCAGCTTATGGCCAGGTTCCATGTCCAAACACGCCCTCTCTTCCTGGGTAATGGGGCCTGTCTGTTCCTCTTTTCCTTCCCCAGGGAAACAGGGGATGCAGCCTTGACAGTTCTGGACCCGGTGCCGCACAGGTACCCGCAGCCCGGTCATCCTGAGTCCATACATATCTGCCCAATCAGTTTTTTAATGCCAGCATCATAGAAGGCATGTTCTTCTAATTTTCAAGATAAAATTGCACATTACATCCAAAACAGTTTCACTTTCAAGGACTTTGTGGCTCATATCAATCCAGGTATAGGTTGTGTATGTTCTGACTTATGTTACATCATTTGGGTGATAATTATTCATACCTATTTGCTTCACAATATATTCATCTTTTTCTTCAAGGCTTCATAATATAATGTTGTAAAAGTGAAAGCAAGTTGAAAGCAAGCATTTTAACTCAAATATGAAAGTAATTGTCTTCTTTACTATTTCTCCATTCCGTGTGTGACTAACCACCTCATTGATCTTATTGAGTTTCTTTGGCAAGAAAACAAAAAATCCATCAATACCATATGCTTTTCCTATTAATTCATCACACTGGTAAAGTAGAGGTGAGATTAGGGATCTAGGTAACATCTGTGGACTGTAGTCAACATGACACTGTGACAAGACTCACTGAGGTTTAACCCCTTCACGCCCTTGCCCTTTTCCATTTTTGCGTTCTCGTTTTTCGCTCCCCTCCTTAACAGAGCCATAACTTTTTTATTTTTCCGTCAATATGGCCATGTGAGGGCTTGTTTTTTGCGGGACAAGTTGCACTTTTCAACAACATCATTGGTTTTAGCATGTCGTATACAAGAAAATGGGAAAAAAATTCCAAGTGCAGTGAAATTGCAAAAAAAGTGCAATCCCACACTTGTTTTTTGTTTGGCTTTTTTGCTAGGTTCACTAAATGCTAAAACTGACCGGCTATTTTGATTCTCCAGGTCATTATGAGTTCATAGACACCAAACATGTCTAGGTTACGTTTGATCTAAGTGGTAAAAAAATTCCAAACTTTGAAAAAAAAAAAAATTGTGCAATTTTTCAATACCCGTAGCGTCTCCATTTTTCGTGATATGGGGTAAAGTGAGGGCTTATTTTTTGCGTGCCAAGCTGGCGTTTTTAATGATACCATTTTTGGTGCAGATTCATTCTTTTGATCACCCGTTATTACATTTTAATGCAATGTTGCGGCGACCAGAAAACCGTAATTATTTTGAATGGGGCGAAAGGGGGGTGATTTAAACTTTTATTTATTTATTTTTTTTCATATTTTTTAAAACCTTTTTTTAACTTTTGCCATGCTTCAATGCTTTCATGCTTTCAAGCACTTGAAAGTCCTTAGATGACGTTGCGGCCTGTGATTGGTCGCGGAGTGGTCACGTGACCGCAACGCGACCAATCACAAGCCGTGACGTCATCTAAGGTCTTTCAAGCACTTGAAAGACCTTAGATGACGTCACGGCTTGTGATTGGTCGCGGAGCGGTCACGTGACCGCAACGCGACCAATCACAAGCCGTGACGTCATCTAAGGTCTTTCAAGTGCTTGAAAGACCTTAGATGACGTCACGGCTTGTGATTGGTCGCGTTGCGGTCATGTGACCGCTCCGCGACCAATCACAGGCCGCGACGTCATCTAAGGACTTTCAAGCGCTCATTCTTATGAACGGAGGCTGGCAGTTACAACCAGGGCGCGTCAAAGGGTGAGTATATCAATATTTTTTATTTTTATTCTTTATTTTACACATTAATATCGATCCCAATACCGATTCCCGATACCACAAAAGTATCGGATCTCGGTATCGGAATTCCGATACAGCAAATATCGGCCGATACCCGATACTTGCGGTATCGGAATGCTCAACACTATCTTCCAGTCATTATATAATCTAGAAGATTTTGCCTTCATAATCCAGAAACAGAGTACAACACCACCCAAGCGTTCACCCTCTGCTCCTCAGACTTTCTATGTGCGCAGTTACTGCCTCTATGATGATGGTGGTAGTAGTTGGAGCATTTAAGAAAGTCATGAAGCAGCCATAACAACTTGAAACAGAAGTATTTTTACCGAGATACCACACTATTCAATATGTGGCCTATATTTTTTTAATTTTTTAAATCAAAATAGTGTATCGAACTAGGGTAACATACAGCAAAAACAGTGGAATGTAGGCCTGAATTTCCACAATTTGTAGGCCACAAATACATCAGACATCTGACAGCGACACCACACTGCCAAATATGTGGCCTGTATTTTTTTTTAAATGCAAAATGGTGCTGTATATAAGTAGAGTAAAAGACAGGAAAAACACTGGAATACCGGCCTAAAATGCCCAAACTTCAAGCACGCAGATATATGAGGTCTGTCACGGGAATACCACACTGCCAAATATGTGGCCTGTATTTTTTATTTTTTTAAATGCAAAATAGTGCTGTATTTAAGTAGAGTAATAGACAGGAAAAAACTGGACTAACGTACTAGAATGCCCAAACTTGGAGCATGCAGATATATGAGGCCTGTCACGGAAATACCACACTGCCAAATATGTGGCCTGTATTTTTTAAATGCAAAATAGTGTTGTATATAACTAGAGTAACAGACAGCAAAAGCAGTAGAAAACTGGCCTAAAATGCCCAAACTTGGAGCACGTAGATATATGAGGCCTGTCACGGAAATACCACACTTCCAAATATGCGGCCTGCAGAAAAATGGAACACTGGCCTAAAATGCCCACATTTTTAGCAAACGGATGTATGAGGCGTGTCACAGATAGTGTTGAGCGATACCTTCCGATACTTGAAAGTATCGATATCGGATAGTATCGGCCGATACCCGAAAAATATCGGATATCGCTGATACCGATACTCGATACCAATACAAGTCAATGGGACACAAGTATCGGAAGCTATCCTGGATGGTTCCCAGGGTCTGAAGGAGAGGAAACTCTCCTTCAGGCCCTGGGATCCATATTCATGTAAAAAATAAAGAATTAAAATAAAAAATATGGATATACTCACCCGTCCGGCGGCCCCTGGACCTTACCGATTGTAACCGGCAGCCTCCGTTCCTAAGAATGAGGAGTTTAGGACCTGCGATGACGCCGCGGCTTTTGATTGGTCGCGTGAGCGGTCACATGAGCGGCACGTGACCAATCACAAGCCGCGACGTCATCGAGGGTCCTAAACTCCTCATTCTTAGGAACGGAGGCTGCCGGTTACAATCGGTAAGGTCCAGGGGCCGCCGGACGGGTGAGTATATCCATATTTTTTATTTTAATTCTTTATTTTTTACATGAATATGGATCTCAGGGCCTGAAGGAGAGTCTCCTCTCCTCCAGACCCTGGGAACCATACACTGAGAACTTCCGATTCCGATTTCCGATACCACAAAAATATCGGAACTCGGTATCGGAATTCTGATACCGCAAGTATCGGCCGATACCCAATACTTGCGGTATCGGAATGCTCAACACTAGTCACAGATATACCACACTGTAAAATATGTGACCTGTATGTATTTTTGGGGGGGTTCAGCAAAATGGTGTCAATAAATTGTGTAAGACACTCAAGAAAAATATATACTCTACGGTGCCACAAAAAAATGAAAGATTTTTCTGGGCACTCATAAGTGATTTTTGTGACCTCTTTAAAATTGCTGGATTTTCACGCTGTGCTAGGAAAAGGATCTGGCTGTATTGTGCAGTGTCAAAAAGCAAATGGAGAAAAAAAAGGGCTCTGGATTGTTTTGCAATAAAATAATCTCTATTAACCTGGCAAAAAAAAATTCCTAGCCAATTATACCTGGGGCTAGGTTTATACAGTCAATATATACTATAGGTAGCAGCAGCAGACAGTAATGGAATGGACCCTCTTGATGTATGCAATGATATCTATTTACACACATACAGTGCCTGCAGGTCTTGCACTGATATGTATAGAGCGACGCACACTCCCCTGCCTACCTAACACTGCAACTTATATACTCTGGAATTAGTACTTAAAAGAACTATTGGTTTAGCTGGATTTGAGTAGTTTAGAATGGTAGACCCCACACTGTCTAAGAAATCCCCAAATCTGACCCTATCTCAGCAGCAGCTCTCACTACTCTCTCTGATTCCGGAGCTGAATGCGCTGAGCAGGGCGGCGTCTGGGCTCTTATACCCCTGATGATGCTGTGCAGCCAGCCAATTAATGCAAGACCACAACAAAGATGGCTGTGGCGTTACAGTGCCTGGCAGACAATCCCTGCTTGTTCATTAGGTCTCTAAAGACCGCCAAAATGCAGGGTGAAGATCCGAGTTCCCGCCGAGTAATCCAGGAAATGCTCGGTGCTTGCCGAGTACACCTAGTATAGTGATACTCGGGCAAGTAAGAGTAGTGGTGAGCACGTTCGCTCATCACTAGTCCCCACCTCTAAATAACATGTCACACCACAAGAACAAGGTGTATACACCTCCAAGCTCTCTCTACCTCCTGTCGCCTCCAGCTCAAAAATATCTCCAGCATCCATCCTTTTATCTACCGTCAATCTACTAAAATGCTTGTGCATGCCCTCATCATCTCCCGCCTTGACTACTGCAACATCCTTTTCTGTGGCCTCCCTGCTAACACACTTGTGCACCTCTTCAGTCCATCCTTAACTCTGCTGCCCGACTAATTCATCTCTCTCCTCGTTACTCCTCCGCTTCCCCCCTCTGCAAATCTCTTCACTGGCTTCCATTCCCTCAGCGTATCCCGTTCAAATTACTAATACTGACCTACAAAGCCATCCATAACCTGTCTCCTCCATATATCTCTGAACTAATCTCCCGATATCTTCCCTCACGTAATCTCCGGTCCTCCCAAGACCTCCTTCTCTCCTCCACACTTATTCGCTCCTCATCCAACCGCCTCCAAGACTTCTCCTGAATATCCCCCATCCTCTGGAATATTTGCCCCAACACATCCGACTGTCAACCACATTCGGATCCTTCAGGCGGAAACTGAAAACCCACCTCTTCAGGAAAGCCTACAGCCTGCACTGACCCCGCTGCCTCCTCATCACTACAGGAGATACTGCCTCACCAACACCGGAGCTCCTGCAACCCTCAACCTATTGTTGCCTTCCCCATAATCCTGTAGAATGTAAGCCCGCAAAGGCAGGGTCCTCGCCCCTCTGTATCAGTCTGTCATTGTTAGTTTGTTTACTGTAAGTGGTATCTGTAATTTGTATATAACCCCTTCTCATGTACAGCACCATGGATTCAATGGTGCTATATAAATAAATAATAATAATAATAATACACAGAAGCACCATGCACGCTCGTCCCACAAACATCATGCACACTTGTCCCACAATCACCATGCACACTCATCCCATAATCGCCATGCACGCTCGTATCACAAGCACCATGCACACATGTCACATGAGCATACACTTCACACAAGCACCATGCACACACGTCACACAAGCACCATGAACACACATCGCACAAGCATACACATCACACAAGCACCATGCACACACGTCGCACAAGCATACAGTACACGTCGCACAAGCATACACGTCGCACAAGCACCATGCACACATATCACACAAGCATGCACGTCACACAAGCACCATGCACACACATCGCACAAGCATGCACGTAGCACAAGCACCATGCACGTGCATTGCACAAGCATACAAGTCGCACAAGCACCATGGACACACATCACACAAGGACCATGTACACACAAGCACCATGCACACATGTCACACAAGCACCATGCACATCACACAAGTATACACATCACACAAGTATACACATCACACAAGCATACACGTCACACAAGCATATACGTTGCACAAGTACCATGCAAGCACGTCATACAAGCACCATGCACACACGTCGCACAAGCATACACGTCGGACATGCATACACATCGCACAAGCACCATGCAAGCATGTCACACAAGCACCATGCACAAACGTTGCACAAGCACACGTCGCACAAGCATACACATCACACAAGCATACATGTCGCACAAGCATAGACGTCGCACAAGCACTATGCACACACATCGCACAAGGACCATGTACACACAAGCACCATACACACACAAGCACAAGGACCATCTACACACAAGCACCATGCACACATGTTGCACGAGGACCATGCACACACAAACACCATGCACACACGTCGCACAAGGACCATGCACACACAAGCACCATGCACACATGTCATACAAGGACCATGCACACCCAAGCACCATGCACACACGTCACACAAGGACCAAGCCCACAACAAGTACCATGCACACACGTCGCACAAGGACCATGCACACACGTCGCACAAGGACCATGCACACACAAGCACCATGCAAACACGTTGCACAAGGACCATGCACACACAAGCACCATGCATACACGTCACATAAGAACCAGGAACACACAAGCAACATGCACACATGTCACACAAGGACCATGCAAACACAAGCACACATGTTACACAAAGACCATGCACACACAAGCACCATGCACACACATTGCACAAGCACCATGCACACACGTCATACAAGAACCATGCACACACATCGCACAAGCATACACATCGCACAAACCCCATGCACACACAAGCGCCATGCACACTCTACGCACAAGCATACATGTCGCACAAGCATACACGTCGCACATGCACCATGCACACACATCACACAAGCATGCACGTCGCACAAGCATCATGCCCACACGTTGCACAAGCATGCATGTCACACAAGCACCATGCACACACATCACACAAGCATGCATGTTGCACAAGAACCATGCACACACGTCGCACAGGCATGCACGTAGCATAAGCACCATGCACACACGTTGCACAAGCAAACAAGTCCCACAAGCACCATGGACAAAAACCATGTACACACAAGCACCATGCACACACGTCACACAAGCACCATGCACATCACAAAAGTATACATGACACACAAGTATACACATCACACAAGCATACACAACACACAAGCATATACGTTGCACAAGTACCATGCAAGCACGTCACACAAGCACCATGCACACACGTCGCACAAGCATAAACGTCGGACAAGCATACACATCGCACAAGGACCATGCAAGCACGTCACACAAGCACCATGCACACACGTTGCAAAAGCATGCATGTCGCACAAGCATACACGTCACACAAGCATACATGTTGCACAAGCATAAACGTCGCACAAGCACTATGCACACACATCGCACAAGAACTATGTACACACAAGCACCATGCACACACATCACACGAGGACCATGCACACACAAACACCATGCACACATGTCGCACAAGGACCATGCACACACAAGCACCATGCACACATGTCATACAAGGACCATGCACACCCAAGCACCATGCACACACGTCACACAAGGACCAAGCACACATAAGTACCATGCACACACATTGCACAAGGACCATGTACACACAAGCATCATGCACACATGTTGCACAAGGGCCATGCACACACAAGCGCCATCACATCGCACAAGGACCATGCACACACAACCACCATGCACACACGTTGCACAAGCAAACAAGTCGCACAAGCACCATGGACAAAAACCATGTACACACAAGCACCATGCATACACGTCACACAAGCACCATGCACATCACACAAGTATATATGACACACAAGTATACACATCACACAAGCATACACATCACACAAGCATATACGTTGCACAAGTACCATGCAAGCACGTCACACAAGCACCATGCACACACGTCGCACAAGCATAAACGTCGGACAAGCATGCACATCGCACAAGGACCATGCAAGCACGTCACACAAGCACCATGCACACACATTGCAAAAGCATGCATGTCGCACAAGCATACACGTCACACAAGCATACATGTTGCACAAGCATAAACGTCGCACAAGCACCATGCACACATGTTGCACAAGGACCATGTACACACAAGCACCATGCACACACGTCACACGAGGACCATGCACACACAAACACCATGCACACACGTCGCACAAGGACCATGAACACACAAGCACCATGCACACATGTCATACAAGGACCATGCACACCCAAGCACCATGCACACACGTCACACAAGGACCAAGCACACATAAGTACCATGCACACACGTTGCACAAGGACCATGCACACACAAGCACCATGCACACATGTTGCACAAGGGCCATGCACACACAAGCGCCATCACGTCGCACAAGAACCATGCACACACAAGCACCATGCATACACGTTGCATAAGGACCATGAACACACAAGCAACATGCACACATGTCACACAAGGAACATGCACACACATCACACAAAGACCATGCACACATAAACACCATGCACACACGTCGCACAAGGACCATGCACACACAAGCACCATGCACACATGTCATACAAGGACCATGCACACCCAAGCACCATGCACACATGTCACACAAGGATCAAGCACACATAAGTACCATGCACACACGTTGCACAAGGACCATGCACACACAAGCACCATGCACACATGTCGCACAAGGACCATGCACACACAAGCACCATGCAAACATGTCACACAAGGACCATGCACACACAAGCACCATGCATACACATTGCATAAGGACCATGAACACACAAGCAACATGCACACATGTCACACAAGGAACATGCACACACGTCACACAAAGACCATGCACACACAAGCACCATGCACACACGTTGCACAAGCACCATGCACACACGTCATACAAGGACCATGCACACACAATCACCATGCACACACATCACACAAGCACCATGCACACACGTCGCACAAGCATACACATCGCACAAGCACCATGCACACACAAGCACCATGCCCACTCTTCACACAAGCATACGTGTCGCACAAGCATACACGTTGCACAAGCACCATGCACACACATCGCACAAGCATGCACGTCACACAAAGACCATGCACACACAAGCACCATGCACACACGTTGCACAAGCACCATGCACACACGTCATACAAGGACCATGCACACACAATCACCATGCACACACATCACACAAGCACCATGCACACACGTCGCACAAGCATACACATCGCACAAGCACCATGCACACACAAGCACCATGCACACGTGTCGCACAAGCACCATTCACACACGTCGCACAAGCATACAAGTCGCACAAGCACCATGGACACACATCACACAAGTACCATGTACACACAAGCACCATAAACACACGTCACACAAGCACCATGCACACACGTCACACAAGGACCATGCACACACGTCACGCAAGGACCATGCACACATGTTGCACAAGGACCATGCACACACGTCGCACAAGGATCATGCAAGCATATCACACAGGCACCATGCACGTCACACAAGCATACACGTCACACAAGCATACACATCGCACAAGCATACACGTCACACAAGCATATACATCACACAAGTACCATGCAAGCACGTCACACAAGCACCATGCACACATGTCGCACAAGTATGCACATCAGACAAGCATACACATCGCACAAGGACCATGCAAGCACGTCACACAAGCACCATGCACACACATTGCACAAGCATACACGTTGCACAAGCATACATGTCACACAAGCATACACGTCACACAAGCATACATGTCTCACAAGCATAAACGTCGCACAGTTGCACAAGCATAAACGTCGCACAAGCACCATGCACACACGTCACACGAGGACCATGCACACACAAACACCATACACACACGTCGCACAAGGACTGTGCACACACAACCACCATGCACACACAAGCACCATGCACACATGTCACACAAGGACCAAGCACACATAAGGACCAATCACACATAAGTACCATGCACACATCGCACAAGGACCATGCACACACATGCACAAGGACCATGCACACACAAGCACCATGCAAACACGTCGCACAAGGACCATGCACACACAAGCACTATGCATACATGTCACATCAGGACCATGAACACACAAGCAACATTCACACATGTCGCACAAGGAGCATGCAAACACAAGCACACATGTCACACAAAGACCATACACACAAAAGCACCATGCACACACGTCGCACGAGCACCATGCACACACGTCATACAAGGACCATGCACTCACAAGCATCATGCACACATGTCACACAAGCACCATGCATACAAGTCGCATAAGCATACACATCGCACAAGCACCATGCACACTCGTCACACAGGGACCATGCAAACACAAGCACACATGTCACACAAAGACCATGCACACACAAGCACCATGCACACACGTCGAACAAGCATGCACATCGCACAAGCACCAAGCACACACAAGCACCATGCACACTCTTTGTACAAGCCTACATGTCGCACAAGCATACATGTCGCACAAGCACCATGCACACACATCACACAAGCATGCACGTCGCAAAAGCACCATGCACACTCGTCGCACGAGCACCATGCACACACATTGCACAAGCACCAAGGACACACATCACACAAGGACCATGCACACACGTCACACAAGCACCATGCACACACGTCACACAAGCACCATGCACACACGTCACACAAGGACCATGCACACACGTCGCACAAGGACCATGCAAGCCCATCACACAAGCACCATGCACATCACACAAGCATACACGTCACACAAGCATACACATTGCACAAGCAGACATGTCACAGAAGCATATACGTTGCACAAGTACCATGCAAGCACGTCACACAAGCACCATGCACACATGTCGCACAAGCACACACGTTGCACAAGCATACATGTTGCACAAGCATACGCGTCACACAAGCATTCATGTCACACAAGCATTAATATCGCACAAGCACCATGCACACACAACATACGAGGACCATGCACACACAAACACCATGCACACATGTCGCACAAGGACCATGCACAAAAGCACCATGCACACACAAGTACCATGCACACACGTCACACAAGGACCAAGCACACATAAGTACCATGCTCACACATCACACAAGGACCATGCACACACTTCGCACAAGGACCATGCACACACAAGCACCTTGCAAACACGTCGCACAAGGACCATGCACACACAAGCACCATGCATACATGTCGCATAAGGATCATGAACACACAAGCAACATGCACACATCGCACAAGGACCATGCAAACACAAGCACACACGTCACACAAAGACCATGCACACACAAGCACCATGCCCACACGTCGCACAAGCACCATGCACACACGTCATACAAGGACCATGCACACACAAGCACCATGCACACACATCACACAAGCACCAAGCACACATAAGCATCATGCAGACATGTCGCACAAGGACCTTGCACACACAAGGACAATGCACACGTCGCACAAGGACCATGCACACACAACCACGATGCACACACGTTGCACAAGGGCCATGCACACACAAGCACCATGCACACACGTTGCATAAGGACCATGAACACACAAGCACAATGCACTCATGTCGCACAAGCATCATGTACACACGTTGCACAAGGACCATGAACACACAAGCACCATGCACTCATGTCGCACAAGCATCATGTACACACGTCGCACAAGGACCATGCACACACAAGCACCATGCATACACATCACACAAGCACCATGCACACACATTGCACAAGGACTATGTAAGCACCTCACACAAGCACCATGCAGACTCATCACAAAAGCTCACATGAAACAAGTGCAGTGCACACAAATATACAGTACAGGATATATACAGTACAAACACATTGTAAACATGACAGTAAAGCCACATTATTACTTACCTCATCCCATTCTGTCTCCATTCCAGCAAGATGCTTCCTGAACTTAGATTAGTGGGCCCTAAATAGTAAGCTCTGCCCCCAATGCTGCTAAGCTCTGCCCCCAAGTCAACAAATTTAAAGAAGTTGTAACATGCTTCTTAAAACTTTATGCCACAGGTGGGTCACTGTGCCGCTTCTCTGAGCCTGGAGACTACTCAGAGCAGTCTGCAGAGTCTCCTGTATTAATCAGGCTGAACACAGCATGAGAAGAGGAGCTGGAGAGTGAAACAGCCATAGCCCTGCCCTCACAGGATGTACTGCTGCCAATGCCTCCTGCAGGAGAAGTTCACTGTGCTCTACTGAATGAAGGAGCTGTTGGGAATGGAGATGTATCTCTCTCTCAGCAAAGGCCCACCGGGGGTTTCACCGATTCTCCGCCAGGCCAGACCGAGCCTGTATGTATATAATGCCTGTTGTTACACTTTTTCAATTCATACTTCAAAAATTAGGCATCAATTAATGATCTTTATATGGACATTGAGTATATATAGCGGTTAAATCAAGAAATATCATTACAACCTCTTAAACCTCAATCAGACGTCAGTATTTCTTGTGCGAGTTTTTTCTGTGTTTTTCACGGTAAAGCTAGTACCTATTATAGCCTATGGGGTTGTTTACATGTCTATGCATTTTTGTTGAACAAATGGTTGACACAGTGTCTTGTCTGACTTTGATAACTCTCAGATCAATCTCGCCAATGCAAGTCTATGGGTCCATGAAAAAATCAGACAGCACATGGTTGCCATCTGTGTGCTCTCCGGTTTTTGGACTCTTTGATATGAGAAGGTTGAGAAACCGCCATCATTTAACTCTGACCAAACTCTGATAATGGTCTGATACAGAGCACTGATAAACTGGGACCATTTTTTACACACGAGAAAAATCACTCACGTCTGAGTAAGCCTTTAAAGAAGATACACAGTATATTTAAATTGTATTGTTGAATTGGTCCAGTAAAGTAACTCACCCACAAGAGTTATGTTACACCCTGTGAAGGGCATACACAGACAGAAGTTGCACCAATGGGGTGTCTGCCCCTCCATACTTGCACTCTGTTTTAGCTGCAATAATATAGTGGTCACTGGCCATTTAATACGCCCACCTAACATAATGGGTAGTGGCATTTAAGTCACTCGAACATGAGAACATGCCATTCCACGTGCCATCCAGTCCTGTCGCGACGTGATTTCACGGTGCGATGGCAGCAAATTGTCTGCAGAAAACTCTAGGGCTAGCCATTACAGTACTACTGTCTAGACTCACCTGTGGCTGCTTTTTATAAGAGACCATAGTTTTTAATTATGTAGTGTTGCATTATATAGTATAAGTGAGCACATGATTGCTGGTTCTAGTCACCTAAGGAAACTAAAAAGTAAAGTTAAAAAACTGAATAGACTCATGTCTCCCTTCAATCCTAAAATTCTGAACATGCAGAGGCTTTTATATTCTGAACTGTAGCTCTTGGGTTTTTTGCAGTTTCTCTGAGCGTCTTGAGGTGAATTTCCTAGGATGTCCACTCCTAAGGCGATTGGTAACTGTCCTGAATGTTTTCAACTTGTGAATAGTGTTGAGCGATACTTTCCGATATCGGAAAGTATCGGTATCGGAAAGTATCGGCCGATACCGTCAAAATATCGGATCTAATCCGATACCGATACCCGATCCCAATGCAAGTCAATGGGACGAAAATATCGGAATTAAAATAAACCCTTTATAAACTTGTAGGTTCATTCTACATGAAGGAAAACAACTAAGAATAATGTAGGATGTATTGGGGGACGTGGCGGAGACATTAAAGGCACAGAGGTTTAGCCCAATGTAATAGAATAGCAGGTTTTTATTTTTTTATGACGTTCGGCGGTAGAAAGATTTAGACTATGTTAATTTTTTTTTATTTTGTCAGATATTGATGTTTCACTACTTCCACGCCCTTCACCTTCTTTTTTACTTCTCCCACACTTTCTTCTTCATTATCCTCATCATCAGCTTCTTTGACATCAACTTCTTCACCTTATTCATCTTCTTCTTCATCTTCTACCTATTATTTTTTTTCTTACATTGTTCATATTCTTTTTATTTTACTATTATCTTCATCATATTCTACTTCTTCATCATATTCTTATTTGTGACAGGCATTCCCGTAGTTGTTATCTATAAAAGTTTGAAGATTACACCTTCCGTTCTGCCTGTCACAAAAGAGTTACATTTGTCCGCGTTCAGTTTGGCCTGCAGCATCAGGCTTTATCCAGGGGCACCACGAGGAGGAACGGACTCACCCCCATACACTGCTTAGTCTTCTTCTGCTTATAATTTAGATAATATTTTTTGCTCTGATATTTAGTGTTATGCTTAATGTTCTTCTGCTCTTTGTTCTGCAGCCTCTTGTTCTTCTGCTTCTCGGTCTTCCAGGTCGTCGTCGTCTCCAGGGTCGTCGTCTCCGGGGTCGTCGTCATCGGGGTGGTCTTCAGGGTCGTCGTCTCCGGGGTCGTCGTCATCGGGGTGGTCTTCGGGGTCATCGTCTCCAGGGTCGTCGTCATCACGGTGGTTGTCGTCTCTGGTGTCGTCGTCATCTTAGGGGTGGTCTTCCGGGTCATCGTGTTTAGTCTCTTGAACTTGGAAATGTAGCAGAAGGTACAAGAAGGCTGAGAAAATGCCGAGAACCAGCTGATGGAACTGGAACTCGGATGGCTACCCGAATGTCCAAGAGCCAATGGAACTACCGAGGACCAGCTGACGTTACTGGAACCCGGTTACTAAGCAGGAGGTACCCGTGCCTGAAAGCACTACCAAGGACCACCTGACGTTGGTGGAACTCGGATACCCAGAGGGAGGCACCTAAGCCAAAGGCTCTGCCCGGAACCAGCTGACGGTACTGGAACCAGGATGGGGAGCAGAAGGTACAAGAGCAAAAGACACTGCTGAGAACCAGCTGACGGTGCTGGAACCCGGATGGGTAGCCGAAGGTCCAAGAGCCAATGGAACTACCGAAGACCAGCTGACGTTACTGGAACCCGGTTACTAAGCAGGAGGTACCCGTGCCTGAAAGCACTACCAAGGACCACCTGACGTTGGTGGAACTCGGATACCCAGAGGGAGGCACCTAAGCCAAAGGCTCTGCCCGGAACCAGCTGACGGTACTGGAACCAGGATGGGGAGCAGAAGGTACAAGAGCAAGTGTCTGCGTGGCTTTTGCAGGACACGATGCCGGCTGCACAGCAGGGGAACAGCTGGCGGTGCTGAACCCCACTGACACATTGGCTGGTGTTTTTCTCTGTGCAGCTAGCAGTACCGGGCCCCAACTGGCGGTGTTAGAGCCCGGGGTCAGCAGGAGGAGGAGATGGAGCAGAGTGTAGGCCGAAGCCTGCACTGGCGGCAGCTTTGGGTCTGTTGTGCCTGCGTGGCTGTTGCAGGACATGTTGCCGGCTGCACAGCAGGGGAACAGCTGGCGGTGCTGAACCCCACTGACACATTGGCTGGTGTTTGGCTCTGTGCAGCTAGCAGTACCGGGCCCCAACTGGCGGTGTTGGAGCCCGGGCTCTGCAGGGGGAGCAGAGTGTAGGCCGAAGCCTACTTGAACCAATTTCAAAGGTAACCTTTAACCCCCCCTCAGGGGTTACAAAGTAGAAGAGCCACAGCTTATGCAGCAGTAGTGCTGCACAAGTCAAAGGTTGCTCTTTTAATTTTGCTCCTTGCACACGCTGAATGAAACACGTATAACATTTAGCCCTTTATACAGTCAAACTGTGTTGGAGGCGTGAGTTCCCTTTGTAATGAGACGCAGCACAGATGTCAAGAATCCCACCTTGGTGCTGGGTGCAGCCTCCTGAGCGTTGTTATTTGCTGTACAGGAGTCTGCGCTGTCGTGTTATCCCCTGGCCTAGCGCTGTTAGCGCTGCCCATCTTCTGACCTCATTTAATGTCGGCCGCTGCGGTTCGCGATGACCATGAATCCCAGCCCCGCGGTGTCTTAACATTGTTAAAACACTGCGGGGCTGGGATTCATGGCCTGGCGCAGCACATATGTTCGCCTCTCGCACTCGGGTCCTTACACCCGCTGCAGACTGTGCGGCGTCAGCTGATCCCTTATCGCATGCCACGGCCATGAAGCCGCACAGTCTGAAGAAGGCGGAAGGAGATGAGGGACAGGCGAACTGATGCACTGCTCATGCCCATCAATCACACCCTCGCAGTCCCAAGAAATAAGACACCGAGGGGCGTTGTGTGGGTCAGGGCGGCCGCAGAGGCGCAGGCAGCCAAACAATGATGCCAGAAGACGGGCAGCGCTACCAAGGGGGTTGCAGCGTGTCATTACAAAGGAAAGTCACACCCCCGGGACGGTTAAATGGTCACACAGAGGACACATTTCAGACGTGTTTTCAGTTCCACATGTGCGAGGAGAATACGTTTATGAGCCACCTTGCACACATGCAGCATTACCGCTGTACAAGGTGGCCTTAAAAACGTACAAACGCCTGGGGGAGGGGGGACAGGTTCCCTTCAATTTCAGTTCTTGTGTCTGCGTGGCTTTTGCAGGACACGATGCCGGCTGCACAGCAGGGGAACAGCTGGCGGTGCTGAACCCCACTGACACATTGGCTGGTGTTTTTCTCTGTGCAGCTAGCAGTACCGGGCCCCAACTGGCGGTGTTAGAGCCCGGGGTCAGCAGGAGGAGGAGATGGAGCAGAGTGTAGGCCGAAGCCTGCACTGGCGGCAGCTTTGGGTCTGTTGTGCCTGCGTGGCTGTTGCAGGACACGTTGCCGGCTGCACAGCAGGGGAACAGCTGGCGGTGCTGAACCCCACTGACACATTGGCTGGTGTTTGGCTCTGTGCAGCTAGCAGTACCGGGCCCCAACTGGCGGTGTTGGAGCCCGGGCTCTGCAGGGGGAGCAGAGTGTAGGCCGAAGCCTACTTGAACCAATTTCAAAGGTAACCTTTAACCCCCCCTCAGGGGTTACAAAGTAGAAGAGCCACAGCTTATGCAGCAGTAGTGCTGCACAAGTCAAAGGTTGCTCTTTTAATTTTGCTCCTTGCACACGCTGAATGAAACACGTATAACATTTAGCCCTTTATACAGTCAAACTGTGTTGGAGGCGCGAGTTCCCTTTGTAATGAGACGCAGCACAGATGTCAAGAATCCCACCTTGGTGCTGGGTGCAGCCTCCTGAGCGTTGTTATTTGCTGTACAGGAGTCTGCGCTGTCGTGTTATCCCCTGGCCTAGCGCTGTTAGCGCTGCCCATCTTCTGACCTCATTTAATGTCGGCCGCTGCGGTTCGCGATGACCATGAATCCCAGCCCCGCGGTGTCTTAACATTGTTAAAACACTGCGGGGCTGGGATTCATGGCCTGGCGCAGCACATATGTTCACCTCTCGCACTCGGGTCCTTACACCCGCTGCAGACTGTGCGGCGTCAGCTGATCCCTTATCGCATGCCACGGCCATGAAGCCGCACAGTCTGAAGAAGGCAGAAGGAGATGAGGGACAGGCGAACTGATGCACTGCTCATGCCCATCAATCACACCCTCGCAGTCCCAAGAAATAAGACACCGAGGGGCGTTGTGTGGGTCAGGGCGGCCGCAGAGGCGCAGGCAGCCAAACAATGATGCCAGAAGACGGGCAGCGCTACCAAGGGGGTTGCAGCGTGTCATTACAAAGGAAAGTCACACCCCCGGGACGGTTAAATGGTCACACAGAGGACACATTTCAGACGTGTTTTCAGTTCCACATGTGCGAGGAGAATACGTTTATGAGCCACCTTGCACACATGCAGCATTACCGCTGTACAAGGTGGCCTTAAAAACGTACAAACGCCTGGGGGAGGGGGGACAGGTTCCCTTCAATTTCAGTTCTTGTGTCTGCGTGGCTTTTGCAGGACACGATGCCGGCTGCACAGCAGGGGAACAGCTGGCGGTGCTGAACCCCACTGACACATTGGCTGGTGTTTTTCTCTGTGCAGCTAGCAGTACCGGGCCCCAACTGGCGGTGTTAGAGCCCGGGGTCAGCAGGAGGAGGAGATGGAGCAGAGTGTAGGCCGAAGCCTGCACTGGCGGCAGCTTTGGGTCTGTTGTGCCTGCGTGGCTGTTGCAGGACACGTTGCCGGCTGCACAGCAGGGGAACAGCTGGCGGTGCTGAACCCCACTGACACATTGGCTGGTGTTTGGCTCTGTGCAGCTAGCAGTACCGGGCCCCAACTGGCGGTGTTGGAGCCCGGGCTCTGCAGGGGGAGCAGAGTGTAGGCCGAAGCCTACTTGAACCAATTTCAAAGGTAACCTTTAACCCCCCCTCAGGGGTTACAAAGTAGAAGAGCCACAGCTTATGCAGCAGTAGTGCTGCACAAGTCAAAGGTTGCTCTTTTAATTTTGCTCCTTGCACACGCTGAATGAAACACGTATAACATTTAGCCCTTTATACAGTCAAACTGTGTTGGAGGCGCGAGTTCCCTTTGTAATGAGACGCAGCACAGATGTCAAGAATCCCACCTTGGTGCTGGGTGCAGCCTCCTGAGCGTTGTTATTTGCTGTACAGGAGTCTGCGCTGTCGTGTTATCCCCTGGCCTAGCGCTGTTAGCGCTGCCCATCTTCTGACCTCATTTAATGTCGGCCGCTGCGGTTCGCGATGACCATGAATCCCAGCCCCGCGGTGTCTTAACATTGTGACTGTGCGGTGTCACGGCCGTGGCATGCTATTAGGGACCAGCTGACACCGCACAGTTTGAATAAGCCGTAGGGAGATGAGTGAGAGGTGGAGGTTCAGATATGCACTGCGCATGTCCATGGATCTCTGGCCCCCAGTGGGATTAAATCAGAAGACAGTACGAGGCGGGCTCTCGGCCAGCGCGGCCGCACAGGCGCAGCCAGCCTGACACCAAATGATGTCAGAAGACGGGCAGCGCAAAATGTGTGCATGGCCAAGGGCTAACCTAACAGCGCAGGCTCCGGGACTGATTCAAACAACGCTGAGGAGGCGGCGCACGGCGCCAAGGGTGTAAGAATGACGGCTGTGCTGCGTCACATCACAAAGGAAAGTTCCACCAACCGGACGGTATCACGGTAGGAGGGGACACTTTTCATAAGTGTTAGGATCAGCATGTGCAAGGAGCACCACGAAAAGAGGCACTTTTTCCCTTTGCATCATTACTGCTGCACAAGGTGGCTCCTTCAGTAACAAACGCCTGGGGGGGGGGGGGGACAGGTTCCCTTAAATTTAACTTGTTGTGCCTGCGTGGCGGTCGCAGTACACGTTGCCGGCTGCACAGCAGGGGAACAGCTGGCGGTGCTGAACCCCACTAACACATTGGCGAGGTGTTTGGCTCTGTGCGGACAGCACTTCTGGACGGCAACTGGCGGTGTTGGAGCCCAGGGACAGGTGGAGGAGGAGGAGGTAGGAGGGATTGCCACACACACAGCAGGGGAACAGCTGACGTTACTGAACCCCAATAACAGAGGAGGGACTGTTGACTGTGCGTACAGCACTTCTGGACGGCAACTGGCGGTGTTGGAGCCCAGGGACAGGTGGAGGAGGAGGAGGTAGGAGGGATTGCCACACACACAGCAGGGGAACAGCTGACATTACTGAACCCCAATAACAGAGGAGGCACTGTTGACTGTGCGTACAGCACTTCTGGACGGCAACTGGCGGTGTTGGAGCCCAGGGACAGGTGGAGGAGGAGGAGGTATGAGGGATTGCCACACACACAGCAGGGGAACAGCTGACGTTACTGAACCCCAATAACAGAGGAGGGACTGTTGACTGTGCGTACAGCACTTCTGGACGGCAACTGGTGGTGTTGGAGCCCAGGGACAGGTGGAGGAGGAGGAGGTATGAGGGATTGCCACACACACAGCAGGGGAACAGCTGACGTTACTGAACCCCAATAACAGAGGAGGGACTGTTGACTGTGCGTACAGCACTTCTGGACGGCAACTGGCGGTGTTGGAGCCCAGGGACAGGTGGAGGAGGAGGAGGTAGGAGGGATTGCCACACACACAGCAGGGGAACAGCTGACGTTACTGAACCCCAATAACAGAGGAGGGACTGTTGACTGTGCGTACAGCACTTCTGGACGGCAACTGGCGGTGTTGGAGCCCAGGGACAGGTGGAGGAGGAGGAGGTAGGAGGAGGTAGGAGGGATTGCCACACACACAGCAGGGGAACAGCTGATGTTACTGAACCCCAATAACAGAGGAGGGACTGTTGACTGTGCGTACAGCACTTCTGGACGGCAACTGGCGGTGTTGGAGCCCAGGGACAGGTGGAGGAGGAGGAGGTATGAGGGATTGCCACACACACAGCAGGGGAACAGCTGACGTTACTGAACCCCAATAACAGAGGAGGGACTGTTGACTGTGCGTACAGCACTTCTGGACGGCAACTGGCGGTGTTGGAGCCCAGGGACAGGTGGAGGAGGAGGAGGTAGGAGGAGGTAGGAGGGATTGCCACACACACAGCAGGGGAACAGCTGACGTTACTGAACCCCAATAACAGAGGAGGGACTGTTGACTGTGCGTACAGCACTTCTGGACGGCAACTGGCGGTGTTGGAGCCCAGGGACAGGTGGAGGAGGAGGAGGTAGGAGGAGGTAGGAGGGATTGCCACACACACAGCAGGGGAACAGCTGACGTTACTGAACCCCAATAACAGAGGAGGGACTGTTGACTGTGCGTACAGCACTTCTGGATGGCAACTGGCGGTGTTGGAGCCCAGGGACAGGTGGAGGAGGAGGAGGTAGGAGGGATTGCCACACACACAGCAGGGGAACAGCTGATGTTACTGAACCCCAATAACAAAGGAGGGACTGTTGACTGTGCGTACAGCACTTCTGGACGGCAACTGGCGGTGTTGGAGCCCAGGGACAGGTGGAGGAGGAGGAGGTAGGAGGGATTGCCACACACACAGCAGGGGAACAGCTGACGTTACTGAACCCCAATAACAGAGGAGGGACTGTTGACTGTGCGTACAGCACTTCTGGACGGCAACTGGCGGTGTTGGAGCCCAGGGACAGGTGGAGGAGGAGGAGGTAGGAGGAGGTAGGAGGGATTGCCACACACACAGCAGGGGAACAGCTGACGTTACTGAACCCCAATAACAGAGGAGGGACTGTTGACTGTGCGTACAGCACTTCTGGACGGCAACTGGCGGTGTTGGAGCCCAGGGACAGGTGGAGGAGGAGGTAGGAGGGATTGCCACACACACAGCAGGGGAACAGCTGACATTACTGAACCCCAATAACAGAGGAGGGACTGTTGACTGTGCGTACAGCACTTCTGGATGGCAACTGGCGGTGTTGGAGCCCAGGGACAGGTGGAGGAGGAGGAGGTAGGAGGAGGTAGGAGGGATTGCCACACACACAGCAGGGGAACAGCTGACGTTACTGAACCCCAATAACAGAGGAGGGACTGTTGACTGTGCGTACAGCACTTCTGGACGGCAACTGGCGGTGTTGGAGCCCAGGGACTGGTGGAGGAGGAGGAGGTATGAGGGATTGCCACACACACAGCAGGGGAACAGCTGACATTACTGAACCCCAATAACAGAGGAGGGACTGTTGACTGTGCGTACAGCACTTCTGGACGGCAACTGGCGGTGTTGGAGCCCAGGGACAGGTGGAGGAGGAGGAGGTAGGAGGGATTGCCACACACACAGCAGGGGAACAGCTGACGTTACTGAACCCCAATAACAGAGGAGGGACTGTTGACTGTGCGTACAGCACTTCTGGACGGCAACTGGCGGTGTTGGAGCCCAGGGACAGGTGGAGGAGGAGGAGGTAGGAGGAGGTAGGAGGGATTGCCACACACACAGCAGGGGAACAGCTGACGTTACTGAACCCCAATAACAGAGGAGGGACTGTTGACTGTGCGTACAGCACTTCTGGACGGCAACTGGCAGTGTTGGAGCCCAGGGACAGGTGGAGGAGGAGGAGGTAGGAGGGATTGCCACACACACAGCAGGGGAACAGCTGACGTTACTGAACCCCAATAACAGAGGAGGGACTGTTGACTGTGCGTACAGCACTTCTGGACGGCAACTGGCGGTGTTGGAGCCCAGGGACAGGTGGAGGAGGAGGAGGTAGGAGGAGGTAGGAGGGATTGCCACACACACAGCAGGGGAACAGCTGACGTTACTGAACCCCAATAACAGAGGAGGGACTGTTGAATGTGCGTACAGCACTTCTGGAAGGCAACTGGCGGTGTTGGAGCCCAGGGACAGGTGGAGGAGGAGGAGGTATGAGGGATTGCCACACACACAGCAGGGGAACAGCTGACGTTACTGAACCCCAATAACAGAGGAGCGACTGTTGGGACTGTGCGGACAGCACTTCTGGACGGCAACTGGCGGTGTTGGAGCCCAGGATCCCAGGCCCCCAGTGGGATTAAATCAGAAGACACTGCGAGGCGGGCTCTCGGCCAGCGCGGCCGCACAGGCGCAGCCATCCTGACACCAAATGATGCCAGAAGACGGGCAGCGCTAAGTGTGCCTGGCCACGGGATAACATAACAGCGCAGGCTCCGGGACGGAATCAAACAACGCTGAGGAGCCGGGGCGCAGCGCCGGGGGGGTAGGAATGACGGCTGTGCTGCGTCATATTACGAAGGAAAGTCCCACCTCCGGGACGGTTTTACGGTATCAGTGGACACATTTTATAAGTGTTAAGTTCTGCGTGTGCAAGGAGCTAAACCAAAATAGCTACCTTTTCCTTGTGCAGCATTACTGCTGCACAAGGTGGCTCTTTCAGTAACAAACGCCTTGGGGGGGGGGGACAGATTCCCTTACATTTCAGTTGTTGTGTCAGCGTGGCGGTCGCATGACACATTGCCGGCTACACAGCTGGGGATCAGCTGACGTTACTGAAACCCAATAACACTGGGTCGTATGTTTTGACTGTGCAGACGGCACTTCTGAGCCTCAACTGGCGGTGTTGGAGCCCAGGAATTTAAGTTCAGGTGGTAGAAAGATGAACACAACAGGAGACCTGGATAACGTATACAGTGACCTAATTATTTAATCAGGAGGAGGAGTGGCAAATTCCTGCGAGATCCAGGCCTTGTTCATTTTCAGGAAAGTAAGCCGGTCAACGTTATCGGAGGATAGTCGCATGCGACGGTCAGTTAGTACACCACCTGCAGCACTAAAGACACGTTCCGATAATACACTGGCCGCAGGGCAAGACAGCACCTCCAATGCATACTGGCTTAGCTCTGGCCATGTATCCAGCTTTGAGACCCAAAACTTGAAAGGGGAAGAGCCGTCTGGGAGTACAGCAAGAGGGCAAGACATGTAGTCTGTCACCATCTGACGGAACCGTTGCCTCCTGCTGACTGGAGCCGTCTGTGATGGTGTAGACTTTTGTGGGGGGCACAGAAAACTGTGCCACAGTTGGGCCATACTGGTCTTGCCTTGGGCAGAGGCACTGCTTCTGCTCCCTCTTTGTGCAGAGCCTCCACCACTGCCTGGACGCACTGAGCTGCTTTGGAATGCACTAGCAGCACTTCTCTCAGTTGGAATGGAGAAGATGATGGAATTGACCAGTGTGTCTTGGTACTCCCGCATTTTTCGCTCCCGGTTCAACGGTGTGATGAGGCTTTCTACGTTGTCCCGGTAGCGAGGATCGAGGAGGGTGAACACCCAATAATCAGACATGTTGAGAATGTGGGCGATGCGGCGGTCGTTTCTCAGGCACTGCAGCATGTAATCCACCATGTGCTGCAGACTGCCAACTGCCCAAGAAACGCTGTCCCCTGCTGGAGGCGTGGTCTCTGCCCGCTCGTCACCCCACCCTCGCTGTACACACTGAGTACTGGACAATTCGGTAACTCCCTCCTCTGGACGGATGTCTTCCTCCTCCATTGACTCCTCCTCATCCTCCTCACAAACTGTCCCCTGCCTACGCGTTTGTGAGGAACCACGTGGCGCTGACTGTCCAGAAGATGATGGAAATGGTGAATCCTCATCCTCCACCTCTTCCACAACATCATCCCTTAGCGCTTGCAGTGATTTTTCAAGCAGGCAGATAAGGGGGACAGTCATGCTGACTAGTGCATCATCTGCACTCGCCATCCGCGTGGAATAATCAAAGGGACGCAAAACCTGGCAGACGTCATTCATAGTGGCCCACTCTGTGGTTGTGAAGTCTGTACGGCACTGACTGCGACTTCTTTGCGCCTGAAGCAGCTGGTACTCCATTACAGCTTGCTGCTGCTCACACAACCGCTCCAACATATGTAACGTGGAATTCCACCTGGTAGGTAGGTCACATATGATGCGATGTTCCGGCAGGCGGTGTCGGCGCTGCAGAGCCGCAATGCGCGCTTTTGCCGTGCTGGAACGCCGCAAGTGAGCACACTCTAGGCGGACCTTGTGCAGCAGTGCATCAAGATCCGGATAGTCCCTCAAAAAGCTCTGCACGACCAAATTGAGCACATGTGCCAGACATGGGATGTGAGTGAGGTTGCCGAGGCCCAGAGCTGCCACCAGATTTCGGCCATTATCACACACTACCATGCCTGGCTGGAGATTCGCTGGCACAAACCACACATCGCTCTCCTGCTTGATGGCATTCCAGAGCTCCTGCGCTGTGTGGCTACGATTCCCCCAAAAAATTAATTTCAACACGGCCTGTTGACGTTTGGCCACGGCTGTGCTCATGTCGGTCGTAACAGGTACACGTTCATCACGGGTCCATGTGGAGGTGGACTGTGACGGCTCCTGCAGCGATGATTCTGAGGAACTGGTGTAAGAGGAGGAGTCAATGCGTACAGAATGGATTCCTGCAATCCTTGGAGTGGGCAGGACACGTCCTGCGCCACTCGCACGGTCTGTACCCGGCTCAACGACATTAACCCAATGGGCAGTGAGGGACAGGTATCGCCCCTGTCCATGTTGACTGGTCCACGCATCGGTGGTGAGGTGGACCTTGCTACTGACGGCGTTCAGTAGCGCGTGTTTTATGTGTCCCTCCACATGCTTGTGCAGGGCAGGGACGGCTTGCCTGCTGAAGTAAAAGCGGCTGGGCACATTGTACTGTGGGACTGCCAATGACATCAAGTCACGGAAGCTGTCAGTCTCCACCAGCCTGAATGACAGCATTTCCAGTGAAAGAAGTTTGGCAATGCCTGCAGTCAGAGCCTGTGCTCGTGGGTGGTTTGACGAGAAAGGCCGCCTTTTCTCCCATGCCTGTACTACCGATGGCTGTAGACTGGGCTGGGAGTGTGTGGATGACTGGGAAAGTGGTGCTGCGGGTGGAATTACAGCGGGTCTCTGGACAACAGGGCCAGAGGTTCTTCCACGGCGATCCTGGGAGGAAGCCGAACCAGCTGCGTGTGAGCTAGAGGAAGAGGCAACACGAGCTGAAGAGGTGGTAGCTGCCGCTGTTGGTTGGCCTAGCTCTTCAGTGTGTTTTTCTAACTCCGCCGGGTGCCTGTTGCGCACATGTTTCCACATGTTGGAGGTATTGAGGTTGCTGACATTTTTCCCTCTTTTGACTTTTTGATGACACACCTTGCATCTGACATAGCAAATGTCATCTGCAACTGTGTCAAAAAAGGACCAGGCACTGCAAGTCTTGGGAGCGCCCTTTTTGGCTTTTGGAAGAGACATGCTCCTAACGGGTGCCAAAGCGGAGGCTGCAGGATCCGCAGTCTTCCCCCTCCCTCTCCCTCTTTGGGCCGTATGGGGAATCTCTTCCTCAGAGCTGCTCCCACCACCTTCCTGTCCCTCACGCCAAGATGGGTCAAGGACCTCATCATCTACACTACCCTCTGCCCCCAACTGCTCCTCCTGGGTAGTCTCAGCAGCAGAGCACGCACCAGTAAGTGGCACCTGAGTGTCATCATCAGCTGATGCGGCCTGCGATGTGGTGACCGGAGCCACTGGCCCACCCGCCTCTTCAGAGGAAGAGAGAAAAAGCTGTTGGGCATCACTGCACCCTGCCTCTTCTTCCATTTCTCCAATGCTGCTTGGCTGGCCCCCTGTTTCCAAGCCAAGAGATTCAGAGAACAGAAGTAGAGACGGCTCCTGTCCTGGGCTCTCTGTCTGCCTGGGCAATTTGGCAGGTGGTGAAGAGACAGATGGCTGCTCTCCAGTGCTCTGTGTCTGAGAGGATGTGGCACTAATTGAAGTTGATGCATTAGCTGCCATCCATCCGACAACGGCTTCAATTTGTTCTTCACGCAGCAGCGGTGTACGGCGCTCTGACACAAAGCTGCGCATGAACGACTGTTGCCTGGTGAATGTGGGTGCTGATGAGTCACCGGTGCCCGCAGCAGGCACAGAATCCCCACGTCCCCTCCCTGCTCCGCGCCCACGCCCACGTGCCTTACTCACTGCCTTCTTCATCTTGGTTGACTGATAAAGATAAGCAGAAAAGTACTAACGGCTTTGTGTGCTTATTCCTGAGCAACTCCTCCTAACAGGTATAAGAAACACTAATTTTCTAAAGTGTGGACTAGACTTTAATATGAGCTAATGTGGCCTACACAAATGTAAAGTGGTGTAACTGGTGTGTTTGGTGAACTTTATTATTTATTTATTTTTTGGGGGCTGAACTGACAACGGATAGAGCTGCAGTCACACGGAGACCGTGCAGACAGCCGTAAACGGCGCTGCAAGGCCCAAAAACCCTCCTCTACGTTATCCTATGTAGTGTTTTTCCACAAGTTAGCTGGAGACGGGTGGAAAGACACTAATAGGAATTTTTTGAAAAAATGTGCAGCAGCCTGCACTACTTAAAACAAAATGAAAATTGATTTGGCGGTATGACGCAGTGAACAACCCTGAGCTGGAGACAACAAGGCTACGGCTGCTCACAGACTACAGGGCGAGCTGCAGTCACACAGAGACCGTGCAGACAGCCGTAAACGGCGCTGCAAGGCCCAAAAACCCTCCTCTACGTTATCCTATGTAGTGTTTTTCCACAAATTAGCTGGAGACGGGTGGAAAGACACTAATAGGATTTTTTTGAATAAATTAGCAGCAGACTACACTACTTGAAAAAAAAAAAGAACAGTATGAGGCAATGAACCACCCTCCCTGAACTGAATACAACCAGCTATGGATGGCCTATGTGGCTGCACTCAGACTAGAGAGTGGGCTGCACTCACACACACACACACACACAGACCTTGCAGATCGCTGTGAAAACAGCGCTACAAGGCAAAAGCAAGGTGAATAGTAGGTGAACACAGCGGTTGCTAAATTAGCCTTTGGAAAGCACAAAGAAGCAAATCGCTATCTCTAAACTGTCCCTCAGTCAGCAAACAGCGTCCTGTCACTAACTGAATTCACAGCAGAGTGATCGCAAAATGGCGCCAGCGACTTTTAAACTGCATCATGACATCATTTCAGCAGCCAATCACAGCCTTGCCAGTAGTTTCATGCCCTCCATGCTAAACAGGATGTGCCCACACTTGGAATCATTCTCATTGGCTGAATTTCTGCATTTTGAATCTTGGAACTTCCGATTCCGGTATCCGATACGCGGCAAGTATCGGAATCCCGGTATCGGAATTCCGATACCGCAAGTATCGGCCGATACCCAATACTTGCGGTATCGGAATGCTCAACACTACTTGTGAATAATCTTTTGTCACTGTAGAATGATGGACTCCATATTATTTGGGAATGGTCTTATAACCCTTCCCCAGATGAGAGGCACCAACAACTGCTCATCTAAGATTATTGCTGATACCTTTTCTTCTTCTTCTTTGCATTGTATTAACACATGCCTAGTTGCTTCATATGAGCAAACTGACCAAACTTCTGCTTTTATAGGGGTGATCATGCTTTCTGATTAAAAAATAATAAAGGGCATTTGATTAGCAGCGCCAGAGGTTGTTTTGACTTTAAGAGTACCTTGTAAAAATCTGTGTTTGTCCTTTTTGTTTAATGAAAGAGTGGCAACCCGAGGTGGGTGATTTTATTAAGTATCATCTAATAACAAAACCATTTAAAAGGGTTGTTAATGTCTCCAAAATAGCTCTGAAATGGGTCCTGGCATGCAGAACGGATTCTCACAACTCTTCGAGGGCACTTTTGCAGTGAAAGAGCAAGTTCTCGTGAGATCTCTCGCTTTGCACTAATTGAGCGCTCTGGCATACTCTTCTATATGGCAACTGCTATAATTATGTTAATATTTGTAAGGCTCTTAACAAAGTATGTGGCAGCGCTTGGTTAGTGTGTAGAGCAAAATATTACAAGATCTCTATCACTGCTAGAGCAAATGTTGAAGGTTATGGGAAACCACTCTGCATGCTGGGATCTTACAACCCTAAAGGTTAGGTTCGACTTGTACTAGAAAGTTTGTGCCTTTCAGGTGACTTTAGGGGCACTTTTGATAATTTATTTTTATTGCTAAATGATATTTAGAAAAGTCACCAATCTTTATTGTTAAACAAAAAGGGCAGCCACAGATTGGTGATAGGTACTGTCTTCTAAAGATCAGATTTTTAAAAAATTATATCATGATACTTTAAACCATAGAATTAAAGGAGGCTGTAGTTCATTTTTCTTATGACTGTATGACCAAATAAGAAATCTAATATATTGGATAAACCTCTTCTCATTGCAATTATATCATACTTTCTCATTTCTAAAACTAAAACTAGTTCTTTAGTTGAGAAACAGATTTTACCTTCATAGTGACATTAGGCAGTATTCATTCTCCGTATTAAATTGCATAATAATAAAACAGACTGACTTTTCTCTTGAATGTCATTTTTGATCAAACTATCTGGATGTCCTACAAAGTGAACCTTCAAAGCAGTGAAAGAATAGTAAAAACTCTACATGTAACTGAAAAAAAATCTAATGCATCTGTGGGATAAAAGGAAATTTTTTCTTACAAGTGTGTTGTTAAGACTGCAAATTTTCCAAAATGCCCTGGCTGCTACTGGTGTCACATAGTCTGCCATCATGGATGTTCCCATTATTCTGACAGCAATTCATTATTTTGAATGAAACATCTAATTAGACATCCCTGATCTCTGACACTTAAAATACAGGATCACACTTTATGGAAGCATTAAAGCACAGCATAACTTTTTACCTTGCTGCCAACTTGTGTGAGAACTAAAATCTCCTTTTCAACCTTTGTACTATTCTTTAAAATTTTTAATTAAAAGTGAATGAAAAATAAAAGTTGAAGCATCTTTGCAAAAAGTCTTTCTTAAAAACACCCTACTCTTTTTGCGTGTTTAGCTTTTATGCAGATGCTCTGTGGTCACAGACAACAAACAACCCCGGTGCAGTCTAAAGGTACCTTCACACGAAACCACATTATAACGATATCGCTAGCAATCCGTGACGTTGCAGCGTCCTCGCTAGCGATATCGTTTCGTTTGACACGCAGCAGCGATCAGGATCCTGCTGTGATGTCGCTGGTCGCTGAATAAAGTCCAGAACTTTATTTGGTCGTCCGATCGCTGTGTATCGTTGTGTTTGAAAGCAAAAGCAACGATACCAGCGATATTTTACACTGGTAACCAGGGTAAACATCGGGTTACTAAGCGCAGGGCCGCGCTTAGTTACCCGATGTTTACCCTGGTTACTAGCGTAAAATGTAAAAAAAACAAACAGCACATACTCACATTGCGTCCCCTGCAGTCTGCTTCCTCCTCTCTGACTCAGCGCCGCAAAGTGAAAGTGAAAGCAGCACAGCGGTGACGTCACCGCTCTGCTCTCACTGTACGGCGCTCAGTCAGTCAGGAAGTGGACGCAGGGGGACGTGAATGTAAGTATGTGCTGTTTGTTTTTTTTAGATTTTACGCTGGTAACCAGGGTAAACATCGGGTTACTAAGCGCGGCCCTGCGCTTAGTTACCCGATGTTTACCCTGGTTACCAGGGGACCTCGGCATAGTTGATCGCTGGAGAGCGGTCTGTGTGACAGCTCTCCATCGACCAAACAGCGACGCTGCAGCGATCGACATCGTTGTCGCTATCGCTGCAGCGTCGCTTCGTGTGAAGGTACCTTTATACTGCATCCATACTCCTTATAATCTTCTGCCTATATCAACATACATTGCAGAGATTAAAAAGGTGCAGGGTACAGATGGACGTTATCTATTCACATGACTGCTGAAGCCATAGACTGGAGTGACATTGCTTCTTGTCCTGGTGGAGACTAATAAATTAATCTGTGCTGGAGCATGGTAGTTTAACCTCTTTATGATCTGCATGTTTGATGCAGGCTCCGGCGATGAGCCCGCAACTTTTCCAGCACGTCAGTTGATTTCAACAGTCAACAGAAGTATTTAACATGATCAAGCAGGAAAGAACACTAACACCGCCCATTGCTGTCACATGACAGCGGGTCGCCAATGGATTGACATGACATTGCCATCGGTGCTGCCATGTGGCTGGTGTTCAAAGTAGATGAGCATTTTAGCTACACATAGCAGGGCTGAAGCCTTGCTATGTGTAGGACAGGCAATCGTATAATCACAGCTTTTAGTCTATTAAAGCCACTAAAAATAAAAAAAAGTTTTAAAAAATATTAAAAATAAAAAAATAAAAGTTCAAATCACTCCTTTTGCCCCATATTTGGTATTGACCGTCCAGATTCGTCCAAGCTATTAATATATAAACAGAATTAATCTGATCAATAAAAATGTCAGCTCGGCATGCAAAAAATAAACCTTTACTCAGCCCCAGATTACGAAAAAAGGAGATGCTACTGGTTTCGGAAAATGGTGACATTCTTTCTTTTTTTTTTCTTTTTTTTTTACAAACTTTGGAATTTTTTTTCACCACTAAAATAAAAAAGAACCTATACGTGTTTGTTATCTACTAACTCGTAATGACAGGGGGAATCATAGTGGTAGAGCAGTTTTAGCATTTAGTGAACATGGAATAAAAGAAAATTGGAATTGCACTTTTTTTGCAATTTTACCGTACCTTGAATTTTTTTTTTTTATTTTCCAGTATACTATACAGTAAAACCAACGGTGTTGTTCAAAACTACAACTTGTCCTGCAAAAAACAAGCGCTCACATGGCCATTGGCCATATTGACGGAAAAAAAAAGTTATGACTCTTGGAAGAAGGACAGCAAAAACGAAAACACTGAAACAGAAAAGCCCAATGTGGTATAGGCGTTAAAGCAGGTAAGCACACAGTACCTTTTTTACTCATATGTTTTCAAAAACTATTTAATTTTATTTTATTCTAATCTAATATTATATATAACTTTTAAAATAACAATAGAATACTGATTCACAGTTCTAAATCAATTGTTTACCTTCTCTTAGATATATAATTACTATTAATAAAAGGATTCTTTTAGCTTGCAGCCAACACTTGTGGAGAAAAGCAACATAATTCAGCTTAATGCTGTTATTAGAAAACTTAAAGTGAACCTGATGGCTGATACATGGAAGCATGTACCAGACACTAGTGCTATGATTACAGTCACGTTTGCTTAACGCTGATTTTGCCGCATCCGTAACAACCCGCTCTATAAACTGTTGCACTAGTTAACCCCTTCAGTGAAGATTGTAAAATAACATGAGGCAGAAAACATTGCTTTAATAATCTTTATTTTTATATAGTTCTAACATATTCCGCAGCACTTTACGCTTTGCACACATTATCATCACTGTCCCCGATGGGGCTCACAATCTAAATTTCCTATCAGTATGTCTTTGGAATGTGGGAGGAAACCGGAGAACCCGGAGGAAACCCACGCAAACTCCTTGCAGATGTTGTCCTTGGTGGGATTCAAACCCAGGATTCCAGCACCAGCAAGGCTGCAGTGCTATCCACTGAGCCACCGTGCTGCTTTATCATCATATCGCTAAACAAAAAGTACAATAAAACATGATTAAAAAGTTGAATGTAAATAAAAATGGTCATCATGTCCTGCATAAAACAAGCCATTGCACAGCTCCATCAGCAGAAAAAACAAAAAAGTTATAGCTCTCAGAATAAAGCCATGCAAAAATAATTATTTTTTCTGTAAAATGGTTTTTCTTGTAGAAAAGCGCCAAAACTTAAGAAAGATATAAATTTGCTATCATTGTAATGATACTGACCCAAAGAATAAAGCTGCCCGGTCAATTTTACCACACGCAATGGTACAAAAAAAAACCAAGAAGCAATTCCTGAAATGCTGGTTTTTGTTCATTCTGTCTCAAAAAATTGGAATGAAAAGCGATCAAAAAATGTCATGTGCCCGAAAATGGTACCCATAAAAGCTCATCCCACAAAAAAAAAGCCATAACATGACCCTGTCGGCCGAAATATGGAAAAATTATAGCTCTCAAAATGTAGGAATGCAAAAGTTTTTGCAATAAAAAGCGTTATTTAGTGTGTGAAAGCAGCCAAGCATAAAAATATAAATCTGGTATCGCTGTAATCGCACCAACCCGAAGAATAAAGTCGCCATATCACTTATGCCACATAAGGAATGATGAAAAAAATAAAATAAACCAATTCTTCACAGGCTGTCGATTTTTTCATTCTGCCTCCCAAAGATCACAATGAGGCTCGGCGCACATTTATCCTGCGAATGCGTTGAGCTCTTACGCCAGGATTTCCATGTAAATCTCTGAAATACGTGATTCAGACAGAACCCCCAGTGGAAGATTCCCTATAATGAGGCAGATGGAGGCACTGCGGACACCATAGGACCTGCAATCTGCCAGATGAAAGAATCCATGTGGGATTTCATCTGTCACGTCACTCAGAGATTTTGATGGAACCTGCGATGAAAGTGCTCAACGTAGAGCGCCGGATAAATTCTATCATAAATGTCATGTAAAATGTTCCCAATAAAAGCTTCAACTCAATCCACAAAAAGGCAAGCTCTCATGCAGGTCCATCATCTGTTAACGGAAATATAGGGGCTTCCCTGTTACTGGTAGCACAAAGGCTCTGGAAAAGCAAAATGGCACCCTGCCCCCCCCAAAAGAAATTCAGCAATTTCTCCGCTCCAAAAACTAAATGCCCCCCCTCCCTTCTGAGCCCCAGTGTGCCTAAATCACATTTAGCACCCACATGTTTGGCATTTCTGTAGGGATGAGACACAGATGTGTGTCTCCAGAAGCATGAGCTGGTCATAATGTACTTGTCACTACAAGAGCAGTTTACAATTTTCACTTAACAGCATCCACTGCGGCTTGTTTCTGAAAAATACCAATGTAGTCAAAATTGTCAATTATCTGTAGATACATTCCCAAAGGTTTATAATTTGCAAAATAGGGTCACTTTTATAGCACTTAAGGAATCCGCAAGCTATTCTAGGAAAATCTCCATTCCAGGAGGCAAATAGCGCTCTGTCCCTCCCGAGTCTCTCTGTATGCTAAGTAGTACTATACAGCCACATATGGGGTTTTGCCACATTCAGTAGAAATTGAGGAATACATTTTGTTGACATTTTTACCAATTTCCCAGTATGAAAATATAAATTATTTTATTTTCACTGCACAATGGTATAAAAGTCTGTGACACACCTGTGGTGTCAAAATAATCACTGCACCCCTAGATGAATTCATTGAGAGGTTTAGTTTGCAATATGGGGTCACTTTTTGAGGATTTTGCAGTGTTAGCACCTTAGGGGCTCTGCCAATGTAACATGGCACCCTCAAACAAGTGCAGCAAAATCTGTAATGTGGCATTAAATCCATTCTGCGCATTGCACTGTGCCTCAAAAGTAGCTTTCAACAACAAATGTGGTATCAGTAAACTCAGGAGAAATTGCACAACAAATATTGTGGTCCATTTTCTCCTGTTACCCTTGTGAAAATACAAAATTTGGAGCAAAAAAAGATTTTTGAGGGAAAAATTAGATTTTTTTTATTTTCATAGCTCTACATTTTAAACTTCTTTGTAACACCTGTGAGTTCAAGGTGCTCAATAGACATCTAGATAAGTTCCCTAAGGGGTCCAGTTTCCAAAATAGTGTCACTTGGGGGTTTCCACTGTTTACGCACATCAGGGGCTCTCCAAACATAATATGGCATCTGCTAATATGCCAGCAAATTTTACATTCAAAAAGTAAAATTGCACTCCTTCCCTTCTGAGCCCTGCCATGTGCCCAAACAGTAGATTTCCCCCACATATGCAGTATCGGCATAATCAGGAGAAATTGCAGAACAAATTGTATGGTCCATTTTTACCCTGGTGAAAGTAAAAAAAAAAAATAGGTCCTAAAGGGAAAATTTTGTGAAAGAAAAGTAAATATTTATTTTTTCCTTCCACATTCCAAAAGTTCCTGTGAAGCACCTAAAGTGTTAATAAACTTCATAAAGGTGGCTTTGAGCACCTTGAGGGGTACAGTTTTTGAATGGTGTCACTTTAGGGTATTTTCTGTCATATAGGCCCCTCAAAGTCACTTCAAATGTGATGTGGTTCCTAAAAAAATGGTTTTGCAAATTTTGTTGTAAAATTAGAAATTGCTAGTCAACTTTTAACCCTTATAACTTACTAACAAAAAAAAATTATGTTTAAAAAAATGTGCTGTTGTAAAGTAGACATGTGGGAAATGTTATTTGTAAGCTATTTTGTGTGATATGACTCTCTGATTTAAGGGCATAAAAATTCAAAGGTTTAGAATTGCAAACTTTTTGCCAATTTTCTGCTTTTTTCACAAATAAATGCAAGTCATATCAATGAAATTTTACCACTGTCATGAAGTAAAATATGTGAGAAAACACTCTCAGAATCAGTGGGATCCATTGAAGTGTTCCAGAGTTATGACCTCATAAAGTGACAGTGGTTAGAACTGTAAAAATTGGCCAGGTAAGGAAGGTGAAACAGGCTTCGGGGCGAAGGGGTTAAAAAGCAACACGCACATATGAAATTCTGTTTCCTGCTAAAGAAAAGACCAGCAGAAAAAGTTTTATTGCTTTGGTAAGTTTAAGCAAAGGAAGCTCTATGCCAGACAAGACAAGACTTTACCAGTGGTTTGCCAGGTTCAGAAGTGGACAACTGTCACTTAAAGATGAATCCCGTTCATGTCGCACCTCTACGTCCAGAACAGATGAAAATGTTGAAAAAGTGTGGGATGCCATCTTGTTTGATTATCGCAAAGAAATTGATGAATTGAAGGAAATAACAGGAATTTCCTGGAGTTCATGCCAAGGAATCCTAACTGAAGATGTGCACATGAAATGCTTTGATACAAAGTTTGTTCCACAAGTGCTTTCCAATGACCAGAGGGAGAACCGTCTAAAAGTGTATCAGGAATTAAAAGAACAAGCACAAACTGACCCTGATTTTTTGGTCAAAGGTCATTACAGGGGATGGATGAATCTTGGTGTTGTTCTTATGATCCTGAAACAAAGCAGCAGTCCAGCCACTGAAAGACAGTTTCATTGCCCAGACCAAAATAAGCACAAATTTGAAGTCCATGATGGTTTGTGTTTTCAACTTCAAAGGAGTCTTTCAAGTTCAATTTGTTCCTCCGTGCACCACAGTGAACCAACAGTACTGTCTACAAGTGCTGAGGTGATTGCATGATGCAATGAGAAAAAAAAACTACCTTCATTTTGGCATTCAGGGGACTGGCTGCTTCATCATCATGAGAAAAGAGGATAAGGTTAATGTTTTGGTCTGAAGAACGCCATATTTATGAATGCTTTTCTATATAAAAGTCACCAAAAAGTAGACAGGTGTTAGCTATAAACATAAATACATTTGTGATGCAAACTTAATTTTCAGAATATATACATAGCCACTGTGCAAAATTCAACATTAATGTGTTACATATGTCTAACGGTTAGAAAAGGACCAAATGTGCTTAAAATGTTGCACTGGCATAAGTTGTGCTAAATTTATTATTAAGCTTTATTATTTGATAAATATGGAGTGATGGAGTTAAAGTGAGAACACTGAAAAATCAGCAAAAATTACGCTCTTTCTTAAATGTTGACCATTTTTCTCGAATCTACTAATCATACTAAGGATGATAAAAATGAATTATCAATATATAAAAAAAGAGAAGAAAATTTCTATTACCATATACCTTTAATGAACAGACAGTACATGATTTGGAACAAAAATGTCACATTTCATTAAAGTGATACAACATTGTACAATTGTAGCAAATCCATTTTTTTACAATGATTGTGACAACCAACATCACAATTTGTGAATAATATTAGCAATATGATAGATACTGGAAGTGGCAGAAAGGTCAGCCGTGGGCCATTATTAAGACAGGATAATGAAAAAGTATGTGCACTTCTCCCCCATAGTCAAGAAAACTGGTTAGAGCCAATTGAAAATCAATAGACAGTTTCACTGAACTGACATGAGAATGGCTTGGAGGCAAAGTGCTATGACGACATTATTTTACTAGATAGGAATTTCAGGGAAGCTAAACTTAATTTAAGCAGCACAATGCTTTTACACTGACACGGGCCTTTTATAGAGTCTCAATATACAAGTGAGCAGGATGTTTTGTAATACAACAATATTATAATGTATTTTATCCTTGCAATGAATGTAATAGGTGGCAGGGTGATCAGTTATGAATAGCACATGCCTATTATGGAAGGAAGAGCATTCATTTGGAAAGATGAATGAAGATGGCCTCAGGCGGAACAGTATGAGTTACTAAATGTGAACATGGAATACAATAGTATCACAAGAAAACACAAAGACAAGTAATGAAAGCATAAACAACGCATACCAATCCACAATTAAAATGATACAATTTAGAAAGCAAATTTACAGTAGCCACAAAATGGCTCTTAAACTAATGGGATATAAAATCACTTGCAGTTTGCCAAGAATAGCAAGCTTTCATTTAGAAACTTCATTAAACTTGATGTATAAAATCATTCTAAGGGAAATTGAATGTGCATTGCAAAAGAAAGATAGGGTTACTTTGAGTCCTTTCTTGTACAGTTTAATGCATTATGCTCCGAGATAGTCATCCTTCTCCACTTATACTTTAACTTTGTAATAAACTAAATTGGGAGATATTAAGAATTCTCTTCTGTAAAGTCCTTCTATAGCTGCTTTGTTGAGATCCATATAATAAGAACAGTTCCTGAAGGTAAGTCGCACACACAGACAAGTAATGTGCTTTTGAAAGTCTTAAGACACAATTCATTCCTATTATTTCAGTTTCTTATCTTTTCCTATACATAGATTTATATTCTTCCTTTGGTACAATGGTATTATGAAATATCGAGTGTAACTAGTACTTTTTTTTCCTGTACACATTGAAGGAAATCAACTAATAGATACAGGTGCTTCTCATAACATAAGAATATCATCAAAAAGTTTATTTTGTCAGTTCTTCAATACAAAAAGTAAAACTCATATATCATATAGAGTCATTACAGAGTGATCTATGTCAAGTGTTTATTTCTGTTAATGATGATTATGGCTTACAGGCAATGAAAACCCGGAAGTCATTATCTCAGTAAGTTACAAAATTAATGAAAGACACCTGTAAAGGCTTCCTAAGCATTTAAAAAGGTCCCTTAGTCTGTTTCAGTAGGCTCCACAATCATGGGGAAGACTGCTGCCTTGACATATGTCCAGAAGGCAGTCATTGACACACTCCACAAGGAGGATAAGCCACAAAAGTTCATTGCTAAAAAAGCTAGCTGTTCACAGAGTGCTGTATCCAAGAATATTAATGGAAAGTTGAGTGAAAGGAAAAAATGTGATAGAAAAAGCTGCACAAGCAACCAGGATAACCGCAGCCTTGAAAGGATTGTTAAGAAAAGGCCATTCAAAAATTTAGGGGAGATTCACAAGGAGTGGACTGCTGCTGGAGTCATTGCTTCAAGAGCCATCACACACAGACATATTCAGGACATGGGCTTCAATTATGCATTCCTTGTGTGAAGCCACTAATGAGCAATAGACAATGCCAGAAGCGTCTTATCTGGGCCAACGTGAAAAATAACTGGACTGTTGCACAGTGGTCCAAGGTATTGTTTTCAGATGAAAGTAAATTTTGCATTTCATTTGGAAATCAAGGCCCTGGAGTCTGGAGGAAGAGTGGAGACTGGAGAGGCACACAATCCAAGCTACTTGAGGTCTAGTGTGAAGTTTCCACAATCAGTGATGGTTGCGGAGCCATGTCTTCTACTGGTGTAGGTCCACTTTGTTTTTATCAAGTCCAAAGTCATCGCAGCCGTCTACCAGGAAATTTTAGAACACTTCATGCTTCCCTCTGCCGACTAGCTTTATGGAGATGGAGGTTTAATTCTCCAGCAGGACTTGACACCTGTCCACACTGCCAAAAGTATCAATACCTGGTTTAAAAACAACAGTATCACTGTTCTTGAAATAGAAATAGAATTAAGCAACAGCATGTGTTAAAAATACTTGGGTATACTAATAGATTACAGGCTGCACATGAGTCAACAGTGTGATGCAGCAGCAAAAAAGGCAAACACAGTTTTATGATGTATTAAGAGAAGCATAGAGTCTAAATCACGTGAAGTAATTATCCCCCTCTACACTTCCTTGGTCAGGCCACATCTGGAATACTGTATCTGGTTCTGGGGACCACATTTCGAAAAAGACATTGAGAAACAGGAGAAAGTTCAGAGAAGAGCTACCAGGATGGCTAGCGGACTGCAAAGTATGTCCTACGAGGAACAGGCACAGGTTCTGGAAATGTTTAGTTTGCAAAAAAGAAGATTAAGAGACTTAATAGCTGTCTACAACCTGAAGGAATATCACAGTGTAGTGGGATCAGACTTATTCTCATTTCCACATGTAAATACAAGAAGCAAGGGAAGGAAACTGAAAGGGAGAAGATACAGATTAGATATAAGAAAAAAATTGACAGTGAGGGTGATCAATGAGTGGAATAGGCTGCCATGAGAGGTGTTGAGTTCTCCTTCAATGGAAGTCTTTAAACAGAGGCTGAACAGTAGTGATGCACTAAAATGCCCGGGTTCTCGTTGCTCAGGTCGAGCATATTGGAATACTCGGCACTTGACCTGAGCACCAAGCCAAATGTAAGTCTATGGGAAACCGACCATTTTTACCGTGATCCCCCTGGGGGTCCTTTTAAGGTCTAAAAATGTCTGAAAATGATGAAAACATTGCTCAAATGACAAGGTAATATCATGAGGATTGACCCGGGAAGCATTTATGACTCCTAGGTCACAGCTGTAAACAATGTTGTCAGAGCTTCATGCCATTTTTACAGGTGCACCAAAAAGCATACAAAAGCAAAACCAAAATGGATTTTGCTGGGAAATATGTTAAGGTACATCCTTTCCAGGGTAATGACTTGTATATAAGGCAAAATAATTAACTCCAGACCAAAATGTTCCTCCACCACATGGGCTATGTTCACAAGCAGCGTTTTTGATGCAATTTTCAACTTTAACATTGCTTTCAACCAATGCAAATGCATTCACTGGGAAATGTCATTGTAACATTTAACAACTCTAGCAGGCTATGTGGTGTGTGACACATAAGGAGACACATCTTGTTTAATTTCTGAAGGAGGGACTCAAAGTCACAAAGCCTATTTTTAGAGGGGCATCAGGCGGCATTAATATTCTTAAAGGGCCATTATTAAACAGTGGGTCTCCTATGCTGTTATTGCCTATGCAGTGAGTGGCTGGACTGCAAAGAATTATGATGCACCCCAATACCCCTTTCACGAGAGGTGCAGGGGGGGCTTCCTGAAAAAATGTTGCATTGAATGCAAGGCCTGCCCTGCTATCAAGTCATATGCACCTCAAGAATCCTTTGAACCCAGGTACTGGATGTCCACAGGAATATCCACTTCACATTATTCATTTTGTACTCCCATACTGTTTTCCTATATATTGACTGCAAGGCTTGCCCTGCCACCAAGTCATATACACCTGAAGAATCCTTTGAACTCAGGTACTAGATGGCAACAGGAAAATCCATTTCACATTATTCATTTTGTACTCCCATACTGTTTTCTTATGTATTGACTGCAAGGCCTGCTCTGCTACCAAGTCATATGCAACCCAATGATCCTTTGAACCCAGGTACTGGATGGCCACGGGAAAACCCACTTCACATTATTTATTTTGTACTTCCATACTGTTTTCTTATGCATTGACTGCAAAGCCTGCCCTGCTACCAAGTCATTTAAACCCCAAGAAGCCGTTGAACCCAGGTACTGGATGGCCACAGGAAAACCTACATCACATTCTTCAGTTGGTCCTGCCATACTGTTTCCTTATGCATTGAATGCAAGGGCCGCCTTGACCCAAATTTGCACTCACCCCAATCCCCCCTTGGAAGAAACGTGGAGGAGGGCCTCATAAAAAAACTGTCCCATTACAGCAGCGGATCTCCGACAAACATTTCCCCATGGGGTGTACTTTAAAAAAAACAATTTTTTACAGGCATCATAAACACCCTTGCAAAAAAGAGTGGCTGCAGCACCACGGAACACTTTAACCCTGGTGATCTAGTGGTGGTGGATGATGAGACGTGGAGTAAAGCCTCATTAAATATAGGCCCAATTTAAAGGAGTAGGTCTCCTAGACTTGTAATGCCCATACACTAAATTTATGGGCTGACAAACATTTCCCCATGGGGGTACATTTTTTATTTTTATTTATTGGGATCATAGACACCCTTGGCAAAAAATAGACTGGCTGTAGCAGCATAGAACACGTTCACCCTGGTGTTCTAGTGCCAGTGGATGATGAGACGTGGAGGAAGGCCTCATTAAAAAAATAGGCCCAATTTAACCCCTTAAGCCCCGAGGGTGGTTTGCACGTTAATGACCGGGCCAATTTTTACAATTCTGACCACTGTCCCTTTATGAGGTTATAACTCTGGAACGCTTCAAAGGATCTTGGCGATTCTGACACTGTTTTCTCGTGACATATTGTACTTCATGATAGTGGTAACATTTCTTCGATATAACTTGCGTTTATTTGTGAAAAAAATGAATATTTGGCAAAAATTTTGAAAATTTCGCAATTTTCCAAATTTGAATTTTTATGCCCTTAAATCACAGACATATGTCACGCAAAATACTTAATAAGTAACATTTCCCACATGTCTACTTTACATCAGCACAATTTTGGAACAAAAATATATTTTTTTGTGACGGAGTTATAAGGGTTAAAAGTTGACCAGCAATTTCTCATTTTTACAACACCATTTTTTTTTAGGGACCACATCTCATTTGAAGTCATTTTGAGGGGTCTATATGATAGAAAATACCCAAGTGTGACACCATTCTAAAAACTGCACCCCTCAAGGTACTCAAAACCACTTTCAAGAAGTTTATTAACCCTTCAGGTGTTTCACAGGAATTTTTGGAATGTTTAAATAAAAATAAACATTTAACTTTTTTTCACACAAAATTTATTTCAGCTCCAATTTGTTTTGTTTTACCAAGGGTAACAGGAGAAAATAGACCCCAAAATTTGTTGTCCAATTTGTCCTGAGTAAGCTGATACCCCATATGTGGGGGTAAACCACTGTTTGGGCGCATGGCAGAGCTCGGAAGGAAAGGAGCGCCATTTGACTTTTCAATGCAAAATTGACTGGAATTGAGATGGGACGCCATGTTGCATTTGGAGAGCCCCTGATGTGCCTAAACATTGAAACCCCCCACAAATGACACTATTTTGGAAAGTAGACCCCCTAAGGATCTTATCTAGATGTGTGGTGAGCACTTTGACCCAACAAGTGCTTCACAGAAGTTTATAATGCAGAGCCGTAAAAATAAAAAATCATATTTTTTCACAAAAATGATCGTTTCGCCCCCAATTTTTTATTTTCCCAAGGGTAAGAGAAGAAATTGGACCCCAAAAATTGTTGTGCAATTTGTCCTGAGTATGCTGATACCCCATATGTGGGTGTAAACCATTGTTTGGGCGCAGGGCAGAGCTCGGAAGGGAAGGAGCGCCATTTGACTTTTCAATGCAAAATTGACTGGAATTGAGATGGGACGCCATGTTGCGTTTGGAGAGCCCCTGATGTGCCTAAACATTGAAACCCCCCACAAGTGACACCATTTTGGAAAGTAGACCCCTTAAGGAACTTATCTAGATGTGTGGTGAGCACTTTGACCCAACAAGTGCTTCACAGAAGTTTATAATGCAGAGCCGTAAAAATAAAAAATCATATTTTTTCACAAAAATGATCTTTTCACCCCCATTTTTTTATTTCCCCAAGGGTAAGAAAAGAAATTAGACCACAAAAGTTGTTGTGCAATTTGTCCTGAGTACGACGATACCCCATATGTGGGGGTAAACCACTGTTTGGGCGCATAGCAGAGCTCGGAAGGGAAGGAGCGCTATTTTACTTTTCAATGCAAAATTGACTGGAATTAAGATGGGATGCCATGTTGCGTTTGGAGAGCCCCTGATGTGACTAAACATTAAAAACCCCACAAGTGACACCATTTTGGAAAGTAGACCCCCTAAGGAACTTATCTAGATGTGTTTTGAGAGCTTTGAACCCCCAAGTGTTTCACTACAGTTTATAACGCAGAGCCGTGAAAATAAAAATTCTTTTTTTTTCACAAAAATGATTTTTAGCCCCCAGTTTTGTATTTTCACAAGGGTATCAGGATAAACTTGACCCCAAAAGTTATTGTCCAATTTGTCCTGAGTACGCTGATACCCCATATGTGGGGGGGAACCACTGTTTGGGCGCATGACAGAGCTCGGAAGGGAAGGAGCGCCATTTGGAATGCAGACTTAAATGGATTGGTCTGCAGGCGTCACGTTGCATTTGCAGAGCCCCTGATGTACCCAAACAGTACAAACCCCCCACAAGTGACCCCATATTGGAAACTAGACCCCCCAAGGAACTTATCTAGATGTGTTGTGAGAACTTTGAACCCCCAAGTGTTTCACTACAGTTTACAACGCAGAGCCGTGAAAATAAAAAATCTTTTTTTTCCCACAAAACTTATTTTTTGGCCCCCAGTTTTGTATTTTCCCAAGGGTAGCAGGAGAAATTGGACCACAAAAAATGATGTGCAATTTGTCCTGAGTATGCTGATACCCCATATGTTGGGGTAAAGCCCTGTTTGGGCACACGGGAGAGCTCTGAAGGGAAGGAGCACTGTTTTCCTTTTTCAACGCAGAATTGGCAGGAATTCAGATCGGATGCCATGTCCCGTTTGGAGAGCCCCTGATGTGCCTAAACAGTGGAAACCCCCCAATTATAACTGAAACCCTAATCCAAACACACCCCTTACCCTAATCCCAACAGTAACCCTAACCACTCCTCTAACCCAGACACACCCAACCCTATTCCCAACCGTAAATGTAATCCGAACCCTAACCCTATCTTTAGCCCCAACCCTACCTGTAGCCCCAACCCTAGCACCAACCCTAGCAATAACACTTGCCCTATCACTAGCCCTAACACTAGCCGTAACACTAGCCCTAACCCTAGCCCTAACCCTAGCCCTAACCCTAGCCCTAACCCTAGCCCCAACCCTAGCCCCAACCCTAGACCTAACCCTAGCCCTAACCCTAGCCCCAACCCTAGCCCTAACCCTAGCCCTAACCCTAGCCCCAACCCTAGCCTTAACCCTAACCCTAACCCTAGCCCTAACCCTAGCCCTAACCCTTGCCCTAACCCTAACCCTAACCCTAGTCCTAACTCTAGCCCTAACTCTAGCCCTAACCCTAATGGGAAAATGGAAATAAATACATTTTTTAATTTTTTTATTTTTCCCTAACTAAGGGGGTGATGAAGGGGGATTTGATTTACTTTTATAGCGGGTTTTTTAGCGGATTTTTATGATTGGCAGCTGTCACACACTGAAAGACGCTTTTCATTGCAAAAAATATTTTTTGCGTTACCACATTTTGAGAGCTGTAATTTTTCCATATCTGAGTCCACAGAGTCATGTGAGATCTTGTTTTTTGCGGGACGAGTTGATGTTTTTATTGGTAACATTTTCGGACACGTGACATTTTTTGATCGCTTTTTATTCCGATTTTTGTGAGGCAGAGTGATCAAAAACCAGCTATTCATGAATTTCTTTTGGGGGAGGTATTTATACCGTTCCGCGTTTGGTAAAATTGATAAAGCAGTTATTCGTCGGGTCAGTACAATTACAGCGATATCTCATTTATATCATTTTTTTTATGTTTTGGCGCTTTTATACGATAAAAACTATTTTATAGAAAAAATAATTATTTTGGTATCGCTTTATTCTCAGGACTATAACTTTTTTACTTTTTTGCTTATGATGCTTTGTGGCAGCTCTTATTTTGCGGGACAAGATGACGTTTTCAGCGGTACCATGGTTATTTATATCCGTCTTTTTGATCGCGTGTTATTCCACTTTTTGTTTGGCGGTATGATAATAAAGCGTTGTTTTTTGGCTCGTTTTTTTTTTTTTTTTCTTACTGTGTTCACTGAAGGGGTTAACTAGTGGGGCAGTTTTATAGGTTAGGTCGTTACGGACGCGGTGATACTAAATATGTGTACTTTTATTGTTTTTGTTTGTTTTTTTTAGATAAAGAAATGTATTTATGGGAATAATATTTTTTTTTCCTTTATTTAGGAAGTTATTTATTTATTTTTTTTTTACACATTGGGAAATTTTTTTTAAAACTTTTTTACTTTGTCCCAGGGGGGGACATCACAGATCGCCGATTTGACAGTGTGCACAGCACTCTGTCAAATCGGCGATCATACTTTCATCGGAGCAGGCTGCAGCTTTCATCTGCAGCCTGCTCCTGACCCGGAAGTCCTCCCTGCAGGACCCGGATGCAGCCCCGTGGCCATTTTGGATCCGGGCCCTGCAGGGAGAAGACACTCGGTACAAGGTGAGTACATCACCTTGTACCGATCGTCTCAGGGAAGCCCGCAGGGAGCCTCCTCCCTGCGCGACGCTTCCCTGTACCGCCGGCACACCGCGATCATGTTTGATCGCGGTGTGCCGGGGGTTAATGTGCCGGGGGCGGTCCGTGACCGCTCCTGGCACATAGTGCCGGATGTCAGCTGTGATAGGCAGCTGACACCCGGCCGCGATCGGCCGCGCTCCCCCCGTGAGCGCGGCCGATCGCTATGACGTACTATCCCGTCGGTGGGAATTAAGGCCCACCCCACCTCGACGGGATAGTACGTCAGATGGGATTAAGGGGTTCAAGGAGCCGGTCTCCTAGACCCGTAATGCTCATATGCTAAGTGTATGGGCTGATAAACATTTCCCCATGGGGGGTACATTTTTTAAAAAATTTTATGGGGATCATAGACACCCTTGCCCAAACATTGAGTGACTGTTGCATCACGGAATACCTTCGCCCTCGTGCTCTAGTGGTGGTGCTTAAAGAGAAGTGGAGGATGTCCTCATATGTCTCTATTCCCAATGTAATAGAGCAGGTCTCCTACATTTTGAATGTCCATACACTAAGTGTATAGGCTGACAAACATTTCTCCCTGGGGACTAACATTTTTTTTGTTTCAAATTAGTAACGGGCATCATAAAAACACCATTGCACAAAAATTGAGTGATGTTTGCATCACGGAATATGTTCATCCTGATGTTATAGTGGTTGTGGATGATGAGGAAGAGGATATGGAGGAGGATAACACCAAATAGACAAAATCAGGAAGCGTATACCCATGTGTGGTTTTGAAGTACATGAGAGTACACCTCCCCCAAAAAGACAATGTATTTGAGGTTCTGTTTTGCTGTTTTCATTTTGTGGGGTATAGGAGTCTTGTCCAATCCAGCCCTTAATCATTTTTATAAGAGTCAGCTTGTCAGCATTTTCAGTTGACAGGTGGATGTGCTTATCAGGTATAATTCCGCCAGCAGCACTAAAAACCCGCTCTGGCAGAATGCTAGCAGCAGGGCAGGCCAGAACCTCCAAGGCGTAGAGAGCCAGTTCATGCCACATGTCCAGCTTGGGTACCCAATACTTAAAAGGCACAGAGGAATCACGGAGGACATTTGTACGATCAGCAAGGTATTCCCTCAGCATCTTCCCAAACATTGCACTTCTTGTGACAGCACCCCTTGCCTCTGTGCCTGCACGATGGGAGGGTCAGAGAAAACTGTCCCAGAACTTTGCCATTATTCTCCTGCCTGTGCTGGATTGTACTTTTGTCTCTCACCTGTACTCCATGGTTGTACAACAAACTCCGATGTCTACTGCCAGCATTCTCAGATGGGAATTTTTTTTAGTAATTCCACTACAAGGACCCTCTGGTACTGCACCATTTTAGTACACCTGTCTGCCTCTGGAAGAAGAGATTGAAAGTTCTCCTTGTAACGTGGGTCTAGAAGTGTCACCAACCAGTAATGGGTGTCACCAAACATTTTAATAATGCCAGGGTCACGGGAAATGCAGCGCAACATAAAGTCAGCCATGCGTGCCAGACTGCTAACAGGCAAAACTTCTGTGTCTTCACCAACAGGACAACTGACCATGCTGTCCTCCTCCTCATCCTCCTCCCTGTCCTCAGGCCATCCATGCTGAACAGATGGTATGACAGCTGTGCTTGTAGTAGTAGAACTACTTGTAGTGTTGAACTGAATAACGACGGCCTCTTTGATGCTGGTAGTCAACAACTGCCCTCTTCTGCTCACAAATCCTTTCCAACATATGAAGTGTAGAGTTCCAAAGTGTGGGGACATCACACAGCAGTCGATGAGCCGGAAGCTGCAAATGCTGCTGAAGCACAGCAAGGGAGGATGAAGCTGTAGTTGACTTTCTAAAATGGGCAGACAGGTGGCGTACTTTCACTAGCAGATCCGACAGCTCAGGGTATCTTTTGAGAAAACGTTGAATGATGAGGTTAAGCACATGGACCAGGCAAGGTACGTGTGTGAGCTCACCTTGCCTCAGAGCCACCATCAGGTTCCTGCCTTTGTCACACATGACCATGACTTGCTGTAGGTTCAGCAATCTCAGCAAAAAAACTGACTGCTCTTTCAGCACTGCCCACAACTCTTCAGCATTGTGCGGTTTGTCACCTAAGCAGATTAGCTTCAGCACAGCCTCTTGCCGCTTGGCTGAGGCAATGCTGCAGTGCTTCCAGTTTCTGACTGATGTTCTCATTTCTGAAATGGAGGCTGAAGAGTAGGAGGATGAGGTGCAGGAGCTGTAGACTGTGGGGGCAACCCTGATTGATGTAGGGTCTGTAATCCTCGGCATCGGATTGTGTTCCATACCAAGGTCTGACTAGGCCCAGCTTCCACTATGTTAACCCAGTGTACCGTCAGTGAGATGTACTGTCTCTGCCCACAAGCACTTGCCCAAGGAGTCAGTGGTTAGGTGGACTTTCCCAGTAACAGCATTGTTGATGGCACGGGTAATGTTGTGGGACATGTGCTGGTGCAATGCTGGTACGGCACACCGGGAGAAATAGTGGCGACTGGGGACCGAGTACCTTGGGACGGCCACCTGTTATGATTCTAGTGGTAGAGAATCTCTGGTATTCAGACTAAGTCCGCAAAAACATAGAACTGCTCTAGGGAGGTGGAAACTAGGCTAACCGCATACCTGATCCTAACACACAACTAGAAGTAGCCGGTGAACGTGCCTACGTTGATTCTAGACGTCTCGAGCCAGCCAGAGAACTGACTACCCCTAGAGGGAAAATAAGACCTCACTTGCCTCCAGATAAATTAACCCCAAAGATATAGAAAGCCCCCAACAAATAATAACGGTGAGGCAAGAGGAAAACACAAACGTAGAGATGAACTAGAATTAGCAAAGTGAGGCCCACTAATCTAGATAGGCAGAAAATAGAAAGTGAACTATGCGGTCAGCAGAAAACCCTGCAAAAACATCCACGCTGAGTATTCAAGAACCCCCGCACCGACTGACGGTGTGAGGGGAGAATATCAGCACCCTAGAGCTTCCAGCGAGCTAGAAAATCACATTTTGAGCAAGCTGAACAAAAAAACACTGATAATGCAAATGATCCAAAGTATGCAAACTGGACTTAGCTTTTCTTGCATGAGACAGATGGCAAGGAATCAGGAGGAGACCAAATAGGACTGAATACATCGATACCAGGCAAGAGACTGAGTCCTAAGGAGGACTAAATAGGGAAAACCCACAGCTTAATGAAACAGCTGAAGCCCAGGCATGCAGAAAGACATGACTCATACAATACCATTAGTGACCACAAGAGGGAGCCCAGAAACACAGTTCACAACAGCCACCGCCATCAGGTTGCGGAAAGCTTCAGTCTCAATGAGCCTAAAATGCAACATTTTGAGTGCAAGCAGATGAGAAATGTGAGAATTTAGTACTGTGGCCTGTGTGGTGTTGGCTGCACATTTTTGCTTGCATTCCAATGACTGGGGTATAGGCAGCTGAAGGCTGCGCTGGGACAGGACGTGGATGGGCTTGATGATGGTGCTTATTGACTATCGGCAACAACAGGTGCAGGGCATGAGGCATCTTTGCATGCACTATGGACTGGGGATTGGCTTGTATGCAAAACAGTGGAAGAAGTAGTGGTGTCACCTGCAGGTAGTGTTCCTTGAGCCTGCGGTTTGGCCCACGAAGTTGGGTGCTTTGCTGCCATGTGCCTGATCATGATGGTGATGGTCAGGCTGGTAGTTTTGGTACCCCTGCTGATGTGGGCATGGCAGGTGCTGCAATTGGCCTGTTTGGGTTCATTGTCAGAGTCTTTAAAAAATAACCAGACTCGGGAAGATCTAACAGTTGGAATGGCAACTTCCCTCATGTTGGTGTTATGCGGAATGGATGCGTGCCTTCTGTCTGCGGCCACCACATTGCTCCTTCCTGCCTGTTGGGGTTCTATGCCTCCTTCTCCATGTGTGCTGCTGTCCTCGCTCTGCATGTCCTCCTGCCAGGTTGGGTCTGTTACTATGTCATCCACCACCTCGTCTTCCACATCCGCACCCTGCTCATCCTCCTGATTTTCTGGCAATTGTGTCTCATCATCGTCCACCTCGTGACACTTTCCCACCATCGCCTTCGTGTGACCGTGGCTGCTCAAATCTTTGGGCATCGCTACATGTTGTTAGGTGTCGAGTTCCCACCTCTGCACAGGGGGAATCTTGAACCATGTCAGCTGCGGTCTCCCAATCTCCTTCAACCGCAGTGGAGCCTGCTCCGCAGAGACGTCAGTCCCAGCAACTGGCTCAAGCAGATACTGTGCGTTTGGTTACAGCTGCCATTCCAGGCTCAGCCTTTGTAACCAGCATTGATCAGAGGCGAGCAGATGTTCCATGGAGGTCTAAGTCCCGCTTTTCTTCTACTGAGCATGCCCACAGGATGTCCTCTCATTGGTGGTCTGAGGTCACATGCTCAGGTCCTATAGCGGCTCCGATTGGAGTACTTGGAAGGTCCTGGAAGGCTACAGATATAAAAGGTTCACATGGCAGCTCGGCCATGCGCTAAAATAAATCAGTTATTGTGTGTGGATGTGTGCCTGTTCTGGTGAAAGCTCCAAATCATTCCCATTTCTAGTGTTGATGAATGCTCGCGAATGTTGGAGCTGTCTAGCGCCAATTAATGCCATCCAGCACCAGGCCCAATCTATAGCATTTAACAGCAGCGTTAGCCAGTGCGGCACTGTGCGCAACCAGTACGCTTACCTGTGTCTAGTTAGGGCAGTTAGTGGTGTTCGCCAGAGCGGCGCTGCACGCGCTCAGTGCAGTAAATCATTATTTAGGTTTTTCCCTAGCACCGCAGTTGTGGCGCCGAGCGCTAGTGGTCTAAAGGGACTCTAACCCCGTGTCCTTGGGGCAGAGTCCTGTGACCCAATGCTAGTGTTCACTCTGCAGTATTGCGGCCCTGTGATGCAACAGGGTTCACTTCCATACATACTGGGTAAAAATTAACCCGTGTGTGTTCACATTATACCACCATATACTGTCCGCCATTACCGAGCAGCTGGTGTCATCTCTGCACAGTGGACCTCGGGCTGCGAACGCACCTTATACCATCCTTATAATTATTTGGTGTGTTCCGCCAGCCCTAACACATGTGATCTCCTATTGCCCCACTTCAAGTTGACCTGCCAAGAGTCCGAGTGTGGGACAGTCGGCATGGTAGGAGGAAGGAGGGTCAGGGTGAGTAATATGCGGTCCAGACTCATGGCTACTCAGACTTGACTGTGTAGAAGACGTGGTGGTGGTGACTAAGTGACTGGAAGCATTATCCGCTATCCAACCAACAACCGTTTCACACTGCTCTGGTTTCAATAGTGGTGTGCTGCAGTCCCATAGAAACTGGGACAGAAAGGTCGAGCTAGAAGATGTGGGTTTTTGTTGTTGCGGCCCACTTTTATCTTGGCCACGGCCTTGTCCTCTGTATGCACCATCAGCATCACGTCCACTTCACCATCCCTTGCCCCTTTGCATTGCCCATTTTAAATGGACTACTGAATTATTTAAAAAGTTCAATACAAATGGATTAATTTAGAGAAAACCTATATGTGATCAGTGTGCCAAAAAAACACACTTTCAATTCCATGGAATGTTGGTAATTTTTTTTATTCTATTTTTAACAAATTTTATTAATAACTAGGGTAAGACACATGAAAACCAGTTAAAAGGAGCATTCAAATTCAACAATTTTTAAACCACAGATAGAGGAGGCATCTGACAGAGAAACCACAATGTTCAATATGTGGCCTTTTTTATTATTTGAAAAAAAAATTACTTTCACAAAGTAGGCTAACACAATGCCAAAAAAGTGGAATGTATGCCTGAAAAGCAAGTATCGTATATACTCGAGTATAAGCCGAGATTTTCAGCCCAAATTTTTGGGCTGAAAGTGCCCCTCTCGGCTTATACTCGAGTCACGGTCGGCGGTGGGGTCGGCGGGTGAGGGGGAGAGGGCGCTGAGGCATACTCACCTAGTCCCGGCGCTCCTGGCGCTCCCCCTGCCTGTCACACTGTCTTCGGGTGCCGCAGCTCTTCCCCTGTTCAGCGGTCACGTGGGACCGCTCATTAGAGAAATGAATATCGACTCCACTCCCATAGGGGTGGAGCCGCAAATTAATTTCTCTAATCAGCGGTGCCGGTGACCGCTGACAGAGGAAGAGCTGTGGCACCCGAAGACAGTGTGACAGGCAGGGGGAGCGCCAGGAGCGCCGGGACTAGGTGAGTATTTTATATTTACCTGTCCACGTTCCACCCGCCGGGCGCCGCTCCGTCTTCCCGTCCTCTGGCTCTGACTGTTCAGGTCAGAGGGCGCGATGACGCATATAGTGTGCGCGCCGCCCTCTGCCTGATCAGTCAGTGCAGAGAGACGCCGGGACGGGGCGCTGAGGAGCTGCAAGCAAGAGAGGTGAGTATGTGTTTTTTTTTTTTATTGCAGCAGCGTTAGATATGGCACAGATTTATGTGGAGTATCTATGGGGCAACGGTGCAGAGCACTATATATGGCACAGATTTATATGGCACATCTATGGGGCAACGGTGCAGAGCACTATATATGGCACAGATTTATATGGCACATCTATGGGGCAACGGTGCAGAGCACTATATTTGGCACAGATTTATATGGCACATCTATGGGGCAACGGTGCAGAGCATTATATATGGCACAGATTTATATGGCACATCTATGGGGCAACAGTGCAGAGCATTATATAAGGCACAGATTTATATGGCACATCTATGGGGCAACAGTGCAGAGCATTATATATGGCACAGATTTATATGGCACATCTATGGGGCAATAATGAACAGTGCAGAGCATATATGGCACTGCTTTAAATGGAGCATCTATGGGGCCATAATGAACGGTGCAGAGCATTGTATATGGGGCATCTATGGGGCCATAATGAATGGTGCAGAGCAATGGCACAGCTTTATAAGGAGCATCTATGGGGCCATAATGAACGGTGCAGAGCATTCTATATAGCACAGCTATATATGGAGCATCTATGGGGCAATAATTAACGGTATGGAGCATTATATATGGCACAGCTTTATATGGAACCTCCTTTGGGGCAATAATGAACGGTATGGAGCATCTATTTTTATTTTTGAAATTCACTGGTAGCTGCTGTATTTTCCACCCTAGGCTTATACTCGAGTCAATAAGTTTTCCCAGTTTTTTGTGGCAAAATTAGGGGGGTCGGCTTATACTCGGGTCGGCTTATACTCGAGTATATACGGTATTTGGAGACCACAGATAGACCAGGCGTCTGACTGAGATAACAGACTGTTGTATAATGTGGCATGGAGTTTTTTTATTTTTTTAACCACAAAATACTGTATTGACCAAGGTTAGGAGACAGACAAAAAAGTGGAATGTATGCCTGAAAAGCAAGTATTTGAAGAACACAGATAAATCAGGCATCGGACGGAGATAACAGACTGTTGTATAATGTGGCCTGGAGTTTTTTAATTTTTTTAACCACAAAATACTGTATAGACCAAGGGTAGCAGATAGACAAAAAAAGTGGAATGTATGCCTGAAAAGCAAGTATTTGGAGACCACAGATAGACCAGGGTATCTGACTGAGATAACATATAGTATAGAAAATGTTTCAGCACAACCTACTGGGGAGGTACACAAGTATAGGTTCCCAAACCTTAATACGTGAAATAATTTATAAATGGCACACTCCAGAATTGTGATGCAAAGGAGGAATATTTAATGTACATACAGTAGTCACAAACGTTTCGGTCCGCGTGGACCTTCATCAGTGTGCTACAGGGACAAAATCAATATACAGTGTGCATAAACATAAATCCAAAGAAAAAAACATAAGAAACAAAATATAGAAACCAAAAATTATATACATCAGAGACAGAAAGGTCATAACTGTTACTGAAAAACAATCGTATAAGAATACCTGCAACATATGAAGTTGAATAATTAGAGCTTAAAAAATATTTTAGGACCTTGTAAGGCTAAGAGGCTCATATGGACAGGAGTGCGATGTACGTTTAATACACAAAAAAATATCCAATCACCCCAGTCATATATATCCTTCTTAAGATTCACAAGGATCTATACAACCCACCCGGCAGACCCATAGTAGCTTCTACGGATTCCCTTCTAGCACCCATTTCAAAATACCTTGAGAAAATACTGACACCCCTCATAAGGAAAACCACTTCCTTTCTCCTCGACACAAGAGCCTTCCTTGAGACTATCAAGGAAATCAATCCCATACCACACGATGCCATTTTAGTATCTTTCGACGTCAAAGACCCATATACATCTATACCCCATACCAACGGCATTGATTCCACTCGCTGGCTCCTTTCAACTCACAACATGAGTCCTGACCTGGTTGACTTCTGTTGTGAACTTCCCGCCATTGTGTTGACAAATAATTTTTCCTTGTTTGAAGACACCTATTACTTACAAATCAAAGGATCAGCAATGGGCTCTAACGTGGCACCCCTGTACGCTAATGCGTACATGGCCCATTATGAGGACACTCTAATTTATGTCCACCACTTATTTCGTGATCACGTTATATCATGGAAAAGATATATCGATGACATATTTTGCATCTGGGGAGGTAACTTACAATCCCTTAACAATTTCTTCTTTTTTCTCAAAAATTCATGGCCAGGGCTAGATTTTACTATGACATATGATAATCATCAGATCAGTTTCTTGGATACACTTGTGATTAAAGATACTAGCGGCAACCTCTCCACAGATTTATACCCCAAACCAACAGACCGTAGTAGCCTATTACATTACGATAGTTTCCACCCCCAAAATATGAAAAGACCTATACCCAAATCCCAGCTACATAGAGTCTCCAAAATTGTTTCTAACCCCACACTAAGGGAGACTAGGACCCTTGAAATGAAATCCAAATTTCGTGAAAGAGGTTATCCTATCTCTACACTAGATACCGTTACCCATGACACAACTAGTAGGGACACCTCTGCCACCCAACGCATACCTTTTGTTCACCGGTACCATCCATAGGCATACAAGATCCATAGAACTATTCGCCAACACTGGCATATTCTACAAGCAGCGTACCCCACAATTAAGGAGTTCCAGCAACCCTTTTTACCCTGTTTCAAGAGACCACGCAACCTCCGAGATAATCTTATCAAAGCAGACATTGGCCCCTCACGTCCACCATATACACAACATTTCCTAAGCAGCCCCAAGACAGGGACTTTCCCCTGTTTGAACTGCAAGCAGTGCAATAATGTACTAAAAGGTGATACCATCCACACACTGGCAGACGATACCACATTGACAATTTTTACACTTGTGACACCAATTTTGCAGTATATTTGATCAAGTGCCCTTGCGGCCTGTTGTATGTGGGCGAGACTACTCAATCAGTCAAAGACCGAATATCTAAACATAAATCGATGATTCAATGCAAAAATCTCCTACTCCCCATACCTGCTCATTTTGCTTTTATACATATTAGTCCAATTTACCAAGAACACATTCCACACAATGATACAAACAAAAAGGCCTCACAAGTTATTAACCAAGCCACAGAATGTTCAGTTCAAACATAGAAATTTATTAATAATAAATAGAATAAAATATTTTTTTCACTTCAAAATACATTTACATAATGTCAAGAATGCCTCCAATCCAAAAACTGGTTCTATGTGCGGTACAGATATTGATCAGCAGCAGGCTTAAAATACATAAGGTACCTCATTACATAACCTATTGCCGGAGCCCAATCATGTATATTTATGTCAACATGAATTGCCTGAGGAATAGACCTGCTATATTAAAGTGCCAATGTGCATATGTAACTGGCTGTCAAAAATAGCCTGTAAGGCTTATATCATGATGTACAATTATATTAATTACTCATAAACACCATATGTTACATAGCGCCTAAGTCTTAACCTGTACCATGTTTACAAAATTTACCAGGCATGACCCCAGCTATGGCATAATCAAAAGATCATAGTTACCTCTGTACTCTCTCACAGAACCAGTATTAAACACTGGTTCTGTGAGAGAGTACAGAGATAACTATGATAAGCCTGCAGTGTGACCAAGCAAATAAATGTAGAAAAAAGGGGCCGATGGATTGCTTTGTAATAAAATCAGCAGGTATAAGGTGCAAAAAAAAATAATAGCCATGGATACCTGCTGCTACGTATCTATATATATGTAAATGTCTAAGGGGTACTTTCGTCTGTCTTTCTGTCTGTAACGGAAATCCCGCAACACTGGCGACGAGTACAGTCAGGCCAAGAATTAGTCCCTCCCTACTTCCATCCAGTCAGTGCCCGGCTCTCGCTCCATACTCCCCTCCAGTCAGCGCTGACACAGGGTTAATGCCAGCGTTAACGGACCGCGTTATGCCGCAGTGTAACGCACTCCGTTAACGCTGCTATTAACCCTGTGTGACCAACTTTTTACTATTGATGCTGCCTATGCAGCATCAATAGTAAAAAGATCTAATGTTAAAAATAATAAAAAAACAAAAAACCTGCTATTCTCACCTACCGTCGTCTGCCCATGCGTGTGCGGCTGCCGCCAGCTTCCGTTCCCAGATATGCATTGCGAAATTACACAGAAGACTTATCGGGTAATTTCGTAATGCATCGCTGGGAACAGAAGCTGGCAGCAGCAGCGCGCGCATCGGGACAGCTTCGCTGGACGCCGGCGGGTGAGTATATAACTATTTTTTATTTTATTTATTTTTTTAACCGGGATATGGTGCCCACACTGCTATACACAACGTGGGCTGTGTTATATACTGCGTGGCTGCTATATACTACGTGGACAGTGTGATATACTGCGTGGGCTGTGTAATAAACTATGTGGGCTGTTATATACTGCGTGGGCTGTGCTATATATTATGTGGGCTGTGTTATATACTGTGTGGCTGCTATATACTATGTGGGCAGTGTCATATACTGTGTGGCCACTGTTATAAACTGCGTGGCCTGTATTATATACTGCGTGGTCACTGTTATATACTGCGTGGCCTGTGTTATATACTGCGTGACCTGTGTTATATACTGCGTGGGCTGTGTTATATACTGCGTGGGCTGTGTTATATACTGCATGTGCTGTGTTATATAGTGCGTGGGCTGTGTTATATACTGTTTGGCCTGTGTTATATACTGTGTGGGCTGTGTCATATACTGCGTGGCTATGTTATATACTCCGTGGGCTGTGTTATATTCTATGTGGCTGTGTTATAGACTGCGTGTCTGCTATATACTACATGGCTCCTATATACTACGTGGCCTGTCCTATATACTATGTGGCAGCTATATATATATATACTGTACATACATACATACATATGCTAGAATACCCGATGCGTTAGAATCGGGCCACCATTTACTATATAATATAAGCAGCAGACGGTAATGGAGCCTTTTGATGTATGCACTGAGATCTATATACTCACATACAGTGCCTGCATGCCTTGCACTGATGTGGATATGTGCACATAGACGCCCCTGCCTACCTAGCACTGCAATCTATGTACCCCCGAATTAGCCCTAAAAAGGACTGTTGGTTTATCAGGATTTGTGGATTGAACACTAGTAAACTCACGCTAACTACTAAAAGAATAAATCTGACCCTATCTCAGCAGCAGCTCTCCCTACACTTGCTGAGTCCAGAGCAGAATGCACCGAGCAGGGCAGTGCCAGGTCCCTTATAGACCTGATGAAGCTGTGCGGCCAGACAATCACTGTAATACCGCAACAAAGATGTCTGCAGTATTGCAGTGCATGGCAGACAATCCCTGCATGTTCATTGGTGCTCTAAAAAGTGCCAAAATTAAAAGGAGGAGACCTGAGCTCTCACCGAATAATCCCGTAAATGCTCGGTGCTCGCCGAGTACACTGAGTACTGTGATACTTGGGAGAGTACCGAGTAGTGGCAAGCATACTCGCTCAACACTACTGGACAGACATCTGCCTGAGATGGTTTAGTGAATCCTGCATTGAGCAGGGGGTTGGACACAATGACCCTTGAGGTTCCTTCCAACTCTAACATTCTATGGTTCTATTATTCTAAGAGTGTGTGATCAGATGAAACTGGATGTTTGAGCAAGTTTCAGGTGCTTGACTTTGTATGTGTGGACAGCTGACCCTAGATGCTTGCATCAATAAGCAAGTTATCCGCTGGATCCAACCTGCAGTTACAGGTTTAGGTAATCGTTTTTGTGAGTGAAGTTAATGGTAAATGCTTCTTCACTATGAAAATATTTTTTTGCATAGTTAAATACTGCTAAAAACGGTAATATAATCACTACAGTCTAGGAATAAGTAAGTATAGAACAATTTCACTAGTTCTGTCTAAGACGTAACAATCAAATTTCTGGTTGGCACACGTAGCTAAAAGACAGTGGTGCTCTACAGTAGGGGATGTCTCTCCATATAATAGTGTAAAATATCATAGCAATCACTTAAATATGCAATTTAAAACTTATTTTATAAATTAGTATATGGAAAGAGAAGGGACATACAACATTTCAATCTGTCCCAGACTTTGATCAAGGCCTATGTCTTATGGTTCATCATTGATACTGGGGCTGTCAGCCTTTGTTTTTGCTATGAATCATAAGACATAGGCTATAATTAATGTCTAGCACAGACTTGAAATGTTGGTCATTCTTTCTTTGTACACATGCTGATTTATCAGAAAAACCTACATTTCATGTTTACGTGAGTGAAGTGGTATTTTGCAGTACTGTATGAGATGCAGACACCATAAATTTAGATTAGACAGTATAAAATGCACCAAATGTATTACAGTGGCTCATACTGTGTGATAAATTTGGCGCTCTTGTCTAATTTTACGCTAAAGCAATTTAAGTCACTGGTCGGATTAATTTGCACTAATATTTTGTGCCAAAATTGTGTTAAAAATATGTTTCATGTTGTCATATTTTAAAGGGCCACTGTCACCCCCCTCCAGCCGTTATAAACTAAAAGAGCCACCTTGTGCAGCAGTAATGCTGCATTCTAACAAGGTGGATCTTTTAGTTTTAGGTTCAAGCATACCCCAAATAAAACGTTTTTATACTTAGCCACAATTCCTGTCTCTAGCCAGGTAGGCGGGTCCTCACTCCCCAGCTTGGCCAGCTCCTCTGCCGTCACTCACATCTTCCTGCGCTTTCGGCGCCGCCCCCTCAGCACTGTTATCGTTTCAAATCCGGCGCCTGCGCTGTGTACTGGTGTCCTGCGCAGACGCAGTAAGCTCTGGCCGTCTGATGTAATGGCTGATACCAGAGAACAAAAGACATCCACAGAACACCAGGATGGATCTGCTGCACAGCAAATAGCTGTAGGACATGCGATGACATCACTGCCACGTGGTTGCCCTAATCACATGGCAGT